>NC_064639.1:143637528-144887528 GCF_023864345.2 Schistocerca serialis cubense | reverse complement strand
GCGAGGGGCTATTTTAGGAACAATAGGAATTTTAATCGATATAATCCAATGTATCGCAACACAGGAAAGTTCTACCAACACCAGCAAAACAACAACAATAATTACACGAATCAAGCAAGGCAATATAGTCAGAATTCACAACAACAACCGATAATCACCGAAGTAGCTGAAGAGACAAATACCAATCGGACCAACAATCAGTCAAACTAAACGTGACCGCATCGTGCCCCGGAGGAGCGGTCAGGGAATCTGTTAGGGGCGAAACAGTAAAATTACAGTTGTTAAGATATAATGATGGTGAGCTGTTGACTGAAGAGTTAACAAAGGATTTAATAACGTGTCATAATGACAGATCGAGTGTTCCGGTATCGGAAGTATTTGTTGAAATGGAGGAAGTTCCGACGAATGTGATATTGGACACCGCTGCTTCCGCCAATGTCATCGCAGGCGCTCTTTTTCGGAGAATTATTAGGTAGAAGAAGGTACCAATTTTGCCAGTACAGAACTGCAAAATCATCGGAGCTGTTGGAGCACGCTCTCCCAATGTCAAAATACAAACACAATTAGAGATGCAAATGGGAAATGTAGCAATAAAATGCACGTTCCTTGTAGTGGAGAAGTTATTAGTGGACTGTATTCTTGGTATTGGGAGTATGCAGGAGTACGATTGTCAGATAGATTTTTTTGGAAGGAATAGTTAAATTTAGATTAAATGGAGAAGAGATAGCACTGGATTTAAATAGAAAGGAAACTGTGCATGAGAAATATTGTCGCGGTGCCATAATTCAATTAATTGACACTACAAACGGTCGTTGGAAGGAGCTTTCAAAGGATTTGATACAACAAGAGGACTTTAACCAAACAACAATGATAAAAGCTAGTGAATCAAATCAGCTTACCAGAGAACAAAGGCAGCAGCTTCATTATTTGTTAGAGGCATATGAAGAGATTTTTGATGAGAAACCAGGAATTATTAAAGGGTATATTTGTCACCTACAAGTGAAGCCACATCAGACTTACTGTTACACGCACTATCCGATCCCCTGGCGTTTAAAACAATCTGTTCAAAGGGCGATAAATAGAATGTTAGAATGGAACTTGATTGAGCCATCAACTAGTCCATATTGTTCTCCGCTCTTAGTCGTTCCAAAACCTGGAGCCAACGGACGAAAAGTATGAAGACCAGAATTTAAAATAGGAGGAAAAGATTCGACTCGCACTTGTCAATTTAACTAAAAAGGCAATACAACGGAAATTGACATATGATAAACGGATTCGCCGGATTCAGACGTTTCATCTTGGAGAAAAGGTTTTATTGAGGCGACACATCCATTCCTTGAAACTGATGAAGAACATAAAGAAATGGAATCTTATTTATACCGGACCATACGTTATTGTAAATATACCAAATCCTGGATCATACTTGTTGGCATATCCCGAATCGAAAAGAATAAAGGGATTATTCCCGCATAACGATATTAAGAAATTTTTTGAAGGATCGTACATCTGTGATACCAAATATGGAGAAGAATTTAGAGTGGAATTTGACTATGAGTCGAATGTGTATATAAATATCAAGAAGTTTATGTTGTCTAGAGGTTAAGAGACAGTGAGATTACTCCTGTGGTAGGTTAAGAGACAGTGAGATTACTCCTGTGATAGTTTAGCACAAAAATTTTAAGATAGGTAGAAGAATTTGTTAATTACTAGTGTTTGTAAGTGTGGACTATGAGCAGAAGCCACAGTGATATACAATGAAAGTGCATCTACATTTCCTCAAGACACGGCACTTATGTGAGAATTGCGTGTGAAACTTGAACAGTACGGGATATGTAGGTAAATACGCTGTGTGTATGATGTTAGCTGTTCACGGGAGAAAACAAATGAACTGTGAAATGGAGCAAAAGTCGATAATGTCACTTCTACAAACAACTGAAGAAACTCTCTGGTTGCGCGAGAGAAAATTATTATAATTTTTAGATTTTTCATTATGCCTTCTTTATCAGGAGAATTAATTTAAGAATTTTAATGAACATATTAAGAATAGCAGTTTGTGTGTTTCATATTATGCACATAATTGTTGAAATATATTTCCATAAATGTTCATGAGAGGATGAAGAAGATTCTGCGAGTGGATGATTTGTTAAATGAACATACGTCATCATTAATGATATTTATTTGCAAGTGGATCTATAAATCAATTAATTATAAGAACAATGAAAATTTTTCAAATTATTCCTTTTGTGGAGTCAGTGTCATATGCCTATGTTTAAAATATTTCATCAGGTGTAAACTTAAATTTTATCCATAATTTCGTAATTGAAAGCAAACCTCGGACAGATTAAATGCTCTACTTCTACCTGCACTATAACAAAACGAAGATTAGATTAAAATTTTTTTTGAGAGGAATACATTCGATATGAGCTACAACAAAATTTAAATGCCCACAGTCTATTTGGCAATATTTTGGACAGTCAGCAGTTGTAATTGGTATCGAGTACTACAAAAAAAATTCGCGATTGTCAGGACTGATGGATGTTCCAGTCTAGTACAGATGGAAGAATATAAGAATCCACTCCGATTTTGAGTTCAACGTTGAAATATGGACTTCGTTACCTTAATCCACTCTCTTCCAGGGATTTATTCAGTCAGAACCTTTTCTTATTCCACTTTAAACCTGTTTCATGTTCACGTCCCTGACCATCTGTTCCTGAGATCACCTTCCTGTTTCTACGGCACGTTACCAGCTTCTATCCTGTACCATAAGCCATCACCTGTCCTCCGTGCCGCCCTCACCAAACGCTGTACGTCGCCTACCCGGTGTCCGTACCCAGTGTTCCTGTTCCATCGACTTCACAACGAGATCGCCGGCTACATCGTCGAAAGAAAAACTTTGAAAATTTTTTTTGAGCAATATTGTAAATTTTTTTTGGCTATGAGGCACTTTTCCTTCGATCTAATCTAAGGAGCTTCTATATATTTCAAAATTACTGGATTTAGGCTTTCCTATCTTCTTTAATACCTGAGCTGGGGTCTATTCTTCCGGGTTTTCCAGGGTTTCCCTGTGAAGGCCAGTTCCCAAATAAGTAGGCCTTTTTCGTAATTACACCAATCTACATCTTCCCTGGTTATGTACTCGGGATGCGGGTGTACCCCGGTACATGTAAGAGCTACAGCTTATGTATTCTCGTGACTTATTGTCTTAACATGTTACCCATACACTCTATAGCAAAATTCTACTAATTCAAAATATACCTCTTTTGAATAAACAACCCAACAAATTTTTTTCTGTTAGCTCGCAAAGTGTTTTATCATTAACTTTGCTCGCTGCGAGGGGCAATTGTAATATCTCTTTATATTCGGTGAATTATTCAGATACAATTCTACTCTTGAGTGACGTTTACTAATTTTCTATCTTCATACTCGCAGAATCCATGCGAAAAGTAGCTCATACAATAGCTATGCCATGAGCGCATAAGTATTCTTTGTAGTACTCTCTCTGGTGGTTGTTAGAAAAGAAAAATAAAGAAAGGGAGCTTCCGAGATTGTCTTCGTGCCGATTAGTCTGAGCTTGGTTGGAAGAATTGTAATCTGATTATTGAGATTTATGACAGAAGATAACTGAGACGAAACTGTACGATTAAAAAGGAAATATATATAGATTGCTCCTTCAAATAAAAGGTGTGTATTGGAAATTTGAGAATTAATTATATTTATCGATATATTGCGTAGTTGTTAATCAGAAGGGAACTTCCGAAAGACTGGATACGAACCTGCATTTAATAATCCAAGAGCTCCATTACTTCTTCGGAAGGTTAAACTTCATCAAAGCCAAATATCCGCTTGATTTGAGGTTTCCCGACTGATTATACAACGCTCCCAAAATTACGAGGCATTTTATTTGTACAGATTAGCTGGCTGCCGCAAAGCACGAGCCTGCAGAGAAGAAGAATCATCGCCTGATTTCATTCTAACAAGTAAAATTTCAGAGTCATTTTGAGTGACTGAGCTATGACTGTGTTTCCTATCATGAATGATTGATTGCTCGAACGGATTGAGAGCTACACAATTGTACAGAAAGGAGGAAAAATTACATCTGGTTTCTCCATGGTATGTTTCGACGGAGGAGCACACGTGCAAGATAACAGAAACTGGAGCGAGCGCGGGGGATATAATTGCATTCCGCCGTCGACATTTGAGAGCGCGGCATGAAATATAACCGCTAACCATGGTAGGAGGTACTCCTCGAAAAACACTGCACAGTGGCCTCTAGCAAATAGACGGACACGAACTGTATAATTCGACGCTGCCTTCGTGCCTCTAAGGTCCGGAGGTTTGTCGTGCACCAGTTCAAATTGGCGGAATTAGTTTCTGCAATTCAATCGACGTTTCCGTAGCGATCCAATATATGTCGGACCTACACGACCGCGTGCGGTGCTGGAAATCGATAGGACACGGGAGTCGTGACCCGAATGCAAAAGAGACCGTTAATTACGGAAGAGCAGCGAAAGCAATTTCATAGTGGGTCGCAAATCCGCGGTCTGCCTGCAGATCCTGTGGGTAGGGGAGAGGGGCCTAACGAGCACAGAGAGAGGGGTCCGTACATCTCGCACCGCAGGGGTTACCGCGAAATATTCATCACGAGAAGCTGCTACAAACGCTCCAAAGGCACGTTTTGTGGCAAAACAGATTGCATTTGTTGCTTAACGTTAGAGGCATATCACTAAACATGACGAAGCGTTGAAGTGTGAAAATTAGGAGGAAACTGATCCATAATCACAGACACAATTTTACAACAGAATATTTTGAAGTGTTTTTTATGTTTTGTGTCGTTCCTAAGTTGCATCTATATTTTCTGAGATGTGGTCCAGTTGTTTGTTTCGTCCCATACGCGTTTCGCCTGTTTTTATCTATGAAGCATCTTCAGTGGACAGTAGTACATGTTTGTTTTACGTATATAGTATTTGATTAGAAATATGCTACTACGCAACAGTTTTTCAACATATCATTATACAATTGTTGACAGATCAACACACTTTATATATCCTTTGACCAAAATTTGACCACTTCCAGTGCATTTTCCGTTACCTGGTGAAGGTCATCTTCTGTGTGGGTGTCTGGACACAGTCGTCACTGAAGCATATTTTGAACCGTCTGTACTTTTCAGCAGTCGCATTGGGTTTTGTTTTCTTCAGTGTATACCCATTTTACCTGGCTAACCCGTGATTTGTCCGCTCCTGACCTCAGCCTATTCAAGTACTTCCATACTGGCCAATTCTCATCATGACCAGGGAGTAAAGATTCTGAAAATCTTTTACAACCAGGAGGATGGGATGTCTCAGCCCTTCACAATTACAGACTGGCTTCTTCATCAGTGGTTGTTAGTTTCTCCGATGTTCCGAGGAAACTTTTCCTTGACCTTAGTCGTTGTGGGTAGGGTTGTTGCAAATTCGTGGGATACGTTTTTTCCTGCTCCAGTTTCGTTCTTTCCCTCTTTACTGCTATTTCTCTTCGAACAGTATGTGGTGCAATTCTTCTAAGGTGACAGAGCCATTCGACTGGAGTTGACTTCAAGCAGCCTGTTATAATTATGCATGTGTCGTTTAGGGCAATATCCACCTGTTTGGCATGTGGTGACTTATACCAAACAGGACAAGCATACTCTGGAGCTAAGTAGCATAATGCTATTGCAGATGTTAGGATGGTTTCAGTTTGAATGTCCCACTGTGATCAGTCCAGTTTTCTCAGTAGGTTTCGACTGAGAAAAGCAATCGGACGTACCCTGGGCGTCAATAAATGACGGCTGGTCCTTTAACACTTTGTTCCGCTGCATACTCTAGTATGTCCGATTTTACTGCGTTTTTGAATACATTTCAGTTGAACATTTCACTTTCTCTGTGTGTTGGTTCTATGTGCATATTATACATAATGTTGCCAATTGTCGCTGTGTGTTTTTCGTTCTACTTTTGTTTGTGTTGTGCTGTCCGCATGTATTGTGATATTAGTCTGTTTGTTATGTACCTAAGTGTGTTACTGTTGGTGCTCTGGGAATATGGGGTATTTTCAAGGTGGGAAATTAATTTAATAATTAGTCTGGTTATGCTCTTCATATCTGTTTGTTATTTTCTTAGTGGCTCAGATGACCAGTGACTTGTTATCTGTATTTATTTCGTCATTTATTACTTTCTTGTTCATTCCAACCACTCTTTGTATGTGAAAGTACTCCTTAATGTTAAGAGTTTTCTGTTGTAATTGTTGATTGTAATAATTTTCGTATCCTGTTCCACGTTGGATGGTTCATGGCCTTGCTTTATTAGCTGCTCAGCAAAGATAGAACAGACATTCTAATTCTTTCACGTTCTTATATGTTTTTTGTCTTTAGTTTTGAAATTTCTGCCTGTCATCGCCAGATACACTGATTTCCAATATTGGCATTATAATTAGTCTTTCTGTTGGTGTTTGTAAATATGGCTGGAGAGTGTTTCTTGTTCTGTATGTCATGTGTGATCCTTGTTTCTTAAGTGCATTTTCTATTTGTGAGTTAAAGTCTATCATTTCTCTTTGATAATCAGGTCATGAGTGTTACTGTTCTGTGCGTTTGCATGTATTGCACTGTCTGTGTAGTTTGTAAAATTTTATGGTGCTTGTGTCATCAGCCTGTTTCCATTTCTCTTTATCTGTATTTTGATTTTGCGGTTGATTCTCGCTGTTATAAGACTGTCATACAATTGTTTTTCATACCTATCACCATTTAGTGGGATTGTGTTCAGTCAGTGAATTGTGTGTTGGACAGAGTTGCTGGTTTGTAGTTTTATTGGTGGTCTGATTTGGTACATATAGTTGTGACTGTTGGTGTTGTCTTTCTGCAAATATCAAATTTTTGATTATTGTCTCTCTTTATTGTTAGATTAAAAAACATTATTTGGCGATCGTAATATTTCATCAACAACTACAGCTTGGTTAAATTTGAGAGAATGGTACGCCACATTGCCGTCAACACAATTAGTTGTTGGGTGTGAGGGCCTTGCTACAACAAGTAAACGGAAATAGCGCCAAAAACCATTGACAATAAAATAAAAAAGTTAAATGAACATTTATTTTAAAAGTTTACTTAACGCACTACTTATAATAAAGTGATTTAGATGTTGGCTGTAAACTTTTTGCAAAAAAATACAAAATCAAATTTAGAACAAGAGTCTTTAAATAGGCGCCATGTCAGACAGTCACAACCAGGCGGGTCCAGTCGCCACAGCAGGATCACCCAACAGGGCCCACAGGTGCAGGGAGAAGGGCAGTTTCATGCAGATCACTACAACAGACTATAAACTAATGCTCATTTCAAATACAAACTGAGTCCAAGAAAAAAAAAATTGTTTTGAACTAGAAAGCTTTTAAATCTTGAAACATACCAAAAAGGTTTGGATATTCAACTTGGCTTGGATAAATGACCACAAATAATTTAAACCTTGGTATTTCTTTTTAAATTGAATATCTTTAAGAAAATTCCAATAGCTAGTTTAAATGGAACTGCTCATACTAAATATATTACAAATAATTAAAAGGTTAACTTAAAGACAAATACCTGCTTGCGGTTTAATAACTGTAAGAAATTCAGAACAGCAACGACCAGCTGTGCAATAAAATTTATAATGATTTCGTTAACCACAATTAAATGAAAAATGCCGCATGGCAGCCGTTCATCAACAACTGTCGTTGTGAATTAAACTACTTTGTGGAACAGGTATTAAACCCACAGCACAATGCACTGTAGTGACTCCAAAATCTGATTCAGATTCACAGCAGCATTATAAGTTAAGAAAAACGTAAGTTTTCTAGGCTACAAAGGTGTTTTAAACAATTTGCCCAATACGTGGAAGATACATAATTCTAAAGTTTGCTGTAACCAAAGACTGAAACAGCTTTGCTCTCCAAAATAAAATAAGTAAATATTTTTTAACTGCTCTTATGAAGTCTGATCACCGACACTAAGAAAGTTACCTCAACAACTTGGCCTCAGTTCGCGTTCAAGCGCTAGTTACAAAACAAAAAACACGTAAAGGAAACTGTGCGTGTGTCTTGTGTTGGCTTAATTCAAACTGAAAACTTCCGCCAGAACACGAATGCGAGCGGAATCAATCACCGTTTAAATTTGTAGTGTTCTCGATAATGCAATAGGACAAGCTGCTACAGTGAATCTAAAATTGAGTCACACATCTGCAAACCACATGAAAACAAGATCGCCACGTCACACAAATGCCAGAATGCTCACCAAATCGACTGTAGTCTTGACAAATAGCCAGCTGGATTATTACATGCACATTCATGGTACAGGCAGTTGACATCAGAGTGCATGAAATCCAGAGCAAGGCATTCCACCAAGCAGACCGCTGTGTTACATCCCAATAACCATGGAGATAACTCAGTATGTGATCCCAACAGCCTAAAATCCACTCCTATACACGTGTCACAATCGGCTTGTCACGATTGAACTCGGTATTACTGCTCACATCCTGTTGCCTGGCCGAGTCGTCACTCCACAAGCGCCACTTGCCTATCCAAACAATAGCAACATCACCCTGATCCCGTATGTCGAACTTTGAGACGTAGGCTCGGTAACTGACTTTTACGTTACACTTAGTATACCGCTGTGGATCTTTTGGTATGCGAGATCAGTGTTGCTCCTGGCACGTCCCCAGTTTTATTAGACACTTCCAGAGATGATTTTGTATGGAAGGCCATCGTTCACGGACCACAAGTTGCAAAGTCAACAATCTCCTGACTGGTCTGATGCAGTCCGGCACGAATTTCTCTGCTCTGATAACGTCTTCATCTCGGGGTAGCATTGTACGCTACGTCCTCAATCATTGCTGGATGTATTTACTCTCTACCGCTCCCTCCAATACCATGGAAGTTATTCCGTGATTAACAAATGTCCTACCATCCTGTCCCTTCCTGTCAGTGTTTTCCACGTATTCCTCTCCTCGCCGATTCTCCGGGGAGCCTCCTCATTCCTTACCTTATCAGTCCACATAATTTTCAACATTCGTCTATAACACCACATCTCAATTCTCTTATGTTTCCAGTTTTCCACAGTGCATATTTCGCTAGCATACAAAGCTGTGCTCAAGACATACATCCTCAGTAATTTATTTCTCAATTTAAGGCCTCTGTTCGATACTAGTAGACCTCTGTTGATCAGTAATACCCTTATTGCTAGCACTGTTCTGTTTCTTATGTCCTCCTTGCTCCATATGTCACGGGTTATTTTGCTCCATAGGTAGCAGAATTCCTAAACTTCGTCTACTTTGTGATCACCAATCCTGATGTCAAGTTCCTCGCTGTTCTCCTTTCTGCTACTTCTCATTCCTTTCATTTTCTTCAATCAACTCTGTACTCATTAGACAGTTCATTCCATTCGGAAGATCCTGTAATTCATCTCCATTTTCGCTTATGATAGCAATATCACCAGCGATCTTCTTATTGATATCCTTTCACATTGGATTTTAATTCCACTCTTGAGTCTTCCTTTTAATTACTTCATTGCTTCTTCGGTGTTTAGATTAAACAGTAGGGGCGAAAGACTACGTCTCTGCCTTACAGTCTTTTTAATCCGAGTACATCGTTCTTGATCATCCACTCTTAGCTCTTGTATATAGCTCATATTACCCATCTTTCTCTATAGATTACTCCTATTTTTCTCAGACTTTCGATAACCTTCCAGCATTTTACATTGTTGACCGACTTTTCCGAGTCTACAGATCCTATGAACGTGTCTTGATTTTCCTGTAGTCTCGTTTCTATTATCAACCGCAACGTCAGAATTGCCTCTTTCATGCCTTTAGCTTTCCTTAAGTAAAACTGATCGTCATCTAACTGATCCTCAATTTTCTTTCCCGTTGTTCTGTATATTATGCTTGTCAGCAACCTGGATGCATGAGCTGTTAAAGTGATGTGCGATGATTGTCGCGCTTCTCGGCTCTTGAAACCTTCGAAGATGCGTGGATGGTGTTTTCTGCAGGTCACATGATATATCTCCAGTACCATGCATTCTACACATCAACATGAATAGTCGTTTTGTTGCCACGTCGCCCCAAGGCTTTGAAAATTTTGGTTGAATGAATGTTATCTATCCCTTCTGCCTTATTTGATCTTAAGTTTTCCAAAGCTCTTTTAAGCTCTGATTCTAATACTGGATCACCTATCGCTTTTGTGTCTACTCGTGTTTCTTCTTCTATCACGTCATCAGACAAGTCTCCCATCTGATAGACGCCTTCAGTGTAATGTTTTCTCTAATCGGTTCTCTCCTCTGTATTTAGAAATGGAATTCCCATTACAATGTTAATGTTACCACCCTTGTTTTTAATGTCAACAAAGGTTGTTTTCATTTTTCTATGTGCCGAGTCTGTCCTTCCAACAATAGTTCCTTTTTCGATTTCTTCACATTTTTCATGCAGCCATGCATTTCATGCAGACTCCGCTTCAATCATGCCTGTTTCCCACAACATCTACATCGGATCAACATTTACAGTTCACCAGCATGTGAGTGTGATCCTGAGTCGGAAGCTGATGTCAACCACATCTTATTTATATGCCTCAAATTTGACCGTGAACGGTTGGTCTTTCTGAAGACATTGCCGAGTATGGGCTACCATCTTCCTCAATCAGCTTCTTCTCTTTTGTGTACTAAAGACGTTCGTCTATATAAAGTAATAGTTAACTTAATCAAGAGTACTGCTTACAATCTGTAGGTTTTAATGGGGTACGTAAATTATAAATGTGTCTTGCTGATGAAGATATTTCAGAATTGGTGTGAATTGTAAGCCAAGACACTTTTAATTATTTTTCAATCCAATTCAATTCAATTTTTAAAACATTATGTACAAAACTGTAACAGTTAAGCTTTTTATTCTTGTAAATATGCATTTCTGTATTTGTTTATTCAATTATGTGTACATTGTCACTACATGTTGCCGATGGCTAAATTAAGTACACACTCAAAGGCCAAATGAACAAAAAAAAAAAAAAAAAAAAAAAAAAAAAAGAAAAAAACAAAAAAAACGAAGGAGCGTGTTTAGTCGTTGTAATGCAATCTTCGCTGTTTCGGTTACCTTTAATCTTGTTGTCTGATATGTTGACGGCATTTAAGGGAGTGCTAGTGACACACAACCAATAGACATGAAGCCGTGTTTAATGCATACCAAGCAGTGCATCAGTTTGTGCCTGGCGTTCAGAAGCGGGCCGAAATATTTTCCCTAATTCCTTTTCTATTTTATTATTTTATTTGTTGTTTTAGAGGTTGTCTAATCAAATCATAAGACCCACTGTCACGCATGTTAAGTCTGCTTAAGGTTCATTTGTGCCGCGTAGAATTAAAGGTATATTGATAACTGGTTGGGTTAATATCCTTCTGTACCTGTTGCGTCAGAATGTTGTCTGCCGCTGATGTGTTTATGTTTCAGATAATTGGTGGTGGTCGACGCGAGCAATCTCCGATCGGGGTATTACGGTGGAAGAGTGAAAATTAAGGGTGTGGATAGATGTCTAAGGTTACGTTGTTAACGTGCGGTAATTCCATCTTGCCGGTGGAGCGTTGTGGTTTTCCGCAAGCTTACTTGTAGATCAAAGTTTTTATTTGACCTTCTGGTCCGTGCATCTCCTGTATCTTTTAGAACCTTTCGGTTTGCTCGCGTCCATCACCAATTTATCGTAAAGTTCAGGCGATCCAATGTTAAGAAGATTTCATATGTTATTAATATATTGAATGTATTGCAATCATGTTAATTTGTCAGAAATTTTAAGACCGATTGTGGAAAGATCTGAGCTTATTGGACTTAAATGGATTAATGTTCTTAGCCGGGTCCTGAGTTACATGGAAACCATTTTCTATGTTAGGTGAAGGATGTTTGGGATTTGATTAATTGTGAGTTTATGGACATTGTTTTAATTAATGAAAGATGGTAAACAAATTTAGAAAGATTTGTATTTGTTGTACTTAATACACCCCCTAAGTTGTGGAAGTAGTTTTAGAGTTTTGATGTGAATTATATGAAAATCAGTTTCAATGTAAGTTATGAAGCTTGTGAGGTTTAGTTATGCAAGCTATATTTTATTAATAATGGTTTTATGAATATATTTTTATTTAATGAAAGTTGGTTAAGCAAATCTTGAAAGATCTGAGTTTGTTGGACTTAATGCATTCTTTAGCTGTTGCAGGTATTCAGAGTTTTGATGTGAGTCTTGTGAGTCACTTCAGTTTCCTCTAAGTCATGAAGTTTGTGTGATTTAGTTCACTCAGTCATATTTGATTAATGATGCTTTTATGGACATTCTTTTAATTAATGAAATTTAGTTGAGACAATTTTGAAAAATATGTGGTTATATAAGGCAAGTCCCTTTCTATAATCGTTGCTACTGTTAATTTGATAAGAGCAATATGTTTGTAATAAAGAAGTGTGTGGCAACTGCAGACTGGTTATGTGTTTAATTTCGAAGTGTCGAAAGAGTTCCACACATCAATAGCCTTAAAGAAATCAAGCGTGCCTCGTCATTCCTTAGTACTTCTGTATCCCACTTTTTTGCGCATTGATTCTTCCTGACTGATATCTTAAACTTCAACCTACTCTTCATCACTACTACATTGTGATCTGAGTCTATATCTGCCTCTGGGTACGCCTTACAATCCAGTATCTAATGTCGAAATGTCAGCCAGGTCATGATGTAACCTAACTGAGATCCTCCCGTATCTCCCGGCCTTTTCCAAATATACCTCCTCCTCTTGTGGTTCTTGAACCAAGAATGCGGACATTACACTAATGACTTCGTGATGGGCCGATTTCAATGCTACATTCATCCAAGGGCTCGACTATCCCATTTGTTCAAAGTGCGTGCGTGGAATATTATCAACGTTGATTTGAGGTTACGGTTGACCTTCTCCTCAAATGAGGGTTGGGGATAGCACGGAATCGTTGTGAAATGTTTTATCGCATTATCAAACTGGAACTTGTTCTTGAAGTTTTTGGATAAAAGTGCCGCAGCATTATCACTGAACAATTTTCTGGGAGGGCCAAAGACGGGAAAGGTTTTAGAGAAATGGTGGATGTTGAAGGCGGCAGGTACTCCATGACTCGGACTGAGCCACGAAAACTTGTGAAAGCCGTTTACAGCATCGAAAATATAGCGGTTCTCGTTCCCAGTCCGCGGAAACAGCTCAGCATAATCAATAAACAACTTCTCCATAGGATTGCACTCGTGCATTGACTGAAGATGGTCTCTCCGAGAGTTAAGATTCGGCTTAGCAGCCTTACATTCCTCGCACTCCCCATAAATCTGCAGGTATCCTTATATAAGTGCGGTCATGTCAAGTGCTCTTTGGCCTTCATGGTCATTTTATGGACACCGAGCTGCCCCTAAAACAACGAATTGTGAAAAGTTCAAAAAATCGCGGACACTAATTCCACAGGTAAACAAATCATAAACTTCTTATCACTCTCGATCATATAGCATAGTGTCTTTATTCAAACTACACCCCGGCACCAGCACCTTAGCAAGGAGATTTCGTTTGATCTGCTGTATTAAGCGGTACTGACTCTTTTCTCTTTCAGATTACCAAAGAGTTGCGGTACCTCTGTTAACACGGCCAAAACCCAACTACAATCGCGTCATGACCCTGATATTTCTAATCGCCGACTGAACATACGACTAAGCACATCAGCTATTACATTACCCAAATCCTTAATACGCTTCACAGTGAAACTAAATGCAGAGATGCGTACGGCACACTGTTCTATTATTCTAGTTTTTCTGGGACGGGTCAGATTAACACCTGACTGTCGGTCTCAAAAGTGAACTGGCGGTGCTCTAAATAAAACTTAAGTTTTTCCAGGGCGAACAATATCGCCAGAACCTCCCATTCATAAACAGAGTACTTCAACTCAGAGTCCTCAAGGCGTAAGCCACTGACGGACGTCCACCATCCAGCTCTTCCGAGAGAACACCAGCAATCCCAAATCCTAAGCGTCAGTTTCAACCACAAAAGACAGTTCGAAATCCGCGATCTGGAGACTGGCGAACTGCTGACTTCCTGGCCACTGAAAGATTCCTCCCTTCTCACGCAAACTATTCAACACAGTGGCGAATGGGTTAAAATAAGTACAACCTTCCTAAAGAAGTTGGCCATGCCCACGAAATGGGCGACTTCCTTCTTATTCTTGGGAAAAGGCAATCTATGTGAATCGTGCATTCCTTCCTGATCTATTCTGATACCGTCGGCTCATATCAAATGCTACAAAAAGTAATTGTAACCATCAATCCAAGTTCTATATGGTTTCAAATGTTAAATCCCTAAATACGGCATGTAAAAGTCGCTGCAGAATTGCTGCCCCCATGGATGACCTGAAAAGAACTTGATTAAATTCAAATAAGTTCCAGTTAGTGCAAAATGTTATTACATGATTGGAATCTACGGTGAGCGGGATTTGAGGATATGCCTGGTTTAGATTCAAGACAGTGAACCAGAGCGCCAGCAAACCATGTAGAAAAGTTGAATAGGCACTAGCCAAGGTGTAGGAGTAGCATCTTTGACTAGTAATCAAAACGTCCTCGAATCCAGGGTTGAACACGGCCATAGCTAAAACGTTGAATGAAAACCATTAACAATGGTGGCCGAAGAGTTCTGTCACAAGGAACAGAGTGGGTGGAAGAGTGGACTGAAGCTCAGGGTACTCGCGTGCCCTTGGGGTGGGTAAGTGCCCATAAAAGGCGGAAGAACCAGCAATGATGGCAGAAGGATGCAAAAGGCAGTGGAAACCACTGCATTAAAGACACATTATGTATATCCATAGGGCATGTGACCTGTAACTGGAAAAGTGTCGTGATGGTCTCTCCATTGGCAAAAGATTTCAGTCTCTCGGAAGGGACTGCCAAGGGGGAAACAATCATGAGAAAAAGACTGAATAACCAACGAAAGCATAACTTTTAACCAAATGTTTGAACGTGGTAGGGAAGCTAGGAAATCTGAAAAGGGACTTGCTGAGGCTCAGTCTGAATATAGCGGGCATCAGTGAAGTGAAATGGAAAGAACACAAAGATTTATGGTCACATGAGCGTAGAGTGCTATCAATAGCAACCGAAAATGGTATAACAGGAGTGTGATTCGTTATGAGTAGGAAGATTGGGGTTGTTCTGATCAGAACCGGCAGCAAACCAACACCAATGATAATACTTCAGTTATAAATGCCGACATAGCACGCAGAAGATGAAGAGGTAAAGAAAGTACAGGGTGGGGGAAAGAAGAGTGACTTGGAGAACAAAGTTCCAGGTTACATATACACACAGCAGAGGAAATAGGTACTAACACGGCTGTAGCAGATTTTGAAAGTGACCACCATTCATCTATTGGCACGTTTGGGCCCTGGTCAGCAAGTAGCTGAAGGCATATCGAAGCTTTGCTGCTGAAATTGTTGCAATCTCATACGAAATCTTCTGCTGCGGTTCTTGAAGACTATGAGCGTTATTGTGACACACTTTAGATTTGAGGGCTCCCCACACAAAGTAATTGCACACTGACAGAGTAGGTGACCTGGGTGGTCAGATGGGTACGTGACCAGACTGGTGTCTGCTAACAACTCTTTGAGGCGTAAAGATTATGCATATGTGTTCCAAGTTTCAGCCGGCGTATGGCCAGTTGCTCCTTCCTGTAGGTCGTTTCTCCTTCGTCAATGTTGCCACAAATAGTTTCAAAATGTTGACAATGTAACGCATCGAGGTCACCGTCTGATGAAAGAAGATGGGACCAATAATGCCCACACTGCAGACCAAACCCCAAACATCTGATCATGCAATGGTGTTCCGCGGAAGTTTTGTGGATTCTCCGCTCCCCAGAACCTCTGATTCTGTCAGTTGAATAACTGCTCAGGTGAATCCACGCTTCATCAGTAGTAAAGAAGACATTCATGTCCAAGCCATTCGTTGTTATCTCAGAGAATAGCCTTTCTGAAAAGTGCTGGTTTTAATGGATGAACAACAGACTCTCGTTATGGATACATTTGCAGGTCCACGTGAAGTATTCGTCCGCATGATCGACGTGGTAAGTCGGTCTCTTGCGAAAGGCGTCTGGTTGATTTGGTAGGACTCTGAAGGTTTTTATGGTAAGCTGCACCCACATATTCTGGTGTGCGAGCACGTTTCGGATTGTTTCTGACTTGTTCAAAATTTTCTGACTTGTTTAAATCAGATCCTATCTGATTTCTCAGCAAAAAACTGACCACACCGTCTCCTCCGTTTTATTGTAACGTAACTTTTCACAACAAAAACCCTTTTTACTGCTCCACTTACATTGAAACAGCCCGCACTATGCTCTTAACCGGTATGGATTACGTTGCGGGAGTACACGTGGTGTGCGCGTCCCCCGGAGTGGTTATATGCATACATCCATGTCCAATCGTATCCACTCGTCTGGAAGATTTTTATTTGCCCCAATCTGTATTTGAGGAAACTGAATGGGTAATTCATTATGTGAAGGGAGATGAAAATCTGATAGCCATAGGGGATTGCAATATGATTGTAGGGGAAGGAGTAGAAGAAAGGGCTACGGGAGAGCATAACATTGATAGTAGAAATGAGGGAGGAGAAAGATTAATTGAGTTCAATATCTTTGAGCAAATAGTAGCGAATTCTCTATTCAAGAATCACAAGAGGAGGGTATTTACTTGGGAAAGGCCGGGAAATGTGGGAAGATTTCAGTAAGGCAGAGATTCTGAAACCAGGTATTGGGTTGTAAGGCATGCTCAGGAGCAGATACAGACTTAGATCATAACGTAGTAAAGGTAAGGACTAGGCAAAAGTTTAAGACACTAGTCAGGTAGAATCAATACGCAAAGAAGTGGGATACGAGAACACAAAAGAATGAAGAGATAGGCTTGTAGTTCTCTGAGACTATTGATACTGCGATAGTGAATATCTCTACAGAGGGCAATCACAGAAGTTTTAAAGCAAATAATAGGTACAAGAATGATAGCTGCCGGGAAACTAACGGTAGGAGAGTAAACACTTCAGTGGATCGACGAAAGACAGAGGAACAAAATGTTCAAGAAAATTCAAGAATACAAAAATACAAGTCATTTAAGAATGAAGTAAACAGGAATTGTGGGGAAGCTAAGGCGAAGTGGCTGCATGAAAATAAATCGAAAAAGAAATGATTGTCGGAAGGGCTGACTCACCGTTTGTAGGGGGAAGGAAAAATCACCATGCGATTTCTCATCAGGATTCAAAAGTTTATGTAGCAAACTTATATCGAGGACACTTTGAAAACAGATTTATGAAAACGAGTAGCTAGCCACACTGTCCCATCTTGCAGCACATCGGAATATACAGAGGGACCTGTATCACGCCACACTTCGGGAAACCGGTGACCTTTGTCCGCTAATAACTGACAGATGTCGTCCAAGTCTACCGTGTCGTCCTTCGTCGTCGGCGTTGTCGTTGTTGCCGTGAGACACCGTTATACCAAGAGGAAAGGCGCGTCGATCTTAGAGCATGAGCTATGATGGTCACGGTAGCACCTGATTCCAGAATAGCTGCAGTAGTTAGGATCTACGAACTATCCCCTCTTGACCAAGTCCCCAAAACTTAACTCGTAACGAGATCCCTTCAAAGCAAATTGTCATAACGATCATCTGTAAAGGCTTCATACAACGAGAAGAAATGCTACAGTTTATGGAATAATAACAGATACGACCAAACTGTCTTGTCTCTTCTGCTTTATTTAACGTAACTTCGTTCACAGTTTCATTTCGCATTCACCACTCATTCACCGAAACCCTTTGATGAACAGTTTTGGTTGCTTGACACCAACAGTCAATGATAATGATACAGCTTTTCTCCTTTTTGTAAATTGAATCCCGCTCTCCACGGTACAATTAACAAAAAAAAAAAAAAAAAAAAAATGGTCTCAGTACCGCGTCCGTCGTGAGATGCAAATAGACTTATCCCGGAATTGACCGCCCTGTAGGTGTACTCAGTTTAATGACCACACTTCACTATCCGCTATTTCACCTAACTGAATGTCCATTTGTTAGTCTGATTATACACTGTAGCTATTTAAAATTCGCCCCTATATTTTCACAACGCACAATTAGCACTTCTTTACTTGTTTTTTTTTTTTTCTAAGAGTAAACGGAAAAAAAGACGCCGTATCATCGGCTTAGTCGGTATAAAGCAAAACACCTTAATATACCAATTTTACCTCTTCTTATAGGATCTGCTACCTTACTCATTAATTTACTACATATTATTTCCAATAACACTAAACAGGTATCGCCGTTATATTTTAATTGTATTCAAAAGCATGTTACTGTTATGACCGACCAAATCGTAACAAATCGCACGGCGTGCGTTTTTAACGATAACTTTACGCTATTCAAGTTCCGCTACAGCTATCTTGACTCGTAATGTTACACAAGGACTACTCCAAAACCAGAGGACGCCATTCTTGAAACTGTTCACCAATCTCCTCGGTGAAGTACCCGAGATACTACATGGCAGTTCCAGATATATCAAAGACAGGTTATGGAAGTGTTGCACAATGAAGAACTGTATCCACAGCATTACACGTTAGCTCAACATCAACGGCCAGAAGACCGCTTTAGACAAATAGGCTTTTGTCAACGGCTTTTGTACCAGACGGAAGATAACAAACATTTTACAAATAACGTGATATGGGCTGATGCTAGTTCCACTCGTGAAGATCTTTTCAACCTCCACAACAGCCATGATTGGAACACAACTCACATGTCATCCGCGGACGTGGTTTTCAGGCATGCTTTGGTATAGCCCTGTGGGCTGGACTCTTGAGAGGAGTGCTTTTTGGCCCATGCCTATTGCTGAACAAGCTGTGCGCCCCTCTATCGTATGGTTCTTTGCAATACTTTGCCTGAAGCATTAGAAAACGTTCCACTTGGTGTCCGACGACAGTTATGATTTCAGGATGGTGATGCACCGCCACACTTCGGAATGAATGTGCGTAACTATTTAAATGAAGTATTTCAAGCCAAATGGATTGATCTCAGAGGTCCAGCATTGTGTCTCACACGTTCCCCGGGTCTAAATCTACTAGATTTTTATTGTGGGGTCACTTGAAGGAAGAAGTTTACAGTACTCCACCCACGCATGGACACGACCTAAGAGCACACATCCATGCTGCTTCCGCAATTGTGGATGCAGGTGTTTTGCGTAGGCTTCAGCATAGTGTGATTCAGCGAGGGGCGAAATGTTTGCGAATGCAAGGCGGTCTCTATCAATATCTTCTACAAAGTGAACTTTGCTCGTGTATGGACGTACCGGCTATGTGAAGACGAGCTTGGAGGTCAAATATTGTTTTTTGAGTCATCAGTCATCTGACTGGATTGTTGCGGTCCGTCACGAATTTCTGTGCTAACTTTTTGCTCTCGGAATAGCAATTGCAACCTATCTCCTCAATTGGTGGCTAGATGTATTCCAGTATCTGGCTTCCTTTACAGATTTACATCTCTACAACTCCCTCTAATACCCTGGAAGTTATTCCCTTGTGTATTAACGGATGTCCTATCATACTGTCCCTTCCTCTTGTCAATGTTTTCCATATGTTCCTTTCCTCACCAGTTCTGTGGAGAAGCTCCTGATCCCTTACCTTATCAGTCCACCTAATTTTCAACATTTTTCTGTAGCGCGAAATCTCAAAGGCTTCGATTATATTCCGTTCCGGTTGTTCCACAGTCTAAATTTCACTTCTATGCATATTGTATTCCGAACGAACATTCTCAGAAATTTCTTCCTCAAAGTAAGACCTATGTTTGGTACTAGTAGACTTATCTTGGCTATGAATGCCCTTTTTGTCAATGCTAGTCTGCCTTTTTTAGGTTTGTTTTGCTGCATAGGTAGCAGAATTCCTTAACATCTCCCACTACGTGATCATCAATTCGGATATTAAGTTCCTCGCTGTTCTCATTTCTGCTACTTCTCAATACTTTAGTTGTTCTTCGATTTTCTCTCAACCCATATTCTGTACTCATTAAACTGTTCATTCCTTTTAACAGCTCCTGTAATCGTTCTTTACTTTCACTGAGCTTAGCAATGTCATCAACAAATCTTATCATTGTTATCCATTGACTCCGAATTTTACTCACACCCTTGAGCCTTTGTTTTGTATCCCTCATTGCGTCTACGATGTATATATTGAACAGTAGGGCGTAAGACTACATACCTGTCTTACACTCTTTCTATTCAAGTACTTCGTTCTTGGTCTTCTAGTTTTATAGTTCCCTCCTGGCTTTTGTACATACTGTATATTATCCGCTATTCCCTATAGCTTACCCCTATTTTTCTCATCATTCGGGACGCCTTGCACCATTTTGCATTGTCGAACGATTTTTCCATGTCAAACTTTTCAACTTGTCTTCATTTTTCTTCATCCTTGTTTCCATTATCAACAGCAACGTCAGAACTGTCTCTCTGGTGCCTTTACCATTCCTAAAGCCTAACTGATCGTCAGGTAACACACCTTAATTTTCTTTTCCATTCTTCTGTATATTGCATTTGCGATTGCATTTGCGATGTAAAATCGCGAATGAAGTGTGCCCCCATGTTGATACTAGATAGGAATATGGGAATAGCTATTATGGACACTATGATGGAGTCCCTATTCAACGGCACACTTGGCTTAATAAATTGTATGGTGTCTGTTTCTTAATTGAATCTGATGATGATATTTTCGAAAAGCGTCATTGAAAAGAGTGGTCACAAAAATTCCTGTTGCTATTTTACTATTATCATAGCGTCAAGAATAGTTATTCCCATACTAATATCTTCTGTATATTATTCTTATTATCAACTTGGGTGCATGAGTTGTTAAGCTAATTGTGCGGTAGTTCTCTCATTTGTCGACTGTAGCTATCTTAGGAATTGTGTGGTTGATGTTTTTCCGAAAATCTGAGGGCATATCGCCAGCCTCATACATTCTACCTACAAATGCGAATAGTCTTTTTTTCTGTCACTTACCTCAAAGATTCTAGAAATGTCCATGGAATGTTGTCTGTTCCTTCTGCCTTAGTTGATCTTACAACAAAGTCTTCCGATGCTCTTTTAAATTCTGATTCTAGTACTCGATCCCATACCTCTTCCTTGTCGTCTCCTGCTTCTTCTTGCACCACGTCATCAGACAAGTCTTTTCCCTCGTAGAGGCCTTCAGTGTACTTTTTCCACCGATACACTTTCTCCTGTGCATTTAACAGTGGAATTCCCGTTGCAATCTTAACGTTACAGCTCTTGTTTTTAATTTCAGTGAAGGTTGTTTTGACTGTACTATATGCTAAGCCCATCCTTCTGACAATAATTTCTTTTACGATTTCTTCACATTTTTCGTGTAGCCACTTTGCCGTAGCTAACCAGCACTTCTTTTTTATTTCATTCCTAAGAGATATATATTTCTGCATTCCAGAATTTTCCTGAACATTTCGTTCCGCTTTCTTTCGTCTGTCAGCTGAAGTATTTCGTCTGTTATCCGTGGTTTCTCCACGGTTGCCTTGCTTTCACTTACGCTTTTCTTTACAACTACTGTGATTGTCCTTTTTAGATATGTCCATTTCTATTCTACTGAAATACCTCCTGAGCTATTCATTATCGCATATCCAACCATTTGTGTTTGAGAGAAGTAAACAGTATACTCTCTTTAGGATATAAATTATCTCTTCTTAGCTAACAAGCCTATTTGTAATGTCTTGTTCTGTACTTCTACTTCTTAAGAATAACTGAGCTTTAAAAACAAGTCCCTTTCATTAAATTACTGTAAATACTTCGTCTGAGCTACTTTCCAATAATTTTACTAGAAATTGTTTAAAATTAACTTGTTCTTTTTCAATACCTTTAAAATATTATGTTGGCCAGATGTGTGGCCCACAGTATAAGCAAGTTGAGACATCGCTGCACGTGCGTGGGTTCTGAAAGTTTGACAACCCGTGTTTTAAACGCTCTGCAGTTAAACCAAAGTACACTGTAGCGTATGAAAATAAAGGAGTCGTGGGATAAAAAATAATTTTAGGTTATTCATGACACAGACTACAACATACGGTGCTTGTGAACTGGAAGAACATGAGGTACAAACTGGTTAATCATTTTAGAACATATTATTTTTGTTTCGTGACAGGGTGTCCTCTCTTTTCAGTCCGGAACCGCGGGACTGCTACGGTCGCAGGTTCGAATCCTGCCTCGGGCATGGTTGTGTGTGATGTCCTTAGGTTAGTTAGGTTTAAGTTCTAGGGGACTGATGACCTAAGATGTTAAGTCCCACAGTGCTCAGAGCCATTTGAACCATTTGTCCTCTTTTAAACATTATCTGAGGCATTCCTCAGCAAAAATCGACATCTCTGACACACAGATAGTAGCTCTGCTATGGAAGACAAGTTTATCTCTATATGAACCTACTGTATACCATATGTTCTTTTGCTAGAGGCGACGTTACAATAAAACTTTACTTATAATCGTTTTCAAGTAGTGTCTTTGGTGCTCTGTTCCACTGCAAATTCAAGTAAATAATAAGCAGATAGTTCTCATGTCAAGAGAGAAACTTATATTTTGGAACTTGTATAATATCAAGCAACATTGATTTAAAAAATGAGAACACACTGATAAAGCAGTTTAGTACCGGAAAACTCTCGTATAAACGCAAAGAAAAAATACAGACAAGCGCATCACTATGATACAGCATATTAGATAAAATTTTAGAAAAGGCCATTCCCAACTTTCATACCATTGAACGCTATCACCCCGATTCCTGCTCTTGGTTTGTTAAAATCTTTCCCTTTCTTACATACACTTCTCTTTTTGTGGTAATTATAGTAGCTGGTTGAGTGATGTAGTCTTAGGTTACGGATTTAAAAGTATGGAATTCAGTCCATGGTCAGTCCTTAGATATTTCTCGATCATTTTGATCTCTGGCAGTGTTCGTTAATATGAAAAGTACCGAGCTGCGCCGTGGTTCGAATTCTAGAGTAAACTGTAAGTCCCTCTGTAACTAGGCGGATACGTCAGTTGAAAGGTCGGAGAAAGGCAACTGCATACCCGCCGCCAATAGGACGACACCCAGTAAAGCACTGTGGTGTTCGAAACCATCGTAGAGTTGACGACAGTTTTACCTTTATGTCTTTCATGTATTCTGCTGTCATCAAGTGAAATTTATGGCCATGAAAGTGAATATCCGGTTTGAGTTGTGCAACATGTAAACTGTAGAATACACGCAAATGTTGGTTAACACTGCAGTTACGGAAATAGAAGCAGAATTCAAGGTCTAAAGCATTGCGACATGGCTCCTGCTCTTTTGCTAATTTGAGATTAATGTTGGAAAACAGATAAAGAATAATAAGATAGCACAGTGACAGACAGGTAATCTTTGTGAAAGACAGAACGAAGAGCTTCTTGATCAGATTATAAACGACTGATATTAAAGTTTTTTCATCATGTTATCTGAATGTTTTGCAAGCATCTGCCCCAGGCCAGTGACATGATGTGATGAATGGAAAATTGATTCCAATGACGTATTTCTTATTTGTAACTACAGGACAGGACCCTGTTAGGGAAATAGTCCTCGATGCTAAAACTGTTATTTAAACTTACCTGTATTTCAGACATGCACAACATTGTAGAACCATTCTATGACCATTAGATAACGAAGCGCTTGGCAGGTGATGTTGAAGATGTTTGGTTTGTGGGGCGATCAACTGCCCGGTCGTCAGCGCCCATACGAAGTCCCAGTTTTTTTTCCACAGTCCAATTTTTTCACAGTCCAATTTAGAACTGTCAAGAATGATGATCGATGATGATGGAATGATGAGGACAACACGAACACCCACTACGCGGGCAGAGAAAATCCCCAACCCGACCAGGAATCGAGCCGAGGACCCCGTGATCCAGAGACAGCAACACTAGCCAGCACTTGGCAGGCGAATACGCCTCGTGAAACAAAAGACTCACAAATTTACTGTTGCAATAATGCATTACGTGTATATCAGCGGGAAAACCGGAACGGAAGAGAAATGAAGCATTTGATATTTTGATGAGGACAACACGAACACCCACTACGCAGGCAGAGAAAATCCCCAACCCGACCAGGAATCGAGCCGAGGACCCCGTGATCCAGAGACAGCAACACTAGCCAGCACTTGGCAGGCGAATACGCCTCGTAAAACAAAAGACTCACAAATTTACTGTTGCAATAATGCATTACGTGTATATCAGCGGGAAAACCGGAACGGAAGAGAAATGAAGCATTTGATATTTGGTGCTACAGAAGAATGTTGAGAATTAGGTGGACTGATAAAATAAAAAATTAGGAGGTTATCTGCAGAACTGGCGAAAAAAGAACATATAAGAAACACTGACAAGAAGGAGGAGTAGCATGATAGGATGTGTGTTAAGGCATCAGAAAATAACCTCTGTTAGGTTATGGGCATGCAGCCACTCGTTGTTTAATGTATTAAACAACGATGGGTTGAAAGCCCGAAATTTGAATATTCAGTTTGCTAAGTAAATTTTAAAATTTAGAACCTCTGTTATGACCAGACGAAACTGCAATCGTCCAGTGATGGCCCATCTTATCTATAGCATATAAAATAGTAGTTCACTTTGTTACATGAATGACTAAAAAGATTTACTTACCTTGATACAATCATTTTCTGCATAAGCACTTGAATATTTACAGTTGTCATTGACTATTAAAGCACAAATTAAAAACCTCTTCTCTTATAGTGCAATGTTTACCATTTACAAACGTACATATCCGTCTGAGGCTTGATAACACTTCAGTCCTACTCGATGATGTTGACTACTTCAGCTATAATCTAGGCAGAGCACTTCCATGGTTCAAATGGCTCTGGGCACTATGGGACTTAACATCTGAGGTCATCAGTCCCCTAGAACTTAGAACTACTTAAAACTAACTAACTAAAGGACAACACACACATCCATGCCCGAGGCAGGATTCGAACCTGCGACGGTAGCGGTCACGCGGTTCCAGAATGAAGCGCCTAGAACCGCTAGGCCACCACGGTCGGCGCACTTCCATGATCGGCTCTATATTGACCTCTGTCTGAGGGCGCTGCTGTGCTGAGAGAGAGGGCGTATCTTCTGCAGCCTCTCCCAATCATCGTTGCGAATCTGCAAGGTATGGCTCATGTACGTGGTATCGATGTATATTGCCGACTTTGGTGTGGAATTGTGATCTCTGGACAGTACCACACCTCCACGCTACTAGAGTGAGCTGTACATTAAAAATTGGAGTGGAAGAAAGATGTTTGATTACATACAACAAATGAATGAGGACGTGGGCTGGAAGTGGTACTTTGAGCTGGAAAGATCAGCGCAGGATGGGAATCGGTGGTGGGCTCTATCACACCAAGAAGACTGATGATTAAGAAAGTGAGTCTTAAGCATCACACACATGATGGCAAAGGCCTAAGTACTCGCAAATAATGTAAAAACAATGACTCTTGAAACCAAAACTCTTTTGTGTAGCTGTACGCTGTTCAACTAAAACACTTCATCTACATCTATATCTACGTTATTCCAATCAATCCGAAGTCTGTGGCAGAGTGCCTTATGTTGTACCATATATTACGTTTTATTCTAGTTCCATTCACGGAACGTGAGTAGAACTGATTGTAAAATTCTATGCGAGTCGTTATTTAGTCAATTAATGTATGTGATACACCCAGAATACATATGCATAAAGCTGAAAATTGTAGCCAGAACACTGAAATCATACAAGATTCCCTATTATGCGAGACACACCAGAACACAATGTATTTCCAATGCCAAATATAAGACACAGTTACTGCCTGACTGTGGGATATATAAAATTACTTGTCCTGATTATGATAAAATTTATGTTGGTCAGTCATGGAGAGACAGAGTAATTAGGCTGGCTGAGCATGAATGCAGCTGTAGATCGCAGAATTATGACCCCATAGTTGCTGAGCATGTACAGTGTGAGGTCCACAGCTATCATTCATAATTCCATGTCCACCACTTAGCAAACAAAGACAAAAAAATTAATCTATTGGTAGCGTTGGAGAGCAATAAACATCTAGCCCACAGTCCTAATTTAATGTACTGTAAAATGACCAGACGCAGTTCAATACTACACCTCGTTTGAAGTTATCCTTAACGCTCACATTTCCCAGTTTCTTCCCACGTTCCCATTCTATTTCTCCATTTTTTTCTCAATTAATTTTATTGTAATTTTCTATGTACTCCACATACTCTGTTGTTTTCTTATATGCACAGGAGAAATTCTTCTTACCAGTGACATAAAATTTATTTCTTATGTATGTTACATATCGTATTTCTTGTTACAGTTGACATACTATCTTCGTTTGTGCATCACTTTCCATATGTAATACCTCTTCAAGCTGATTAGTTAGTTAGTTAGTTTCAAATTTCACGGATCATCTGTATGATTAATCTCAATGTTGGTGAATGGGTCATTTTACATTCACATTACACATTCAGGTGAAAATATCCTTACGCACTAACCATTTGTAGTTTTTTTTCTTTCTTAACACTGTTGTGAGTTAGTAATTCTTACCCATAATATATTACACATTACAAAAACAGAAATTCTTATACTTCATAGAAAGAGCTGTCAAGGAGAAATTTTTTCAATTTGTTTTAAAATTTTACTTTTTTGTCTGTCAGCCATTTTATATCATTGGGAGAGTGTTCCAAAAGTTTGGCAGAAGCGTTCTGTACGCATTTTTATGCTAAAGACAGCCTTAATGCGGAGTAATGATCGTAATTTTCTCTTCTGCTATTGTTATTATTTACATACTTGTTCCTTTAGAAGTGCAGTGGATTGATTTCAACAAATTTCATGAGGGAATAAATTTACTTTGAGGCAGTAGTCAAAACGCCTAACTCCGTAAAAAGATGTCTTCAAGATCATGGGTGAGCGCCACATGTTATTCCTACAGCACGTTTCTGAGCAGTGAACATTTTCTGTCTTAAAAATGAGTTATCCCAGAACACTATTCCATACAACTTAACTGACTGAAAGTACGCAGAAAATGTAACTTCACTGATTTTCTCTCCCCAGAAAGTGCAATGATTCGAAATGTAAATGTGATTGACTAAGTCTTTTAGGACTTCAAAATTTTTTTTTCACCTACTAATTATTCCCTCACCATATCTTATACTTTTATCGGAGTAGTATATCTAAAGGTACAAAACTGAGTGTTTTGTGTCTTTTTGACATTGAGAGTGAGTCCATTTGTAGAAAACCACTGAATAATGCGATCAAAAGTATCCAGACACCCCCAAAACCTACTGCCAAATACTCCATATCAGCGACCTCAGTAGTCATTAGACATCGTGAGAGAGCAGAATGGGGCGCTGCGTGGAACTCACGGACTTCGAACGTGGTCAGGTGATTGGGTGTCACTTGTGCGATACGTATGTACGCGAGATTTCCACACTCCTAAACGTCCCTCGGTCCCCTGTTTACGATGTGATAGTTAAGTGGAAGCGTGAAGGGACACGTACAGCACAAAAGCGTACAGGCCGACCTCGTCTGTTGACTGACAGAGACAGCCGACAGTTGAAGAGGGTCGTAATGTGTAATAGGCAGACATCTATCCAAACCATCACACAGGAATTCTAAACTGCATCAGGATCCACTGCAGGTACTATGACAGTTAGGCGGGAGGTGACAAAACTTGGATTTCATGGTCGAGCAGCTCCTCATACGTCACAAATCACGCCGGGTAATGCCGAACAACTGCTCGCTTAGTGTAAGGAACGTAAATAAAAATGGTTCAAATGGCTCTGAGCACTATGGGACTTAACTTCTGAGGTCATCAGTCCTCTAGAACTTAGTAGTACTTCAACCTAACTAACCTAAGGACATGCCCGGCGGAACGTAAGTAAACATTGGACGACTGAACAGTGGAAAAACGTTGTGTGGAGTGACGAAGCCGGCCGCTGTGGCCGAGCGGTTCTAGGCACTTCAGTACGGAACCGCGCTGCTGCTACGTTCGCAGGTTCGAATCTTGCCTCGGGCATGGATGTGTGTGATGTCCTTAGGTTAGTTAGGTTTAAGTAGTTCTATGTCTAGGGGACTGATGACCTCAGATGTTAAGTTCCATAGTGCTTAGAGCCATTTGAACCATTTTTGGAGTGACGAATCACGGTACACAATGGTGGGGTGTGGGTATGGCGAATGCCCTTTGAACGTCATCTGCCAGCGTGTGTAGTGCCAACAGTAATATTTGGAGGCGGTGGTGTTATGGTGTGGTCATGTTTTTCATGGGGGAAGGGGGGAGGGCTTACGCCCCTATTTGTTTTACATGGTACTACCACAACACAGGCCTATACTGATGTTTTAAGCACCTTCTTGCTTCTCCCTGTTCAAGAACAATTCGGGGATGGCGATTGCATCTTTCAACACGATCGAGCAATGCACGGCCTGTGGCGGAGTGTTTATACGACAATAACACCCCTGTAATGGGCTGGCCTGCACATTATTCTGACCTGAATCCTATAGAACACATTTGGGATGTTTTGGAACACCGACTTCGTGTAGGCCTCACCGACCGACACCGATAACTCTCCTCAGTGCAGCACTCCGTGAAGAATGGGCTGTCATTCCCCAAGAAACCTTCCGGCACTTGATAGAACGTATGTCTGCTAGAGCGGAAGCTGTCCTCAAGGCTAAGAAGGATGGGCCAATATCATATTGAATTCTAGCATTACCGATGGAGGGCGCGACGAACTTGTAAGTCATTTTCAGCCAGGTGTCTGGGTACTTTTGATCACATACTGTACTTTTAAGAACGTTATTTATCGTTTTTTTACCTTGCTCTTCTTCAATAATCTTATTCTGTATTGATTTTATCTTAACGTGGTTGTAGTGTAATTTAAATGGTCATACAGGGTATGACATTGTTTCATCCCATATATATCTACCGTCAAGTGTAATTCCTTGCGATGGTTGTCCTCCTCCCTTTCACTTCATGCATGCCTGTTCACACGCGCGGGCGCACGCACACACACACACACACACACACACACACACACACACACACACACACACACACACACACACGCGCATTCTGTTATTTCGATGTTTAGCGTTAGTTTTATTCTGGTTTGTTTCTTCTGTTTATACTCTATTTAACTAAAGCATTTTGAATTACGTTACCATTGCACTGTGGAAGATGAGATTTCCATTGTATTTGCATATCACTCTGATGTTTAACACCCTCCTCAATCTTTTTCAATTTTGTTCGTCAGTACTATATCCACCGTGATTGCAAAGTGTGATGATGGCAATGTAAGCCGATAACCAGCTAACACAATAAAGGAATACCATAGAACATTCACAGTTTTGTGGTTTTCATTTATAGTTTTTAGGCTGAACAATATTTTATTGCTATTATAGGAGTCTGGTCCCAGAGTCCTACAGTCGCCAGGAGAGGGCTAGGTGGGATGAGGTGGTGAGGACCTCGAGAGCGTCAGGAAAACATCATTGACAATAACACATTTATTAAGCAGTAATACCGGATCGTCTTCCAAAATGCCACACCACAGCCGGGCCAGCTGAGTAGGGGCCTCATCAGCAGAAGAGGGCCATTATGTGCTCGACTTGTAGTTCCACCAGTGCAGCAACGTGTCAGCTGGCGGCTGTTTATCGTGGGGTCGATCCATGGACACCGGCGGCCTGCGGCTCTACCTATAGATCTCCAAAGTGCTCTCGTTACACCGCAAATTTACACTTCGGAGTCACGTTCCCAGATTCATCTTATGTTCTCGATGGTTCACAGGGTTCGGCAGCATTGATGTCGGCAGCAGAGGCCCTCCTTTTCTGAGGCGGGTAACGGACAGTGTCCACGTCACCCAAGTCAAGCCTCCAGCAGAGCAGTAGGGTGACGGCAGCCTCCGTGCCCCATCAGTGTCGCCTCGGAAGTTGGCAGTGCAGTTGGCAGCCGGCAGCAGCCGCGTCCTTCCAGCAGGACTCGTTCCTCCGTGGACGATGGAAGACAGCTGGACGTGCCGAGGATCGACCTCCGTAGCCTCCCCTCTCACAAGATAGCTGCAACTAACACAAGCGCTGAGATTATTTATTGGACAGTCGGAAATCAGCACTCAGCAATCAGATATTTGTTAAGAAGGGTGGGATATTTTTTGTTGGCTTTTCCCGTGGGCTCTGCAGTAATAGGGATGGCTATTATGTCACGTGTTATGGTTTTCTCTCGCTGCCATTCCTCCTATTTTCAGACCTTTTGTTACTTCACCTATCCGGAGGCTCTTTTCTGTTGTTTCGACACCTGAATACTTATTGTTGCGTTATACCCAGACCTCCTTACGAAGCTTGGCTTTGCTGCTAGTATGGCAGTGCCTCTCGGCTTCGCTTGCAGACTTGGGCGCTCAGTCGGTTCAAATGGCTCTGAGCACTATGGGACTTAACATCTGAGGTCATCAGTCCCCTAGACTTAGAACTACTTAAACCTAACCAACCTAAGGACATCACACACATCCATGCCCGAGGCAGGATTCGAACCTGCGACCGTAACGGTCGCGCGGCTCCAGACTGAAGTGCCTAGAACCGCTCGGCCACACAGGCCGGCGGCGCTCAGTCGTTCCCCCAAATTTGCCATAGTTTCGTGTCTGCCGTAACTCGCCCAGAATTTCCCTCCTAGCCGGCAGTCTGCTGGTCAATGACACGCATTTCGGATTCCAGGAGCTGCCAAGGTAGAACTTATACGAAATTTTAATGCCCGCCGGGGATCCTACCCCGGGGGTGTAATACTATTAACGCCGTTTCTTGAAATTTTTTACGCGTGTTTTTGGGAGATGTACGGCGCCTATCAGTTAGTATTTTTGTTATACTATGTCTCCACTGAGACAAGCCTATGGTGCTTCTAATGAAGCATCATATATCTTGCTATACCGCCAGGCTGGACAGAGCGTGGTATTGTAGAGTCACTGTTAGTCCGACCTGCCATAGACGCCATACGCTCGAGCACCATTCGAGTATGGGCCGCACAAATAATTTATATGTAATCTCTTTCGTAGCCAAAGTGTTATTTATCTGTAAATGAGCCTGTATGTTCGCTCCGCTTAATATCTCTCCGCATATTGTTAGTGCCAAATATTTATATGGCATAACTAATTTTACTTGTAACTCATTAGCCCTGTAGTCAAAGGACACCAAAATTTAACGTTTCGTGGAGCGCACAAGACTGCATTTCTGTTTTGTATTATTTATGCACTAAGTATATACGTTATCGAAACTTGACAATATACCCCGCAATTTAACAGGATAGTGTATCCCTATAGAATACTCCATCATCTCTGAAAAGACAGAAATTGCAACTAATACTAACCGTTCCGTTATTATTGTACAGCACGAAAAGAAACGGTCGTATCACACTCTCCTGGGCCACAACACAGTACTATATCAACGTCTGTGACTCACTCTCGGTCTAGAATACCACGCTGTGTCCAGCCAGGCGGGAAATTTTCGATCCAGTTCACAGACTGACAAAGTATCCCACAGAAACACATTCTCTATAAAAAGCGCCATGATTTATAGACTGAAAAGCTTTCAGAAAGTCTATCAACACTGAATCAACTTTGTCTCCTGTAATCATGGGGATATCGTGTGTGAAGCGCACGAGTTGAGTTTGCATGATCGATGTTTCCGGCAGCTATGTTGATTCCCAGTACGAAGGTTACAGGTTGGTTGTAATTAAACTTCTGCTACTTGATAGGGCTCCCATGAAAATCGAGAGATCTTAGGACAGTGAAACTTTGTGAAACCATTTGTAAGGACATGCGGAAAGAAATAACGAATAAACTACAGAAAGAAACAGTTTAATTTCTACATTAGAGGGCAATATTGTTGTATCACCGAAGCATCCCAGGATGGATATTGGATACTTTCCTCGCTTTGCTCATCTTAAACCTACAACGTGTGTTAGTATTCCACTGATAAATTGAACCCTTAAGTAAACCCACAACCAGAAATGGCACCGGGTCAAACCTGATGATAATGGTGGCCGCACAGTTTGGAACGATCGGCCACTGTTTCGGTTTTCTCCAAATGTGTTACAGAGTAACCAAGTGACCTCTGAGGTATGTGAGGTGGACCTCCATCGTGCACCAGAAAAGTTGAGTGCAAAACGATTCTCTCCCGTAGAGCAGGGACCGCATGTTGGTAAGCAGGTCACTGTGATCGCTGACACTCACGCTATATGTGCTTGGTCCTTGGAGTCCGAGTTCCTCAAAGAAAAATTTCTTTAATTTGTCGATACCCGCGAAGAGAAAAAACCGCACTATTGCTGTTGTTTTCATAAAACAAATTAATGAGTAAAGCCCTGATGACCTTGTCTAGATCCTCGTTGATTGTCTGCAGTACTGGCGCCTAACGGCAAATCATGTCACTAACAATACTAACAACGCAAATCCTTCAGCGCAAAGTCTCAACTTTCATACAGATTATAAAAATGTATGTATGTATGTAAGTGTGTTCCACATCTCGTCTTAAACCAGTGCACCGATTTCAACCGAACTTTGTATATACATCACTTACTGTGTGGAAAGAATCGCTGTGGGGGTAAGAACCACCACCCTATCAAAGAAGAAGGCGGAGGAAAAAAAAGAAGTGTAGGTTACGACGCTTGAATGCTCAGATTTCATTCATCGTGTGTCTGAGAATGACAGAACTTAGCGACTTGCAACAAACACTACAGTAATGTCAAACTTTTATGAAACTTTTTCTCGCTGAAACTCCCCACAAAAGGATGAATGGAAAAAAATGTTAATCATTTACTACATCTTCGCTGTTCATGACGTAAAAGCAAAGTTATCTCATTGTGCGACACACAATTCAGAAGATAGGTCATACACACGGAGACAGGTGAAAAATCGCCACATTTAAATTTATTACTCCTTTCCTATTGACTCTATTGTTAACAAACCTCGTTGATAGTATTCACATAAGTTGCTGAATGCACCTACAAAATTATATCATATTACGACACATGGTTCAGGACACATGATATAATAAACAAAGAGCTGCTTGAAAACGAAACTGCAGTGAAAATTTGGTAGAGATATAGGTGAAATATGTTAAATACATGTGAAATGTGGACAGTCACAGGTAAAATGCTGCTCCTAAACACCTGGATCGATTTCAGCAAAACTTGCTACACACACAACTTTCTATCTGGAAGAAATATTGTGGGTGTAAGAACAAGCAACCTCCTATTGTTTTTGTGGGTGATAACGTGGAGAGAGAAGGGGGTAGAAAGAGATGGGCAGATAGAGAGGTGAAAAGAGGAGATAGACACAGATGGGGGGAAGGAAGAGATGGACGGGAAAGGGGAGGGGGAAATGGACAGAAAGGAAGAGGAGGAGACTGACAGAGAGATGGAAGAAGAGATGGACAGATTAAGGAAAGAGGAGGAGACAGAGAGAGGGTGAAGGAATAGAGAGACGGGGGAGTGGGAGATGGACCGAGAAAATGAAGAGGGGGAGATGTACAGAAAGAGGGGGGAGGAGGCGATGGACTGCCAAGGAAGGAGGAGCACATTGACAGAGAAAGGGGGGGGGGTGGAGGAAATTGGGAGGAGGAGGTGTACAGAGAGAGAGGGGAAGAGAGGGTGGAATTATAGGGACTGTAGAAAATAGAGAAGGAGGAGCAGATTGACTTAGAAGAGCGGGGGAGGAGGTGGACAGAGAAGGAAGGAGCAGAGGGGCAGAGAAGGGTAATATGAAGAGAGAGGTAGGGAGGACGAAGAGGTGGAGTGAGAGAAGGAGGAGGGGGAGGAGGAGATGGGCAAAGTGAGGGGAATGAGAAAGGGGAGATGGACAGAGAGAGGAGAGAGAAGGAGATGGACAGAGAAGGAAAGAGGAGATGAAGGAGGACGGAGAGAGAGAGAGTAGAAGGAGGCGAAGGAGAGAGGGGAAGGGGGAGATGAATGGAGCGAGGAGAGAGGGAAGGAGGAGACTGACTTAGAGGAGCGGAGGAAGAGGTGGGCAGAGAGGAAGGAACATAGAACAAAGGGGGGAGAAGCAAATGGACAGAGAGAGATGGGAGGTGGAGTTGGATTGAGAAGGGCAGAGAAACAGTGAAAGGAGGAAAAGGTAAAATAGAAGATTAGAATAAATACATACCCGACCAACGCCGGGTACTCAACTAGTCACTCCTATAAATTTGGGTACCCACTCCGTAAACGCCGGCCGCGGTGGCCGAGCAGTTCTAGGCGCTTCAGTCCTGAACCGCGCGACTGATACGGTCGCAGGTTCGAATCCTGCAACATCCAGCCACTCAACATTATCTGCTTCTTTGTACTGTAGGCTGTAATCGAATCCTGCGTCGGGCATGGATGTGTGTGTGAGATGTCCTTAGGTTAGCTGGGTTTAAGTAGTGCTAAGTCTGGGGGACTGATGGCCTCCGATGTTAAGTCCCATAGCGCTCAGAGCCATTTGAACCATTTTTGAAATCCGTAAATATTTTTCCATCTATATCAGCTCAAGTAGCAAAAGTTTAATTGCAACCATCCTGTATTTTGTTACAGGGAGGTCATAAAACGGGATGTTTCAACCAAATTTGTCAGTTTTTACGAGAATTTATCTTCGGCATGAAGAAAGACCAAAAATAAGAATGAATTTGAAATTACACATCCAAACAGAAAGTTCACCTTTGATCCGGTTGTATGTCGCAGCTTCATGTGCTTGATGGTAGAGGTATTCCTCTTGCAGCTTCCTCACTCGCTTGTCCTTTCATTACCGAGTGTGAGAGGAGTTGAGATGCCGTGAACAAAGAAACAAAATGCGTTTTCCTTTCTCCGTTTTGATAGTTCTGGTTTAAATACAACTACACTTCGTGACTATTATCGAGAGAAAGGACTTAACGGTGGCCTGTCATTCCACCATTGGCCACCCAAGGTCACTTGATCTCAAGCAACGTGATTTTTTGTCAGGGATTTTGTTTACGTGCTTTCGCTTTCAGCAACCGTAGATGTGCTGTGGCACTGCACGGCAAAAGCAGCAGCGAATCCTCTAAATTCAAACGTGATCACAAAAGTGTGGGACGAGTTTGACCATGATCTGCATGTTTCTAGTACGTGCTTTGCAGAGCAAACTGAACGTATGTGAAAGGTAATCAAAACTTTGATCCGAAAGGTAATTACAAGAAGTACCCCAAGATTGTATGTGCACGAATGTCAAGGTTTGACGGTTCTCTCTTTTTGCAGTCCATACTTCAATCAGTAAGAGCGGAACCCTTATAGGATCACTTTATTGTTCGTCCATCTGTCTGTCCGACTGTTAAGAACTCTTCTTCTCAGGAATGGATAGACGCACCAATTTGAAATTTATGTCATGTTACGATTCGCTGGTGGTGTAAAAAACTGAAACTTCTAAGTTAACGCAGTCAAAAGATACGGCCGTTTATGTTCCATATTTTGGTGCTCGAAAACTCGTTCGTCAAAACATGTAGCGTACTTTCCGTTGACCTAGAACCGTGAAATTTGGAAAAATAAGGTTTTTCAGTACAAAAAAAGTAAAATCGCGAAATATGTTAATTTGTGATCATACCTCATGAAAAATTCTTTTTTTGCATTTGTTATTCTACTGTCTATTTGCCCCTCAATCTCTTAAGAGCCAATTTTCTCAGGAATGAGTTGGCATACGATTTTGTCATTTTGTCACATACTAATGTCTATAGTTCCTTGGTGATGTAATAGAGGTAGCTTTTGCAGTGTAAAGATTTGACCATTTGTGTCACATAGCCGGTCGGAGTGGCCGAGCGGTTCTAGGCGCTACAGTCTGGACCCGCGCGACCGCTACGGTCGCAGGCTCGAATCCTGCCTCGGGCATGGATGTGTGTGATGTCCTTAGGTTAGTTAGCTTTAAGTAGTTCTAAGTTATAGGGGACTGATGACCTCAGCAGTTAAATCCAATAGTGCTCAGAGCCATTTATGTCACATATTTTGATTTCTTGCCTCTACTGATATCGGTAACAGACAAAAATTGTCGAACTTCTGGATTCCCAGGATGGATGAACTAACGATATACGCAATTACCAACGTACAGACTCCTTGATTCTTGAGTTCTACGCGCACTTACACCATTTTTTAAGAGTTTTGTACTCCTGTTTCTAAGTTAAAAATTTTCCCATGTTTCTATTGAACTATGATGATTTTTAAAAAATATCCCTTCTTTGGTTTCAAAAAGTGATCTGTATTCTGATATAAACAGCTGCTCTTACGCCGCCACTAGTTTCCGCTGATGAACCTCGCATTGCTGTATGTTAAAATGTTAAAAGTTGTAAGAAAGTTAATAATTCTGATAAGTAAAATGCAAAACTTCTGTCTAAATATACGAGATGAATTCTGGGCTGAAGAATTCAGGGTAATATCATCAGGAATGAAAGAGGAGAAAGACTAATTGAGTTCTGTAACAAGTTTCAGCTAGTAATAGCGAATACCCTGTCCAAGAATCACAAGAGGAGAAGGTATACTTGGAAAAGGCCTGGAGATACGGGAAGATTTCAATTAGATTACATCATGGTCAGACAGAGATTCCGAAATCAGATATTGGATTGTAAGGCGTACCCAGGAGCAGATATAGACTCAGATCACAATATAGTAGTGATGAAGAGTGGTTGAAGTTCAAGACATTAGTCAGGAAGAATCAATACGCAAAGAAGTGGGATACGGAAGTACTAAGAAATGACGAGATACGTTTGAAGTTCTCTAACGCTATAGATACAACAATAAGAAATAGCGCAGTAGGCAGTACAGTTGAAGATGAATAGACATCTCTAAAAAGGGCCATCACAGAAGTTGGGAAGGAAAACATAGGTACAAAGAAGGTAGCTGCGAAGAAACCATGGGTAACAGAAGAAATACTTCAGTTAATTAATGAAAGGAGGAAGTACAAACATGTTCCGGGAAAATCATGAATACAGAAATACAAGTCACTGAGGAATGAAATAAAGAGGAAGTGCAGGGAAGCTAAGACGAAATGGCTGCAGGAAAAATGTGAAGACATCGAAAAAGATATGATTGTCGGAAGGACAGACTCAGCATACAGGAAAGTCAAAACAACCTTTGGTGACATTAAATGGTAACATTAAGAGTGCAACGGGAATTCCACTGTTAAATGCAGAGGAGAGAGCAGATAGGTGGAAAGAATACATTGAAAGCCTCTGTGAGGGTGAAGATTTGTCTGATGTGATAGAAGAAGAAACAGGAGTCGATTTAGATGAGATAGGGGATCCAGTATTAGAATCGGAATTTAAAAGAGCTTTGGAGGACTTACTGTCAAATAAGGCAGAAGGAATAGATAACATTCCATCAGAATTTCTAAAATCATTGGGGGAAGTGGCAACAAAACGACTATTCACGTCGGTGTGTAGAATATATGAGTCTGGCGACATACCATCTGACTTTCGGAAAAGCATCATCCACACAATTCCGAAGACAGCAAGAGCTGACAAGTGCGAGAATTATCGCACAATCAGCTTAACAGCTCATGCATCGAAGCTGCTTACAAGAATAATATACAGAAGAATGGAAAAGAAAATTGAGAATGCGCTAGGTGACGATCAGTTCGGCTTTAGGAAAAGTAAAGGGACGAGAGAGGCAATTCTGACGTTACGGCTAATAATGGAAGCAAGGCTAAAGAAAAATCAAGACACTTTCATAGGATTTGTCGACCTGGAAAAAGCGTTCGACAATATAAAATGGTGCAAGCTGTTCGAGATTCTGAAAAAAGTAGGGGTAAGCTATAGGGAGAGACGGGTCATATACAGGGTGATTCAAAAAGAATACCACAACTTTAAAAATGTGTATTTAATGAAAGAAACATAATACAACCTTCTGTTATATATCATTACAAAGAGTATTTAAAAAGGTGTTTTTTCACTCAAAAACAAGTTCAGAGATGTTCAATATGGCCCCCTCCAGACACACGAGCAATATCAACCCGATACTCCAACTCGTTCCACACTCTCTGTAGCATATCAGGCGTAACAGTTTCGATAGCTGCTGTTATTTCTCGTTTCAAATCATCAATGGTGGCTGGGAGAGGTGACCGAAACACCTTATCCTTAACATACCCCCATAAGAAAAAATCGCAGGGGGTAAGATCAGGGCTTCTTGGAGGCCAGTGATGAAGTGCTCTGTCACGGGCTGCCTGGCGGCCGATCTATCGCCTCGGGTAGTTGACGTTCAGGTAGTTACGGACAGATAAGTGCCAATGTGGTGGCGCTCCATCCTGCTGAAATATGAATTGTTGTGCTTCTTGTTCGAGCTGAGGGAACAGCCAATTCTCTAACATCTCCAGATACTGTAGTCCAGTTACAGTAGCACCTTCGAAGAAAAAGGGACCAAAAACTTTATTGGCTGAAATGGCGAACAAATGTACAACTAAATGAAACTTTATAGCTCCCTTAACGCCGACAGATAGTGCTTAGCTCTGCCTTTTGTCGTTGCAGAGTTTTAAATTCCTAAAGTTGTGGTATTCTTTTTGAATCACCCTGTACAATATGTACAACAACGAAGAGGGACTAATAAGAGTGGACGATCAAGAACGAAGTGCTCGTATTAAGAAGGGTGTAAGACAAGGCTGGAGCCTTTTGCCCCTACTCTTCAATCTGTACATCGAGGAAGCAATGACGGAAATAAAAGAAAGGTTCAGGAGTGGAATTAAAATACAAGGTGAAAGGATATCAATGATACGATTCGCTGATGACATTGCTATCCTGAGTGAAAGTGAAGAAGAATTAAATGATCTGCTGAACGGAATGAACAGTCTAATGAGTACACAGTATGGTTTGAGAGTAAATCGGAGAAAGACGAAGGTAATGAGAAATAGTAGAAATGAGAACAGCGAGAAACTTAACATCAGGATTGATGGTCACGAAGTCAATGAAGTTAAGGAATTCTGCTACCTAGGCAGTAAAATAACCAATGACGGACGGAGCAAGGAGGACATCAAAAGCAAACTCGCTATGGCAAAAAAGGCATTTCTGGCCAAGAGAAGTCTACTAACATCAAATACCGGCCTTAATTTGAGGAAGAAATTTCTGAAGATGTACGTCTGGAGTACAGCGTTGTATGGTAGTGAAACATGGACTGTGGGAAAACCGGAACAGAAGAGAATCGAAGCATTTGAGAGGTGGTGCTACAGACGAATGTTGAAAATTAGGTGGACTGATAAGGTAAGGAATGAGGAGGTTCTATGCAGGATCGGAGAGGAAAGGAATATGTGGAAAACACTGATAAGGAGAAGGGACAGGATGATAGGACATCTGCTAAGACACGAGGGAATGACTTCCATGGTACTAGAGGGAGCTGTAGAGGGCAAAAACTGTAGAGGAAGACAGACATTGGAATACGTCAAGCAAATAATTGAGGACGTAGGTTGCAAGTGCTACTCTGAGATGAAGAGGTTAGCACAGGAAAGGAATTCGTGGCGGGCCGCATCAAACCAGTCAGTTGACTGATGACAAAAAAAAAAAAAAAAAAAAAAAAATCATCAGAAATGGCATAACGTGAGTAGGAAAGTCATGAATAGGGAGATAGGGCAGAAAGTGTGTTTCTGTGTACAGTTGAGTGCTAGGGTTGTTGTCATCATATTCGACAGCAAACCAGGCCGACAACAGAGGTTCAGGTATACACGCCGACGTCGCAAGTTGAAGATCAAGAGATAGAGACAGTATAAGAGGAAATTCAGTATGTAAAGGAAGATCAAAAGCCTAATGATGATGGGGAATTGGAATGAGGTTTTATGGGAAGGAACAAAAGAACGAGTTACAGAGGAGTATGGGTTTGGAAGCAGAAATGATACGGAAGATAGACTAATTGAATTGTGCGATAAATTTCAGCTAATAAAAGCGAATACACGGTTAAAAATCGCAAGTGGAGGAAAGGCCTGGTGATAGGGAATATTCCAACTAGGTTACATCATGGTCAGACAGATTGTGAAGTCATATACTGGGTTGAAGAGGTACCTAGGTGTAGATATAGACTCAGATCACAAAATTTGGAAATGTTGAAGGGTACACTAAAAGTTTTCTAAAAATCAGTATGGAACGAAGTGGAATACGAAAATATTGGGGAATGATGAGAAGCATCTGAAGTCCTCTAAAGATGTGTAAATTGCGGTAGGGAATACCACAGTAGTTAATTAAGTCAAAAAGATGTCGACACCTCTAAAAAGAGCAACCACAATTGTTAGAAAGAAAAACATAGGTATTTGGAAGGTAACTGCGAAGAGCACTTCGGTAACAAAGGAAATACTTCAATTTGCTAACAAAGGAAGGAAGAAAACTGGGTTGTTTTGAAAATCAGCCTTATGGAAACACAATTAGCAATATGAATCACTCTGGAATGAAATAAATAGGAAGCGCAAGTCAGTCACGGCGAACGGCTGCAAAAGAAATGTGAAAAATCGAAACAGAAGTGAATTTCAGAAGGATTGACTCAGCACACAAGAAACTCAAAACAACATTCGATCGAATTAAAAACAAATGCGGCAACATTTAGAGTGCAATGGGAATTCCACTGTTAAACGCAGAGGTGAGAGAGGAAAGGTGCAAAGAGTACATTGAAACGAAGGGTCATTAATTGTCTAAAGACGTGATAGAAGGAGAAACTGGAGTCAATATGGAAGAGATAGGGGACCCAGTATTAAAATCAGACTTAAAAATATCTCTGGATGTCTTGAGGTTAAATAATGCTGAAGAAGGCATAAGGCAGAGGAAAAGATAGCATTTCATCGGAACTTCCAAAATCGTTGAGGGAAGTGTGAAATAAACGAGTTCAAGTTGGTGTGTAGAATCTATGAAACTGGCGACATACAATTAGACCTTCGGAAAAACATCATACATTCAATTCCGAAGATAGCAAGGGCAGATATGTTCGAGCACTATTGTACAATGCTCTCAACAGCTCATGCTGCGAAGTTTCTGACACGAATGATATACTGAACAATACGAAATAAAATTGAGGAACCGACAGACGACGATCAGATCGTCTTTAGGAAGGGTAAAGACAGCAGAGAAGCAGTGTTGACACAGCGTTTGACGAAAGAAGTAAGGCTGAAGGAAATTCTAGACACTAATTGAAAGAAAGTATCGACAATTTAAAATGGTGCAAGAAGTTCGAAATTTTGAGAAAAATAAGTGGGACCTATAAGGAAGGACGAGTAATATACAATGTGTACAGCGACCAAGGGATACAACCTTTGGCTCAAAGTGTTCAATCTACACGTCGAAGAAACAATGACGGAAATAAAAGAAAGGCTCCAGAGCGGGATTAAAGTTCAGAATGAAAGGATATCAGTGATAGGATTCACTCATGACACTGCCATCATCAGTGAAAGTAAATAAGAATTACAGGATATATTTACTGGAATGAAGATTCTACTGAGTACGGAATATGGACTGAGAGTAAACCGAGGAAAGACGAAAGTAATGAGATGTAGTGGCGTGGCAAGACAGCCAAGCCAGTCGGAGGTAGCCGAAAGGCACGCGTTAAGCTCACGCAGATTGGCGTGAGGTCTGGAACAAGGTAAAGTAATTATCCTATAAAGAAAAGAACGTAGTTCTTGGAATACTTAACTTTAATCCACAATTGGTGAACATCGCTCTTGACGGTACATGTTTTCCATTTCAAGATACACTGGTAATGGCGCCTTGCTAGGTCGTAGCAAATGACGTAGCTGAAGGCTAAGCTAACTATCGTCTCGGCAAATGAGAGCGTATTTGTCAGTGAACCATCTCTGTAAAAGTCTGCTGTACAACTGGGGCGAGTGTTAGGACGTCTCTCTAGACCTGCCGTGTGGTGGCGCTCGGTCTGCAATCACTGACAGTGGCGACATGCGGGTCCGACGTATACTAACGGACCGCGGCCGATTTAAAGGCTACCACCTAGCAAGTGTGGTGTCTGGCGGTGAAACCACATTCCTCCCCCGCAAATCGGCGAACGGTGGTGTTATAAGGCTTCCGCCGCCGTGGGGAGGACCCCATGTTGACGTATGCGACGAGGTGGGGAGCCTAACAATAGGCGAGGCTGTGCCACCCGCACCCGGCCATTTGGTCCGCGGGGATCTAGGAAATGCCTGAAAACCTAGTCCAGGGTGCACGCCAACATGCGGTGTATGCGCCCGTAGAGAGACAGGAGGGGCCGAAGGGTCGACCTCCATCGCGTCGGGGTACCCGACGGGCGAAGACGACATCTGGTCCGGAGCGGGCAAGAGTTCCATGTCGGAGGACAGCTGGTCACGGGAAGCGATCGGCGGCGCGTGACCCAGGGAGGCGCCCGGCGGTTGCAGCGACGCGTCTACTGCGGGCGTCGCCAGCGGGAGAACAGGCGGCGGCGGCGGCGCGTCGCCATGGGGCAAAATGGAAGGCAGCGTCGGTAACACCTGGGGATGAGGCGAGCCAGTAGATGGGTCCGCAGGGCGCTGACCGGACGGCACCGTCACTGAAAGCAGACGGGGAGCGGCAGAACCCGTGCGACGACAGAGGCGCACCTGATTGAGATGCCGACGCACCTCACCAGAGGCCCCCAAAACTAGATACATAGCGCGGCCGAGGCAGCGAAGAATGCGCCCTGCGAGCCAACGCCGTGAACCGCGATAGTTGCGATAGTATACAACGTCGCCTGGAGCAAAAGCAGGTGGCTGCCGCTGCACAGGAACCTGATGCGGCGGATGCAGCAAAGACATCAAGGTTCGATGAGGACGACCATGGAGCAACTCAGCCGGCGAGCGACCATCTCGGGGCTGAGAGCGATACGAGGACAAGAAGAGCAACAACGCGTCCTCCCGAGAATGCGACTCTTTCAACTTCAACATCTGTGACTTGAAAGTCCGGACCAATCGTTCAGCGGCACCGTTTGACTGAGGCGAAAACGGCGCGGATGTCAGATGTTGAATACCATTGGCCTTGCAGAATGACTGAAATTCTGCGGACATGAATTGTGGGCCATTGTCGGAAACAATAGTCTGTGGAAGACCTTCAATACAAAAGATAGCGGATAACGCTTGGATGGTGGCAGATGACGTCGTGGAAGACATCCTGACAACAAAAGGAAAATTACTGAACGAATCTACCACAACCAACCATCGAGCATTCCAGAATGGACCAGCAAAATCGATGTGTAATCGTTGCCAAGGGGAAGTGGCTTTCGGCCATGCAAAGAATTTCCGTGGCGGTGCGGATTGTTGTTCGGCACACGCCATGCAAGAAGAGCACATATTCGTAATCGCAGCATCGATTCCGAACCAAGTACAGTGTTGACGAGCAAGTTGTTTCGTTCGCACTATACCCCAATGTCCTTGGTGGAGAAGCCGTAAGACAGAGGACTGTAACGAAAGTGGGACCACGATCCTGGACTGATCATTATCAGAACGCAACAGCAAAACACCACGTCGTACACAAAGTCTCTCCTTGTGAGCAAAAAATCGGCGAACCAACGGATCCTCGATCCGTGACTTTGACAAGGGCCATTGTGTAGCAACAAAACGCAGAACGGTAGCAAGGACAGGGTCAGCAGCTGTGGCTGTAGCCACACGACGAAAATCAATCGGAAACGATTCGACCACATCATCGGTTTCCGCATCAATGAACATGCAAGCAAGTTCGGAAGAATCGAATGCTCTATCCTCAGCAACAGGCAAACGGGACAACGCATCGGCGTTTCCGTGCTTAGCAGTGGACCGATACAAGATATCGTAGCAGTACTGCGAGAGGAAAATAGACCAGCGAATGAATTTCTGCGCTGTACGTGGAGGTACAGGCTTGTTCGGATGAAATAGCGATTTCAAAGGTTTGTGGTCTGTGATGATTGTAAAGTGACGACCATACAAGAAATCATGAAACTTAGTAACACCAAATACGAGAGCCAAGGCTTCTTTCTCGATCTGTGAATAATTTCTTTGCGCAGACGAGAGCAATTTGGACGCAAAGGCAATAGGGCGATCATGCGATCCATCTTTGTGCGCAAGCACAGCACCGATCCCGAAATCCGATGCATCTACCATTAACATGAGGGGTTTCTGGCGATCGAATGGCGTAAGGCAAGTAATAGAAAGCAACGCCGATTTCAACTGGCGAAAGGCGCGTTCGCATTCCGTCGTCCAGACGAACGGAACACCTTTACGTCGTAAGCGATGAAGCGGAGCTGAAATGGAGGAGGCGTTGCGCACGTAGCGATGGTAATAATTGATTTTGCCCAGCACACTCTGTAGCTGCTTCAAATTCTGCGGCGAAGGCAAGTCTTGTATGGCACGGAGGTGCTCTGGACTGGGATGTATGCCTTGGGCATTGAGTACATGGCCCAGATATGGTAAGTCACGAGCGAAAACCACACATTTGTCCTTCCGCAAGTGAAGACCATTTTGTCGCAAGACCTCAAATAATGTTCTGAGATTGGCTAAATGTTCTTCTTCCGTCTTTCCTGAGATCACAATATCGTCCAGATAGTTTGCTGCAGTAGGGACCGAGGCACAAACAGTTTGCAGATATTGCTGAAACAATGCAGGGGCGGACGCACACCCGAATGGCAGTCTTTTGAATCGATACAAACCAAGATGCGTGTTAACTACCAAAATGCGCTGGGATTCGTCGTCCACTCGTATTTGCAAGTACGCATCTGCTAGGTCCAACTTCGAAAAATATTTACCCGGGCACAGTTTGTCAAAAAGATCTTCCGGGCGGGGTAAAGGAAAAGTTGCAATCACTAGTTGTGGATTCACTGTAGCTGTGAAGTCCACACAAAGTCTCAATTTTCCTGAAGGTTTTGGCAATATTACTAAGGGTGAAGCCCAAAGAGAAGCCTGCAGACGTTCAACCACACCTTGTGATTCCAAATCGTGTAATGTTCTTGCGACCTCATCACCCAATGCGTGGGGAACATTGCGCGCTCGTAAAAATTTCGGTTGCGCGTTTACTTTCAGTTCCAAATGTGCTTTATAGCTCTTAGCGCAACCAAGGCCCGGTGCAAAAATGTCTGCAAATTCTTCACATAGACGAGAAACACTGGCTGAAGGCACAGTCTGGTTCACTGATAGGACCTGATTGACTATAGACAAGTTAAACAACTGAAATAAATCTAAACCAAACAAGTTCACTGCAGAAGAAGAACGAAGTACGTAAAAGAACACAAGTTTTGTTTGTCCCTTGTATGTTGCAAGAAAGCTGCACTGTCCTAGCACAGGGATATTCTGACCGGAATAGCTAGTTAACTAACATTTGCGGCACGCAACGGAGGTGTGCCCAGTTGTTTGTACGTGTCTTTATTGATCAGCGAAACTGCAGCTCCGGTATCGAGCTGGAATGGTATCACGGTGCCATGAATGTCCAAGTCTACAAAAAGTTTATTGTCCTGCTGACGACAAGAGCACCTGTCTCGTGCAACGTGAACAGACACTGGTACAGAATCACTTGCGACTGGACGGGATTTCCTGCGATGTCGACGCACACTATTTGTGGGACGAACACAGTCACTGTTAGAGAGAGTGGCACTGGGCGGAGTGGAATTAAGTACATGAAAGTCCATGGGCGAAGGTTCACGAGCCTGAGTATTCTTGGTTCGATTCCGGCGCGAAATAAAGGGCCTGGAATGGTTGTGAGTGTCCAATCTAAGCTATTTCTGGCAGACACTTTGAACATGTCCTTTTCTATTACAGAAAAAGCAAATAGCTTGGCGTGACGGGCAATTCTCACGCGAATGTCTAGTAGCACACTGCGGGCATGATTTTACCACTGCATTTGCCTGCTTGCGCGGCACACTTAGCGAAGAGCTTGGCGGCAGCTGCGCGGATGGGCGCGAGGGCTGTTTACTGTTCCGTACAGCTCGCCCGGCGAGCCGGTTAATGTGACACATGGCTGGCGGAGCTTCAAACGATTCCTGAGCAAAGTCAAGTGTGTCTTGCCTATCCAATATGTCCATCACTTATTGAAGAGAGGGACTGGCTAGTTTCAAAATCTGTTCCCTTATACGAACATCAGAAACATTCTGTGCAATTGCATCACGTACCATAGTATCTGAATAAGGGAGTCCACATTCACACTCAAAAGCACAATCCCTAGTAAGGCCTTGCAAAGTTGCAACCCACTCCCGATTAGTTTGACCGGCCGTACGTTTTGTACGAAAGAACGTATACCTTTTTGCAACGACATTGACTGATTCCTTGGAATATGCATCTAATGCAGACAAAATTTCTTCGTAGGACAGAGTTGCTACGTCGCGTGGGAGAAATAATTTCACTATCACACGGTATGTGTGCACCCCGATGGATCCTAACAAAAAAGGCTGCCATTCGTTACCTTGAATTCTGTAGGCGGCGAGATGGAATCCAAATTGGCGCGACCACTCCGTGCAGCTTTCCAGTGCCGCATCAAAAGGACGAAAAGATGATGCAACTGCATGTTGTGGCTGCGGTAGCGGTGGAGCATTGCACGTTGACCCTGGACGAGCTGTCCAAGGGCATCCTATAACGCCTGCGTCTGCTGATTCTGCAAGCGACAAAATTCGGACAGTACATCTGGAGATTGTGGCGAAGCCATGACACAAGTAAATTTAGGCAAGATCAATTGGTACAAACGCGATTCAGCTCGTCGCCAACTGTAGTGGCGTGGCAAGACAGCCAAGCCACTCGGAGGTAACCGAAAGGCACGCGTTAAGCTCACGCAGATTGGCGTGAGGTCTGGAACAAGGTAAAGTAATTATCCTATAAAGAAAAGAACGCAGTTCTTGGAATACTTAACTTTAATCCACAATTGGTGTACATCGCTCTTGATGGTACATGTTTTCCATTTCAAGATACACTGGTAATGGCGCCTTGCTAGGTCGTAGCAAATGACGTAGCTGAAGGCTATGCTAACTATCGTCTCGGCAAATGAGAGCGTAATTTGTCAGTGTAGCATCGCTAGCAAAGTCTGCTGTGCAACTGGGGCGAGTGTCAGGACGTCTCTCTAGACCTGCCGTGTGGTGGCGCTCGGTCTGCAATCACTGACAGTGGCGACACGCGGGTTCGACGTATACTAACGGACCGCGGCCGATTTAAAGGCTACCACCTAGCAAGTGTGGTGTCTGGCGGTGACACCACATGAGAAGTAGTAGAAGTGATAACATCGACAAATTTAACATCACAATTGTGGTCCGAAGTAGACGAAGTACCTCTGCTACCTTGGAAGCAAAATAACATATGACTGACGAAGTAAGTAGGCCATAAAAAGCGACTAGCACAGGGAGAGAGGACATTCCTGGCTAAAGGAAGTCTAATAGTATCACACATAGTCCTTAATTTGAGGAGGAAAATTCTGCGCACAGCACTGTACGGTGGTGAATGATGTACTGTAGGACAACAGGAAATGAAGATAATCGAAGCGTTTGAGACGTGGTAAGGAATGAGGAGGCTCTCCTCAGAATAGGCGAAGAAAGGAACATGTGGAAAAGACTGACAAGAAGAAGGGGCAGGATGATAAGACACCAGAGAGTTACTTCCTTTGTGCTAGAGGGAGCTGAAGAGGGTAAAAACTGTAGAGGAATACAGAAACTGCAGTATGTCCAGCAAATACTTGAGGACTGTAGGGTGTAAGTTCTGCTCTGAGGCGAAGAAGTATTTACAGAAGTGAATTCTTTGGAGAAAAAGAAAAATAGGCATTTCATGTCAAAAGGAAACTCGTATTTACATTTTTCTTGAACATGCCTTGTTGCACATTGCAGCTATGTGATCAGTCGATGTTAGCTTTCCATCTGTTATTCCTAGACTCTCTTCTGACGGAGAGAAGTTGATGTTTGCCCCATTTAGGATTCAGGCATTCAGGGATTCCAGATATTTCGGCTATTGAGCCTAGAGTGATCAACCAGGACCGCTTGGGTTAATAATAAGTTGATGGTATTGCCAGTAACCTAATCAGTACAGATTTTTTTTGTGACTACCTTCGTTTACGCCCATTAAGTAATCAAAGAGTCTCTGTATCATTTTAGAGTCAATTGTGGCTTTAGCTAACGTGAAGTACTGGTTCGGGGGCAATGGGACGGTGGGATCTGCTACAGATTTTACTTTGCCTACACAAAGACCATCTTAGTTTTTCCATAGCAGAGCTGATCTGTGTCTGTTGTCGGTTAATGTATGGCCTTTACTGAGTTGAGTATTTCTCACACCTTGACTGATCTTACCCCGCTTTACTTGTAAGCAATACGATTTTCGGGTATAGGGCATAGCTTGTACGTATGATGTGTAGCGTTGCTGAGAGTCATTAATTGTTTTAGTTGATCAGTTATCCAACGTGCAAGTTTCCTTCTCACTTTCTCTCCATCTTTAGGGGGGCGTATGGAGCAGAAGTCGTTTCCCAAACTTTTTCTTACGCCTCTGGTGAAAGTTCAGATATACTGATATGTTTAAAGTCTCTATACGTAATCATTAGTGGCTTCATTCTTGGACATTCTAGTCAGCACTTTACAAAAATTATGTAATGGGTAGCATGTTAGGAGCAGATGTTTGAGAGGTTCGATTTACTCTGTTTGTGGTTTCGTTGTGAACAGAATTATGAGTGTCGCTACTAGCCGTGTGAAATAGCAGTATATTTGAAGATGGAAGCATGCGCTTGAATTAAGCACTGGAGAAGCCGTTGTAAAACAGTTTATGTTAGTGTCACCGGCTATAATTGTCTGTCCATATGCCGATACGAGACTTGACAGGGGAGTTTTAAGTAAGATCAACAGTTCTACTTTAGGCATTTTCTGTTGAGGGATTTGATCTCTAGCAACATTATTCCATTTGTTTGCCTTCAGTATTGTTGGATGTGTGTAACATGTTATGTAATAGATCAGTATGTGTGTAGACCTTACTCCATCTCCTCATCTGTTACATTTGTCATGTTTTAGAAAGACATCACCCTCCAGATTTAACGAATTGGTTGTAATGCATAATTTGAGGAAGATACACATTTAAGCGGCAAAGAACTGGTATAGGCATGCATATTCAAATACAGAGATATGTAAATATGCAGAATATGGCGCTGCGATCGCAATGCCTATATAAGAAGTGTCTGGCGCAGTTGTTAGATCGGTTACTGCTGCAGGTTATCAAGATTCAAGTGAGTTTGTACGTGGTGTTGTAGTCGGCACACGAGCGATAGAACGCAGCATCTCCGAGGTAGCGATGAAATAGGAATTTTCCCGTACGACCATTTCAAGAGTGAATATCAGGGAGCCGGTAAAACATGAAATCTCTGACATCTCTGCGATCGGAAAAAATCGTGCAAGAACGGGACCAACGACGATTGAAGAGAATCGTTCTACATGACAGGAGTGCAACCCTTCTGTAAATTACTGCAGATTTAAATGCTGGGCCATCAACAAAGTGTGTGAGCCATTGATATGGGCTTTTAGAGCCGAAGACCCACTCGTGTACCCTTGACGACTGCACGACACAAAGCTTTACGCCTCGCTTGGGCCCTTCAACACCAACATTGGACTGTTGATGACTAGAAACATGTTGCCTGGTAGGACGAGTCTCGCTTCAAATTGTATCGAATGGATGGACGTGTACGGGTATGAAGACAACCTCATGAATCCACGGAGCCTGCATGCCAGCAAGTGTCTGTTTAAGCTTGTGGAGGCTGTGTAATGGTGTGGAGCGTGTGTAGTTGGAGTGATATGGGATGGTTGATACGTCTAAATACGACTCTGACGGGTGACACGTACGTAAGCATCCTGTCTAACGCTTGCTTCCATTCTTGTCCATTGTGGATTCTGACGGACTTGGACAATTCCAGCACGACAATGCGAAACTCCACAAGTCCACAATTGCTACAGAGTGGCTTCAGGAACACTCTTCTGAATTTAAACACTTCCACTGGCCACCAAGCCCCCCCCCCTTTCCCCGACATGAAAATTATTGAGCATATCGGGAATGCCTTGCAACGCGCTGTTCAGAAGAGATCTCCATGCCCTCGTTCTCTTACGGATTTATGGGCAGTCCTGCAGGATTCACGGTGTTAGTTCCCTCCCGCACTATTTCATACATTAATCGAGTCCATGTCACGTCGATTTGCGGCAATTATGCGAGCTTGCGGGGGCCCTAGGGTATGAGTGTTCAGAAACAGGATGCGAGAGGATACCATTGGTTGATACTATATCAGGCTCTTTATCATTGCCGGTGTGGAAACAAGCCATGTGGAATGCACTCGTGAAAGAGAGCAATGGGGTACGAAAAGCGAAAGTGAGTGAGTCATGTAATTGGTGGGAGAAGAGAAATGTTGTGGCCAAGGTCAGCTGGGTCTGCAGCAGTCATGGGAAAGCGAAGGTAGGAAAACTAATCTCGCTAAACAGAGATAAAATAATATGTAAAATACAGTGTTTAAAGCAACACAAGAAAAACAAAATCAGAGTGTACTATTAATGGCGTTAATGTAACACTGATGAAGTGACAATTAGGAAATAAAAGTGTCTGTGGTATTACGAAGTGCGATGCAGTGTTCCTACAGACAGGCATGTATGTCTGCAGAAACATTGCTTCGTACGTCTTAAAAACGGCAGGCCCTGCTATTTCATATTAATTTGCCGATATCATCCCTCTACTCACATTAAATATGTACTTTCTGGATGTCATTATACGTAACATACGAGTGCAGGTTGTGACACATGGGCGATGATATACTGAAGTTTCTGAAGTTTGGGTCTGGCCGTGATTTGTGCTCTGATGGCGGAAGAGATTAAGAGGAACGTTCGCGTAAAATAGAAAATCCGGGTTAGAGTCGTGGCCCGGGACAAATATTCATTGTCGTTGTACCAAAATACAGGCGAAGGTTGTTTCTATTAGCAACTACAAATATATTGCCTGTATATGGCAATTAATTGCTAAATAAAAGTAAGACTAAGCTACTGCAGTAATTGATACCCATGAATAAGAAATAAAAAAGGATTTAGTAATAAGGTAAAAAATAAAATTAACACGTTAGTAAATTATGGCTAACTACGTTTCACAATAACGATGTAAACAGAGCAGAGAATTAGTGGCAGCAAAAGCTGACATGCTATTAGCTTCAAAAGCACAGGTTCCGATTTCATTTGCATTGCAAACCGATCTTTTCTCATTGTCTATCTTCACCTTTATATTCCTGTCATTTGTCAATACGCTGTGAAGCCCAGATCTCGAAATCACGCCGTTCAGAATCTATAAACTTTCAGAGGTGAGATCCTCTCGAATTGTTAAGCCTGACTTCTAGAGTTTCATCTTCGCTCAGGAGATTTTGGATCTTTTTCTTTGAAACGAGATATTCACTATTACGGGGCTGGATTTTGTAGATCCTTGCGTCCTACGTCCTTTTCTATGATTCCTGTCCATGTCGTTCAGTATCATCTGCATGCCCAGTTTCCGTTGTGTAAGACTCATCACTAATTCTGCCGTGTCCTCCCTGCGGCTACATGGAACACCCAACAGTCTGAGATCGTCTCTGATCGTCTCTGATCGTCAGATTTCTCAACCAGGATCTGTTAGAGTAATTGTACTCTATCGTCAGTTGCTTTTAATGATTTATTCAGAGCGGAGACATCGCTCGAGTTCATCTGAACCGTTTTCTTTACGTATTCTTTCACTGCTGTAGTGATAGCTGTAAGTAGGCTCTTTAGGTTTTTATGTTGGTGACGCCACGTAGCGCTCTGTATTAAAATCTCTGACTGCGCTGTGTGCAGTCTGTGGCTAGTTGGACTCATTGTTGTAAGTTTTTCGCTAGGGTAGTGTTGGGCAGTTGGATTTGAACAGCCCGTAGCGTTGGGCAGTCGGATGTGGGGAGAGAGATGCCAGAGTTCTGAGATGTTAATATGAGTGGATGATCTGGACGTGTGTCCGACAGAAAAAGGAATTTGTTAAACTGGATATATATATATATATATATATATATATAACGATTTTTGTACGCGATCAAGGTAAATACATTGTTTTTTCTCTGTCAAAATCTTTCATTTGCTAACTATATGCCTTTCAGTAGTTAGTGTCTTCAGTAGTTAGAACTTTTTATTTAGCAGGCAGTATTGGCGCTCGAAGTATGCTGTAGTTTGACTAACAAAGATTTTTGTGAGGTAAGTGATTCATGAAGGGTATAGGTTAATGTTAGTCATGGATATTCTTTTGTAGGGATTATTGAAAGTCAGAGTGCGTTGCGCTAAAATATTGTGCGTCAGTTTAATAATGATCAGAATAAGCAAAGATAAAACTGTTTCAGTACGTTAAGTTTCACTTTAGAGTTTGAAAATCAAGTAACGTAGATTTTTTACCAGCATAGTCATTGTTTACGTTCAAAGGAGAAGTTCCGCAGCGTAGGAGTATTTTTGTTAGTAATAGGCCATCTTCAGTTGCAACTATTTTATTTTTCTGTTTCAGTCTAACGCGTTCCGCATCAATGTTCTTCGGTATCACATAGCAGCAAATTAACTACACACTTGTTAGTTTTATGAGAAAATTTGTCTCTGGCCCGATAAACGAAATAAATAAAATCCACTGATTTTGAAAACTTAAGAAATGTTTTTCGTATGACGTGTCACTGCCAAAACGTTAATGGGTGCCTATGAGTGCCCACATCTCGTTATACGTAAGTACGTCCAGTATTGTCGAACACCATCGTTTTGGTGATCCTGGTGTAGTGGTGTAGATGGAGATGCAGATGAGGCGCAGAAGAGCTCTTGGAATTCGGCGAATGGACTGGCCTGTCCGGCATTTTTATTTATTTTTTGAGTTATCAGTCTTCTAACTGGTTTCATGAGGCCCGCCACTAATTCCTCTCCTGTGCCAACCTCTTCATCTGAGAGTAGCACTTGCAACCTATGTCCTCAGTTATTTGCCGGATGTATTTCTATCTCTGCCTTCCTTTACAGTTTTTGCCCTCTACAGCTCCCTCTAGTACCATGGAAGTCATTCTCCCATGTCTTAACGGATGTTCTATCACCATGTCCCTTCTCCTTGCCAGTGTTTCCCATATATTTCTTTCGATTCTGCATAGAACCAACTCATTCCTTACCGTATCAGTCCACATAATTTTCAATATTTGTCTATAGTATAACATATCAAATGATTCGATTGTCTTGTGTTCCAGTTTCGCTCAGTCCATGTTTCTCTATTATACAATGTTGTGCTCAAAACGTACATTCTCAGAAACTCCTTCCTCAAATTATGGCCTATGTTAGATACTAGTAGACTTTTCATGGCCTTTTTGTCAGTGCTAGTCTGCTTTTCATGTCCTCCTTGCTCCTTCCGTCACTGGTTATTTCGCTGCTTAGGTGGCAGAATTCCTTAACTTCATCTACTTCGTGATCATCAAATCCTGATGTTAAATGTGGTGTCAAAACTGTTGTGGCGTAACAAGACAGCTACGCCACACTGAAGTAGCCGAAAGGCACGCGTAATCTCACTTAGGCTAGATAGAGGTCTGAAACAGGATACTTCATAAATGATATAAAGAAAAGTACGTTGCTTTGGGAATACTTAACTTTTAATCCCAGTTGTACGACGACTTTGCTAGCGACTACACTGACGAAGCCTTTCTCTCATTTGCCGAGAGACAGTTGAATAGCCTTCAGCTAAGTCCATGGCTACGACCTAGCAAGGCGCCATTAGCCTTACATAGTTTGATAGTAATCGTATGAAATGTCTCATCAAGAACGATGTATACAACAAGGATTAAAAGTTAAGTATTCCCAAAGCAACGTACTTTTCTTTATATCATTTATGAAGTATCCTGTTTCAGACCTCTATCTAGCCTAAGTGAGATTACGCGTGCCTTTCGGCTACTTCAGTGTGGCGTAGCTGTCTTGTTACGCCACAACATTAAGTTCCTCGCTGTTCTCATTTCTGCTGTCCGTTACCCTGAATTAAATCCCATCGAACATGTGTGGAATACGTCATGGAGACGTACTGCAGTTGTGCACATGCACCAACGACCATCCACCAGGCACATTGCAGAGCATGTTTTGCCGGCAGAAGTGATCACATACCCTATTGAGAACCATGACTCGCCCAGCGGACCATCAGAAATGGCGGTAAATTGAGAGTAATAATTGTCTTTACATAAAAGTGTCATTTCTGTTCGTCTCAATGATTATTTCTTTCATTTACCTGCCGTATTTTAGTGCAGCAGTTTCATCGAGCTATGTTACTTGGCAGTGGTATGACACGAAACTTGCCTTCGTCCTTAAGTTTCCCACACCAGTGGATTATTATTGATTACCATCGTTTGGCCACGAAATGTTCACCTGTATCGTTTAACAGCTTTTACATTTTCACATATACTTTGATCAACGTGTTTATGGGTGGACTTCACTGACACACAATGAAAACTGTTCCACAGCCATAAACATGCTACATTATTTGAAGTGTCTTTACAAAGGTGCAAATTTTTCATCGCTGCACATGAATATTTCGTGGTCAAATGAAGGTGATTATTTATTTGTTTACCTCATCCAAGATGATTCCTCCCGTGAAATTAAGAAGTGTGTCGTAAATGATACACTGAAGCTATTTAGTAAACCTCAAAACAGTGGATGAGATCGTTAATCCAAAACACTTTGGAATAAAACAGGAAAATAAAATATTGTATGTGAAAACGTGATTTTTATAACAAAAATATTCCTAACCTAGGCGCTTCAGTCCGGAACCGCGCTGCTACTACGGTCGCATGTTCCAATCCTACCTCGGGCATGGATGCGTGTGGTGTCCTTAGGTTAGTTAGGTTTAAGTAGTTCTAAATCTTTGATGACCTCGAATGTTAAGTCCCATAGTGCTTAGAGCCATTTGAACCATTTGAATTCCTAACCTATAAGTTACAGTCATCGGCAGCAAGTCCCATAGTGCTTAGAGCCATTTGAACCATATGAATTCCTAACCTATAAGTTACAGTCATCGGCAGCCCGTAATGAAATGTCTTAACGATACACGGGCGCTGAAGATGTTGTCGTGCGGCTGCCTCACCATATTATAATATTAACAACAAACTATGTGGCATGCTGCACTGCACTCTCGGTATTGACTTAGTGGAGGCAGCTTTCCGCTCGAGTCCTTTAATAATGGGATGATGTATCATATGTGTGTTATCGACGTTACCGTATAAAGAGCTGAGTTAGTGTTGTTTCTCGAACAGCGACTTGGTCCCCAACATCCGACGGATCAATATCAACACTACCACCCGTCCTGACTCTAGTAGACAATGCGGAAGATTTTTGAAATTTAGTCAAGAACATTGGTACAGTCTGTTAGACCTGTCCTACGCCTGACGACGAAACTTTCCTGCTGCACCAAAGCTTCGACGTAGCTCTGTGCTCATTAACGGTCGGTACCAAGAAGGCAGCCTTGCGATGTACCTTGACTGATTAACTCCCTCTTGAGTGTATGTGAATTCAAGATAAATTTCCGTCATTCAGCCCCGAGTAGCGTCATTGGGCTTCGAAAACAACAAGACTTTCTAGATCGTTATCAGCACCATTCATCCTTTTCTAAGAAGTCACGACCTTCTACTCAAGTGGCAGTCTGAATTGAGTGATGACATATCTTATAGACGGCAAGTTTTGACTGTGTTTCTCAATTACACTTATCGCCAAAGTAATCTCTGCACTTGTCTTGCCCGCCGCAGTGTCGCAAACGGCTTTCTGAATGACATGAAATTAAATCGCAACTGCGAATATGGACTAACATCGGCTGTGTAATGGAATGAAAATTTGTGTGGGACTGGAACTCGAACCAAGATTTCCCGCTGATCACGAGCGGTCGCCTTACCGTTTGGCTAACGGAGCATCACGCACAGCCACCCCCAACTTCCATATATTGTCAACCACGCGTCCACACCTATACTCGTACATCCGTTATGTACGTTTATATTCTCGTGCAGGGAAGACATTAAATTTGAAAGTCGCTTGCTCGGTATTGGCGGTTAAATACGATATTTCAGTGCCTGTGTTATTTCTAATTACCTTACCTTCGGACATGCATGTAAGTGTTTATCCGCCGACACCGGGCAATCGACTTTCAACTAATTTGTCTCCCCCGTACGGGAATATGTAAATGGATGTACGGGTACTGTTTCTGGACGCATGATTCACTATAGTCAAATGGCAAGACAGGAGCTGGCGATAAGCAGGAAATACGGGTTCGATTCCCAGACCGGCACAAATTTTCATAGTCGTTTTTCCATTGTGTAGCTGATAGTAGTTCATATTCGAAATTTCGAATTCATTTCATGTATTTCGTAACGATTGAAGTCACCGCAGTGTCCGTTCCTCCAGACAGAAATGCATACTCGAAGGAACTTTTCATTGTAATTCGGAACAACAAGGGCACTGCAATATTTTATATACGTCTTTCTGAGTGGATTAAAGTCTCTGGCAGGTGTCTTATGACGAATATTATGTACACATTTGGGACGTTCATTGTACAAAGGAGGTGATACACATTTGGAACGTTCATTGCACAAAGGAGATGATTTTCATGTATACGTTATAAAATACGTGCGATCAAATATTGTACATTGCACTTTTTATAGCCGTTTTGATGTGTTATGAAAGGGAAAGTCAGGTTTTCTGAGGTAGAAAAGGAAATGTAGATTGTATTTACGCCTGGACGACTTTAGCAGTACGGCTGATGCCTCTTTGATTCCGCCTGAAGTGATCTGGGAACGTACTGGAAAACTTATATCGTTACTAGTGGCTAGGAGCTTAAACCTGGCGTACCAGTAAAAACGGTTAAATTGCTCACAATTCTCAGTTTTTCTTAGGTGCGAACATTCAAAAGACGTGTACACGCTAGAAAATCTAAACATTTATAATGAGCGAATGCTAATAAAATATTAGAGTTAGGATAGTGGTACAAACAGTTCGTCCAAAAATTTTAATCCTGCCGTATAGACATCAGCGCAGTAACCACGGTGTCAGCTTGAACTTGTGAACAACAGACATGTGTTGGGCCAAATGGTTATAAGCAGACTGTGTTAAGCAGTAGAAGTGAAGCTTTCGCGTGTCGTTGTTCTTGTGTCACAGATCTAAATGGAGCAACGTCTCTAAATAAAGAGTTCAAGACATCCTTCAGAACGTTTCGAAGAAGAGAAAAGTATGTGGGTAGTTTGTTCCGCACACCTTGAGCCCCTTCATGAAAAACTCATCGTGGGTAACGAGACTTGGCGTTATCGGTACGAACCCCCCCCCCCCCCCCCCCCCAGAGAGCAGAGTGCAGAAGTTCACATGAAGGGTCAACACTTTGACGACATAACCGACATTCAAGCCAAAGATGACGCGCGAACTCAACAGTAACCCAAGGGAGGACATTTCTGACAGTTTCACATAGTTCTATGAATGTTCTGTGGTTTGTACTCAAACAGGTGAGTGTATATAGAACACTTGCAGCATTGAAACAACCATCTTAAATTTTCTCTATCTTTTTACTAATCCAGTCTTCCCAAGATTTCTTCTTTGATGCTGCAATTATCTGTTTGGCTTTCTTTCTTTCTTCAACATAACTTTCTCTGTCTACCTGAGTTCTAGTATGTAGCCATTTTTGATACGCCTTCTTATATCCTTTTACAGGCTGCCTTGACTGTGTCATTCCACGAAGCTGTTTGCTTCATCCTACCTCTACACACTACTGTTCCAAGACATTCTTTAGCCACTTCTGGTACTGTGTCCCTGTACCTTGTCCATTCCTTTTCCAATGACTGTAATTGACTACATTCAACTAACAGGTACCTTTCTGAGATCACTATTATGTACTTCTGCCTGATTTCCTTATCCTGAAGTTTCTCCACTCCTATCCTCCTACATAAGGACCTGACCTCCTGCACTTTAGGCCTCACAATGCCAATTTCACTTCAGATTAAATAGTGATCAGTGTCATCAAAGAATCCCCTGAATACACGTGTGTCCCTCACAGCCTTCCTGAATTCCTGATCTGTTATTATATAGTCAATGACAGATTTGGTTCCCCTGCCTTCCCAAGTATACCGGTGAATGTGCTTATGTTTAAAAAAGGAGTTTGTGATTACTAAGCCCATACTGGCACAGAAATCTAAGAGTTGTTTCCCGTTCCTGTTGGCCTCCATATCCTCTCCAAATTTACCCATAACCTTTTCATACCCTCCTGTTCGATTTCCAATCCTGGCATTAAAATCACCCATGAGCAGCACACTGTCCTTGTCCTTTAATCTAACAACTACATCACTGAGTGCGTCATAAAAACTATCCATCTTATCTTGATCTTTCCCTTCACAATGCGAATATACTGACACAATCCCAATTTTCTTGCTAGACACTGTCAAATCTATCCACATCAGTCGTTCGTTTACATACCTTATTGCAACTACGCTGGGTTCCAGTTCTTTCCTGATGTAAAGCCCTACACTCCATTGTGCTATTCCTGCTTTGACTCCTGACAGGTAGACCTTGTATTCTCCCACTTCCTCTTCTTTCTCACCCCTTACCCGAATGTCACTAACAGCTAAAACGTCCAACCCCATCTTACTTGCAGCCTCTGCCAGCTCTACCTTCTTCCCAGAGTAGCCCCCATTGATATTAATAGCTCCCCATCTCGTTACCATTCGTTTGCCGAGTCGTATCTTAGGAGTCCCTGGTTTGTCAATTAGAGGTGGGACTCCGTCATCTCCATAGGTCCGAGGCATTTTGCTCTGATTGTTGCCAGCATCATATTTAAAGTATCAGGGAAGCAGGTTGCTAGCCTTACTTGCCCCGGGTCCCATTGAGTTTTACCCCTAACGGTTGAGGGACTAACCGGTGGATTTGGTAGTGTTTGCCGTCTGAGCACAAAGGTGACCACGACTCAGAATATGTCCGAGATGCCCAGCCTTATTCCAAAGTAACTGGTATCCCGACTGTCAGGACCACTTACGTGGCCACTCATACGTTGCCCGTGGTTCATGAGCCAGGACATAACAACACCCTCAGTTTAAGAGGGAAATTTGGGCTCACTAGGTTCTGCTTTGTGTGAACACCATAAGGCAATGTTGGCCATGGGTGATTTGTGATATGATGCACTCAGCTGCAGAGCAGCCAGTGTTATGGGTCGAAGGCAGCTATGGAATGGCCGATAGGCTGTATGTCCAGTGCGCTACAAAGGCGTTTTGCAAAATTGCTTGTGGCCAATCTCAGCAGGATCGGAGTATAGGACTCATAATAAATAACCGGGTTTGTAGTCATAATCCAAGGTAAAGAAAATAATTCTAAGATTTGAAGACTTCTTCTGACTCATTAATGGTGCAGCCAAAATTTACCCAGCACCTCTCGAAAGACATGAAAGATTCGAGCTTCCAACAACTTGTAGCTACGGTACTTTAAAGTAATCGGTGTCTTTAGCAACAAACGCAGTTTCCCCTACTGAGAACACGGCTACAACTTGCCCAGTTCTCTTACAGTGAGCTCCATCTGTCATCTGGTAATTTCAAGGGTAGAGATGGAACAAACCGTACAACAGTCGTCCACAAACAGAGCATTGGGCTACATGTCTTCTTACGGTGGACGTTATTTCGTTAATTGTGTGATAGTTAGCTGATGATCAGTTTGGCATCAGGTAAGGTAAAGGCACCAGACAGGCAATTGTGAGGATGCGGTTGATAATGACAGAAAGACTAAAGAAAATCAAGAGACATTCATAGGATTTGTCGACCTGGAAAAAGCGTTCGACAATGTAAAATGGTTCAAGCTGTTCGAAATTCTGAGAAAAATAGAGGTAAGCTATAGGGAGAGACGGGTAATATACAACATATACAAGAACGAAGAGGGAATAATAAGAGTGGACAACCAAGAACGAAGTACTCTGACTAAAATGGGTGTAAGTAAGGCTGTAGTCTTTTGCCCCTACTGTTCAATCAGTACATCGAAGAAGCAATGATGGAGATAAAAGAAAGGTTCAGGAGTGGAATTAAAATTCAACGTAGAAGAATATCAATGATACGATTCACTAATCAGTGAATTCAGACTGAAGGTAAAGAAGAATTACATGACCTGCAGAATGGAATCAATAAATGAGTACAGAATATAGATTGAGAGTAAATCGAAAAAAGGCGAAAGTAATGAGATGTAGCAGAAATGAGAACAGCGATAAGCTTAATATCAGGATTGACGGACAAAAAGTTAAGAAATTCTACAACCTAGGCAGCAAAAAACCAGTGATGGACGGAGGAATGAGGACGTCAAAAGCAGACTGGCATTGGGGAAAAGGGCATTCCTGGTCAATAGAAGTCTACTAGTATCAAACATAGGCCTTCATTTGCTGAAGAAATTTCTGAGAATGTACGTTCGGAGCACCGGAACAGAAGACAAGCGAAACATTTGAGATGTGGTGCTGTAGACGAATGTTGAAAAATTAGGTGGAGTGATAAGATGAGGAATGAGGAAGTTCTGTTAAGAATCTGAGAGCAAAGGAATGTGTGGGAAACACTGACGAGGAGAAGGGACAGGATGATAGGACATCTGTTACGATATGAGGGAATGACTTCCATGGTACTAGAGAGAGCTGCAGAGGGCAAAAATTGTAGAGGAAGACAGAGACCGGAATACATCGAGAAAACAGTTGAGGTTGAGGTTGGCACAGGAGAGGAATTCGTGGCGGCCCGCATCACATCATTCAGAAGACTGACGAATAAACAAAAATGTTAAAAGGTGTGACATCAGTTTCCTGCTCAAAGTGGTTTGTATGCGCGTGAACATTGCGGTTGGAGGGTACCTGATGTGTAGAGGAAAGACTGCATGAATATTGGGCACGGAATTTCCACTGGCGGAATTCTGGTAAGATTTTTTTCTTCAGTCATCAGTCTGCCAACCTCTTCATCTCAGAGTAGCATTTTCACCGAAAGTCGTCAATTACTTGTTGGATGTATTCCAGTTTCTTCTTTCCCTTAAAGTTTTAACCCGCAATACCTCCCTCTACTACCAATGAAAGTTATTCCTTGGTGTCTTAACAAATATCCTGTCATCATGTCCCTTCTTCTTGTCGGTGTTTTCCACATATTGGTTCAAATGGCTCTGAGCGCTATGGGACTTAACATCTATGGTCATCAGTCCCCTAGAACATAGAACTACTTAAATCTAACTAACCTAAGGACATCACACAATACCCAGTCATCACGAGGCAGAGAAAATCCCTGACCCCGCCGGGAATCGAACCCGGGAACCCAGGCGCGGGAAGCGAGAACGCTACCGCACGACCACGAGCTGCTGACTTTCCACATATTCCTTTCCTCGACGATTCTGCAGAGAACTTCCTTATTCCTTACTTTATCAGTCCACCTAATTTTCAACTGTTAAGAAACTAAAACTAAAACTGTGATTAACCTTCCCTTGCTGTAGGCGTGTTTACACTTCCTGCTACGTCGTTCCCCAGGTATTGCGGACGTGTGTATGCGCGAAATTTGTCTTTTCCTCCAGCACTATGAACATCTGAATGCGTTCGGAGCTGCCGATATCTCACTACTGCGGGCGACTTACTTCCATATGACGGTGACTAAAAAAGTTTCGAGTATTTATCATGCAACATATGTGCTTCATTGAGTGCCATCATTTGCAAAATAACCCTTGCTTTGATATCTTGAATCTTTTATGAAATGCAACAATTTTTATGACCACTGGACTTGCGATGCGCAAGGACGTGAATGGCCGAGTCGCATGCGACCGTTCTCCTGATATAAATCCCAATAACTTGAGAACGAAATGAGATATCCTTCTGCTGTCAACTTTAAATAAAATTTAAATACCTTATCTACATTTTATTGACTGTTGAGCTAAAATCAACCATACACAAAGCTCCTGCAATGCGCTTTTACCTCTGCAAAATCTTTAAAATTCCCCTGAATGTTTTACTAATTTCATGCAGTACAGTAACTGTGGTATATATATATATATATATATATATATATATATATATATATATATATATATATATATATATATATATATATAAACAGTTCAGTCCCTTATGAAGCGAAGACATCAGGCTGTAAGATGTGCAGAAATCAGAGTTTTTCACCCAATAGTTTTCTTAAAAAATTAAGTATTTCATAGCAGCCGTCAAATTCGCATGGACGGAACTGGGAGCATCGAACACAACCGGCCATCGGATATAATCCCATTAACTCGTGAACGAAATGAGATATCGTTCTGCTCTCAATTTTAAATAAAATTTCTATATATTATATACATCTCTTTGACTATTCATATTCAGGATCTGGATCGTGTGTTGGAAATAATTATCATACTTAAGTAGAAATAGTTGTTCTTTGAACTGAGTTCAGGTACTCCTGCCATGCAATTTTCATTTTCTCCCTAATGAATCACATCATTTTTATCCTCACATCACAAAATTTTCCGAGGTTCTCTGTGGCTGATCTACACTTGAAGTTTCGCAGTGCACCCTGCCACGCCACTGGTGGATAGACTATCGGTTGTGTCATCCTGAAGATTTTAACTGTTTGCGGGAATCGGCTTCTGACGTGACACACTGATTGCTGAACGCTGTCTGAATACACCTACATGGTTGTTTAACCTTCCGTTTGCCGTGCTGAGCGACAGCGTCCTTTTCGGTGCCGCTCTGTGCTGCTTGTGAATCCATGTCAAACAAATCTTGTAGATGGTCGACATGTATGAATGTGCAATGAATGTAAAATGACTCGTTCCACTTGAATGATTTGGACAAATTATCTGTGGAACATGAGACCAACTAAATGTGCCCCTAACTGAAGACGGGCACATGTTTCCCACTGAACAGTCTCGCAGATGGTTAGACCGTACAACAGACAGGTCAGTATCACAGAACGGGTCAAGTGTACTGAAATAAGTATATGGGGCGATCAAAAAGTTTCCATTTGGTGGCGTTGCTGCAATGTACACTCCTGGAAATTGAAATAAGAACACCGTGAATTCATTGTCCCAGGAAGGGGAAACTTTATTGACACATTCCTGGGGTCGGATACATCACATGATCACACTGACAGAACCACAGGCACATAGACACAGGCAACAGAGCATCCACAATGTCCGCACTAGTACAGTGTATATCCACCTTTCGCAGCAATGCAGGCTGCTATTCTCCCATGGAGACGATCGTAGAGATGCTGGATGTAGTCCTGTGGAACGGCTTGCCATGCCATTTCCACCTGGCGCCTCAGTTGGACCAGCGCTCGTGCTGGACGTGCAGACCGCGTGAGACGACGCTTCATCCAGTCCCAAACATGCTCAATGGGGGACAGATCCGGAGATCTTGCTGGCCAGGGTAGTTGACTTACACCTTCTAGAGCACGTTGGGTGGCACGGGATACATGCGGACGTGCATTGTCCTGTTGGAACAGCAAGTTCCCTTGCCGGTCTAGGAATGGTAGAACGATGGGTTCGATGACGGTTTGGATGTACCGTGCACTATTCAGTGTCCCCTCGACGATCACCAGTGGTGTACGGCCAGTGTAGGAGAACGCTCCCCACACCATGATGCCGGGTGTTGGCTCTGTGTGCCTCGGTCGTATGCAGTCCTGATTGTGGCGCTCACCTGCACGGCGCCAAACACGCATACGACCATCATTGGCACCAAGGCAGAAGCGACTCTCATCGCTGAAGACGACATGTCTCCATTCGTCCCTCCATTCACGCCTCTCGCGACACCACTGGAGGCGGGCTGCACGATGTTGGGGCGTGAGCGGAAGACGGCCTAACGGTGTGCGGGACCGCAGCCCAGCTTCATGGAGACGGTTGCGAATGGTCCTCGCCGATACCCCAGGTGCAACAGTGTCCCTAATTTGCTGGGAAGTGGCGGTGCGGTCCCCTACGGCACTGCGTAGGATCCTACGGTCTTGGCGTGCATCCGTGCGTCGCTGCGGTCCGGTCCCAGGTCGAAGGGGACGTGCACCTTCCGCCGACCACTGGCGACAACATCGATGTACTGTGGAGACCTCACGCCCCACGTGTTGAGCAATTCGGCGGTACGTCCACCCGGCCTCCCGCATGCCCACTATACGCCCTCGCTCAAAGTCCGTCAACTGCACATACGGTTCACGTCCACGCTGTCGCGGCATGCTACCAGTGTTAAAGACTGCGATGGAGCTCCGTATGCCACGGCAAACTGGCTGACACTGACGACGGCGGTGCACAAATGCTGCGCAGCTAGCGCCATTCGACGGCCAACACCGCGGTTCCTGGTGTGTCCGCTGTGCCGTGCGTGTGATCGTTGCTTGTACAGCCCTCTCGCAGTGTCCGGAGCAAGTATGGTGGGTCTGACACACCGGTGTCAATGTGTTCTTTTTTCCATTTCCAGGAATGTATATGCAATGTAGCGCGACTCTGAAGCGGGTATATAACCATTGGCACGTTGGTAAGGGATTAGTGTGGCATTCGTGTTTTTTCGAAGTGTGTGTGTCAATGGGGAAACGTGAACTATGGCGATGTCATTACCAAATGCGTCCAAACAGGACCAACGTGTTGTTATTCTTTTATTGGCTTCGAAGGGCAAACACCTATAGGTATCCACAGGTGAATGGTGAGTATGTATGGGGTGGCACGTCAGTCAAAACCACTGTTGTGGAATAGTACGGAAAATTCCGTGCTGATCGCGGTTCCACGCTAGACACTGGTCGGTCTGGGAGGCCTGTCTTAAGTGGTGACATTTGAGCACCTGCCCTATGAGTCCTGATCTCTGTCCACACGATTATCATGCCTTCAGTCCGCTGAAAATGGTCTTGGAGAGTCAGTGACTTCTGTCGGACGAGGATATGCAGCAGGCAATTACGGACTTCTTCACCCAACAGGACACTGTGTTTTACAAAACGCGTGTCTTTACCATGGTGCGGCCATACGTTGCCTCAATTCTCACGGCGATTTTGGCTCATGGGCGTAACGGTTCTGGACAGTGCGGCCTTTGAATGGAAACTTTTCGATCGCCACTTGTAATATGCTAAGTTTGGAGACGTCCTCAGAATGGATGGGAGTATGATTATTTTCTTGGAATGACTAGAGGATCAGCCCCATAGAGCATATGAAACGTTAATGTCATTAATGACCCGCAGAATATTGCATGGCTCGGGAGAATTTATCAACGAGATCCTTTGGAGTCTTGATGTTCACAAATTCATTTAGTAGAAAGAGCAGCAAGCGTAGTGTATTCTTTCTCTAAACAAATCAGTATTCAGGGGGACAGCTGATACAATATGGAACTCACAACATTCATACTGCAGACAAAGATTTCTCCAAGTGCTTCAGCAATTGTATCATATGTCTCTCCATGACTTAATTTATAGTAGAACTCATTTACATTAAAGACTAAAACAAGCCACTGATGACGCAAAAGTAAAAAGACAGCTTACTTGGCTGACCACAGATGCGAAATATCATATAAAATAATGCTTTTGGTCATTCCTTGAAGGTAGACGCTGCAAAAGATGACTGCACTGAGAGGTGAGGAGGAGACAAACCTTAACTACTTCTTAAGGTAACTTTTTACACTGCTGGCACCTCGATGCTTCCTGCTGGAACAATGTACCTCGCTGCTCGCCCGCTGGAGCCTTGTTTACATTAAGCTCTGCAACCTCACTGCTCGTTACCTTGCAGTTGTTGGCATAGCTAGCAGGATGCTTGCCGAGTCAAACACGGCCCTGCTGGAGTGACAGCAATTCAGCCAATTATGGCTCATGTTTGACGATATATGGCAATGGTCGTGGCGCGAAATACAGACCAACTCGATACCATCCCCCTGGCGGCGATCTTCGCGATCAGAGGGCCAATTAGTGATGGTGGGCGTGTTTCATCATCGACGGGCCACGCAGGCGAGTAGTGAGCAGCCAGGTGGCAGCATAAGCGCACACTTTCAGAGGATTAAGGTAAACAAACAAGGTAGAGCTCCACATTCACTCCAAATGTTTAAGCCGCGTAGCTGTTAGTACCTGAAAGGTAGCCATCGATTTACAGAGAGTCAAATATGGACAGACAACCCACCAAAGTGCATTGCAGATTGGATAGTGATCCAGTTTGTTTCCTTCTTGAGAGCATGTAATGCCAATGACGAAAAGAGGACGTGACTGTTAGATACTTACTGCAGACTTGGAGGCTATATTGAAGGCATGAAAGGTTTAATTGAACGATCCAGATTGTCTTGGTATTATTTTACGGAATGACTAAAATAACTTATGTGTTCAGTCTGTTACACTTCCTGTAACTTACTTGGTTAATTGTACCCAGGAGCAATCCGACAGGCAGTCATTAAAAATTGTAGGCATTTGTATAGCCACTACTGATGTCCGAATTTGTCTCTGTCTTACAGAAACATAATAGTTTGATAGCGCCCCACTGTAGGCCTACTTCAGTACTGTTTTGTGTAATACTTTTACAACTGAACCTCCAGTTGCACAGCTTAGGAGACGGCGCAACTTAAGCAGCATTTAGTACTGGAAAATCGATTGCACATATTCCGCAACGAGCCGTTCCCTAGCACGAATGCGAACAGATGATATTAGAAAACATGATGGCACTACATGGGTGCGTTCAGCTAAAGTGTGCAGTGTGGAGGAAACCTGGAATCCAGCAGTGACTGTTCTGTTAAATGAGCGCCTCCTACACTGAGAGATGGTGGCGCGACTCAGAGATGGCATAAAACCGCCTAACGATAGTGGGTGAACGTATGAAACTTTTTCGTGAGTTTGGACACAAATTACACTTCCTCTTTTTACGTGTATCTACTTTAATTTCTGCGTTGAATGTTGTAATAGACAAGCAGACAAAAACCACGTTACATCCTTCTTCCAAATGACACGAAGTCGTGGTTTATTCCAAACTAAGGAATTCACTCAGAACTATTATCGTTAGTAGATTAGAGACGAGTCACTTCAACTCGCCTGTAGATCGTCATTGCTCACTATAAGGAACGCTGTTCATCTAAGAACTGTTTTACATATAGATTGCCGCGAGGGATTAGCCGAGCGGTCTCAAGCGCAGCAGTCATGGACTGTGCGGCTGGTCCCGGCGGAGGTTCGAGTCCTCCCTCGGGCATGGGTGTGTGTGTTTGTCCTTAGAATAATTTAGTTTAAGTAGTGTGTAAGCTTAGGGACTGATGACCTTATTAGTTAAGTCCCATAATATTTCACACACATTTGAGCATTTTTGAACATATAGATCCAACGCGTGTGATGCATATCATACTACATGAGGACTGTGAAATACGCCTGATGAAAATTAAAATGTTTAATTAATGAATTTGTAAAGTATAAACGAAGGGAAATGACGTTAACGTCGATATAGATCCGTGAGTGGTTTGTGTTATTACAAAAGATTTGTACCTACTAACACATTTATCTTAAGAGTCTCAGTCGCAGATAATTACAAGTGATCACTAGTTTTAATCACTTAATGGTCATCTTTAGCTCTTATCTGGCTCGGCAATGGTAAGTGCTGTGTTTGTATGCAAACGTAATGCGAGTGTGATAGAACCTAAAAAGATCATTAAGTGATCGGAACACAGTTGAGAGTTTGCAGCTGAGTGTTTAAATAAATCTTTTTAAAAAGTAAAGTGTTTAGGCATCACACATGAAAATGTAATCTTTTATTTATTCTTATGCGCGTGCTGTTTTATTTACGTGTTACAAGCCCACAAACAGTGGAGAGTGATCTCGTGACTGGCCAGCTGTTACAAATTTTGATTCAAGTTACATAATCCAGCACATTCTTAAATTTGTACAGAGTTGCAGTTAGTGGCACCATTAAAGAAACCGATTGATCAAACGTATAAAGATGCAGTCCATTTGTTTTAAATTTTTATGCCATATGTTTTTAGTCTCACGTGTACGTAATCGAATTGAGGGTTTTCATTCTGTTTCAGTGATCCGATATTCAGCACTATCTTCGAATGCGACTAGTGGCTTCGGAATGAATATGCATGTACAAAATTTCATTTATGTGAAGTTGTCTGTAGTTCTTATAAAAGAAATGATAGCTAACTTTTCCTTCAGACGTTCGTCTTAAAAGGGAAGCACTAACGCATAAAATGGATAGGAAACGCATGTGAAACAAACCGCTGTACCTGTTTGAATGACAGTCAATGTAAACGTACGTATGCGCCTATTAGCACCATCTGAAGATCGTTGTTGCGAATGAGGGTGTTCCTGGTTTTGACAGTGAAGAGCGTATAGTTTCTGTTTCTCTATTCTTCTTTTACACCTTTGAATGCCATTCTCGTAACGGTAGAGCGGACCGTTCTAGAACTTTGTTCTTTTGAGCCACGTACGAAGGTAGGGCTCCGACTGGGGTACAAGGAATCCATTTCGTAACGTTGAGGAGTTTTGATAACTGAAAATTTAACGTAATTTATGACGATTATATAACTGAAGTTTTATTGTCATAAAGAACAAATGAACCTGTAATTCATTCGGAGTACAACTGCAAGGTAACTTTAAATAACTTAACTCGCTTACTGTAAGTTCCACATCACTTCAAGAGAAATAAAACACTTTGATAGAAGGCTTTAAAAGAATCTACAAGACCACGATTTGACACAGCTAGAGGCAATGACTCAGTAGTATACTACTGGCGTATTAAAGCTTCCTTGCATTTCGTCATGGCCTTCAAAGAATAATATATCATTTCATCCAGGCGTATGGATATGGGCATGATTCGAAAAGAGATGAAAGAAGACCGTATTATTATGGAGGCAGAAGGAACATGTGTGACAGATGTGAACATGTTCTTTAGACACGAAAGGACAAACAAGGAATGTATACAGGACAATAGCCGGAACCACTATCACGCAAACGGGAAAAATCAACAGCTGGTGCTGTATAATTGTTCACAGGTCTGCACAGCAGTGCACAATAGATGTAACTGTCCACATGAAACGTGGATTAGCGAACAAACTTTACATTTTTTCGCAGGAAGCTCAGCGAACGTTTGGTCTGTAGGTACTAGATATGTCTTCCTGCGACACTACAGTTGAAGCGGGTAAAAGTGCAAAAATCACTAATGAGCACACGAAAATATCTTATGCACTGGCTCTGTGGACATGTTGATGAGGTATGTCTACCACATTGCGATTCTTGCTCAAGACATAAGGATTACAGTGTTACTGAATAATATTTTCCTAACAAGGACATTACGTCAAAAGTTGTGCCACCAAAGACAACGATTTTCTGCAGCCTGTGAATGTACATAGTGACTCAGAACTCCTTTAACATTGACTCATAAGCTTGAAATGAAATGGAATTTTATTGAAACCGAAAACGAGTGCAAAAACCCGCCATAGGCGCTGGACCGACGAAGCTCATTTCACAATAAAAGGCTCTGAGCACTATAGGACTTAACATCTGAAGTCTTCAGTCCCCTAGAACGTAGAACCACTTAAACCTAACTAACCTAAGGACATCACACACATCCATGCCCGAGGTAGGATTAGAACCTGCGACCGTAGCAGTCGCGCGGTTCCGGACTGAAGCGCCTAGAACCGCTCGGCCACCGCGGCCAGCCTCATTTCACACTCCGAGTGTCAGCCGTCACCCACAACTGCAGAATCTGGGGTACCGAAAGAACTAGGACTACATGGAGAGAAATTCACGGTGTGATGTGGATTTACTACATTAGTCGTGATCGGATCAGAGGCCACGCTGGGTTGCTTTCCAAACTGTCAGTGTGACGGGTGCGAGGTACGCCGAAATGTTAAGGACTCATCCACAGCCTTGCTGATAAACACCTGCTGGAGTGTAAGACGTTTAAGCAGGATGGTGCTCCACCCCCTATTGCTACACGTCTGAAAGATCTCTTGCGTACATCGTTTGGTGAGAATCGCTTGCTCAGCCGCCACTTCCGACGTGCTTGGCCTCTCAGGTCATCAGAGGCCTCAATCCGTGTGATTATTGGTTGTGAGGTCACCGTAAGTCGCAAATCTAACGCGGTCGTCTGACTTCAGAAGGGATGCTAAGAGGAAACAACAGAGGGCAGTTTCTCACCATACCTACTGATACGCTATACAGTGCCATTGACAACATTATCCTTCCTACAGGTACTGTTGACGAATGGCGGCCGACTAGTTGAGCATCTTCGCTAAAAATCAATAGTAATGCTAATTATTGCTTTTGTGTCGTTGATGCACTATCTGTTGATCATTTTGTGCACTATTTTTGGTCTCAATAAAACCCCATGTCATAATAACCATGTGTGTCAATTCTTACCACTGTACCTGCATTATTCCGTACAGCATTTTTCAAATTCCTTCCGGTTTACCAAGTATATTTGTTTAGGCAGTACAAACTTTATATCACACGTCTTGTTAATTTTGTACGAGTAAGCCTGCAGCTTGACAGGCCGCAGGTCTCGTTACGTGATCGATATTTCATCACCCGTCTTCACTACAACCATATTCTCGCACAGAGATCTGGTTACGAAGGTGATATTTACGTTGCATCATTTGATAATGTGATCACTGAGGCTTTCGTTGCTGGAAGACCGCAGTGTAGATAACTCGGAAGGGATGTAGCATGTCCAAATCTCACCCTTAGCAAATGCGCATAATGTTGCATTACGCTGTGTTTCAATCACTTCATTATAATCCATATTTTTACTTCGGTGCTGAATGAGGGAAACACGCACAACATCACAGCAACTTGTATTTTGGGAAAACATGAATGTGTAGCCGTGCGGGGTAGACGCGCCGTCTGTGGAACCTTGTCACGGTTCGCGCAGCTCCCCCCTGCGGAGGTTCGAGTCCTCCCTCGGGAATGGGTGTGTGTGTTGTCCTTAGCGTAAGTTAGTTTAAGTTAGAGTAAGTAGTGCATAAGCTTAGGGACCTATGACCTCAGCAGTTTGGTCCCATAAGACCTTACCACAAATTCCCGATTTATCAATGTGTAAGTACTGCAGGTGTTACGTTGCTGGAAACAAATGTTTACTTTGCCTATGTTTGGTGATTGAGGTCCGCGACTATGGATTAAATTATTCGAAGGAATTCAGCAACCGGTCACTTTTTGTGCAACTTTACAAATGCCAAGTCGAGTTTCGAGCTTCTAACCAACTTCAGTTGGTTTAATACATTTATATCTTCATAGATACCACTCTTTTATCAACAACATTTTGAACATGATAGCTGCCCCATGTAAAATATCTAATACTTCGTTTGGCTGCGACGATTCGGTGGGTCCGTATTGAACAAATGGCGGCAGAATTAAAAAAAAAGAAAAAAAAGAAAGGTTGCTCGACAATTGGCTAACCGAAAGACACTAAACTAACTGGGATTACCGTAAAACGCCCGGTTAATAGACATGTTTGAACAGAATTCAGCGAAAAATTTCACAAGGTGGGTGCCTCTCCAGTCAAAAGACATTAGAAAGGTGGGATGACCATTTCTCAGGCCCTCGCCAGGTTACCGAGCATATCTGAACGGGACTCAATGGAAAACTTGCACGACTATATACAGGAAAAGGACTGACTACTCTATCTATCTACCTGTACAAATATGCAGTCAATTACATGCACACGCACACACTAAAGAGCTTGTTCGCGATGGGGAATATAGAAAGAAAACAGTTGCTGATATAAGACACAAAATAAAATATATCGGTCCCTATGAATTCTTTTCCCAATTACAGGCTAGAAGTACGACAAACAATCTCAGGATATTAAGCTGCTCAGGTAATGAGATTTCACCTAGACTCCGAGTGACGGGCTGTCGTAAATAATTTCATATCAACAGCACATGTTACCATTATTATAATATATTATTTGTAGTGCCGTGTCATAGCGTAATTTTTGTTGCTGATTTGATTAATTCTGGAATTATTACATATACAGCATGCCACACTGATGATGTATGAATATACACTGAAGCGCCAAAGAAACTGGTATAGGCATACGTATTTAAATACAGAGATATGTAAACAGGCAGAATACGGCGCTGGCCGGCCGGAATGGCCGAGCGGTTCTAGGCACTACAGTGTGGAACCGCGCGACCGCGACGGTCGCAGGTTCGAATCCTGCCTCGGGCATGGATGTGTGTGATGTCCTTAGGTTAGTTAGGTTTAAGTAGTTCTAAGTTCTAGGGAACTGATAACCTGAGAAGTTAAGTCCCATAGTGCTCAGAGCCAATACGGCGCTGCGGCTTCAGTGGCTATATAAGACAACAAGTGCCTGGCGCAGTTGTTAAATCGGTTACTGCTGTTGCAATGGCAGGTTATCAAAATTTAAATGAATTTGAACGTGGTGTTATAGTCGTCGCACGAGCAATGGGACACAGCATCTCCGAAGTCGCGATGAAGTGGGGATTTTCCCGTACGACACTTCAAGAGCTTGCCGTGAATATCAGGAATCCAGTAAAACATCAAATCGCAGTCATCGGTGCGGCCGGAAAAAGATCCTGCAAAAATGTGAACGATGACGACGGAAGAAAATCGTTCAACGTGACAGAAGTGCTTCTCTTCTGGAAATTGCGTCAGATTTCAATGCTGGTCCATAAACAAGTGTCAGCGTACGAACCACTCAACAAAACATCATCGATATGGGGTTTCGGTTCCGAAGGCCCACCCATGTACTCTTGATGACTGTACGACACAAAGCCTTACGCCCCGCCTGAGCCCGACAACACCGTTATTGGACAGTTGACGACTGGAAACGAATTGCCTTTTGACGAGTCTCATTTCATATTGTGTCGAGCTAATGGACGTGTACGGATAGGGAGACAACCTCATGAATCCATGGACCCTGCATATCAGCAGGGGAGTTTTCAAGCTGGTGGAGGCTCTGTAATGGTGTGGGGCGTACGCAGTTGGAGTGATATGGGACCCCTGGTACGTCTAGATACGATTCTGACAGGTGACGCGTACGTAAGCATCATGTCTGATCACCTGCATCTGTTCCAGCAGGACATCTCAGACGTCCAGAATAGCTACACAGTGGCTTCAGGAACGCTCTCCTGAGTTTAAACACTTGCGCTGGCCACCAAACTCCCCATAACTGAACATAATTGAGGACGTCCGGGTTGCGATGCAACGTGTTATTGAGAAGAGATCTCCACGCCCTCGCACTCTTACAGATTTATGGACAGCCCTGCAGGATTCATGGTGTCAGTTCCATCCAGCCCTATTTCAGACATTAGTCGAATCCATGCCACGTCATGTTGCGGCACTTCTGCGTGCTCGCGGGGACCCTACACGATATTAGGCAGGTGTATCAGTTTCTTTGGCTCTCCAGTGCAACATTTATAGCAAACAGATATACAGGGTGTTACAAAAAGGTACTGCCAAACTTTCAGGAAACATTCCTCACACACAAAGAAAGAAAATATGTTATGTGGACATGTGTCCGGAAACGCTTACTTTCCATGTTAGAGCTCATTTTATTACTTCTTTTCAAATCACATTAATCATGGAATGGAAACACACAGCAACAGAACGTACCAGCGTGACTTCAAACACTTTGTTACAGGAAATGTTCAAAATGTCCTCCGTTAGCGAGGATACATGCATCCACCCTCCGTCGCACGGAATCCCTGATGCGCTGATGCAGCCCTGGAAAATGGCGTATTGTATCACAGCCGTCCACAATACGAGCACGAAGAGTCTCTACATTTGGTACCGGAATTGCGTAGACAAGAGCTTTCAAATGCCCCCATAAATGAAAGTCAAGTGGGTTGAGGTCAGGAAAGCGTGGAGGCCATGGAATTGGTCCGCCTCTACCAATCCATCGGTCACCGAATCTGTTGTTGAGAAGCGTACGAACACTTCGACTGAAATGTGCAGGAGCTCCATCGTGCATGAACCACATGTTGTGTCGTACTTGTAAAGGCACATGTTCTAGCAGCACAGGTAGAGTATCCCGTATGAAATCATGATAACGTGCTCCATTGAGCGTAGGTGGAAGAACGTGGGGCCCAATCAAGACATCACCAACAATGCCTGCCGAAACGTTCACAGAAAATCTGTGTTGATGACGTGATTGCACAATTGCGTGCGGATTCTCGTCAGCCTACACATGTCGATTGTTAAAATTTACAATTTGATCACGTTGGAATGAAGCCTCATCCGTAAAGAGAACATTTGCACTGAAATGAGGATTGACACATTGTTGGATGAACTATTCGCAGAAGTGTACCCGCGGAGGCCAACCAGCTGCTGATAGTGCCTGCACACGCTGTACATGGTACGGAAACAACTGGTTCTCCCGTAGCACTCTCCATACAGTGATGTGGTCAACGTTACCTTGTACAGCAGCAACTTCTCTGACGCTGACATTAGGGTTATCGTCAACTGCACGAAGAATTGCCTCGTCCATTTCAGGTGTCCTCGTCGTTCTAGGTCTTCCCCAGTCTCGAGTCATAGGCTGGAATGTTCCGTGCTCCCTAAGACGCCGATCAATTGCTTCGAACGTGTTCCTGTCGGGACACCTTCGTTCTGGAAATGTGTCTCGATACAAACGTACCGCGCCACGGCTATTGCCCCGTGCTAATCCATACATCAAATGGGCATCTGCCAACTCCACATTTGTAAACATTGTACTGACTGCAAAACCACGTTCGTGATGAACACTAACCTGTTGATGCTACGTACTGATGTGCTTGATGCTAGTACTGTAGAGCAATGAGTCACATGTCAACACAAGCACCGAAGTCAACATTACCTTCCTTCAATTGGGCCAATTGGCGGTGAATCGAAGAAGTACAGTACATACTGACGAAACTAAAATGAGCTCTAACACGGAAATTTTTTCCGGACACATGTCCACATAAAGTCTTTACTTTATTTGTATGTGAGGAATGTTTCCTGAAAGTTTGGCCGTACCTTTTTATAACACCCTGTATATGAATCAATAGAAACATTAGATCACGGGTTATTTTACGAACATTTGTAGTCTGAAGAGGCTTATAACTATGCGCTGAATGTAGAACACAATGGAAGTCATTTGAGCTACACATCGGGTGACGTGTTTATACTTAGACGCCGGGTCACCTGAGTTCACCTAGACCTCTTACAACGTGTTGTTGTAAATAAGTTCATTTGTGCATTACACCTTATGAAAAGAAAAAAAATTCTAAACGCATAGTTCACGAGTTCAGTTAGGAGCAATCGCAATCCCACGTGATAAATTAATTGTACACTGATAAAGCAAATGTGGAGAGATTTGACCTAGACATTGGGTGACGAAATTGCAGGAAGCCATCGGGCAATGAGCTCTCACCTGGACTTCGAGCGACATATTGTTGTATACAAGCTTGTTGGCTAACAAAATGAAACTATTAATTGTAGCTCCACTGGTAAATAGGCGCAGTGTATGTTTTCCAGATAAAAAAATCATGATGTATTCATTGCACCTTTAATTTCGAGTATTTATGAATGTAATAAAACTAGCTCACATGTGCCATTATAAGATATAAATAAGAACTTTAAAATACAAATTTAAAAAATGTTTTATGTTCATTCTGTGTGATTTGATATTAAGAATAGTTAAAAACATTAGTAGATATATTATTTAAAAAACTGTTTGGATATGGACTGGTATACATTGTAATTCTGAATAAAATGTTGACTGAAATTATGATCATTTTGGCACTGCCCATATTTTGTTACATGACGGCATTTTGACACTAGTAATCTAAGATGAATATCACGCGAACGTAATTTTCTAGCAAAGGCATATGGGAGAGTCAGCTGATAGTGCTAGATCATGGACTCAGTTTAAGAACGATTGCAATCCCACATGGTGTAATAATCTTACATCGGTTATATTAAACATTGGAAGAGCGTTCACCTAGATATCAGGCGATAGACTGCACGTAGGTGTCAGGTGGCGAGATTACACCTAGAGCTCTAGTAACGCGCTATCTTTGATAATCTAATGTGAATATCGTAACTAACAACAAAAAGTAAAAATATGAATAGCTCAGTTGTTAGTACACATACCTTGAATGTATTCTTGGTTAAATATCGTATCTGTGCCTTTAGACATAGAGCTATTCGTGTATGTATTAAAATCAAACTACATACCGTACCATTAGTTATACATAGAGAGCTTGTAAGTGGTTGTATGTTGTCGTGTTGGCTATGATTTTGTATAAAGGAAAATTTGGTAAGGAAGTATTAAGAAGTGTATAGAATATTTTCAAAAATGTTCTTAAATAATATAGAAAGGTCTATACATAAATTAGGTTTTACGAATGTTGCTCATTATTTTATAGACAATTTAAAAAATGTAGAATTCTGACTTGGCTTATACATGTTATGATAATAATTTAGGCATGTGTAATTGTAAGAATAATAGATCCATACCTTAATCTAATGTGAGATCATAGCATCGATTTGTAGTTCTACTGCGCCATCTGATGTACTTACGTATCACCAGGAATGTTTATGCTGGGATCTGTCAGTTGTAAAGTGGTGATGAATGTGAGCACTTGTTATCGGCACAATATTATGTGTGTACAGTCGTGGACAAAACGAGCGAGACCCCTCGCCTTTTCGTTATGCTGATCCGCACAGCTTTAAAGTCTGCTACACCACATAACAGGCAAGGCGACGAAGTGCTACCAACATAATATGCACAGGCGTGAAACTAAAAAACTATCTGACCTTTGTCAGACTGTTTTCAATCATGTGTAAGATTATATTAATGCTGATTAGTGTGTTAAGCACAACACGTAACTGTAAGATATAAATGAAAGCAGAGAAGCTAATTAGTATGAACTGTACTAATAAAAATGAATTTCAGCTTATCGAGATAACATAACTGTTTTAGTAAGACAAGTTACCTCAGATCGTTACGAATTAACAAAATATTATGCCATTTGGCCGTGAAACGGTCTCTGTCAACGTTCAGACCAGTCATAATGGATTACCGTTGCTGACATAACATGAATGTGTGCAAATTTAGTAATGCATGAGGATTCATAACGAAATTCAGTTAAAAATCATTCAGTGCCTCACTTAAGTCAATTCAATTATTGACAGAAGCGGAAAAAGTAGGCAGTAACAAGTATGAAATTCTACAAGAGTTTCATATTGACATCCACAGGGCGCCGGTACAGAATAAAGGTAGCAATAAAACGTATTGGGGGCGCAAGAGTTTCTTAAAATTGCTTTACTGATAGTCAATCTGCCTCCATCAAGATTAGAACCGAAAACAAACCAGACCTCCTCTGCAATAGCAAACACCTTTCACTACGCTAGCAGACAACCCAGGCGAAGAGCCCTCTATAATTACCCCAGACATGAATAAGCCAACAATTTCGCAAGGGAATTGGCAGAATGATCTGCAGTTTCTGTTGCATAGAGCTTTCTGGACTCAAAAACATGAATTTTCTACATTTATGTCACCGCTTTTATATGACAGTCATTCGAGATGTTTATCGAAATAACAAAATACGGTTATCAGCGAGTAAATTTAGTAGGATTATTCTGCACCACCACAGGAAATAAACGGCGACATAGCTGCCAAATGTATTCTACAATGTTTCGAATTCTCCATTAGACTCGCCACAGCCAGAAAACGTTCATTAGCCGAAGTGTTTTTTAAGCTAGCTAGCAATGGGAATGCTCGTACTTCTAAAACGTGGTGCCATTATTACTGGGATCTGAATTACCACGTGTATAGACAAACGGATTTTATTTGCATTCCTCTAAACGTGATTTGGATCGAAAGCGTAACTACGATTAATATGCTGATGTATCGACTGCAGCTAGAACATTTCGAATGAAGAGTAGGGAGGATTATTTATGCGGCCCTCATCTTCAGCAACTGTCGTAGCCAATTTCGTTGTTAGGATTTCGTGGACCCCCACATCACATTTTCTTTACCGTCTATCTGTCTACCCAACCCTTAAAACCCGTTTACCTCGAGTAGACATAATAAGCGGAAATGTATCGCACTTCCTGCGGTATACGGTCCCTTGGTGGTGTAAAAAAGTGAGCTTCTATGTCAACGCAATCTAAAGATACGGCCATTTATGTAAATAACATTTACGCGAAAGGTAAAAAAATGCCTCTAAGAACTATGTGACCAAACTGCTTAGGTCATCAGTCCCGTAGACCTAGAACTACTGAAACCTACCTAACACACATCCATGCCCGGGTAAGGATTCGAACTGACGGCGCAAGCAGCCGCGCTGTTCGTGACTGAAGCTCCTAGAACCGTTCGGCCACCAAACCCGACGAAACCCTTTTCACCTCATGTATAATGATAATAGATACTGCCTAGTGAGGATAAACTGTATTCACCAGCAACTCAGATCGTTTGATCACGGAACTTCTAAGAGCTACATTCAAATTTTGTTCGAAGTCGTCTGCAGTATCCACTTATAAACAACCTAGGAACGTCGTATGCGATATCCACTTCTGAAGACGCTGGCAGATACTGCAGTACCATAACATGTAGTTATGAATTTATTGTTATTGGTCCATGCATGACACTTTATTTCAGTATCAATTTAACGCACCTAGGTGTTTGTCTATGGCTGAAAATAATGAACAAAAAATAAATAAACAGCAAACAACTTCGATTTTCAAATCAAATGTAACTCACATGACGCAATTACAGCGTAATTTCGTTGTTACACCTACATGACTACATATACAGGATTACTTTGCAATCCAGACTTAGGTGCCCGGCAGAGGGTTCATCGAACTACCTTCGGACTATTTCTCTACCGTCCCACTCTTTCACAGCGTGAGGGAAAAAGGACCACTAAAATCTTTTCTTACGAGCCCTGAATTACATTATTACTACGGTCATTTGTTCCTGTGTAAGTTCCCAAGAAAATAAGGTTTTGGCATTCATAACAGATGTTGGTAATTGAAATTTCGTGAAAAGATCTCGCGGCAACGAAAAATGCTTTTGTGTTCATGAATGTCACCCCAACTCGCTTATCTAATCTGGGACTCCCTCTCCCCTATTTTGTGACATTACAAATCGTGCTATCGTTTTGGCGTGCACCGTCAATCACGTATGTCAAGGATCCCATACCGCGCAGAAATACTATAGCAGTGGACGGACAAACGTAGTGTAGGTAGTGTTTTCAGTAGACCTGTTGCGTATTCTTAGTGTGCCGCCAATAAAACGCAGTCTTTCGTTGGCCTTCCCCACAAAAGTATGTTTGCGATCGTTCCAGTTTAAGTTTTACTGGGTACTGAGATGAACTGACAGTATTTCGACTTGTGTTTTGTCATGTAACCGAAAGTCAGTTATTGTTACTGGACGCAGCTTTCGTGTTTAATGTATTCCTCATCCAACAGAGTACACTCCTCGTACACCGCACGTAACAGTTTCAAAGTATGAAATTGTTACTGATGTTACCAAATTGCAATGATCATCTAATCTTGCCGTTTTGAAACAAAGGAAAATATTATAGCGAAATATGGCAACTAAGAAGCGGAGTATCCAAATAAAACAACATTTCCGGTTCAAGTCGTTGCAGTAGGTCTACTACACAGTAACGTAAATTAGGAGCAAAGTCCATTAGTAGGTCATCAGTAAAACCGGGCTTCATAATGGAAACTGCCACTGCAAGAACGAAAGTTTCCAAACATGTCAGTGAGTGGTCGAGGAAAGTGAACGCATTCTGTCTACTGAATCGCAACGCACACAGCTTAAGAGGGGACCCGCCAAATGTCATACCCCGATCTTGCTGAAACTTCGCTCGATGAAAGAGGGGACAAAATAAGCGAACAAGTGTCTCGGCTTATCTCCATACACTCGACCGCTTCTGAGAAAACGGCGGTCGAAGTTTTCAACGCGCTGTTGCTATAATGTAGATATCTATTAGTGTCTAAGAATTCAATTGAAGCGGTGGCTCAGCCGCTACCGTCGCGACTTCCGAGCTTTGCGCGCTGCGAGTTCGAAAAACCCCGTGGTTCCTCCCCCCCTCACTCTCTGAATTATCTACGAATGTTTATTTCAATTTATGTTGAAACAATGTTGTCGTTTTTCGCCAATTAATTTACTGTGTAATGAAAGAAGTAAAAAAAAAAATTAATAAATGAGAAAATGATGTGAAATGTTTGTGAATGTCCTTGCAACCTTACAGGTTGTAAGGAGGTTTAAAAGTATTTCACATGATTTTCTCATTCGCGTATTATTTTTGTAATTCATTTATTACACAGAAAGTTTATTGACGAATAACGACAACATTATTTCAGCATAAATTGGAAAAAAAACATTCGTAGATAATTCTGATAGAGAGGGAGAAGAAAATAATAATACAAAAACCAATATGGTCTCGAACTCGGGAATCAAAGTTAAGGAGGAACGACGGTAGCCACTGAGCCACCGCTTCAATTGCATTCTCGGCCGCAAAAGGTATCTACACTTTAGCAACAGCGCGTTGCTAACTTTGACCGTCGTTTTCTCGGAAACGGTCGAATGTCTGCAGGTAATCCGAAACACATGTTCGCTTATTTTGTCCTCTCCTTCACTGAGCAAAGTTTCCCGATAATCAGCTTATCGCACCTGGTGAGTTCCCCTCGTTAGTCGAGTCGCTTCTTACGCCCGGCGAGAACTAGGTATGCCTCAGAGTAAACTGCGCCACTTGGAAACACAGTGAGCGAGGATAAACAGATTTTCCTTCTTATAAGGCAACCTTCTACAACTAAAATTCACGGAGTGTTCTTCCGGTTGCCTCAGATATTTCAGAAATGTTTCTGGCGCTGGTCTGTCGTATATGCAAAACGTAAACGTTTCATTTCATGTAATATTTGTCAGAATAAGACATGACAAGAGCGGACCAGTCTCTTCTGAGAAAAATTAAAGATTGTAAATTTCACCACTATGTAATGACACGGGTACGGGCTTGCGATCTCTCGTTTATGCCATCGATTTCCGTGTTACACATACTTGGCCATTGCGTTGTGGGTGCAGTCGTGGAGGAGGCAGTCTGTTTCCCACTAGCGCTGTTTTCGCAGCGGATATTAACCGCAACGAATCATTCAGTCAACGCTAAATGGCCCATCTGGCTGGGGCAGACAAGGGCGCTATAATAGCACTCCATGCAAAGGGATTTTCAAATGGCTATATAGCAATAACTATGGGTCGTCACAAGTCGACAGTAGCCAGGTGGATCAGACGAAAGGAAGAGAGTGGTAACGTGAATGGGAGGCCTCATGGCCGTCGCCGCAAAACAACAGCAGCTCAGGATCAGCAGATACGCCGTTTCAGTGAGAACCACCCATTTGTCAACGCACGACAAATTCAGCAGATTTTGGGCCTCCGTGTTAACAATAAGACCGACACTCGTCGTCTAAGCGAAGGTGGACTGAGAGCAAGAAGCGCTGCTGTCAAAGAGACATTGACTGTTTCCCACAGTGAAGCCCGCCTTGCTTTTGCTGCTGAAAATGTCGACAAACCTCTCCAGTATTGGAGGCGAGTGATTTTCACAGACGAAAAAGTTTTCTGTACGACATCAACCGGAAAAGTACTTGTTTACCGGCCAAAAGGTGCTAGGTATAATCCAAAATATATTTACAGTTGCCGAAGGAGTGGCAGGGAGTCGGTAAAAGTATGGGCGTGGATATCGGCCGAAGGGTGTGGGTTCCTTTGGGAAGTGGAAGGAAGACTTGATGTGCGCAGTTACATATCAGTTCTGGAGAACGTGATGTTGTCTTCTGTGACAGCAAGATTTGCCGATGATCAGATCATGTTCGAACAAGATCGCTCGCCTATTCGTATGGCACGTGTGGTTAAGAGGTCGTTCGGCGACCACAGTAATAGTACTGTAATGGAATGGCCACCTAAAGGAGCTGACATGAATCCAATTGATAATATTTGGGCAGAAATGATCAGAGTAATACGGGAAAAGGGAGAGTTACCGTGGACTCTCCGGTATATCTTATATTTACGGGTTTTGTTTAACACGCCAATCAGCGTTAATATAGTCTTACACATGATTGGAAACAGTCTCACAAATTTCTAATAGTTTTTCAGTTTCACGCCTGTGCATATTATTTCGTCGCCTTGGCTGTTGTGCTGTGTAGCAGACTTTAAAGCTGTGCGGGTCAGCATAACGAAAAGCCGAGGGGTCTCGCTCGTTTTGTCCACGCCTGTACATAGTTGGTATTTTAAAAATGACATGCCAGCTTCTAGCTCGCGATACCGAAGTCGACCTGCATAGTAGAGCTGTACTGAAGGAGAAGATTATGTGATGATGTAAACATAGGTGTGTTGCCTTTCGATGTTTTGCGAATTTTGGATATAATTGTGTGTGCTGTTATGTTTGTTTCTGTATTCTCACATTTTTGGCGTATGTTTTGCAGAACCGAAGAAGGCAACAGAGAATTGTCGAAACCGGTCATCTATATGAATAAATAAGTTTAGCGATCTTGGCACTTGAAAATTTATTCAGTGTTCAGATAAGTAAAAATCAATAAATGATAGAGGTATAATTCCTACTGATACAGTATTGTTCTTATGAAATCCGACATGACCGTGGTAGGAGGTTGACGGCAGTCTTGTGGTTACAGGCTAGGTACAAGGCCAAATATTAAAAGTTGTGAAGTGAGCAGGACGCTGTAGGGTTATTGATACTTGAGTAATACTGTCGAGTAGGTTGTAATTGCTTTAGAAACTTATTTTTATTAGTTATTAGGCTGTTAGAATCCATGCAAGATAGACTACTGAGCCGTGCGTGGCTCGTGTTCCCCCCATCATGTATTTTACACCCTGTTTTTAACGTACTTCCACCTCACTACGTTAATTTAAATCACTGAGTTGCTACTTTGCCTGACCGTGAGCGTATCGATATATCCCCTCTCGTAGTATCTTTGCTCGAATGCTATTACTTCCCGGTCGTTGTCGTAAGGGAGTTCGGGTTGCGGGTCGGGTCTGCCAGTCAGTTGGAACGCGTCTGGAGCGCAGCCCGGACCTGCCAGTTGGGAGTTGCAATGCGGCGCTAGTGCAGTCAGGTTGGAGCTGTGAGGTCTGCGTCGACATGACCGCCCGACCATTGCCGCCACACATCACTTGAGCCGGGCCACGGTCTTGGTGGATCGTAGGTCGGTCGTCCTACCGGACGACGCGTTTTGGCTCGCCGATCGTTCCTGAGTCGGCTGTGTGTGTGTGTGTGCATCCACTCCCGATTTGTCTTCGAGTGTGCTTAGTTACTGTTGGATATCGTTCAGCTCTTCCAGCAAGTGTTTGTCAGATTGTGTGTATAGTCGGCGTTATTTCCACTGACGACTATTTTAGATGTTGTCGGCATTCTGAGAGGAGTCGGTCGGTTGTTGCGGACCAGAGAAATTATTTCCCCGCAGTGCAGTCGGCTGGGGCCGCTGGCAGCCCCTACGCAGTGTCGGAGCGTGTGTGGAGCTGTCCGATCGCTATGAGTTTCGTGGTTCACCGACCCAGGACGTCAAAGTTGAGTAGTGGTTTCAACTACCCAAGCCACGTCCATTCTTGTTGTGGTGGTTCGTTTCGGTGGTTTTCTGTTGGTTGGTTGGTTGGTTTAGGGATGAAAGGGACCAAACTGCAGAGGTCATCGGTCCCTTTTTCCAAAATGCTAAAAAAATACCCACAGAGAATAAAATATGTTCAACAGAATAGGAGACAGATTACACAGAACAAAAGAAACGTAGACAAGGACCAGACAAAACAAAATAAAATCACACGGAGTGCGACGGTGGTTGGCCGACCATAGGAACAAAAAAAAAAAAGGAAAAGCCAACCACCGAAAACACATTAAAAACTGAGTTCAAAACCGTAGGCCAAACGCCAGAATCAACACAAAACAATCAAATAAAACAGAAACACTCAGATTAAATGATAAAAACCCCCTGCCCAAAGAAAACGTAAAACTAAGTCAGCCATAGCAGAGTCATCTGTTAAAAGGGCAGGGAGCGAGTCAGGCAGTGGGAACGACCGCCTGAGCACAACTAAAAGTGGACACTCTAATAAAATGCGGACCACTGTCAAAACGGAGCCGCAGCGACATAAAGGTGGGTCCTCACGTCGCAATAGGTGGCCGTGCGTCATCCATGTGTGGCCAAAGCGCAGCCGGCGCAGGACTACAGACTCCTTGCGAGAGACCCGCAAGGAGGACCGCCACACATCGGTCGTCTCCTTAACAGCCCGCAGCTTATTCGGGGATGTCAGGCCACGCCACTCATCAGCCCACATCCCAAGCACCTTACGGCGCAACGCCAGCTGCTGATCGCGAGCCGTGAGGCCGATCTCCAAAGCTGGGGCGTCGATCGCCCCTTTGGCCAGGCTGTCAACACGTTCGTTCCCCGGGATGCCAACGTGACCTGGCGTCCAAACAAAGACCACCGAACGACCAGAACGGGTAATGGCGGAAACAGACTCCTGAATAGAGGACACCAGAGGAGAAGAGGCATAGCAGCGGTCGATGGCCTGGAGGCTGCTCAGGGAGTCACTGCAGATGACGATGGACGTACCTGAGCAGGAATGCGTATGCTCAAGAGCGCGCAATATGGCCACCAGCTCTGCAGTAAAAATACCGCAGCCAGCCGGCAAGGAGCGCTGTTCAACATGTGCAGCGTGAGCAAAAGCGTAGGCAGTGCGACCATCAACCAGGGAACCATCAGTGTAGACAGTCTCACAGTCCGAAAAAGAGGCGAGGAGCGCAAGAAAACGGCGACGGAGGGCCACAGGCGGAACCGAGTCCTTGGGTCCCCGTGCCAAGTCCAGACGGACGGACGGACGGGGCAAACACCAGGGAGGCGTAGGTGCACGGTCCCAGAAGGGAGGCAGAAGAGGGAATGACCCCAGTTCCAACAGCAGGGACTGGACGCGGACAGCTATGGACAGCCCAGACAAAGGTCGCCGTTCGGGCAGATGGAGGACCATGGCAGGGAAAAGCAGGCGACGATTGGGATGGCCCAGCGAGCAATGCACGTGGACAGCATAGTCGGCGAGCAGTCGATGGCGGCGAATCCGCAGCGGGGTAACCCCGGCCTCCACCAGTAGACTATCCACGGGGCTCGTACGAAAAGCGCCAGATGCAAGCCAAACCCCACAGTGGTGTATGGGGTCTAACAACTTCAACACTGAGGGTGATGCAGACCCATAGGCCAGGCTCCCATAATCAAGCCTGGACTGCACAAGGGCTCTGTATAATCGCAGCAGCGTGCAGCGATCCGCACCCCAAGATGTGTGGCTCAGGCAGCGGAGGGCGTTGAGGTGCCGCCAGCACTTTTGCTTCAGCTGAGTAATATGAGGAACCCATGTGAGCCGGGCATCAAAAACGAGTCGTAAGAAGCGGCAAGTGTCCACCACGTCAAGCAGGTGGCCGTCGAGGTAAAGTTCAGGATGAGGGTGGACCGTCCGACGCCTGCAGAAGTGCATAACTCGAGTCTTGGCTGCAGAGAACTGAAAACCATGAGACAAAGCCCATGATGCTGCCTTGCGAATGGCTACTTGCAGCCTGCGTTCGGCGACTCCCGTAGTCGTGGAGCTAAATGAGATGCAGAAGTCGTCGGCATACAAGGAAGGAGACACCGACGACCCCACGGCTGCAGCCAGATCATTAATGGCCACTAGAAATAAGGAGACGCTCAACACTGAGCCCTGCGGGACCCCATTTTCCTGTATATAAGAGGAACTAGAGGCGGCAACCACTTGCACCCGGAAAGAGCGGCGCAATAAAAAGGTTTGAAGAAAAGCCGGGAGCTGACCACGAAGACCCCACTCATGCAACGTAGCAAGGGTGTGATGCCTCCATGTGGTGTCATACGCCTTCCGCAGATCAAAAAAGACAGCAACAAGATGCTGACGTCTGGCAAAGGCCGTACGGATAGCAGATTCCAGCTGCACCAAATTGTCCACTGCAGACCGGCCCTGACGGAAGCCACCCTGGGATGGAGCGAGGAGACCGCGCGACTCAAGGACCCCACACAAACTCCGCCCCACCATACGTTCGAGCAATTTGCACAGAACGTTGGTGAGGGTAATGGGACGATAGCTGTCCACCGCCAGCGGGTCCGCACCGGGCTTCAAGATGGGGACAATAAGACCCTCTCGCCATTGCGACGGGAACACGCCCTCGCTCCAAATGCGGTTAAAGATGGTGAGGATGTGTCTCTGGCAGTCCTTGGAGAGATGCTTCAGCATCCTTGCGTGGATGCAGTCTGGTCCTGGTGCCGTATCAGGGCAGTCGGCGAGGGCAGCGAGGAATTCCCCCTCGCTGAAAGGAGCATTGTATTTTTCAGAACGACGCGTGTGGAATGATAACGGCGTCTGCTCGGCTCGCTCCTTGAGAGAGCGAAAGGCGGGGGGATAAGTTGCAGTCGCAGAGGTCTGAGCAAAGTGCGCAGCAAGGCGTTCAGCAATGGCGGCAGCGTCCGTGCAGACAGCGCCGTCCAAGGAGATCCCAGGGACACCCATAGGGGTCTGGTATCCATAAATCCGCCGGATCCGGGACCACACAAGCGAGGGGGAGACACGGGAGCCCAAGGATAAGACATACCTCTCCCAGCACTCCTGCTTACGCCGTGCGATAAGGCGACGGGCCAAGGACGGAGCCTCTTAAAGGCGATGAGGGTCTCTAGAGACGGGTGCCGCCTATGACGCTGGTGAGCCCGCCTACGGTCGCGAATAGCCTCAGCAATCTCCGGCGACCACCAGGGGACAGCCTTCCTCCGAGGGAGTCCAGAAGAGCGGGGGATGGGAACCTTGGCCGCCGAAATGAGTGACGTGGTTAAGACATGGACCACCTCGTCAATGTCACCCTGTGGGGGAGACTCAATGGTTGCAGCGGAAGTAAAAGCCGGCCAATCAGCCCTGTGGAGAGCCCAGCGGGGCAGGCGCCCAGAAGTATGACACTGGGGCAGTAACAAATAGATGGGAAAATGGTCACTACCACACAGGTCAGGATGCACTCTCCAGTGGAGGGATGGGACAACTCCGGGGCTGCAAAGAGAGAGATCGATGGCCAAGAACGAGCCGTGGGCCACACTGAAATGCGTGGGAGCACCGGTGTTCAAGAGGCTAAGGTCGAGCTGAGCCAACAAATGCTCCACGGTACGACCGCGGTCATCAGAGACAGTCCCACCCCATAGAGGGTTGTGGGCATTGAAATCGCCCCTCCACCTCATCTTCGGACGCAGAGTGAGAAGGTTGCGGTGGGACAGGTGCCACCGCAATGTCAGTATGCAATTGGGTTATCAGTGCAGCCAGGACAGGCAGCGCGACATCACCATCCGGTGGAAGGTAAAGACTGCAGACGGTAATAGCCCGCGGCGTCCACACCCTAACAGCGACAGCCTCTAAAGCTGTTTGTAGAGGGACAGACTCGCTGTGAAGAGAGTTAAGAACATAGAGGCAGACGCCACCAGACACCCTTTCATAAGCTGCTCGGTTCCTATAATAACCCCGATAGCCATGGAGGGCGGTGGTTCGCATTGCTGGAAACCAAGTTTCCTGCAGAGCAATGCAAAGGAAAGGATGAAGGCTGATAAGTTGGCGGAGCTCAGCTAGATGGTGGAAGAAACCGCTGCAGTTCCACTGGAGGATGGTATTGGCCATGGATGGGAAAGGCATGAAGGGACTGGGGAGGCAGATTACGCCTCCGGGGCCCCTGCTGCTACTGAGTCACCACCTGTACAACAGCCATCCATTGCGTCCGAGGGACTGGCGAGATCCAGGTCCTCTGCGGACGCCAGAATCTCCACCTCATCTTCGGACGCAGAGTGAGAAGGTTGCGGTGGGACAGGTGCCACCGCAATGTCAGTATGCTTGGGAGCCTTTTTCTTGGTCTGCTTTGCGCGCTGTGCCTTAGGTGGTTCTGGCTGGGAGGGCCGCACCGGGTAAGTCTCAGGGACTGAAGACTACCGCGACGCCCTACGACCAGCGACCGGTGGTTGTTTCAGATACTTGCGGGTGTCTACTGTGCTGCTGATCGGAACTTGTGAATGGAGGTCCCCAAGGGACCCCTTCCTTGCGAGAGTAGCCGAAGAAGTCTTACGCTTCTCCGGCTGGGAAGGGGGAACTGATGTCCCCGATGGTTGGGGGGGGGGGGGGTGTTGCTCCTGAAGTAGATGGAGCAGGAGCAACAGTGGGTTTATTGCCCCCCACCATCAAGGGGGCAGGTGTGGGACTGCGACTCTGAGAGCTGACTGGAGCGGATGGAACTGTAGCAGGAGTGACAGTTGCGGCATAAGAACCTGTCATGCGCACTGGATGGAGCCGATCATATTTCCGCTTCGCCTCAGTGTACGTCAGGCGGTCGAGAGTCTTGATTTCCATGATCTTCCGCTCCTTCTGCAGAATCGGACAGTCTGGCGAGCAAGGCGGATGATGCGCACCACAGTTCACACAGATTGGAGGTGGGGCACAGGGATGATCAGGATGGGATGGCCGACCGCAATCGCGAGAGACGAGGTCGGAAGCACAGCGGGAAGACATATGGCCGAACTTCCAACACTTGAAGCACCGCATCGGGGGAGGGATATATGGCTTGACATCACAACGGTACACCATCACCTTGACCTTCTCAGGTAACGTGTCACCCTCGAAGGCCAAGATGAAACACCGGTGGCAACTTGACGATCCCTCGGACCCCGGTGGATGCGCCGGACGAAATGGACACCCCGGCGCTCCAAGTTGGCGTGCAGCTCGTCATCGGACTGTAAAAGGAGATCCCTGTGGAAGATAATGCCCTGGACCATATTCAGACTTTTATGGGGCGTGATAGTGACGGAGACATCCCCCAGCTTAGTACAAGCGAGCAAGGCCCGCGACTTGGCGGAGGATGCCGTTTTTATCAACACCTATCTGGACCGCATCTTGGACAAGCCCTCCACCTCCCAAAACTTGTCCTCTAAATGCTCTACAAAGAACTGAGGCTTCACGGATATAAAAGATTCCCCATCAGCTCTGGTACAGACAAGATATCTGGGCGAATACGTCTCACTTTCATTCAATGCCTTTCGTTCCTTCCATGGTGTGGCGAGGGAGGGGAACGATTTGGGGTCATAAACGTTACGTTTAAAATGGGCCCTCGAACGCTTAGAGACTGCTGGTGGCTGGCCACCAGCAAGAGAAGATGTGCCACGCTTCATTGCGTGTCATCCACCCTGATGCCACCTACTCCGACCAAGGGCCCTCCCCACGGGCGCCACCCAGCCGCAGCAATAGCCACCTAGCAGAACGGCCATTGCCAGGAGTCCCGATGCCCCAGGGAGATGGGCATCTACTCCTTGGCATACGTGGGGAGTTAACGGCGCAGTAGAGCGATCCCTGTGTTGTCAGGGGGCTACAACCAAGAGGGTACATGGCGGCCCCACCACAACGGACTGGCTACCGTGCTGGATCTTAGGTGCAAAAATGTCCAAGGAAGTCGTCGCAGGTAAAAGCAACACTGCAGAGTGCAGCGTGGTAATCGCACCCAGGGACGTATCCTCGCCCAAGAGATGGAGAACGAGCGGGACACCATTGCAACGACGAAAAAGCCGGCTAAAGGTCTCAATGCACGACGGATACAGTGCACCATGTAAGGCGCCCTTCCCCAATTGGCTAGCTCTTCGGAATAATTTAGAAAGATGGAGGTCAAACCCGAGAGGGGACCATCATATAAGGCCGAAACATTTGAGACTCCTTTTAGTCGCCTCTTACGACAGGCAGGAATACCGCGGGCCTATTCTAACCCCCAACCCGCAGGGGGGCTTCTGTTGGGGAGGTTTTACTGTGAGCGACACCGAGTGGTTCTATTGCTGAAATTTAGCCACCATGCGGTGCAATTAACTATATTGGTTGACTACAGTTGGAGTGCACCAGCGGAATTTTCTTCCTTGTGGCCGTTAGTGTTCCGGTTACTTGCCCTGGCCACGAACGTAATTTCAGGCAGCGTCCTTTCCTCGCCTGTTGTCGCTGTCCAACATGGAGTAGTATTTTGACAGGAAATGCATACTCCACTGTGGATTATCACGTTTGTAACCTTTTATGTTTGAGTTCTCAAGTACTGATTGACGGGAAGCAAGTCGTTGTGTCGGTCGGTCCGTGGCTGTCCCCTGGTTGGGTTCCGACAAATCAAGTGTAGTTGGGGTTACTACCTGTCTCGCCTAAGTAAACGAGGGCAGACCGACTTCCCTGGAGGCTTCTGAGTGCCACCGGTGTTTAATTACCTGCTTTCAGCATCTTAAAATTTAAGGCTTATGCTTAGTTTTTCTTCTTTTCTAAAAAATTTTGCAAAATTAATTCTTAAATTTATCTTTCAAGCTTAAACATTGCGGCCTTCTGCCTTTAAAAGATTACACTAATACATTATAAAATTTTGAAACTTAATTGTGGCCTTCAGCCGTTGGTATTGCACCTAGCATATGTTTGTTCTATCTGCTTTGCCTTGAGGCTTTCCATTTTGTCGGGATACGTTTATTAATTTGTTTTATTTGCCTCTTTAATTGCATTTTTATCTTTTTGATTTTTAAGATCTCTTGTTTTTAAACATTCTGGCCTTCTGCCTGTAAAAGTCGATGGTAATATATTCTGAAATTTTGAAATTTAATTTTGGCCTTCAGACATTTGTATTGCACCTGGCATATGTTTGTTCTATCTACTTTGCTGTGATTTTTGAAAATTATTATATTGCTATCTTAATTATATTTTTATCTTGTTGATTTGTTAAGATTTATTGTTTGGAGGCCTTCAGCCGTGAAACAGTTGCATTCGGAAAAGTCCGGCTATGTGTCACTTTGGTTGTAAAAGTTATTAAATTACAATAAATTACAATTATAAGGTGAAACTGACCTCAACTTATTTGGCCCTTTCCACAATTCTATTGCCTGTTCTGCCCAGCTGGTTTAGCGGGCGTATCAACTACTACGACAGTATTGTATAATTGCCTAAAGTTTTGCCGCTTCTGTATTCAATGTATTTTTTTCCAGTGTCAATATGTCTCTGTTTTTCTTGTGTAGTAGTTTCTATTAACTGTAAGACAGTAAAGAAACGGCTTCGCATGTTCTACTCGTACAGAGAATCACAGGCACCAAATTGAAAAATCGTTAAAGTTTTGAGCAGCTTTTCCAGTTTGTGGTGTTATATGACGTGCTGCAGAATATCCCTGTAATCTTCACTTAAATTAGTTCTTGAAAGTATGTAAGTAGTCTTTCGTGGAGTGACCGGTGTCTGTCTTCAAGTGCTTACAAATTAAGTATTTTTCATGTTCTCAGTGCTACTCTCCCACGAGGCATGTTCGTGCTGCCCTCCCCCCTTTTTTTTCTTTGAATAGGTTCTGTATCCACCTGTAAGGTATTTGCAAGCAAACCCTTTGTTAGACTGGCTGTATTTTCCCATTATAATAATTTGGTGTGGCGCAACGGCGTGGTGCGAATCTGAACTGGACGCTACTTCGACCTGTGTGTCCTAGCATCCTGACAGTGAAGCGAAGTCTGCTGGCTGCTTTCCCTGCAGGTAATCCTACGTGGTGATACCATTTCATGTCTCCAAAAGTTGTTACTCGCAGGCCAGTTGACGATTAAATTTGTGACTCGTTGTTATTGTAGTTATTGAATGCTTTGATTTTTTCGTTTCGTGAAGTGCGCTCATTTATATTTAAAACAAGTTCAGAGTTCTCTGGTGATTTATCTCGTGATGTCGAACCTGACAATAACGTATTAGGTTTGTACTTGAGTTGGTAGCGTTTTTCGTGAGTTTAGTAAACACAACAGATACATGTAACAGAGACTTTAATTATCAATAATATATCCTAACACAACAGATACACGTAACAGAGACTTTAGTTATCAATAATATATCCTTCTTCATCATTTACATCAGTCTGCCAACTTTTCGAGTACACGAAATGACGTGGTTTTGATGCGATGAAATCGTTGAGCCATATTCGGAGCGCATATTTCATCTGGAAAGGAAGTTCCTTGAAGGTTAATCGATAAGGAACGGTTAAGGTGAAAATCTGAGGGCTCAAAATGGCTCTGAGCACTATGGGACTTAACATCTGTGGTCATCAGTCCCCTAGAACTTAGAACTACTTAAACCTAACTAACCTAAGGACATCACACACATCCATGCCCCAGGCAGGATTCGAACCTGCGACCGTAGCGGTCACGTGGTTCCAGACTGAAGCGCCTAGAACCGCACGGCCACACCGGCCGGCTCTGAGGGCTCAAGTTCAGGTAAATAAGGTGGGTACGGAATGAATCCCCAGCACAATTCCTGTGTAGTGTTTTTTGTCACTCTAGCAGAAGGCAGGAGGGCGTTATCGTGGCGTAGCATCACCTCACACCAGTCTTCCTGGTCGTTGTTCTTGGACTGCGTCATCAAGACGTCTCAGTTGTTGACAGTAAATGTCAGCAGTGGTAGTTACACCTCGGGGAAGCAATTCGTAGTACATCACACGGTCGGTGTGCCATCACATGCGTAACATCTGTTGTGGATGAACGCAGGGCTTTGTACGAGGATCATTGTTTGGGCTCAACCGTTCTTTTCTCTTCCGTATGTTAGCATAAAGAAACAATTTCTCGTAGCGAGTAACGGTACAGGTTAGCTGTGGTCGGTGTTGTTCTACATCTACATGGTTACTCTGCAATTCACACTTAAGTGTCTTGCAGAGGCAGTTGTTTACGAACCAACTGACGACAAGCAAGTAGAGACGCTCATGTAGCCACCTGCTGACTTTCGTGGTTTTGGGTGAGACCATTCGGCACTCATACACTCGATTTTTGAACTACAGCTGTTACATGCAAATGTCGCACGATCATGGAATGATCACATTTCGCCATATTTGTCACTTCTCGAGTACACTGACGTGAATTTTTGTGGACTAATGCGTTTAAACGATCTCCATCAACCCCGTAGGTCTCCCTGAACGCGGAAAGTCACTAATGTAAGAACGATCCTCCTTAAAACGAGTAAACTATTTTCTGGCCGTGCTCTGTCCAGTGGCACTATGCCCAGCACGATGCAAATGTTTCCGGCTGCCTCCGCTGCTGCCATCCCTCTGTTGAGCTCAAACAGAAAAATATGTAGAAAATGTTCCGTTTTTCCTACTTGGCACTCCATTTCCTTGCGTCCACAGCTCCACTCGCTATCTCATTGACAAAATTACTGTATTTTAACTCAAATAGCAACAGTGAACAACAAATAAAAAACGCAATCGATAAATTAAACCACACCAATCGGAATACCAATATGCCAAAGAAAAACAACTATGAACTTATGCACGAACTCAATATTTACTCTGGAAAAGTGCGAAACAACCGTTTCCCCTGCCTAAATTCTTGTGAAAGAAATATATCAGTATCTTGATGGCAGCTTGATGGTATTGGCTGGAATCATTACTGGTCTAGAGACAGCCATCCGGTCATGCCAAACGGTTATTTACTAGCGGAGCGTTATACGTAGACACCTTCCTTCCTAAGTGCATGCTGGTGCCACTGCCGATTCTTTCACTCTTCTCGACTGTAATGCTCGTGTTCATGGTCAGTATATGAACACCATGAACGGCGTGACAACCATGTTTCTCAAAGTTAATCTAGTTTAGCTTGTCTGGCATAGTATTATAGCACTTCTGAAAATTCTTCCAGAGCTGCTGATCGTAATTCAGAAGAGTGGAAAAATGACAGCATGTGCATAGCCACAGTAATTCATACACCATGGAAAGGAGGGTACTTATTTTCAAAAATGGCTCAAAGGGCTCTGAGCACTATGCGACTTAACTTCTAAGGTCATCAATCGCCTAGAACATAGAACTAATTAAACCTAACTAACCTAAGGACATCACACACATCCATGCCCGAGCCAGGATTCGAACCTGCGACCGTAGCGGCCGCTCGGTTCCAGACTGTAGCGCCTAGAACCGCACGGCCATTCCGACCGGCCACTTATTTTCATATTTTATGTTCACATGGAGATTTGCAATCTCTCCGTATACATTACAGTCGTCAGAGAATAAGCTTGGCGTTCTTCGGCTTTCGCTTCTGTCCCCAAAACCTTTTCATTCTTTCAGACTTGGTTGCCCTTTCTCCGCTACTAAGTGAGTACTGTCTTTGTTGGAATGTTTGATTTGAAGTCTCGTATCTCTGACCTTTAGAACAAACTTCTCGGTCTTCTAAATCATCCTGAAAGATTTGAACTAGTTTTGTTTTCTCTTTTTTTCATACGGTTGTTGAATGGATGTTTAAATAGCCTCATTTTTTCATAATTTGCAGAGTAAAGCATCTCTACTTCTTCGTACTTCTAAGAATCCAAAATTAAGCGATTCCTACGTTTGTGATACCACTCTCCTTTTATAAAAAAGATTGCGATCGTGTCTCTTTCTTCGTAATGTTCTTTCTAATAGCAGGTAATAAAGTACGGGATTCATGTCTATCGGACTGACGCGCCACACTAAAGTATTTACGGAAATTCTATGCTTTTCCAAATTATTTAGCAACGTACTGAAACACTATTTTTATCTTTCAGTCCAATCGTTTTGGTTTTAAATATTAGTTAGCCTACATATTTCACTTTACATAAGTTATAACAAGTGCTACATGGTTCGAGTATTTTTTTAAAATGTAATTTACGTAATATTTCCTGGAATTTATTTTTCACTAAACAGAAAACCATTAGTATGTTCTAAAAATACAATTAATTTTCTCACAAATAATTGAATACTTTGTAGAAGCTTAAGACAAAAAACGACGCATCACGAATGAATTATCCAAATTGGACGGAAATCGGTAGAGGTGAAGTACATATACAGATAAATAAATGATTTCCATTTCAGAAGAACTGGATGATTTATTTAAGAGAAAGAGCTTTACAAATTGAACAACAGAATTAAGCATTGGTCCTCGTCAAGCCCTTATGGAACCAGTTATTCGGCTTGGCATTGATTCATGGAGTTATTGGCTGTCCTCTTCACGAATATCGTGCCAAATTCTGTCCGACTGGCGCGTTAGATCTTCAAAATCCCCAACAGAGTGTAGGGTCCTGCCCATAATGCTCCAAATATCTTCATTTGGGGAGAGATCCGGAGATCTCGCTGGCCAAGACAGTGTTTATCAAGCACGAAGGCAAACAGTAGAAGCTCTAACAGTGTGCAGGCGGCCATTATCTTGCTGAGATGTAAGCCCAGGATGGCTTACCAGGAAGGGCAACAAAACAGGGCGTAGAATATCGTCGACGTACCACTGTGTTGTAAGGGTGCCGCTTAAGACAACCAAAGGGGGTTGGGGGGTGGGGAGTGCTGCTATGATAAGAAATGGCTTCCCAGAACATTAATTCTTGCTGTGGGGCCGTATGGCGAGCAGCAGTCAGATTAGTATGCCACTGCTGTCTGTCGGCCTGGAATCCTAGAGTAGACTTGTCTTCAGACTGAGTCCCTATCACCAGCGAGGAGGTGTCTGGAGTCTCCCTGGATACCAACCTGACTGTTGCTGGCCATACGGCCCGAAAACCAGGAGTAATGATCTGTGGCGCCATTTGTTTTCAGAGCAGGACCCCTGTGATTGTCATCCGCGGCACCGTTACATCACAGCGAACAGTCGCTAACATTTCTATGTCCCGTTTCATTGCCTTTCATGTCATGCCGTCCTGAGCTTACATTTTACCAAGTTAATGCCTGGTCGTACACGGCGAAAGATTCTATGCTTCTTTGCTTGCTTTCCAATCCCAGCCTTGGCCAACAAGGTCGTATTATCTCTAGAATAAAGAAAAGCTGGAGCATATGAGCAGGGCGCTCCATACGGCACGGAAATTGACGATTCAACGCCCCAATTGGATAGAATTCGGAACGATGCCCCTCAGGAGGACATCCAACGAACTTTGTTAATCGATGCCAATTGCAATAACTACCTGCATAAGGGCCAGAGGCGGACCAACGAGTTGCTCGGTTTGTAAAGCTCTTATCGTGAATAAATCATCCAGTTTTTTCAAACTGTAATCCCTTATTTGTCAGTACATGTACATCACATTTAGCGATTTCAGTCTGATTCGGATAATTCCTTCATTTTTTTTTCCAGAAGTGTATGTTCTGTCCTTTACATGTGACATTTTTGAATCCGAATTTTGTAATTTGCATTTTTATAAAATAAATTTTACCATTATTTTACTCCATTGAATTTTGAAAGACTGGAAAAAGGTATGTTTACTAAAAAAAGTTAATAATTCAAAAACCGGATGCCATTATAATCATTAACGTACCATATGTTCACGCTTTAATATATAGGGCTGAGTACGCGCCAAATAACCAGTCAGTTGTTCGGAATCAGTGTATGCGTTAGTCTTTGTTTTACCATGACAATATAAATAGAAAAGCATTTCACAATTTGTTAATCATTGTACGAAAATATTTACACTGTTTTTCACACTTAAGTGTCAGATTTCAGCAAAAATGAAGAATAAGAACTTTTAATGTGTTTATCAGATGTCTTCGTTGGGTCACATCCTAAACGTTGTTTTCGTTGAACTAAATTATTAACACAATATTCCATTGTGCCGGTATTTGTATAAACCTTCCCAATTCTTTAGTGTTATTGATTTTTAGTTCAAAATGGTTCAAATGGTTCTGAGCACTATACGACTTAACTTCTGAGGTCATCAGTCGCATATAACTTAGAATTAATTAAACCTAACTAACCTAAGAACTTCACACACATCCATGCCCGAGGCAGGATTCGAACCTGCGACTATAGCGGTCGCTCGGTTCCAGAATGTGGCGCCTAGAACCGCACGGCCACTCCGGCCGGCAGTGACTTTTAGGCAGACTTTTGAAAATTACATGTGTAGTGATTCTTTTCGAAACTAATTAACTTTACCTCACTTGGTACTGTGTAACTTAAGCAGTAAAAAAGTGTAGCCAAACGTCGCCGACGTGGAAAAAATTACTCCGCCTCCCCTTTCAGTCCTAGAGCAAGTCAAGCCCGTGGTAACGAGGGGAAGCGATGGGTGTACCAGTAAAAGGGCGACATGAAACTGATGCCTGTTAAACTTGAGCATACCCTCGACGGGAAGAAAAAGCTTGCTGAAACCAAACAAACATACCTTCACACACGTGAGGGACTGGCGACAAGAAAGAAAAAGCTGCCACGCTGATATAATCAATGTCTTTTTTTAAAAAAAAAAAACATGTATTGGCTTTCAGAACGTGCCCCTACAGCCATCCCAACACTGGAAATGTTACACTGCATTTATTTTGACAGTTCAGAGTGTGTATTAGTTTAGGTAGTAGTCTGATACGCAGTTACATAGGCTTAACAAAGGACAGATTCGGACGTAAAAGAAATTTTACATTCACAGTATACTGAAACGAGTAAACAAGATGAAAACGTAGCACAGGATGCACAGACGTACTATACTCTAAAAATCCTGCTGGCAACGCAATGAGAAATACTAAATCACCGTCGCTACATATTTCCGATATTCAAAATTCAAACCGTATTAACCCTCTTTGCACCAGCGCGGCCAATATAACACCATAAGCACATTGGAAGTGTGTATCTCCATTGTTTTCAATGTCATTATTTTCAAAATATGACTTTCTCCTTCAGACACAAGTATGTCCAGTGCTGTTCGGTTCATTGTTATGTTTGCAACACATTAAAATTTGTTCATAGTTCCTGCACGGAGCGCCACTGGGGCAATACGACCACAATTTATACTGTACGTTGTTTCTTGAACGTAACATTGATGAAAATAGAGTGGTCACTGTTAAGTTGAACAACTGTAATGTATAAGTTTATATGATTTCAGTAAAATGCCTCCGAAATACCCCGGGTTAATTACATTCGGTAATTATGACCCCAGTGGTACTCAGTGAAACAAAAAATTCTGTTAGTAGCACGGTTAATGACTATATATCTAAATGGCAATAAAATGTATATTCTATGTCCTGTAAGAATTGATTCAAAAGCTGCAGGTAGAGAATGTTTCTCCAGGTCTGTATCATCTAGACACAACATGAGAACAATACACGAGAACCAGATTTCTTTATTACAGCCATACATTAGATACACCAGTATGTCAATGTCATTGGTTGCACGCAATGGGTACATTGCTGAGTGACTTAATACAGCACATATTTAGTGGGCAACCTGTCCGTCCAAGTGGCAACCTAGAAAAAAAGCCATATATGTCTTACTACGAAGAAGGCTATAATATTTCAGGCGATATACAGGGCTATTACAAATGATTGAAGCGATTTCACAAATTCACTGTAGCTCCATTCATTGACATATGGTCAAGACACACTACAGATACGTAGAAAAACTCATAAAGTTTTGTTCGGCTGAAGCCGCACTTCAGGTTTCTGCCGCCAGAGCGCTCGAGAGCGCAGTGAGACAAAATGGCGAAAGGAGCCGAGAAAGCGTATGTCGTGCTTGAAATGCACTCAATCAGTCAGTCATAACAGTGCAACGACACTTCAGGACGAAGTTCAACAAAGATCCAGCAACTTCTAACTCCATTCGGCGATGGTATGCGCAGTTTAAAGCTTCTGGATGCCTCTGTAAGGGGGAATCAACGGGTCGGCCTGCAGTGAGCGAAGAAACGGTTGAACGCGTGCGAGCAAGTTTCACGCATAGCCCGCGGAAGTCGACGAATAAAGCAAGCAGGGAGCTAAACGTACCACAGGATGGTGCTCCACCGCACTTCCATCATGATGTTCGGCATTTCTTAAACAGGAGATTGGAAAACCGATGGATCGGTCGTGGTGGAGATCATGATCAGCAATTCATGTCATGGCCTCCACGCTCTCCCGACTTAACCCCATCCGATTTCTTTCTGTGGGGTTATATAAAAGACTCAGTGTTTAAACCTCCTCTACCAAGAAATGTGCCAGAACTGCGAGCTCGCATCAACGATGCTTTCGAACTCATTGATGACATGCTGCGCCGAGTGCGGGAGGAACTTGATTATCGGCTTGTCTGCCGAATCACTAAAGGGGCACATATCGAACATTTGTGAATGCCTAAAAAACTTTTGAGTTTTTGTATGTGTGTGCAAAGCATTGTGAAAATATCTCAAATAATAAAGTTATTGTAGAGCTGTGAAATCGCTTCAATCATTTGTAATAACCCTGTAATGCACATAATAGAGGTCTCAGAGAAATCTGAGGGTGTTGTTGCAACTCGTGTGTGTGTGTGTGTGTGTGTGTGTGTGTGTAATACAGAGTACGTTCAGTTGGAATAGAGCAACAATGATGTCTGGAGTACACTACGCTAGCATGGCAGCGTCCTAACTGTATAACACTTCAGAATGCATTCAAAATCATATTGGTCTTTCATGGGATATAAAATAGATTTTCCTCAGTACGTAATAGTAGAAACTGGTATCCCGTTGCATTTTCTCACTAGATGAGCGGAATTACATGCTGATTGTTGTATTCAACTGTCAATAATAGCCCGAGGCAGCAAAATATGCATTATGCGCTAATGAGGTTAAGCGGTATGATTCTAACTCATGTTGGAGAAGGTTATGTGTAGCGCTTGTTGATAACGACTAGTACGGTTCATATGTGAGCGCAACAGCATTCACTGAATCATTGAAAGCGAGGAGACGACAAAATTGCTTCCGGTCTTCCTGTAATATTGCTGGTAAATCTTTCGGCGTATAAGATCGTGGTCCACGAAACTCTTTTGTTCCTAACGTTTCGTCCAGAACTGCAATAGACGACTTAACGAAGTAGGAAACGCTTGTGTTTCGACCTGTTCAATTACTGGGCTCATATCCGATTGGACATACATCGACAGTGGTCACTCGCCAAGCTCAGTGTTACCAACCTGTTGCTGGCAATAAAATGTGGACACTGAAAAGAAGCGTGGAGGCCAGCACTAATTACAGAAACACTGCAAACACCACGTGATTAGATAGAGAGGCTTACTGTGATTTCTGTTTCACCCACTGTGGTTTGGTCGTATTTGTCTGCGACAATCAGGTTGAATCCGTACTCTAGACTAGCTAGTTTTCTGCAACAAACCGCCCTGTCGCGATGAAGCCATTTAAAATTATTTTTTAGATGAGTTGTTGTGCAGCACAATCATATACAACTTAAAAATGGAAACTGCCGTTTTCGGCTGTAACCGGCTATCTTCAGATAATAAGAGAAAGCAGTGGTTGACTCACAAGCACATTAAGATAACGACATTGTCAGTCAAATGTGCCTGTCAGTGTCATATTGCCTCCCTTTTTGAAACTGTGTGTGACTGCGCCTGGCAGAAACTAATTTTAATTAGATTAGTAACCATCTGATACACTGGCAAGCCATGAAGTAGTTTTGAGACGGGTTTCTGAGGAAATGCAAGGATTACTAATCTTTGTATCAAAAACATATTACACAAGCAGCTGAACCACCAATGCACACTGATCAATTTACGTATTATACGTATAGTAGATATAATGGCTATTTTACTGACAGTTTCACATTGTCATTGCATATCGTTTGCTTATGACAAGTGCCTGTGTCCCATTTATTTATATTGGTTAAAGTGAATTTGCGTGTCATTTTTGTATGCAGGAATTTGAAGTATTCTTCGCGCGATCCAATGACTCGCTTCGTACTGTCAGATCTTTACATGTATTATTAATAAGTTTTTTGTGCTCTTCCTTATAAACATTGTGCATTGTACGTCAGGATGTCTCGTTTCGTGTTACGTTTACCACACATATTTCGATACCATTCCATTTTGTATTTGATGTTAAACGTGAATGTAATACGCATTCTATGACTGTTACAGTTGCACCGAATAAATGTCCAAGAGACAAGATCTGCCCTGAACAACAAATTTTGATTATAGTTTTTTGTATGGCTTATAATCAGTACTACTTCTTGGCAGTTTCATTATTTTCAAGTGCATGTTGTATGTTAGATGTTTTACTTATTTGAAGAAGTTATTCAAGTACTTGCAGATTACGTGACTGTCTACAATGTAAACTACGAGTACATGTCATGCTTTGCAGTGATTAATATCGTATTGTGTGTTACAAAAATTAATGTAGTATAATGCAGCTGTACATTAATTAATGGTAGTGCTTCAATTTACTAAAATTTATATCCTTATGCTGAGACTTAGTCTTTATTTCATATCTTTATACAAAAGCGCTCCAGAGCAAGACTGCGAAATAGAAACTGATAGAGGTGGAACAACTATCAAATTGCCGTTTCTATAAAAATTTTCACCTGTTGGCCGAAAAATAAAATTCTTCAGAGAATGGAGAATTTCCTGAAAAATAATTTGTGCAAATCAGAAACAACTGGTAGAGAGTACTTCGCTCTCTTAAACTAACTGTTGACGGCAGTAATGGGAATGGCACTTAGGCGCTGATTTAAAATAATTGCCATGTCATAGATGATGATTGTTCAGCGTAGGCGGGAAATGTCACTTGATGACTTATAAAGCAAGTAATTGGTTCTGTGCGTCTAAAAAATGTCAAGCTCTTTTCTTCCATGGCTGTTGCATAATCCAGAACGAGGAAGAGACACCAAAATAACAATAATACTGCCAGACATTCCAAAGTGATAATTTATGAAATAATTTCTACTAGTACACTCACTTTTTACTAATATGTAATCAACACTACGCATTTAGGCAGCTTGCCGCCTTCATCAGGTGCATTCCAGTTGTGTGTTCATGACATTTATCTTAAGTGTAATTATGTTCATTAGCTATGTGTGCCAATAAGCTTGTTAATGAACTATAATCGTGCACAGAAAGATACATATATTTTAGTGTGTACATCAATCGATTTGGATGTTTAGTTTATTTTATTAAAGCATTTACGTATGTTTTTGTTGGAAACTTAGTTGTCTGGCACACAGAGCTCAGTGACGAATCACTGCTCAACATTTTAACATACAGATGTTTACATCATTTCAAAGAGTCTACACTAGTTTCAATTGCTAAAGATAGTAGTATGCGGTGGAGATTAAAACTTTTCTATTCAGATGCATTTATGTCATGGCACATGTTAGATAATATGATTACTTGGTAAAGACAAATTTCTATTGTTAATAACAATATTTTCAATAAAATAAGTATTCAACAATGGAGAGGCTTTTGAAGAAACTAGTATCTTTACTTCCTAGCTTATCATTTAGTAACATGTTATCATATACTGCGTCGTGAGTAATAGTTTCTAATTCTTCGTGTAAGTATATTTGGTTTCCCTTGTCCATTTTTATGTAATACACAACCTCATAGACACACACACTTCAGATTAGTGTAATGTACATGTACCTGAAATACATCTGATGATGGCAGCTTGCTGCCGAAACCCATCATGCTAATTAAAAGTTAGAAAAAGTGTCTGAATCAGTAGACATAATTTCAGAAATTTACTATACAATACTTCCTAAAAACATTTCAAATAACACAGATAAATTAAAGGTGAAAAAGAGCATGTTGTAAGCTCTCAATAACTGCCAATGTGATCAAAGACATTCGTTGCAGAATTATGCATTTACTTCTTTAAGTTTGCCAGTAATCGTCAGCGGTCGCCAGCTTTCTGGCCAAGATCAAACACAATGTCTCTCCCGCAGCTTGGTTGGCAGTTGGGTATGTTTCTGTCATTATCAGTTGGAATATTTTTCTTGTCTTCAGGCACTATCTTCTGTAGGCATACTACATACAAACACAATGCGAGCAGAGTACAACGGGTAAAGAATGAGTCACCTAGAGCTTGATTATGGTCTCAAGACGCAGAGGAAGAGAGCCCACAAGTCTCTCCAGGTATTCTGTTTCCAGTTGAAGCCACTCCTCGATAATTAGATCTCATAATCAAATTGTGGTGTTACTGATTGCTGACTTTTAACCGCTGTTCCAAACAGTTCCAGCAACTTTCTACAGGTTTAAGATCGAGCGATTTGACATGTTAGTCGAGTTTCGAAAGGGTGTCCGACGGTTTCTCACACCAGGAACATATGCGTGAAGTCCTGCGAAAGTGGTTGCTTGTATGTAGTAAGACGGGATGGAAAACAGTATTGTCACCATGAAGATGTAGACGAAAGTGCAACATTTGATCATCAAGAATGCTGAAAGCGTTAATTGGTAGGTCTAAGTCATGGTATGAAAAACATTCCCAAAATATCACATAAGGAGGAGGGAAATTTAGTGTTTAACGTCCAGTTGAGAGTGATGTCCTTAGAGGTGGAGCAAAAGCTCGGTTTAGGTAAGGATGTAGGAGGAAAGCGACCGTGCCCTCTCGAAGAAACCATCCCTTAACCGATTTAGGGCAATCACGGAAAACCTAAATCAGGACAGCTGGACGCGGGATTGAAGCTTCGTCCTCCGGAAGGCGAGTCCAGTGCGCTAACCACTGCGCTACCCCGATAGGTACATCGCAGAGCCATCTACAGCCTGAACTATACGCTAGGCCTGGCCAAACTGCGTTCCGCGAACACGAGCGCACCGGCCGCGCTCGTGGCTAGTCCGGTGGCGAGTAGGGCTGAGGGGTGAGGAGGAAGAGGAAAAGCAAGGCAGCCGCCTCGTTAGTCACCAGGCTGTTTGCTGAGGATACTATTCGTGTCTAATCAGCCACATAAACGACATGTTACAATTATTCTTTGACAAACGACAGTGAATGGTGGACGAAATTAAAGTGGCCATTATGAAAATATCTGAGTTAAGGGTAAGTAGAGTGGTGACAAACCTTTTATGGTCGACTACACCAGTTATTTGAATTCATTAGTGTCTTATGCAAATGGAGGATCATTTCGTAACAGTTACGGTGCACAAGATTGATGCTATCAAACAAAAAAATAATCATTTAGAAAAATCAACTTCAATTCGTGACTTACACTACCGGCCATTAAAATTGCTACACCACGATGATGACGTGCTACAGACGCGAAATTTAACCGACAGGAAGAAGATGCTGTGAGATGCAAATGATCAGCTTTTCACAGCATTCACACAAGGTTGGCGCCGGTGGCGACACCTACAACGTGCTGACATGAGGAAAGTTTCCAACCGATTTCTCATACACAAACAGCAGTTGACCGGCGTTGCCTGGTGAAACGTTGTTGTAGTGCCTCGTGTAAGGAGGAGAAATGCGTACCATCACGTTTCCGACTTTGATAAAGGTCGGATTGTAGCCTATCGCGATTGCGGTTTATCGTATCGCGTCATTGCTGCTCGCGTTCGTCGAGATCCAATGACTGTTAGCAGAATATGGAATCGGTGGGTTCAGGAGGGTAATACGGAACGCCGTTCTGGATCCCAAAGGCCTCGTATCACTAGCAGTCGAGATGAGAGGCATCTTATCCTCATGGCTGTAACGGATCGTGCAGCCACGTCTCGATCGTTGAGGCAACAACTGGGGACGTTAGCAAGACCACAACCATCTGCACGAACAGTTCGACAATGTTTGCAGCAGTATGGACTATCAGCTCGGAGACCATGGCTGCGGTTACCCTTGACGCTGCATCACAGACAGGAGTGCCTGTGATGGTATACTCAACGACGAACCTGGGTGCACGAATGGCAAAACGTAATTTTTTCGGATGAATCCATGTTCTCTTGACAGCATCATGATGGTCGCATCCGTGTTTGGCGACATCGCAGTGAACGCACATTGGAAGCGTGTATTCGTCGTCGCCATACTGGCGTATTACCTGGCGTGATGGTATGAGATGCCATTGGTTACATGTCTCGGTCACCTCTTATTCGCATTGACGGCACTTTGAACAGTGGACGTTACATTCCAGATGTGTTACGACCCGTGGCTCTATCCTTCATTCGATCCCTGCGAAACCCTCCATTTCAGCAGGATAATGCACGACCGCATCTTTGCAGGTCCTGTACGGGCGTTTCTGGATACAGAAAATGTTCGACTGCTGCCCTGGCCAGCACATTCTCCAGATGTCTCACTAATTGAAAACGTCTGGTCAATGGTAGCCAAGCAACTGGCTCGTCACAATACGCCAGTCACTACTCTTGATGAACTGTGGTATCGTGTTGAAGCTGCATGGGCAGTTATACCTGTACACACCATCCAAGCTCAGTTTGACTCAATGCCCAGGCGTATCAAGGCCGTTATTACGGCCAGAGGTGGTTGTTCTGGGTACTGATTTCTCAGGATCTATCCAACCAAATTGCGTGAAAATATAATCACATGTCAGTTCTAGTATAACATATTTGTCCAATGAATACCCGATTATCATCTGCATTTCTTCTTGGTATAACAAATATTAATGACCAGTAGTGTAGAATATTTCATGGAACTGAAGGCAGTCATTCTTGGACACGAGATGACGACGTTTGAGTAATTGAAACATTTCGTCACGATTCGTGAAAGAGATTCCAAGGCGCGGAAGAAAGATTTCAATTTATTATTGAGACCGTTCTCGTTTTTGGCTGCTGATTTACTTGATTTGGTATACGTGCAGTGTAGCATCCAGATCAATGACCTGTTTGTCAAAGCCACCAATTTATTAAACTTTTGTATAATGATACTCCAAGACCAAAATCTTCGACTGCACAGATGACCCGCTTAACTTATTTCAATGTTTGGTTCAATATATGTGTGCGACCTTTTTTTCTATTATAGAATTGATTAAGTCCAACGAACGTTTAGATTTAACAAATTTTAATTTATATAAGTCCATGTTTCTTGTACCAGAAACCGTAGTTTCACATATATTACAAATTCTAAAAGTGAAATGTGAACAAAATACAGGAATAATTTAATGTTAAATGCCTGTCTGTAAATATTTTTGTAGTTCCGCTCACCATATTAGCACTATCTCGTGTACCTTTTTAATCAAATAATAGAAGTTATAGTTTTGGCAAAAAAATCAAACATTGAAAATAAACACACATGATAAACTGCCACTTATAAAACGGATGCTGCAATATTCGCCTCTTACAAGTAGTGGCACTGTGTTGTACACATATTCTCCAAAGTTTCCCGCATGTGCAGCTTTCGACATATACTGGTCACACCTCACACAGCTGCTCGGAACAGCGCTGTGGTGGGTGGAGTTGCGTCACTGAGCAGACTCCGCTGCGTTCGCCGAGGGCGAGTGAGACCCGGGAGGGCAAATCTTGGCCAGGCCTGCTCTACACCCACTGCGAGTTAAATACCTTTCTGGGTCGCCAGTCCATTGGATGCCTTATATCATTTGGACATAGGCAAAATCGTGACTTGTGCGACCACACTTCATCTGTCCCGTCATCTACTGTCCCGTTTCTGCATCACTTGGCCCACTGAAGACATGCAACTTCGTGTACCAATGAGCAATGGCCTTTTGAGAGACAGTGAACTTAAAATGACCATTCCATGTAGGTCCTTCTGCAATTTTATCCCGAGAACTGGGAGCAGCAGTTGAAGCCGACTGCAAAGATCGAAACGAATTGCTGGCTGTGGAGATCCCATCTGGGTTTGTTTCACCGTTTCTTTGATGTCTCTTTGCCAGTTTGTTTTTTGTTGAAGATGAAATAAGATTATTAGCACAATATCCAACCCAGACAGGAATCAAACACGTGATCGTGCAATCTAGAGGCAATAATGCTAACCACTGGACCACAAGCTGTGGACAACGATTTTCGCTGACAAGAGGTAATACTCACCTCCACGGTCTGTTGGTTATGATTTATTTCCTGACCACTGTTCGTATGCTGTGTTATATGACTGTGTGGGTATTGCTTGTAGACATGTTGGACTGCCAGTGTCGATACACTGACATAATTAGCGACTTCGTTCATTTTGTGATCATGGGTACATCCAAATACGGTAGCTCCTTTCTGACATATTGTCACTTCTACAGGTGGACCCATATTATTGTGCAGAATCCATATATCTTCATGTACACACCACTTCACTGCCATGGCTTAAATCAGTAGTGGATGACTACCACTTTGTCAGATGAGCTTACATTCCACGGCAAATTCCACTCTTATTCCACGTTTTACATCTAATGTATTGTCCGCCCCGGTGGCTGAGTGGTCGCCGGCACGGTAGCTCAACGTGTTCGGTCAGAGGGATAGCTGCCCTCTGTAATAAAAAAAAACCTGAGCTAATGATCAACGATAAATCTGATCAAGCGTCATGGGACGTTCGCCCCGAACAAATACAACGAACAATAATGAACAAAACAAAAAAAAGTGGTCAGCGTGACAGAATGTCAGTGCTAAGGGCCCGGGTTTGATTCTCGGCTGTGTCGGAGATTTTTTCCGCTCAGGGATTGGGTGTTATGCTGTCCTAATCATCATTTCATCCCCATCGACAAGCAAGTCGCAGAAGTGGCGTCAACTCGAAATACTAGCACCCGGCAGTTTACCCGACGGGAGGCCTTAGTCACACGACATTTACATTTCATCTAATGTATTTTGAAATTGGTTTCGCCTTTATCGTTTTAGGGAAGCCAAGTCAACCATAAAGGTATAATTTTGCATCTTGTAAGGTGTGGCAATAGTGTTTTATTATAAGGTAATTTTGTATAGTATCGAATGTAACTTGTTCCTCCAGAAATCATGAAGGAAGGGAGGATGGAAATATTAGAGTTCAACGCTCTGCCGACAGCGAACAGGATGAAATTGAACAATGTTGATCCCAAAAAACATCACACCATAGCCACCCACTTCATGTAACCCAGTCTCATGGAGTCCTTAGTCTCCTCCTGTCTAGAGTGTCCAGACTGCCTACAGACACCAAAAACCTATGTTTCATTCCGTTGACTATACTCACCAGTCAACATTCCGTCTCTGTAATGGGTTTTGCTATATTCCATTGTACCGAGGACGCCATCCGACGGTTGAGGAACTCCCACTGGCGTTTATGGAACACTTGTTCTGACGCTGTTCATTCTGATTTTTTCTATAAGAATCACGAAACCGATGGCCCACCGTCCTACATTCATAATAAAGGGGTTGACCACACTGCTTCTTAACGTGGCCCCTGCGCCCACATCTATAACTTCATCTCGGAAGAAAAATACATCCCGTTTCTCCAGTCCCCACCTCACAATGTCGACTTCTTCAAGTTGTGTAGCAAACACCATTGTCTTTCGGTTTTTCCGTCCTCATGCTCCTTTACATACCTGCTGCCAATCCCCTTAAAAACACATCCATCGCCCTGTTCTCAGCTTCTCGCAAAATGACTTTATTTACTTCTACAATTTGCTCTGATTCATATGTATTTGCATTGAATTTCCGAATTCTATTTGAAAATGCATTTACTGGTACACTATGGTTTTGAGGGAGACCGTTAAGTTACTTCCTAAGAAACCTTGCACTGTTTTGTTTGCGCTATGGCTGATAAAGCCCTTCTCAAACCACTCAAGCGTCTGTGCCTTGCTCAGTCCGTCATGTATGTAGCGTACGGTTTGGCTTCAACACCCGACACCCAAACGTAGTTAATGTTAATGTGTGTGAAATCTTATGAGACTTAACTGCTAAAGTCATCAGTCCCTAAACTTACACACTACGTAACGTAATTATCCTAAGGACAAACACACACACCCATGCCCGAGAGAGGACTCGAACCTCCGCCGGGACCAGCCGCCTGAGACCGCCTGAGACCGCTCGGCTAATCCCACGCGGCCCCAAACGTAGCTTGGCCGTATTTAAGCATGTTTCATTCGACCAATTCCCCAACTTTGAGACAGCCTTTAGGTTATTCGCCAATACTGACACATTGTTTGTCAACTTACCAGCAAATGGAGTCACCAGATTAGGTATAACAAAATCTGTAGAAGGAATGGAGACAGCCTCTACTGTCTCAGTTTGTCTATGCCCATCTACAGTTTTCAGACTGCCTGCTTGGCTATGCAATGCCTCTGCATTCATTCACTCGCCTCCTGCATAGTCACTGCTCGTGTTTCCACCATTACAGCAATTACACGCCTGCGCACACAGCTATGGTATAACATATTAAAGTCCTACCGTCATACCATGGACCAACAAGATTCAGAGCACTGATCAGCTTCGTTGAAAATCAGTCTGGATGTGCTTCATATGGCTGACACAGCCAGCGAACTGGGCAGCTCATGTTCAGCCAAGATATGGAATATGCACATATCGGAATCTCAACAATCACAAGTAATCCTCACTAGAATTATCTCTATATTTAGATACCTGCACCTTAACAAATGAGAAATTGAAGGTTCTGCGACACCTACGATATCCTACCATGGCTGCAAAGAAAACAACAAGAGAAAAAGCAGAGGCCAACACGAAAAAGAGCCACTCACCACCTGTTACTTCTGACCTGGATGGTGCTGCTGAAGATGTGTTGCTAGACCCTGGCATTGGGCAACAGCCAACGCCAGATGACTTCTGATGCTGGATACTATGGAGCGAGAGCAGACCACTTCTGACACCAATTATAATGCCCGAGGGACTAGATGCAATGTTGGTGAAGGTGGTGGGTTGTCGAGATGTGGAACTAAATGGTCAACATGCTTGGGCAGGCTAGTGTGAGATGGCCTGTCTTGCTCCTGTAGGTGCTAATGAAACCTCGTTAACAAAATAAACATTAATGTTCAGAGATACACAATTGCCCTGACTCATGGTCCGCTTGCAAAGGAAGTGAGAAGATGTCACACGCTACTTAAAATGTGCCGAAGCCAAGGTGCGGCACACTTTGTCGTCCAAGGTGGCAGAGGGAGCAATGGAGTCAACAGCCAACGACCTCACAGGTTCATTGGTCATTTTAGTACTGGCGTTATCATGCCTGTACCACGTTTGCTGGCGGCTTAGAGAAGTGGATAACCAGGCCGTACTTGATCGTTCGATAGAAAGCCCTCCAGAAGGCATCTAAAAATTCCGCATGAAGTGCATGTACTCGTGCTGAGATACACTCTGGCCTCTCGATACGAGAAAGGCCAGCAGCATCGAAGTCTGCTCTCGAGATAAGAAGGCAGACAATGGTATCTATATACCCCCACGATGACGGATGATTGTCTGCTGTACCTGCTAGCTAGGCCCTAGAAGGCCTGCCGGATGATGGCGCCCGCAGCTCCATGTTAATTATGACTCAGATGGCAGTGCTCCAGCTCATGTCAAGTAAGTCCCCCAGATGGGATTTGCCGTCCCATCAAAGAATGTAGACAAATAGACGAATAGTTGATCATACGGCCGAACTCCAGATTTGATGGTTGCAAGCTGAGTAGATCCTCCACTAAGACAGCAGTACTATTTATAAAGGGCCGACCTGCGCTACTGTGAGGCGAAAATGGCACCAGCTGGTCTGCTTTACTTGTCCAGTTGCCCTGGTTGCAACTGAAAGGCGTTGCATCTTTCAGGAGTCGTAGACTGCGTGTTTTGCAGAGTCATTGGACTGAAGAGTTGTTTTTGCATCTGACTTACGCCTTCATACTTAGCTTTGCTTGATCAGACGGCATTGTCCTCTCTTTATGATTTCATACAGCAGCACTAAGTGTTACGTCGCACGGCTGGCTCCACTACCTCTTTCTTTAGTGTCATATTTGCTACCGATTTCGCTTTGGCCGGCCGCGAGTCAGTTGTCCATCGCTGGTTCGGGTATTTAAGTCTGCAGCGTCGAGGCAGGTGGTCTGACTGTGTGGTCTGTCGGTTGCGTTTACAGCTCGGTCGGGAGGATGACCCTTACTTGACAGGTATGCACATTTCGCGTGGTATTACTGGAGTGTTGCCGCCGGAGACAGTGGATAGGTTTTTGGTTTCGGCACGAGGCGTGGTGTTTGGGTTTTCTCGCCACGCTGTGCATGTTGATAGGAAGAGCTTGCCGGAGCGTCGCCTAACCGTTCGCCCGGCCCTATGGTGTATGTTTGATATTTGATTTGAACAGGTGCAATTGTGTGCTTATCTGTATTTATTAATGGTTAACAATTGTTGTCTTCAGGGTGAATTTGGTGACGAATCTGATATGTCAAAGTTATGTCACTCGTGGCATGATAACGGAGTTGGGGCTCTCCATCTTCGTTTCCTACCACTTGATGAAGGAGCTGCAGCCATATGTACGGAAGCCCGGTGAGCTGCTCATCATTGAGTGATGGTATATCTAAGATTCTTATAACCTTGGTGATTAAGTACCAAAATTTGCACCTTAGTTTACGTGTAACGAAATACTATACTGCCTCGTAAAAGCTACGTCAGATTCCATGTAAGTGTAGTTCTGGTGGGCTCTTGCCCGTTTCAAGTAATACTCAGGCGTTAACTATCACGTTTCAAGGAACAATGACATTTACGCGGGTATTCTAGTGTTCAAACGAATTCTTAAGGGTTGAGTCAAAAGAAAATTTTTGGCGAGCTTTCCCGTTTTAATGTTATATTTTATTCTTTTATGTAATACGAATGTGCAATTGAAAGTGTGCTGTTGTAGTTGATTTATGTTTCAGTTGTGCGGAGCGCAGTGTATTTCGTCCGGTACGGTGGGGCGTGGCACCGGGGCTTGACGACTTGGCCGTTGCCAGTGGAACTGTGATTCGTTAGACCGGGCTCCATGTTGCTGTCCTACTGTCTCGATCTCGTCCTTAAGTATTGCTGTTCTCTTTGTTCCTGGCTCTGTCAGGTCGTTAATTTTTGCACCTAGTTCCTCCGCCGCTTTGGCGAATGCACCTTTCGCTCGAAATATGAATGTATACCTGTAAAACTGTGTTTCACTCTAATTAGTGCCCGATCTGATTGCAGGAGGCTCAACCTTATTGATTCTGTATTCCTTTATCAGGCATTTGTTTATGGTATTTCTACTTTGTACGCTGGTTGTGAAGTCTAATTTTTATAAAGGTGTACGTTCTCAGGGAATGTTTGGATGCTGAATCGTTGTTTTTTATTGGTTGTTTATTATATAATTAGAGCCCCCCCCCCACCTCCCTGTACTGGCATCAACTGGTTTATTCCTTAGTCATAAGTCCGTGTGCCCGGTGTCTTCATTGCCGAGCATTGAAGGTTTATAAGTTGCTTTAATTTTTTCTTGTGTGCCTTATGATACATACCTTGGTATGAATATGCAGGGTGAGTCACCTAACATTACCGCTGGATATATTTCGTAAACCACGTCAAATACTGACGAATCGATTACACCGACCGAACGTGAGGAGAGGGGCTAGTGTAATTGGTTAATACAAACCATACAAAAATGCACGGAAGTACGTTTTTTAACACAAACCTACGTTTTTTTTTAAATGGAACCACGTTAGTTTTGTTAGCACATCTGAACATATAAACAAATACGTAATCAGCGCCGTTTGTTGCATTGTAAAATATTAATTACATCCGGTGATATTGTAACCTAAAGTTAACGCTTGAGTATCCCTCCTCCGCTGTTCGATCGTGTGTATGTGTATCGGAGAGCACCGAATTACATAGGGATCCAAAGGGAACGGTGATGGACCTTAGGTACAGAAGAGACTGGAACAGCACATTACGTCCATATGCTAACACCTTTTTATTGGTCTTTTGTGGTTTACGAAACATACCCAGCGGTAACGTTAGGTGACTCATCCTGTATATTGCAAAAGAGAAGTCATTGTTCATTGTACAGAATAGTCTTGCGGTTGAGGCTTTGGCAAGTGTTGATTATATTATTTTCACCAACAGAATTTTTGTTAGTGTTTTATGCATTTGTTATGCAGATTTTAACAGGGGCTTAAGAAAAAGTCTGTATTGTGCTCCTGTGAAGTTGTTAAATTTATCTGTTTGTATTGTATTTAAATTGTGCAAGGTAATAAACATTGTTTAAGACAAGCTGTGTATGTTTGGTAATTATGACCCTGCAGTTTCCTGTCGTATTGTTGGACGCAAATAGCACGTTTCACTGACATCTTGGACACCCTCATCTTTCGGTGTGTAGCAGTAATTCCTGCCGTGCATCTGTATTACATGCAACATCAACAGAATTGATTCCACCTGGCTGTTGAGTACTGCTTTTGTAATTTTTCCTTTAGGAATTGTCAGTTTCCTGAGAGATTAAAGTACTCAGTAGTAAAGCCACTTTATAAAAAAGGGAGAAAAGGATAATGTAGATAAGTTTAGATCAACTTCTATGCCATCAGTGTTTGCAAAAGTTATTGAAAAGGCTGTGTATGTAACGATAATTGATCATTTTGTATCATACGATTTGCTATCAAATGTCAGTTCGGCCTTAGAAGTCGTTTAACAACTGAAAGTGCTATATTCTCTTTTCTCTGTGAGGTACTGGATGGGCTAAACAAAAAGTTTCGAACGCTTGGCGTATTTTTTGCTTTAACTAAGGCATTTGATTGCGTTGATCACAAAATATTGCTCCAAAAGTTGGACAATTACGGAATACGGGGAGTAGCTCACAACTGGTTTACCTCTTACTTCAGCAACAGGCAGCAAAAGGTCATTATTCACAATGTTGATAACGGCTGTGATGTGGGAACTGAGTGGGGTACTGTGAAAGGGGGGGGGAGGGGTGCCCCAGGGATCAGTGTTGGGGTCACTCCTGTTCCTTATTTATGTAAATGATATGCCCTCCAGTATTACGGGTAACTCAAAAATATTTCTGTTTGCTGATGACACTAGCTTGGTAGTAAAGGATGTTGTGTGCAACATTGGCTCGGTTTCAAATAGTGCATTACATGACCTCAGTTCGTGGCTTGTAGAAAATAAACTAACGTTAAATCACAGTAAGACTCACTTTTTACAGTTCTAACTCACAATTCAACAAAACCTGACTTTTTAATCTCACAGAACTGGCATATGATTAGTGAAACTGAACAGTTCAAATTTCTAGGTCTTCAGATAGATAGTAAGCTGTCGTGGATAGCCCATGTTCAGGATCTTTTTCAAAGACTTAATACTGCCATTTTTACTATTCGAACGGTATCAGAAGTGAGTGACACTTCGACACGAAAATTAGTCTACTTTGCTTATTTTCATTCGCTTATGTCGTATGGTATTATATTTTGGGGTAACTCTTCCCATTCTACAAGGATATTTTTTGCTCAGAAACGGGCGGTTCGGGCAATAAGTGGTGTGAGTTTACGAACCTCTTGTCGATCTCTGTTCACGAGTCTGGGTATTTTTACATTGGCCTCTCAATATGTATATTCCTTATTGTCGTCTCTTGTTACCAATATTAGTTTACTTCCAAGAATATGCAACTTTCATTGGGTTAATACTCGGCAGGAATCAAACCTGCATTTGGATCGGAGTTCCTTAACTCTTGTGCAAAAAGGTGTGCAGTATACGGCTGCATCCGTTTTCAGTAAGCTGCCACTCGAATTCAAAAATCTTAGCAGTAATCCACGCGCATTCAAATCGAAACTGAAGAGCTTCCTCATGGGTCACTCCTTCTATTCTGTCGAGGGGTTCCTTGAAAAATTAAGCTGATTCTTATTGTATGTCTGATAGCGTTTACTTAAACTTATGGACTGACTTTTTTCAGGTTCATGAACATTTATTTTTATCTGTTATTACTTTTATGTTGTAATTTCATGTACTGACACGTTCCATAACCTTGGAGATTTGCTACTCAATTTGGTCCTCCGGAACTTGACGTGTAAATAAGTAAATAAATTGATTTGCTCGCCCCTTGCGTTACAAGCTGAAGACTTACTTTACCCAACTGTGCAAAGCTCATTATTCCCTGGCGCTTCACTGCGCCGACTCCATGCATTTGTATCCACTACGTGGTGGAAATTCTACACCATTTACAGCACTCCAAGGCGACCAATCTTCTCGTTTGTGTGGATGATTAGTACTTCGTAGGTTAGGCTTACGTTCCACAACAAAATCCATTGTTTATACATCTACATCTACAAACGTACTCCGGAAACCACAGTGCGGTGATGGTACAGTGTATAACTACTAATCATCCCCTCCTCGTCTTCCACTCACAAATAGAGCGAAAGAAAAAAGACTGTCTATATGCTTCCGTATGTGCCGTAATTTCTCGTATCTTATTTTCGCGGTCCTCATGGGAAATGTATCTTTGTAGCAATAGAATCGTTCTGCAGTCAGCTTCAGATACCCGCTTTCTAAATTTTCTCAGTAGTTTTGCTCGAAAAGAGCATCTAATTCCCTGCAGGAATTCCCATTTTAGTTCCTGAAGCGTCTCCGTAATAGTTGCATGTTGTTCGAACCTGCCGGTAAAAATTCTGACAGCCCACCTCTAAATTTCTTTAATGTCTTTCTTTAATCCGACCCGGTATGGATCCTACACACTAGAACAGTACTCAAGAATGGGTCGTAGTAGTGTCCTACCCACGATCTCATTTACAGATGAACCATACCTTTCCAAAATTCTCCCAATAAACGGAAGTCAGCCGTTCTCCTTCTCTACCACAATCCTCACACGTTCGTTACATTTCATACCGCTTTGCAACGTTACGCCCAGATATTTCAGCAACGTTATTGTGTCAAGCAGGACATTACTAATGCTATATGCGAACATTACAAGTTTTTTTTCCTACTTATCTGCTTTAGCTTACATTTTTCTGTGTAGGCCAAGTATTACAGCTAATGTGTTTCGAAAAAGGTTGTGTCATTATCCATTTAGATAATCCACGTCAACCCAAAAGAGAATAATTTTGAACGCTTTACATTGCAGTAATGTTGTTTTATTATAAGATAATTTTCTATAGTTGGAACAATCGAACATACCATGTTTATCCAGGAAACATTAGGATAGGAAGGAAATAAGATTAGATTTTAACATCGAGGCGACAGTACGGTAATTGGAGGTGGAGCAGTAGCTCGGCTTGCAAACGGATGGGGAAGGAAAGAGGTTGTGCCCTTTTCAGAGGAACCACCATGACATTTCCCTTGCGCGATTTAGGGAAATCCTGGAAAACCTAAATCTCGAAGGTCAGATGGGGATTTGAACTGTCATCCTCCTGAATGCGAGTATGTTTCTCTCAGTCGGCAAACATGATGAGCCACCTAAGGTTACTGGAAGTTTTCATATTTAAAAGTATAAAGTACAAATAATTCAAGGAATTTCGAAATTAAGAGTCTAGATTAAACGACTATCTTCAAGTCTGTCAATGTCTACTAGACAATCGAACACGATTTCAATGAGAGTCAAGGCAGGATGCCATCAAAAGTATGTTATCAAATTCATTGATCAACTCAGTCTAATATTGAGAAAGCACAACACTGCGACCGATGGAGAAGTTTACAATGATTTGCCTCACTTCTTATAAAAATTTTGTTCTTCCAACGTGGAAACAATTACTGAACTCTATTACTGGTTTCGCTTATCTGGCTGCTAATCTTTCCGAAACAGAAATTTTTGCAAAATATTTTCATTTATTACAAAACAAGAATTATGAAACAGATGAAAGAAGTTCTGTCACACCTATCACCAATCGAATCAGTTTTATTCATGAAAACATTTTTAAATTATTTTATTAATTTTATTTTTATTTTTCTTCTTCTCATTGTACTCCTATTTCATTCATCTTGTTCCGGGATTTCTGTGCAACGATTCTTAAGAAAATTTCTTATTTAACTGTACAATGATAGCTGCATTTCCTCTAAACAATTAACAAGAATCGACTTGATACACAGACTCCAGGTTATCTATACTGATTTAAACTCCACGTTACTTTTTTAATATTGTTGTGATCTCCACAATCCATAAATTGCTGAGATTTCAACAAATGGCATCAAATTTGGGTCTTGATGGTTTTGTTTATGTACGTCCTCCACAGGCTGAGTATGGTGTTACACGGTGTCCAGTCACATTTGTGTGACCACTTGCCAGAGCCAAAATAACCACCTTTTGCAGTGCGGATGGCGGCGAGTCAATGAAAAGTCAATGAAAGGTACCGACAGAGATTTAGAGCCACGTCGTCTCCAGTGCAGTGACAGCCACGGTAGGTTCCTCGGCTGAGGATCATGGCATAAACAGCCCAATAGAGCTGGTCTCATAGATTCTCTATTGTGTTTAAATCCAGAGGTTTGATGGCTATTCGAGTAAAGTAAATTCGTCATGGTGTGCTCTTCGAACCCCGCACGGGCATTGTGAACTGTGTGACACTTTTCAGTGTGCTGCTGGAAGATGCCGCCACACCGAGGAAAAATAACTGCATATAGAGGGGAAAGGCCCCAAGGATGGATGCATACTTATGTTAATCTATTGCGCCTTCTAGAATTACAAAATCACCCAAGGAATGCTGCGAAAACATTTCTCAATCCGCTTCGACGATTGTTTCAGTGTTTGTTTCAAACGCCAACGGCCATCTGTCCGAAGGAGCATAAAACGTGATTCGTCTATGGTCACCTGTTACCACAAAGCGGACGTACATTTGCGTTTTTATTTATTTTTTGTTTTTGTCATCAGTTTTCTGACTAATGTGATGCGGCCCGCCACGACTTCCTCTCCTGAGCTATTCATCTCAGAGTAGAACTTGCAACCTACATCCTCTATTATTTGCTGGATGTGTTTCCGCCTCTGTCTTCATCTACAGTTTTTGCCTTCTACAGCTCTCTCTAGTACCATGAATATCATTTCATCATGTCTTAACAGGTATCCTATCGTCCTGTCGCTTCTCCTTATCAGTGTTTTCCGCTTATTCCTTTCCTCTCCGGTTCAGCGCAGAACTGCCTCATTCCTTATCTTTGAATATTCGTCTGTAGTATTATATCTCAAATGCTTCGATTCTCTTCTGTCCGGTTTTCCCACAGTCCATATTTCACTACCATACAATGCTGTACTCCAGACGTACATTCACAGACATTTCTTCCCTAAATTAAGGCCGATATTTGACATTAGTAGACTTCTATTGTTCACAAATGCCCATTTTGCCACGGCTAGCCTGCTTTTGATGTCCTCCTTGCTCCTTCCGTCGTTGGTTATTTTACTGCCTTCCTTAACTTCATCTACTTTGTGACCATTAATTATGATGTCAAGTTTCTCGCTGTTCTCCTTTCTACTACTTCTCATTACCTTTGTCTTTCTTCGATTTACTAATGGTTCAAATGGCTCTGAGCACTATGGGACTTAACATCTGAGGTCATCAGTCCCCTAGAACTTAGAACTACTTAAACCTAACTAACCTAAGGACACCACACACATCCATGCTCGAGGCAGGATTCGAACCTGCGACCGTAGCGGTCGCGCGGTTCCGGACTGCAGTGCCTAGAACCGCGTGGCTTCGATTTACTCCCAATCCATACTCTGTACTCAATATACTGTTCATTCCGTTCAGCAATTCAAGTAATTCTTCTTCACTTTTACTCGGGATAGCAATGTCAACAGAGAATCGTATCATTGATATCCTGTCCCCTTGAATTTTAACACCACTCCTGAACCTTTCTTTTATTTCCATCATTGCTTCCTCGACGTACAGACTGAACAGTAGGGGCGAAAGGCTAATCCTTGTTTTACACCCTTGAGCACTTCGTTCGTGGTCGTCCACTCTTATAATTCCCTATTGGCTGTTGTACATTTTGTATATGAACTTTTAGCTTACCCCTACTTTTCTCAGAATTTCGAATTTTTGCACCAGTTTATATTGTCGAACTCTTTTTCCAGGTCGACAAATCCTGTAAACGTGTTTTGATTAAATTATTAACAGCAACGTCAGAATTGCCTTTCTCGTGCCTTTACCTTTCCTAAGGCAAAACTGATCGTCATCTAGCGTATTCTCAATTTTCTTTTCCATTCTTCTGTATAGTCTTCTCGTAAGCAATTTGGATGGATGAGCTGTTAAGCTGATTGTTTCGTGCTTCTCGCACTTGTCATCTCTTTCCGTCTTCAGAATTGTGTGTATGATGCTTTTCCGAAAGTCAGATGGTATGTCACCAGACTCATACATTCTACACACCAACATGAATAGTCGTTTTGTTGCCACTTCCCCCAATGATTTTAGAAATTCTGGTAGAATGTTATCTATCCTTTCTTCCTTTTTTGATCTTAAGTCCTCCAAAGCTCTTTTAAATTCTGATTCTAATACTGGATCCCCTATCTCTTCTAAATCGACTCCTGTTTCTTCTTCTATCACATCAGACAAATCTTCCCCTCATAGAGGCTTTCAATGTATTCTCTCCACCTATCCACTCTCTCCTCTGCATTTTACAGTGGAATTTCCGTTGCACTCTTAATATTATCATCCTTGCTTTTAATGTCACAGAAGGTTGTTTTGACTTTCCTGTATGCTGAGTCTGTCGTTCCGACAATCATTTCTTTTCCGATGCCTTCACATTTTTCCTGCAGCCATTTCATCTTAGCTTCCCTGCACTCCCTATTTATTTCATTCCTCAGCGACTCTTATTTCTGTATTCCTGAGTTTCCTGGAACATTTTTGTACTTCCCTGTTTCATTAATCAGTTGAAGTATTTCTTATGTTACTATGGTTTCTTCGCAGTTACCTTCTTTTTACCTATATTTTTCCTTCCGAACTTCTGTGTTGGCCCTGTTTAGAGATGTCCATTCCTCTTCAACTGTACTGCCTACTGCGCTATTCCTTATTCCTGTATCTATAGCCTTAGAGAACTTCAACCGTATCTCGTCACTCCTTAGTACTTCTGTATCCCACTTCTTTCAGTACTGATTCTTCCAGACTAATATCTTAAACTTCAGCCTACTCTTCATCACACCTATATTGTGATCTGATTCTATATCTGCTCCTGGTTACGCCTTAAAATCCGGTATCTGATTTCGGAATCTCTGTCTGACCATTGCGTAATCTAGCTGAAATCTTTCCATATTACCCGGCCTTTTCCAAGTATATCTCCTCCTCTTGTGATTCTTGAACAGAGTATTCGCTATTGCTAGCTGAAACGTGTTACAGAACTCAATTAGTCTTTCTCCTCTCTCATTCCTTGTCCCAAGCCAAAATTCTCCTGTAACCTTTCCTTCTACTCCTTCCCCTACAACTGCATTCCAGTCTCCCATGAGCATTACATTTTCATATCCCTTTACATACTGTATTACCCTTTCAACATCCTCATACACTTACTCTATCTATTTATCTTCAGCTTGCGACGTCGGCATGTTTACCTGAACTATCGTTGTCGGTGTTGATTTGCTTTCGATTCTGATAAGAACAACCCTATCACTGGACTGTTCACAGTAACACACTCTTTGCCATACCTTCCTATTCATAGTGAATACTACTCCCGTTATACCATTTTCTGCTGCTTTTGATATTACTCTATAGTCATCTGTCCAGAAATCATTGTCTTCTTTCTACTTCACTTCACTGACTCCTACTATATCGAGACTGAGCCTTTGAATTTCCGTTTTAAGATTTTCTAGTTTTCCTACCATGTTCAAGTTTTTGACATTCCACTCCCCGACCCGGAGTACGTTACCCATTCGTTGATTATTCAATCTTTTACTCATGGTAACCTTTCCCTTGGCAGTCTCCCCCCGGAGATCCGAACGGGGGACTACTCCGGAATGTTTTGCCAATAGAGAGATCATCGTGACACTTCTACATCTACATCTACATCTAAATGATTACTCTGCAATTCACATTTAAGTGCTTGGCAGAGGGTTCATCGAACCACAATCATACTATCTCCCTACCATTCCGCTCCCGAACAGCGCGCGGGAAAAACCATCACCTAAACCTTTCCGTTCGAGCTGTGATTTCTCTTATTTTATTTTGATGATCATTCCTACCTATGTAGGTTGGGCTCAACAAAATGTTTTCGCATTCGGAAGAGAAAATTGGTGACTGAAATTTCGTAAATAGATCTCGCCGCGACGAAAAATGTCTTTACTTTAATGACTTCCATCCCAACTCGCGTATCATATCTGCCACACTCTCTCCCCTATTACGTGATAATACAAAACGAGCTGCCCTTTTTTGCACCCTTTCGATGTCCTCCGTCAATCCCACCTGGTAAGGATCCCACACCGCGCAGCAATATTCTAACAGAGGACGAACGAGTGTAGTGTATGTTGTCTCTTTAGTGGACTTGTTGCTTGTTCTAAGTGTCCTGCCAATGAAACGCAACCTTTGGCTCGCCTTCCCCACAATATTATCTATGTGGTCTTTCCAACTGTAGTTGTTGATAATTTTAACACCCAGGTGCTTAGTTGAATTGACAGCCTTGAGAATTGTACTATTTATCGAGTAATCTAATTCCAACGGATTTCTTTTGGAACTCATGTGGATCACCTCACACTTTTCGTTATTTAGCGTCAACTGCCACCTGCCACACCATACAGCAATCTTTTCTAAGTCGCTTTGCAACTGATACTTCTTGAATTACAGGCCACATGTCCTGTGGATACACGTGACGTGTATTTAACGCAGTGGTTTCCATTGCCTTCTGCATCCTCATGCCGTTGATCATTGCTGCTTCTTCCACCTTTAGGGGCAGTTCCCCTCCCCTAGGACAAGACAGTGCCCTGAACATCTGTCCGCTCCTCCGCCCTCTTTGATAAGGACGTTGGCAGAATGAGGGTGGCTTCTTATGCCGGAAGTCTTCGGCCGCGATTGCTGATTATTAACCAGAATTTAAGCAGCGCGCTTCAGTCCGGAACTGTGCGACTGCTACGGTCGCAGGTTCGAATCCTGCCTCGGGCATGGATGAGTGTGATGTCCTTAGGTTAGTTAGGTTTAAGTAGTTCTAAGTTCTAGGGGACTGATGACCGCAGATGTTAAGTCCCATAGTGCTCAGAGCCATTTGAGCCATTTTTTTAAGCAGCGGTGGGATTCGAACCCGGGACCGAAGACGTTTTGATTATGAATCAAAGACGCTACCCCTTTTTTTCTCATTTTGTTCGGTCTTGTTCGTTGCTTTTGGTCTGGGCGGACGTCACAAGACATCAGTTCAAGTTGGTCGTTGATTCATTTTTTTTTAAGTACAGAGGGCGAGCAGCTCTCTGCCGAACACGCTGAGCTACCGTGCCGGCAACCCCTAGACCACAGGTGCAAAGTATTTGCCGTATTGACGTGCAAACTCTAGCCTTCGTCGCCGATGAGCAGCAGTCACCACGGATACGTGGAACAAGCGCTTCCTGCGGAGGCCCAAAACACAATAACGTTTGCGGATCGATTGATGCAGAGACGCTATTGGTAACCCTTTGGATCATCGTCCCGGTCTGTTGCTCAGTAGTTGCAGACCTATTCGCCCGTGCACAGCATCACAGCCGCTGCTCACTCTTGTCGTCTGTGGCCCATGGTGCACCTTAATTGCCTTGGCGCCGGTTTCGGATACGGCCATTCTGCCATGCACGGTATACTTTAACCACGGCCGCACGCGAATAGTTTAGACTTAGCTGATTCCGTAATGCTTCCACTCTTCGCCAGAAAGCCAATGATCATTTCCTTTCGGACGTCAGATAAATCGCTCCTTTTCCGCAATACAACAACGAATGCACTGTTTTCCACGTCTCATCGACGCCCTTCACACACCTTCCACTGCTGGTGCTGACATCTGCCGTCTGTAAATGGTTATTGCACTTTGGGGTCGATCATAGGCAGCGGTCACATTAATGTGACTCTAAAACTCCTCTCGAACAGGCCATGAAGTGCCACCGATACAGACTGGCCGCCGCGTCATCCTTAGCCCACAGGCGTCACTGGATGCCGTATGTCAGTTTACGACACAGGAGTCGCTACTTCTCTATCAAGCAGCTCCTCAGTTTGCCTCGCAAGGGCTGAGTGCACCCCGCTTGCCAACATCGCTAGGCAGACAAGATGGTCACCCATCCAAGTGCTAGCCCAGCCCGACAGCGCCTAACTTCGGTGATCTGACGACAACCGGTATTACCACTGCGTCAAGGCCGTTGGACACATTGTTCTTGTTGTTGTTGTTGTAGTCTTCAGTCCTGAGACTGGTTTGATGCAGCTCTCCATGCTACTGTATCCTGTGAAAGCTTCTTCATCTCCCAGTACTTACTGCAACCTACATCCTTCTGAATCTGCTTAGTGTACTCATCTCTTGATCTCCCTATACGATTTTTACCCTCCACGCTGCCCTCCAATGCTAAATCTTCCCCAGTTCTATTCAATACCTCCTCATTAGTTGTGTTATCTACCCATCTAATCTTCAGCATTCTTTAGTAGCACCACATTTCAAAAGCTTCTATTCTCTTCTTGTCCAAACTATTTATCGTCCATGTTTCACTTCCATACATGGCTACACTCCATACAAATACTTTCAGAAACGACTTCCTGACACTTAAATCTATACTCGATGTTAACAAATTTCTCTTCTTCAGAAACACTTCCCTTGTCATTGCCAGTCTACATTTTATATCCTCTCTACTTCGACCGTCGTCAGTTCTTTTGCTCCCCAAATAGCAAAACTCCTTTACTACTTTAGTTGTCTCATTTCCTGATCTAATTCCCTCAGCATCATCCGACTTAATTCGACTACATTCCATTATCCTCGTTTTGCTTTTGTTGATGTTCATCTTATATCCTCCTTTCAAGACACTGTCCATCCCGTTCAACTGCTCTTCCAAGCCCTTTGCTGTCTCTGACAGAATTACAATGTCATCGGCGAACCTCAAAGTTTTTATTTCTTCTCCATGGATTTTAATATCTACTCCGTTTTTTTCTTTTGTTTCCTTTACTGCTTGCTCAATATACAGATTGAATAACATCGGGGAGAGGCTACAACCCTGTCTCACTCCATTCCCAACCACTGCTTCCCTTTCATGTCCCTCGACTCTTATAACTGCCATCTGGTTTCTGTACAAATTGTAAATAGCCTTTCGTTCCCTGTAATTTACCCCTGCCACCTTTAGAATTTGAAAGAGAGTATTCCAGTCAACATTGCCAAAAGCTTTCTCTAAGTCTACAAATGCTAGAAACGTAGGTTTGCCTTTCCTTAATCTTTCTTCTAAGATAAGTCGTAAGGTCAGTATTGCCTCACGTGTTCCAATATTTCTACGGAATCCAAACTGATCTTCCCCAAGGTCGGCCTCTACTAGTCTTTCCATTCGTCTGTAAAGAATTCGTGTTAGTATTTTGCAGCTGTGGCTTATTAAACTGATTGTTCGGTAATTTTCACATCTGTCAACACCTGCTTTCTTTGAGATCGGAATTATTATATTCTTCTTGAACTCTGAGGATATTTCGCCTGTCTCATACATCTTGTTCACCAGATGGTAGAGTTTTGTCAGGACTGGCTCTCCCAAGACCGCCAGAAGTTCTAATGGTATGTTGTCTACTCCTGGGACCTTATTTCGACTCAGGTCTTTCAGTGCTCTGTCAAACTCTTCACGCAGTATTGTATCTCTCATTTCGTCTTAATCTACATTCTCTTCCATCTCCAGAATATTGTCCTCAAGTACGTCGCCCTTGTATAGACCCTCTATATACTCCTTCCACCTTTCTGTTTTCCCTTCATTGCTTCGTACAGGGTTTCCATCTGAGCTCTTGATATTCATACAAGTGGTTCTCTTTTCTCCAAAGGTCTCTTTAATTTTCCTGTAGGCAGTATCTATCTTACCCCTAGTGAGACAAGCCTCTACATCCTTACATTTGTCCTCTAGCCATGCCTGCTTAGCCATTTTGCACTTCCTGTCAATCTCATTTTTGAGACGTTTGTATTCCCTTTTGCCTGCTTCAGTTACTGCATTTTTATATTTTCTACTTTCATCGATTAAATTCAATATTTCTTCTGTTACCCAAAGATTTCCACTAGCCCTCGTCTTTTTACCTACATTATTGTGACTGAATCGCGTAATATCTCTTTATGACTATATTAAGTCATTGTCGTGTTTTCCGTTTTCGTTCATAATGTAATTAAATGTTTCTATCTGTCTATAAAATCTTACTTCCGATCACCGGCTAAATATTGTTATGTAGCTTCAAAAGAACGATTTGGTCCCAGACACACATCATTTATGTATACGTTTCTCCAGCTCGTGCACCGTTTTGACTGCTTTTTCAGTGATTTAATGAGATCTAAACTTCAAGCATATCGTTATATACTTATGAGATGCCACAAACGTTCCTATCTCCGTCTTCAGCAAAAGCTTTTCCGTTTAATTTTATTGTGGAATTAATGTTGTGGCCCGTTTGTTTGATCACTGTTCATAGACTTTTTTCATGGAAATATTTAGTACGTCCTTATTACGTTAATGAAGAATAGGTGATGTTCCGCTTCATGTTCAAGCCCGTTAAGTCGTAGTTAATTTAATACAAACAAGTTTTCCTCATATGATCTACGAGTCAGTTCATTTTATACCTTTGGTTCCGATTCTTTTCCTCAAAAGTGTGCCATAGAGTTCAAGCATAGAGTTGCCTATATCCTATGTATTTTAACACTTAGAGAAATTTTGTCTTAATATTTCCGTAGTATAGGAAAGCAGTTTTTATCTATGGTAAGACACAGTGTTACGTATTTTGTTCGTTTATACATGTTTGTAAAACTTGAGAAATACTACAAGTTCCTAGATAATTAAAGCTGTGTGTGTGTGTGTGTGTGTGTGTGTGTGTGTGTGTGTGTGTGTGTATGTGTGCGTGTGCGTGTGTGTGCGAATTCCTAAGGGGCCAAACTGCTGTGGTCATCGGTCCCTAGACTTACACACTACTTAAACTAACTTATGCTAATAAAAGCACACACACCCCTGCCCGAGTGAGGACACGAACCTCCGTAACTAAAGCTGTCTGCTTACCGGTTTCACTCTTAAACAAAATTCCGTTAATAGCTTCATTTTATTTAAGCGAGAAACTGTCTTCTTTGGTTTTATTGTCAGCATTTATCAGCCGATACCGGACCTTACGCACACACACATCCTGCCTCATACGTACGAAAATCTGCATTTATTCCACTTGACCAAATCTAACGTATGATTCTATGATTTCTGTAAATTTATGCTACAAAAGATGTTCAGTCAAGCCGCTTCAGTTTAAACTTCCGAAATGAAAATGCATCATTGATGAGCCTTATGTACACAATGACTACCATCTACATTATTTATGAAAACTTTATCCCTGCAAGCACGGCCATATCTTCTGATTCCTGGAAATCTTTTTATGTCAAGTTGCAACATATGCTAAAGCCTAATCGCTGTGTGCTGTACTTCACAGATTATATAAAGAAAGCTGACGACACCGGGATGCTTACCTAAACAAAACACTTTAGCAATTTTACTGATAATATCTGAAGCAACAGAGATAAAAGTAGACTAGGTACTCAGAAGAAATGTTTCACTCTTCGGCGTAATAAAATATGGCCTTGAAATTTCACAACAGAACTGAACGATGTACTTCTCAGATCTGGAAAACTTTGCACTTTGAGCTGAGTTCTTCAGAAGATGTCCCCGAGCCTAGTCCACGAATTATTCAAATTTAAGCTTGTCACAGACATTTTTCCTCCCTCGACCTCATCCTGAGGTTACACTTTTCATTGTAATCTTTGTCCCGGAGGTGTTTCATACATACGAGAGCTCGTGGAGAGCTTTGAGTCTGCAAGTAAAGGATGCGGTTAGATGGCAGGCTTAAGTTCTGTGTCGATATCTCTGACATGTTAGCATGGATCTCTAGCAAGAATACGCCTCTGGATATGTACAGTCAGCATCTGAGTGCATCTCTGGATCATAACTGTAACCTTTTACAAATTATCACTGTATCATGTTAATTTGCTGGCTACTGGGGGCAGGGATAATTTCTTTGTGTGCAAGTACGAAGTTGGTAGGGCATCTACATCTATCTACATCTATCTATATCTGCAAACCATTGTAAAGGACGCGGCAGAGAGTATTTCCCACTGTAGCATTATTTATCCCTTCTTTCCATACCATTCGCGTACGTAGTGTGCGAAGAATAGTTACGTAAGTTAATGGGATGAGAAGTTCCGCCTTATGCAAGACACCTTTTTTCTTTTGTTTCACCCATACATGTTTCAGCACTTTTGTACTATTGTCCGTGGGTTCTATTTTCATTTTTAACTGTATATTTGTTGTTAACATATTAACATTTGCGTTGTTTACAACATTATGTAAAAGTTGCATTTATAACTTAATTGCCGAAAAGTAACATACCTTACATTATGTTATTGTCATCTTGTTTTGGTAGCTGTTATGCTACACAACATACAACTTGTCATCTGCAAACAGCAAAACATAATTTATTTTCTGTTTCTTATGCATTTACGAACGTAAATAAGACTGTATCACGTTTTCTCTCTGTAACTTACAATTTTGAAGTTGTGGTACGTTTTCCTGTGTTGTTGGTGAAGTAAATAGGCTTACTTCTTTGCCTGTGTTCGCGTGGCAATGCAGTTTTTCAATTACTCAAAACATAGGCAGAGTTTTCGCTGCCATTACGTGTTGTTGTGGCTGTGTGCTGCGTGTTCTGCTGGGTGAAACAAATGAACGCCACACAGCCACAACAACACGTAATGGCAGCGAAAACTCCGCCTATGTTTTGAGTAATCGAAAAACTGCATTGCCACGCGAACACAGGCAAAGAAGTAAGCCTATTTACTTCACCAACAACACAGGAAAACGTACCACAACTTCAAAATTGTAAGTTACAGAGAGAAAACGTGATACAGTCTTATTTACGTTCGTAAATGCATAACAAACAGAAAATAAATTATGTTTTGCTGTTTGCAGATGACAAGTTGTATATTGTGTAGCATAACAGCTACCAAAACAAGAGGACAATAACATAATGTAAGGTATGTTACTTTTCGCCAATTAAGTTATAAATGCAACTTTTACATAATGTTGTAAACGACGCAAATGTTAATATGTTAACAACAAATTTACAGTCAAAAATAAAAATAGAACCCACGGACGATAGCACAAAAGTGCTGAAACATGTATGGGTGAAACAAAAGAAAAAAGGTGTCTTGCATAAGGCGGAACTTCTCATCCCATTTTCTTAGCAACCACGGAGACAACAAGAAGAACTGCGCCACAAGATCATTATTACGTAAGTTATTTAAGCATTCTGTAATTAGACAATGCCATCTTCGTGATCGCTACTGGAGGGATACGTAGAGAACTATCATTTTACTAGGTTCCTCACTTAAAATACACGGACAGAAAAAATCGCAACACCAAAAAATAATTAATGTAGAATAATGAAATTTCGGGAATATATTTGCCAAGGTAAGATATTTAAGTGATTAACACTGCAAGAACGCAGGTTAATGTAAGCGTGAGATAAGCCATTGCAAATGTGAGCTGTTGCTTCATTAATAACCTGTATAACCGCCAGAATGTTGGGTGCAAGCACACAAAAGTGTATGCAAAGTGTCGTGCCGGTTTGGGAAGTCAGTATGTGGGATGGAGTTCCATGCCTGTTGCACTCTGTCGGTCAATATAGGGACGATCAATACTGTTTGTGGGTGACGTTGGAGTCGTCGTCCGTAGATGTCCCACATGTGCTACATTGGAAAGACATTGCTGATCGACCATTCCAAGGCAACGTGTCTTCACTCTGTAGAGCGTGTTGAGTTACAACAGCGGTACATGGACGAATGTTACCCTGCTGGAAAACATACCCCCCTCCCCCTCCCATTCCTGTTCATGAAGGGAAGCACAGCAGGTCGAATCAGATTGCAGTAAGGGTGCGAGGGATGATCACGAAAGTGCTCCTGCTCTCATACGAAATCGCACCCAAAACGATAAATCTAGGTCCTGTTCGTGTAGCACGCAGACACGTTAGCTGCAGTCCTTAACTGGCCCCCATCTAACCAACACACGGCCATCACTTACACAAGACTCTCATCAGAAAACACAGCAGACCTCCACCCAGTCTTCCAATGAGCTCTTGATTGACTCCAATGAAGACGCAAATGGCAGTGGTTTGGGGACAGTGGAATGTACGCTGCAGGGCATCTATTTCGGAGCTGTCCTTGAAGTAAACAGTTCTTTGTCCCACTGTGCTTCCCACTGTTGCTCAGACTGCTGCTCCAGATGCAGTGCAATGCCCAGAGCCATGTACCCGCTCGGTAGTGCCACGTGGCTGTCCAAAGCACGGTCTTCTTGCTGCCGTACATTTTCCTGAGCACGGCTCCCAGCAGTCACGTACAGTGGCTACATTCCTGCCAACTCTTTCTACAATATATCGGAAGAAACGTCGAGCTTTCGATCCACTAATGCACGACATCGTTCGACCCGGGTTAAGGTGCTGGTACTGGCATCTTTGTCGCCTTAAAAGTATTCTTGACTAACACAAAAAAAAATGGTTCAAATGATTCTGAGCACTATGGGACTTAACATCTGTGGTCATCAGTCCCCTAGAACTTAGAACTACTTAAACCTAACTAACCTAAGGACATCACACACATCCATGCCCGAGGCAGGATTCGAGCCTGCGACCGTAGCAGTCGCGTGGTTCCGGACTGCACGCCTAGAACCGCTAGACCACCGCGGCCGGCGACTAACACCAACTCACCACGCCCCATCTCATAGGTAACTAACGCTCATGACCATTACAGCGTGTATTTAAAGTAAACCTGATTTTTCAACGTTATAGTGCCGCTGCTAGCGCCACTCTTAAGCGACTGGCGTGAAATTTGAATAGACATCGTCTTTCAGATGTAGAAACACGCCAGCCAACTTTCGTTTATGTCGTACAAATCCTTCTTGGTGTTGCGATTTTTTTGCCAGCAGTGTAGGTTCTTGAAACCTACTAAGTAGGTTTACATATGAAAGATAGTATCTTTCTTCAAGTGTGTGCCGGTTGAGTCTTTTCGACATCTCGGTGACACACTCCCACGGGTAAACAAACCTGTCAAATACATGTTGCCCTTCAATACCTCCAGTTGGTTTTATTTGGTATGAGTCCCATCTCACTTGCCGGCCGAAGTGGCCGTGCGGTTAAAGGCGCTGCAGTCTGGAACCGCACGCCCGCTACGGTCGCAGGTTCGAATCCTGCCTCGGGCATGGATGTGTGTGATGTCCTTAGGTTAATTAGGTTTAAGTAGTTCTAAGTTCTAGGGGACTAATGACCTCAGCAGTTGAGTCCCATAGTGCTCAGAGCCATTTGAACCAGCCATCTCACTTGAAAAGTATTCTATCATGGGTCGCAGGAGTGTTTTGTAAGCAAACTACTACCACCGGACCGATCTCCGTCGCCTACTTTAACTACGACTGATCTTTCTATTAAATATCCCTGCTCACTCATACACCCAGGCATTTGTATGAGGTGACATATTCCAAATGTGACGCATTGTTACTGCAGTAACAGAATACTGTTTCTGTTTTTTTTTGTTTACTATTTTTTCGTTTAGAGGAGAGCACAGTTTTATATTTCTGGACATTTGAAGCAAGCTGCCAATATTTACTCCAATTTAAAAGCTTATCAAGATGTGATTTGATATTTGTGCAGCTTCTTTCAGTGCACACGTCTCTTGCAGCATCTGCAACTAGATTTGGACGAAGCATCTCCAATACGCTCAACACGCTTTCGCGCTTACCATGCGAACATGTGACGAAACTCGCTGGTTTTCTTTGGAGCCTCACTATTTCATCTCTCAATTCGAAACATCAGAAATCACTGTTGATATAGCCCGCCAAGTCATTAATGGACAACAACAAGCGGCAAGCGTGAAGTTACTTCTACGGCTGTCGATGACTGTACATTCCAGAATCCTCATTCATGTTATGAATGTTGTATTACACACGATATGATAATACTTTCGTTGGTAAGCGTTGGTGTGGAAGTGAACGGACGTCAAGAATACTGTATCTACCTGACTGCCTTGACCAACTGTTTTCAGGATGTCATGTGGCAAAAGTGAGAATTGCGTTTCGTATGATCGAGGTTTCTGGTATCCATGCTGTTTGTTATCGAGGATGTGTGGCGGAGCGTACTCTGTGTACCACTATCAACTCCTACAATTTTTGTTCGGTCGTGATACGAGCGTAGGGGAAATGATTATTGGAAAACCTTCATGTGAGTGCAATCTCTAATTCTCCTTCATGGTCTTTTCTCGAGATATGCCGTAGGAGGAAGCATTATGTGGGGTGATCGTTCGAGGAAATTGTGATTAGAAAAATTGTAACAATGAACCACAACGTGTCTCCTGTAACATCTGCGACTAGAGTTGGACTAAGCATCTCCATTGGGCTTTCGCGCTTACTAAGCGAACCTGTGAGGAAACTCGCTGCTTTGCTTTGGATCCCTACTTTATCATTTGTCAATTCTTTCTTTTACGGGTCTCGGAATGACGGGCAGTATTCAGATTTTGTAAGTTATCTCTTTCGCGGGTGGACTACAGTTCCTCAGGATTCTCCCAATGAATCTGTCTGGCGGCTGTCTTTTCTAATATTAGTTTAAGGTGCTCGTTCCACTTTATGCCGCTCTGTACGCATACTCCCAGATATTTAATAAATGTGATTGCTTTCATGGCATGTTTGTAATTGTGTAATCGTACAGTAATGGGTTTTCCCACCATACAGGGTATACATAAAGTCCGGGAACACTTTCAATTATTTATTGCACAAGAACGAAACATTGTACAGATATCATACATGTGTCATTTTGAAGAGAAACCCTGAAAGTTTTTTTTCATGTATACCACCACAGCGTAGTTTGGTAATTTGCTGATAGTCAGCGCTAGTCGCAAACATGGCGAGTTCAGATGCGGAGGAAAGCTATTTCATGAAATGGCCTTCCCGATCACCAGATCTCACTCGGTGTGACTTTTTTTTTACGGGGACACATTAAAGGGTGCTCCCTGCCGCCGTTGGATAAGCAGCTGCAGCAGCAATTCGTATACTCCTAGCTCACTCATTTGTTACATAGTTTAATTCTTAATTTCTTTGCGTGTTTCTGGTACTTGCATTGTTTAATTCATAAATTTCGGGCGTATTATAGTATTTGCGAGTTGTAGCATCGCGTTTTAGTACCTGAATAGTGTAAAATCCCGTAGTCTCCTTCCGCCACCGAGCAGTGTGTCAGCAGTGCGCAAGTAGCAGCATTACTGCATTTACTAGGCAATCTTGTATTTTAATAACCGTTTAAATTTTGTGTTGATTTGTTTGCGCTCTCTGTAGATTAGTTCAGACGTTCATTGCACAACAGTTTTTAGCATGGATAGGGACTGCAACTGCTGTGTTCGGATGCTGGCTGAGTTGGCATCCCTTCGCTCCCAGCTTCAGGCAGTGTTGGCTGCGGTCACACAGCTTGAGGCTGTTGCCAATGGGCATCACTGTGGGTGTCCGGATGGGGGTTTGTCGGGGACGGCCAGCTCGTCCGACGCATCCCCCGATCGGACTACGACTGTGGTTGCCCGGGATACTGCCCGCATTGAGGCTGATCCCTCACCTGTGGTAGAGCGGGAGGTCGTCTCAAGGTGTGGCAGGGGGCGAAAGACATTCCGGAGGGCTGAACGGAAGGCGTCTCCATTTTGTCTGACGAACCGGTTTCAGGCTCTGTCTCAGGCTGATACTGATCTTCGGCCTGGCATGGCTGCTTGTCCTGTTCCAGAGCTTGCCCCTCAGTCTGCAAGATACGGGCGGTCGCAGAGGATGGGCTTATTGGTAGTTGGGAGCTCCAACGTCAGGCGCGTAATGGGGCCCCTTAGGGAAATGGCAGCAAGAGAGGGCAAGAAAACCAATGTGCACTCCGTGTGCATACCGGGGGGAGTCATTCCAGATGTGGAAAGGGTCCTTCCGGATGCCATGAAGGGTACAGGGTGTACCCATCTGCAGGTGGTCGCTCATGTCGGCACCAATGATGTGTGTCGCTATGGATCGGAGGAAATTCTCTCTGGCTTCCGGCGGCTATCTGATTTGGTGAAGACTGCCAGTCTCGCTAGCGGGATGAAAGCAGAGCTCACCATATGCAGCATCGTCGACAGGACTGACTGCGGACCTTTGGTACAGAGCTGAGTGGAGGGTCTGAATCAGAGACTGAGCCGGTTCTGCGACCGTGTGGGCTGCAGATTCCTCGACTTGCGCCATAGGGTGGTGGGGTTGCGGGTTTCGCTGGATGGGTCAGGAGTCCACTACACGCAACAAGCAGCTACACGGGTAGTAGGGATTGTGTGGCGTGGGCTGGGCGGTTTTTTTAGTTTAGATGGCCTTGGGCAAGTACAGAAAGGGCAACAGCCTCAACGGGCGCGGGGCAAAGTCAGGACATGCTGGGACCAAGCAGCAATCGGTATTGTAATTGTCAACTGTCGAAGCTGCGTTGGTAAAGTACCGGAACATCAAGCGCTGATAGAAAACACCGAAGCTGAAATCGTTATAGGTACAGAAAGCTGGCTGAAGCGAGAGATAAATTCTGCCGAAATTTTTACAAAGGTACAGACGGTGTTTAGAAAGGATAGATTGCATGCAACCGGTGGTGGAGTGTTCGTCGCTGTTAGTAGTAGTTTATCCCGTAGTGAAGTAGAAGTGGATATTTCCTGTGAATTATTATGAGTGGAGGTTACACTCAACAACCGAGCTAGGTTAATAATTGGCTCCTTTTACCGACCTCCCGACTCAGCAGCATTAGTGGCAGAACAACTGAGAGAAAATTTGGAATACATTTCACATAAATTTTCTCAGCATGTTATAGTCTTAGGTGATTTCAATTTACCAGATATAGATTGGGACACTTAGGTGTTTAGGACGGGTGGTAGGGACAGAGCATCGAGTGACATTATACTGAGTGCACTATCCGAAAATTACCTCGAGCAATTAAACAGGTAACCGACTCGTGGAGATAACATCTTGGACCTACTGATAACAAACAGACCCGAACTTTTCGACTCTGTATGTGCAGAACAGGGAATCAGTGATCATAAGGCCGTTGCAGCATACCTGAATATGGAAGTTAATAGGAATATAAAAAAAGGGAGGAAGGTTTATCTGTTTAGCAAGAGTAATAGAAGGCAGATTTCGGACTACCTAACAGATCAAAACGAAAATTTCTGTTCCGACACTGACAATGTTAAGTGTTTATGGAAAAAATTCAAGGCAATCGTAAAATGCGTTTTAGACAGGTACGTGCCGAGTAAAACTGTGAGGGACGGGAAAAACCCACCATGGTACAACAACAAAGTTAGGAAACTACTGCGAAAGCAAAGAGAGCTTCACTCCAAGTTTAAACGCAGCCAAAACCTCTCAGACAAACATAAGCTAAACGATGTCAAAGTTAGCGTAAGGAGGGCTATGCGTGAAGCGTTCAGTGAATTCGAAAGTAAAATTCTATGTACCGACTTGACAGAAAATCCTAGGAAGTTCTGGTCTTACGTTAAATCAGTAAGTGGCTCGAAACAGCATATCCAGACACTCCGGGATGATGAGGCATTGAAACAGAGGATGACACGCGTGAAGCTGAAATACTAAACACCTTTTTCCAAAGTTGTTTCACAGAGGTAGACCGCACTGCAGTTCCTTCTCTAAATCCTCGCACAAACGAAAAAATGGCTGACATCGAAATAAGTGTCTAAGGAATAGAAAAGCAACTGGAATCACTCAACAGAGGAGAGTCCACTGGACCTGACGGGATACCAATTCGATTCTACACAGAGTACGCGAAAGAACTTGCCCCCCTTCTAACAGCCGTGTACCGCAAGTCTCTAGAGGAACGGAAGGTTCCAAATGATTGGAAAAGAGCACAGGTAGTCCCAGTCTTCAAGAAGGGTCGTCGAGCAGATGCGCAAAACTATAGACCTATATCTCTGACGTCGATCTGTTGTAGAATTTTAGAACATGTTTTTTGCTCGAGTATCATGTCGTTTTTGGAAACCCAGAATCTACTATGTAGGAATCAACATGGATTCCGGAAACAGCGATCGTCTGACCCAACTCGCTTTATTTGTTCATGAGACCCAGAAAATATTAGATACAGGTTCCCAGGTAGATACTATTTTTTTTGACTTCCGGAAGGCGTTCGATACAGTTCCGCACTGTTGCCTGATAAACAAAGTAAGAGCCTACGGAATACCAGACCAGCTGTGTGGCTGGATTGAAGAGTTTTAAGCAAACAGAACACAGCATGTTGTTATTAATGGAGAGACGTCTACAGACGTTAAAGTAACCTCTGACGTGCCACAGGGGAGTGTTTTGGGACCATTGCTTTTCACAATATATATAAATGACCTAGTAGATAGTGTCGGAAGTTCCATGCGGCTTTTCACGAATGATGCTGTAGTATACAGAAAAGTTGCAGCATTAGAAAATTGTAGCAAAATGCAGGAAGATCTGCAGGGGATAGGCACTTGGTGCAGGGAGTGGCAACTGTCCCTTAACATAGACAAATGTAATGTATTGCGAATACATAGAAAGAAGGATCCTTTATTGTACGATTATATGATAGCGGAACAAACACTGGTCGCAGTTACTTCTGTAAAATATCTGGGAGTATGCGTGCGGAACGATTTGAAGTGGAATGATCAGATAAAATTAATTGTTGGTAAGGCGGGTACCAGGTTGAGATTCATTGGGAGAGTGCTTAGAAAATGTAGTCCATCAACAAAGGAGGTAGCTTACAAAACCCTCGTTCGACCTATACTTGAGTATTGCTCATCAGTGTGGGACCCGTACCAGATCGGGTTGACGGAGGAGATAGAGAAGATCCAAAGAAGAGCGGCGCGTTTCGTCACAGGGTTATTTGGTAACCGTGATAGCGTTACGGAGATGTTTAATAAACTCAAGTGGCAGACTCCGCAAGAGAGGCGCTCTGCTACGCGGTGTAGCTTGCTCGCCAGGTTTCGAGAGGGTGCGTTTCTGGATGAGGTATCGAATATATTGCTTCCCCCTACTTATACCTCCCGAGGAGATCACGAATGTAAAATTAGAGAGATTATAGCGCGTGCGGAGGCTTTCAGACAGTCGTTCTTCCCGCGAACCATACGCGACTGGAACAGGAAAGGGAGGTAATGACAGTGGCACGTAAAGTGCCCTCCGCCACACACCGTTGGGTGGCTTGCGGAGTATAAATGTAGATGTAGATGTAGATGTAAAGATCTGATGTATGTACCGCCTCTACCACGTGATGTAGCAGAGCTCCGGGAGAGAATACGGGAAGCGACTGCCACAGTCGACGATGCCATGCTGGGACGGGTATGGCAAAAATTCGACTACCGTATTGACGTCTGCCGGGTCACTCATGGTTCGCATATCGAATGTTTAAAAAAGTCGCTCTTCAAATTTCAGTATGTATGACATCTGTGCAATGTTTAGTTCTTGTGCAATAAATAACTGAAAGTGTTCCCGGACTTTATGTACACCCTGTAGTTGTTCTACACCTTATATTTGAATATGTCGAGGGTCAGCTACCAAATCCTGCACCATGCATTGATTCTGTGCACGTTTTCCCGCACTTCACTACAATTTTCTAACACTGTCACTTATTTAGACAGCAGTAGCATCCGCAAGGTTACGATGTTATTCAGTAGCGCATTTATATACATCGTAAACATTATTGGTCCTATAATACTACCTTGGTTTGTGCCAGAAGTTACTCTCTGTTAACACTGTTTGCAAAGATGATCTCTTCGCTTCTATCACTAAGCTGGTCTTGTATTTCGTACGCACGTCTTTTGTTCAAAATGCAAACGTGAGCAACTATGTCGAACGGCTTCCGGAAGTCAACAGACAAGGCATAAACCTAAGAGACGGTACCACTGAGTTCATGGATGTGCAGAAAGAAGTGGTTTCTCACAAACGTTCTTCAGAGAATCCTTCTTGATGCCGACAGAAGAGCTCCTCGGTCTCCAGTCAAGTCACAAAACGCAATCACATTACACGTTCAAAAATTCTATAGCAGACTGACACAGCTACATAGAGCTACACTTGCGTGTGTGTGCTCGACTACTGTTCTTGAAGACGGATATGACAAGTGAACTTATCGAACCAATATGAACCCTTCGTTCCTCCAGCGGCTTACAGTGAACTTCTGTTCGGAGAAGAGCAAGTTACTCTCGTGGTGGAGAAGCAGCTGCCGACTCCGACGGTTGCCTGTAAAATTCTTGAAATATATTTATTTATTTTTCGAGTCCAGGACATAAAATAATTACAAAAACTAATGTGTTGATTCACATAACAAATTTGTAAAATTAAATATGTACGGTAATATTTATGACACAGATTCAATAGTATATAGCCCGCATCTCGTGGTCGTGCGGTAACGTTCTCACTTCCCACGCCCGGGTTCCCGGGTTCGATTCCCGGCGGGGTCAGGGATTTTCTCTGCCTCGTGATGGCTGGGTGTTGTGTGCTGTCCTTAGGTTAGTTAGGTTTAAGTAGTTCTAACTTCTAAGATGTTAAGTCCCATAGTGCTCAGAGCCATTTGAGCCAATAGTATATACAAACAAGCAGCAGATAAACAAGTAGCAAGATGATTATATTTTTTGACAGACCCAGTATACGGCGGTTATCACAGCAGTTTCGCTGGCTGCAGCAAGATCACAGATAGTGCATGCAGCCTGTACGTTCCTGCAGACTAGCATATGTTGTTCGTCCTGTCCGTCACCACACTGACAAGTTTCCTCCTCATTACTGAAGACCACTTCTTGAGGTTGGCGTTTGCACCTCGACACCTCAACTTGCGGTCTGTTGAAAGTCTTCCAGGTCACGATGACAGGTGTGAACTTTCGGCTGTTTCCTCCTTGACCGTTATGTGGTAGTCTTCAGCTAGGGAGTCTCGCCAAAGCTCCTCTCTGTGAGTTCTGGGAGATGAACGAATTGCCATAGTTTTCTGTAGGAAGCTTTTTCTTGACCTCAGTCTTGGCTATTGAGGGTCATGTCCGAACAAAGGATGTCTAGGGTCGATTTCTTGTTTTTTTATTCTCCACTTCTGTTGCAGCTTACCTTGGAATGCGTGGCGGTGCTATACCCATAATTTGATACAGCTTATTGGCAGGAGCAGGTCGTAAGCAGCCTGTAACAATGCGTCCTGTCTCGTTTAGGGCTGTATCTACATGTTTAGCATGTGCAGAGTTTTGCCAGACGGGTGCTGCGTATTCTGCGGCGGAGAAACATAGTGCCAAGGCAGATGTTCTAACCACTTTTGGCTGGAGGCTCCAGGTGGTTCCTGTAAGTTTGCGGATGATGTTGTTCCACGCTTTTACTTTGAGGCTCGTTTCTTCACAGTGGGCTTTGAATGTGAGGGAACGGTCCATCTTCACACCAAGGTATTTAGGAGTTTCGCAGTGGAGTAGTTGTTCTCCTCTCAAAGTGATGTTCAGTTTCCTTTTGGTTTCCCTATTTCTAAGATGGAATGCACAGACTTCGGTCTTTCCAGGATTCGGTTTCAGTTGATTTTCATCGTAATACTTGGCCAAATTTTCAAGCACTGTAGTCAGCTTCACCTCTACTTCCTCAAAGGTCTCACCTTGGGCAGCGAGTGCTGTATCATCAGCGTATATGAATGCCTTAGTTGAAGAGTTAATTGGGTGGTAATTTGTGTACAAATTGTATAACAGCGGAGACAGCACACTTCTCTGAGGGAAGCCATTTTTCTGCATGCTCCATCAACTCTTCTTGTCTTGGAGAGAGACGAAGTATCTCCTTTTTTGCAGCATACACTGAAGGATCTGAGTTCTTCAGTAACCCTTTGTAGCTAAGTATACTTTTCTAAGCAGCTTTTTGTGGTTAACAGTATCATAAGCGGCCGTGAGGTCTGTAAAGAATGAGCCAGACAGTAGGGGATTTTACTTTATTATATGAGCCTCAAACCGGTAACTTCATTTTTCCATTACGGCCAAGCCACGGCCGGCAGTTTTAGCTGCCTGTAAATTCTTTCGTCCCACGGTCTAGTAACAGGAAGTCAGCACCGACGAAGGGCACCTTGATCACGCGCCTCTCTCATGTGCTTACGAGGTAACGCCGCCCGAGGCGTCGCTTAGCAGGCAACGCTCTGGAAAGTTCCATGCCGCCCGCACGGTTTGCTCGGTCCTGACCAATTAGGGCGGAGGAAGCCGCGTGGTGCGTCGAATATACCCGGCCGCCCGTCGCCGGGCCCGCTCTCTTGTATTCTTGCTCACCCGCGAGTCGGATGCGCGCCCTGTGGGATTGAACATCTCCCGCTTCTCCCGGTGCTGCGGCACTGTGGACTTAGTTTTGGCAGACAACCACTTTCGGTAGCTTCGCGAACAATGTTCGCCAAATTGTAAGCTCTGGCTCACCCTCACCTCCCTAGGCCTATGAAGCCCTATTTCATCATGCTTTAGCCAATAAATGGCCTTTCTCTAAAAATTACCCTATTATTCCACAACGCCCACCGCCTGCCCATACCCGCCATCCTGTACAGGTCGATGAAAGCCACACCTATTTCGCCTCTCTCATACCCATCCTCAATATGCTGTATCATATTAAGGATCTGTCCACAGCAAGATCTTCCCGGTCGGAAACCGGACTGCTCTTTTATGAGTATTTTATCAATATACTCTGATATTCGGTTTAGGATCAGCCTTTCCAGTACCTTGTACAAATGACAAAGGAGTGAAACAGGACGGAAACTTTTTGGGTCTGTTGGTTCTTTCCTAGGATTTAAAAGTGCTATTACCTTGGGTTTATGCCAGATCTTGGGGATTTGCAATTTTGAAATGCAGGTGTTCATAGGGTTTAATGTCCGTTGTTCTGTGGCAGGTCCAAATTTTTGATTTGCTCCGTCCGTATTTCGTCTAGGCCAGCAGCTTTATTACTCTTTATAGTTGTAATAAGCATTTCCAGTTCTTTTAAGGTAAAAGGGCTGTTGAGATACTTCTTTTACATCTGCCTTTCTAATGAATTTAAATTTTGCTGATCTTCCTTTAGTCTTGCCATTGAGAAGAAATTGATGAGCAATTTGGTCATGGGTTACCTTTGGGAGGTCAGGGGGATAATAGTTGGGTCATTGTTGAGGGTATTCAATAATTTCCACGTTTTTCGGCTATTCTGTTTCATATTTAGGTTTGATACCAAATCACACCATTTTATGCTCCTGGAAACTGATATGGAATTTAATAGGTCCTCACCTGTTTTTATTGTTTCATCAGAGAGTTGATGTATTTCAAATAGTTGTTCATATCTCTCCAGCAGAGATTTGGAATATAAATCGAGTCCTGGGATATAGTTCGTTTTGCATCCTCTCGGGATGTATTTACGTGAGATGGCTTGGACTGTTTTCACAAAATCATCATACCTGTCTGGTGATGCGTTGAGATTTAAGACTTCCATATAAAGTTCTTGTGTGAAATTCTCTAACTTTACTTCCTTGAAGTTGAATTGTCTTTTGGGCTGGACGCGCTCTGGTTTCACAGCTACTTCATCAGAACAAACAATAGGTTTATATTGTGTGCGTGGAATTACGTCTGTAACGTACTTCTTTACTTGTTGGGCAATATGTTCACCGGCGAAGATGTTATCTGGGTTATAACCTCTATGCCGTCTGCCACTATTGAAGGATGGTAGTAGCTTCGGGTCATGGATTAACATCAGTCCCATTCGTTCACTCCAATCTTCCAGATCTTCTCCATTTTTGTCAGTTTCCTTGTAGCCCCATGATGTACTGTGGCACTTAAAGTAACCGACAACTAATTTTCTTGTTTGAGAGTGAAAGTTAGGTGGTTCCTTGAAACAGAATTTAACGTTAGGTGGTTTACATATGGACGTCACTGTACATGATTGGATTTCCACCGTCAGGATCTCTATGTCGTTATCTGTTTTGTTCTTTTTGGTTCTGGTGGTGGAAGGATTCACCGCTGGATTCTTCCTAAAGCCCAGCGTACGCCAGATCGTGCTAAAACTCTCTTTGTCGATAATGACCCTTGCAAGATCTTCGTGGAGGCTTCTTCTTGTACCACATTCTTGAAATGTAAGACAAAGAAAACTTCTATGGGATCTTATCGAATTGGAACGTTGCCATTCGCATTTGGTCATTCGATGATTGTCTGCGAGTGAAATGAGTCCTTGACATCAGAGAAAACTTTGTCTATGCTTTGACCGTGTGATGGAAGCAGGCTCCACCGCAAACATCGACCACCAAATGTTCGAAGTCCTTAGGGAGCTTGTAGTGCGTAATAGTTCTTTACAGAATCCCTTTATAAAATCTAAATACGCGCAGTTACCTTTAAAATGCAATAGACTGTATTCTGGCCTTACTAAACTCCACATTAACGTTACATACTGCTTGTGAATCTCAAAAACACAAAATCTTTAATATGGCGGCTAACAATGACTGTTTTATTGCACACACTTCTTATAAGTCGTCTCGTTATCGTGTCTCGTAACAAAGTCCAATCACATTCCCATTTTCTTACTTTTCTTCGCTCGCCATGGTGCACCGCGATGTCAAAGAGGCAATGTTTCGCTACTGCAGGCGAAACGTACCACCTCGTGATATATATTCACTTTAACCGATATTCACTTTAAACGATCTCTTGATCCGGCCAGCACTGGCCAAGAGATGTTGCATCATAAACTGTGAGCAAGCGCAGGAAGCTACTATATGTGCGTGGTGATTGAGGAACAGCGCGATGACTAGCCAGTCAGTCGAGTAGAAGGCGGGGCGGCGCCCCTGGTCACCCCGAGACAGGCCAGCGACGCTACAGTCCTCGGGGAGGCCCGCCGCGGCTGCCAATCGGCTGGGGCGCATCGCAATGCTGTAGACCAACTGCGTATTCAAACACATACGGCCAAAGTGTCGTATATACGTTAAATCGAATGTTTTTGTCCGTCAACTGGGACCAAATTTTACTTGTAAAATTTTGTGGGAGGAAATAAAGTTCAGTTGGAGTCTTTGGTTGAACTAGCGACACTACAAAAGAGCTATTTTCGTTTTCCCGAATTTAAAGATAATTAAATACAGCAATCAGTTTGGCACACTACTAAAGCCCCAAATTTTTATTCTTCAAACTGTATAGCTAACAGGAAACCAGGAATACTGCCTCGTCTCAAATTCAAATGGTTCAAATGGCTCTGAGCACTATGGGACTTAACATCTGTGGTCATCAGTCCCCTAGAACTTAGAACTACTTAAACCTAAGGACATCACACACATCCATGCCCGAGGCAGGATTCGAACCTGCGACAGCAGCGGTCACGGGGTTCCAAACTGAAGCGCCTAGAACCGCACGGTCACATCGGCCGGCGACTCAAATTCAGTCACGACCTACTTTTTCATGTCAGAGTACTGGTCGAAACGGTCATCTGTCAGTTGTTCTGGAGAGCCAGTACGGCCGTAGCTTATTCGGACGTAGCTAATATGAGGCGTAATTGGGATTCGCCCATCTACGGCTAACAACAGCCTAACGCGATAATGTTTACCGCGATAATGTTTACCATTCTTGCGGCCATTGAAGGCAACCATGGGTTTTAGCAACTGTTGCGGCAACGTCGTCTGCCTCGCGGTTGAAAGGTTGGGACAGCGCTGCCCCCCCTTGTGGATGTCCTCTCACCAGGGGGATGTTTTTCTTTTTTTTTTCTTTTTGAAGGCAGCTGTTTCGTTCTTCTGTACTGTACAGCCGGCACTGATTAAAACTTTGTTATGGAAGGAGGCGTGCAAAATTTTGACAGGAAGTGCATCGCTCATATACAACAATTTGATCATGTCTTGTTAAGTATTTTTCAGTGATGGATAATTAGCATACACTGTATGCTTTGATTTTTATCAGCAATTCATGCGTTAAACCTTAATATCAAAATGACAAAAAAACAGGGAGGTATTACGAAAAACAACAAACCCTTGTGGAATAACACAGATAAAATATTGCACACGAAGTAAACGTCGACAAGGAATTTGATAACGTCTGCTTCCTTTTGAATGTTATTTCTTTATCTTTACAGCAGGACCTCTTCGGTCAGCAGTGTTAACCATAGTCGTCAGTGTATTACACTTATCAGCGTGTCTACTCCGACAATTGTATAGCTGCTGAATCTTTCGCAAACAAAGGAACACTGTTTAGGCGCACAAATTCCCCTCCCAACAGACAAAAGCGTTAAAGACGTATAAGGTGCACCGAACATAATTGCGAAGCACGAAAGTAAATATGGATCCGGTACAGAGCCGGCATTGCTCTAGAGTCCAGAGTCTGTCCCGACGGTTTCAAGGAAATGCACCCATGACAAGGGACAGGGAAGGGGAGACAAAAGAAAAGGGGAGGAATCAGGGTAGACCAGCTGAGAGTTCCCTGTGTCCGCCCTATAATGGGCGCTTTCTACTTTTTTATACTTTTATTTGGCATTTAGCCTTCGGCACAAAGCCATCCATCACATTTATAACAGATCTTTCTTAATGCTTATTCTACTAGACACTTCGTGAATTGCTATTTACAAAAATATTTAGAGTATGAATAAATAATTGACCCAAGTCATCACTATAACCTACTCATAAAGTGATTGTACCACGGTAATTAAAGAAAACAAAATGTAAACTAACAACGTACACACATCATGTACACACTGTGCCTAGATAGTTCAATTATACACACATTAAACAAAAATTTTGCATCACCTCTGATCCGAGAGTTCCGGAACCTGTACAGAAAATTGTAATAGAGATAAACATAAAGACCATTTCCGCCTTTTTTATTACTCATGAAAACCACACATTGCATGTTGTAACACCATACAGTGATACCTTCAGACGGTGGTGGTCGAGATTGCTGTACACACCGGTACCTCTAATACCCAGTAACAAGTCATCTTGCGTTGACGCATGCTTGTATTCGTCGTGGGATACTATCCACAAATTCATCAAGGCACTGTTGGCCCAGATTCTCCCACTCCTCAACGGCGATTCGGCATAGATCCCTGAGTGGTTGGTGGGTCAAGTCGTCCATAAACAGCCCTTTTCAATCCATACCAGGCATGTTCGATAGGGTTCGTGTCTGGAGAACATGCTGGTCACTCTAGTCGAGCGATGCCGGTATCCTGTAGGAAGTCAGTAACAAGATGTGCACGATGGGGGCGTGAATTGTCGTCCATGAAGACGAATGCCTCGCTTACATGCTGTCGACAAGGTTGCACTATGGACTGGAGGATGGCATTCACGTATCGTAAAGCCATTACGGCGCCATCCATGACCACCAGCGGCGTGCGTCGGCCCCACATAATGCCACCCCAAAACAGCAGGGAACCTCCACATCGATGCACTTGCTGGACAGTGTGTCTGAGGCGTTCAGCCTGACCAGGTTGCCCCCAAACACGTCTCCGCCGATTGTCTGGTTGAAGGCATATACGATACTCATCGGTGAAGAGAACGTGATGCCAATCCTGAACAGTCTTTCCGGCGTGTTTTTGGGCACATCTGTACCGCACTGCATGGTGGTTGCAAAGATGAACCTCGCCATGGACGCCGGGAGTGAAGTTGCGCATCGTGCAGCCTACTGCGCACAGTTTGAGTCGTAATGCGAAGTCATGTGGCTGCACGAAAAGCGTTATTCAACATGGTGGAGTTTCTGCAAGGTTCCTCCGAGCCACAATCCGTAGGTAGCGGTCATCCACTTCAGTAGTAGCCCTTGGGCGTCCTGAGCGAGGCATGTCATCGACAGTTCCTGCCTCTCTGTGTCTCCTTCATGTCCGAACAACATCGCTTTAGTTCACTGCGAGACGTCCTGTCACAAAGTAACAATGCGGACGCGATTGAACCGCGGTATTGACCGTCTAGGCATGGTTGAACTACAGACAACATGAGCCGTGTGCCTCCTTCCTGGTGGAATGACTGGAACTGTTCGGCTGTCGGACCCCCTTCGTCTAATAGGCGCTGCTCATGCATGGTTGTTTACATCTTTGGGCGGGTTTAGTGACATATATGAACAGTCAAAGGAACTGTGTCTGTGATACAATATTCACAGTCAACGTCTATGTTAAGGAGTTCTGGGAACCGGGGTGATGCAAAACTCTTTTTGATGTGAATTTATTAGTGGTTGAACATCAAAATTAAAACAACACTGCATCCGACGTCGGGAGTGGAATCTTTGCGTTGCCTAGGGGTTTTGTGTTGTGTTTTGTATCTGGTACACGAGAAGAGTAGATGATTCAAGTCGCTTTTAATTTGTGACCACGATGAAACAGAATTGACGGATCAGAAGACAGAGAGCGAGAAAATAAACGCGCTAACATTGTTGCGTGGAGGTCTGAACACGACTTAATTATGTACCTTAGGTAACATTCCACAATAGACCGTAATGGTGTGGAATGAGTCATTTTACGGAGGATTACGTGACTACTTCCCGTTTATTTACAGCTGGTCACGTTACAAAACACCACAATGTTTAGTTTAATAACACGAGAATCAGAGTTGCACTGTTAAAAATATATCTCCTGAAACTTCCTGGCAGATTAAAACTGTGTGCCCGACCGAGACTCGAACTCGAGTTCGAGTCTCGGTCGGGCACACAGTTTTAATCTGCCAGGAAGTTTCATATCAGCGCACACTCCGCTGCAGAGTGAAAATCTCATTCTGAATATATCTCCTATTAAACAGAAACAGTTGTTAAAAAGAAATAAAATCGGTTTATTTTAAAATATACCATTATCAGTTCTGGATAATTACAAGACCCAGTTAACTTACATGTGACCGAAGTATGCTGTATGACATAGATTACAAACAAGTGATTACAGGAATGTACTCGGCGACTGATCTGAGATTCGTTATAGTGTGAAATTTTCTCGTACCGTAATCAGGCTGCACCATAGGGGCATTACGATATTGGGAAACCCGCCAGCCGGTGAGTGGCCAGTGCCTTGAGTATGAAAGTCGACCTGCACAGTGTCACAGTGTTCGCTATTGCGTCATAGGGCGCCCCAATACGGTACGCGTTTTGCGAGCAGGCATCTGTGTGGTACCTGAAAAAAAAAAAGTGGTCGTGGGCGTTTTCTCATTACTGCTTGAGTCATTTTACTCATCTGTAGCTAGCAGTTCATCGATACTGAGGGTTTTGTTATCAATTCTATGCTCTTAGATATAGGACACTCTTGCCTCAGACAGAAACAGTGTAAGAAAGTAGTGTTCAATCAGCATAATCACAGTTGTGCTTATGTATTGGCGATAAATCAACGTAGCCTCACGAAACATGTCTCTTCTATGGATTTGATGTCTGCTGGTTTACAGTACGTTTAAAGTAAAGCAGATGGAAGACGTGAGCTAGTTCCTAACCTGGAAGCTCAAACAGATGGGGAGGTGGAGCAGGAGGAGGAGAAGGAGAAATTTTGTTCGATCACTATTCTTTATAATTACTTTAATTTGCTGATATAATGAAGAAAATTTTAAGTGATCTATTTAATTTTTCATTCGTTACTCCCAGTGAACCATCCGTTCATTTTGAAGTGACATTTTACTCTGGTATACTAAGCTGTGTAACTTATCATTGGCCGGCCGCGGTGGTCGTGCGGTTCTAGGCGTTGCAGTCCGGAACAGCGGGACTGCTACGGTCGCAGGTTCGAATCCTGCCTCGGGCATGGATGTGTGTGATGTCTTTAGGTTAGTTAGGTTTAAGTAGTTCTAAGTTCTAGGGGACTGATGACCTAAGATGTTAAGTCCCATAGTGCTCAGAGCCATTTGAACCATTTGAACTTATCAGTGCCGTAAGTGTTGCAGATTTTCTCGTAACGAAACATTCTGCCTCGCAGTCACTTCTGAGGGTTCGTAGCTCAACCGTGCGCTTGCCACGGGGCTGCAAGTGCGTCCACATCTTCCTTTCCCAGTCCCTGCCTGCGCCGCGGTAGTGGGTGGAAGATCTCTGCCGCCCCATTTCACACCGCCTGTCTGGACCACGGCGTCACCGCACGCAGCGCTGCAGAAACGGAGCTGTGCGGCTCGTATGTTTTTTCAATACTGATTTTGAAATACGGCGAAACCTGAAATTCTTTACGTGGCGTTGCCAGAGGTGAATAGATCTGCCCGTGATTGTTGAAAAAGGACATATCAAGTGGCAATCGAAACTGCACTTTGCAGCTTCAAAGTAAGATGAATCCACCATACCACTGTATCCAACAGTTGGCAACCTTATGACTGTGTTGTAACGGAAGATGCACTTAGCTTACAAGTTAGACCCGGTGAAGAAAATCCGGCTCTCTATTAACTGGTTAATTATCAGCTAGCTTCTGACACGGAAATTATCCTAGTGTCATGTCAGTGCAATGTAAAGATACGTCATAGCCCCTATTCGAAGTTCAAAAACGGCTCCGACCACTATGGCAACACTGTAATTAAAAAAAAGGTTCAAATGGCTCTAAGCACTATGGGACTTAATATCTGAGGTCATCAGTCCACTAGAACTTAGAACTACTTACACCTAACTAATCTCAGGACATCACACACATCCATGCCTGAGGCAGGATTCGAACCTGTGACCGTAGCGCTTGCGCGGTTCCAGACTGAAGTGCCTAGAACCGATCGGCCACACCGGTTGGCCCGATTCGAAGCCATCTTGAAATCAATCACTTATCTAGCCACGGGTGCCAACATTCGCAAACACGAGGTTCTTATCCTGCCTCGGGCATTGGTGTGTGTGATGTCCGTAGGTTGGTTAGGTTTAAGTAGGTCTAAGTTTTAGGGGACTGATGACCTCGGAAGTTAAGTCCCATAGTGCTCAGAGCCAGCCACAGCCCCCCCCCCTCCTCCCTCCAAGGCAATGTGGGAATTGCCATGTGTTCACAAAACTTTGTGCTACAAGAAGCCGTTCTCCACTACTTGCAGCAGTTCATAGAAAAATAAACAAGAACGAATTAGTACCTTCACTACAGTAGTATGAATGTTTGTGGCTCACGATATTCCAATTATTTTCTTCATTCCGCTGCTGCTATGCATGAAACATTTGTCTCACAAACTTTTCAACTCCTACAATGCTTTCGGAGTTATTCTAAGTGGCAATAGTTAGTGACTCAACCTGTATCATGGTAAGACAGAGATTTAGGAACCAGGTTTTAAATTGTAAGAGATTTACAGGGACAGATATGGTCTCCGACCACAATCTATTGGTTATGAACTGTAGATTAAACTGAAGAAACTGCAAAAAGGTGGGAATTTAAGGAGATGGGACCTGGATAAACTGAAAAGAGCAGAGGTTGTACAGAGTTTCAAGGAGAGCATAAGGAAACAATTGACAGGAATGGGGGAAAGAAATACAGTAGATGAAGAATGGGTAGCTTTGAGGGATGATGTAGTGAAGGAAGCACAGAATCAAGTATTTAAAAAGACAAGGGCTAGTAGAAATCCTTGGGTAACAGAAGAGATATTGAATGTAATTGATGAAAGGAGAAAGTATTAAAATGCAGGAAATGAAGTAGGCAAAAAGAAATACAAACATCTCAAAAATGAGATCAACAGGAAGTGCAAAATGGCTAAGCAGTGATGGCTGGAGGACAAATGTAAGGATGTAGAGGCGTAAAGCGCTAGGGGTAAGATAGGTACTGCCTACAGGGAAACTAAAGAGACGTTTGGAGAAAATAGAACCACTTGTATGAATATCAAGAGCTCGGCTGGGAAACCTGTTCTAAGCAAAGGGGGGAAAGCAGAAAGGTGGAAAGAGTATATAGAGTTCTGTACAAGGGCGATGTACTTGAGGGAAATATTATGGAAACTGAAGAAGACGTAGCCGAAGATGAAATGGGAGATAACATATTGCGTGAAGAATATGACAGAGCACTGAAAGACCTAAGTCGAAACAAGGCCCCGGGAGTAGGTCCAGAGTTAGAGTCTCGGTCCGGCACACAGTTTTAATCTACCAGAAAGATTCATATCAGCGCATACTCCGCTGTAGAGTGAAAATTTCGTTCTAGAAACATCCTCCAGGCTGTGGCTAAGCCATGTATCCGCAATATCCTTTCTTCCAGGAGTGCTAGTTTTGCAAGGTTCGCAGGAGAGCTTCTGTGAAGCTTAGAATGTAGGAGACGAGGTACTGGCGGAATTAAAGCGGTGAGGCCGCGGCGTGAGTCGTGTTTGGTAGCTCAGTTCGTAGAGCACTTGCCCGCGAAAGGAAAAGGTACCGAGTTGACTCTCCGTCCGGCACACAGTTTTAATCTGCCAGGAAGTTTCACGTTTAAGTGGCTGACAGAGGGTCCATCGAACTACCTTCACATTCTCTATTATTCCAATCTCATACAGCGCGCTGAAACAACGAACACCTATATCTTTCCGTACGAACTCTGATTTCCCTTATTTTATCGTGGTGATCGTTTCTCCCTGTCTAGGTCACTGTCAACAAAATATTTTCACATTCGGAGGAGAAAGTTGGTGATTAGGATTTCATGAGAAGATTCCGTCGCAACGAAAAAACGCTTTTGTCTTAATGATGTCCACCCCAAATCCTGTATCGTTTCAGTGACACTCTCTCCCATATTTCGCGATAGTACAAAACGTGCTGCCCTTTACTTTTTCCATGTACTCCTTCAGTCCTATCTGATACGGATCCCACAACGCGCAGCAGTATTGTGAAAGAGACGGACAAGCTTAGTGCAGGCAGTCTCCTTAATAGATCTGTTACATTTCCTAAGAGTCCTGCCAATAAAATGCAGTCTTTGGTTAGCCTTCCCACAATATCTCCTATATGTTCCTTCCAACTTACGTTGTTCCTAATTGTAACTCCTAGGTATTTAGTTGAATTTAGGGCCTTTAGATTTGACTGATTTATCGTGTAACGGAAGTAAACGGATTGTTTTTAGCACCTATGTGGACGACCTCTCACTTTTCGTTATTTAGGGCCAACTGCCAGTTCTCGCACCATTAAGATACCTTTTCTAAATCCTTTTACAATTCGTTTTCATCTTCTGATGACTTTGTTAGTCGATAAACGACAGCGTCATCTGGAAACAACCTATGACGTCTGTGCAGATTGTCTCCCAAATAGTTTATATAGATAAGGAACAGCAAAGGGCGTATAACACTACCTTGGGGAACGCCACAAATCACTGCTGTTTCACTAGATTGCTTTCCGTCAATTACTATGAACTGTGACCTCTACGACAGGATATCACAAATCCAATCATATAACTGAGACGATATTCCATAAGCACGCAATTCTACTACAAGCCGCTTGTGTGGTACAGTGTCAAAAGCTTTCCGGAAATCTATAAATACCGAACTAATGCGAAATCCCTTGCAATAGCACTCAACACCTCGGGGAGCCCACCACCTATCCTACCCTAGTTCAATATTGTTTTCCTCGTTTAGTTTGCAGCATTGTGCATTATATGTTTTAGAATCTCTTACTTGCTAGCTCATGAACGGCTGCTTCTTTTGCATGAGTGGTTTTCCGTTTCAGAAAAAAGTAAACTACACAAATCAACTGTAGTATCCTGATAATACTAATGGTTGATACACTGATCATAATGATATTCCATATGCATTCCTCTTGATATTGCTGTGCATACTGTAACATTTGATCTACCGAGATTTGTTGTTTCTCTGAAATGATTAATTCATCTATCGTTTGTAGCAAAGTGGAATTCCAGGCACTGTTCAGGAACGTTAGCTGTTGCATGGGTAACACACTTAGACTTTTCTCTGGCCAATACAACATTGGTCTCATTCCTGTAAACGTAATGGTACCAGTAATGGTAATGGCTCTGAGCATTATGAGACTTAACATCTGAGGTCATCAGTCCCCTAGAACTTAGAACTACTTAAACCTAACAACCTAAGGATATAACACACGTCCATGCTCGAGGCAGGATTCGAACCTGCGACTGGGGCAGTCACGCGGTTCTGGACTGAAGTGCCTAGAACCCTTCGGCCACCGCGGCAGGCTGTAATGGTAATAGGAAGGTGAAACTGTGTTCCAGCTATGTCACATTTGGTTCCATTTATTAATAACCCACTCTATTGCAATTATAATTTTATCGTACCTGTAAACGTTTCATTGGTACAGCAATTAACTGCTACATGTACTGTCTCCGGTGAGAACATATAATAAACCCAGTGATTGCCAATCCATTGAAAATGTGGTTGGACATTGGTACTGCAGTTTTGAAGTCTCGAGCTTTCAGTTTTCCTAGGAGTTAATGAATTTCACATGACTGCTTGTTGGTTCACACAACTTGAGCTGGACAATGGTGACTGTCTCCTTGATACAATTGCTAAAATGTATTAATGACATGACAATGTGTGTATCCCTTTGTCCTGAAACAAGTAATACATTGCTGGTTTGAAACTGTATCCACTTATTAATAAGGTACCATTTGATTGGATGCAGGTGAATAATGAAACAGTGGTATCGAGAGCTTAAACGCGCTACTGGAAATTGCGCATAAACCTATTCGCTAACGTGATAGAAAAGTGCTGTGTTACTTCTTACTGGAGGTACAATGTGTTATAATCCGAACTTAGATCCCTCCTTTCTCTGGCTTTGACCAGTTTGAGAAGATGTAGTTGCATCGTTTCATTGTTTTCCCAAAGTACCGTATTCCTCGAGGTCTCCACGAAGAACACGTTTCTCGATTCGAATTCTGGTCTGGCACAAAAATTTCCAACGTGTCATTTCAAGTAAAGGAGTGCGCACATCAAACTACTAACAAATGGTTATGATTTTTAAGACCTGTCTGTGGGTTTTCAACAATAACGATTGATACAGGTTTCGATGCCCGTCCTAAGACATCATATCATTTCAGGTCCAACCATGTCAGTCTTAGTGAGAAAGAGTTCGTTAGAAAAGGTCTCTTCTTGAGTAGTCAACGACGATGATAAGCGCAGGGCTCGACTCTCAGTAAGCACAGGTCTTTACATCATGTTATTTCCAGTTTAGACATGTTCACATCTCCCTACTGGTGAAAGAAACCAATTTTTAACGTCTATTTGTGGTTAGAAGTCAACAACGATAGGTTCTGGGTTCGAATCTCAATAATGCAACACTTGTTCGTCTCGTCATTTCATTTTCAGTCATCTCGTTATTTGTTAAAATTTTTGCTTTATAACATTCGATTGGATCTGGTTAAGAAATGAATCAGGAGCTGGCATGGAATCTCTATCGAACACAAAAATTAATGCAATCTCTCTGCAAGTTTAAACCTGGGTACACTTTGTAGTAGCAACTTCTGACACCGAATGTAGTGTAGTGGGAAGAGATAGAAGGCACCATATTAAGACTCATCTGAGCTTTCCAAGTGATTTATTCCTTCCAACTACAGCGGCGTGTACCCCTCGGTGTGCAACACTGGGTCCCGCAATGCTGAGGACGCCACCTCAGCTTCCCGTCACGCACTCTGCTAATGTGCCGGCCTTGCACAGCTGCAGTGATATGACGATGTCAGGGCTGCACCAGCAGCCGACTCAGCAGCCTTCGTCCTGCACTGTCTCAGCGCTGCCCACTGACAACTGCAAGGTGGTGTGCACCCTGCATCCCCGCCGGCATGGCTTGGGTCGTGGCGACAACAGGCACTCGCGATCCAGTGATCCCTCTCCCTGGATGTCCCCAGCGCATGTTGGGGGCCAGGACGACTGCCCACGCTAGTGAGCCATGGAGTGGCCCGTCACTGGCTGGCTATGGACTCCACCTCGTAGACTGGAATGCTGGAGCCCCATCTGCTGCTGTGTGTAGCCAGTGCTGTGACATGCCCCGCCGTCGAGGAGAGCTGCCACACTTGAATGCTTTGTTAGTGAACTGGTACGTATTTGTATGCAGCTGTGCGCCTCTGTATTGCTAAACGTGCTGCTCTGTGTCATGTACTCACAACACTTAGGTTGGCCAGTGGATCCTTTCTGCCTGTGACTTGCACTATACAAACTGCTGCGTGTATTTTTTCTGGCGGTTCTACACCCCTGTGGCCTCTATTTTACTTCGCAACTGCTGTTGAGTGTAACTCACTGTAAACAGGCCTGCGCCTGACTGTGACTTGCGCATTCAGAAATATTGCACAAAAACTGACTTTTCCTATCCCAAACGGTAGTGCCGCTACATTATTCCCCACTTCAGAAAGACCCGGTCCCCAGCTAGACCTTTAACTAACTCTTAACTTCTTTAGGTTGCCACCTATGACATATTTCCTTACTTTTAGAAAACTTAACTGTGGTCTAGTGCCCCTTAAAACAGACGATGTGACGTCCTTACTGGACGTCCACTGCTCGATCAACCCCTTACCTACTCATCTCACGCCCTCGGTATCAAATGCACTGGGACTTGGACTACCCTTGGTTCCCTCTTGGAATTGGCTCTCTGCCTGATCAGAATGAAAACAACACGTACAAAGTTAAGACCGCGAAGACACTTGGCACAGAGGTGCTCAAAATGATCGTTATTTTCTGTTGCCTTTGCCTATACTGAGTGACATGTTACACAAGCTGTTCGGCTGATATCCGCCCCTCTTGCTTTAAAATGAACTGGTTTACGGATCTCAACAGACCTGGCTGCAGCATTTGAGTTAGCAAGGTCATATTCTGCCTTGGCAAAACTCTGAAGTTGCTTCTGGCCAGTACAGCTGTGGCTGTGTAACATTCAATTGTGTGACTCCTGAAATTGACGTTGGCAGATGGAAGGTTGGACCTATTAAATTACAATTAGTTCCATTGACTAAAATTCCACTCCCTTCGAGCTCTATTCATTTCGCTTCGATAAATACTCTCTGCTCAAAACAACTTGCTACTACTACCAGATTCTCGTAGGTGGAGAAGATCCGGTGCATCCCGACCCATTGCAAGCTCAGTTTTGGCTCCACGATATCCCTTGGACAGTCTATTCCTTTCCCCTAGCTACAAATAACTGCACCGTGCATGTGTCCGGATTGGTGCTTACCATCCTGGCTGGACATACCGTTACTTTCCCTCTATGGCAGCTCAGTAATTAAAAAAAAAAGGTTCAAATGGCTCTAATCACTATGGGACTTAACATCTGAGGTCATCAGTCCCATAGACTTAGAACTACTTAAACCTAACTAACCTAAGGACATCGTACACATTCATGCCTGAGGCAGGATTCGAAACTGCGACCGTAGCAGCAGCGTGGTTCCGGACTGAAGTGCCTAGATCCACTCAGCCACAGAGGCCCGTAATTCCTCTCTTGTCATTCCACGTACCGGCTGTTAACTGCCGAGATCAACAATACTTCCTCAGTTTTTTACTTCTACCAACTTGCTCAACGCTCCTGTTTTCAGTGACCTGAGGACAGCGATCACCATCACTCTTCCTCCTTCCTCAAAAAGACTGCTCTCCCTATTTGCACACATATATTAGACATTGTATTTTCATACATTGTATATGTTTTCGAGTATTGTGAGCCAAAACTCGAAAAAACATACAATGTATGGAATACAATGCCTAATTTATGTGTGCAAATCAAATGATACAAAACAAGAAAACAAAAGAAATCTACAAACACTACTTTCTGGATCGCAAAGCAGACGGTACATCATGATGTATCTATCTTCCTGGCTTTCTCTGTACTTAACACCTCTCTTTACTCTCTCTTCCTTCCTCTTCCCTTCCTGTGACACCCCTGGAATCACGTCTGGGCAACCCTTAAATGGCCACAACTGCCCAATGTGTACTATCATTGTTCTAGTTGGCAGCTGAAGCGTAACATTAACCGGGGATGTGGTTTCAACTACTTGGTATGGCCCTTGATACCTCGTGAAGAACTTCTTCGTTTTACCTTTTGGCTTATAGGGGCTGGATAGCATTACCCATTGCCCTACTCTATACTATGGTAAACTTCCTCTCCACTTCACTGCGTCTTCCTGCCCTTCCAAAGCCTTCATATTTGCCTTTTGTATCCATTTCCAAACATCCCGGATTGTTCTCGCGAAGTGACGTATAGATTCAACGGTCGTTCCTTTCTGTAGCCTCACCAAATCAAACGGTGATGGCATTTTTCGCCTGTACACTACTTCATTATATGCGCAAACAATATGCTTCAAATACTCGTCCCACTGATGGTGATGAGAATCGACATAAAACTCAGCATCTTCCCGATTGTTCTGTGCACCCGTTCTGTCCTTCCGTTGGCCTGTGGCTCGTGCTCAACTTCTTTACACTGAACAATTTACACAGTTCCTTCATTATGTACGACATGAAGTTAGTCCCTTGGTCAGTAATTATTGTCTCTGGTCACCAAACTTCAAAATCCGGTTGTTTACTAACGCTTGCGTGACCATTGCTGCCTGTCGATTTGGCATAGCCACCATCTCCACACACCTCGAAAAATGGTCTATTATTGTCAGAACGAATCTGTTCCTAAGGCATCAATCCCCAGCATAGAGAATGGACATGTCGCTTCCGGCAATCGTTGTAGTTGTATCTGTTTCCAACTCCAATCTGCTCTCTCCACATATGACATACTGATCCACATCTACTTTCCTACCTCTCCACCAATGCCTCTCCGCCACTCTCCTAGTCATCGCTGTACACCCAGCATGACCAGATAACATGTGATCATGTGCTTGCTTTAAAACCTCATCCCTCAAGTTATCTGGCACTACTACCCTTGGCCCTCACTTCGTCTCCCTGTACAGAAGACCATCATACACATTAAATTGTGGCTATGTGCGATACAATCCACAATCGTTGTCCGCGTCCTGTAATTCTTGCCATACTGCTAGGTCCTAACCAATGACTTCTTCTTTTTCCATCTTCCTACTTAGTGCATCCACATTACTGTGTTTCTTCCCAGGCTTGTGCACCACCTCGTAGTCGAATTCACTAAGCCTCACAGCCCATCTAGCGAGTATAGTGGACGGATCCTTCAACCCAACACCACTTCAATGCAACATGATCTGTCACTACCAGAAATCTTCTCCAATATAAATAAAATTTAAAATATGTGATTCCATAGATTGCGCTCAGCATCTCCCTCTCAGTTGTTAATTCCTCTCTGCTGCATTCAACTGCCTAGATGCATAGGCTACAGGATGTTCTTTACCATCAATTTCCTGACTAAGAACACATTCTAATGCTTGATTCAATGCATCGCATGCTAGTATAAACTCCTTTTCAAAATCTGGAAACACAAGAACCGGACATGATGTTAACTCTTCTTTCAGGTTGTCAAACACTGTTTGACACTCTTCTGTCGACTCAAATTTCACACCCTTCCGTAACAACCGCGTCAATGGCTGTGCTAATTTGCAAAACCCTGCAGATACTTTCGACAGGAATTGCAAATTCTAATGAATGGCTGCACTTCTTTAACTGTTTTCGGTTCCAGAAAATCCCTTACAGCCTGTTCACACTCCGTCCTTACTGAAAATGACACTTCTCCAGGCTCAATGTTAAACGAGCTGCTCTTGACCTCATAAAGACTTCCCGTAACCACTATCTATGTTGCTCCATATGAAACGTCCCCTTAGAAAAATTATACAAGACTGTGCTTAAACTGACACACAGTATTTTTAGCGCAACGCAATCTGACTTTCAAAAATCCCTACAAAAGAATGGCCCTGACTAACATTAACCTATACCTTTCACAAATCACTTACCTCACAAAAATCTTCGTTACTCGAACTACTGCAATTCAGCGAGCGCCACTACTGCCAGCTAAATAAAAGATTCAAACTACAGAAGGCACTAACTACTAATAGGCACAGTTAGCAAATGAAAGATTTTGATAGAGAACAAACAATGTATTTACTTCAATAGTGTTCAAAAGTCATAATGTATATAGCAGTTCATGACATCCAGTCTTACAAATTTCAAAACTCCGCCATCTCTCTCTCCACATCCACCACTGCCGGCGGCTCACCTCCAACTGCGCAACGCTACGCACTGTTAACATTCAGCTGCCCAACACTACAATGGCAGACAACAATGCAAACTAGCCACAGACTGCACACAGCACAGCCAGTGATTTTCATACAGAGCGCCATGTGGCGTTACCAATAAGAAAACAGAAACAGCCTACTTACATAGCCCCCATGCTCCCCACAAAAAATTTTACAAATTGTTTTGGCCAGTGGCCAATAATTATTTGATAAAATTTTTCGTAATTACAATAACAAAGATATCAAATGCACACACTTATTGATACAATGTTGGTCAAAAGCTAAAATTTTCTCACAGTCCATAAAGACAGTCCTGATCATTCATCACAGTAAAATTGCAGGTTTTTTTGCAGTCCTTGTAGAAATAATGGTATTGGTAGGCCATCAAAGATGCAGACCCACTGCAGTCCTTGTAGAAATTGGTGGGCCATCAAAGATGCAGACCCACTGTAGTCCTGGTAGAGACAGCCAGCAGCCATCTGTTGCGACTGTGCAGTTGCACAATCACCATCGAAGAGTCTTGTGGACAATATAGCAAGTCCATAAACCACCACTTGTGCACTCACAAATTTTTTGGCATGTCCTTAGAACCAGCAACGCTGTTAACCAGTCCCTTGCTGAATTATCAACACATGTGCAAACACTAACAATCCCAACTTCTCACATACTGTGCATATATTATGACCAACAGAAATGTGTGCAGTGAAATGATACTTAATTTGAAGAACTGGTAACAATTACATGATAACATAAAAATACAATAACAAAGGTACAAAATACATCATTAAAGAGTATAACAATACAGATAACATCTGTAGTACAGGCTTCACAAAAGAATCGATATAACATATACATCAGTGTTACAGGAATTATGACATAAGTTCATACATAAAAGATCAGAATAACTTTTGAAACATCAACTTCACACATGAGCATTAAAACAAAATAGAATAAATAATGTCTAAACATCTTTACAAAGAAAATAACATATTATTAGAAAAATTCCACAACATAACTCATATCAGCTAAACACATAAAGACAGGAAAAACACAAATATACAAGAGTACAGAAACACATAGCAGAATAACACAAGAGGAAAGGGCAGGGTTTGTTTTCAGTGTAACATTTGGTATTGCAGTCCAACCTAAAACTTCATTCCATAGATCTTTCGTCTTATTTCAACATTTGTTTCCACCAAAAAAATCCTATCCAAGCATGCTTTCTGTATTTATATGTTCACATATTTCTTACCTCATTATTTATTTTCCATTATCTTACCTCATCATTTATTTCCAAGAAAATCCTACGTAAACCTGTTGTCCCTAAACCCTACTTTTTTGCTCATATCCTCTTTCAAAATACTTTTTTGGCCAAACCATTTTCTTATAGCTTCTCAATGCATTTCTTCCAATTCATCACAACTCGTTCTCTCATATAGCCTACCCCATCTTAAGCTAACTTAAATCTACTGAGCTCAGATGCTAAACTATGGAATGAGGCAATGCAGCAGCACAAAACAATTAACACAAACAGCAATGATAAAAAATGCAAATGGCAAAGTAAGCAGCATAAAATAGCAAAGCAAATGCAATATTACAACTAATATAAGGCAATGCGCAGCAAACAAGAAAAATAAATTCGTAGTAAAACTGGCTTAATAGAGTAATCTAAAGTGAAATTTAGTAGCACTATGCCTGGCAAACAGCAGCAGCAAATGCAATAACTTATATCTAAACATGACATAGCTCAAGCAGAAAAAATATTACACTAAAAATGGTCATGTCTAATACCTATGTCACATCTTAACACTAGAGTGATGCATCACAAAAACTTACTCTGCAAGAAAGTTACCAAGTCATTAAAAAATTATTTATGCAATTCCTGTGAAGGGAAATGTCTATTTGTGCTCTCTTTTCTAAGAAAGTATATGAGAAACGTATTCTTTACTGGGTTTGTAGACAGAAAATAGTGATATTAGTACATCTATTAAATTTTATACTAACCAATGCTGCAGTGCAGCTAGAAACTAGATATTAAAGAAAATGAGCAAATATGTACAAAGGAAGGCATGAAACATCATTCATTAGCCATATGGCATGTTTTCAAGTTTGAGCGTGTCGTATTTGCGATGCTTTCTACAAAGGAATGTCAATAGCGAGGATAATGGCCCCCTTTTTTTTTGACCTGTGCCTCTGAAAGGCACACACAAATGGCTTTTTTCCATGCGATTGTCTCGCAGCTGGGTGCCCATGATGCATTATGTGCAGGTGGTCACTTAACTTTCTTACCGATATATTTACGACACCAGTTTGCACTACAGTGACAGTCTCAAATACAAATAAAATTTCACAAGTCGAGAAATTACAGTAGAAAAGTGTAGAAACAAAATCCTATAAATATAACAGTGTCAAAAAAATTTTCGACAGCATTGTAATACATTCACGCATGTACACACATTTCATAATTCTTAAAGTACGATTCTTGGTTTCCAACATCCTTTTTCACATATCAGAGACCCTAACCACTATTCATTACTCCCTACTTCTTTACACACACACACACACACACACACACACACACACACACACACACACACACACACACACATATATATATATATATATATATATATATTCGTCAACACTTCTTCAATATTTCATCATAAGAAATACGTAACATAATTAAATTCCTCACATACGGTAGCATCATCTTATTGATCATAAACATACCTCAGCAGCATAATACACATCGTCGTCATAATAATAACATCATAACACCTCAGTCAAACCTTGAAAACGTTGTAGCTTTCTGCAATAATTTCAAAACTTAAGAAAATTCTCTGCTCATTTAAATAGTGTCATCCACCTCAAATGTACTATAAAAATCATGATCCCATATTAAATATATCATTCAAAGCTCTCATAGTATCACAATGGTTCCGAAAAAATATGAACAGTTCACAAAGTACAGACAAAATACAATTTCATCAGTATGAAATTATCCAACTGTGTAATTGGGTAAACATGTGTCACTGATGTAGTAAAAAAAAATGTTTGCCTCTCAGTTAAACGATCAGATAGCTGTGTAATTTATGTGTTAGAGAAATATGGTACCGAAGTGTAAAGTTGTATAAGCAAATACCATATTAGCTAGGGCTCCTTGTGCTTGCCACACACATGGCACACAAAGTAAGCGTGTACCCCCCCGAGGATTAATGTAATTATACCCTCAGGTGTTACAGATTACAGCAATGGAATGAAATGTATCATGGAAAACCTTTGTATCATTGTAATTCAAAAATCTTTAAAAAATAAATGTTTTAAGTACAAAATTAATCACTCAAATACGTGTACTGTAGAGCTAAACTGTGCGTCTTGTTGTAAGATAATCTCTGTGGAAGTGTCGTAGTTATCGTCCTCCAAAAGTTAAGTTCTGCAGAAGTCAATGTACTTACCTCATGATAAACAAAAGTGAAATGCTTTGCGTATAGATATCTTAGTTATTACACTTATTGCCGTGATGAAGAAAGTCCTGTGCTGTAACGTATTGTTGTGCTACGGAAAAGGCTGTCTCACTGTAGCTATACCACAAAAGTTACTACTAAAACATGTTTTACTTTCCAGAATAATACAGAAAAACTGTGCAGATATAAAACAGAAACACCGCAAAAGCAACATTGTAAATTGTCACTCATTAGTAGTGTCATGATAAAATCGTGTAGCTGTCACATAAACTAACCACTGTGTCATCTGGTATCTCACAGAAAGTACTTTAAATCCAGTACGTATTTTCAAATAAATCAAAATGTTGCATTAAAATCTCATTAGCAGTACCAGTATATGTTCTAAGTATGTAAGCCTGATAGTCGTTACGTAATCGTGCAACTAACAAGCAAGAGTGTACAAATAACAACACTGTGTTGTCTGTTCATTATAACAATGCATTCGTAATTTCTGTTTAAATAAGTTCTCTTGGTTCTTGACTGGATATTTAACTTAAAACATTGTTGCATGGTAACAGTTTCTAAGTCTGACAAAGCATACTAGAAATGTGAAGTGAAAAGTCTTATGGCAAAGATAAAGTTAAAAAAAAACAGATTATCTCTCAATAAACGGTTTTACATGTGAAATGTGGTGCAATCCTTTACTCTCTAGTGCGCAGAGTTTCAACTTCAAAGCAATTATCATGTTGTATACGTCGGTAAGGAATGCTAAAATTTTTCTCAAGGCTAGCGTCTTATGTTATTTTTCTCGGAGCCAGCGGGCGCACGTGGCTGCCTGCGGTGCGAGTCATTGTCTGTCTCTTTGTTGGCGCGCATCGTTATTTGGATTAGGAGACCTAACTTCTACAAATTCACCTTGTTTGAATCTCGCCAGTTCTGATGAAATTCCGGTCTGTCGTTATGATTATCTCGTCTGTCGCCATGTCGTACATTCCATAATTTCTTTCTTGTCGATCATGTGGTAGACAATTTCTTCCTGAATCGTAACTGCACGCTGAACTGTTACGTCTGACATTATTTTGTCTCCCTTGATAATCATTGTTTTGGTTCCCATATTGTCTGTTTCTGTGATTATCTCTGTCATATTCATTACTACGGAAGTGTTTTGATAGAGAACAAACAATGTATTTACCTCAATAGTGTTCAAAAGTCATAATGTATATAGCAGTTCATGAAATCCAGTCTTACAAATTTCAAAACTCCGCCATCTCTCTCCCCATATCCACCACTGCTGGCGGTTCACCTCCAACAGCGCAACGCTACGCGCTGTTAACATCCAGCTGCCCAACACTACAATGGCAGACAACAATGCAAACTAGCCACAGGCTGCACAGAGCACAGCCAGTGATTTTCATACAGAACGCTACATGGCGTTACCAATAAGAAAACAGAAACAGCCTACTTACACATACTACTTGGCCAGCCGGAGTGGCCGAGCGGTTCTAGGCGCTACAGTCTGGAACTGCGAGACCGCTACGGTCGCAGGTTCGAATCATGCCTCGGACATGGATGTGTGTGATGTCCTTAGGTAAGTTAGGTTTAAGTAGTTCTTGGGGACTGATGACCTCAGCAGTTAAGTCCCATAGTGCTCAGAGCCATTTGAACCATCCATACTACTTGAAAACACTATAATGGCATCCAAATGGACAAGAAACTGCTGTGGTTTCAAACCCCTTAACACACTGTCTAGCAAGCTCTGAAACGTTGCTTGAGCGTTTTTCAAACCGAATGGCATTCTGATGTACTGGTAATGGCCTCCAGGAGAACACAGTTTTAGGACAATCCTCTGGTGCCACCTCTAACTGATGATAACCACTTGTCAAATCCATCGTAGAAAAGTCCTGTCACTGTCCTAAGTGATCCAAAGTCTCCGATATGTTTGGAATGGGTCTGCGTGCGTTACTGCCTTATTATTGAGGTACCGGTAGTCACAACAGAGTCTGTTTTTATTAATTCCATCCATAGATTTTTTAGGCACAACGACAATAATGGCTGCTCCCAGCAACTGTTACTATGTCCTATAATACTGTCGTTATTCTGACACCAAATGTAGTAACAACTTCTGACACCGAATGTAAAAGCAACACCAAATATAGCAGGAAGAGGTAGAAGGCACTGTATTAAGATTCGTCCGAGCTTTCCAAGTGATATGTTACTTCCAACTACAGTGCAGCCTTCCCCTCGATGTGTGCCACCAGGTACCACAATGCTGAGGGCACCACCTCAGCGACCCATCAAATGCTCTGCTAATGTGTCGATCTTGTATGACCACAGTGAATGACAATGTCATGGCTGTGCCGGCAGCCGTCTCAGCAGCCTTCGTCCTGCACTGCCTCAGTGCTGCCCGGTGACAACTGCAAGGTGGGTCGTGCTGTGCATCCCTGCCAGCATGGCTTGGGTGGCAGCGACAACAAGCGCCAGCGATCTGGCGGCTGAATCTGCGACCATCGCCCTGGATGTCTCCAGTGAATGTTGGAAGCCAGGACGACTGCCTGCAGTAGCGAGCCGTGGAGTGGCTGCCACTGGCTGGCTATGAACCCCTTGTTGGCCTCAGAGGGTCGAACCTGCGACCCGCCGTGGACTGGAATGCTGGCTCCCCATCTGCTGCTGTGTCTAGCCGGTGCTGTGACACGCCCCGCCGTCCAGGAGAGCTGCCACACTTGAATGCTTTGTTACTGAACCGGCACCTACTTGTATGCGGCTGTGCACCTCTGTTTTGCTAAACGCGCTGCTCCACGTCACTTAATCATAACACTTAGGTCCGCCAGTGGGCCCCTTCTGCCTGTGACTCGCGCAATGCAAACTACTGCGTGTACTTTTTCTGGCGGTTCTACACCCCTGTGGCCTCTGTTTTTCTTTGCAACTGCTAGTGAGCGTAACTCACTGTAAACAGGCCCACGCCTGGCTGTAACTTGTGCGCTCTGTAATATTGCAGCAAAACTGACTTTTCCTATTCCAAACGGTAGTGTCGCTACAACTTTGTTACTTGTGACTGAAACGATATTTAATACCTATCAGGTTAGTTCACAGGAACAGTAGTTACTGGGTTAGAATCCAGGATCCCAGTCCAGTATAAAAATGTAAGTGACGCAATTTCACGTCGAAAATTGCAGTTTGAAATCTTATTTACTGTCAAAAATTTTAGTTTAGAAGCGTAATGGCTCTGTAATCTCTGAGCGTTTTCTGATATTTGCATTGTCGTGATGTTAATTTGCATCTCTTGTGGCCTGTTTTACGATCGACTGTACCGAAAAGAGAGCAGAGGACATGAAAGACAGTTACGTGGGATTCATAATAATCAGACCAATCTCAGTTAAGGTCGTTCGGATACTTTTGAACACTATAGTGCACGCGCGTAGGGATCTAATCAGGTGTAGTCGCCTGTGCTCTGATGAGTGATTTCCATTGATTTTATGTGCCGTGTTCACTTAATATCAAATCTGTCATTTTGATATTCGTACGCCGATTCAAAGCTGGAGCTGCAGCACGATCTTCCTCAGTGAGTTGTGGAAACGACAATTTAGTATTCGTTTCGACGCCATTATTGTCTAACAATCCGAACAGACCGGTTTACTAATTATCGGAAGACTAAAACTTTTTAGGGTATTCTACTAGATCGGTAGGTGTCTGTGGGGTTTTGACTCCATTTGAATCGGCAATGAAACTCCTTTGGAGCAGCTTTCTAATACGATTCTCGAACAACAGCAAGTTTTTCTTATCTCTCACAATTTTGATCGGAACGTATGTAGCTAAGGTACATGGTAAAACACTACTGAACTTTGTCCATTTACACTTATAATTTTCAGTCTCAGAGATGATGTCTCATGCTGGTTGCTAAAGTAAGCGGGTATCTGTTTCTTGTAGCATTTGCTGTGTAGAAATATATTCCTCCCTTTCTTAAAATTCCTACTGCCACCCAGTGTCAGCGAAGTTACAACGGTCTTTTGCTGTCTCATTCCCTGGTCTTCCTTAACAAAATCCAAGGATTCGGGCCTGTCTGTCACCAAATGGTTCAAATGGCTCTGAGCACTATGGGACTTAACATCTGAGGTCATTAGTACCCTAGAACTTAGAACTACTTAAACCTAACTAACCTAAGGACATCACATACATCTATGCCCGAGGCAGGATTCGAACCTGGGACCTTAGCGGTCGCGCGGTTCCAGACTGAAGCGCCTAGAACCGCTCGGCCACTGCGGCCGGCTGTCTGTAACCAGAAGAAGTTGTCTTCACTATTCGATTACCTCACTAATATCTCAAGATAATTTTCGTATAAGAACAATTTAACACGATTGGCTGTCCCTACTACTCGGTCGAATTTAGTCTCCCACTCTATAGCTTATAAGTCAAAATCTTCCCTTAGTACCATTACAAGAAATTTACTCTATCTGTTCCAAGTTTTCCGTGAAATGTTCCACCACTAGTGCCACTGAAGTAGGTTGTCTTAAAAGAATCCGACTACCGTGTTTGATACACCGTTAACACTTGGTTTGCAAAAATTATTTCGCGTTACGGTCCTATAGTACCTTTATTAGATACGAGGATCGTTCAATAACTAATGCAACACATGTATTTTCTTAAATCTGGTTGGTATTATTCAGGATTCCAAGGCACAGTATTATTCCCCACTCTTTTGCCTTCAAAATCCTGTTTTTTTAACATAATCTCCGTTCAGTGCGGCGGTCTTACTCGACCTTACTGGGAGGCCGGCCTGTTTGCCCGCATGATACCACTCTACTGTTCCACGTCGGTGCCAACATCTTGCTGCATCAATTACTTCCACATCATCCACGTACTACTTACCATGGAGCCAAACATCTGGCAGTCGGAAGGTGTGAGATCCGGGCTGTAGGGTGGGTGAGGAAGAACCGTCCAGCGACGTTTTGTGAGCTCCTCTTGAGTGCGCAGACCTGTGTGAGGCCTTATATTGTCATGGAGAAGGAGATGTTTTCACATTTTTGAGACGACGAAGACACTGAGATCGATTATTCAATTCCAACACTGCAGGAGTCACAGCTGAGTGCTACCGGATGGCACCAGAGAGATCGGGCACTTAAGCCCGACCTAGCTGCGGTGATGACTGACGCCTCGCCCATTGACTCACCACGCTTTTGTTTACTGTCAGGTCTCCGTAGACTTCTGCAAGCACCTAAGAATATCTGGTGTTCCGCCAAAAGAAACTCAATGATAGCTCTTTGCTTGGTACGCACCTCCACTACAGACGTCACTTTGAGGGCTACGTAAGCGCTGCCACCTATCAGAACTTCATAAAACTATAGCGGCTGAAGCGGCAATATCTCACTGTCCGAGAAAAAATGTGTTGCACTACTTACTGAACACCCCTCGTATTATCGCATTGTTTTATAGCAATGAAGCGGGCGAGCCGTCTCCAAAACTCTCTCGTGCCCCTTTCTTAAAATTTTTCACAACATTATAATTGTCTATCGGGTCATTGAAGTGCTTGTTGTTTTTTTGTAGTCTCGGCAGTTGTCATACTATACATTGGTTATAAAAAAATATGTGTCATGTGGTAAGAGCATGTAACCATCGCAAATAAAAGTGATGAACAGTGAGAGCAGACGAGATACCACATATTGGGCTCACAGAAATGAAAACAACAAATAAAGGGATGTGAACTACGTTACAGCAAAGTAATTCGAGAGTCATGACTTGCAAAACTGAATGCAACTTCAAAAACTTTAAAAACATATGACTTGACGGAGCGCAGACAAACTGTGCGGTTATGAAACTGTTGCGTTCATTTGTTCAAGCTTTGTGACATACTATTATGGTTTCATCATTTCCTCGAGAGGGATCACATTCGGGTTCATGCGAACGCCTGTATCGGGCAAGGAGGCATACATCACTCACCAGTTGTATAAGTTAGATGCGTCGGTAAGAGATTCCTCCCACATGACACACGTATTGTCACTAATATCACTCACCAGACGTGTTTGCCGGTGGAGGATTCGGTTGACTGGTGTCCTTGTCATCAAACATTTGCATTTCCCATTCGAAAGCCACTTCCTTTCGGCTGTCATTAATAGGTCCCTACCTTAAACCTCACTGTTGCAAACTGACGTTACACCACGACACAAACACAAAGGTGGATAAAGCTAACAGTGAAAAAAAAAAAAAAAAAAGGAAAATCGGCACGAGGCACGTCTAACCACGGCTCGTCCCCTTGGCAGTCCAACACCAAAACCACTTAACCACGACGACGTCCTTCTTCACAGCTGCTTTATTCGAGTATAAAACTTCTTGTTCTCAGACGGATCACTGTTTCTATATTGCTTTTTTTTCACAGTCCGAAACACCTTGTTCCTCTTTTCACGCTTGATCAGTTTTTGTCGGGCTGTCCACTGTGCCCTATTACCACTAGATCTGAAGGGGGTGCGGTGAGGAGTTTTCCTTGTTAGTACAAGTGTACACCATCGGCCGGTATGTAAGTGATTGAATTACAATTTTTCTGTGATAGGTGTAATGGCCATCAGAGTGCATTAGTGTTGTTTGTGACTGTCGTTGTCACAAGGCCTGGTAGAATGTATAATGGTTCGTGAACAGCGTCAGATGTTGAGTGATCGCTATGAAGGACATGGAACTGCTGTGTAATCGTGCGATACAGCGTCATCAGTACCCGACGGACCTCGGAGGGGGCATCATTGTGAGTCTTCATTTGGGATGCTGTTCTAAGCGTTCGATAATGAGATTTGAGGAGCATTCGGTTGCGACAGTGGCCCAGTACTGGAATGTATGGAAGCGAGTTCCAGTCGACCAAGTCTGACTACAACGAGGAAGGAGCGCCATATAATAAACCAAACACATCGTAATGCCTTTTGATCTGCGCCTACAACCAGAAGACATGTAATGGAGTTCCTGCAAAATTCTGACATCTTGCACAATTGGACAGAGTCTAGCAGTTGCCAGACCACGGAATTACCAAACCATGCATAAATTGCCACTAACAGCGCAACACAAACACTGGTTCTGTGTCTGAGAAGCGTGGACTGCCAATGAACGACATCGTATTGTGTTGAGCGATGAATCGTGAGTCTGTACTACCCCGGATGGCGATCACATGCGATTATCGCAGCGCCCGGGAAAGGGGTCCCATTCTTGTAATATTTTGGAGAGACACAACGGTGTTATTCGTGGTGTCAGTGGTATGGGAGCTATCAGGTTCGACTTCAAGTCGTGGCTGGTAGTGGCACAACGGTACCTCGCGGACATTTTGCGCCCTCATGCAACAGTGCGGTGGTGCCATCTTTCAATAGAACAATGCGCGTCTACACATGGCACTTGACTCTTTGGAGTGTCTGCGCGTTGGCCACTTCCTCTGGCCAGCAAGAACACCAGATGTGTCACCGATAGAACATTTGTTGGACTAACTCTGTCTCAGAGCCAATATCCATTTTGTAAAGGACCAGTTACAACTGCAGTGCGTCAGACGCCTCAGGAGGGGATATAACGGCTTTATGACACCCTTCCCAACCGAGGTAATGCTTACACCCAGAGCAGAAGGGGTGGAACGTCAAACTGATAAGTCGGCTGATACTGCCAAATTCTTTCTAAATTTGACTCAGTTTTATAATCAGTGAAATAATATCACACACCTTCTCAACCTTCGCAATTTCATTTTCTTTCCTCTCATGGGTGCTTCATTTTTCTTATCATGCAGTGTACATCCCAATGGTAATTTAAATTCCACTGCTGCTGACATGTACTTTCCGCCAGTTCCCTGTGCCTAGCAGAATGTGGGCTTTATTACCGCTTATAAGCGATTCTCTTTTTGGGAGATTTCGATGAGCATTCCTGCAATTGCCTAATACAATATTTACAATCACTTTCTCCTATATGAGATTTTACAATCCGTCTGACATGACGAATGTTATTCTCTATATATGTGGAATTGACGCAGAACGTATCTGACGGGGCCTATGAAGTGGCTTATCCATACTAAAAACCGAATGTGAACGCCACACATACTCTGTTATCCTCGTAGCCGCTTCGTACGTGGCTGCATGGCTGACCAATTAAGAGGGGCCCCAAACGACCAACGTACTGTTATACCTTTATTGACAGCTGGAGGACAAACACTGGTAGACATCGATCGGAGAAAGAAGAATGTGCATGAGGCAACATGTCTGTCAGAATTTGCCGTTATAGAATGGTGCACCTAGTCCCATGCTGGTCGCGATTCGACACAAGATACCAGTCGATCTGGTAGACATCGATCGGAGAAAGAAGAATGTGTGTGAGGCAACATGTCTGTCAGAATTTGCCGTTATAGAATGGTGCACCTAGTCCCATTCTGGTCGCGATTCGACACAAGATACCAGTCGATCTGGTAGACATCGACCGGAGAAAGAAGAATGTGTATGAGGCAACATGTCTGTCAGAATTTGCCGTTATAGAATGGTGCACCTAGTCCCATTCTGGTCGCGATTCGACACAAGATACCAGTCGATCTGGTAGACATCGATCGGAGAAAGAAGAATGTGTATGAGGCAACATGTCTGTCAGAATTTGCCGTTATAGAATGGTGCACCTAGTCCCATTCTGGTCGCGATTCGACACAAGATATTAGTCGATCTGATCCATTGCGGACCAACTCCAGAGGGACATAACCGAGGACTCGTCCTATAGCCCTGAGAACTCCCCGCGCGGTTATCACTCCTTCGGTCCCTTAAAAAGTGTCAGAAGGGCCGACGATTCCTCTCGGAGGAAGGTGTGCAAGAGGCAGTTACGGACTTCTCCACGCAACAGTACAGGGCATTTTACTAGACGTGTATCTTCAACCTCGTGTGCCGGTAGGATGATTGCCTCAACGCTCACGGAGATTTTGCATGATTCGCATACCGATTCTGGACTGTGCGGCATTTGAGGCATTCGCCTCTTATACTTCACGCCCAGGCATTAGGTGGCTGCCGACCTTATGTGGCGCAGTGGTTAGCACACTGGACTCGCATTCGACATGGCGACGGTTCAAACCCGCGTCCGGCCATCCTGACTTAGGTTTTCCGTGATTTTCCTAAATCGCTTACGGCAAATGCCAGGAGGGTTCTTCTGAAAGCGGACGGTTGACTTCCTTCCCCATCCTTCCCTAAACCTATGTGATCGACGACCTCGCTGTTCGGTTCCCTTCCCCCAAAACAACCAACCAACCGTTAGGTAGAGGTAATGGGGCGAATCGAGTGACGACCGATGCGTGCCTATGTTTGTATGCTCTAAATTCAGAAGGTCATAAATGTACACTGTAACAATTATGGCCCACATTTTCGCACAGGACCGATTTCTGGGGCTGATATCTAACAAATGTATCTCTTTCTTCTTAAAAGATGTAGTCAAGTTGGTGACTTTTCCTTGACAGGTGAATATTTACCTGTGTAGCCAATCGTATCGAAAGGCCCTACAACATCAGAGATCAGGCGTATGGTATCTTTTAAGGAAGTTTCAGACCTAGAGTACTGACGTAAATACATTATTTCAAGTTTCTGGAAATTATTTGCTATCTTAGATAAGGCAAGTACGTTTAAGGAAATTTCCTGTTTTCTCTGATACGTTTTCCTAAATCGTTCTTATCTTGCTGTTGCAATTAACCAGTTTAGTTTGTAGTATTATTTAATCCTGTCAGTATCTGTGTCCTTCCCCAACAGTTGGGTGATATTCGGATTATTTTGTAACACAAGTTTAGGAACATTTAATTAGCGTACAAAAGTCTTCTTTCTAGAACATTTCAAATTATCCTATGACTATGTTACAGAATACTTTACGTTTCTTTATTAAAACCAGGTTTGTTGTGTACATCTTTCCAGAGTTTCGAATTCATCAACTCCCCCATCAATTACTACTTTCGTAAGTTTCAATTGCAAAGTTTTCAACTTGCGTCATTCATTCCGGTAGTGAAAGTCCACACACTATGACTCAAAGGCAATGTATAATGTTGCCAGTAGCAGTGCAGCTTGTTCATATAATTCTTGTTACACTAAACGAATAACTGTCTGAGAGAAGTTAGACCGTACGGAATGGCAAGAAAGTAAATTAATTATAGCACCAGAATACATAGAGCCTAAGAAATCTAAACTGGAATCACCAATTCATTTTTTGTCGATCTGTTTGGGAGTTACGAAATGTAACACCACATCATATCGTTTCATAAATAACTTAAAGTAGCTAAATGAAGGTCTGTACATTGTGACTATTACTATCAAAATTACATGAAATTCAACTTTTGCACTGCAAGCTACGTGTTGATCACAGAAAAACCGGAGAGCCCAGTGTTTTGTATATCATTTTAGTGGAAACGGCAACTCTTCCATGTTCGATACCAAACCTGCAGTACCTGCATGGTATGCTATATCTCTAATTCCCGAAATTTCAGTGATGAGAGGATGTTTAGAAACGTTCGTTACATCCAGATAATTTGTGGGCTGTGATTCACATAAAGAAAAGAGACGTTCATTGCTCATTTGTTACCCTTCAAATATTTTGGTGCAATAAGCTTACTTTTACCTCCCATGACTCTCTCCTAGCATTTAGCCCTTCGTAAGGAATCCATTGTTTTCATTATTTGCCGAATTTATTTCAATATGAAATTGTCACCTTCGTATCACCAGAATCGTCTGTTAAATTCAGGCATGGAAGTCGTGTGTGACAACTGTCTCTTGAACTTTGTTTTTGTGTAGTATCGCCGGCCGGAGTGACCGAGCGGTTCTAGGCGCTACAGTCTGGAACAGCTTGGCCGCTATGGTCGCAGGTTCCAATACTGCCTCGGGCATGTATGTGTGTGATGTCCTTAGTTAGTTAGGTTTAAGTAGTTCTAAGTTCTAGGGGACTGATGACCTCAGAAGTTAAGGCCCATAGTGCTCAGAGCCATTTGAACCATTTTGTGTAGTATCGTATTTTGTCTGTACGCCTTACTTTCTGTAGCAGAGATTGGCGACCCGCCTAGCATTTCAGTAAATGAGTAAATGAATGTGGGAAATCGACTAAAACCAACACTCAAGCTGACTAGGCCACCAGAGAAACGGTAAACACACCGCACAATATCGATTTGCGTTTGTCTCTCAAAGTGTAAAAGATTTTCATTTATATTTACTTCTGTTAATACTGATTTCTTGACACCAGAGTTAACCCTAAAAGAAACTGGTCTCTCATTAGTCACCACAGGAATATTCTCACGGGTGATAATTTCCCTGCCCCTTTGTTACGGAGGTGTAAACCATGACTCATAGATCACGACGTGTCAGCAGGATCAACAGAAACTAAAACCAAGATGACAAACACAGAGCTGTTTAAGTAGTGTCATTCACAAGTCTCGAAACACGCAAAAATTAATTTTGTAAGGTTCAGTAGTGGTGAAAGGACATCAGTGACACAATTCGCTGATGACATGGCTGTCCTGAGTGAAAGAAGAATTACAGGATCTGCTGAATGGAATGAACAGTCTAATGAATACATAATATTGACTGAGCATAAATCGAAGAAAGACAAAAGTAATGAGAAGTAGCAGAAATGAGAACAGCGAGAAACTTAACATCAGGGTTGATGGCCATGATGGAGATGAAGTTAAGGAATTCTGCTGCCTAGACAACAAAATAACCAATGACGGACGTAGTAAGGAGGACATCAAAAGCAGACTAGCACTGGCCAAAAAGTCATTTCTGGCCAAGAGAAATTTATAAATATCAAACATGTCTTAATCTGAAGAAAAAATTTCTCAAAAAGTACATTTGGAGCACAGAATTGTATGGTTGTGAAACATAGACTGTGGGAAAACTGGACCAGAAGTCGAAGCGTTTGAGACGTAATGTGACAAACGAATGTTGAAAATTAGGTAGACTGATAAGGTACGGAATGAGGAGGTTCTTCGCAGAATCGGAGAGGAAAGGAATGTGTCGAAAACACTGACGAGAAGAAGGGACAGGGTGATACGACATATATTGGGACATGAGGGAATGACTTCCGTGGTACTAAAGGAAGCTGTAGAGGGCAAAAACTGTGGAGGAAGACAGCAAATAACTGAGAACGCAGGTTGCAAGTGCTACTCTGAGATGAAGAGATGTACACGAGGGCCGCATGAATCCAGTGGGAAGATTTATGAATTTTTTTTTAAAAAAAAAGAAGCTTCGTTACTGATGCTACGTTTGTATACCGGAGCAATCACGAAACTGTTCAAATGGTTCAAATGGCTCTGAGCACTATGGGACTCAACTGCTGTGGTCATCAGTCCCCTAGAACCTAGAACTACTTAAACCTAACTAACCTAAGGACATCACACACATCCATGCTCGAGGCAGGATTCGAACCTGCGACCGTAGCAGTCGCACTCACAAAACTGTTACCCTGATCCTTGGCAACACAGTTTTCTGCCCCACCCACTGTAACAACACTATCCTCCCTTCCAACATCCTTCCACAAAACAATCTGCATGCAGTAGCAGGTGTCTAAGACACGCACTTAGCCTGAAGTTTGTGCCTTGTACTTACTACCTAATTCTCCATGAAATAACTTGGCCCATACCTCTTCCATGAGTACTAACTAAAGGTAGGTCTTCCCTACTTTCTCTGAAACAATACATTGCCTGCCTCTTGGTTAAACTTCATTTAATAGATACCTTTCGCCGTCTAACAGGTAGCAGGGGTGCCCCAAGACTCTGTTTCCCCTCCATTCCTTTTAGCATTGGCTGCTACTGCTATGCCGAAAACCGCTTCTCCAGTACACATCCTCTTGACATCCCTTCCTAGTCCTACAACCGTTCTGAAATAACAATGATCCCTTCAACTCCATCTCGACGAGATTACATCCTAGTGCAACCAGTACCTCCTCAAGATAAGCCAAGACCCAGGTAATAATTATTGGTTAGACCACACACTTTCCCCTGCATGGCTTCGGTCTCACAATTTACAACCATCCTATCCAAATGACTGATACATTAAAACACCATGAACTAACCCATTAAGTAACATAGACACCTGGCTTACAACCATCAAACTTCCTGTAATTTAACAATTCTTTAAAGAAGTTCTCTAATTATATACTTTTAAAGCACTTTGGCTGGAGAACACTTGATACCGCTGATAGCTTACACCTCTCCGATTGGGACGGGGTGATGAATAAAGAAAAGAAACTTGCGCGCCTAATCTTACAGAAAATTACGACAATTGAATCTGACCCTCAATGAAACCTCGCAGACATCACATCCACATGGAGCACCCAACGTTCATACCTTTTCCTTACCAAGACACTACAGAGTGAAAAGGGGTACACTGTGGCGTCACAATGGAAGAACCTCAGTGCAATCCCCATTTCGACATTGAAACCAAATAAGTCTCCAATCAAACAGTGACATAAATGCTGATGTTATTGTTTGGTTCTTTAGACAACAACATCCATAATAGATTTTCTCACTCATCGAGTTCTTAGTAGAAAACTAAATCTAATCTGTTCCCTAACGAACGCTACCACTGAAGAAAAGCCTCGTAAATGGCGAGCAGTTTACAGACAGTTAACATTTGCTCCTATTATAAATATAATCACGTCCTACTTCACATCAGTTTTACAGCTCTCTTACTGTGCGTAACACCTGTTACTTGGCTCACTCTACTTAATTCTTAAAGTCTCACTGGCAATAATCATTCTTCCTACTAACCATAATAGTTCCTTAAGACTTCCCGTTTATTTATTCCTTTTTCTTCACAGCCAAAGAGTGCAGTGATACCTCAGCTCTAACACCTAGCACATAGCTATCAGTACTAAGACAATTTATCACAGACGAGACACACCCAGTGAAGCACAACACATTAATAGGATACTACACAAAGTCTCAGCGTAAATGATCCTGGACACGATTACTTTTCCTATTAGCCAGTGGATTATGATCCAATTTCTCTCATAACAGTCTACTCATGTTCTACGAAACCAATTGCTGTAAATCATATTTGTAAGGGCCAATTGACCGAGAAACAGCCTGAAACTGTGTATGGCTTTCCGACCTACAATTCAAACTCGAGAATTTTATGAAATTACAGTAAACTTTATGTGACGCCATTTGACTGTAAATACATTTTTTAGATCCACTATGCATTATCGACTTTTGTGTCATTTTCAAGTATCCCTCATCACCTGTCAAAGACGTCTTCCTGATGTCTGCAGGTACACTAAAGTGTTTCATCCACGATGGATCGCTTCAACACAATCATGTGTCCTATTTAACTGACACCAACTCTTGCATCTTACATCCAGCTGAAGAGGTGCGTCCAGGCACTATTTTTTTTCACTTCTCAATCGTCTGCACCGTAATTATACTAAATCCTGCCTTCTTTCAAAAACTCAAGAACACCAATGATACCTCCCTGCTCACTCCAGCAAATGTCCCAAAGGTCGCTCTATATTCACTTGGTCTTCTGGTAAACCAGTGGACCTAAAAACAGCCTCGCGCACAGACTCCAAATTCTATAACAAGAAACTTTAGTCAACTAACATTACCACGTGGTTCATAGAATTGTGAATAACAGAGAAATCACGTAGATGTAGATTGGTAGTTCAAAAACATCTGGTCTCTATGTCTGGACTTTTCTCCTCCCTGCCCATATAGCCTTAAGGCACTGTGGTTACCTCACTGGTCTCGAATTTGGGAAGATACGGTTCAGTTTCCTTTTCGTCTAGTCAGTTACATATCAGTGACTTCCCTAAATCGTTTCTGGAATGGTTCTTTCGAAAACAACTTGGCTGCCCCTGTCTTTCTCGTCTTTTCCCGATCCGCCTGTACTCTTAATCTTTGACGATTCCATCGTGGGCGTGGCGTTAAAAGCTAATCATTCTTCGCTTTCTCCTCCCAATTCACCTCCTTCCATTTTCTGCTACAGGGTTCAGAATCTTCTTTGTAGTCATTTTACCTTTCCCTCCTAGACACTGTTCCACTTTAAATCGTCACCACCTATAACTTTTCACCAGACCAACATTCTTCGCGACCAGTCTAGAAATTCAATAAAATCCCATTCCTTCTCCATCCGCACTCCCTGATAGTAGGAAACCACCACCACGAACAATGGAAAATACAGAGAACGGCGAATGGTTTTCGAACTGTATACGAATGTTCTATAAGCAGTCAACAAACTTGTTTTATTTTTCTTCTAAATGTCGGAAGGGATTCAGTTATAGTCTGTTTAGCGTTATTTAAACGCTTCACATGTTTCAAAATTCTTTGTCACTACCGACAACCCGCTAAGGCTAAGTGAGGTGTGGTGGGCATGAAACAACAGTAAAAGACAGGTCATTTGTATGCTTGAATATGCGCTATTATAGAAGTCATCAAGGAATGAACAGAACCAAAAAGAGGATGTAATAATATTTCGGTGTAGTATATGATTCACTTTAAGGTCGAAAGACCAGTGAAATCAGAAATCCTTTCCTGTGCGAGAATAATTGATACTTACAAGCACTACAACAATCAGAAAAGGGGCCTGGGGTGTACCTTCTGCTCCTCCGCCCCCACTCCCCCCCCCCCCCCCCCCCCTCGCAGCCCCACCCTTCAGTTGCTTAAGGCAGTTATGTCCCCGAGTAGACTGTGGTCCTTGGTTTCCCCCGGCACAGTTCAGCCAGAGGATGTACAGACTATATCTAGCTTCATCGAACTGAGCAATATCCGGATCAGCAACGTCAACAAAACCATAATCAATTCAATATCATATGAAAATCTGTCACGTAAAGGAACAAATTACAAAACAGTTGTAAAAACATGGATTGGACGAACAGAAATCACAATCCAGTAACAGGTTTTATTAAGCAGTAATGATACACAGTTATAATTTTTGAACAAATCATCGTGAATCGAAGACAGTGTAACAATTCTGCAACGTATATGGATGCTGAAAAAGTAGGATACATTAATTTATAATTCAGTGGTTTGGCGCATAAGTTGCTAGCGTTTATGCATAAGTTTAATAAACACAACAGGTAGATATAGAGATTTTAGTCGTCAACAATATATTCCACCTTAACTATTTACAACTGCCTGTCAGCGCTGGGGTAACTTTCCGAATACCCGAATGTAGAATACAAGTGGTTTTCAGACGAAGAGCTCGTTGGGCCATGTTCGCGACGCATTTTCATTCGAGAAATAAGTTCCTTGACAGTTGTTCGATACGAGCGCGAAAGGCGAAAATTTGAGGACGCAAGATCAGGTGGATAAGATGGGCGCGGAATGACTTCCAACCCAATTCCTCTATAGCGCTTTTTTTTCTTGTTTTTCAGTTTAGCAGAATGCGCGCGGACGTTATCGCGGTTAGCACCATTCACGTAATGTTCCTGGTCGTTGTTCTTGCATTGCATGTGCAACACGTCTCACTTGTTGACTACACTACTGGCCATTAAAATTGATACACCAAGAAGAAATGCAGACGATAAACGGGTATTCATGGGACAGGTATATTATACTAGAACTGACATGTGATTACATTTTCACGCGATTTGGGTGCATAGATCCTGAGAAATCAGTATCCAGAACAACCACTTCTGGCCGTAATAACGGCCTCGACGCGCCTGGGCATTGAGTCAAACAGAGCTTGGATGGCGTGTACGGGTACAGCTGCCCATGCAGCTTCAACACAATACCGCGGTTCATCAAGAGTAGTGACTGGCGTATTGTGACGAGCCAGTTGCTCGGCCACCATTGACCTGACGTTTTCAATAGGTGAGGGATGTGGAGAATGTGCTGGATAGGGCAGCAGTCGAACATCTTCTGTGTCCAGAAAGAGCCGTACAGGACCTGCAACATACGGTCGAGCATTATCCTGCTGAAATTTAGGGTTTCGCAGGGATCGAATGAAGGGTAGAGCCACGGGTCGTAACACATCTGAAATGTAACGTCCACAGTTCAAAGCGCCGTCAATGCGAACAAGAGGTGACCGAGTCGTGTAACCAATGGCACCCCATACCATCACGCCGGGTGATACGCCAGTATGGCGATGACGAATACACGCTTCCAATGTGCGTTCACCGCGATGTCGCTAAACAAGGATGCGACCATCATGATGCTGTAAACAGAACCTGGATTCATCCGAAAAAATGACGTTTTGCCATTCGTGCACCCAGGTTCGTCGTTGAGTACACCATCGCAGGCGCTCCTGTCTGTGATGCAGCGTCAAGGGTAACCGCAGCCATGGTCTCCGAGCTGATAGTCCATGCTGCTGCAAACGTCGTCGAACTATTCTTGCAGATGGTTGTTGTCTTGCAAACGTTCCCATCTGTTGACTCAGCGATCGACACGTGGCTGCACGATCCGTTTTACAGCCATGCGGATAAGATGCCTGTCATCTCGACTGCTAGTGATACGAGGCCATTGGAATCCAGCACGGCGGTCTGTATTACCCTCCTGAACCCAGCCATTCCATATTCTGCTAACAGTCATTGGATCTCGACCAATGCGAGCAGCAATGTTGCGATACGATAAACCGCAATCGCGATAGGCTACATTCCGACCTTTATCAAAATCGGAAACGTGATGGTACGCATTTCTCCTCCTTAAACGAGGCATCACAGCAACGGTTCACCAGGCAACGCCGGTCAACTGCTGTTTGTGTATGAGAAATCGGTTGGAAACTTTTCTCATGTCAGCACGTTGCAAGTGTCGCCACCGGCGCCAACCTCGTGTGAATGCTCTGAGAAGCTAATTATTTGCATATCACAGCATCTTCTTCCTGTCGGTTAAATTTCGCGTCTGTAGCACGTCAACTTCGTGGTGTAGCAATTTTAATGGCCAGTAGTGTATAAATGTCAGTAGTTTGGTTACATCTCGGGGAAGCAATTCGTAATATACCACACCGTCACTGTTCCACAAGATGTGTAACATTGTCTTTTGTGGATGTGTGAAGGTCTTTGTACGGGAAGTTGCTGACTAAGTTGGGTTCAACCATTCCTTTCTTTTCCTTATGTTATTATAAAGACACCGCTTTCTCCCACCAGTAACGATACAGCATGGAAATGATCGGTGTCGTTCATGATGCAATTACTGACGAGTAAGCAGAGATGCACATATAGTAATTCACTGATTTTTGTGATTTTGACTTAGAGCATGCGGTACCAATGCAACCGATTTTTAGCCTCCTCCATCGCTTGCAAATGTCACATCATGATGGAATGAGCACAGTTCATCACATTTGCCATTTCTCATGTACGTTGACGTGGATCACTGTGGATTAATGCGTTTAAACGATCTTCATCAAAAACCCCGAAGGTCTTCCTGAACATGGAGAGTCACGTATGTCAAAACGATCCCCCTTAAAACGAGTAAACCATTATCTGGCCGTCACTGTCCAACGGCATTATCCCCACACAAGACACAAACGTTTCTGGCTGCCTACGCCGCTGTCACCCCTCTATTGATCTCGAGCAGAAGAATATATCGACAGTGTTCCGATTCATTCACTTGACACTCCATTTTCTAGCATCCACAGCTCCACTCACTATCTCTAAATCACAAAATGACAATATCTAAACTCAAACACCAACAGTGAAACACGAATAAAGGTGATAGTCGATAAGTAAACCAACATATAAAACAAAAACGCTACGAGCCTAGGCAGCAAACTTATATCATTGTTTAACTACAGGAAAATAAGTAGCCCGCGCGGTCTAACGCACGGCTTTCCGGATTGGGAAGGAGCGCCTGGTCCCCGGCACGAATCTGCCCGGCGGACTTGTGTCGAGGTCCAGTGAGCCGGCCTGTCTGTGGATGGTTTATAGGTGGTTTTCCATGTGCCTCGGCGAATGCGAGGTGATTCCCCGTAATCCGCCTTAGCTACACTATTGGGGCGATTGCTGCGCACACAAGTTCTCCACGTACGCATACACCACCATTACTCTACCACGCAACCATTGGGGTTACACTCGTCTGGTGTGAGACGTTCCCTGAGGGGTGGAGGGGGGGGGGGGCACTGGGGGCCAAACCGCACAATAACCCTGAAAGAGTGGTTGGGTGTGGTGCGGCGTAGGGGTGAAGAAGTGAACTGCGGTAGTCGTCGTGGGGTTGTGGACCACTGCGGCGGCGGAGAGGACGGAGGCTCTACGTCGTTTCTAGGCCCTTGCTTAACATACAGTACAATACAATACAGCAAAATAAAACAGCAGAATTTCAATTAATTAATTATTAATATATTATTAACAGTTGCAGAATTCCAGTTTAAATATCTTGTTTTACGCTTGTGTCTTAAGTTTATAATCGGAGGAGATTCATTCCGTGAAGTATATTTTGGCTTAAATGGTTCATAACTTTGCTGTTGAAACTCCTATTGTAGCAAACTTCATTGCTTTCAGTCATACTATTTAGCTTTTTATTTATCCAGGGATCACTTCACTATGAGAAAAGATTTGTCATCACAGTACATTGAAAATATACAACTCAGAATACACGTACACTCAGAATATATAGCAAATTTGCTTTTAGGATAATAGGACAGATGGTTGACCGTGACCTTGATGATAGAACCATCCCGATGTTTGCCTGAAATGATGTAGGAAAACAACAAAAAACCTAAATCAGAATGGCCGGACGGATCTAACTCCGCCGGCCATTGTGGCCGAGCGGTTCTAGGCGCTTCAGTCTGGAACCGCGCGATCGTTACGGCCTAAGGTTCGAATCCTGCCTCGGGCATGGATGTGTGTGATGTCCTTATGTTGGTTAGGTTTAAGTAGTTTTAAGTTCTAGGGGACTGATGACCTTCGATGTTGAGTCCCATCGTGCTCAGAGCCATTTGAACCATCTAACCCCATCCTTCCGTGTATGAGGTCAGAGTCTTAATAACTACACTGCCTCATTCTGTCGGACTCTATTGTACACTGTTCTGTGATTTACACACGATTTACTCCAGATAAATTACAAAAACACTCTATTGCGCTTCATTGCCGCACGCACTAAGGAAACCTGCTGGTGACTTCTGGACCACGAACATCTTGCTGCGCCTCTCGCACTAGCTCCAGATTTTTATGAAAACTGACTCCAAGTCTGTAAGCGTGAAACTGTGCCCCACTGCCCCACGGACCTCTTCACTTCCTCCATTCAGTCCACTCAGCATTGCCCAGTGATCACTGAGATTTTGAGTTTTCAATTTATTGGACAATTTATTATGCAGTTTCATAAGCTAATATAAAATAATGTTTTATATATACATTTCTTTGATAAATATCAGACCAAACTCGCCTTTGTTCGATGATTATGTATCGAACGATTAGTGAAATACTTTGTAATATTTTCCGTAATATACTCAACGGACTGCCAAGTGTATTCATTTGGAACAATAAGGACACCCATTGATTTTAAATAGAATTTTACAGAGAGCAAGAATACTACCTCTAATTACTATTCTTACAGCTCTTTCCTTCAGTTTAAAAACTGTGACCATGTTTTGTGCCATCACTTCTTGACATATGAGCCTGCTTTTTTAGTTTGGTCTAAGAGTTTCGCACGTCCACTGCGTTATGACAGGACAGCAAGTATAGTACGTAAGACGACCTAACTGCCCAAGTAGTTTCCTCAGTATTTGCTCCTTCCACTGCTCAAATAATTTCCCTTGTTATTAACTCGCATGCTCGCTGCAGAGATACATGTCTGTACCTACCTATCGATTTCTACAAGCGTAAGTGTTTTTGGGTAGCATGCTTGAAACACAATAGCGTGTCTTGTTCAAAAATGTTCAAATGTGTGTGAAATCTTATGGGCCTTAACTGCTAAGGTCATCAGTCCCTAATCTTACACACTACTTTAACCTAAATTATCCTAAGGACAAACACACACACCCATGCCCGAGGGATAACTCGAACCTCCGGCGGGACCGGCGTGTCGTGTCTAGTCTGGTGTGGTCGGTGTGTGGCGCGGTGCTATGTTTGGTAACATGGTGTCTGGTTGTGAAGAGGATGAGCACATTTGCAGTACGTGTCTGTCAGTAATTCACAGGTGTCACGTAGTTAACGTGTATTTATTTTTTTGGTAGCCGTTAAGACGTAGTAGGGAAAAATTTCACCGAATCTCTCATGGTCTGCTCTGTGGCGAAGTTTTCTTTGTGCCTTTGTGAAGAGAGTAGACTTCGATGCGCTGTACAGAATCGGTTTGCTATTAATACGTCCGAATGGAGTAGAACATTTAAATGCGCCCAACTTCCTGCCAATGGCCGTTATCCATTGTTTTCAGCGTTTATAGATTTTCTTTTGTTTCAAGTCCTCAGACGTAGAAGTTTTCTGTGCCATATGCTCTGGGCACTAATGCTGCTTGTGTCATTATGGCTTCATTAAATTTTGTAAATAATTGTATACTTTGAGTTTCCCTGCCATTACATTCCTACTCAAACGAAATTATGCTGACAACGAGTTGCACTTTGTAGTTAGTGCAACAGCATGCGAAGCAGTGTACACTATTTCACAATCAGCAAAGTTAGTACTTCGTAAAATTATTTTACGATTAATATCACATCTTGCACCAACTACGCTGAACATTACATTCCCATGTATCTACGCATGATTTTCAGAACACAAGGTAAGTGACATTTTTACGGAGCTAGCATACTTATAGTCCTTCACCCTATCAAACGAGACTATTACTTCGTGTACCAGTCAACTTTTGGTAACAATATGTTGGACCGTGCCCATTGCATGCAACAGTGCTATAAGCAACGTTGGTTATAGGTTTTTTTGTGTGACTTCAGATGTTTGCTACGATTGATCATTTTCGCGTATAGCAATGAACTAATTTTGTCCGAAGTAAGTCTGTCCTCTGACTATTGTAGTGATATCGCGTTACTGTAGAAATTCATGCACCTTAAATTTGTCTAGGAGAAAGCATTTCACTTCAAGTCTTATTTCGGACTTACTTTTGTAGGTAATCTGTTTTCAAAGCTGGGCAGGGAGGTTACGCATTCTTTGCCTCTGTACCGACTGAAGATATAGCTTTTCCTTTACAACCGAACATGTCCAAAGGACATTCTTGACGCATTTGTAAAGATGCCGCAGAAGACAGTGGTCAAAGACGTTATCAAAAAATCAAGATTTCAGTTACCTGCTCTGACGTTGTATGAATCGCCAACGATAAGATCAAGATGCAATCCTTTGAGCCAATAACCATGCTTCTCAGTATAACGCAAGGTCAGCTGCTCACGTGTTATCGTGGCTGGAGGTGCGTATATAAACACTGCAGACCTTCCAGGCCACAACACACCTCAACATGCTCAGACAGACAGTTCTCGTCTTGGCCCTCGTCGCCTGTGTGCTGGGTGAGAACTCGTAGCGGAACAGAATGCTGTTCTGATATTCATTGTTTTAGTTTTAGTGAAGTTACAGTTGCGCTGGGGTTTTTGTAACAAGTTAAAACTGACGGATTAATCTTGTCCAGAGTACCCAAAGTTGCATCTTGCGAGCAGTATTCTCGTGACGCAATCTACGAGCAACATTCTTAGAGTAACTTTTCTGTCATTGGGCACCTATTTCAGCCATCATAGCTCTTTTTCTTCTACATTGAAAAGCTGGTTTGAGCACAATTTGGGTGGAGAGGTAAGAAATGAGCGGCAGACCTTCATCAAACCTCGAAGATCTTCCTGAACGTAGACAGTCACTAATCTCAAAACAATCTATCCTTTGTCAGTTTTCGAAATGAGTTAGGACTGCTCAGTTGTGAGGAAACTGATCACGATAAGCAAATGTTAAGGTTTCAGTACGTAGGGAGACTACATTAAAGGGTTAGCTGAATGTTGGTGTGTTTGTTTGCAGGTTCGGCGCTTCCAGTGCGTCGTTTGCCGCACACAGGACCAGCTCGGCGTTTCGCTCTCTCCAGAGGGCGTATCTACGGGGGACACGACGCTGCCAGAGGTGAGCATCCATATCTCCTTACAACACAGTATTTGGTCAAGGAAGCGCTGTATCTGTCTAGAGACGCCCATTTAACTATTTGTGCTAGATGAACAAGACCTCCAGATTCATTTTTTTTAAACTTGCGTCAACAGAACTGGACGGGTTGAGTAGTAAGTAGTATAAAAGTTTAATTTACACAATAGGGAAGAAAACAGCAATCGATCGTGAAATCCTTCGTTTTATTACGGCAGATTTAGATTTCAACTATTAAGTAGTGATCTTAAGCTCATATAACAACAGGTTACGTTCGTCCAAAGTGTCACTTGGTAAACATTATTGGTGTAGAGCTTACAGGAGGTAAGAATGGAAGCCCTACAGCAATGATGTTTACTACGTTATTTATGCCTCCGAATCAATGGAAAAAAATGGTTCAAATGGCTCTGAGCACTATGGGACTCAACATCTTAGGTCATAAGTCCCCTAGAACTTAGAACTACTTAAACCTAACTAACCTAAGGACATCACACACACCCATGCCCGAGGCAGGATTCGAACCTGCGACCGTAGCAGTCCCGCGGTTCCGGACTGCAGCGCCAGAACCGCTAGACCACCGCGGCCGGCAATCAATGAAAACTACTCAAAAATTAGATGTCGGAAGCGTAGTGATATCTGGATAACAAAATCACGAAATTTTGCTGTTATAACGTTAGAGCGGTTGGTAGTTGTACGTTCAGTTTCATCTTTTGTCGTATTCTCCTTGCAACTTCCTCAAATCTATAAATCCTGTCCGTGGGTAGCCTAACTGAGGAACGGCAGGCGACACTACTAATGGTGTTCGGCTTGTTATGTGGGGAAGTGAATCTCGGCGCTCGAGCAGAGGTGTGTTGACAACTCATGTTGATCTTCTTTGCAGGCGAGTTTCCGTACCAGGTGTCCCTGCAGCACGTGGTGCTGGGTCTGCGGTACCACAACTGTGGTGGCTCCGTACTCTCCAGCACTGCCATCCTCACCGCCGGACACTGCGCCGTCAGCATTGGAAGCTACATCGTGAGTATGACCACTGTCACACTACACCTGCCATTTTGCCCCAGATGCTTAGACCAAGTTAGTAGGCTAGACTTGGAAGTTCAAGATGTGAAACACAAGTAAGGAGAAATGTATTATGACTTTCGCCGATGTTTTCAAATTGTCCGGATATAACGATCATTTCCTCTTATTACGAACCATTTTGCTAGGTTATTCAAACATGGCTTACGACATAATGGGCACTATCATTGCTGGTTATTTCATATTTGCCCATTAATATCGGTCTGCAAGTCTCTTTAACTTGGAGGAAGACAACCAGTCAACACCATGTATTTCATGAACAGTAGTTTAATTCTACAATAACATAATGTTACCGCAGTGAAAGCGAACAGTATTATGTGCCCTCAGAATAACGTAGATGCGGTTTACTCTCAGAGAATATGAATCTAATGATTTCACCCTCATTTATTACAGCACTTCACTTTCACAACTCGTGGTACACAATTTAATCTCACGAAACTTGTGATGCAATGTTGCTTCTAATGTGAAATGAGGGAATAACATGATAAAACGAAAGAGAGCAGCATATCGCGGGCCACAAAAAACCCGCTTCATCCGTAAAACAAAGTCGCAAAAAATAAAACCGTCTTTCATTTAGTTGTACGGACGAAACATACCGCCATGAATATTATTTTCTTCTTAAAGCACATGACAAACTGCCTCACAAGGTAAAGATATAAATACACTCTACGCAAGCAAATTTAACCAGATCGACAATGCAACATGTCGTTGACAGGCCGTCGCCGGAGACCACGATTTGAGCAGCAATGAGGGCAGCGAGCAGGAGGTCGGAGTCTCGGACCAGATCGTGCATCCCGACTATCCTGGGTGAGTACGAAAGCTTGGAACCTCTGGCGACGTAGTTAATAGAACTGCGATGTTTTCAGGATCTGTAAGTCGTGAGTCATGAGTTACTGTTATCCTATCTTTCACAAAACTCAATTAGGTTAATTGTCACAACAATAAGTTATAACTGTAATACAGTTAAAAATTATTTTAACTACGGTAGCGAATGCATAGTGCAGAATACAGATGTGTGATAGAAGATTTTCCATAAGAATTTGTAGAACGTTTATACACAGACTGAAGAGACAAATGAAAATTTTTGGAGTTACGAAGGTGGTTCGCTAGCGTGGTCACTGCAGTTGTGCGAAGCCCCGGTGCCAGGAAATCGTAGTGTTTTGCGAATCTACCTAGGGAGCAAGAAACTCAGGTTCAAATTCCAGTTTTGGAACAAGTTTCATTTGTCGCTTCGGTCTGCATAAGTACATCATAAGATATTTGGGTTCTGGAAAGGTCTCTCGAACAGCATAGGTTCATTTGAGAATCTGTAGATGTAAGAAATTATGCTACTTAAACAACTGCACTGTCAGAGTAAAATTACCGACATCAAAATTTTCCGAGGAATTCATTTGAATATAACGTATTTCCTTTTAATAGCGACTCCTATAATATGTTTTGTTCAGTATGATTCAACAGTTGTGACCTTTAATAATGCTGGTTGCGCAGTACAGCGCTTACAGAATAAAATCTTTTTTTCCTCAGAGGTGTAGCTCCAAACGACATCGCCGTCTTCCTGTTGGAGTCCTCTCTGTCTCTGGGAACGTACGTCCAGGCCATCAGCTTGCCGAGCGCCGGTTCAATCCCTGCAGGTACGCCAACTCGGTACCGCACCTGTTTTTTCATTAGCATACAGAAGGCTGTTTGCCCTGATCTCCGAAATAGTTGGTAAACTATTCCCCACAGTTGTCAAGTTAAACCTAACCTTCATCTGTACAGATATGAGTACTAAATCTTCGTAAGTTGGGCAAGAGATATATGGGCAGGGAACTTCATTTGTTAATACGTCACTAATACGTGTTCAATTTCGTGCGTATGGCAAAACATTAACTGCGAGTAATTTGGCACCTGTTATAACTGCTTTATTGGATTTTTAAGGGTATGATTCCATTGTAGTCACTTACCGGACAATTAGCATTAACAAAATAAATTTCCCAATACTTACGAAGCTTCCGGGAAGGTGACGTATAAAGAACTAGTAGCACATCTCACTGCACATGTGCTGTTGTCAAAGTCGCATCTGGCATTCAGTGTGGAATAAACAGCAAATGTAACGCATTCTTTTGGATAAGTTAGTCACTTTCAGGGCTACGCAAGCATACAAACCCAGTAAATATATTCTCGAACATTAACGTTGTGAAAAAGAGGAGCCTAAGGTTTTACGTGTTAATGTCCAGAGCAAGCTTAGATTCCGCAAAAATTTGGGAGGAAACTGGATGAGAATTTTTCAGAGGAACTATCCGGACATTTGTCATAAGCGATTTGCAGAAACGGTGGGAAATCTAACCCGGATAGGTAAAGGGATGACATTGGGAGAAACTTTGACACTTAGATATCCTTCAAAACTGTTTCAGTTACGCAAAGTACGGTTAAAATTGTGACGTTAGGCCAATAACTCTACTGCAAAACACTTTTGTTTTTTATATCAGGTGGATCCATTGCCGTCCTTTCTGGCTGGGGTACAACGGAAACGGCCAGCACACCTGACATTCTGCAGACTGTCGACGTCACCGTAATCGACTATGACACTTGCAGCGAAAATATCGACGACCTGGACGTGGGTTCCAATCCGCTTACGGAGACTATGGTCTGCACGGGACCAATCTATGATGGCATCTCCGTCTGCAGTGTAAGTCACAACTTGTAATACTTCCTTTTGTTTAGACACGGACGTTACCTATTTTTAAGTTTATTTATTAATTAAGATCTAGTTATCCTATAATTTGTAAGCAATTACCATTAACCTTGTGATAAAAACTTGACTATATACAATGTACTTTTGGACGTCATGAATTGTGTTTATTCGTCTACCACGAACCCATCTTAATTTTGGTGCTGTTACTATCCGATATGAACCATTTTCTCAAGTCTTCGGAGCATTATAGTGCGTTATTTCAACAAACAGTAACTCCAATTTACTGTTACTTTACCTTGGTACGTTTCATATATTGACACCAAGACAACTGTTTTGTTAAATAGCTCCTGATTACTTTGGAATGATCTACAGGCCGACGACTATAGCATTGCTAAACATATTGTTCTGTTACCCATTCAAACTAAAAATAGAGAACGATATTGTTTTTGTCATTAACTCAAGATCTTTTGTCAGGTGTCACACTTTCCAAAAACAGAGGCATTTAGCAGATATTATTGAATGAGTTTACAATAATTCCATAGCAAGTTTTTTGCCTGGAGCCTTCAGATACTTTTGCTCACTCCTGGATGTTTCATTGTGATCAGGGTGACTCCGGCGGCCCCCTGGCGCAGAACGGCGAACTGATCGGTGTGGTGTCCTGGGGAGTGGACCCGTGTGGATACCCAGGCGCTCCGTCCGTCTACACGAGAGTATCCGCTCACCTGGACTTCATCAACCAAAACGCGAAAAGAGTCATTTCACTTGTATAAATGACATTTCGTCCCATAACTTGCGTAGGTTTTAATACATTATGGGCTCAGACACATCTTCATTTTGTATCAGTGCATTAACTACACCTGAATGACTGAGAAATCCGTTAATAAATGTACTATTCTAAAACCGTATTCAACTTTTTTCTGATTAACAAATTTTGTATTAACATAATAGTTTGTGTACTTCATGAAATTAACAAAAATAATTGCAGTGTGTGAAACATATCTTATGAAAAGCATCTAATGACAACATTTCATAAAACGAAGCGACGTACTACTCAGCAACTTATATACATTGTGTGTGTGTGTATGTGTGTGGTTTGAGGTTTTCGGGCGCTAAACAGCGTGGTCATCAGCGCCCAAACTCATAGAAACAGGAACACGTGCGGTGAAGGGACGAAGACGGACAGCGAACAAGGAAAACGGGTAAAAGACACAGACCTGACGCAGTTCCAAATCCTCACAACAGAAATCGAAGTGAAACAAGTAGGTAATCGTGACTGGCGGACCTCTTACCTAAACCCTGGGTGAGCCAGTCACCCAGCAGCACATTAAAATCCTGTCCCTAAAATCCGAGGCAACAAATTGGACAGGACACAAAACCGTAAGACCTTAACCACGGTCGTTGCGTCGTCTTGCAAAATAGAGGGCAAATCCGGTGGCAAGGAAACCACCGCCCTCTGGTCAGAGAATAAAGGACAGTCAAGTAAAATGTGGCGGACAGTAATCTGGACGCCACAAGCACTGCAGATTGGGGGGTCCTCCCGCCGGAGTAAAAAACCGTGCGTTAAGGGACTGTGCCCGATGCGGAGGCGAGTGAGGAGAACCTCATCCCGCCTGCATGACTGGTAGGACGTACGCCATGGCCGCGTGGTGGCCTTAACCAGACGCAGCTTATTTTCACCGACTGCCAGCCACTCCTCTTCCCATTGACGCATAACACGAAAACGGAAAAGGGAGGTAACAGCATGGAGGGGGACGGCACATTCAACAACGTGAGGGAGGGAACATGCATCTTTGGCAGCCACATCCGCCAGTTCGTTTCCCCTAATACCCACGTGCCCCGGCACCCAGCAGAAAGAAAACCTCCTTCCCCTGCCGTTGCTGGTGGAGTAGGGCATCATGTATGTTCTGGACGACCGTATATACATTAACCCACATACACAATTTTAAACACATTACAGAAATGAACCTCTTCTTGCTGTATGAAACAAGACGCGCACTCCAAACAAAGCAATACAATAGCCCAAAGAGATAAACTACTTAAGCATGTATTCCCCAGCATGCATACAAAAATCATAGTGTAGTGTATGTGGGGCTGACAACTAGAAAGCTTAAAACAATATACAAATAGCGTATTTACAACAGTAAGTACATAAGCAGTGATTCTATATTTTCTGAACGAGAGAGAGAGAGATGGAGGAAGACATAACACATAACCAATCATCAGAATAAATTATCACTATGAATGGTCCATTCCAAAGAAATAGAACCTATATTTAAGAAACTGTAGCAGAGAGGATGCGTATGATGAATGGCCAAATACATAAAGAACTACTCACAAGAGGTGTAAAAAGTCATTACTAAGGGAGCAATGCATCCTTCCATATGAGAGAGTTTCAAATAGCTGCCAGTCGCTTATTTTTTGCATCTTCCAGCAAGACCGAGGCCATTCAAGCAGTATTGAAACAAAGGTTGTTTATTTTGTGCAGGTGTTTGTGCTACTGTGAGGCTACGGCTGAGCCGTCGACATACGCGTCACGTAAATTTAAGTACAGGTGTTGTACAACATAACTTAACTGGCGGAATTTATTAAACAGCAGTGGCTTTAACATACACGAACCTTGGTGCTGTAACTCACAGAGATGATAAGCTAGGAAATTTATCAAATCGCTAAACGAAAAAATGATTACGATACAGACCTATTTATTAAAAGTCCCTGTAGAAGTCAAAGTAAATACATGTGCACCAAGACAGGGAACTGTTACGTTCATTATATACTAACACTGATTATACCGGAATTAAAATATCAACACTATGGCAAAGATTTTCTAACGAGTGTGAGATAAATACTTTTGAGTAAGCGTAACATTTGGGAAAACAACTAGGTTCGAAGAAGTCTCACTGTGATTGCTTAAAGACAATCATGGAGGAAAGGTAGAACTACAAGAAAGAATCGCACAGGCAGCTACTGTCTTGACTGAGCACATGATGTGCATGCAATTACTAATAGACGCACTTAAATTACAAATGTGAAAGTCCTAACTTTTATCAAAAATGCTTGCACCTGTGCTATAACTCAGTTGGCAAATGCTGTGGTTGTTCACCAGAGAATGGCAGTGAATGGTTATGATGGTAGCCTCCACTGGAGGCAGATTTCCATCAGAGCCTGGAATTGGAATATCTCTCTTGAATTGTGGGCCGCGCGGAGTGGTCGCGTTGTTTAGGACGCCATGTCACGGATTGCGCGGCCCCATCCGCCGGAGGTTAGGGTTCTCTCTCGGTTATGAGATTGTGTGTTGTTCTTAGCATAAGTCAGTTTAAGTTGTGTGTAAGTCTACGGAACGATGACCTCAGCAATTTGGTCCCTTGGGAATTCACACACATTTGAATATATTTTGTATTGTAGCGTCAAAGGTGTCTGACCAGAGTGCTGCTGCAAGACGAAGAAGAAGAAGGCTAAGATGAAACCAAGACGGAAACTCTACTCTGCCACTGTTAGAGAATGATGATTGTCATCATCTATGACAATAATTCTTCTGAGTGATGACCAATCAGAGCTCTTCTAATAAGGTTGCAGTGTCCCTTACACACGTAGTTTTAATATAATTAACCACTAGTAGCGGTTTTTAGTGCTGGAGCCCAGAAACAGGCATGCTGATGGCTGCAACTGGCACAGTCATACGAACAAATGAGCCGGATTGTTTCTTCAGGCTCAGCCTCACAGATCTTATCCCTGAACCATTCCATGTCCAATAGTTCCCAGGATACAAGCTTCCTGCAGGGTGCAGTGCATTGTGATACTGCACGCCCTGCTGCTATTAGCTGGGGAAACACCTCCCTGGAACTGGTGGGCACATCATCTTAAAATTAGTCTTTCATTTCTCAGTGCCTCTCCGACATTTAGGATGCAAACACAGACGCTGCTGTCCAGCAGAGCTCGCTCCATAAACAATATACCAGATCCAGTAGCTTCTATCTGGCTTCCTTCCCTTGCAATGGCAGCTCATTTATTCTGAGGAGGATTGTAGCTCCCAATGGCGCAAAACTGCTTCTCTCTCCCCTGTTGCGCAGCATCCACTAAACATTCATTCAATAGGATTCCAAAGAATAAGAGATTAATATGGACTATTAGTATTTAGACCTGGCAGTCACTAACGGTAATTTACACGATACTCATACTGTCAATTCCAGCTCGCGACCAATTTTAATTCGAAGAGTTTACCAATGTAATGGAGTTTATTTATAACATATGGCAAATGAGACAAAACTGATCATGTAACACACACAGTCCAGCTACATAGTAAGATTAGGCTGACCAGTAGAAGAAGATTCTTTCTTGCCAACTTGAGAGAGAACAAGTCACTCTCTCACTTATTTTCTCACTCAAGGCTGCTCTTTAACGATCTCATTACAGCCTAGATATCATTGGCCGGCCGGAGTGGCCGAGCGGTTAAAGGCGCTACAGTCTGGAACCGCACGCCCGCTACGGTCGCAGGTTCGAGTCCTGCCTCGGGCATGGATGTGTGTGATGTCCTTAGGTTAGTTAGGTTTAAGTAGTTCTAAGTTCTAGGGGACTTATGACCATAGCAGTTGAGTCCCATAGTGCTCGGAGCCATTTGAACCATTTTTGAACGTAGATATCATTTTTACAAATTATCAACATGAGCAGGCACTGACTGGAGTATGTACATTGTTAAATGTGCTGTAAATGGCCATTATGCATAGCGATGACGTCTATAAAAAAATCTGGGGGTTTCCTTTATCATCTTCGCCCAGATGCTATTGGGGGTTGTCAGATGGTGCCATTCCTCTGTCTGCCAAGTTTTAGGAAAGCCTGAGGCCTTTGGAAGAATTTTAGGATGGAATGCAACATTTGTGACTGCTCTGCAATGCTCTGAGTTGGGACACAAAAGCATTTCTCTTAGTTTAGACAAAGCCCCAGTTCAGAAATGCTGTAATGTTTGGCTTGTCAAGATAATGAACTCTGTGGTAAATATGTTGTTCAGTTAAAGCCTAAATAGAAACTCAAAACATGTTGCCTGAAGTGGCTGTGAGGCAAACAATTCATGATCATAATGTCTTCTCCTCCCCACATGGAATTATATGAGTCATGGATTGGTTGACTCTCCAGCAGGGAAAAGTATATTATTAACTTTGGTTAGGATTGGCTGGAGGATAGAGTGCAGCGTCCCAAATTGTTCCAAGCGAACGTCTGTTTTAGGATAGCTTGCTGTATGTAACTTTGGGGGATGACATCTAGCGGCCTACCTGGGAGACAAACGAGCATCTGTCACTGCCTGCCGTGGGAAAGCTATTCAATGTCTCTGACTGAACGCGTACATTCACGACCTATAAGAATGTAAATAAAGGATAGTAGTTTTTGTGTAATCGCTTTCAAAATTTGTATACTGCACTTTGTTATTAATAGAAGGGTGGTGTGAAAATCTCAGCTTTCTAGCGGACATATTTTTCGGAGATGGAAAAATTTACTTTACAGTTAGAAAAACTACACCTAAAAAAGGAAATTCACCTGGGAACATTTATGACATGTGTTTGGTTGTCAAATGAAATACTCACATGAAGCATCAGGGTATAGAATTATTTAAGTGAAATTTAATTTAAAAATTTCAAATACCTTACAATTTTCGTAATATGAAATGTAGAATAACTTCAGAAAGAACAATGAAATCAATATTTATTTTATCATGTGTTATGTGAGCCTGTGAATAAATGAGAGTGTGTATGTGGGACGTTCGTCAAATTCTAGTATTGCATTATATACCGTCTTAAGTAACGTGCAAGCGTTACACATGCGCGTCGTGCGAAAATGACCCTAGGGGATTTACCCACTTTCCTGATGACATATGTCTAGGTGTGATGGCTATCGTAACAGAGCAGCCAGAAAGTCAGCTGGAGTAAATCTGTATCTAAAGAATATTTCCAAAATCATTGTCTTTCCGTTTTCGTTTATTAAACATTGCTACAATATTTGTATGTCAGATTGACGCAAATGCGTCTGTGTATAAGGATTTGTGCAGACCAGTTTTGGCGCTAGTATGACCACGAGCGAGTATTCTGATTGGCAGTCAGAATGGTCAGCCAATCAGAATTGAGACGGTTCCTGCTCGTTACCTGATAGATATACTTGGAGAGAGGCTGGAAGAAGGAAGTCGCTCGCTAGCTTTGAAAGCGGACGGTCATGTTAACGGTGCCAGTAAAAATAATGTGTAAGATGTAGAATTACTTAGTATTTGAGTTACTGGTGAGCTAAGTCGATGGCAATTGTTGTTGACGACTGCTTGACAAAATTTCAGAGGTTTTGACTAAATCTGTTGGACAGATATCCGCGTGTGAAATATTGGCCTTCAGTATTCAACTACTGAGCATTTTTGGTGAGCAGTTTCTTTTTTAGAAATCCACAAGATGGACCGAATGTAATAACTCATACAAGTAGTGAAATTAATGACAGTGAAAACCTTATTTAATTTGGGTCGGGTTTGGATGGATTTCCGGCTGTGGTGCATGTGAAATGTGTGTATGAATCGTGAACTGCAAGGAAATAGCCAACAGTTTAAATGTGGATTGAATAGTACCTTTTCTTTGGTTATCAAGGACAAAATGAACATTATTGTGTGGAAATTTCATCATATTTCTGAAGCCAATCCATTTTCTTACTGCACAAGAAAACTGGATGGCAGTATTTCTACAGATCTTTCTTTCACAACTAGTGACTGTAGATACTAGCTGGTGGTTTTTATCAACGCTGCTTTTACATCATCTTGTAAGTATCTATGTTGCCGAGTGAAGTGACATTGAGCAGACGCTGTTCTGAGGTAGGTGATCTTTAGTCTTGAGCCTGCGCAGTGACAACGACGAATAGAGACCAGAAATTAAACCCCGACCCGCCGCAAGACGAGGTGAGTAAGAGGGAGGAATGGCTCTGAGCACTGTGGGACTTAACATCTCAGGCATCAGTCCTCTAGAACTTAGAACTACTTAACCCTAACTAACCTAACGACATCACACACGTCCATGCCCGAGGCAGGATTAGAACCTGCAACCGTAGCGGTCGCTGGGTTGCAGACTGAAGCGCCTAGAACCGCTCGGCCACTCCGGCCGGCTGAGAGGGAGGACATGACACTCATGAAGTCTTGTGATTGGCACGAAACCGTCCTGTTTTCTTTTAGACTTTACCAAGGTTTGATGGAAAGAGAGGAGTGAGAAATGTGGCTTGTGATTCAGACTCCAGCCTAGAGAGGAGTTGGCTGCTGAGGGGTTGCACGTGGGACATTCGTCGAGAGTGATACTTCGCACTGGTATTAGTCTTAACTGGGAAGCCTATAGAGAAGTCTTAGCTGTACCTACAGTTTAGATCTCAGTCATCTCAGACAACGCGCTGCGGTGAAGGCAATCTTATTCAGCCGGCCGACGTGGCCGTGCAGTTAAAGGCACTGCAGTCTGAAACCGCAAGACCGCTACGGTCGCAGGTTCGAATCCTGCCTCGGGCATGGATGTTTGTGATGTCCTTAGGTTAGTTAGGTTTAGCTAGTTCTAAGTTCTAGGGGACTAATGACCTCAGCAGTTGAGTCCCATTGTGCTCAGAGCCATTTGAGCCAATCTTATTCATATCACTTCTGCCTCCCTGCCATTTAATCTCTCCTTGTGTGCACTGCTAATAAGTGAGTCAAATTGATCCATTTGTAACATCCACAAGATAAATTTTAGCTACAGTGCGACGAGAGGAAATTATGCCTGTAGCAGTTATAAACATTATCTATTCGACATATGAAAAAATAGTGAAAACGATGATAAATATTAATTATTTATATAATATTCTATGACGTAATTGGACATATCGATGTGTATCATACAAAGACAATGAAAATTGTAAATTCCTTTTTGATCTGCAATTGTCTTCCTTTGTTTTTACCTTTTGTTGGTTGGCTTTTGTAGGTTGGTGACGCATATCAAACTGTGGTCTGTTAAGAAATTGCAATTATTTATTAATTATTACTTGAAAATAGAGTTCATTATTATTATAAATATGAGTGAATAATTATTTGTAACTTTAATTCCTCTCTCAGTAAGCATTATCTGTGTTAATTATTTCTTTCCGCTGCAAGGAGCGCAGCCATTGATGATAGCGATTTGTATCGCGTTTTTGTCTGTGTTTTCCTTAGAAACAAATCAAATGTTTGCTTGATGAAGTCTAAATAGTGCACAATATGAAAGTAGAGTTTATAGAGTTTAATAAGCATTTCAAATACTTACTTATTTGGTCTAACAATAGAAAGTCTCTATCAATTGTCCGCCACCTTCTTAACAATTATCTTAGCGGCAAATTCAAATTACGCAACTCTGCAGACATAAATACCGAATGTAATACAAATGTGTAAAAATAAATGTGCACCGGTGGTTCCGATCTCATTTTAATGAAAATAATTCGAATCAGATTGGTTCTTTAAAAACAGTGCTCATAGCACGATCGTTATAACAAACTTTTCTAGCTGATGTATGGAGCCGAAATTAATTACGCACGAGATGCGAAGAATATTGTTTCAGGTAACATACGTCAGTATTGTGCGCGGCTGATATTCGGTGGTTTCAATGATCATTTTGCTGAAGATAACTGTTTCCATCATAATCCATAGTTGTATAGAATCCGTTGTATGAACTGTGATTTAGTGACACTTACACAACTTACAGACAACACTTTAACACGACGTTAACTTGGAGTTCTTTAGCAACTTGACCTATTCTTTAGCCGGGAGAAAATTTATTTAGTAATTACTCAATGTAATAAAATAAGATTATCATTTTCCTTTTACAAATTAGATAAGTACCAAACCACTGAATAACACAGCGAACGTCACACTGGCGCCCAACATTTCATACTACGAAAATTGTAAGGTATTTGAAATTTTTAAATTAAATTTCACTTAAATAATTCTATACCCTGATGCTTCATGTGAGTATTTCATTTGACAACCAAACACATGTCATAAATGTTCCCAGGTGAATTTCCTTTTTTAGGTGTAGTTTTTCTAACTGTAAAGTAAATTTTTCCATCTCCGAAAAATATGTCCGCTAGAAAGCTGAGATTTTCACACCACCCTTCTATTAATAACAAAGTGCAGTATACAAATTTTGAAAGCGATTACACAAAAACTACTATCCTTTATTTACATTCTTATAGGTCGTGAATGTACGCGTTCAGTCAGAGACATTGAATAGCTTTCCCACGGCAGGCAGTGACAGATGCTCGTTTGTCTCCCAGGTAGGCCGCTAGATGTCATCCCCCAAAGTTACATACAGCAAGCTATCCTAAAACAGACGTTCGCTTGGAACAATTTGGGACGCTGCACTCTATCCTCCAGCCAATCCTAACCAAAGTTAATAATATACTTTTCCCTGCTGGAGAGTCAACCAATCCATGACTCATATAATTCCATGTGGGGAGGAGAAGACATTATGATCATGAATTGTTTGCCTCACAGCCACTTCAGGCAACATGTTTTGAGTTTCTATTTAGGCTTTAACTGAACAACATATTTACCACAGAGTTCATTATCTTGACAAGCCAAACATTACAGCATTTCTGAACTGGGGCTTTGTCTAAACTAAGAGAAATGCTTTTGTGTCCCAACTCAGAGCATTGCAGAGCAGTCACAAATGTTGCATTCCATCCTAAAATTCTTCCAAAGGCCTCAGGCTTTCCTAAAACTTGGCAGACAGAGGAATGGCACCATCTGACAACCCCCAATAGCATCTGGGCGAAGATGATAAAGGAAACCCCCAGATTTTTTTATAGACGTCATCGCTATGCATAATGGCCATTTACAGCACATTTAACAATGTACATACTCCAGTCAGTGCCTGCTCATGTTGATAATTTGTAAAAATGATATCTACGTTCAAAAATGGTTCAAATGGCTCCGAGCACTATGGGACTCAACTGCTATGGTCATAAGTCCCCTAGAACTTAGAACTACTTAAACCTAACTAACCTAAGGACATCACACACATCCATGCCCGAGGCAGGACTCGAACCTGCGACCGTAGCGGGCGTGCGGTTCCAGACTGTAGCGCCTTTAACCGCTCGGCCACTCCGGCCGGCCAATGATATCTAGGCTGTAATGAGATCGTTAAAGAGCAGCCTTGAGTGAGAAAATAAGTGAGAGAGTGACTTGTTCTCTCTCAAGTTGGCAAGAAAGAATCTTCTTCTACTGGTCAGCCTAATCTTACTATGTAGCTGGACTGTGTGTGTTACATGATCAGTTTTGTCTCATTTGCCATATGTTATAAATAAACTCCATGACATTGGTAAACTCGTCAAATCAAAATTAGTCGCGAGCTGGAATTGACAGTATGAGCATCGTGTAAATTACCATTAGTGACTGCCAGGTCTAAATACTAATAGTCCATATTAATCTCTTATTCTTTGGAATCCTATTGAATGAATGTTTAGTGGATGCTGCGCAACAGGGGAGAGAGAAGCAGTTTTGCGCCATTGGGAGCTACAATCCTCCTCAGAATAAATGAGCTGCCATTGCAAGGGAAGGAAGCCAGGTAGAAGCTACTGGGTCTGGTATATTGTTTATGGAGCGAGCTCTGCTGGACAGCAGCGTCTGTGATTGCATCCTAAATGTCGAAGAGGCCCACCAGTTCCAGGGAGGTGTTTCGCCAGCTAATAGCAGCAGGGCGTGCAGTATCACAATGCACTGCACCCTGCAGGAAGCTTGTATCCTGGGAACTATTGGACATGGAATGGTTCAGGGATAAGATCTGTGAGGCTGAGCCTGAAGAAACAATCCGGGTCATTTGTTCGTATGACTGTGCCAGTTGCAGCCATCAGCATGCCTGTTTCTGGGCTCCAGCACTAAAAACCGCTACTAGTGGTTAATTATATTAAAACTACGTGTGTAAGGGACACTGCAACCTTATTAGAAGAGCTCTGATTGGTCATCACTCAGAAGAATTATTGTCATAGATGATGACAATCATCATTCTCTAACAGTGGCAGAGTAGAGTTTCCGTCTTGGTTTCATCTTAGCCTTCTTCTTCTTCGTCTTGCAGCAGCACTCTGGTCAGACACCTTTGACGCTACAATACAAAATATATTCAAATGTGTGTGAATTCCCAAGGGACCAAATTGCTGAGGTCATCGTTCCCTAGACTTACACACAACTTAAACTGACTTATGCTAAGAACAACACACAATCTCATAACCGAGAGAGAACCCTAACCTCCGGCGGGTGGGGCCGCGCAATCCGTGACATGGCGTCCTAAACAACGCGACCACTCCGCGCGGCCCACAATTCAAGACAGATATTCCAATTCCAGGCTCTGATGGAAATCTGCCTCCAGTGGAGGCTACCATCATAACCATTCACTGCCATTCTCTGGTGAACAACCACAGCATTTGCCAACTGAGTTATAGCACAGGTGCAAGCATTTTTGATAAAAGTTAGGACTTTCACATTTGTAATTTAAGTGCGTCTATTAGTAATTGCATGCACATCATGTGCTCAGTCAAGACAGTAGCTGCCTGTGCGATTCTTTCTTGTAGTTCTACCTTTCCTCCATGATTGTCTTTAAGCAATCACAGTGAGACTTCTTCGAACCTAGTTGTTTTCCCAAATGTTACGCTTACTCAAAAGTATTTATCTCCCACTCGTTAGAAAATCTTTGCCATAGTGTTGATATTTTAATTCCGGTATAATCAGTGTTAGTATATAATGAACGTAACAGTTCCCTGTCTTGGTGCACATGTATTTACTTTGACTTCTACAGGGACTTTTAATAAATAGGTCTGTATCGTAATCATTTTTTCGTTTAGCGATTTGATAAATTTCCTAGCTTATCATCTTTGTGAGTTACAGCACCAAGGTTCGTGTATGTTAAAGCCACTGCTGTTTAATAAATTCCGCCAATTAAGTTATGTTGTACAACACCTGTACTTAAATTTACGTGACGCGTATGTCGACGGCTCAGCCGTAGCCTCACAGTAGCACAAACACCTGCACAAAATAAACAACCTTTGTTTCAATACTGCTTGAATGGCCTCGGTCTTGCTGGAAGATGCAAAAAATAAGCGACTGGCAGCTATTTGAAACTCTCTCATATGGAAGGATGCATTGCTCCCTTAGTAATGACTTTTTACACCTCTTGTGAGTAGTTCTTTATGTATTTGGCCATTCATCATACGCATCCTCTCTGCTACAGTTTCTTAAATATAGGTTCTATTTCTTTGGAATGGACCATTCACAGTGATAATTTATTCTGATGATTGGTTATGTGTTATGTCTCTCTCCATCTCTCTCTCTCTCGTTCAGAAAATATAGAATCACTGCTTATGTACTTACTGTTGTAAATACGCTATTTGTATATTGTTTTAAGCTTTCTAGTTGTCAGCCCCACATACACTACGCTATGATTTTTGTATTCATGCTGGGGAATACATGCTTAAGTAGTTTATCTCTTTGGGCTATTGTATTGCTTTGTTTGGAGCGCGCGTCTTGTTTCATACAGCAAGAAGAGGTTCATTTCTGCAATGTGTTTAAAATTGTGTATATGGGTTAATATATAAACGGTCGTCAAGAACATACATGATGCCCTACTCCACCTGCAACGGCAGGGGAAGGAGGTTTTCTTTCTGCTGGGTGCTGGGGCACGTGGTTATTAGGGGAAACGAACTGGTGGATGTGGCTGCCAAAGATGCATGTTCCCTCCCTCACGTTGTTGAATGTGCCGTCCCCCTCCATGCTGTTACCTCCCTTTTCCGTTTTCGTGTTATGCGTCAATGGGAAGAGGAGTGGCTGGCAGTCGGTGAAAATAAGCTGCGTCTGGTCAAGGCCACCACGCGGCCATGGCGTACGTCCTAGCAGTCATGCAGGCGGGATGCGGTTCTCCTCGCTCGCCTCCGCATCGGGCACAGTCCCTTAACGCACGGTTTTTTACTCCAGCGGGAGGACTCCCCCAATCTGTAGTGCTTGTTGCGTCCAGATTACTGTCCGCCACATTTTACTTGACTGTCTTTTATTCTCTGACCAGAGGGCGGTGGTTTCCTTGCCACCGGATTTGCCCTCTATTTTGCAAGACGACGCAACGACCGTGGTTAAGGTCTTACGGTTTTGTGCCCTGTCCAATTTGTTGCCTCGGATTTTAGGGACAGGATTTTAATGTGCTGCTGGGTGACTGGCTCACCCAGGGTTTAGGTAAGAGGTCCGCCAGTCACGATTACCTACTTGTTTCACTTCGATTTCTGTTGTGAGGATTTGGAACTGCGTCAGGTCTGTGTCTTTTACCCGTTTTCCTTGTTCGCTGTCCGTCTTCGTCCCTTCACCGCACGTGTTACTGTTTCTATGAGTTTGGACGCTGATGACCACGCTGTTTAGCGCCCGAAAACCTCAAACCACATACACACACACACAATGTATATAAGTTGCTGAGTAGTACGTCGCTTCGTTTTATGAGATGTTGTCATTAGATGCTTTTCATAAGATATGTTTCACACACTGCAATTATTTTTGTTAATTTCACGAAGTACACAAACTATTATGTTAATACAAAATTTGTTAATCAGAAAAAAGTTGAATACGGTTTTAGAATAGTACATTTATTAACGGATTTCTCAGTCATTCAGGTGTAGTTAATGCACTGATACAAAATGAAGATGTGTCTGAGCCCATAATGTATTAAAACCTACGCAAGTTATGGGACGAAATGTCATTTATACAAGTGAAATGACTCTTTTCGCGTTTTGGTTGATGAAGTCCAGGTGAGCGGATACTCTCGTGTAGACGGACGGAGCGCCTGGGTATCCACACGGGTCCACTCCCCAGGACACCACACCGATCAGTTCGCCGTTCTGCGCCAGGGGGCCGCCGGAGTCACCCTGAACACAATGAAACATCCAGGAGTGAGCAAAAGTATCTGAAGGCTTCAGGCAAAAAACTTGCTATGGAATTATTGTAAACTCATTCAATAATATCTGCTAAATGCCTCTGCTTAGGAAAGTGTGACACCTGACAAAAGATTTTGAGTTAATGACAAAAACAATATCGTTCTCTATTTTTAGTTTGAATGGGTACAGAACAATATGTTTAGCAACGCTATAGTCCTCGGCCTGTAGACCATTCCAAAGTAATCAGGAGCTATTTAACAAAACAGTTGTCTTGGTGTCAATATATGAAACGTACCAAGGTAAAGTAACAGTAAATTGGAGTTACTGTTTGTTGAAATAACGCACTATAATGCTCCGAAGACTTGAGAAAATGGTTCATATCGGATAGTAACAGCACCAAAATTAAGATGGGTTCGTGGTAGACGAATAAACACAATTCATGACGTCCAAAAGTACATTGTATATAGTCAAGTTTTTATCACAAGGTTAATGGTAATTGCTTACAAATTATAGGATAACTAGATCTTAATTAATAAATAAACTTAAAAATAGGTAACGTCCGTGTCTAAACAAAAGGAAGTATTACAAGTTGTGACTTACACTGCAGACGGAGATGCCATCATAGATTGGTCCCGTGCAGACCATAGTCTCCGTAAGCGGATTGGAACCCACGTCCAGGTCGTCGATATTTTGGCTGCAAGTGTCATAGTCGATTACGGTGACGTCGACAGTCTGCAGAATGTCAGGTGTGCTGGCCGTTTCCGTTGTACCCCAGCCAGAAAGGACGGCAATGGATCCACCTGATATAAAAAAGAAAAGTGTTTTGCAGTAGAGTTACTGGTCTAACGTCACAATGTTAACCGTACTTTGCGTAACTGAAACAGTTTTGAAGGATATCTAAGTGTCAAAGTTTCTCCCAATGTCATCCCTTCACCTATCCAGGTTAGATTTCCCACCGTTTCTGCAAATCGCTTATGACAAATATCCGGATAGTTCCTCTGAAAAATTCTCATCCAGTTTCCTCCCAAATTTTTGCGGAATCTAAGCTTGCTCTGGACATTAACACGTAAAACCTTAGGCTCCTCTTTTTCACAACGTTAATGTTCGAGAATATATTTACTGGGTTTGTATGCTTGCGTAGCCCTGAAAGTGACTAACTTATCCAAAAGAATGCGCTAAATTTGCTGTTTATTCCACACTGAATACCAGATGCGACTTTGACAACAGCACATGTGCAGTGAGATGTGCTACTAGTTCTTTATACGTCACCTTCCCGGAAGCTTCGTAAGTATTGGGAAATTTATTTTGTTAATGCTAATTGTCCGGTAAGTGACTACAATGGAATCATACCCTTAAAAATCCAATAAAGCAGTTATAACAGGTGCCAAATTACTCGCAGTTAATGTTTTGCCATAGGCACGAAATTGAACACGTATTAGTGACGTATTAACAAATGAAGTTCCCTGCCCATATATCTCTTGCCCAACTTACGAAGATTTAGTACTCATATCTGTACAGATGAAGGTTAGGTTTCACTTGACAACTGTGGGGAATAGTTTACCAACTATTTCGGAGATCAGGGCAAACAGCCTTCTGTATCCTAATGAATTAACGGGTGCGGTACCGAGTTGGCGTACCTGCAGGGATTGAACCGGCGCTCGGCAAGCTGATGGCCTGGACGTACGTTCCCAGAGACAGAGAGGACTCCAACAGGAAGACGGCGATGTCGTTTGGAGCTACACCTCTGAGGAAAAAGATTTTTTTCTGTAAGCACTGTACTGCGCAACCAGCATTATTAAAAGTCACAACTGTTGAATCATACTGAACAAAACATATTATAGGAGTCGCTGTTAAAAGGAAATACGTTATATTCAAATGAATTCCTCGGAGAATTTTGATGTCGGTAATTTTACTCTGACAGTGCAGTTGTTTAAGTAGTATAATTTCTTACATCTACAAATTCTCAAATGAACCTATGCTGTTCGAGAGACCTTTCCAGAACCCAAATATCTTATGATGTACTTATGCAGACCGAAGCGACAAATGAAACTTGTTCCAAAACTGGAATTTGAACCCGAGTTTCTTGCTCCCTAGGCAGATTCACAAAACACTACGATTTCCTGGCACCGGGGCTTCGCACAACTGCAGTGACCACGCTAGCGAACCACCCTCGTAACTCCAAAAATTTTCATTTGTCTCTTCAGTCTGTGTATAAACATTCTACAAATTCTTATGGAGAATCTTCTATCACACATCTGTATTCTGCACTATGCATTCGCTACCGTAGTTAAAATAATTTTTAACTGTATTACAGTTATAACTTATTGTTGTGACAATTAACCTAATTGAGTTTTGTGAAATATAGGATATCAGTAACTCATGACTCACGACTTACAGATCCTGAAAACATCGCAGTTCTATTAACTACGTCGCCAGAGGTTCCAAGCTTTCGTACTCACCCAGGATAGTCGGGATGCACGATCTGGTCCGAGACTCCGACCTCCTGCTCGCTGCCCTCATTGCTGCTCAAATCGTGGTCTCCGGCGACGGCCTGTCAACGACATGTTGCATTGTCGATCTGGTTAAATTTGCTTGCGTAGAGTGTATTTATATCTTTACCTTGTGAGGCAGTTTGTCATGTGCTTTAAGAAGAAAATAATATTCATGGCGGTATGTTTCGTCCGTACAACTAAATGAAAGACGGTTTTATTTTTTGCGACTTTGTTTTACGGATGAAGCGGGTTTTTTGGCCCGCGATATGCTGCTCTCTTTCGTTTTATCATGTTATTCTCTCATTTCACATTAGAAGCAACATTGCATCACAAGTTTCGTGAGATTAAATTGTGTACCACGAGTTGTGAAAGTGAAGTGCTGTAATAAATGAGGGTGAAATCATTAGATTCATATTCTCTGAGAGTAAACCGCATCTACGTTATTCTGAGGGCACATAATACTGTTCGCTTTCACTGCGGTAACATTATGTTATTGTAGAATTAAACTACTGTTCATGAAATACATGGTGTTGACTGGTTGTCTTCCTCCAAGTTAAAGAGACTTGCAGACCGATATTAATGGGCAAATATGAAATAACCAGCAATGATAGTGCCCATTATGTCGTAAGCCATGTTTGAATAACCTAGCAAAATGGTTCGTAATAAGAGGAAATGATCGTTATATCCGGACAATTTGAAAACATCGGTGAAAGTCATAATACATTTCTCCTTACTTGTGTTTCACATCTTGAACTTCCAAGTCTAGCCCACTAACTTGGTCTAAGAATCTGGGGCAAAATGGCAGGTGTGACAGTGGTCATACTCACGATGTAGCTTCCAATGCTGACCGCGCAGTGTCCTGCGGTGAGGATGGCGTTGCTGGAGAGGATGGAGCCGCCACAGTTGTGGTACCGCAGACCCAGCACCACGTGCTGCAGGGACACCTGGTACGGGAACTCGCCTGCGAAGAAGATCAACATGAGTTGTCAACACACCTCTGCTCGAGCGCCGAGTTTGACGTCCCCACTTAACAAGCCGAACACCATTAGTAGTGTCGCCTGCCGTTCCTCAGTTAGGCTACCCACGGACAGGATTTATAGATTTGAGGAAGTTGCAAGGAGAATACGACAAAAGATGAAACTGAACGTACAACTACCAACCGCTCTAACGTTATAACAGCAAAATTTCGTGATTTTGTTATCCAGATATCACTACGCTTCCGACATCTAATTTTTGAGTAGTTTTCATTGATTGCCGGCCGCGGTGGTCTAGCGGTTCTGGCGCTGCAGTCCGGAACCGCGGGACTGCTACGGTCGCAGGTTCGAATCCTGCCTCGGGCATGGGTGTGTGTGATGTCCTTAGGTTAGTTAGGTTTAAGTAGTTCTAAGTTCTAGGGGACTTATGACCTAAGATGTTGAGTCCCATAGTGCTCAGAGCCATTTGAACCATTTTTTTCCATTGATTCGGAGGCATAAATAACGTAGTAAACATCATTGCTGTAGGGCTTCCATTCTTACCTCCTGTAAGCTCTACACCAATAATGTTTACCAAGTGACACTTTGGACGAACGTAACCTGTTGTTATATGAGCTTAAGATCACTACTTAATAGTTGAAATCTAAATCTGCCGTAATAAAACGAAGGATTTCACGATCGATTGCTGTTTTCTTCCCTATTGTGTAAATTAAACTTTTATACTACTTACTACTCAACCCGTCCAGTTCTGTTGACGCAAGTTTAAAAAAAATGAATCTGGAGGTCTTGTTCATCTAGCACAAATAGTTAAATGGGCGTCTCTAGACAGATACAGCGCTTCCTTGACCAAATACTGTGTTGTAAGGAGATATGGATGCTCACCTCTGGCGGCGTCGTGTCCCCCGTAGATACGCCCTCTGGAGAGAGCGAAACGCCGAGCTGGTCCTGTGTGCGGCAAACGACGCACTGGAAGCGCCGAACCTGCAAACAAACACACCAACATTCAGCTAACCCTTTAATGTAGTCTCCCTACGTACTGAAACCTTAACATTTGCTTATCGTGATCAGTTTCCTCACAACTGAGCAGTCCTAACTCATTTCGAAAACTGACAAAGGATAGATTGTTTTGAGATTAGTGACTGTCTACGTTCAGGAAGATCTTCGAGGTTTGATGAAGGTCTGCCGCTCATTTCTTACCTCTCCACCCAAATTGTGCTCAAACCAGCTTTTCAATGTAGAAGAAAAAGAGCTATGATGGCTGAAATAGGTGCCCAATGACAGAAAAGTTACTCTAAGAATGTTGCTCGTAGATTGCGTCACGAGAATACTGCTCGCAAGATGCAACTTTGGGTACTCTGGACAAGATTAATCCGTCAGTTTTAACTTGTTACAAAAACCCCAGCGCAACTGTAACTTCACTAAAACTAAAACAATGAATATCAGAACAGCATTCTGTTCCGCTACGAGTTCTCACCCAGCACACAGGCGACGAGGGCCAAGACGAGAACTGTCTGTCTGAGCATGTTGAGGTGTGTTGTGGCCTGGAAGGTCTGCAGTGTTTATATACGCACCTCCAGCCACGATAACACGTGAGCAGCTGACCTTGCGTTATACTGAGAAGCATGGTTATTGGCTCAAAGGATTGCATCTTGATCTTATCGTTGGCGATTCATACAACGTCAGAGCAGGTAACTGAAATCTTGATTTTTTGATAACGTCTTTGACCACTGTCTTCTGCGGCATCTTTACAAATGCGTCAAGAATGTCCTTTGGACATGTTCGGTTGTAAAGGAAAAGCTATATCTTCAGTCGGTACAGAGGCAAAGAATGCGTAACCTCCCTGCCCAGCTTTGAAAACAGATTACCTACAAAAGTAAGTCCGAAATAAGACTTGAAGTGAAATGCTTTCTCCTAGACAAATTTAAGGTGCATGAATTTCTACAGTAACGCGATATCGCTACAATAGTCAGAGAACAGACTTACTTCGGACAAAATTAGTTCATTGCTATACGCGAAAATGATCAATCGTAGCAAACATCTGAAGTCACACAAAAAAACCTATAACCAACGTTGCTTATAGCACTGTTGCATGCAATGGGCACGGTCCAACATATTGTTACCAAAAGTTGACTGGTACACGAAGTAATAGTCTCGTTTGATAGGGTGAAGGACTATAAGTATGCTAGCTCCGTAAAAATGTCACTTACCTTGTGTTCTGAAAATCATGCGTAGATACATGGGAATGTAATGTTCAGCGTAGTTGGTGCAAGATGTGATATTAATCGTAAAATAATTTTACGAAGTACTAACTTTGCTGATTGTGAAATAGTGTACACTGCTTCGCATGCTGTTGCACTAACTACAAAGTGCAACTCGTTGTCAGCATAATTTCGTTTGAGTAGGAATGTAATGGCAGGGAAACTCAAAGTATACAATTATTTACAAAATTTAATGAAGCCATAATGACACAAGCAGCATTAGTGCCCAGAGCATATGGCACAGAAAACTTCTACGTCTGAGGACTTGAAACAAAAGAAAATCTATAAACGCTGAAAACAATGGATAACGGCCATTGGCAGGAAGTTGGGCGCATTTAAATGTTCTACTCCATTCGGACGTATTAATAGCAAACCGATTCTGTACAGCGCATCGAAGTCTACTCTCTTCACAAAGGCACAAAGAAAACTTCGCCACAGAGCAGACCATGAGAGATTCGGTGAAATTTTTCCCTACTACGTCTTAACGGCTACCAAAAAAATAAATACACGTTAACTACGTGACACCTGTGAATTACTGACAGACACGTACTGCAAATGTGCTCATCCTCTTCACAACCAGACACCATGTTACCAAACATAGCACCGCGCCACACACCGACCACACCAGACTAGACACGACACGCCGGTCCCGCCGGAGGTTCGAGTTATCCCTCGGGCATGGGTGTGTGTGTTTGTCCTTAGGATAATTTAGGTTAAAGTAGTGTGTAAGATTAGGGACTGATGACCTTAGCAGTTAAGGCCCATAAGATTTCACACACATTTGAACATTTTTGAACAAGACACGCTATTGTGTTTCAAGCATGCTACCCAAAAACACTTATGCTTGTAGAAATCGATAGATAGGTACAGACATGTATCTCTGCAGCGAGCATGCGAGTTAATAACAAGGGAAATTATTTGAGCAGTGGAAGGAGCAAATACTGAGGATACTACTTGGGCAGTTAGGTCGTCTTACGTACTATACTTGCTGTCCTGTCATAACGCAGTGGACGTCCGAAACTCTTACACCAAACTAAAAAAGCAGGCTCATATTTCAAGAAGTGATGGCACAAAACATGGTCACAGTTTTTAAACTGAAGGAAAGAGCTGTAAGGATAGTAATTAGAGGTAGTATTCTTGCTCTCTGTAAAATTCTATTAAAAATCAATGGGTGTCCTTATTGTTCCAAATGAATACACTTGGCAGTCCGTTGAGTATATTACGGAAAATATTACAAAGTATTTCTCTAATCGTTCGATATATAATCATCGAACAAAGGCGAGTTTGGTCTGATATTTATCAAAGAAATGTATATATAAAACATCATTTTATATTAGGTAATGAAACTGCATAATAAATTGTCCAATAAATTGAAAACTCAAAATCTCAGTGATCACTGGGCAATGCTGAGTGGACTGAATGGAGGAAGTGAAGAGGTCCGTGGGGCAGTGGGGCACAGTTTCACGCTTACAGACTTGGAGTCAGTTTTCATAAAAATCTGGAGCTAGTGCGAGAGGCGCAGCAAGATGTTCGTGGTCCAGAAGTCACCAGCAGGTTTCCTTAGTGCGTGCGGCAATGAAGCGCAATAGAGTGTTTTTGTAATTTATCTGGAGTAAATCGTGTGTAAATCACAGAACAGTGTACAATAGAGTCCGACAGAATGAAGCAGTGTAGTTATTAAGACTCTGACCTCATACACGGAAGGATGGAGTTAGATGGTTCAAATGGCTCTGAGCACGATGGGACTCAATATCGAAGGTCATCAGTCCCCTAGAACTTAAAACTACTTAAACCTAACCAACCTAAGGACATCACACACATCCATGCCCGAGGCAGGATTCGAACCTTAGGCCGTAACGATCGCGCGGTTCCAGACTGAAGCGCCTAGAACCGCTCGGCCATAATGGCCGGCGGAGTTAGGTCCGTCCGGCCATTCTGATTTAGGTTTTTTGTTGTTTTCCTACATCATTTCAGGCAAACATCGGGATGGTTCTATCATCAAGGTCACGGTCAACCATCTGTCCTATTATCCTAAAAGCAAATTTGCTATATATTCTGAGTGTACGTGTATTCTGAGTTGTATATTTTCAATGTACTGTGATGACAAATCTTTTCTCATAGTGAAGTGATCCCTGGATAAATAAAAAACTAAATAGTATGACTGAAAGCAATAAAGTTTGCTACAATAGGAGTTTCAACAGCAAAGTTATGAAACATTTAAGCCAAAATATACTTCACGGAATGAATCTCCTCCGATTATAAACTTAAGACACAAGCGTAAAACAAGATATTTAAACTGGAATTCTGCAACTGTTTTCTTTAACGTAAATAATAATATATTAATAATTAATTAATTGAAATTCTGCTGTTTTATTTTGCTGTATTGTATTGTACTGTATGTTAAGCAAGGGCCTAGAAACGACGTAGAGCCTCCGTCCTCTCCGCCGCCGCAGTGGTCCACAACCCCACGACGACTACCGCAGCTCACTTCTTCACCCCTACGCCGCACCACACCCAACCACTCTTTCAGGGTTATTGTGCGGTTTGGCCCCCGGTGCCCCCCCCTCCCCCCCTCAGGGAACGTCTCACACCAGACGAGTGTAACCCCAATGGTTGCGTGGTAGAGTAATGGTGGCGTATGCGTACGTGGAGAACTTGTGTGCGCAGCAATCGCCGACTTAGTGTAGCTAAGGCGGATTACGGGGAATCACCTCGCATTCGCCGAGGCGCATGGAAAACCACCTAAAAACCATCCACAGACAGGCCGGCTCACTGGACCTCGACAGAAGTCCGCCGGGCAGATTCGTGCCGGGAACCAGGCGCTCCTTCCCAATCCGGAAAGCCGTGCGTTAGACCGCGCGGGCTACTTATTTTCCTGTACTTAAACAATGATATAGGTTTGCTGCCTAAGCTCGTAGCGTTTTTGTTTTATATGTTGGTTTACTTATCGACTATCACATTTATTCGTGTTTCACTGTTGGTGTTTGAGTTTGGATATTGTCATTTTGTGAATTAGAGATAGTGAGTGGAGCTGTGGATGCTAGAAAATGGAGTGTCAAGTGAATGAATCGGAACACTGTCGATATATTCTTCTGCTCGAGATCAATAGAGGGGTGCCAGCGGCGTAGGCAGCCAGAAACGTTTGTGTCTTGTGTGGGGATAATGCCGTTGGACAGTGACGGCCAGATAATGGTTTACTCGTTTTAAGGGGGATCGTTTTGACATAAGTGACTCTCCATGTTCAGGAAGACCTTCGGGGTTTTTGATGAAGATCGTTTAAACGCATTAATCCACAGTGATCCACGTCAACGTACACGAGAAATGGCAAATGTGATGAACTGTGCTCATTCCATCATGATGTGACATTTGCAAGCGATGGAGGAGGCTAAAAATCGGTTGCATTGGTACCGCATGCTCTAAGTCAAAATCACAAAAATCAGCGAATTACTATATGTGCATCTCTGCTTACTCGTCAGTAATTGCATCATGAACGACACCGATCATTTCCATGCTGTATCGTTACTGGTGGGAGAAAGCGGTGTCTTTATAATAACATAAGGAAAAGAAAGGAATGGTTGAACCCAACTTAGTCAGCAACTTCCCGTACAAAGACCTTCACACATCCACAAAAGACAATGTTACACATCTTGTGGAACAGTGACGGTGTGGTATATTACGAATTGCTTCCCCGAGATGTAACCAAACTACTGACATTTATACACTACTGGCCATTAAAATTGCTACACCACGAAGATGACGTGCTACAGACGCGAAATTTAACCGACAGGAAGAAGATGCTGTGATATGCAAATAATTAGCTTCTCAGAGCATTCACACGAGGTTGGCGCCGGTGGCGACACTTGCAACGTGCTGACATGAGAAAAGTTTCCAACCGATTTCTCATACACAAACAGCAGTTGACCGGCGTTGCCTGGTGAACCGTTGCTGTGATGCCTCGTTTAAGGAGGAGAAATGCGTACCATCACGTTTCCGATTTTGATAAAGGTCGGAATGTAGCCTATCGCGATTGCGGTTTATCGTATCGCAACATTGCTGCTCGCATTGGTCGAGATCCAATGACTGTTAGCAGAATATGGAATGGCTGGGTTCAGGAGGGTAATACAGACCGCCGTGCTGGATTCCAATGGCCTCGTATCACTAGCAGTCGAGATGACAGGCATCTTATCCGCATGGCTGTAAAACGGATCGTGCAGCCACGTGTCGATCGCTGAGTCAACAGATGGGAACGTTTGCAAGACAACAACCATCTGCAAGAATAGTTCGACGACGTTTGCAGCAGCATGGACTATCAGCTCGGAGACCATGGCTGCGGTTACCCTTGACGCTGCATCACAGACAGGAGCGCCTGCGATGGTGTACTCAACGACGAACCTGGGTGCACGAATGGCAAAACGTCATTTTTTCGGATGAATCCAGGTTCTGTTTACAGCATCATGATGGTCGCATCCTTGTTTAGCGACATCGCGGTGAACGCACATTGGAAGCGTGTATTCGTCATCGCCATACTGGCGTATCACCCGGCGTGATGGTATGGGGTGCCATTGGTTACACGACTCGGTCACCTCTTGTTCGCATTGACGGCGCTTTGAACTGTGGACGTTACATTTCAGATGTGTTACGACCCGTGGCTCTACCCTTCATTCGATCCCTGCGAAACCCTAAATTTCAGCAGGATAATGCTCGACCGTATGTTGCAGGTCCTGTACGGCTCTTTCTGGACACAGAAGATGTTCGACTGCTGCCCTATCCAGCACATTCTCCACATCCCTCACCTATTGAAAACGTCAGGTAAATGGTGGCCGAGCAACTGGCTAGTCACCATACGCCAGTCACTACTCTTGATGAACCGCGGTATTGTGTTGAAGCTGCATGGGCAGCTGTACCCGTACACGCCATCCAAGCTCTGTTTGACTCAATGCCCAGGCGCGTCGAGGCCGTTATTACGGCCAGAGGTGGTTGTTCTGGGTACTGATTTCTCAGGATCTATGCACCCAAATCGCGTGAAAATGTAATCACATGTCAGTTCTAGTATAATATATATGTCAAATGAATACCCGTTTATCGTCTGCATTTCTTCTTGCTGTATCAATTTTAATGGCCAGTAGTGTAGTCAACAAGTAAGACGTCTTGCACATACAATGCAAGGACAACGACCAGGAACACTACGTGAGTGGTGCTAACCGCGATAACGTCCGCGCGTATTCTGCTAAACTGGAAAAAAAGAAAAAAAGCGCTATAGAGGAATTGGGTTGGAAGTCATTCCGCGCCCATCTTATCCACCTGATCTTGCGTCCTCAAATTTTCGCCTTTCGCGCTCGTATCGAACAACTGTCAAGGAACTTATTTCTCGAATGAAAATGCGTCGCGAACATGGCCCAACGAGCTCTTCGTCTGAAAACCACTTGTATTCTACATTCGGGTATTCGGAAAGTTACCCCAGCGCTGACAGTCAGTTGTAAATAGTGAAGGTGGAATATATTGTTGACGACTAAAATCTCTATATCTACCTGTCGTGTTTATTAAACTTATGCATAAACGCTAGCAACTTATGCGCCAAACCACTGAATTATAAATTAATGTATCCTACTTTTTCAGCATCCATATACGTTGCAGAATTGTTACACTGTCTTCGATTCACGATGCTTTTTTTCAAAAATTATAACTGTGTATCATTACTGCTTAATAAAACCTGTTACTGGATAGTGATTTCTGTTTATCCAATCCATGTTTTTACAACTGTTTTGTAATTTGTTCCTTTACGTGACAGATTTTCATATGATTTTGATTTTATTATGGTTTTGTTGACGTTGCTCAGTTCGATGAAGCTAGATATAGTCTCTGGCTGAACTGTGCCGGGGGACCACAGTCTACTCGGGGACATAACTGCCTTATGGAACTGAAGGGTGGGGCTGCGAGGGTAGGGGGGAGTGGGGGCGGAGGAGCAGAGGGTACGCCCCAGGCCACTTTTCTGATTGTAGTGCTTGTAAGTATAAATTATTCTTGCACAGGAAAGGATTTCTGATTTCACTGGTCTTTCGACCGTAAAGTGAATCATATAGTACACCGAAATATTATTACATCCTCTTTTTGGTTCTGTTCATTCCTTGATGACTTCTATAATAGCGCATATTCAAGCACACAAATGACCTGCAAGGTTTCTTTGTCTTTTACTGTTGTTTCATGCCCACCACACCTCACTTAGCCTTAGCGGGTTGTCGGTAGTAACAAAGAATTTTGAAACATGTGAAACTTTTAAATAACGCTAAACAGACTATAACTGAATCCCTTCCGACATTTAGAAGAAAAATAAAACAAGTTTGTTGACTGCTTATAGAATATTCGTATACAGCTCGAAAACCATTCGCCGTTCTCTGTATTTTCCATTGTTCGTGGTGGTGGTTTCCTACTATCAGGGGGTGCGGATGGAGAAGGAATGGGATTTTATTGAATTTCTAGATTGGTCGCGAAGAATGTTGGTCTGGTGAAAAGTTATAGGTGGTGACGATTTAAAGTGGAGCAGTGTCTAGGAGGGAAAGGTAAAATGACTACAAAGAAGATTCTGAACCCTGAAGCAGAAAATGGAAGGAGGTGAAATGGGAGGAGGAAGCGAAGAATGTTTAGCTTTTAACGCCACGCCCGCGATGAAATCGTCAAAGATGAAGAGTACAGGCGGATCGGGAAAAGACGAGAAAGACAGGGGCAGCCAAGTTGTTTTCGAAGGAACTGACTAGACGAAAAGGAAATTGAACCATATCTTCCCAAATTCGAGACCAGTGAGGTAACCACAGTGCCATAAGGCTATGTGGGCAGGGAGGAGAAAAGTCCAGACATAGAGACCAGATGTTTTTGAACTACCAATCTACATCTACGTGATTGCTCTGTTATTCACAATTCTATGAACCACGTGGTAATGTTAGTTGACTAAAGTTTCTTGTTATAGAATTTGGAGTCTGTGCGCGAGGCTGTTTTTAGGTCCACTGGTTTACCAGAAGACCAAGTGAATATAGAGCGCCCTTTGGGACATTTGATGGAGTGAGCAGGGAGATATCATTGGTGTTCTTGAGTTTTTGAAAGAAGGCAGGATTTAGTATATTGACGGTGCAGACGATTGAGAAGTGTAAAAAAATAGTGCTTGGACGCACCTCTTCAGCTGGATGTAAGATGCAAGAGTTGGTGTCAGTTAAATAGGACACATGATTGTGTTGAAGCGATCCATCGTGGATGAAACACTTTAGTGTACCTGCAGACATCAGGAAGACGTCTTTGACACGTGATGAGGGATACTTGAAAATGACACAAAAGTCGATAACGCATAGTGGATCTAAAAAAAGTATTTACAGTCAAATGGCGTCACATAAAGTTTACTGTAATTTCATAAAATTCTCGAGTTTGAATTGTAGATCGGAAAGCCATTCACAGTTCCAGGCTGTTTCTCGGTCAATTGCCCTTACAAATATAATTTACAGCTATTGGTTTCGTAGAACATGAGTAGATTGTTAGGAGAGAAATTGGATCATAATCCACTGGCTAATAGGAAAAGTAATCGTGTCCAGGATCATTTACGCTGAGACTTTGTGTAGTATCCTATTAATGTGTTGTGCTCCACTGGGTGTGTCTCGTCTGTGATAAATTGTCTTAGTACTAACAGCTATGTGCTAGGTGTTAGAGCTGAGGTATCACTGCACTCTTTGGCTGTAAAGAAAAAGGAATAATAAAACGGGAAGTCTTAAGGAACTATCATAGTTAGTAGGAAGAATGACTATTGCCAGTGAGACTTTAAGAATTAAGTAGAGTGAGCCAAGTAACAGGTGTTATGGAGAGTAAGAGAGCTGTAAAATTGATGTGAAGTAGGACGTGATTATATTTATAATAGGAGCAAATGTTAACTGCCTGTAAACTGCTCGCCATTTACGAGGCCTTTTCTTCAGTGGTAGCGTTCGTTAGGGAACAGATTAGATTTAGTTTTCTACTGAGAACTCGATGAGTGAGAAAATCTATTATGGATGCTGTTGCCTAAAGAGCCAAACGCCGGCCGAAGTGGCCATGCGGTTAAAGGCGCTACAGTCTGGAACCGCAAGACCGCTACGGTCGCAGGTTCGAATCCTGCCTCGGGCATGGATGTTTGTGATGTCCTTAGGTTAGTTAGGTTTAACTAGTTCTAAGTTCTAGGGGATGTCCTTAGGTTAGTTAGGTTTAACTAGTTCTAAGTTCTAGGGGACTAATGACCTCAGCAGTTGAGTCCCATAGTGCTCAGAGCCAGCCAGAACCAAACAATAACATCGGCATTTACGTCACTGTTTGATTGGAGACTTATTTGGTTTCAATGTTGAAATGGGGATTGCACTGAGGTTCTTCCATTGTGACGCCACAGCGTACCCCTTTTCACTCTGTAGTGTCTTGGTGGGAAAAAGGTATGAACGTTGGGTGCTCCATGTGGGTGTGATGTCTGCGAGGTTTCATTGAGGTTCAGATTCAATAGTCGTAATTTTCTGTAAGAGTAGGCGCGCAAGTTTCTTTCCTTTATTCATCACCCCGTCCCAATCGGAGAGGTGTAAGCTATCGGCGGTATCAAGTGTTCTCCAGCCAAAGTGCTTTAAAAGTATATAATTCGATCGATAACTTCTTTAAAGAATTGTTAAATTACAGCAAGTTTGATGGTTGCAAGCCAGGTGTCTATGTTACTTAATGGGTTAGTTCATGGTGTTTTAATGTATCAGTCATTTGGATAGGATGGTTGTAAATTGTGAGACCGAAGCCATGCAGGGGAAAGTGTGTTTTCTAACCGATAATTATTACCTGGGTCTTGGCTTATCTTGAGGAGGTACTGGTTGCACTAGGGTGTAACCTGGTCGAAATGGAGTTGAAGGGATCATTGTTATTTCAGAACGGTTGTAGGACTAGGAAGCGATGTCAAGAGGATGTGTACTGGAGAAGCGGTTTACGGCATAGCAGTAGCAGCCAATGCTAAAAGGAATGGAGAGGAAACAGAGTCTTGGGGCACCCCTGCTGCCTGTTAGACGGCGAAAGGTATCTATTAAATGAAGTTTAACCAAGAGGCAGGGAATGTATTGTTTCAGAGAAAGTAGGAAGGACCAACCTTTAGTTATTACTCATGGAAGAGATACGGGCCAAGTTATTGCATGGAGAATTAGGTAGTAAGTACAAGGAACAAACTTCAGAAGGCTAAGTGCGTGTCTTAGACACCTGCTACTGCATGCGGATTATTTTGTGGAAGGATGTTGGAAGGGAGGATAGAGTTGTTACAGTGGATGGGGCAGAAAACTGCGTTGCCAGGGATCAGGATAACAGTTTCGTGATTGCTCTGGTATACAAACGTAACATCAGTAACGAGGAATTTTTTTTTTTTTTTTTTAATTCATGAATCTTCCCACTAGCTTCATTCGGCCCCCGTGTACATCTCTTCATCTCAGAGTAGCACTTGCAACCTGCGTTCTCAGTTATTTGTTGTCTTCCTCCACAGTTTTTGCCCTCTACAGCTTCCTTTAGTACCACGGAAGTCATTCCCTCATGTCCCAATATACACTCCTGGAAATGGAAAAAAAAACACATTGACACCGGTGTGTCAGACCCACCATACTTGCTCCGGACACTGCGAGAGGGCTGTACACGCAATGATCACACGCACGGCACAGCGGACACACCAGGAACCGCGGTGTTGGCCGTCGAATGGCGCTAGCTGCGCAGCATTTGTGCACCGCCGCCGTCAGTGTCAGCCAGTTTGCCGTGGCATACGGAGCTCCATCGCAGTCTTTAACACTGGTAGCATGCCGCGACAGCGTGGACGTGAACCGTATGTGCAGTTGACGGACTTTGAGCGAGGGCGTATAGTGGGCATGCGGGAGGCCGGGTGGACGTACCGCCGAATTGCTCAACACGTGGGGCGTGAGGTCTCCACAGTACATCGATGTTGTCGCCAGTGGTCGGCGGAAGGTGCACGTGCCCGTCGACCTGGGACCGGACCGCAGCGACGCACGGATGCACGCCAAGACCGTAGGATCCTACGCAGTGCCGTAGGGGACCGCACCGCCACTTCCCAGCAAATTAGGGACACTGTTGCTCCTGGGGTATCGGCGAGGACCACTCGCAACCGTCTCCATGAAGCTGGGCTACGGTCCCGCACACCGTTAGGCCGTCTTCCGCTCACGCCCCAACATCGTGCAGCCCGCCTCCAGCGGTGTCGCGACAGGCGTGAATGGAGGGACGAATGGAGACGTGTCGTCTTCAGCGATGAAAGTCGCTGCTGCCTTGGTGCCAATGATGGTCGTATGCGTGTTTGGCGCCGTGCAGGTGAGCGCCACAATCAGAACTGCATACGACCGAGGCACACAGGGCCAACACCCGGCATCATGGTGTGGGGAGCGATCTCCTACACTGGCCGTACACCACTGGTGATCGTCGAGGGGACACTGAATAGTGCACGGTACATCCAAACCGTCATCGAACCCATCGTTCTACCATTCCTAGACCGGCAAGGGAACTTGCTGTTCCAACAGGACAATGCACGTCCGCATGTATCCCGTGCCACCCAACGTGCTCTAGAAGGTGTAAGTCAACTACCCTGGCCAGCAAGATCTCCGGATCTGTCCCCCATTGAGTATGTTTGGGACTGAATGAAGCGTCGTCTCACGCGGTCTGCACGTCCAGCACGAACGCTGGTCCAACTGAGGCGCCAGGTGGAAATGGCATGGCAAGCCGTTCCACAGGACTACATCCAGCATCTCTACGATCGTCTCCATGGGAGAATAGCAGCCTGCATTGCTGCGAAAGGTGGATATACACTGTACTAGTGCCGACATTGTGCATGCTCTGTTGCCTGTGTCTATGTGCCTGTGGTTCTGTCAGTGTGATCATGTGATGTATCTGACCCCAGGAATGTGTCAATAAAGTTTCCCCTTCCTGGGACAATGAATTCACGGTGTTCTTATTTCAATTTCCAGGAGTGTATGTCGTATCATCCTGTCCCTTCTTCTCGTCAGTGTTTTCCACACATTCCTTTCCTCTCCGATTCTGCGAAGAACCTCCTCATTCCTTACCTTATCAGTCTACCTAATTTTCAACATTCGTTTGTCACATTACGTCTCAAACGCTTCGACTTCTGGTCCAGTTTTCCCACAGTCTATGTTTCACAACCATACAATTCTGTGCTCCAAATTGACTTTTTGAGAAATTTTTTCTTCAGATTAAGACATGTTTGATATTTATAAACTTCTCTTGGCCAGGAATGACTTTTTGGCCAGTGCTAGTCTGCTTTTGATGTCCTCCTTACTACGTCTGTCATTGGTTATTTTGTTGTCTAGGCAGCAGAATTCCTTAACTTCATCGTGACCATCAACGCTGATGTTAAGTTTCTCGACGTTCTCATTTCTGCTACTTCTCATTACTTTTGTCTTTCTTCGATTTATGCTCAGTCAATATTATGTATTCATTAGACTGTTCATTCCATTCCACTCAGGACAGCCATGTCATCAGCGAATTGTGTCACTGATGTCCTTTCACCACTACTGAACCATACAAAATTAATTTTTGCGTATTTTGAGACTTGTGAATGACACTACTTAAACAGCTCTGTGAATCAGGTGATCAAGGACGTAGATCGATGTCTTTGTCAGCTTGGTTTTACTTTCTGTTGATCCTGCTGACACGTCGTGGTCTATGAGTCATGGTTTACACCTCCGTAACAAAGGGGCAGGGGAATTATCACCCGTGAGAATATTCCTGTGGTGACTAATGAGAGACCAGTTTCTTTCAGGGCTAACTCTGATGTCAAGAAATCAGTGTTAACAGAAGTAAATATATATGAAAATCTTTTACATTTTGAGAGACAAACGCAAATCGATATTGTGCGGTGTGCTTACCGTTTCTCTGGTGCCCTAGTCAGCTTGAGTGTTGGTTTTAGTCGATTTCCCACATTCATTTACTCATTTACTGAAATGCTAGGCGGGTCCCCAATCTCTGCTACAGAAAGTAAGGCGTACAGACAAAATACGATACTACACAAAATGGTTCAAATGGCTCTGAGCACTACGGGACTTAACTTCTGAGGTCATCAGTCCCCTACAACTTAGAACTACTTAAACCTAACTAACCTAAGGACATCACACACATCCAGGTAGGATTGGAACCTGCGACCGTCGCGGCCAAGCTGTTCCAATCTGTAGCGCCTAGAACCGCTCGGCCACTCCGGCCCGCGATACTACACAAAAACAGAGTTCAAGAGACAGTTGTCACACACGACTTCCATTCCTGAATGTAACAGACGATTCTGGTGATACGAAGGTGACAATTTCATATTGAAATAAATTCGGCAAATAATGAAAACAATGGATTCCTTACGAAGGGCTAAATTCTAGGAGAGAGTCATGGGAGATAAAAGTAAGCTTATTGCACCAAAATATTTGAAGGGTAACAAATGAGCAATGAACGTCTCTTTTCTTTATGTGAATCACAGCCCACAAATTATCTGGATGTAACGAACGTTTCTGAACATCCTCTTATCACTGAAATTTCGGGAATTGTAGATATAGCATACCATGCAGGTACTGTAGGTTTGGTATCGAACATGGAAGAGTTGCCGTTTCCACTAAAATGATATACAAAACACGGGGCTCTCCGGTTTTTCTGTGATAAACACGTAGCTTGCAGTGCAAAAGTAGAATTTCATGTAATTTTGATAGTAATAGTCACAATGTACAGACCTTCATTTAGCTATTTTAAGTTATTTATGAAACGATATGATGTGCTGTTACATTTAGTAACTTCCAAACAGATCGACAAAAAATGAATTCGTGATTCCAGTTTAGATTTCTTAGGCTCTATGTATTCTGGTGCTATAATTAATTTACTTTCTTGCCATTCCATACGGTCTAACTTCTCTCAGACAGTTATTCGTTTAGTATAACAAGAGTTATATGAACAAGCTGCACTGCTACTGGCAACATTTTACATTGCCTTTGAGTCATAGTGTGTGGACTTTCACTACCGGAATGAATGACGCAAGTTGAAAACTTGGCAATTGAAACTTACGAAAGTAGTAACTGATAGGGAAGTTGATGAATTCGAAACTCTGGAAAGATGTACACAACAAACTTGGTGTTAATAAAGAAACGTAAAGTATTCTGTAACATAGTCATAGGATAATTTGAAATGTTCTAGAAAGAAGACTTTTGTAAGCTAATTTCCTAAACTTGTGTTACAAAATAATCAGAATATCACCCAACTGTTGGGGAAGGACACAGATACTGACAGGATTAAATAACACCACAAACTAAACTGTAAAATGTGTTGATTCTAAAGGTTAATTGCAACAGAAGGATAAGAACTATTTAGGAAAACGTATCAGAGAAAACAGGAAATTTCTTTAAACGTAGATACTTACCTTATCTAAGACAGCAAATAATTTCCAGAAACTTGAAATAATGTATTTACGTCAGTACTCTAGGTCTGAAACTTCCTTAAAAGATACCATACGCCTGATCTCTGATGTTGTAGGGCCTTTCGATACGATTGACTAGACAGGAAAAGTCACCAACCTGACTACATCTTTTAAGAAGAAAAAGATACATTTGGTAGATATCAGCACCAGAAATCGGTCCTGTGCGAAAATTTGGGCCATAATTGTTACAGTGTACTTTTATGACCTACTGAAATTAGAGCATACAAACATAGGCACGCATCTGTCGTCACTCGATTCGCCCCATTACCGCTACCGAACGGTTGGTTGGTTGTTATGGGGGAAGGGAACCCATCGATCCCATGGGGTTAGGGAAGAATGGGGAAGGAAGTCAACCGTCCCCTTTCAGGAGAACCCTCCTGACATTTGCCGTAAGCGATTTAGGAAAAATCACGGAAAACCTAAGTCAGGATGGCCGGACGCGGGTTTGAACCGTCGCCATGCCGAATGCGAGTCCAGTGCGCTAACCACTGCGCCACATAAGGTCGGCAGCCACCTAATGCCCGGGCGCGAAGTATAAGAGGCGAATGCCTCGAATGCCGCGCAGTCCAGAATCGGTATGCGAATCACGCAAAATCTCCGTGAGCATTGAGACAATCATCCTACCGACACACGAGATTGAAGATACACGTCTAATAAAATGCCGTGTCCTGCTGCGTGGAGAATTCCGTAACTGCCTCTTGCACACCTTCCTCCGAGAGGAATCGTCGGCCCTTCTGACACTTTTTAAGGGACCGAAGGAGTGATAACCGCGCGGGGAGATCTCAGGATTACAGGACGAGTCCTCGGTTATGTCCCTCTGGAGTTGGTCCGCAATGGATCAGATCGACTGGTATATTGTGTTGAATCGCGACCAGCATGGGACTAGGTGCACCATTCTATAACGGCGAATTCTGACAGACATGTTGCCTCATACACATTCTTCTTTATCCGATCGATGTCTACCAGTGTTTGTCCTCCAGCTGCCAAGAAAAGGATAACAGTACGTTGGTCGTTTGGGGGCCCTCTTAATTGGTCAGCCATGCAGCCACGTACGAAGCGGCTACGAGGATAGCAGAGTACGTGTGGCGTTCACACTCGGTTTTTAGTATGGATAAGCCACTTCAAAGGCCCCGTCAGATACGTTCTGCATCAATTCCACATATATAGAGAAAAACATTCGTCATGTCAGACGGATTGTAAAATGTCATATAGGAGAAAGTGATTGTAAATATTGTATTAGGTAATTGCAGGAACGCTCATCGAAAGCTCCCAGAAACAGAGACGCTTATAAGCGGTAATAAAGCCCACATTCTGGTAGGCACAGGGAACTGGCAGAAAGTACATGTCAGCAGCAGTGGAATTTAAATTACGATTTGGATGTACACTGCATGATAAGAAAAATGAAGCATCCATCTGAGGAAAGAAAATGAAATTGCTGAAGATTGAGAAGGTGTGTGCTTTTATTTCACTGATTACAAAACTGAGTCAAATTTCGAAAGAATTTGGCAGTATGAGCCCACTTATCAGTGTGACGTTTCACCCCCCCGCCCTCCCCCCACCCCCTGTGGCATGGGTGTAAGCATTAAATCGGTTGGGAAGGGTGTCATAAAGCCGTTATATCCTCTCCTGAGGCATCTGACACACTGTTAATTGTAACTGATCCTTTATAAAATGGATATTGGCTCTGAGACAGAGTTAGTCCCACACATGTTCTATCGGTGATACATCTGGTGTTCTTGCTGGCCATAGGAAGTGGTCAACGCGCAGTCACTCCGAAGAGTCAAGTTCCATGTGTAGCCGCGCATTGTTCTATTGAAAAATGGCACCACGGCACTGTTCCAGGAGGGCGCAAAATGTCCGCGAGGTACCGTTGTGCTACTATCAGCCACGACTTGAAATCGTACCTGATAGCTCCCATACCACTGACACCAGGAATAACACCTCTGTGCCTCTCCAAAACATTGCAAGAATGGAACCCCTTCCCCGGGCGCTGCGACAATCGCATGTGATCGCCATCTGGGGTAGTACAGAATTGCGATTCATCGCTCAACACAATACGACGTCGTTCATCGGCAGTCCACGCTTCCCAGACAACGTACCGGTGTTTGTGCTGTGCTGTTAGTGGCAGTTTATGCATGGTTTGGTAATACTGTGGTCTGGAAGCTGCTAGACTCTGTCCAGTGGTGCAGGATGTCAGAATTTTGCATGGACTCCATCACTTGTCCTCTGGTTGTAGGCACAGATCAGAAGATGTTACGATTTGTGTGGTTTACAATATGGCGATCCTTCCTCGTTGTAGTCAGACTTGGTCGGCTAGAACTCATTTCCATACAGTACAGTGCTGGGCCACTGTCACAACCGAATGCCCCTCAAATCTGATTATCGAACGATTAGACCACATCCCAAATGGAGACTAACAATGACGCCCCTTTTAAACTCTGTCAGGTACTGATAACGCTGTCTCGTACGAGTACACAGCAGATCCATGTCCTTCATAGCGATCACTCAACATTTGATTCTGTTCACGAACCATTATACATCCTACCAGACCATGTAACAACGATAGTCACGAACAACACAAATGCACTCTGGTGGCCATTACGCCTATCACAAAGAACTGTAATCCAATCACTTACATACCGGCCGATAGTGTACAATTGTACTAACAACGGAAACTTCTCATTGCACCCCCTTCAGATCTAGTGGTATGAGGGTGCAGTGGACAGCCCGTCAGAAAATGAATACAGCGTGAAAAGAGGAACAAGGTGTACTGGACTGTGAAAAAAAAGCAATATAGAAACAGTGATCCGTGCGAGAAAAAGAAGTTTTATATAAAGCAGCTGTGAAGAAGGACGTCGTCGTGGTTAAGTGGTTTTGGTGTTGGACTGCCAATTTTCCTTTTTTTTTTTTTTTTTCACTGTTAACTTCATCCAACTTTGTGTCTGTGTCGTGATGTAACGTCAGTTTGCAACAGTGAGGTTTAAGGAAGGGACCTATTAATGACAGCCGAAAGGAAGTGGCTTTCGAATGGAAAATGCAAATGTTTGATGACAAGGACACCAGTCAACCGAATCCTCCACCACCAAACACGTCTGGTGAGTGGTATTAGTGACAATAAGTGTGTCATGTGGTAGGAATCTCTTACCGACGCATCTAATTTCTACAACCGGTGAGTGATATATGCCTCCTTGCCCGATATAGGCGTTCGCATGAACCCGAATGTGATCCCTCCCGAGGAAATGATGAAACCATAATTGTGTGTTACATAAGCTACAACAAATGAACGCAACAGTTTCATAACCGCAAAGTTTCTCTGCGTTCCGTAAAATCATTGCGGTTTATCGTATCGCGTCATAGCTGCTCGCGTTGGCCGAGATCCATTGACTGTTAGCAGAATATGGAATCGGTGGGTTCAGGAGGGTAATACGGAACGCCGTGCTGGATTCCAACGGCCTCCTATCACTAGCAGTCGAGATGACAGGCATCTTATCCGCATGGCTGTAACGGATCGTGCAGCCACGTCTCGATCCCTGAGTCAACAGATGGGGACGTTTGCAAGACAACAACCATCTACACGAACAGTTTGCAGCAGCATGGACTAGCAGCTAGGAGACCATGGCTGCGGTTACCCTTGACGCTGCATCACAGACAGGAGCGCCTGCGAAGGTATACTCGACGAGGAACCTGGGTGCACGAATGGCAAAACGTCATTTTTTCGGATGAATCTAGGTTCTGTTTACAGCATCATGATGGTGCATCCCTGTTGGGCGACATCGCGGTGAACGCACATTGGAAGCGTGTATTCGTCATCGCCATACTGGCGTATCATCCGGCGTGATGGTATGGAGTGCCATTGGTTACACTTCCGGTCACATCTTGTTCGCATTGACGGCACTTTGAACGGTGGACGTTACATTTCAGATGTGTTACGACCCGTGGCTCTACCCTCCATTCGATCCCTGCGAAACCCTACATTTCAGCAGGATAATGCACGACCGCGTGTTGCAGGTCCTGTTCGGGCCTTTCTGGATACAGAAGATGTTGTACTGCTGTCCAGGCCAGCACATTCTCCAGATCTCTCACCAATTGAAAACGTCTGGTCAATGGTGGCCGAGCAACTGGCTCGTCACAATACGCCAGACACTACTCTTAATGAACTACGGTATCGTGTTGAAGCTGCATGGGCAGCTGTACGTGTACACGCCATCCAAGCTCTGTTTGACTCAGTGCCCAGGCGTATCAAGGCCGTTATTACGTCCAGAGGTGGTTGTTCTTGGGAACTGATTTCTCAGGATGTATGCACTCAAATTGCGTGAAAATGTAACCACATATCAGTTCTAGTATAATATATTTGTCCAATGAATACCCGTTTATCATCTGCATTTCTTCTTGGTGTAACAATTTTAAAGGCCAGTAGTGAGACAGGCGGAATCCGAATACGTCAACTAACGATTACACCTTCATCAGAATTTAGGTTTATTGTTTAGTAACAAACAAAAATACAGAGATGCGCTTCATTGTAATTGATGTTGATCAATTCGGCCGTGAGCTAATTAAGACGATATTGCAGTGTCTGTGTCATTCCCAACTACGATGCAAAGTTCCTTCAGACGAGCCTGGAAGTCCAAAGACAGAACGAGGTGGCGCAGTTGTTAGCACACTGCATTCGCATTCGAGAAGACGACGGTTCAAATCCGCATCCGGCCATCCTGATTTAGGTTTACCGTGACGTCCATAAATCGCTTCTACATCTACATCTACGTCCATACTCCGCAAGCCACCTGACGGTGTGTGGCGGAGGGTTCTTTGAGTACCTCTATTGGTTCTCCCCTCTATTCCAGTCTCGTATTGTTAGTGGAAAGAAAGATTGTCGGTATGCCTCTGTGTGGGCTCTAATCTCTCTGATTTTATCCTCATGGTCTCTTCGCGAGATATACGTAGGAGGGAGCAATATACTGCTTGACTCCTCGGCGAAGGTATGTTCTCGAAACTTTAACAAAAGCCCGTAGCGAGCTACTGAGCGTCTCTCCTGCAGAGTCTTCCACTGGAGTTTATCAATCATCTCCGTAACGCTTTCGCGATTACTAAATGACCCTGTAACGAAGCGCGCTGCTCTCCGTTGGATCTTCTCTATCTGGTACGGATCCCACACTGCTGAGCAGTATTCAAGCAGTGGGCGAACAAGCGTACTGTAACCCATTTCCTTTGTTTTCGGATTGCATTTCCTTAGGATCCTTCTAATGAATCTCAGTCTGGCATCTGGTTTACCGACGATCAACTTTATATGATCATTCCATTTTAAATCACTCCTAATGGGTAATCCCAGATAATTTATTGAATTAACTGCTTCCAGTTGCTGACCTGCTATATTGTAGCTGAATCATAAGGGATCTTTCTTTCTATGTATTCGCAGCACATTACACTTATCTACATTGACATTCAATTGCCATTCCCTGCACCATGCGTCAGTTCGCTGCAGATCCTCCTGCATTTCAGCACTATTTTCCATTGTTACAACCTCTCGATATGCCACAGCATCATCCGCAAAAAGCCTCAGTGAACTTCCGATGTCGTCCACAAGGTCATTTATGTATATTGTGAATAGCGACGGTCCTATGACACTCCCCTGCGGCACGCCTGAAATCACTCTTACTTCGGAAGACTTCTCTCCATTGAGAATCACATGCTGCGTTCTGTTATCTAGGAACTCTTCAATCCAATCTCACAATTGGTCTGATAGTCCATATGCTCTTACTTTGTTCATTAAACGACTATGGGGAACTGTATCGAACGCCTTGCGGAAGTCAAGAAACACGGCATCTACCTGGGAACCCTTGTCTATGGCCCTCTAAGTCTCGTGGACGAATAGCGCGAGCTGGGTTTCACACGATCGTCTTTTTCGAAACCCATGCTGATTGCTACAGAGTAGGTATCTAGTCTCCAGAAAAGTCATTATACTCGAACACAATACGTGTTCCAAAATTCTACAACTGATCGACGTTAGAGATATAGGTCTATAGTTCTGCACATCTGTTCGACGTCCCTTCTTCAAAACGGGGATGACCTGTGCCCTTTCCCAATCCTTTGGAACGCTACGCTCTTCTAGAGACCTACGGTACACCGCTGCAAGAAGGGGGACAAGTTCCTTCACGTACTCTGTGTAAAATCGAACTGGTATCCCATCAGGTCCAGCAGCCTTTCTTCTTTTGAGCGATTTTAATTATTTCTCTATCCCTCTGTCGTCTATTTCGATATCTACCATTTTGCCATCTGTACCACAATCTAGAGAAGGAACTACAGTGCAGTCTTCCTCTGTGAAACAGCTTTGGAAAAAGACATTTAGTATTTCGGCCTTTAGTCTGTCATCGTCTGTTTCAGTACCATTTTGGTCACAGAGTGTCTGGACATTTTGTGTTGAACCACCTACCGCTTTGACATAAGACCAAAATTTCTTAGGAGTTTCTGCCAAGTCAGTACATAGAACTTTACTTGAACGCCTCTCGCATAGCCCTCCTCACACTACATTTCGCTTCCCGTAATTTTTGTTTGTCTGCAAGGCTTTGGCTATGTTTATGTTTGCTGTGAAGTTCCCTTTGCTTCCGCAGCAGTTTTCTAACTCGGTTGTTGTACCACGGTGGCTCTTTTCCATCTCTTACGATCTTGCTTGGCACACACTCATCTAACGCATATTGTACGATGGTTCTGAACTTTGTCCACTGATCCTCAACACTATCTGTACTTAAAACAAAACTTTTGTATTGAGCTGTCAGGTACTCTGAAATCTGCTTTTTGTCACTTTTGCTAAACAGAAAAATCTTCCTACCTTTTTTAATATTTCTATTTACGGCTGAAATCATCGATGCAGTAACCGCTTTATGATCGCTGATTCCCTGTTCTGCGTTAACTGTTTCAAATAGTTCGGGTCTGTTTGTCACCAGAAGGTGTAATATGTTATCGCCACGAGTCGGTTCTCTGTTTAACTGCTCAAGGTAGTTTTCAGGTAAAGCACTTTAAAAAATTTCACTGGATTCTTTGTCCCTACCACACGTTATGAACGTTTGAGTCTCCCAGTCTATATCCGGCAAATTAAAATCTCCACCCAGAACTATAAAATGGTGGGGAAATCCACTCGAAATATTTTCCAAATTATCCTTCAGGTGCTCAGCCACAACAACTGCTGAGCCAGGGGGCCTATAGAGACATCCAATTAGCATGTCTGAGCCTGCTTTAACTGTGCCCTTCAGCCAAATTATTTCACATTTCGGATCTCCGTCAATTTCCTTCGATATTATTGCACTTCTTATCGCTATAAACACGCCTCCCCCTTGATTGTCCAGCCTGTCTCTGCGGTATACATTCCAATCTGAGTTTAGAATTTCATTACTGTTTACATCTGGTTTCAGCCAAGTTTCTGTCCCTAGTACTTTGTGGGCATTGTGACCGTTTATTAATGAGAGCAGTTCTGGGACCTTTTTATAGACGCTCCTGCAGTTTACTATTATCACATTAATATTGTTATTCCCTGTTGAGTTTTGCCTACTAGTACCTTGTCAGGTCTCTGGAGGCATCTTGTTGGGCCTAGGGAGGGAATTCTCTAACCTAAAAAACCTACATGTGCACTCCACACGTAGTCCGCTACCCTTGTAGCCGCTTCCTGCGTGTAGTGCACGCCTGACCTATTCAGGGGGACCCTACATTTCTCCACCCGATGGCGGAGGTCAAGAAATTTGCACCCAAGATCTCCGCAGAATCGTCTGAGCCTCTGGTTTAAGCCTTCCACTAGGCTCCAAACCAGAGGACCGCGATCGGTTGTGGGAACGATACTACAAATAGCTCAGATTCCACCCCGCGAGCGAGGCTTTCCGCCATCACCAACTCCGCCAGCCGCCCGTATGAACTGAGGATGACCTCTGAACCCAGACGGCAGGAGTCATTGGTGCCGACATGAGCAACAATTTGCAATCGGGTGCACCCAGTGCTCTCTATCGCCGCCGGCAGGGCCTCCTCCACATCTCGGATGAGACCCCCTGGCAAGCAGACAGAGTGAACACTGGCCTTCTTCCCCGACCTTTACGCTATTTCCCTAAGGAGCTCCATCACCCGCCTAAAGTTGGAGCTCACAATCACTAATAAACCCCTCCCCACGTGTGCCTGCTCGGACCTTGCTGCAGGAGCAGCCACATGTCCACTCACAGGCAGAGCGGGCGATGCCACACGGCCAGCCTCCACATTAACCCTCCGCCTCGTGCGCCGCGAACGCCGCTGAACCCGCCACTCCCCTTGGCGAGAGGGTGTGGCCCAACCGCGCCCGGTACCCGCGAAGATGTCTCGACAGCAGGGACTGTGGGTGAAGCATGTAACACCTGGGGTGTACCTTGCGACGCACCAGACTCCCCACTGCCGCTAAACTCCGAGGCAGCAGCCTGAAGACGGCTGACCGCGGCCATCAACACGCTCAGCTGTTCGCGAACAGTGGCCAGCTTCAGGCATATGCCGGGATTGTTCCTTTGAAACGGCCCGGCCGAGTTCAGTCCCCATCCTTCCCTAATCCGATGGAAACGGTGACCTCACTGTCTTGTCCCCCCCCCCCCCCCCCCCCAAAAAAAAATCAACCAAACAACCAGAATCTCCGAAGTAATAGGCACCTGGCGACTATAGCTGTTACGAAATATAATTATTGTATTCGCAGTTGCGAATATGAACAACCATCACTGTATACTGGGTTGACGACAAATTTTGTGCCGGACTCGCACCCGGATTTCCCTTTTGACGCGTTACCATTTGGTTCGCTGAGCACTATTCAAGAACAGACCCAGACTTCCATATCTCGTCAACCATGTGTCTACAAGCTGTACTCGTACACCAATTATGTATATTCCCGTACGGATGAGACTTCTTGCTTGAAAGTAAATACAGAAAACTGCAAACAGTCACTTTTTAAGAGTTATTTATTATTCGATGATGCGGTTTTCGAACGTTTTCAGATTCATCTTCAGATGGTTTTCTGGAAGTTAAATCATTATTTCTTGCATGATGCTGGGTACTTGTTTGCAACAGTATAGCTGGTTCATGGAATAATAAATAACTTTTCAATAAAGGGACTGGTTGTTGTTCTGTGTATTTACATTCAATTAACAGTCACAGGATCCAAAATATCCGTATTGGATAACCTTAATCTTTTACTTGAAAGTCGCTCGCTCGGTTTCGGAGAATAAATACGGTATTGCAGTGCCGTTGTTCTTCCTAATTACGATGCAAAGTTAGTTTGGACATGCGTGAACGAAGCAAAGGCAAGCTGATGTAAGGATTACGAGAACTCTACGTCTCGACACAGGGACCGACCTGGATAGCGCAGTGGTTAACACACTGGACTCGTATTCGGAAGGACGACGGTTCAAACCCGCTCCGGATCATCCTGATTTAGGTTTTCCGTGCTTTCCCTAAATTGCCTGACGCAAATTCCGGTAGGGTTCCTTCAAATGGGCACGACTACTTTCCTTCTCCATACTTCTCTAAGACGAGCTTGTGCTCTAATGACCTCGTTGTCGACGGGACATTAAACGGTAATCACCTCACTCCTCGAAATAGAGATGGTTCTTGGAACTAAGTAAGATACCAATCGCCAAGTCTTTGCTGCATCACCACTCAAGAAATTGAGATGCCACGTGTGTGACAGAAGACAGGATAAGAAATCCAATAACACATGTACCAAACGTAACCGTCCAGTTCGCAAGAAACATGAAAAACTAAGTCGTTCACGGACGACAATTCTCGCCTCCATCGTCCACATGTTGTGACTGACTTCCTTCAGGATACCGGTATCGCTCGACTAGAGTGGCCAGCATGTTCTCCAGACGCGAACCCCATCGAACATGCCTGTATAGACTGAAAAGGGCTGTTTATGGACGACGTGACCCACCATCCACTCTGAGGAAGAGAAACTTTTTTTTTTTTTTTTTGCAGACATCCGATATGCGAACCATGAGTGACCCGGCAGACGTCAAATACGGTAATCGAATTTTTGCCGTACCCGTCCCAGCGTGGCATCGTCGACTGTGGCAGTCACTTCCCGTATTCTCTCCCGGAGCTCTGCTACATCACGTGGTAGAGGCAATACGTACACCAGATCTTTAATGTGCCCCCGTAGAAAAAAGTCACACCGAGTGAGATCTGGTGATCGGGGAGGCCATTTCATGAAACAGCTTCCGACCGCACCTGAACTCGACGTGTTTCCAACTAGCGCTGACTATCAGCAGATTACCAAACTACGCTGTGGCGGTGTACATGAAAAAAACTTTCAGGGTTTCTCTTGAAAATGACATATGTATGATATCTCTACAATGTTTCGTTTTTGTGCAATAAATAATTGAAAGTGTTCCCCTATATGGTGGGAAAACCCATTACTGTACGATTACACGATTACAAACATGCCATGAAAGCAATCACATTTATTAAAATATCTGGGAGTAAGCGTACAGAGCGATATAAAGTGGAACGAGCACCTTAAACTAATCTTAGGAAAGACAGATGCCAGACTGAGATTCATTCGGATAATCCTGAGAAATTGTAGTCCACCCGCGAAGGAGATAGCTTACAAAATCTGAATATTGCCCGTCATTCCGAGATCCGTAAAAGAAAGAATTGACAGGGATCCAAAGAAAAGCAGTGAGTTTCCTCACAGGTGCGCTTAGTAAGCGCGAAAGCCCAAAGGAGATGCGTCGTCCAACTCTATTCGCAGATGTTACAGGAGACGCGTTACTCATCACCATGTGGTTCATTGTTACAATTTTTGTGAGAACACTTTCCTCCAACAATCAACCAACACAATGCTTTCTCCTACGCATATCCATGAAAGAAAATTAGATTGCACTCACATGGAGGTCTACCAATAATCGTTCCCCCTGCGCTCGTATCACGACCGAACAGAAAAGGAAGGAGTTGCTAGTGGTACACAAAGTACGCTCCGCCACACATCCTTGATAACAAACAGCATGGATACCAGAAACCTCAATCATGCGAAATGCAATTCTCGCTTTTGTCACATGACGTCCTGAAAACAGTGGGTGAAGGCAGTCAGTTAGATACGATATTTCTTGACTTCCGTTCACTTCCACACCAACGCTTATTAACGAAAAGATTATCATATCGTGTGTGAAACAAAATTTATAACAGGAATGATGATTCTGGGATGTACAGACGAAGGTTGTTGTACGTTAATGACTTAGCAGACTATATTAACAGTAATTTCTGACGTTTCGAATTGAGGGATGATATAGTGAGGCTCCAAAGACAAGCAGCGAGTTTCGTCACGTGTTCGCTTAGTAAGCGCGAAAGCGTATTGGAGAAGCTTCGTCCAAATCTAGTTGCAGATGCTGCAAGAGACGTGTACTCTGAAAGAAACTGCACTAATATCAAGTCACATTTTGATAAGATTTTAAATTGGAGTAAATATTGGCAGCTTGCTTCAAATGTCGAGAAATGTAAAACTGTGCTCTCCTCTAAACGAAAAAACAAAACAACAGAAAACAGTATCCTGTTACTGCAGTATCAATGGGTCACATTTGGAATATATCACCTCATACAAATACCTGGGTGTATGAGTGAGCAGAGATATTAAATAGAATGATCAGTCGTAGTTAAAGTAGGTGACGGAGATCAGTCCGTTGGTACGAGTTTGCTTACAAAACACTCCTGCGACCCAAGCGAGAGTACTGTTCATGTGCATGGGACCCATACCAAATGAGACCAACTGGAGGTACTGAAGGGCAACATGTATTTGACAGGTGTTTTACCCGTGGGAGTGTGTTGCGGAGATGTTGAAAAGACTCAACTGGCAGACACTTGAAGAAAAATGCTAACTTTCCTGTGTAAACCTACTTAGGAAGTTTCAAGAACCTACACCGTCGGCAAAAAAATCGCAACACCAAGAAGGAGTTGTGTGACACAAACGAAAGTTGGTTGGTGTATTTCTACCTCTGAAAGACGATGTCTATTCAAATGTCACGCCATTCGTTTCAGATTGGCGCTAGCAGCGGCACTGTAACGTTGAAAATCGGGTTTACTTTAAATACACTCTGTAATGGTCATGGGCGTTAGTTACCTATGAGATGGGGCGTGGTGAGTTGGTGTTAGTCGCCGGCCGCGGTGGTCTAGCGGTTCTAGGCGCGCAGTCCGGAACCGCGCGACTGCTACGGTCGCAGGCTCGAATCCTGCCTCGGGCATGGATGTGTGTGATGTCCTTAGGTTAGTTAGGTTTAAGTAGTTCTAAGTTCTAGGGGACTGATGACCACAGATGTTAAGTCCCATAGTGCTCAGAACCATTTGAACCATTTTTTTGGCGTTAGTCAAGAATACTTTTAAGGCGACAAAGATGCCAGTACCAGCACCTTACTCCGGTTGAACGAGGTCGTGCATTAGTGGATCGAGAAGCTCGACGTTTCTTCCGATATATTGTAGAAAGACTTGGCAGGAATGTAGCCACTGTACGTGACTGCTGGGAGCCGTGCTCAGGAAAATGTACGGCAGCAAGAAGACCGGGCTCTGGACAGCCACGTGGCACTACCGAGAGGATGCGTGCGTGGCTCTGGGCATTGCACTGCATCTGGAGCAGCAATCAGAGCAACAGTGGGAACCACAGTGGCGCAAAGAACTGTTTACTTCAAGGACAGCTCCGAAATAGATGCCCTGCAGCGTACATTCCACTGTCCCCAAACCACTGCCATTTGCGTCTTCATTGGAGTCAATCAAGAGCTCATTGGAAGGCTGGGTGGAGGTCTGCTGTGTTTTCTGATGAGAGTCTTGTGTAAGTGATGGCCGTGTGTTGGTTAGATGGAGGCCAGTTGAGGACTGCAGCTAACGTGTCTGCGTGCTACACGAACAGGACCTAGATTTATCGTTTTGGGTGCGATTTCGTATGAGAGCAGGAGCACTTTCGTGCTCATCCCTCGCACCCTTACTGCAATCTGATTCGACCTGCTGTAGTGCCACTCATGAACAGGAATGGGGGGGAGGGGGGGTATGTTTTCCAGCAGGGTAACATTCGTCCATGTACCGCTGTTGTAACTCAACACGCTCTACAGAGTGAAGACACGTTGCCTTGGAATGGTCGATCAGCAATGTCTTTCCAATGTAGCACATGTGGGACATCTACGGACGACGACTCCAACGTCACCCACAAACAGTATTAATCGTCCCTATATTGACCGACAGAGTGCAACAGGCATGGAACTCCATCCCACATACTGACTTCCCAAACCGGCACGACACTTTGCATACGCTTTTGTGTGCTTGCACCCAACATTCTGGCGGTTATACAGGTTATTAATGAAGCAACAGCTCACATTTGCAATGGCTTATCTCATGCTTACATTAACCTGCGTTCTTGCAATGTTAATCACTTAAATATCTTACCTTGACAAATATATTCCCGAAATTTCATTATTCTACATTAATTATTTTTTGGTGTTGCGACTTTTTCTGTCCGTGTATTTTAAGTGAGGAACCTAGTAAAATGATAGTTCTCTACGTATCTCTCCAGTAGCGACCACGAAGATGGCATTGTCTAATTACAGAATGCTTAAATAACTTACGTAATAATCATCTTGTGGTGCAGTTCTTCTTGTTGTCTCCGTGGTTGCTAAGAAAATGGGATGAGAAGTTCCGCCTTATGCAAGACACCTTTTTTCTTTTGTTTCACCCATACATGTTTCAGCACATTTGTGCTATCGTCAGTGAGTTCTGTTTTTATTTTCAACTGTAAATTTGTTGTTAACATATTAACATTTGCGTCGTTTACAACATTATGTAAAAGTTGCATTTATAACTTAATTGGCGAAAAGTAACATACCTTACATTATGTTATTGTCCTCTTGTTTTGGTAGCTGTTATGCTACACAATATACAACTTGTCATCTGCAAACAGCAAAACATAATTTATTTTCTGTTTGTTATGCATTTACGAACGTAAATAAGACTGTATCACGTTTTCTCTCTGTAACTTACAATTTTGAAGTTGTGGTACGTTTTCCTGTGTTGTTGGTGAAGTAAATAGGCTTATTTCTTTGCCTGTGTTCGCGTGGCAATGCAGTTTGTCAATTACTCAAAACATAGGCGGAGTTTTCGCTGCCATTACGTGTTGTTGTGGCTGTGTGCTGCGTGTTCTGCTGGGTGAAACATCATATGATGCAGGCTGTAAAGTGAGACGAATGACATTAGCAGAACAAAACAGAAACAGAGCAGATGAGCGGCATTTCGGCCTCCACCAAATGGATAAACCATTGGTGATTGTCGGGCTAATAAAGAAGGTGTGAAAAAGTTAGGATGACTAAGCACAGGGATGGCAATGTTACTCACATGGCAATTGCTCGCTCAGCTTAAGACGTGAGAATTTTTGAAACGTATAATCTACCACCAAGATTAAAATTTATCAGGAAATTAAATACAAACTTATCATATCTATCTTACGACGAAAGCTTGATGTAATGGAAAAAAAAACTGTTTGTTTCAGTCACAGCTATGAAATGATTTAAGTATATCACACAATAATCAGAATCTGTCTTCATAAGGAAAATGTATCTCGTCTGATGCAGATACAAAAATAAAGCTATGAACAAGCGTGCAATTCCAGATTTACGTCAATGTGTTCACTGCTTCTATAAAGCTTTCATCTGAATTGATGATTCCCTAAATGACGAAAATCGACAAATTACTGCTATTAATGGTCCCTTCAAGCATTTCCCAAGCCTGTCTTGTGAAGAAACTACGTATTTAAAAAACACACACTTCTGGTTACTCCCACGTTGTATTGAAACGAGACTGCAAGATGGTTTATAATGCAGAGTTGTCTTAAGGCAGTAGGTAATCAGTTCCGGTTTGTGCTGGGATAGCTACCTTTTCACGTCCAGTCTCAGGTTACACAGCTGGTATCAGATTACAACCTCAGCTCCCCTGTGCCAACACTCCCCCCGCCCCCCCCCCCTCTTCTCACCCCCCTTTAGACAACATAACAACTTGGATTTGATCAATGTCACACACGACACTTAATCTGAAGCTTTAGTTTCATACTCTAGTTTAATACGAGAATCTAGAGTCTCATGAATGACTGCTTGTTTTGTATGAGTGGTGTTTCGTCACAGAAAAATAACTAAAGTGAACGAATAAATGCTAGTATTCTGATAATACTACCTGTTGTTACACTGATCGTAATGATATTCCGTGGGCATTTCCCTCGATATTGTTGTACATGCTGAAATATCTGACATATCTGTTGTTTCTCTGAAATGATTAATTCATCTATCGTTTGTAGCAAAGTAGGATCCCAGGTACTGTTCAGGAAGGTCAGGTTTTAGGTGTTTTTCTTTGCCGGTTTCTCCAGCCATTCCAACAATGGTTTAGTTCCTCCAATCATCATGGTACCTTTAATGGTAACAGGAAGCTGAAACTGTGTTCCAGCTATGTCGCACTTGATTCCATTAGTTAATGACTCATTCTGTCGCAATTCTAATTTTACCATATCTCTAAATGTTCTGTTGTTACAGTGCCTAACTGCTACTCGTACTCTCTCTAGCGACAATATGAAAAAAATCCAATGATGGCCAAGCAGTTGAAAATGTTATCAGGCATTGATACTAACCTTCTGCATTCTGGTGCTTCAGTTTTTCCTAGGAATAACTGAATTTCACACGATTTCTTGCCAGTTTGCACGTCATTTTAAATTGCAGTGTGCGGACACCAAACAACAGGTGACAAGTGGTTATATGACTTTAATACCACTCCGTGGGTTTTCAACAATAACAATTGGTACAGGTTTCGACGCCCATCTAGACACAGAATTTCTTGCTATATCAGTTCTGGTTCAACCATGTCACACTCAGTTAGTGGAGAAAAAGCGTTCGATAGTAAACGTCTTTTCGTGTGTAGTAACATCGGTGATATATACAGGATTCGACTGCCAGTCAGCACAGGTTTTTACGTCATGTTATTTGCAGTTCAGACATGTACACAACTCGCTGCTGCTGAAATAAGACGATATTTAACGTCTATTCGTGAATAGAAGCCCTGACTAAAGGTCCTGGGTTCGAATACAGTAAGTCAATACCTTTTAGAATTTTCATTTCACATTCAGTAATCTCCTTCTTGGTGAAAAATTGTGATTTGTATAAGTTTATTGGGCTCGGTCAACAATCCTACTGGGAGTTGGTTTGGAATCCCCATCCAGCACAAAAGCTTTATTCGGTGCCATTTCAAGGTTAAGCCAGAGTACACGTTGTTACTTGTAACTGAAATCATATTTAATATCTTCTATGGTTAGCTAACAAGAATAGTAGTTGCTGGATTGGATCCCAGGTCCAGACCAATACAGAAATGTCCACATTTTACTTGCAAGTTGAAATTTGAAATGCCACTTACATTAAAAAAAATTAGTTGACAAGTATAACGGGTGTACCATCTCTTATTACCGTTCTTATAGTACCTGCATTATCGTTATATTAATTTGCAGCAATGAACAATCCGCCATCTCCGGTTTGTAAGCGTCACACACTCTCTCAAACGGTGAAATTTCATTTCTTTTCTCTTCCTCTTCTAGGTGCATCAGTTTTCTTGTTATGCAGTGTACATCTCAATAGCGATTTAGAATTTCATCGCTGCTAACAAGTAGTTTCAGCCAACTTCCTGTGCGTAGCAGTAAGATTACAGTTTATAAGCCACTCTATTCCTGGGAGCTTTCGACGAGCGTTCTTGGAATCACCTAATACAGTATTTACAATCTCTTCGCCCTATCTGATATTTTACAATCTATATGCAATGATGAATGTTTTCTCTATGACTAACGGGACTGAAACAGAACGTACCCTAAAAACTGGATAGTGTACGGCACACGCACTCTGTTACCCTTGCGGTCGCTTGATGCATTTCTGCTTGCCTGGCCAATGAAGACAAGTCCTACAGGACTAGCGAGCTGTTATTCTTTTATTGGATGCTGAAGGAAAAATACCGGTGGACATCCATCGCATATGGAGCTGGATGTCTGTAGAAAACTACTGTTATGGAATGGTGCAGCAAGTTCTGTGCTGGTCAAGATTCTACACAAGACGGCGGTCGATCTGGGTGACCAAACCCATCCATAACGGACCAACTCAAGACGGAGACACCCGAGCACCTGCCCTGCAGTCCTGAACTCTCCCTATGCCATTATCGCACCTTCGGCCCCTTAAAAAGTGCCAGAGGGGTCGACGATTCGCCCCTGACGAAGATGTGCAGCAGTCAGTTACGGACTTCTTCACGCTGCAGGAAATTACCAAATTGTATCTTCAACCCGGTACGTTGGTAGGACGATTGCCTCAACACTCACGGCGATTTTGCCTGATTGGCCTGCCGATTCTGGACTGTGCGGCATCCGATGCATTTGCCTCTCTCTCATACTTCGTGCTCGTTCATTATGCGGCCACTGTGTGACGGAGCGGGAGACAGCTGATGCGCGGTCCTGTCTGTCAGCTTTAAATTCAGAAGGATATAAATGCGCACTATAAGAATTATGGCCCAAATTTCCCCGCGGGATCGATTTCTGGGGCTCATATGTTGCAAGTGTATTTTCTTCTTCTTATTTTTTCTTATTAAAATATGAGGTGAAGTATCTGATGTTTCCTTGTAAGGTGTATGCGTACCAGCCTAGTCGAGGGTCTCTATAGACCCTGCAGAATCAGAGACCAGACATTTAGGGAAGTGTGCAGAGCTACGGTACTGACGTAAAAACATTACTGGAAATTTCTGCAATTTATTTGTTGTGTTTGATGATATCATTATCTACGTTTTAAGATATAGCCTCTTTCTTCTAACACGATTGCCCTCCTTCTTTCGAATTCGCTCATATTTTGTTGCTGGAGGATCTCCACTATTCTTTAGAATTACCTCATTTTCATGTTGTGGCAAATATGCTTAGCATTTTAGAGCTTAGTTTGTAATGTTATTTAATATTGTCAGTATCTGTGTCCTTCTCGAACACTTTTGGGGGATATTGTATTTGTAACCCGAGGTTTAGAAGCATTTAATTTTCTTACAGAAGTTCACTTTCTAGGACGTTTCAGATTTGCCTGTAACTATATTACCAAGTACTTTATATTTTATTTTATTAACAACAAGTGTGTTGTGTAGATCTTTGCAGAATTTAGGATTCATCTACTCCCCTATCCTTTATTACGTTCATAGGTTTCATATGCCAATTTTTCAACTCGCCGGCCGCGGTGGTCTAGCGGTTCCAGCGCTCCGTCCGGAACCGCTCGACTGCTACGGTCGCAGGTTCGAATCCTGCCTCGGGCATGGATGTGTGTGATGTCCTTAGGTTAGTTAGGTTTAAGTAGTTCCAAGTTCTAGGGGACTGATGACCACAGATGTTAAGTCCCATAGTGCTCAGAGCCATTTGAACCATTTTTTTCAAGTCGCGTCATACATCCTGTTAGTGAATGTCCGTAGCTGAGCGTCATCATAAAAAAAAAAAAATTAAATATACAAATGCCACACGATGATTTCTTTTTTGCTACCAAATTCTCCAGGCAAGTCCTGGCCCATACCTCTTCGATCAGTACTACGTGACGGTAGGACTTCCCGATTTTCTCTGAAACAATGAATTTTAATGCTCCTTGGCTACAACTATATTTAACAGAGACTCTTCGTTATCTAACTGGTAACAAGAGTGCCCCAAGACTGATTTGTCTCCATCCCTGTTTACATTGGCTGCTACTGTTACGGCGAAAACCCCTTCTCCGGTACACATACTCTTGTAAGTCGGTGACGTCTCTTCCAAGTCCTGGAACTGTTCTAAAATCTCAATGATCCCGTCCACTCCATTTCGACCAGTCTATCTTCTGGTGCAACCAGTACCTCCTCAGGATAAGCCAAGGCCCACTTAATAATTATCGGCTGAAACATTTACATTTCCCCTCGTATGACTTCTGTCTCACCATTTACAACCATCCCATCCAAGTAACTGATACAGTAAAACACCATGAACTAACCCAAAAACTAACATCGACACTTGGCTTACAATCGTAAAACATTGTGTAATTTGACAATTATTTAAAGTGTTTCACTTTTTATCTGCTTTTAAATCATCCTCGATGAAGAACAGCTGATACCGGTGAGAACCTACCATTTGTTTGAGTGGGGTGAGGGGGATGAAATGAAGAAAAGATATTTCCACTCCAAATCGTGCAGAAAATTGCGACTATTGAGTTTGGCCGTGAATGAAGAATCAGAGACACCACATCTACATGGAGCGCTCCAGTGTTTGTGACTTTTCCCCACCAACGCTGCAGAATTTAAAGCGGGACACTACTACGCCACAATGGAGGAGTCGCAGCGCAATTCCCATTTCGATCTCGAAACCAAATAAGGTCTCCAAGCACACAGTGACTCGAATGCCGATATCACTGTTTGATTTTTTTAGACAACCACATCCATAACAGATTATCTTATCACTCACTGAGTCCTAAATAGAAAACTGAACCTACACTGTTCCATAAAGAACGGTACAACCGGAGAAAAGGCCTCATAAATGGCGAACAGTTCTTTACTGACAGTTAATATTTGCTTGCGTTATGAATATACCACTTCCTACCTCACATCCATTTTACAGCACTCTTCCCACCCGTAATCCCTGTTACGTGGCTCAACCTACTTAATTCTTAAAGTCTCACTGTCAACAATCACGCTCACTAATAACCATCATAGTTCCTAATGACTTCTGGATTAATTAATCTTTTGTCTTCACAACCAAAGAGTTCAGTGACACCTCAGCTGTAACATCTAGCACACAGCAGTACGCCAGTTCATCAGACACGGAGCACACCCAGTGCTGCACAACACATTAATACGATATTCCACAAAATCGCAGCGTAAATCATCCTGGTCACGATTTCTTTTATTAGCAGCCAGCGGCTTGTGATCCAATTTCTTACCCAACAGTGTACTGATGTTCTACCAAACCAGTAACTGTAAATTATCTGACCTAGAAACAGCATGCAACCGTATATGTCATTCGCATCTAAAATTCAATCTTGAGAATTTTATGAAACTGCAATAAATTATATGTGACACTATTTCACTGTAACCACCTTTATTATACCAACTATTACATTATCGGTTTTGACTCTTTTTTTCAAAAGCCCACGATATGTCAAACACGTCTTGCTGAAATCCGCATGTTCAGTAAACTCTTTCATCCAGAAGGATCACTTCCTATTTAACTGACACCAACGCTTGTATCTTACATCTAAGTGAAGTGGTGTGCCAAAGCGTTATTCTTCTCAATCGTGTGCACTTTCAAAACCTAAATCATGCCCTTCCTGCAAATCCTCAAGTACAGCAATGACACCTCTTTGCTCTATCTACCAGAAATCCCAAGGGTCCCTCTATATTCACGTGGCCTTCCGGCACAACCAGTCGACCTGAAAACACAGCCTCGGGTGCAGACCCCAGATTCTTTAGTAACGAACTTCACTCAGCTAACATCACCATGAAATTCTGCTACAGAGCTACCCATCCTTCTACATCAAAAACATCTGGTCTCCACGTGTGGGCTCCTTTCTTCCTTACCCACATAGCCTTATGGCACTGTATTCATCTCTCTGGGCTCGAATTTGGGATGATGGGTGCTCAATTTCCTGTTCCTCCAATTCAGGTAGATATCAGTCACTTCCCTAAATCGTGTACCAAAAGTTTTGGAATGGTTCCATTGAAAAGGACTTGGCTGCTCCTGTCTCTCTCATCTTTTTCCAAACCCGCCTGTACTGTAAGTATCCAACGATTTCACCGTAGACGTGACGTTAAACTCTAATCTTTCTTCCCTTTCTCCTGCCTGTTCATCTCCTTTCCTTTTTATTCTAAGGTTCACAGTCTTCTTTGCTATCATTTTACTTTTCTCTTCTAGACACTTTTCCACTTCAAATCCCACCACCTATTCCTTTCCACCATACCAACAACTTTCCGCACCTAATACACAAATTCAATAAAATCCCACTTCTCCTCCATTCTCACTCCCTGATAGTCACAAATCACCACTACAACGAATGGAAAATAAAGAGAACGAGCCATGTTTTTCTAACTATATACGAGTATTCCATGTTGTTGTTGTGGTCTTCAGTCCAGAGAATGCAGGTCTACACGCTATTCTGTGCAAGCTTCTTCATCTCCCAGTACCTACTGCAACCTACATCCTTCTGAATCTGCTTAGTGTATTCATCTCTTGGTCTCCCTCTACGATTTTTTCCCTCCGCGCTGCCCTCCAATACTAAATTGCTGATCCCTTGATGCCTCAGAATATGTCCTACCAACCGACCCCTTTTCCTAGTCAAGTTGTGCCACAAATTTCTCTTCTGCCCGATTCTATTCAATACCTCCCCAATTGTTATGTCATATACCCATCTAATCTTCAGCATTCTTCTGTAGCACCACATTTCGAAAGCTTCTATTCTCTTATTGTCTAAACTATTTATCGTCCACGTTTCACTTACATACATGGCTACACTTTATACAAATACTTTCAGAAACGACTTCCTGAGACTTTAATCTATACTCGATGTTAACAAATTTCTCTTCTTCAGAAACGCTTTCCTTGCCACTGCGTCTACATTTTATCTCCTCTCTACTTCGACCATCATCAGTTATTTTGCTCCCCAAATAACAAAACTCCTTTACAACTTTAAGTGTCTCATTTCCTAATCTAATTCCCGCAGAAACACCCGATTTAATTCGACTACATTCCATTATCCTCGTTTTGCTTTTCTTGATGTTCATCTTATCTCCACCTTTCAAGACACTGTCCATTCCATTCAGACGAATGTCAAAAAATTTGTTTTTTTTTTCTTTCTAAAAACCAGAAGGAATTCAGCTGTATTGTATCACTTATTATTTATAAAACATATGAATTTTTATATACTTTTAATGTTATTGAAACATTTCACATCTTTCAATATTTCTTGTTACTGTCGAGATGAAACAGCAGTAAAAGTCAAAGAAACCTTACGATTCATTTGTCTGTATGAATATCACTTATTGTGGAAGTTGTCAAGGATTGAACTAAACCAAAAAAAGTGTATAATATTACTTCTTAGCACTATATGATTCAGTTTATGGTCTAAAGACCGGTGAAACTATAATTTTATTCCTGTGCAAAAACAATTGCAACTTTCAAGCACTAGACTCAGAAAGGTTTACCCTCTGCTCGCTCTGCTCGTATTGTGGACGGCTGTGATACAATACGCCATTCTCCAGGTCTGCATCAGGGCATCAGGTATTCCATGCATGTATCCTCGCTAACGGAGGACATTTTGAACATTTCCTGTAACAAAGTGTTTGAAGTCACGCTGGTACGTTCTGTTGCTGAGTGTTTCCGTTCCATGATTAATGTGATTTGAAGAGAAGTAATAAAATGAGCTCTAACATGGAAAGTAAGCGTTTCCGGACACATGTCCACATAACATATTTTCATTCTTTGTGTGTGAGGAATGTTCCCTGAAAGTTTGCCCATACCTTTTTGTAACACCCTGTATATATTTGTTTGATAAATGTAAGTCCAAACCTGCTGCTGTTCGATGATTATGTATCGACCTATTAGTGAAATACTTCTCAATGTTGTACATGATGTACACGAGCCACTGGCAAAAGTACTCACTTGGTACAATCAGAACATCCAATGTTTTTAAACAGCTCTTTGCTATGAGCCGGACAATATTACTTCTAACTGTTGCTCTTACAGCCATTTCCTGCGGCTTTACAATTGTGACCATGTTTTGTGCCTTCACTTCTTGACACATCAGACTGCTTCTTTAGTATGGTGTCAGAGTTTTGCATATCCACTGCATTATGACAGAATATCAAGTACACCACGTAAGGCGAACTAACTTCCCAAACAGTATCCTCGGCCTTTGAAAATCATTGCCCTATTTGCTACTTTCACTGCTCAAATTATTACCCTTGTTATTAACTCGCAAGCTGGCTGTAAAGATACCTACCTATCGATTTCTGCAAGCGTAAGTGTCTTTGGGAAGCTTGCTTCAAACACAATAGCGTCTCTTCTCTAATCTGGAGTGGTCGGTGTGTGGCGCGGTGTGGTGTATGGTAACACGCGGTCTGGTTGTGAAGAGGATGAGCACACTTGCAATACGAGTCTGCTAATCATTCACAGGCATCAGGTAGTTAACATGCATTTATTTTCTTCGTAGACATTCCGAGGTAATAGCGAAAAATTTCACCAAATCTGTCATTGTTTTAAAGCGCGCTTTTCCTGTGGTGAAGTTCTATTTGTGACTTTCTCAAGAGGGTAGACTTCGATGCGCTTTACAGAGCCAGTTTGCTATTAATCCATCTGGGTGGGGTACAACATTTAAATGCGCCTAACGTCCTGCCAATGGATGTTATCCATTGTTACTGACGTTTATAGATTTTATTTTGTTTCAAGTTTTCAGGTGTCCAATCTTTCCGAGCCATATGTTCTGCGCACTAATGTTGCCTGTGTCATAGTGGCATCATTACATTTCGTAAATAATTATATACTTTTCTGCTAAAACATTTTCAAAGTAAATTGAACTTCCTCGCCATTACGTTCCTTCTCAAACGAAATTATACTGACAATGAGTTGCACTTTGTAGTTAGTACAACATTCGATGTTGTGTACATTACTTCACAATCAGCAAAATTAGTTCTTCCTAAAATCATTTTACGATTAATAGCAGATCTTGAACAAACTACTCTGCAACCCTGTCTATATACGCATTTCAGAACGGATTTTTATGGAGCTGGTACTGTTATAGTCCTTCATCCTATCAAGTGAAACCATATTACTTCGTGTACTTATGAACTTTTGGTAATAGTACGCTAGACCGCGCGCATTGTATACAACTGTGCTAGAAACACCGTTGGTTATACGCTTTTTATGTAACTTCAGATATTTGCTATGACTGATCAGTTTGTGCGAAGTAAGCCTGTGCTACTCTAAATCATATTCCCTGAATATTGTAGTCAGATCTCGTTACTACAGAAATTCATGCGTCTGAACTTTGTATATGAGAGGACATTTCAGTTCAAGCCTTATTTCGGACTTACTTTTGTAGGTAACCCGTTTTAAAGATAGATAGGGAGGTTACACATTCTTTGCCTCTGTACGATTGAAAATATAGCCTATTGGTCCCTGGATATTTATACAACCGAGGATGATCGAAAGGGCATTGTTGAAGCGTTTTTATGAAATCACAGTAAGGCCGCAGAAGACATTGGTCAAAGATGTTATCTTAAATCAAGATTGTAGTTACCTGCTCATGTTGTATGAATCACCAAAGATAAGATCAAGATGCAATCCTTTTAGCCAATCACAATGCTTCTCAGTATAATGCAAGGGCAGCTGCTCACGAGTTATCGTGATTGGAGGTGTGTATATAAACACTGCAGACCTTCCACACCACAACACACCTCAACATGCTCAGACAGACAGTCCTCGTCTTGGCCCTCATCGCCTGTGTGCTGGGTGAGAACTCGTAGCGTGACAGAATGCCGTCCTGATATTCATTGTTTTAGTTTTAGTGGAGTTAAACTTACACTGGGTTTTTGTAGCAACTGAAAACGGACTGATTAATCTGGTAAAGAGTACTGAAAGTTGCAACTTGCGAGCAGTATTCTCGTGATGCAATCTACGAGCAACATTCTTACAGCAACTTTCCTGTCATTGGCCACCAATTTCTGCCATCATAGCTCTTTTTCTTCTACTTTGCAAAGCTGGTTTGAGCACAATTTTGGTGGAGAGGCAAGAAATGAGCGGCAGACCTACCTGTTTTGTCAGTTTTCGAAATGAGCTTGACGGGTCAGTTGTGAGGAAACTGCGCAGGATAAGCAAATGTTAAGGTTTCAGTTCGTGGGGAGACTACATTAAAAGCATAGCTGAATGTTGGTGTGTTTGTCTGCAGGTTCGGCGCTTCCAGTGCGTCGTTTGCCGCACACTGGACCAGCTCGGCGTTTCGCACTCTCCAGGGGACGCATCTACGGGGGACACGACGCCGCCAGAGGTGAGTATCCATCTCTCCATGCAATAAAACATTTGGTCAAGTAACCGCTATTTCCGTCTAGAGACTCCCATGTAATTTATTGTGCGTCAGCGCCTCCATCACACTAGTTGAACAATACCTCCAGATTGAAGAAAAGAACTTTGCATCAACAGAACTGGACTGGCTGAGTAGTAAGCAGTATAAAAGTTTAATTTAGACAATAGCGAAAATAACAGCTATCGATCGGGAAATACGTAATTTTACTACGGACGATCTAGATTTCAACTATTACGTAGACATCATCAGCTCAGATAACTTCGGGTGATATTAGTACAAAATGTCACGTAGTAAACATTATTGGTGTGTAGCTTTCAGGAGGTAAGGATAGAGCCCCTACACCAATGTTGTTTGGTTCTTTGTTTATGCATCTGAATAAATGAAAACTTGTCAAAAATAAGGTGTCGGAAGCGTAATAATAAATGGATAACCAAATAAGGAAATTATTCTGTTGTAACATTACAGCCGCTGGTAGCTGGACGTTCAATTTCATCTTGTATCATATTCTTCTCTCAACATTCTGCATTATGGAAATACAATCGGTGGGAAGCCTAACTGAAGAACGGCAAGCGACACTAGTAATGGTTTTCGGCTTGTTATGTGGGGACGTGAAAATCGGTGCTCGAGCAGAGGTGTGTTGAGAACTCATGTTGATCTTCTTTGCAGGCGAGTTTCCGTACCAGGTGTCCCTGCAGCACGTGGTGCTGGGTCTGCGGTACCACAACTGTGGCGGCTCCATCCTCTCCAGCACTGCCATCCTCACCGCCGGACACTGCGCCGTCAGCATTGGAAGCTACATCGTGAGTATGACCACTGTCACCCTACACCTGCCATTTTGATCCAGATGTGTAGACCAAGTTGGTGGGCTAGACTTGCAAGTTAAATATGTGAAACACAGGAAATGTGTTACGACTGTAGGCGATTTTTTAAATTTGTCTACGTTCAACGACCATCACCTCTTATTACGGATGATGTGCTTGGTTACTCAAACATGACTTAGGACACAACGCACACTATCATTGGTGCTAACATCATGTTTTCCCAGTAACATCTACCTTACAAGTCCCATTAACTTCTAGGAATACTACCAACCCAACACCATATATTAGTGAATATTTCATGAGCTAAATGTTAATTCTGCAATAAAATCCAAATGAAAGGGAAAACTATCATGTGTTCTCAAAAAAATATAGATGCGGTTTACTCTAAGAGAATATGAATCTAATGATTTCCCGAAACAAAGTCAGGAGCTACGGGACACGTTATTAAAAGTATTTGGTATTGATGAGGTGTTAAGAGCCAAGAAATCAATATTTATTTGAAATCGAGCCCGGTAGTAGCGAAAACATTTTGTACATTAACGTATAGCAAATGTAATAAAAACTATTTTACTATAACCAAACTACTAATAGTTTTAATGAGTAATACTGTATTGGGCGAGCAAGCTTCTGACGTCTTCATGTAGTGAAGGAAAATTTATCTCTAGAGGAATGAGAAAATAATAGAAAATTCCGTTGGCACTTCATCAGTACCGTCACTTAGAAAATTAAAAGGTGAACTAAATTATTGAAAAAAACATATTAATGTAATTTTATTTGCATGTTCGATGTTGTTTTAAATCTTCAGTTCTTGACTGTTGAAACAGTTAATCCACGTGATAATGGAACTTCTAACGAAGTTTTTAATGTAGAAAGTGGGCAAAATAAATTGTATCTGTAGATGTTTTCCATCGTTTCTTAGTTGTTTCAAAATTCATGGAGGTATGTTCAGTCTTTGAAGGCAGTTAGTTTTCTGCCACGTGTTTTGCTTATTTTATTTAAGAGGCTTCTTCGGAGGGCTGCAGTACCTGTTTGTTTTAAATATTTAGTAAATGCATTATGGGACAGTTCCAGATATGCAAGAACGTTAGGTTTTATCTCGTCATTGTCTTGTTTTTAAGGTTGGAAACAACTTTTTCTGCACAAGTTTCGTGAGGTAAGTTATCGTTTGGTATTATTTACGATTTCCAAAGTTGCTAGATCACATGTGTGATTGGGAAGATGTGTTTACTCGGTTTGCGTATTCCAGATGTACGATTCCCGGCGATTTTCACCCTCAGTTATTACAATACTTCACTTGCACTATTCATAATCCATAATTTAACCTCAGAAAACTTGTGCTACGAAAGTTCTTTCACACCTGAAACAAGACAGTAACATGATAAAACGTAACATAGAGACACAATACAGGTCACAAAAGACGCTTAATCCGTAAAAGAAGTGAAATGCGTACGAAAAACGAACTGCCTTGCATTCAGTTGTGTAGACGAAACATACCTCCCTGGACATTTTCTCTTTAAAACACGTGACAAACGTCATTACATGGTTAGAATATTAGCACTTTCAATGGAAGCAAATTTAACCAGGTCGACCATGTAACATGTCGTTGACAGGTCGTCGCCGGAGACCACGATTTGAGCAGCAATGAGGGCAGCGAGCAGGAGATCGGAGTCTCGGACCAAATCGTGCATCCCGACTATCCTGGGTGAGTGCGTAAGCTTGGAACCTATGGCAACGTCGTTAATAGAACTGCGATATTTTCAGGATCTGTAAGTCGTGAGTCATGAGTTACTGATATCCCATTTTTCACCAAATTCAGTTAGGTTAATTGGGACAACAATAAGTTATAGCTGCAATACAGTTAAAAATTATTTTAACTACGGTAGCGAATGCATAGTAAAGAATGCAAATGTGTGACTGAATGTTATCCATAAGATTTTGTAGAATGTGTAGACACAGACTGAAGTGACAAATGAAAAGTTTATGGAATTACGACGAAGGTTCGCTAGCGTGGTCAGCGCAGTTGTATAAAGCTACTGTGGCAGGGTGGCGTAGTGGTTAGCCCATCTGCCAAGTGAGCAAAATACTCAGGTTCAAATTCCAGTTGTAGAACAAGGTTGCATTTGTTGCTTCGGCTTGCATAAGTACATCATAAGATATTTTCATCCTTAAAAGGCCTCTCGAACCGCATAGTTTCGTTTGAGAATCTGTAGATGTAAGAAGTCATGATACTTAAACAACTGCACTGTCAGAGAAAATTTACTGATGTCAAAATTCGCAGAGCAATTCAGTTAAATATAACGTATTTCCTTTTAGTAGCGACTCCCATAATATGTTTTGTTCAGTATGATTCAACAGTTGTGACTTTTTATAATGCAGGTGGCGTAATACAGTGCTTACACAAATAAATTCTTTTCTTCCTCAGAGGTGTAGCTCCAAACGACATCGCTGTCTTCCTGTTGGAGTCCTCTCTGTCTCTGGGAACGTACGTCCAGGCCATCAGCTTGCCGAGCGCCGGTTCAATCCCTGCAGGTACGCCAACTCCCGACCACACACGTTAATTTACTAGCAGACCGAAGGCTATCTGTCCTAATCTCCAACATAAGTGGTAAACTATTCCCCACAATTGTAAAGTTAAACCGGAGCTTTATCTGTACAGATATGTGTACTAAATCTTCGTAAGTTAGGCAAGAGATATACAGGAAGGGAACTTCTTTTGTTATTAAGTCTCTGATTAGTGTTCAGTCTCATGTGTATGGCAAAACATTAACTGCGAGTAATTTGACACCTTGTATAGTTGCTTTAGTGTGTTTTAAAGGGTATCATTTCAATGTTGTCACTTAACGGAATATTACCATTCACAAAATAAAAACCGAGCGAGGTGGCGCAGTGGTTAGGACACTGGACTCGCATTCGGGAGGACGACGGTTCAATCCCGTCTCCGGCCATCCTGATTTAGGTTTTGCGTGATTTCCCTAAATCGTTTCAGGCAAATGCCGGGATGGTTCCTTTGAAAGGGCACCGCCGATTTCCTTCTCAATCCTTCCCTATCCCGAGCTTGCGCTCCGTCTCTAATGACCTCGTTGTCGACGGGACGTTAATCACTAACCACCACCACCATCACAAAATAAATTTCCCAGTACTTTCGAAGCTTACGGGAAGGTGATGTATAAAGGAATAGTAACACATCTCTCTCCACATGTGTTGTTGCCAAAGTCGCATCTGGCAATCAGTGTGGAGTAAACGACAAATGTAACGTACTATTTTGGATACGTTTATCACTTTCAGGGCTATACAAACATAGGAACCCAGTAAATAAATTCTTTGATGTAATATTAATATTGCAGAAAAAAGGAACTTAAGGTCTTATGTCTCGTTGATGTCGGGAGCAAGCTTAGATTCCTAAAGGATTTGGGAGGAAACTGAATGCGGATTTTTCAAAGGAACTCTTCGGACATTTGACAAAAACGATTTACAGAAACGGTGGGAATTCGAACATGGGTGGGTTAAGGGATGACATTCGAAGAAACGTTGAACCTTAGGTATCTTTCGAAAGTGTTTCAGTTACGCAAAGTACTGTTAACATTGTGTGATTGGACCACTTACTCTACTGCAAAATACTTTTCAATTTTATATCAGGTGGATCCATTGCCGTCCTTTCTGGCTGGGGTTCAACGGAAACGGCCAGCACACCTGACATTTTGCAGACTGTCGACGTCACCGTAATCGACTATGAAACTTGCAGCCAAAATATCGACGACCTGGACGTGGGTCCCAATCCGCTTACGGAGACTATGGTCTGCACGGGACCCATTTATGATGGCATCTCCGTCTGCGGTGTAAGTCACAACTTGCAATTCATCCTTTTGTTAAACGAGGACTTCACATATTTACAGGTTATTTATTAATTTAGACCTATTTACCCTATAACCTGTAAGCAATTACGATTCATCTTGTGATGGAAACAGTTGAGTATATACGATATATTCGCACCAAGACAACTATTTTGATAAATAATTCCCGATTACTTCAGAATGGCCAACAGAACGAAGACCACGGTGAACTAACCATAATGTACAGTTACTTATTCAAATTAAAAACAGGGAAAGGTGTTTGTTATCCTTAACTCAAGATTTTTTGTTGGGTGTTGTACTTTCCAAAAACACAGACGTTTCTGAGATAATGTTGAATGAGTTTACAATAATTCCATTGCAAAATTATTGCTAGAAGTATTGAGATATTTTTACCCACTGTCTGATGTTTGATCGTGTTCAGGGTGATTCCGGCGGTCCCCTGGCGCAGAACGGCGAACTGATCGGTGTGGTGTCCTGGGGAGTGGACCCGTGTGGATACCCAGGAGCTCCGTCCGTCTACACCAGAGTATCCGCTCACCTGGACTTCATCAACCAAAACGCGCGAAGAGTCATTTCACTTGTATAAATGACATTTCGTCCCATAACTTACGTTTGTTGTAATAAACTACGTTCTCAGACAGATCTTCATTTCAACTTTACTTTATCAGTCCATTAGCTACACGTGAATGTCTGAGATATCTGTTAATAAATGTACTATTCTAAAACCGTATTCACCTTTTTTATGTTTACCTGATTGTCTATTAACATAATAAGTCGCTTATTCATGACATTTACAAATATAATTGCAGTGTGTGAAACATATCTTATGAAGAGCATCTAACGACAGCTTATAAAGCGAAGCGACCTACTACCAAGCGACGTAGATGCGTTAAGCAACGCACACAATTTTAAACGTACCACAGAAATGATCCTTCACTTCCTGTATCAAACAAGATGCACTCTCCAAATCAATTCAAGTAATACAGCAGCTCAAATCTGTTATTGACTTAAGCTTGCATTCAACAACATGAATACCAAAATTATAGTCCATTGTATATGGGAGTGACAACTAGAAAGCCTAAAACAAGGTGCAAATAGGAAATTCCCCACAGTAAATATGAAAGCAGTTATTCTGTGTTTGCGGATGTTTTCTATATATACAGTGTGTGTCACTAACAATTGCCATCTAAAATAACTCTGAAAGTATGACAGTAGCTGAAAAGTTTGTGACACACATTTTGCATGGGACAACGGGGGTCATAATATGACGTTGGTGTTTTCTTGCTAGGTGGGGTCGCGTCAGAGATATGGTGAATTTGTTTTAATGAGATGCTTCAGTTCGGTAGTTACTTTCTGATAGCAGCTATCGAGACTAATCCAATGATGTACGACAGTAAGGTCTTTGAATGTCAATGAAGGTCAAAAAGGTGGTATGAATGTTCATTTACAGAAGTGATGAGCATTGGTATAAATGCAGTGCTGCAATCTTCTTATCATGGATTGAGTGGTATACCTGATCACTTCGACACTTATCGAAGCACATACCCTGACAATTCTCTCTCGGATATTGTGCAAATAGTATATAATCTCCGAATATGGCGTATCCATCCAACGTGCCATTGACATATAAACAGCATTCGACGGTTTCGGAATAGAACACTAACAGGAACGGTAAGACTAGTTTTCTCGTATCAAGCGAATGTGACTGACGTATTCTTCGAAGAACAAGTCGATATGCTTATCATTTACGGAGAATGCCAACGAAGTTTTGTGAGAGCTAGAGACTTATACGCTGAAAGATACCCTCAACGCACTCACCCTTCACGTCGTAAATTTAAATATGTCTGTGATAAATTGAGAAAAAAAGAATCTTTAATGCATCGGAAACATATCCGGCAAAGGAAAGTTAATATCGAGGAAACGGAAATTGGTACTATTGTCACTATGGTTCGAGATTCTTATGTTAGTACGCGTCAAATCGGAAGGGAATCTGTCATGGGCCAGAGTAGTGTTGTTCATTTGCAGCGCTATATGTATCATCTTTACCGTATCAGTCTCCATCAATAATTTAAGTGGTACAGATTGTATGCGTCGCATTGAATTCTATCTATGGGCTCAACTTCAGATTCAGAGGGATGACATATTTATTAATTTGATTTTATTTACTGACTAGGCTACATTCACGAACCATGGAAGTCTTAATCTGCATAACATGCATTATTTGGCAACGTGCCATCGACATATAAACAGCATTCGACGGTTTCGCAATAGAACACTAATAGGAACGGTAAGAATAGTATCGTCGAATCAAGCTAACGTGACTGATGTATTCTTCGAAGCACAAGTTGATATGCTTCTCATTTATGGAAAACGCCAACGAAATTCAGAGAGAGCTAGAGACTTATACTTTGAAAGATATCCTCAGCGCACTCACCCTTCACGTCGCACATTTAAATATGTCTATGACAAATTGATAACAAAAGGATCTTTAGTACACCGGGAAGTTGCACACCAAAAACCGTGGTCTGTGAATGTATGGTTTGGGATTCTGGAGGACAGGATTATAGTCCCCTATTTCATCGAAGGAAATCTTAATGGTAGGAAGTACACCAGATTCCTGCAGGAAGCATTAGGTCTGTTGAAACTTCCTGGCAGATTAAAACTGTGTGCCGGACCGAGAGTCGGGACCTTTGCCTTTCGCGGGCAAGTGCCCTACCAACTAAGCTAACCAAGCACGACTCACGCCCCGTCCTCACAGCCTTACTTCTGCCAGTACCTCGTCTCCTACCTTCCAAACTTTACAGAAGTTAGGAACAAGGAACAAATTGTGGTATCAACACGATGGGTGTCCGGCACATTTTTCGCTGATGGCTAGAAATGAGTTGAAGAGACAATTCCCAAATCTTGTTTGGCAAATCAAACTGCCTTTTTCTGCTGCTATTTATTTTATTTAATCCATACACGTTTCGTCTTCTACTGTTTTAAGGTATCATCAGTGGGATGTATAATGAACAGTTTTGTTAGTTATAGATTATCAAACAGTTCACTTCGATATTTTTTGTAAAAAATGTAATTACTTACGATTTGCTCATTTGCGTTTCCTCACGTCTGGTCTGGAGGTCGCACTACAACTTTTATCACTGTTCTTTATTCACCTCTTCCTGTTTTCGCCATCGACACACTGTTCAGCATGTTTGTCACTCTTTTTTGTGGTGGACTATCGTTCTTCTGTTACTCGATACAACAATTACGTCGTACACTTCTTTTCACAGCGTAAATATTGCGACTCCATTACTTGTTTCATCGTCTTTGGTATGTTTACCCATGTGTCGCCAAACTAATGAAGTACAAGTTCGTTACTAACTTCTGTTTATGCTGTTTATACCGTCAGTGTGCGTATGAGTGAGAGAGAGAGAGGGGGGGGGGGTGCGGGTTAGAGCCGATTTTTTTTTTTTTTTTTTTTTTTTTTTGTCACAGCTGTTTTGACTTACCGTTTCAGTGTTCTGGGGAGGGGTCATGGATGAGTGAGTGTAAAAATGTTGGGTTCTATTGTTATTGCATTGAACGCTGTTTTTATATTTATCCTTTTTGCGAACATTATTCTAGTACTTTATCTATTACTGTAAATAATGAATTGTTTGGCATGTGTACTTGGTCATTCAACATTTTTTTCCCCTCTGCTTTTGTTTTATGTACGTGGTAATTTTCTTGCATGGTCAGAAGGTGCTTTTTATTGTTGATTATAATTATTCTCATATATATCTTCTCTAGTGGTTGGTTTGTGGTCATTTTCTCTCAGGTGTTCTGCAAATATGGAGTGGTTTGTCCCATATTTCCATGCCCTCATGTGTTCCTTGTATCTGACATCAAATGTTCTCCCTGTTTGCCCTATGTATGTGCCATCACAAGTGTTACATTGTAACTGGTATATACCTGCTTTCTGGTATATGTCTCTGTTTTTTGTCAGTTTTTTTGTATAGAATTGTCTGTTGTGTATGCTATGTTTATTCCCTGTCTTTTGAAAATGTAGGTGATTTTATGGGTGAGAGAGAGAGAGAGAGAGATGGAGAAAGAAACAACATACAACCAAACATCAGAATAAATAATCACTATGAATGGTCCATTCCAAAGGCATAGAACGTATATATAAGGAACTGTAGTAGAGAGGATACATACGATGAATGGCCAACTACGTAAACAACTACTCTTGAGAGGTCTAAAATGTGGTTACTTAGAGAGCAATGCATCGTTCCATATGAGAGTTTCAAATAGCTGTCAGTATCTAATTTTCAGCATCTCCCAGCAAGACCGAGGCCATCCAAGTAATATTGACAAGAAGACATCTATTTCGTGCAGGTGGTATGTGCTACCATGAGGTTATGGCTGAGCCTTCGACATACGCATATCAAGTAAATTTTGTACAATAGATAACTCAATGGACGGAATTTATTTAACAGCAGTGGCTTTAACATACAGTAACCTTGGTGTTGTAACTCACAAAGATGATAAGCTAGGGAATTTATAAAACTGCTGAATGAAACAATGGTTGCTATTAAGTCCTATTTATTGAAAGTCCCTGTAGTAATCAAAGTTCAAAATTACTCTAAGCACTATGGTACATAACATCTGAGGTCATCAGTCCCCTAGACTTACAACTACTTACACGTAACTAAGCTATGGACATCACACACATCCATTCCCGAGGCAGGGTTCTAATCTGCGACCGTAGCGGCTGCGCGGTTCCGGACTGAAGCGCCTAGAACCGCTCGGCCACAGTGGTCGGTTAGACATCATAGTAAACACAAGTGCAAAAAGAGAGGGAACTGTTACGTTCATTAAATAGTACCACTGAGTTAACAACATCAACACCTCGGAAAAGATTGGCTCACGACTGTGAGATGGATACTTTCGATTAAGCGCAACATTCGGGAAAATATTTAGGTTCGAAGAAATTGCACTGTGGTAAAAAGATAGAAATACACAGGAATTTACTGTCTTGATTAAGCACATGGTGTGCATGCAATTGCTAATAAACTCACTTAAATTACAAATGTGAAAGTCCTAACATTTATGAATGCTGGATGCAGCTTTCCCTCAGAACCTGGAATGGGTGTACCTCTCTTGAATTGTGCCGTCCAAGCGGTTCTGATCAGAGCGCTGCCAGAGACAAAGAAGGCTAAGACTGAAACCAAGACCGAAGCTCTACTCTGCCAGAGAGTGACTTGTGTGTGATTGTTACCACCTATGACAATAATTCTTCTCAGTGATAACCAATCAGAGCTCTTCTAATGAGGTTGCAGTGACCCATACGCAGTTTTAATATAATTAACCACAGGTAGGGGTTTTTAGTGCTAGAGCTCAGAAAGAAGCATGCCACACTCATTAGAAAAAATGAGCCGGATTGTCTCCTCAGGTTCAGCCTCACAGATCTTATCCCTGAACCACTCCATGCCCAAATGTTGGAAGAGTACAGGCTTCCTGCAGGGTGCAGTGATTTGTAATACTGCACGCTCTGCTGCTGTTAGTTTGCGAAGCACCTTCATGGCGCTGGTGGACGCACCATGTTAAAAATAGTCTTTCATTGCTTAATGCATGTCATTAAGATGCAAACACAGACGCTGCTGTCCAGCAGAGCTCGCTGCATAAAGAATATACCCGGCCCAGTGGCCTCTACTGGCTTCTCTTCCTTCCCTCGCAATGACAGCACATGTCTTCATTCAGCAGGATTCCAAAGAATAGGAAATTAATATGGACCATTAGTATTGCGATGTGGCAGTCACTGATGGTAATTTAACGATACTCATATTGTCAATTGTAGCTCGCAACTAATTTAAATTCGACGATTTTACCAATTTCATGACATTTGTTTATAAATCATGGCAGTTGAGACAAAACTGATCATGTAACACTAGTCCTTGCAGTGCAATTACATAGCAAGATCAGACTGACCACTTGAAGAAGATTCTTTTTGGTCAGCTTGAGAGAGAACAAGTCACACTCTCACTTATTCCCTTATTCAAGTATACTCTTCAATCTTATTACACCCCCAGACATCATTTTTGTAAGATGACAGGAAGTTATCAACATTAGCAGGCACCGATGGGAGCATGTACATTGTTAGTGCATGCAGGAGCTTTATGGTATCTGTCCTTCGAATGAGGACAGTAAATCTTGCACTGGAAATTTGGGAATTGAAAGCCATCTGAAGCCCAAAGTACTTACTGGGGACAAAATGATGGTCGCAAGAACTTCTCACACTGGTGTACAGACAATGTTTTCGGTCGAAGAGACGAAAAACTGCCTACCTAGATCTGCCTGTTAGGTATTTCTGGACATGGCAGGGACAGGGGCACAAGAGAGAAGCGCATCGCCCAGTCGAGGCGTTTCGACAGTGTTGTAAATGCCCATTATGATAAGAGATGGCGTCCATACAAAATCCGCGTGTTTCCACGTTCATCTTTCAGCAGACGCTATTGAGGCAGTTGTCAGGTGGTGCTGTCTTTCTGTCTGCAAAGATTTTGGAGAGCATCACGAATTTTATGATGGAATATAACTTTCGGCCCACCCTGATAATAATCTCTACGATTAGCTTCCTTTACTTTACGTCTATGGTCACAAACTTTTTGTCAACACCGAAACGTTTACAACGGCCATCTTCAGATCTGTTTTATAAAAACAATGTCGTAATGTACTGGAGCCGTAGGACATTGTTTTTATAAAACAGGTAGAGTAAATTTATTCTACACTCAGGCCACTATTTTACTCGCGACAATGTCGCAACTTGTGATATCTGTGATGAACTGTTGTTCACTTGAGGCCTAAATTGAAACTCAAAACATTTTCCGTAAAATGGCTGTGAGAAATAATACAGGAGCATAATGTCTTCTCCTCCCTGTATGGTAATATACGAATCATGGATTGGTTTCATCTTCAGCGGGGAAAAGAATATTATTAACTTTGGTTAGGATTTTTCGAAGACGAGCGAGAGGGAAGACATGGCACTCGTGGAGTCTTGTGATTTGCACGAAACCCTTATGGAGGAGGTTGTCTGGGTGCTCTTTTCGAGTTTAGTTAGGTTTGATGGTGTAAGTAGGCTGTTTAGGTTTTTTTATTGGTTACGCTACGTAGCGCTCTGTATGAAAATCACTGGCTGTGCTGTGTGCAGTCTGTGGCTGGTTTGCAATGTTGTTTGCTATTGTAGTGTTGGGCAGTTGAATGTGAACAGCGCGTAGCGTTGCGCAGTTGGAGGTGAGCCGCCAGCAGTGGTGGATGTGGGGAGAGAGATGGCGGAGTTTTGAGAGCGGATGATCTGGACGTGTGTCCATCAGAGAGAATAAATTTGTAAGACTGGATATTATGAACTGACATATTAATATGATGACTTTTGAATATTATTAAGGTAAATTCATTGTATGTTCTCTATTAAAATCTTTCATTTGCTAACTATGCCTATCAGTAGTTAGTGACTTCAGTAGTTAGAATCTTTTATTTAGCTGGCAGTAGTGGCGCTCGCTGTATTTCAGTAGTTAGAGTAACGAAGATTTTTGTGAGGTAAGTGATTCATGAAGGGTATAGAGTATTGTTAGACAAGGCCATTCATTTGTAGGGATTTTTGGAAGTCAGATTGCGTTGCGCTAAAAATATTGTGTGTCAGTTTAGTGTTGATCAGAATAGGTAAAGAGCGAAATGTCTGAGTACGTTCAGTTCTGCTCAGCTGTTTGAAAATCAAATAACGTAAGAGGTTCACCAGCACAATAATTCATAAATTTTTCTAAGGGGACGTTTCAATGGAAAGGGAAGTGTGGAGAAACGTGGCTTCTGATTCAGACTCCAATATGGAGAGGTGATTCTGGTCTTGACTCCTGAGGGGCTGCACTTGGGACATTCAGCCTGAACATAACTTCGTACTGGCACTGGTCTTGGTTGGGGGGCCTATAGAGAAGTCTTAGCTGTACGGGCAGTTTAGACAACAGCTGTCTTAGACAACCTTTACAAAAACGGGGAAGAACAATCGTCCAAGAAACACATGAAAAAATTGTCGACAACGAAAAGCATATCTAACAGATCGAGAACAAACAGACGGAAATATCAGAGGTTCCAGAAGATCAGACCCACAGCATCTCACAGCAAAACGAAGCAGCAAAACACGTCCAGCGAGAACGTCAGCATGTTGCTCAATTAGAATCACGGTCTTGGACTTTAGCGCTCCCTCGTGATCATGGCAGGAGAGAAGAACATGCTTTATGACGTTTTGATACGCAGTGTGAGGCTACATCACCATCACAAAGGCCAATGCTGCAGGAAAATACACTATTTCATCACAAACATAGCTTATCCATTTACATTACATCCAAAAATTTGGTTAGCTCTGCACGATAAAGTGCTACAGGAATTGTGGCCACTGAAACCCAAGCTGGAATTTATCTGCGGATATTTAGAGTGGTTGATAGCGGATCATATGCACAGTGTCAGTGAGTGCTGTCGTTCATGCGAAGAGTTCAAGGATACGCAAGAAACAGTCAGGAGAGTATGCTACGCAAAGACCTAGAAGCGTCAGGATTTCGTAGTGCGGTGAAGTCGTTTGAGTTGACATTTGAGAAGAATATGTTTTTGGTTGGACCAGCAGTACAGTCCCCGGGAAATTAGGAGGTTCTGTTGGGTCAAATTAATTCTACACTTCTAACAAACCCTTATCGGACGGTGCATCATTTCCACTGATTCATTCAAGAGCAAGCTACGCGAATTAGACTATGTCGCCGAAATACAAAATGCAAGTGACAGGAACAGAACAATGATCGCAACTGACAAGGCTCCGCAGAAAGGGACGATGACAGACTAAATGGGGGAAACTGTCGATCATAGGGAAACAATAACTCGAACTATACAAGGAGTAACGTGACACCGTGGGAGCAAAGAATTAGACGTGGCAATTACAGCAATAATAACAACGAACAGCAAAATGGAAACTGGAAGGTGCAACGAAACCCAAACCAGTTCCAGCCGGATACTGGAGAACCACAGAAGGAAAGAAACAATTGGGAGAACAAGAGCCGGTGTCAGCAAAATAACCAACAAGACCAACCAATCACAGGAGAAACGTGGCAAAAGTCTAAATAGAAACAGAGTTTCTGCTGCTGCCACCGCAGGAACCATCGGAACGAGCAACATCAACATGTTACAGTATGAAGACAGATTTTGCGTGAGGAAAACGATGTTATGATACGATCGGTACACATCCTGCTATTCATGTCGTCACCGTAGGCAACATTAGTCTGACTTGGATTGTGGACAGTGGAAGCCACGTTACGGCGATATAGGAATGTGCAAATCGCCTGTGACTGAAGAAAAAGAAAATCACAGACGCGCTGAGAGGAAAGGATGCGGAGGTGAATATAGAAACCTGGTTAATGTTCAGCTGCCCATGGTACAACTTTGAAACGAAGTTTATGGTCGTCTCTTTGCCGACATATTCGGCTTGTGTCTCTTGAAGCATTATCAGATCGTATTGGACTTGGGAGAGATCACCCTGCAAAACGATGGAGTCGGAAAAATTACGAGTGCATTTGCAAATCACGCAGCACCTGCGTGAATTTCTGCCAAATGCGTCAACTTAAATTGGTCCACAAAATGGGAGGAAGATTGAAATCGATAGTGATGTAATGAGCATACTAACACCGCGCAAAAGATGAACAAATTCGATGGGAGGTGCGCTATGCTATTGAAAATATGTTAGCGATCTTAGAAAACAATCCTACGAATGCCAAGGAGAATGTGGAAGAAATCTTACTTGAAAACGTGAACGTATTTCTGCCGAAAACAGGAGTAGTCCGTAATTTTGAATACGCATTCCGAGTGCACGAGCACACGAAACTCTTTGTGGAATCTTACCAGATTCCACTCGCCTGTCGACACTAAGTTTTCTTAGAGATCAATGGGAGACTAGACGATGACATCATGGAACTTGTACCCTCCACGTACAAAAACCCCCTCACCGTAATAGAAAAGTAGGATGCCTCAATCCGTTTGGTGCTGGATTCACGTCAAATTAATAGCATCATTGAACCAGAAACAGATTGTCCCGAGAAGCAGGAGGAACTCCTACGAAACTTCTGTGGCGTAACAGTATTCTTATCCCTCGACTTGTGGTCCAATTTCTGTCAAATTACACTCCACCCAGAAAGCAGGGAATTCACTGCACTCCCCGCTTCGATACATGTTATTGACTCAAATAGCTGTCATTTGGTTTAAAAGTGTCTTCAGCTGCTTGCATTACGTGACTCAATATATCTTAAAGGATTCCGTAAAAAGAAGAATCATCACCTACTTAGACGATTTCTTGACCGTGGATACGAAGAGGAGAGGACACCACGTAATCTTAAGGGAAATACTATAGACCTTCAAGGAATGTGGCGTAACTGCTAACGTCACGAAGTCATGAACTGGGACCTCACGAGTAAAATTTCTCTGCCGTATCAACACTGTGGGAGGAATCTCACCCGACCCAGACAAGATCGAGACAGCAGCAAAATTTTCCATGCCAGCAACTAAGAAATATCTTCCTGACTTTTTCGGGGTCGCAAATTTATGCAAGAGATTAATTCATTTAAAGAAACTAGCTATACTATGAGTATGCCAGTTCTACGTGAGATGTGAAAGATGAGGTCTAGATCCTCAAAACAGCGCTGGTAAATCCACCGATTCTGTCGCACCCCAACCTGGTGGAGGAATACCTCGTACTTTGGGCTTGGTATAGTGATCTTCTATAGTTATCAGCAAGGGGAAACATGGTGCACAGGACCAGCACATTTGGGAGCCTCGTTCTCAGTAAATACGAGAAACTACTCCGTAACCTGGATAGAAGCTTTGGGGGGGGGGGGGCTGTTTGGCTTCAAAAAATTTAGATTTTTCTTGTGTGGGGAAAAAAACAAGAAGCTTCAATGATCAAAAACCCTTGGAGTTCTTACTCACGGTGAAGTTCCGGAATAACAGACTCATGAGATGGACACTCCAGCTATAGGACTACGATTTTATAATAACACACATGCCATGGGCGGGGAGTATCATCGTGGGTGTGCTGTCACGTTCATGTATGGGACTAGAAAGAAGTAGTGCAAATCCACTAGAAGAAGAGCATTACAGACTCTATTATGTTAAAAAAGGTGGCTTTTGAGAATAGCGACAGCACGAGCCTAAAGGACATCCGCATGGAACAAGACAAGGACCCATCTGTAATTGCTCTAAAGAAGAAGCTGAAGGACAGGATAGAAATTGGGCTTAGGCAATTCTACTTATTGCGAAAAGGAATCTTGTTCTTTTGGAATGAAGGGTAAGAAGCGCACCGGCGTGTTTCCATTCCAGATGAACTTGTGAACCAGGTCAGCTGGCACACTCACCTTTACTACGCAGTCCGTACCGATAGCTGAGTGGTCAGCGTGACGGATTGCAATCGTACAGGCCTGGTTCTGATTCCCGGCAAGGTCGGACATTTCCTCCGCTCATCCCCATCCGGCGCGCAGGTCGCCCAATGTGGCGTCGAATGTTAACTGAAATTGTGCAGACTCTGGCTCTTTAAAGATATGGACAGACGAATTGTTAATGTTTTGGCGATGTATGAAACCTATGAGAAATCGAAGCAAGTTACGGTGACAATGGAGAGACCTCTGCATCCCATAATGCCATCTGCGCTAAAACACCTCGCTGCAACCTATTTAATGGATCCCATTGTGGACACAGGTAGGAGATATAGATACAACCTGGTTGTAACCGTGCTAAGATGTATTTATGTGAACGTTACCCCCTGAGATAGTAACGACACTAGAGTGCGCAGAGCCCTGTGCAAACATTTTGTGACACAGGTAGGTGATGTAGATAGGATTGTCTGCGACAGTGGACCCATGTTCCTGTCAGAGAGATGGAAAGCTATGTTAAGAAAACACAGCCCAAGAGAAATACCCAAATGAGCGTTGAGCATGTAACTAAAAAAGCTTTATCAGTTTGCAATGATTTGGTTGACCTTTCCATTCTGTAAGTGACACTACCGATGAGGCACCAATAGAATTTTCTTATTGTGTGATTATTTGATTCTTCTTTAAGTTATTCTCGACGAAAAATTTTTCATCGTTGTATGAAGATGGTGGTTCAAATGGCTCTCAGCACTGTGGGACTTAACATCTGTGGTCATCAGTCCCCTAGAACTTAGAACCACTTAAACCTAACTAACCTAAGGACATCACACACATCCATGCCCGAGGCAGGACTCGAACCTGCGACCGTAGAGGTCACGTGGTTCCAGACTCAAGCGCCTAGAACCTCACTGCCACTCCGGCCGGTCATTGTATGAAGACGTCATAAGCATATCAACTCAATATATTGTACTGATCATTAAAATTTGTTCTGGTATAAATGAAATAATGTAGCTAATATTACATTTGCACTACGAAACTTTACAAAATGTTTCTGTGAGTGGCGAGCGGGAATTCATAGAAATATTCACTTCTTGTTCTTAGATGTTAATTAATAATTAAATGTTCTACGAATCCATACAATAGCTAGTGATATTTTTTGGGTACTAGCGCCGATGTAATATATTGATTGGATGACAGTGTGTGCCGTTGGAAAATCATTATTTTTTTAATCCCTTGGCGTTAACTTCATCTATTTTGAAGAAAGTCATTGTTACCGCCAATTGCTGCTGACGCAATTTCTTTCTTTAACAACCAGTTTCGACCACAGATCATCATCAGGTTCATAAAAGCATTATTAACATCATATTAGACATTGGAAATTACTGGCGTCAGATAATAAAATAAAATCTATGAATTAATCGCTGTTGTCACACGGTTATTCATGGATTTTACTTTACTACTGACACCAGCGATCTTTAATCGCCTAATACGATTTTAAATGGTTTTAATCTCCTGATGGTCTGTGGACCGAAACTGGTTGTTAAATAAAGAATTGTTATTAACAGTTCTTGGTGGATCATCACGACGATCTTCAAATATAAGTGGCGGTCAAATGAAAACGTGACTGATGGAAAAAAGTCAATAAACTGTTTATTATTTCAGAAGTAATCGCGGTAACTGTTCATACATTTAGCAAGTCTGAGAAAAGACGGTCATTGCCTGCACGGAAACATGTGTGCGTTTGCATAAAAAAGCATGGTTGTACCTAGACTTGCACCTCTTCGTCAGAAGCAAATCGACAGCCACGAATGTCTTTCTTCCAAAAATGTGGAAGTCGTACGGGGAGAGATCGGGTTGTATGATGTGTATTGGTTTTCGAGCGTATGTTCTGCAGTACAGTCGAAACAACCTTGGCTAGATGTAAGCGGGCGTTATCCCGGCGTCTGGACATGCTTCTATATTTTGCAAAGTGTCCGTGTACCGTTGTGTATTAATTGTTGTGCCGTGTTCCAGGAAGTCAATATGTAGCTGGCCCCTGCACTCGACGAAAAATGTCGTCGTGGGTTGTGTCACGTAAGCTACAAAGTTTCGCTGAAAAGCCCTTACACGTTCTCCTCACAGTCCCAAATTCTCTTCAAGTGATTTCCACATCGTTGAAGGCTTGAGCAAGGACATGTGTGGCTGTCTATTTTCCTTGGATGGAGAGGTGCAGGCCTGGGCACAATAACGTTTGTATGTGCGACACAAAACATTTACCATGAAAATATAGAGCGTCTTGTCTTACAGTGGGGTAAATGTGTTAATAGTTGCGGCTGTTACTTTTCATATCATGAACCGTTTACTCACTTTGATCCATCTGTTTCGTTTTAATTAATTTGCCTGCTACTTATATTTACGAGCTGTGGGTCACCATTTTCTGGAAATATATTTCTTCTACTTTATTCTGAGGACACTTAAAATTATTTTTTTATGAGGATATCATCATTTCTTATCAGAAAGGCTTAAATTATTTTTTCTGCTGAGTGCTTTAAAATGTTGAATTGGTATACTCCCCTCAAGTTAACCGGTCTTAAAAGATAGAACATATGTTAGCAGGTGAACATCAAATTAACCCTTTCAGATCTGATTTTTTTCCGGAGGAAGGAACAGTTTTAATTTATGTGGTAATGCTCTTAGGCGATTTTCAATGATATTAGATGCAATATTTTAGATGCAAAATATGTAACCATTTTAGAAAATAACTTTGTGCCCTTGGCTTCATTTTCTGGCCGAAAATTTCAAATTTCGAAACATTCTCTGTTGTAATAAACAGTAAAATTACCATGCAAAATAACAATAACAATATAACAATATAAGGATTGAGAACGCTTTCAATCTGAATCGGAGAGGAAAGGAATTTCTGGAAAACACTGTCGAGAAGGGACAAGATGATAGGACATCTATTAAGACTTCAGGGAATGGCATCCATGGTACCAAAGATACACTACCGTCCATTAAAATTGCTATACCAATATGAAATGCAGATCATAAACGGGTATTCATTGGACAGATATATTATACTAGAACTGACATGTGATTACATTTTCACGCAGTTTGGGTGCAAAGATCCTGAGAAAACAGTATCCAGAACAACCACCTCTGGCCGTAATAACGGCCTTCATACGCCTGGGCATTGAGTCAAACAGAGCTTGGATGGCGTGTACGGGTACAGCTGCCCATGCAACTTCAACACGATACCACAGATCATCAAGAATAGTGACTGGCATATTGTGACGAGCCAGTTGCGCGGTCACCATTAACGAGTCGTTTTCAGTTGGTGAGAGATCTGGAGAACGTGCGGGTCGGGGCAGCAGTCGAACATTTTCTGTATCCAGAAAGGCCCGCACAGGACCTGCAACATACGGTCATGCATTATCCTGCTGAAATGTAGCGTTTCGCAGTGATCGAATGAAGGGTAGAGCCACGGGTGGTAACACATCTGAAATGTAACGTCCACTGTTCAAAGTGCCGTCAATGCGAACAAGAGGTGACCGAGACGTGTAAAAAATGGCACCCCATACCATCACGCCGGGTGATACGCCAGTATGGCGTTGACGAATACACGCTTCCAACGTGCGTTCACCGCGATGTCGCCAAACACGGATGCGACCATCATGATGCTGTAAACAGAACCTGGATTCATCCGAAAAAATGACGTTTTGCCATTCATGCACTCAGGTTCCTCGTTGAGTACAGCGTCGCAGGCGCTACTGTCTGTGATGGAGCGTCAAGGGTAACCGCAGCCATGGTCTCCGAGCTGATAGTCCATGTGGCTGCAAACGTCGTCGAACTGTTCGTGCAGATGGTTGATGCCTTGCAAACGTCCCCATCTGTCGACTCAGGGATCGAGACGTGGCTGCACGGTCTGTTACAGCCATGCGGATAAGATGCCTGTCATCTCGACTTCTAGTGTTACGAGGCCGTTGGGATCCAGCACGGCGTTCCGTATTACCCTCCTGAACCCACCGATTCCTTATTCTGCTAACAGTCATTGGATCTCGACCAACGCGAGCAACAATGTCGCGATACGATAAACCGCAATCGCTATAAGCTACAATCCGACCTTTATCGAAGTCGGAAACGTGGTGGTACGCATTTCTCCTCCTTACACGAGACATCACAACGTTTCACCAAGCAACGCCGGACAACTGCTGTTTGTGTATGAGAAATTGGTTGGAAACTTTCCTCATGTCAGCACGTTGTAGTTGTCGCCACAGGCGCCAATCTTGTGTGAATGCTCTGAAAAGCTAATCATTTGTATATCACAGCATCTTCTTCCTGTCGGTTAAATTTCGCGTCTGTAGCACGTCATCTTCAGGGTGTAGCAATTTTAATGGGCAGTAGTGTAGCTGTAGAAGGCAGAAACCGTAGATGAAGAAAGAGATTGGAATACATCCAGCAAATAACTGAAGACTTATGTTGCAAATGCTACTCTGTGTTAACCAGCTCAGTGTACGGTCTTTCTGTAATATGCTTGATGTAACTTTCTCGCTTCCCGAGCACGTGGCCCGGGTTCGATTCACGGCGAGTTCAGGGATTTTCACTAACGCCCAGATCACTTGGTGTTGTTGTGTCGTCTTCGTCATCATCATTTATTCCATTACGCTCGGAGGAAAGCAACGGCAAACCACCTCCACTACGACCAAGCCTATTACGGCGGTGCGGGTCTTCCGCATCGTTCCCCTACGCTCTGTCAAGAAGCATGGGACTTCATTTCATTTTCATTAAGAGGCGTAGGAAGAATCTATCAATCTTTCTCTATCACTGAAAATAATACCATCATGATCTTTACACAAGACGATTAGTGAATATACGGGGTGACAATTACTGAAATATATGAAATTAGGACTTTCAATCTAGACGGTTGGTCGCGGTGCATGATGGGAATCAGTATGCGTTGTATGGTTTGGTTTGGTGACGAAGCCCACTTTAATAAGGAAAACTGGCGCAGTTGGGGCACTGAGAATCCGCATTTCGCGAGTGAGAAATCTCTTCACCCTTAACGGGTGAGTGTGTGGTGTACAATGTCGTCACGGATATTCCTTGATTTCACGGTCACTACCGAAGGTACGTGAGGGTTTTGGAAAATGATTTCATTTCCATTATTCGGAGTTACCCTGATTTCGAATGATGTGATTAATGCAAGACAGAGTCCGAACCATCGAAGCAGGAGAGTGTTTGATGTCCTGGATCAGCACTTTGGGGACCGCAATCTGGCTCTGGGGCACCCAGAGGCCACTGGCGTGGGCCTCGATCGGCCGCCTTATTCTACGGATTTGAACAAATGCGACCTCTTTTTGTGGGTCTGTAAAAAGACAATAATCCTAAAACCATTGCTGAGCTGAAAACAGCATCGATGTCCCGACACTAGATCGGATCATGCTGAATTCTGCTATTCGTCTGCGCCACATCATCCCCTTTGTTGGGAGGCATGTCGAACATGTCATAATCTAAATCCGGGTATCTGTAGTGATATTTACATACTGAATAAAATGTGTGCACGCCTTAGTTTGTAACGCACTTACGTTTTTCTCGACTACTTCAATAATTGTCGCCTTGTGTATACATGTGTAATAGAAAATTAGCCTGCACCTACTTTGAAACGCGGTGTGAACTTTGGTCTCATGTTTACGCAAGCTTCGCCATGTACACCGAGCAGAGATGTTGGTCAATCCAGAGGGACGTTTGCGACACTTCAGTGGGCAGGAGAAGTGCGAAGATTGCTTTGCTGATAAGTGTTATTGAGAAACATCGTTGGAAGCTGACATCGATTACTGCTAATATAGACGACCACTTCACTACAAGGTCGAGATTTCTTGCAAAAGAATAAAAGCTCTGATATAGCTTTGAAGGCCACATGATGCAAATCCGTATTGAAAATGCAAGTTTGCTCCGGTATTGACACTTATCTCGCTGTTTACGTGTGTTCAAGGGGAGTGTAATCGGTCAATGTACGCCGCAAACCTACTTCATAATACATGCCGCTAACGCGCACAGAGAGCTAAGTACAGCAAAGTTTGTTCGAGGATGAAAGTTTCATCTCTCTCAGCAACGATAACGTAGGTGACTGTGTACAGCTCATCGTGCCAATGTCCCCGACGATTTTTGACAGTCGCCAGCATCACCTAATAGTGAGAGAGGAAGAAGGGGTATTGTCAATGGCTGTCCTACCATGGGAACTTAGTGACCCTGCAGCACTGCAACACACTACACTCATCATGCACTTTACGGCATTATACACGCGACACGTTACCCCTCTATTAGAGGAACCTGAATTAGAAAACTACCTCCACTAAGACCTACAGAGAGAGCTGAGCCCACACACTGTGTTGTGAACCGACATTTCTTTAACGGTTGCCCGTGGTTGTAACGTGTATGTTAGGAATATTTTTATTAGCAGTCTACCGTCTTCATTTACAAAATTTTATTTTAGTCCAGTGTGTTTTAAAGAAACAGTTTCATTGTCAAGAGCAACATTAACTTTTTTTTGGGCGTTACACGTTGAAATGTACCTGTTTAGCAAGCACTTTCATTACCCTCACATTATTGCTTATTTTCTGTGGATCCCCATATCTGTATTTGCTACACTTCATGCGAGTTCTCTCTAACGAGAGTCGATGAATCGATTCGAGTTATGCGCAAACTCGTTGCTCGGTCACTATGTCAGTTTTGTCTTAGGTACTCCATTTTGCTTTCGACCAGTAGGATTAGTCCGCAGATGTTGGACCACGTGTTTCTGATCGATTTCACTGGATTAGACACTACATTACTTTTGCACCCTCTGTTCTGAAGTCGAAGACGCTCTGTTCTGACGATGAGAGGGAGACTGTCTTTGTCTAGCTTAAGACCATTATGCAGACACTGCAATGCTCGAATAATCGGGTGAGCTCATTACTATTTAAACGAAGAAAGTTAGTTTTCATTCCAGTCATTGTGGCCGAGCGTTTCTGGCCGCTTCAGTCCGGAACCGCGCTGCTCCCTCGGTCGCAGTTTCGAATTCTGCCTCGGGCATGGATGTGTGTGATGTCCTTAGGTTAGTTAGGTTTAATTAGTTCTAAGTTTAGGGGACTGATCACCTCAGATGTTAAGCCTCATAGCGCTTAGAGGCATTTGAACCAAGTTTTCATGGTGCTGTTTAGTCGAGATTATTCCAGGAGTAGGCATCGGGACGCATGCTTGCAAGCGGTGTAATAAGAGCTAATAGGTTGACAATAAGTAAGTGTTTGAAAGCTGGTTATTGCATACCACGTACATCACTTTACTTCGTGATATTGCAGATTATAATACGCTACCTTCTCCTGAAGTATAATCGTAAGTTTTTCAGTCAATTAGAATTTTGTGTTACGAGCACGATATTCTTTCTGGTTGTGAATCTACACATTCACACTGTAGGGTGAAATATCTGGGACCTTCTCCTAAGGCTTCGAAAGCAGAAGGTAACCTGTGGAGATGGTCAAGCTAGAATACAACAGTTGTGGTGTCAGATGTGGCTGAGCATTGCGGAAGAACATTTATTGATTTTCTTAGGTTACAGATGTATCTACAGGTACACGGATAACTCGTACTTTGTTTTTCTTAAACACTAAAACAAATAATCCCTAAAACATTGACACCATACAAATTTATTTAGAATGTTGACTAAAGGTCTGAACTTCGCAAATTTCCTTTTTAACATCAGGACCATTAACCTTTTAAAAAACCGAAGATCATTCAAAATATTTAAAGGTAACTACTGAAATTTTAAATTACTTAAAATTTCGTTTTCGGCAAACATTACGACGAATAACCTTAGCAAAAAATTGAAGTCATTCAAAAAAATTGCTGAAGCTCTAGGTTCCTTTCCCCCAAACATTAAAACAAATAACTTAAGATAAGTAAAATCATGCAAAGTATTTTTTAAAACAATTAAGCTTAATTTCAGAATCCCTTTCACATTAGTGTACCGTAACTGGTCAAGGGACATTGACATTCGAATGTCTTAATGGCCATTCAACCAATTTGGCTGTCAGAAATTCATTGTAGGGATAGCTTCCAGAAAAACCTATAACAAATTTTAGTTACAATTTACGGAAGCAAAACAGGTGCTAATGCAGCCCCACATAAATTAACGTTTTATCAGTATCATACACATCGGTACATGGCTCACTTAACTACAGTCCCAAGCTAAGAACAAACGCTGCTAACGACAAATTATCATACCAGTCTTAACTAACTTTACGTCCACGTAGTCTCTTCAAAGGTGATTTAGAACAACAGAGTTCAAGGTAGTTTTGTAATCACAGAAATTAATTTAGCTCTCTTACATGCAAATTTCGGTTAGTTGAATCTGAGAGCATGTATCTACAATTACGAAGTGCCCTGAGGATGACATCACTTCTCTGGAATACCATGCACATTGTTCGACACGATTTGTATTCCCCGGAAAATCTACCACAGAAAGGTATCAAATTAGCCACACATAACGTGGAAATTTGCGCAACACTACCAAGATGCAATTTCGTGACACTAAAGTTAATGACAAGCCCAGCCCGCTATTTGGCGCTATATCCAGTGTGATGAGTCACAGAAGAGACAGAAAAAATTCTCTCGACACTTGTTAACCGAAAACAGTCGCTTTATAGGGTGAACCTGTACGCGACTAGAGTAGATCGCAGACGGACGGATTGCTGTTCCAGCCAAGGCGAATGACACAGTTGAAATTCCAAACTAAATGCCGACCGACTCTCACCAAATTCAGTAGAGTACGAGGCACTAGTAACAACGCGATGCGCTCCTCGCCATCCGCCGACTAAACTGGCTGCCCCCGGGCCGATGGCCCACCACTCGGACGACTGCGTGGCACTCGCTGCTCTTCCATAGACAACTAGCGTGCGCCCAGCACTCGCTATGCGGCTTACTCCAAACCCTGTCGTCCAGACCACCAGTCCGTAAGGTTCGTCCGGTGCGCCCTTGAAACCCCTTGTGTCTCTGACCGCAGTTCAATTTTATTTGCGTAAAGGCAAAGTGATGAAAGTAATCGATACGGTCGAATGTATGCATCGCAAAAGTACAAACCGAAAACCATACGATAGTATTAATATCCCTACGGCTCTGTAAAGTTATCGTCTTGTATTTAGTGACAATTTACTGGTTGTTAATTAATTTCCTCGGTTTCAATTCGCCATGAACCTTCTCGTCATTCTATGTGTCAGTGATTTGAATATGGCACGCTGATCGGCCGCCTTCGTGTTATTCACATGTGTTGACTACACGACTCACACGCACCCCGAAGGGTAAGCACTCGACTACTAAGCTGCTACTGAGAAATGTTAATAATATGTAGTCCTTCTACACAAGCTAAGGGTTTCTGTTACTGATAAAGATAAATCGACGTGTGTTGCTGACTGCTGTTTGTTAAGCTTCGTGATACAGAACGCAGTCTCACTCTTTATTACGATGGTAAGCAGGGAGAGGTATCGGGATTCAAATGCTCTTTTCATTGATTAACTTTTAGTTGGGTACCAAAGCTATGTTTACAGAAACAACGAGGCAGTCCCGTGCACAGTTGGAGGTTATAATCAAAAGGCTAACACCCTTTAAAGTACCATATTTTATGGACAATAAGACACACCTTCGATCAATTAGCCTCCGAACTTCAGATACGTCTTATACTCCAATTTAATATAAAAATGTTTAGTGTCTCATTTAAAATTCCCGCCAGTCTTCAAAATGGCCACATATTTCATTGCAGCGTGTAACCTGTCTCTAACTGGTAACATTGGGCTCAGCGGCAGAAGCAGTGCACCGGCATGAGTTGCGGGAATTCACAAGTTCCCTAACACCGTCTCCCTCACGCCATGCCATCACAAACCCAGAACACTGTCCAGCATTTGACGCGTCATTGCAGTGTACGGTGCCAATGAACTTGAAAGTGAGTGAATTGTGTCATCGTTTTCTAGTAGCTAGATTCGTAATAGAAAGAAAGATAAAAGGTATTCAAATGGTGCAGGCTGTAAACTGAGACTAATGACAAGTTTAGAAGAAAATAGGAACAGAGCAGATGAGCGGTACTTCGGCCCTCCACCAAAAGGAAAAACCTATGGTGATTGTCTCGCTAGTAAAGAAGTGAAAAAAAATTGAGGAAAAGTAAGCACATGGATGGCAATGTTTCTCATGTGGCCATTGCTCGCTCAGCTTAAGACGTGAGAATTTTTGAAGCTTATGATCTACCACCAAGATTAAAATTTATCAGGAAATGAATTACACACTTATCATATCTATCATACGACGAAAGTTTGATGTAATGAAAAAAACCTGTTTGTTTCAGTCACAGTTATGAAATGATTCAGGTATATCACGCAGTAATCAGAATGAGTCTTCATAAGGAAAATGTACCTCGTCTGATGCAGATACAAAAATAAAGCTATGAACAAGCGTGCAATTCTGAATTTACGTCAGTGTGTCCACAGCTTCCATAAAGCTTTCATCTGAATTGATAGTTCCCTAAATGACGAAAATCCACAAAATTACTGCTATTACTAGTCCCGTCAAGCCTTTCCCAAGACTGTCAAGTGAAGCAACTATGTATTTGAAAAACAGGCACTTCTGGTTACTCCCACGCTGTATTGAGACGAGGCTGCGAGATGGTTTATAATGCAGAGTTGTCTTAAGATAAGTAGGTTATGAGTTCTGGTTTGTGCTGGGATAACTACCTTTTCACGTCCAGTCTTAAGTTACACAGCCGGTATCAAATTATAACCTAGTCTCCCTTGTTTCCCCACTCCCCCCACCCCGCCACTTCTCACCCCCCCTTCGGAGAGCAACATGGAATTGATCAGTGCTACCCTCCAACATCTATTTAGACTTACTCTGAACATTTAGTTTCTATGAACACAACATAAATCATACCCTAGTTTAATAAGAGAATTTGGATCTAGATCTCATAAACAGCTGCTTGTTTTGTATGAGTGGTTTTCCGTCTTAGAAAAATAAATAAAGTGAACGAATAAATGCTAGTATTCTGATAATACTACTGTTTGATGCATTGATCGTAATGATATTCCGTCTGAATTTCTCTCGACATTGCTGTACATGCTGGAATATGTGACATACCGAAATTTGTTCTTTCTCTGAAATGATTGATTCATCTATCGTTTGTAACAAAGTGGGATCCGAGGTGGTGTTCAGGAAGGTCAGGTTTTGCGTGTTTTTCTTTGCAGGTTTCTCAAGCCAATACAACAATGGTTTAGTTACTGCCATCATTGTGGTACCTTTAATGGTATCAGGAATTTGAAACTGTGTTACAGCTATGTCGCACTTGATTCCACTAGTTAATAACTCATTCTGTCACAATTCTAATTTTATTTTATTTAATAAAATTGCAGCCAAATAGCCACATATAGTTACTTTGCTTCACATGTTACATTAACATTTTTGCATATTCATTTATAGATTTAACGCTTTTACTGCACAGTTCTACGTAATATCGTTCACAGGCTTCGTTACACAGTTCACGCACACATGTGGTTGGTTCGTGATAATTTTTGTTTTTGCAAATTAGATGATGAAAGCCGTGAATAGAAAATCTACACTACAGACCATTAAAACTGCTGCACCAAGAAGATACGCAGATGAGAAACGGGTATTCATTGGACAAATATATTACCCTAGAACTAACAAGTGACTACATTTCCACGCAATTTGGGTGCATAGATCCTAAGAAATCAGTACCCAGAACAACCACCTCTGGCCGTAATAACGGCCTTCATACGCCTGGGCATTGAGTCAAACACAGCTTGGATGGCGTGTACAGGTACAGCTGCCCATGCAGCTACAACACTATACCACAGTTCATCAAGAGTAGTGACTGGCGTAGTGTGACGAGCCAGTTGCTCGGCCACCATTGACCAGACGTTTTCAATTGGTGAGAGATCTGGAGAATGTGCTGGCCAGGGCAGCAGTCGAAATTTTCTGTATCCAGAAAGGCCCATACAGGAACTGCAACATGCGGTCGTGCATTATCCTGCTGAAATGTATGGTTTCGCAGGGATCGAATGAAGGGTAGAGCAACGGGTCGTAACACATCTGAAATGTAGCGTCCGCTGTTCAAAGTGCCGTCAATGCGAACAAGAGGTGGCCCAGACGTATAACCAAAGGTACCCCATACCATCACGTCAGGTGGTACGCCAATATGGCGATGACGAATACACGCTTCCAATGTGCGTGTCGCCAAACACGGATGCAACCATCATGATGCTGTAAACAGAACCTGAATTCATCTGAAAAAATGACGTTTTGCCATTCGTGCACCCAGGTTCGTCGTTGAGTGCACCATCGCCGGCGCTCCTGTGTGTGTAGCAGCGTCAAGGGTAACCGCAGCCATGGTCTCCGAGCTGATAGTCCATGCTGCTGCAAACGTCGTCGAACTGTTCGTGCAGATGGTTGTTGTCTTGCAAACGTCCCAATCTGTTGACTCAGGGATCGAGACGTGGCTGTACGGTCCGTTACAGCCATGCGGATAAGATGCCTGTCATCTCGATTGCTGGTGATACGAGGCCGTTGGGACCAAGAACGGCGTTCCGTATTACCCTCCTGAACCTACCGATCCATATTCTGCTAACAGGCACTGGATCTCGACGAACGCGAGCAGCAATGTCGCGATACGATAAACCGCAATCGCAATAGGCTACAATCGGACCTTTCTCAAAGTCGGAAACGTGATGGTACGCGTTTCTCCTCCTTACACGAGGTATCACAACAACGTTTCACCAGGTAACGCCGGTCAACTGCTATTTGTGTATGAGAAATCGGTTGGAAACTTTCCTCAGATCAGCACGTTGTAGGTGTCGCCACCGGCGCCAACCTTTTGTGAATGCTCTGAAAATCTAATCAACTGCATATCACAGCATCTTCTTCATGTTCGTTATATTTCGCGTCTGCAGCACGTCATCTTCGTGGTGTAGCAATTTTAATGACCAGTAGTGTAGTTAAGACATGTCGCAGTTCGAAGTTTGGTGCTGTCCATGAGCGGTTCGTCATTGCTTCGGTGCTATAGAACTCCGGCCATACTTTTTCTCGTTTATTCTTCAGGATCTTCAGTTGATATCTGGAAGCCTTGGTGTGTGGCATCATATCCCGAAGTTTGATATCTTGAATTAGGAATGGTTCTCCCTCTAGCAGATATACTAGTCGAGATCTTGTCTTTGAGAGACCTAGAGCTCTTTGTAGATAAGTCGATTTTACCTTTTCTAGTGTTTCTAGATTTTTTTCTGTCGGGTGGTCTCATATAACCTCCATCCCGTAGGCCAGGACTGGCAAGATTTTTCCGTTGAATAATTTCACGGCCGTTTCTAGACTGAGTATTCAGATGCTTTTGATGTCCTGTATTGCTATTGTTGCTTGGGCTGCACGTTCTGTTATATGTTTTGTGAAGCATTTGGCTGTTGGTTGCAATGACACCCCTAGGTATTTCAAGTCTGATGTGATTTTTATTTTTTGTCCTCTGATGTTGATTTCCGCATTCTTGGGTGTTTCTTCTCCTAATTTTACCATACCTCTAAATGTTCTATAGTTATAGCGATTAAGTGCTACTCTCTATGAAGAACACAGAATAAATTCAATGATTGCCAACCTGTTGAAACTATGATCGGGCATTGATACTAACCTTTTGCATTCTGGAGCTTCGGTTTTTCCTAGGAATAACTGATTTTCACACGATTTCTTGCCAGTTTGCACAACTTGAGCTGGAAAAATTGTAAATGACTCCTTTATACGTTTTCTGAGACCTCTTGTTATGACAACGTGCATATCTCGTTGTTCTGGAATAAGTAACACATTGCCAGTTTCATCCTCTACTCACTTTCTAATAAGCTTCAATTTGACTGAATTCGGACGAATCGTGAAACGCTTGTACCGTGAGTTTAAACCAGCTACTGGAAATTATATATTAATCTATACACTACCATGATCCGAGTAAATATTAACCGAAGAAACGTCGTCGAAAAATGCTGTGTTACGTTTTAGTGGAGGTACAATGTGGTATAATCCAAGCTCAGAGCCCTTGTTTCACTACCTTTGACCCATTTGAGAACATGTACTTCGATCGTTTCATTGTTTCCACATGATTCCGAACCCCACGAACAGCACGTGTCTCGATTGGAATTCTGGTCTGGCGAAAAAGATTCCACCGCGTCATTTGAAATTACAATGTGAGCACGCCAAACAACAGGTGACAAATGGTAATGAGTTTTAATACCTCTCCGTGGGTTTTCAACAATAACAATTGGTACAGGTTTTGACACCCATCTAGAGAGAGAATTTCTTGTAGCATCAGGTTCAACCATGTCACACTCAGTTAGTGGAGAAAAAGTGTTCGATAGACAACGTCTCTTAGTGTGTAATAACAGCTATGATATATACAGGATTAGACTCCCAGTCATCACAGGTCTATACGTCATGTTACTTGCAGTTCAGACATTTACACAGCTAGCAGCTGTTGAAATAAACCGACATTTACCGTCTATTCGTGATTACAAGTCAACGACTGTAGGTCCTGGGATCGAATACAGTAAGTCAATACCTTTTAGATTCTTCATTGCAATTTCAATAATCTCGCTCTTGGGGAAAAATTATGATTTGTATCATTTGATTGGGATCGGTTAACAATCCTACTGGGAGCTGGTTTGGAATCCCCATCCAGCACTGCTTTATGCAGTGCCATTTCAAGTTTAAGCCTGATTACACTTTGTTACTTGTGACTGAAATCATATTTAATATCTTACATGGTTAATTAACGGGAACAGTAGTTGATGGATCGGATTACAATTCTTTGTGACAGGTGGAATGTCCACCAGAGTGCCTTAGTACTGTTCGAGATTACCGTTGCTACATGTTCTGGTAAGATGTATAATGGTTCATCAACAGGGTGAGATGTTGAGTGATCACTATGAACGACATGGAAATGCAGTGTACTCGTTTGAAGCAGCTTTATCAGGACCTGATGGTTTAAAAGGAGCATCATTGGAAATCTCCATTTGGTATACTGGTCTAATCGTTCTATAATCAGATCTGTGGGGCATTCGGGTGTGACAGTAGCCGAATATTTAACTATATCTAAATCATATTGGAAGAACATTCCTTGACAAAGTTCCGGTCGACCACATCTGAGCACAACAACGAACTATCGTCTTCTTTATTGCGCCTACAATCCAAGAACAAGTAATGTAAACTGTGTTACGTCTTGAACCATTGGACGGAGAGTAGCAGCTGCCAGAGCAGGGAATTACTGAACCATGCACAAACTGCCTTTAAGAGCACAACACTAACATTGGTGCAGTGTCTGGAAAGCGTGTACTGCTGATGAACGACATCGTACTGTGTTCAGCGATGTATCGCGGTTCTACTCTACTCCGGATGCCATCATCGGTGGTTATCGCAGGGCCCTGGAAAGGGATCACATTTATTCAATGTTTTGGAGAGGCAGACGGTGTTGTTCCTGGTGTCATGGTAAAGGTGCTGTTGGGTATGACTTCAGGTCGTGGCTGGTAGTGGCACAACGGTACTTCATGGACATACTGCGTCCTCATGCAACAGAGTCGTGGTGCCATTTTTCAATAAGACAATGCGCGTTCACGTAAGGCAGTTGACTCTTTGAAGTGTCGGTGCTATGGCCACTTCCTGTGGCCAGCAAGAACCCCATATGCGTCCCCGATAGAACATGTGTGGGACTATGTCTCAGAGCCAATATCCATTTTATGAAGGACCAGTTACAACTATTGTGCATCAGGCGCATCAGGTGAGGATATGACGGCTTGATGACACCTGCCAAAACGAGTAAACGTATACATCCAGACCAGAGGTGGTGGAACGTCATACTGATAAATGAACTCACATTGTCAGTTTCTTCGCAAATTTGACTCAGTTTTGTAAGCGTTACACACTCTCTAAAACGGTGAAATTTCATTTAGTTTCTATTCCTCTTCTAGGTGCATCAGTTTTCTTGTTATGCAGTGTACATTACAGTAGCGATTTAGAATTTCATCGCTGCTAACATGTAGTTTCAGCCAACTTCCTGTGCGTAACAGTACGATCACCGCTTGTAAGCGACTCTATTCCTGGGAGCTTTCGACGAGAGTGCTTGGAATTACCTAATACAGTATTTACAATCTCTTCCTTCTATCTGATATTTTACAATGTATCTGACATGATGAATGTTTTCTCTATAATTAACAGAGCTGGAAGAGAACGTACCTTAAAAACTCTAATGTGTAGGCCACACGTACTCTGCTACCCTTGTTGCCGCTTCATGCGTATCTGCATGCCTAGCAAATTAAGAGAAGTCCTTCAGGACCAACGTGCTGTTATTCTTTTCTTGGATGCTGAAAGACAAACTCCGGTAGATATCCAATGTGTACGAAGCTGGATGTCTGCAGAAAATCACCGTTATGGAATGGTGCAACAAGTTCGGTGCTGGTCACGATTCTGCACAAGACGCCGGTCGATCTGGGAGGCCAACCTCATCCATCACGGACCAACTCAAGATGGAGACACTCGAGCACCCGCCCTGCAGTCCTGAACTCTGCCCATGCGTTTATCACGCCTTCGGTCCCTTAAAAAGTGCCAGAGGGGTCGACGTTTCACCTCGGACGAGGACGTGTAGCAGGCAGTTACGGACTTCTTTACACAACAGGAAATTACCAAATTGTATCTTCAATCTGATACGTTGGTGGGATGATTTCCTCAACACTCACGGTGATTTTGTCTGACTGGCCTGCCGATTCTGGACTGTGCGGCATCCGAGGCATTTGTCTCTCTCTCATACTTCGTGCTCGTTTATTAGGCGGCCGCTGTTTGGCGGAGCAGGAGACAGCCGATGAGCGCTCCTGTTTGTCAGCTCCACCTTCAGAAGGATATACATCTGCACTATAAGAAGTATGGCCCAAATTTCCTCACAGGATCGATTTCTGGGGCTCTTATGTTGCAAATGTATTATTTTCTTCTTATCTTTTCTCCTTAAAATATGAGGTCAAGTAGCTGATTTTTCCTTGTAAGGTGAATGCGTACCAGCCTGGTCGAGCGTGCCTAAAGGCCCTGCAGAATCAGTGATCAGACGTGTGGTATCTGTTAAGGAAGTGTGCAGAGCTACAGTACTGACGTAAAAACATTATTGGAAATTTCTGTAATTTATTTGTTGTGTTTGATGATATCATTATCACCGTATTAAGAAATTGCCCCTTTCTTCTGACACGATTAGCCTCGTTCTTTTTTTAAGTTCGTATTGGCTCATACTTTGCTGTTGGAGGATCTCAACTATTCTTTAGAATGAAAACATTTTCATTTTTAGCATTTTACAGTTTAGTTTGTAATGTTATTTAATCCTATAAGTATCTGTGTCCTTCAGCAGCACTTTTATTTGTAACCCGTGGTTTAGATGGTTCAAATGGCTCTGAGCACTATGGGACTTAACATCTATGGCCATCAGTCCCCTAGAACTTAGAACTACTTAAACCTAACTAGCCTAAGGACATCACACAACACCCAGTCATCACGAGGCAGAGAAAATCCCTGACCCCTCTGGGAATCGAACTCGGGAACCCGGGCGCGGGAAGCGAGAACGCTACCGCACGACCACAAACTGCGGATCGTGGTTTAGAAACATTTAATTTTCTTACAGAAACATACTCTCTAGGACGTTTCAGATATGCCTTTAACTATGTTATAGAATACTTTATATTTTATTTTATTAACAACAAGTGTGTTGTGTAGATCTTTGCCGACCGGAGTGGCCGTGCGGTTCTAGGCGCTACAGTCTGGAACCGATCGACCGCTACGGTCGCAGGTTCGAATCGTGCCTCGGGCATGGATGTGTGTGATGTCCTAAGGTTAGTTAGGTTTAATTAGTTCTAAGTTCTAGGCGACTGATGACTTCAGAAGTTAAGTCGCATAGTGCTCAGAGCCATTTATGTAAATCTTTCGAGAGTTTCGAATTCGTCAAATATCATTTATTACCTTCATAGGTTTCAAATGCTGGGTTTTAAAATTGCGTCATGCATCCTGTTAGTGAATGTCCGTAGCTGAGCACCATCATCTGAGAAAAAAATAACTATACAAATGGGGCCTCCCGGCCAACAATGCATCACGATGATTTCTTTTTTGCTACCAAATTCTCCGCGCAAGTCCTGGCCCATACCTCTTCGATGAGTACTAACTGACGGTAGGACTTTCCGACCTTCTCTGAAACAATAAATTTCCATTCCCCTTCGTTACAAGAATATTTAACAGAGACTCTTCGTTATCTAACTGGTAACAGGAGTTCCCCAAGACTCATTTGTCTACATGCCTGTTTACATTGCCTGCTACTGTTATGCTGGAAATCCCTTCTCCTGTAGACATACTCTTGTAAGTCGATGACGTAGCTTCCAGTCGTACAACTGTTCTGAAATCTCAATGATTCCGTCAACTACATCTCGACCAGATTATCTTCTGGTGCAACCAGTACCTCCTCAGGATAAGCAAAGGCACACTAAAACACTTAAATTTTTCCCTCGCATAGCTTCTGTTTCACCTTTTACAACCATCCTTCCCAAATAAATGATACAGTAAAATACCATGAACTAACCCAAAAACTAACATCGACACTTGGCCTACAATCATAAACCTTTACGTAATTTATCAGTTATTTAAAGTGTTTCACTTTTTATCTGGTTTTAAATCACTCTAGCTGAAGAATAGCTGATACAGGCGACAACTTACCATTTGTTCGAGTGGGGCGAGGGCGATGAAATGAAGGAAAGAAAATTCCACTCCAAATCGTGCAGAAAATTACGAATATTGAGTTTGACCGTCAATGAAACCTCACAGACACCACATCCGAATGGAGCGCCCCAGTGTTCAAAGTCTCCAACGTCCGTCCCCGGTAGCTGAGTGGTCAGTGAGACAGAATGTCAATTCCAAGGGCCCAGGTAAGATTCCCGGCAGGGTCGGAGATTTTCTCCGCTCAGGGACTGGGTGTTGTGTTGTCCTAATAATCATCATTTCATCGCCATCGACTCGCAAGGCGCCGAAGTGGCGTCAAATCGAAAGATTTGCACCAGGCTTACAGTCTATCCGACGGAAGGTCCTAGTCACACGACATTTACATTTATGTGTCCAAGCACACAGTGACTCGAACGCCGGTATTATCATTTGGTTATTTTAGACAACCGCACCCACAATACATTACCTTATCATTCATTGAGTCCTGAATAGAAAAATGAACCTAAGCTGTCCCATTAAGAACGGTACAACTGTCGAAAAAGCCTCATAAATATCAAACAGTTCTTTACTGGTAGTTAACATTTTTTACATTATAAAGATATCAGTTCCTACTTCACATCCATTTCACAGCTCTTTTCCTACCCGTAAAATCTATTACGTGGCTGCCTTCTGCTGTGCCCTAGCGGCTCTAGGCGCTTCACTTCGGAGCCACACTGCTGCTACGGTCGCAGGTTCGAACCCTGCCTCGGGAATGGATGTGTGTGATGTCCTTAGGTTAGTTAGGTTTAATTAGTTCTAAGTTCTAGGGGACTGATGACCTTAGAAGTTAAGTCCCACAGTGCTCAGAGCCATTTGAACCATTTTTGCTGCGGTAGTCAGAAAACAAATGAAAACGATGCAAAAACATAACACAAAATTGCCTTTGACTCTCTTGTGCCATTGCCCAGGAGTAGAACATTCAAATGTACTCAATGTGGTGACCATGGACACCGATACACTGGTGCACTCGATTTAAAGAACTGTTTGCTGCTTCCAGTGTTGCCTGCTGAAGAGAATTAGATGCATGCACGATACGTTCCTGCATGTCCTCTGGAGTTTATGGAATATCGCGATAGACAAGGTCTTTAATGTATCCCCAAAGAAAACCGTCCAGAGGATTTAAATAAGGAGACCTAGCAGACTAACTAACTGTTCCTTCTCAACCAATCCATCTGGCAGGATACCTTCGGTACAGAACACGACGTTCACGCAAGGCATTACGTGCTGGACGTCCATTGTTTTGATACCACTTAAGCATTCCGGTTCTTAGCGGCACTTCATCCAGAAGAGGAGGAAGAATTCGTCTGAGGAAGTTGGCATACGCTGTGCCTTGTAGACTACCAATTGATGAAATGAGGTCCAATAATTGTAGTACCAAGCATCCTACACCAGACTTTCCATTGACGATGATGTTCCACCTGTCTAAGCCATCGTGGGTTGTCGCTTTAACAATAATGCACGTTCCTAGTATTTACGTGTCCTTTGTTTGAGAAGGAACATTCATAGGTAAATAGAACATTAGAGAAGTTAGGGTTGGCGAGGATTTACTGCTGTGCCTACTGACAGAACTGTACACGATTCTAGACACCATTCCCATGCAATTCTTGATGTAGATGTACATGATAAGAATGGAACCGGTGACATGTAAGAATACGATGTACACAGGTTTTAGGAATGGCAATCGCGTGTTCAAGCTGTCGTGCGATCACGTGTTGATTCATAGCAACGCAAGGGAGAACAATAACTTCGGCAGCTTCGTCTGTGCGAGTGCTACGACGATTGCTTTGTCGTGGGTTGGAACTTCCCGTTTCCTGAAGCTTCGAAACAAGACGAGGAAACATCCGTCGAGAAGGTGGGTCCTTGCCAGAATATCGCACTCTGTACAGTTCCGCTGCCTGCGTAGCATTTCGCCTACCTTCAACAACAACTACAACAATAAAAGAAACGTTATGTCAATGCAGTTTGTAGGAAAGACAAGACTTTACTGTATGCCTACTCTACACGACAGAATTTAAAAGGACTAAACTACTGTAATAATGTACCCGTACATAAGAAAACTGTATCTGAAATTACTGTTCTGCAAACTTACATTCCCCATAAATGAATAGCATTTCTACCTTCTCTTCGTTGGTGTACATTCTAAAAATGGTTAAAATGGCTCTTAGAACTAAAGGACTTAACATCTGAGGTCATCAATCCCCTTGACTTAGAACTATTTAAACCTAACCAACCTAAGGACATCACATACATCCATGGCCGAGGCACGATTCGAAGCTGCGAACGTAGCGGTCACGCGGTTCCAGACTGAAGCGACTAGAACCGCTCCGCCAGTCTGTCCGACTTGAACATTCTACTCACGCAACTCTTTAGCTGACAATGTTTGACGGAATGACATGTGTACATTGTACTTATGTTAACATTTGTCCTCTGTCAACGTCAGCACGTGGATGTGTTCCATTACCGAGTACCTGCACAAAGCCCTGGGAGTGTTAAAGTCAGTGTTGTGTTATGTAACTAACAATGTTGTGTTTCAATGAATACATTTTTGAATAGGTCTTTAGAAGAGGAAAAAAAATAACCGAATAAAAAATACAGGATACCATTTAAAAAAGTCATACCGCTGTTGATATCTTTGTGAAAACAAAGCTACAATGAAGGAAATCATGCTGACTGATGTCCCCATGACGGCTAAAGAACATTTGCTTGAAATATTTTGTAATTTACATCTGGAAAAATAGTTATTTAGGGTGGTTAAGATAAATGGTTCAAATGGCTCTGAGCACTATGGGGCTTAACTTCTAAGGTCATCAGTCCCCTAGAACTTAGAACTACTTAAACCTAACTAACCTAAGGACATCACACACATCCATGCCCGAGGCAGGATTCGAACCTGCGACCGTAGCGGTCACGCGGTTCCAGACTGTAGCGCCTTTAACCACTTGGCCACACCGGCCGGCAATAAATGAGACACTCTGTATACGAGTATTCCATAAGTAGTAAATGAACGTGTTTTTTTTTTTCTGCCTGAAATCCGGAAAGAATTCAGCTGTATTTTATCACTTATTATTTATAAACCATATGAATTTTATATAGTTTTAGTGTTATTTAAACACTTCAGATGTTTAATATTCCTTGTTACTGTCCAAGAAACCTTACAGTTCATTTGTGTGTATGAATATCACCTTCTGTAGATGTCATCAAGGATTGAATTGAATCTGAAAGACTGTATAATATTATTTCGTGGTACTATATGATTCAATTTATGGTCGAAAGAGCAGTGAAACGAGAACTTTTTTCCTGTGCAAAAACAATTGAAACTACCAACCGCTAGACTCACAAAGGCGGACCCTCTGCTAGCGCCATCACCCCCCCCCCCCCATCCCACGCCACTCAAACAAATTTATTGAGTCTTGTTGCACAGCCGGCCGGAGCGGCTGAGCGGTTCTAGCCGCTACAGTCTGGAACCGCGCGACCGCTACGGTCGCAGGTTCGAATCCTACCTCGGGCATGGATGTGTGTCATGTCCTTAGGTTAGTTAGGTTTAAGTAGTTCTAAGTTCTAGGGAACTGATGACCTCAGAAGTTAGGTCCCATAGTGCTCAGAGCCATTTGAACCATTTAACTTCAGATGTTTGCTGCGACTGATCAGTTCCACGTAAATCAGTGAACAACTTTCATGAGAGGTAAGTCTGTCCTACTCTACATCTACATTTACATGGTTACTCTGAAATTCACATTTAAGTGCTTGGCAGAGGGTTCATCGAACCACAATCATACTATCTCTCTACCATTCCACTCCCGAACAGCGCGCGGGAAAAACGAACACCTTTCTGTTCGAGCTCTGATTTCTGTTATTTTATTTTGATGATTATTCCTACCTATGTAGGTTTGGCTTAACAAAATATTTTCGCATTCGGAAGAGAGTGTTGGTGACTGAAATTGCGTAAATAGATCGCGCCGCGACGAAAAACGTCTTTGCTTTAATGACTACCATCCCAACTCGCGTATCTGCCACACTCTCTCCCCTATTACGTGATAATACAAAACGATTGCCCTTTTTTGCACCCTTTCGATGTCCTCCGTCAATCCCACCTGGTAAGGATCACACACGGCGCAGCAATATTCTAACAGAGGACGAACGAGTGTAGTGTAAGCTGCCTCTTTAGACGACTTGTTGCATCTTCTAAGTGTCCTGCCAATTAAACGCAATCTTTGGCTCGCCTTCCCCACAATATTATCTATGTGGTCTTTCCAACTGAAGTTGTTCGTAATTTTAACACCCAGGTACTTAGTTGAATTGGCAGCCTTGAGAATTGTACTATTTATCGAGTAATCGAATTCCAACGGATTTCTTTTGGAACTCATGTGGATCGCCTCACACTTTTCGTTATTTAGCGTCAACTGCTACCTGCCAAACCATACAGCAATTTTTTCTAAATCGCTTTGCAACTGATACTGGTCTTCGGATGACCTTACTAGACGGTAAATTACAGCATCATCTGGGAACAACCTAAGAGAACTGCTCAGATTGTCACCCAGGTCATTTATATAGATCAGGAACAGCAGAGGTCCCAGGACGCTTCCCTGGGGAACAGCTGATATCACTTCAGTTTTACTCGATGATTTGCCGTCTATTACTACGAAGTGCAACCTTCCTGACAGGAAATCACGAATCCAGTCGCACAACTGAGACGATACCCCATAGGCCTACAGCTTGATTAGAAGTCGCTTGTGAGGAACGGTGTCAAAAGCTTTCCGGAAATCTAGAAATACGGAATCAACTTGAGATCCCCTGTCGATAGCGGCCATTACTTCGTGCGAATAAAGAGCTAGCTGCGATGCACAAGAACGATGTTTTCTGAAACCATGTTGATTACGTATCAATAGATCGTTCCCTTCGAGGTGATTCATAGTGTTTGAATACAGTATATGCTCCAAAACCCTCCTGCACACTGGTGCGGCCTGCGCAATTTTCCAATCTGTAGGCACAGATCTATCGGTGAGCGAGCGGTTATATATGAGTGCTAAGTAGGGAGCTATTGTATCAGCGTAATCTGAAAGGAACCTAATCGGTATACAATCTGGACCTGAAGACGTGCCCGTATCAAGCGATTTGAGTTGCTTCGCAACCCCTAAGGTATCTACTTCTAAGAAACTCATGCTAGCAGCTGTTCCTGTTTCAAATTTTGGAATATTCCATTCGTCTTCCCTGGTGAAGGAATTTCGGAAAACTGCGTTCAATAACTCCGCTTTAGCGGCACAGTCGTCGGTAACAGTACCATCGGCACTGCGCAGCGAAAATATTGACTGCGTCTTGCCGCTTGTGTACTTTACATACGACCACAATTTCTTCGGATTTTCTATCAAATTTCGAGACAATGTTTCGTTGTGGAAGCTATTAAAGACATCTCGCATTGAAGTCCGTGCCAAATTTCGCGCGTCTGTAATTTTAGCCAATCTTCGGGATTTCGCGTTCTTCTGAACTTCGCATGCTTTTTCCGTTGCCTGTGCAACAGCGTTCGGACCTGTTTTGTGTACCACGGGGGATCAGTTCCATCTCTTACCAATTTATGAGGTACGAATCTCTCAATTGCTGTTGCTACTATATCCTTGAATTTGAGCCACATCTCGTCTACATTTGCATAGTCATTTCGGAAGGAATGGAGATTGTCTCTTAGGAAGGCTTCTAGTGACACTTGATCCGCATTTTTAAATAAAATTATTTTGCGTTTGTTTCTGGTGGATTTGGAAGAAACGGTATTAAGCCTAGCTACAACGACCTTGTGATCACTAATCCCTGTATCAGTCATGATGCTCTCTATCAGCTCTGGATTGTTTGTGGGTAAAAGGTCAAGTGTGTTTTCGCAACCATTTACAATTCGCGTGGGTTCGTGGACTAACTGCTCGAAATCATTTTCGGAGAAAGCATTTAGGACAATCTCGGAAGATATTTTCTGCCTTCATGCCCGAGGCAGGGTTCGAACCTGTGACCGTAGCAGCAGCGCGGTTCCGGACTGAAGCGCCTAGAACCGCTCGGCCACAGAGGGCAGCTAGACTTCAAAGCACAAGTGCAGGAAGACAGGGAACTGTTACGTTCATTAAATAGTAACACAGGTTACAACTGAGTTACAATATCAACACCTTGGAAAAGTTTGGCTCACGACTGTGAGATGAATACTTTCGAGTAATCGCAACGTTCGGGAAAATAGCTAGGTTCGAAGAAGTTGCGCTGTGGAAAAAGGATAGAAATACAAGAAACACTCTCACAGGCATTTACTGTCTTGATTGAGCACATGGTGTTCATGGAATTGCTAATAAACGCAATTAAATTACAAATGTGGAAATCGTAACATTTATCAAAAATTCATGCGCCTGTGCTATAACTCAGTTGGTAAATGCTGTGGTTGCTCACCAGAGAATGGCAGTGAATGGCTATGATGGTAGCCTCCACTGGAGGCAGATTTCCATCAGAGCCTGGAATGGGTGTACCTCTCTTGAATTGTGCCGTCAAAGGTGTTCTGATCAGAGCGCTGCCAGAGACAAAGAAGAAGGCTAAGACTGAAACCGAGACCGAAGCTCTACTCTGCCAGAGTGACTTGTCTGTGATTGTCCCCAGCTACGGCAATAATTCTTCTGAGTGATGACCAATCAGAGCTCTTCTAATAAAATTGCAGTGTCCCTTCCACACGCAGTTTTAATATAATCAAGCACAGGTAGAGGTTTTTGGTGCTGGAGCTCGGAAACAAACATGCTGATGGCTGCAACTGCAACACTCATAAGGACAAATGAGCCGGATTGTCTCTTCAGTCTGAGCCTCACAGATCTTATCCCTGAACCATTCCATGCCCAAATGTTGCCAGGATACAGTCTTCCTGCAGGGTGTAGTGATTCGTGATACTACATGCTCTGCTGCTGTTAGCTTGCGAAGCACCTCCACGGCACTGGTGGGCACATCATGTTAAAAATAGTCTTTCATTGCTCAATGCCTGTCATTTAGGATGCAAACACAGACGCTGTTGTCCAGCAGAGCTCGCTGCATGAACAATATACCCGGCCCAGTGGCCTCTACCTGCCTTCTCTTCCTTCCCTCGCAATGACAGCACATGTCTTCTGAAGGGGAATGACCCAAAACTGGCTCTCTGTACCCTGTTCTGCTAGTATCCACTCAACATTCATTCAACAGCATTCCAAAGAATAAGAAATTAATATGGACCATTAGTATTGAGATCTGAGAGTCACTGATGGTAAATTTAACGACACTCATATTGTCAATTGTAGCTCGCAACTAATTTAAATTCGATGAGTTTCCCAATTTCATGGAATATGTTTATAATACGTGGCAGTTGAAAGAAAACTGACCATGCAACATTAGTCCTTGCAGTGCAACTACATAGAAAGGTCAGACTGACCAGTTGAAGAAGATTCTTTTTCGTCAGGAACAAGTCACCCTCTCACTTAATCCCTTATTGAAGGCTATTCTTCAATCCTCAGACATCATTTTAGTAAGATGACAGGAAGTTATGAACATCAGCATGCACTGCTCGGAGCATGTGCATTGTTAATGCATTTTGTTGTTGTGGTCTTCAGTCCTGAGACTGGTTTGATGCAGCTCTCCATGCTGCTCTGTCCTGTGCAAGCTTCTTCATCTCCCAGTACCTACTGCAGCCTACATCCTTCTGAATCTGTTTAGTGTATTCATCTCTTGGTCTCCCTCTACGATTTTTATCCTCCACGCTGCACTCCAATACTAAATTTATGATCCCGTGATGCCTCAGAACATGTCCTACCAACCGATCCCTTCTTCTAGTCAAGTTGTGCCACAAACTTCTCTTCTCCCCAATCCTATTCAATACCTCCTCATTAGTTATGTGATCTACCCATCTAATCTTCAGCATTCTTCTGTAGCACCACATTTCAAAAGCTTCTATTCTCTTCTTGACCAAACTAGTTATCGTCCATGTTTCACTTCCATACATGGCTACGCTCCATACAAATATTTTCAGAAACGACTTCCTGACACTTAAATCAATACTCGATGTTAACAAATTTCTCTTCTTCAGAAACTCTCTCCTTGCCATTGCCAGTCTACATTTGATATCCTCTCTACTTTGACCATCATCACTTATTTTGCTCCCCAAATAGCAAAACTCCTTTACTACTTTAAGTGTCTCATTTCCTAATCTAATTCCCTCAGCATCACCCGACATAATTCGACTACATTCCATTATCCTCGTTTTGCTTTTATTGATGTTCATCTTATATCTTCCTTTCATGACACTGTCCATTCCGTTCAACTGCTCTTCCAAGTCCTTTGCTGTTTCTGACAGAATTATAATGTCATCGGCGAACCTCAGAGTTTTTATTTCTTCTCCATGGATTTTAATACCTACTGCGAATATTTCTTTTGTTTCCTTCACTGCTTGCTCAATATACAGATTGAATAGCATTGGGGAGAGGCTACAACCTGCCACTCCCTTCCCAACCACTGTTTCCCTTTCATGTCTCTCGACTATTATAACTGCCATCTGGTTTCTGTACAAAGTGTAAATAGCCTTTCGCTCTCTGTATTTTACTCCCGGCACCTTCAGAATTTGAAAGAGAGTATTCCAGTCAACATTGTCAAAAGGTTTCTCTAAGTCTACAAATGCTAGGAACGTAGATTTGCCTTTCCTTTGTTAATGCATGCAGGATCTTTATGGTATCTGTCCTTCGAATGAGGGCAGTAAATCTTGCAGTCGACATTTGGGCCTTGGAAGCCATGTGAAGCCCAAAGCACATACCGGGGACAAAATGCTGGTCCCAAGAACTTCTCACACTGGTGTACAGGCCGGCCGGAGTAGCCGAGCAGTTCTAGGCGCTACAGTCTTGAACCGCCTGACCGCTACGGTCGCAGGTTCGAATCCTGCCTTGGGCATGTATGTGTGTGATGTCCTTAGGTTAGTTAGGTTTAAGTAGTTCTAAGTTCTAGGGGACTGATAACCTCAGCAGTTAAGTCCCATAGTGCTCAGAGCCATTTGAACTAGTGTACAGGCAATGTTTTCGGCCGAAGAGGCGAAAAACTGCCTACCTCGATCTACCTGTTAGGTATTTCTGGACATGACAGGGACAGGAGCGCAAGAGAGAAGTGCATCACCCAGTCGAGGCGGTTCGACAGTGTTATAAATGCCCATTATGCAAAGGGATGGCGTCGATACAAAATCCGCGTGTTTCCACTTTCATTTTCGACCAGGCGCTATTGAGGGAGTTGTCAGGTGGTGTTGTCCCTCTGCCTGCAAAGATTTTGGAAAGCATCACGAATTTTATGATCCTGATAATAATCTCTGCGATTAGCTTCAATTTCTTTCCGTCTATGATCTCAAACTTTTTGTCAACTCATTAGACCGAAACGTTTACAATGGCCGTCTTCAGATCTGTTTTATAAAAACAATGTCGTAATGTACTGGAGCCGCAGGACATTGTTTTTATAAAACAGATCTGAAGATGGTCATTATAGACCGAAACCGGTAATGTGTTAACAAAAAGTTTGTGTCCACAGACGTAAGGTAGAGGAAATTTATTCTATACTCAGGTCACTATTTTATTCACGACAATGTCGCAGCTTGTGATTTCTGTGATAAACTGTTGTCCACTTGCGGCCTAAATCGAAACTCAAACCATTTTCCGTAAATAGCTGTGACAGAAATAATTCAGGAGTATAATGTCTTCTCCTCCCTGTATGGGAATATACGAATCATGGATTGGTTTCATCTTCAGCAGGGAAAGAATTAACTTTGATTAGGTTTTTCCGAAGGGAAGAGCAGACGAGCGGGAGGGAAGTCATGGCACTCGTTGAGTCTTGTGATTGGCACGAAACCCTAATGGAGGAGGTTGTCTGAGTGCTCTTTTCGAGTTCAGAGAGGTTTGATGGAAAGGGAGGCGTGGAGGAACGTGGCTTCTGATTCAGACTCCAATCTGGAGAGGAGATTCTGGTCTTGACTCCTGAGGGGCTACACTTGAGACATTCACCTTGAGTATAAGTTCGTACTGGCAGTGGTCTTGACAAGGGAGCCTATAGAGAAGTCTTAGCCTTATGGGCAGTTTGGACATCAGCCATCTTAAGCAACTCACTGTGGCGAGAACAAGCTTATTTATATCAGGTCTGGCTCGTTGCCGTTTGATCTCCTTGTTGCACTGCCAATAAATGAGTCAAATTGGTCCGTTGTATGACTGGCGAACGGGAGTGTCACATGATGGAATCTGGATTTCATGGCTTGATTAGAGATTAATCGTGATCTTTCTAACAGATCATCTGCCTGTGACTCTGCATATTTTGTGGCTGTGATAACGAATTACAGGCGCCACAGATCGCTACTCTGCAGACTTGCACCACGACTGTCATCTGAGACAGCGTTACGCATCATTGAGGAAGGTGTGTAGTATTGATGGTCCGGCTTGTTCGACAATGAGAATCACAGTCTCACTACTTGCTCTCAACTGCACCGAAGCAGTACAACAATAACTAAGTGCAAATCTGTTCAGCATTGGGTAATATGAGACTTCGTTATCCATATTTTGAGTCAAGGTAAACGAAGAGGATAAGCCTTAGTCTTTGCCAACCAAACGCCACCCAGTGAAGTGCCAATTATTTGTTGCTTCGCCAACAATTCATGACTTATGTGCCATCTCGCTTAATTTGTGTTGTTTCTTCTATTACCAGTAAACCTTTGCCAATTATTTGGAAAAGATTAATCCATTAATCGCCCATCAATAATTCGTCACAATAATGACATGCCGACGATTTCATTAAATTATTTCAGCATTCGGGCTGTATTTAAGATTCTGATAAATTTTATAGCCTCCAATGTAGGTTTGCGACAACAACCACTGTCAGAACGCAGAATCAATTTAGGTGACGCGTGCTCAGGTAGACAAGTGGAAGCCATACAAGTGACTTTTGTCAGGCTGTAAAGTTACAGTCGCCTGTAACCTTTCAAAACATACCATAAGGACAATGTAGTCTCATGGAGATGAGGAGAAATTGAAACCTCTCGGTAGTAGGAGTCTGAATGCATGCTTGCTAGAAGCAAGGAACGTTTGTTCCAACGTAGTGAGAATATCCGAATCTTGTCGCAAATGGATCAATGTCAGACCGGTAGAAAAGATGAAGATAAAGTTGCCGAGAATTTTAAGTCGAGTGTACTAGCTGGCTTTGCGGATATGTCGAACTCAGAATTTTCCGGTAATGTCGAGGTAATTCAGTGAGGCAACGAGAGCGAGGGTGAATCCGCAGCAAAAATCATGTGGCAAGACGTACCGTCAGTGAGAGTGGTGGACGAGACTCACTAACAAAACGTCACAGAGCGATCGAATCGCTCTCTTCTAATCCTGGATGTATTAGCGGAGGATCTCAATTTGAGGATCGCATGTGTTAAGGAAGAGACAGAACGCATCAAGAAAATATCAACATAGACCGAGAGGTTGCGAACAAGGCAAAACACGATGCCAGGGTGTCAATATTAGTAATCCAAGGCGCACGCAAGGACGCCTTGTCAGATAAAGAACAAGTAAAACAGGCCCAAACCGAAATGTGCAAAACCAAAAAGGTTCTTTCCACGTTCCAAAAACAGGGAACGACAATCGTCCAAGAAACACATGAAAAAATTGTCGACAACGAAAAATATGTCTAACAGATCGACAACAAACAAACAGAAATATCAGAGGTTACATAAAGCAGTCCCAGATCACCTCACAGCAAAACGAGCCAGCAAAACAAGTCCACCAAGCACGTTAATAGGCGCAATTAGAATCACGTTCTTGGACGGCAGCGCTCCCTCGTGATCATGGCAGGAGAAAAGAGTATGTATTACGACATTTTCATACGCAGTGTGAGGCTACATCACTAGCATAAAGGCGAATGCTGCAGGAAAATACACCAGCAGCCATAGGGCGCATGACAGAGGGGGAGCCGTCGGTGACATGAAGTATGGCAGAAACCGAACCAGAACACAATTGCGTACATCTTGGGCGGACGAAAACATTAGTTCGTGAATCTGACGACGCAAGAAAAGGCGATAAGAGTGCACAAACATCGTTTTGAGACCGAGTTGTGAAGACGTGCGCCGACGAAAAAAGGGAAAATTCATTCGCAGGAAATGTCGAGTTATTTGATCACGAGCATATGTTATCCATTCACATTACATCCAAACAGTTGGTTAGTTCTGTACGATAAAGTGCTCCTTCAGTCCGGAACCGCGCTGCTGTTGCAGGTTCGAATCCTGCCTCGGGCATGGATGTCTGTGATATCCTTAGATTAGTTAGGTTTAACTAGTTCTAATAGGGTACCCGTGGTCTAGGGGTTGCCGGCATGGTAGCTCAGCGTGCTCGGTCAGAGGATTAGCTACCCTCTGTAATAAAAAAACTGAGTGAATGGATCAACAAAGGACCTGAACGAGTGTCATCCGACGTCCGCCCCGAACAAACTGAACAAACAATATCGAACAAAATGAGATAAAAAAAAAACGGGTAGCGTCTTTGATTCATAATCAAAACGTCTTCGGTGCCGGGTTCGATCCCCGCCACTGCCTAAATTTTGATAAATAATGAGCGTTGGCGGCCGAAGACTCCCGGCATAAGAAGTCAGCCTCATTCTGCCAACGGCCTTGTCAAAGAGGGCGGAGGAGCGGATAGAGGTTCAGGGCACTCTCTTCTCCTAGGGGTGGGAAATTGCCCCAAAAGGCGGAAGAATCAGCAATGATCAACGACATGAGGATGCAGAAGGCAATGGAAACCACTGCATTAAAGACACGTAACGTGTATCCACAGGACATGTGGCCTGTAATTGACGAAGTATCATGATGATCTCTCCATTGGAAAATATTCCGGAATAGTCCCCCATTTGGATATCCGGGAGGGGACTGCCAAGGGGGAGGTCACCATGCGAAAAAGATTGAATAATCAACGAAAGGATAACGTTCTACGAGTCGGGGCGTGGAATGTCAGAAGCTTGAACGTGGTAGGGAAACTAGAAAATCTGAAAAGGGAAATGCAAGGGCTCAATCTAGATATAGTAGGGGTCAGTGAAGTGGAGTGGAAGGAAGACAAGGATTTCTGGTCAGATGAGTATCGGGTAATATCAACAGCAGCAGAAAATGGTATAACAGGTGTAGGATTCGTTATGAATAGGAAGGTAGGGCAGAGGGTGGGTTACTGTGAACAGTTCAGTGACCGGGTTGTTCTAATCAGAATCGACAGCAGACCAACACCGACAACGATAGTTCAGGTATACATGCCGACGTCGCAAGCTGAAGATGAACAGATAGAGAAAGTGTATGAGAATATTGAAAGGGTAATGCAGTATGTAAAGGGGGACGAAAATCTAATAGTCATGGGCGACTGGAATGCAGTTGTAGGGGAAGGAGTAGAAGAAAAGGTTACAGGAGAATATGGGCTTGGGACAAGGAATGAAAGAGGAAAAAGTCTAATTGAGTTCTGTAACAAGTTTCAGCTAGTAATAGCGAATACCCTGTTCAAGAATCACAAGAGGAGGAGGTATACTTGGAAAAGGCCGGGAGATACGGGAAGATTTCAATTAGATTACATCATGGTCAGACAGAGATTCCGAAATCAGATACTGGATTGTAAGGCGTACCCAGGAGCAGATATAGACTCAGATCACAATATAGTAGTGATGAAGAGTAGGCTGAAGTTCAAGACATTAGTCAGGAAGAATCAATACGCAAAGAAGTGAGATACGGAAGTATTAAGGAATGACGAGATACGTTTGGAGTTCCCTAACGCTATTGACGCAGCAATAGGGAATAGCGCAGTAGGCAGTATAGTTGAAGAGGAATGGACATCTCTAAAAAGGGCCATCACAAAAGTTGGGAAGGAAAACATAAGTACAAAGAAGGTAGCTGCGAAAAAACCATGGGTAACAGAAGAAATACTTCAGTTGATTGATGAAAGGAGGAAGTACAAACATGTTCCGGGAAAATCAGGAATACAGAAATACAAGTCGCTGAGGAATGAAATAAATAGGAAGTGCAGGGAAGCTAAGACGAAATGGCTGCAGGAAAAATGTGAAGACATCGGATAAGATATGATTGTCGGAAGGACAAACTCAGCATACAGGAAAGTCAAAACAACCTTTGGTGACATTAAAAGCAACGGCGGTAACATTAAGAGTGCAACGGGAATTCCACTGTTAAATGCAGAGGAGAGAGCAGATAGGTGGAAAGAATACATTGAAAGTCTCTATGAGGACGAAGATTTGTCTGATGTGATAGAAGAAGAAACAGGAGTCGATTTAGAAGAAATAGGGGATCCAGTATTATAATCGGAATTTAAAAGAGCTTTGGAGGACTTACAGTCAAATAAGGCAGAAGGGATAGATAACATTCCATCAGAATTTCTAACATCATTGGGGGAAGTGGCAACAAAACGACTATTCACGTTGGTGTGTAGAATATATGAGTCTGGCGACATACCATCTGACTTTCGAAAAAGCATCATCCACACAATTCCGAAGACGGCAAGAGCTGACAAGTGCGAGAATTATCGCACAATCAGCTTAACAGCTCATGCATCGAAGCTGCTTACAAGAATAATATACAGAAGAATGGAAAAGAAAATTGAGAATGCGCTAGGTGACGATCAGTTTGGCTTTAGGAAAAATAAAGGGACGAGAGAGGCTATATATATGGCTCTGAGCACTATGGGACTTAACATCTTTGGTCATCAGTCCCCTAGAACTTAGAACTACTTAAACCTAACTAACCTAAGGACATCACACACATCCATGCCCGAGGCAGGATTCGAACCTGCGACCGTAGCAGTCGCGCGGCTCCGGACTGAGTGCCTAGACGAGAGAGGCAATTCTGACGTTACGGCTAATAATGGAAGCAAGGCTAAAGAAAAATCAAGACACTTTCATAGGATTTGTCGACCTGGAAAAAGCGTTCGACAATATAAAATGGTGCAAGCTGTTCGAGATTCTGAAAAAAGTAGAGGTAAGCTATAGGGAGAGACGGGTCATATACAATACGTACAACAACCAAGAAGGAATAATAAGAGTGGACGATCAAGAACGAAGTGCTAGTATTAAGATGGGTGTAAGACAAGGCTGTAGCCTTTGGCCCATACTCTGTACATCGAGGAAGCAATGATGGAAATAAAAGAAAGGTTCAGGAGTGGAATTAAAATACAAGGTGAAAGGATATCAATGATACGATTCGCTGATGACATTACTATCCTGAGTGAAAGTGAAGAAGAATTAAATGATCTGCTGAACGGAATGAACAGTCTAATGAGTACACAGTATGGTTTGAGAGTAAATCGGAGAAAGACGAAGGTAATGAGAAGTAGTAGAAATGAGAAACTTAACATCAGGATTGATGGTCACGAAGTCAATGAAGTTAAGGAATTCTGCTACCTAGGCAGTAAAATAACCAATGACGGACGGAGCAAGGAGGACATCAAAAGCAGACTCGCTATGGCAAAAAAGGCATTTCTGGCCAAGAGAAGTCCTAATATCAAATAACGGCCTTAATTTGAGGAAGATATTTCTGAGGATGTACGTCTGGAGTACAGCATTGGGTGGTAGTGAAACATGGACTGTGGGAAAACCGGAACAGAAGAGAATCGAAGCATTTGAGATGTGGTGCTATAGACGAATGTTGAAAATTAGGTGGACTGATAAGGTAAGGAATGAGGAGGTTCTACGCAGAATCGGAGAGGAAAGGAATATGTGGAAAACACTGATAAGGAGAAGGGACAGGATGATAGGACATCTGTTAAGACATGAGGGAATGGATTCCATGGTACTAGAGGGAGCTGTGGAGGGCAAAAACTGTAGAGGAAGACAGAGATTGGAATACGTCAAGCAAATAATTGAGGACGTAGGTTGCAAGTGCTACTCTGAGATGAAGAAAAAAAAAAAGTCTAGGGGACTGATGACCTCAGGTGTTAAGTTCCATACTGCTTAGAGCCATTTGCTACAGTACTACAGGAATCGTGGCCACAAGCTGGAATTTATATGCGGTTATTTAGAGGGATCGATAGCGGAACATATGCACAGTGTCTGTGAGTGCTGTCATTCGTGCGAAGAGTTCAAGGACGTGTTCCTTAACCTTTGATGGTAGAAGGACACGCAAGAAACAATCAGGAGAGTATGCCAGGCCAGGCAAAGACGAAGCGTCAGCAGTCAGCATTTCATAGTCCGGTGAAGTTCTTTGAGTCGACAAAAAAAAAAAAAAAAAAAGAAAGAAGCTTGAGAAGAATCGGTTTTTAGACCATCCGTACAGATCCCGGGAAATTACGTGGTACTCTTGCCTCAAAATACTTCTACACCTCCAACAAACCTATGGTGTGCGTACTGTAAGACCTTCATTATACACACCATCAGATTATTTGACTTGTCGCTCTAACGAAGTAGGCGAGTGTCAGCAATATGTCTCGTGGTCTCATCGTGGCGTGTTTATCTTCTGCCGTTAGATCAGACGATAGAAATGCCACTTGCACGCTTAGAGTTGCAGATTGACGGTAACCAACTTTAAACAGAACTTCATTAATTTTCACACACATTTATAAAAATAGTGCACTCGTTATCTCTGATACTTGACAAAGTGTCTATACATTTCCCTTCATGGCTATGTACAGGAATATGATAATCACATTAGGCGCAGACTGAAACTTGACTATAGACTAATGCAGACTGACTAATCGGAGGTCTGTACACTCGTTATAATACCTCGCGCGTTCAAGCATCACTGCGCGAGTGGGATCCGCGAGGAGAAAAGGTTCTACGTTAGCAGCAATCTCATATTAATATGCGGATCGGCGGAAGCAGAATTTGGTCCGTCTCTATGACAGCGCCATCTCGTAGTGCGGAGACGGACGAGCGCTGCGCCTGCGCTGCTGTGCTTAGCGGGGCGCGCTCAAGTGGAAAAGTTGTGTACGCGCTGACTGCGCGGAACCATGTACACAACAAAACCCTTATCGGACGGTGTAGTGATTCTACTGAATCATTCAACAGCGCGCTGCGTGAATTTGATTGTGACGCCGAAATACAAAACGCAAGTGATAGGACCAGGGCAATGATCGCAACTGGCAAGGCTCCTCAGGAAGCTACGACGACAGACGAAATGGGGGAAACTGTCGTTCATAGGGAAACAATAACTCGAACTATAGAGGGAGTAACCTGACACCGTGGGAGCAAAATTTACAACAATAATAACAACGAACAGCAAAATGGAAACTGGAAGGTGCAACGAAATTCAAACCGGTTCCACCCGGATACTGGGGAACCACAAAAGCAAACAAAAGATTGGGAGAACAAGAGGCAGTGTCAGCAAAATAACCAACAAGACAATGATTTACAGATTAGGTCACCTAATAAATCACAGGAGAAACGTGGCAGAAATCTAAATAGAAACAGACGTTCGGCTGCTGCGGACACAGATGTAAACGAGGCTGCAGGAACCATCGGAACGAGCAATCTCAACATGTGACAGTATGAAGAGAAAAGACGCATTTTGGGTGAGGAAAAAGATGTTATGACACGGCCGGTTCACATCCTGCTATTCATGTCGTCACCGTAGGCAACATTAATCTGACTTGGATTGTGGACAGTGGAAGCCACGTTACGGAGATATCTGAGTGTGCAAATCGCCTGTGACTCAAGAAAAGGAAAATCACAGACGAACTGGGAGGAAAGGATATGGAGGCGAGTATACAAACCTGGTTAATTTTCGGCTGCCCATGGTAAACCTTTGAAACGAACTTTCTGGCCGTCTCTTCGCTGACATATTCGGCTTTTATCTCTTGAAGCAACATCAGACCGTATTGGATTTGGGGGAGATCACCCTGCAAAAGGATGGAGTCGGAAAAATTACGAGTGCATTTGCAAATCACGCAACACGTGCGTGAATTCCTGCCAAATGCGTCAAACTAAATTGATCCACAAAATAGGAGCAAGATTGAAATCAATAGTAATGAGCATAGAAACACCGTGCAAAATAAGAACGAATTCGATGGGAGGTGCGCTATGCTATTGATAATATTTTAGGGATCTTAGAAAACAATGTCAAGGAGGATTTTGGAAGAAATCTTGCTTGGAAACGTGAACGTATTTCTGCTGAAAACAGGAGCAGTCCGTAAATTGAATATGCATTCCGAGCGCACGAGCACAAAATTCTTTGTGGCATCTTATCAGATTCCACTCGCCTGCCGACAAAAAGTTTTCTTAGAGATCAAGAGGATGCTAGACGATGACATCATGGAACTTGAACCCCTCACGTACAAAAACCTCACCATAATAGAAAACTCCGACGGCTCAATCCGTTTGGTGCTGGATTCACGCCAAATTAATACCATCATTGAACCAGAAACAGATTGTCCCGAGAAGCAGGAGCAACTCCTCTAAAAATCTTCCGTGGCGTAACAGTATTCTTGTCCCTCGACTTGGGATCCAGTTTCTGTCAAATTACACTCCACCTAGGCAGCAGGAAATACACTGCATTCCTCACCTTCGACACATGTTACCGACTCAAACAGCTGTCATTTGGGTTAAAATTGTCTTCAGCTGCCTGCATTACGGGCCTCAATGTATCTTAAAGGAATCCGTAAAACGAAGAATCATCACTTACTTAGACGATATCTTGATTGTGGAAACGACGTGGAGATGACACCACGTAATCTTAAGGGAAATACAGGGTGGCGCAGGGGAACGGCAAATTTTGAACGTTACAGTTGGCAGCACTGTAGCGCCGGCAGATGTTCGAAACTTTGCACAATTGACGTGAACGCATTGCCATTTAGTAATCATGGAGAATTGGACTGGTGCGGAACGTGCAGTAGCTGTGAGAGCGTTTTACAAAAATGGTGATAGTGCGACTGCCGCGCAGAGAACATTTCGACAGCATTACCAGCTTGGACGTCATGGACGTGTCCCATCTGCGCATGCGATTACAACGTGGGTGCGTAATTTTGAAGAAATAGGATCTGCCTTGAAAAAGAAACCTCCAGGTGGCATTCCAACGGTACGTACCCCAGAGAACATTGCAGCTGCTAGAGCTGCAATCGAGAGAAGCCTCACCGCTCCGTTAGACAGCATGCATCTTCGCTAGGAATTAAGCGACGAAGCTTACAAAGAATAGTGCACGAATTATACTTCCATCCCTATAAGTTGCAGATTGTGCAACACTTACATGAACGAGACCCAGCGTCACGTATGGAGTTTAGTAGCCAGATATTGGCTAAAATCAACGATGACGCGAATTTACTAGGTAACTTATGGGTATCAGACGAAGCCCATTTCCACCTGAACGGATTCGTGAACAAGCAGAATTTTCGTTATTGGGCAGAGGACAATCCTTGTGAGTTTCACCAGCGACCACTACATAGCGCCAAGGTCACAATATGGTGTGCTGTATCATATCATGGTGTTATCGGCCCTTATTTTTTTGAACGTGAGGATGGTAGTGCAGTGACAGTAACATCCGCTCGATATGTTTAAATGCTTCAAACATTCTTTACACCGAGACTGTACGAGCTTAACATTAGCGTCGAAAACATGTGGTTTCAGCAGGACGGAGCCACGTCACACACTGCTCGACAGTCGATGGCAGCAGTTCGTCAATTGTTTGGAAGACGCATTATTTCACATAACGGTGACATTGCATGGCCTGCGAGATCCCCTGATCTTAGTGTGTGCGGCTTCTTCCTGTGGGGATATCTTAAAGGCAAGGTGTACCGTACACGTCCTCCAACAATCCATGAACTGAAGGAGAACACAGAAAACGAAATCACTGCCATTCTCCAAGATTTGCTACACCGCACATTCCACAGTTTTCATAACAGGCTGTTAGAGCGGGAACGCCGAATGGGAGCACATCTTTCCGATGTCATTTTTAAAAACTAAAGAGACACTTTTGGACATTTTGATTGTAAAGACATAGTGAATAATGGCATACTGAATACATTCACTTTCGTTAATAAATTACTAGTTTTATGAATTTATTCATGGAAATGACGTTATTTCGAAATTTCCCGTTTCCCTGCGCCATCCTGTACTATAGACCTTCAAGGAATGTGGCGTAACTGCCAACATCACGAAGCATCACGAAGTCATGAGCTAGGACTTCACGAGTAAAATTTCTCTGCCGTATCAAAACTGTGGGAGGAAACTCACCCGACTCAGAGAAGGTCGAGGCAATAGCAAATTTCTATTTCTGCAGTCTAAATCTGGTAGCTGTGTCTCCTCTAATATCACTATGGTCTGTGAGATTATTTGCGTGGTATCTTGTATACTGCCTAAGACGCGAGTGTTTCCCACTGTTATGCAGTGACGAAATTGCGGATGAGCCACTGAACATGTTTGTCTCGATTTTCGAGTGTGTTACAAGTGGTATTAGATGCCCGTGCATTGGGTGCATGGAGACGCTAATTCTGCTTGGATTCTAGGCCATCACCAGTCTTGCTATGGAGCCTTTCTCGATGTCTTTGTAGTTTGCCACTGCAATGAGAGGGCCGTGAGCGAAATGTATTATGAGGTGTTAGCACGTACAGTTCAAGTGTGGCGTACCTCTAGCTCAGGAAAAGGAAGGCAGTAGTAAGAACGGGACAACTGATGAGAATGAGGATCAACCTACATCAGAAAACTAATTTACTATTTGTATTTTATTACAGCGGCGTCCCAACGAGTGAATAAAAATTGTAACATACAGAGCAATACGTAAGTGGAAACTATCGACATTTATGTTTCAAATGTGTGAATCCAGGAGCAGCTGTCATGAGACGGAGCTTCTATGCAGACAAATGGGGGCATGGTTTAAGACCACTTAGGGATTGGGGGACAGCGCCGCTGGAACTAAGAACATTAGGAGTATACGTAGTGTAGTCATAATCAAAGGGTTGTGGGGGCTTAGAGGTAAATTTGACAGGTGCTGGATAAAGAAAATAAGTTAATACTAAGTGTTGTGTGGAATGAGCATGCTTGAGTGATGTATGGGTACAGTGCTGGCCTGGCGTAGGGGTATTATGCATGGCGGGAAATGGTACTAACACAACTCTCACACACAGATCAGAGACACTTCACAACATATTTTTAAGACGATTGTAACTCTTAATCGGTCAGATACCCTTATAATGGTTTCATAATGTATTAATTCAAAGAACTCATTCTTGTGTTGTTGTTCTCTTTATAAGAAACAGTTTGTAAGAATCGATGTAAAACCTTGGCACTGTAGCATACTAAGAGGACTGCGCAGATCTACGGTGCTGTCAAACCCGATATCAATACATCCCGTAGGGCGTTGCAGCCGAAATACAGTGAAAGCGGAAGGAGCACTGTGCCACTCTCCACTGCTGCCATTAATTAACCTATCCAGGGAGGCTATGAACGGAGGTGGCCCTCAGAACAAGGACGCCCACCATTGATGTCACGCCACTCCCTCGACAGGTTTGCAGATGGCATGGGGCTGAGTAATTGACAGCCAACAACTGAACGGTTGTGAATGGGACCCGTTTGATAGGAGGCTCATCCCCGATATAACGTCATGCGCTCTGTGGCGTTCGCTGTGTTATTCAGTGGTTTGGTATTTATCTAATTTGTAAAAGGAAAATGATAATCTTATTTTATTACATTGAGTAATTACTAAATAATTTTTCTCCCGGCTAAAGATTTGATCCAGTTGCTAAAGAACTCCAAGTTAACGTCGTGTTAAAGTGTTGTCTGTAAGTTGTGTAAGTGTCACTAAATCACAGTTCATACAACAGATTCCTAACAACTACTGATTAAGATGGAAGCAGTTATCTTCAGCAAAATGATCATTAAAACCACCGAATATCAGCCGCGCACAACACTGACGTATGTTACCTGAAACAATATTCTTCGCAACTCGTGCGTAATTAATTTCGGCTCCATACATCAGCTAGAAAAGTTTCTTATAAGGATTGTGCTATGAGCACTGTTTTTAAAGAACCAATCTGATTCGAATTATTTTCATTAAAATGAGTTCGGAACCACCGGTGCACATTTATTTTTACACATTTGTATTACGTTCAGCATTTATGTCTGCAGAGTTGCGTAATTAGAATTTGTCGCTGTGATAATTGTTAAGACGGCGGCAGACAATTAATAGACTTTCTATTGTTAGAGCAAATAAGTATTTTAAATGCTTATTGAACTTTACAGAAACTCTACTTTCGTATTGTGCACTATTTAGACTTCATCAAGCATACATTTGATTTGTTTCTAAGGAAAACACAGACAAACACGCGATACAAATCGCTATCATCAATGGCTGCGCTCGTTGCAGCGGAAAGAAATAATTAACACAGATAATGCTTACTGAGAGAGGAATTAGAGTTACAAATAATTAATAACTCATATTTATAATAATAATGGACTCTATTTTCAAGTAATAATTAATAAATAATTACAATTTCTTAACAGACTTCAGTTTGATGTGCGTCTTGCGTGCTGAACCTACAAAAGCCATCCAACAAAAGGTAAAAACAAAGGAAGACAAACGCAGATCATAAAAGGAATTTCCAATTATCATTGTCTTTGTATGATACACATCGATATGTCTAAGTACATCATAGAATATTATATAAATAATTAATTCACTATTTTTCATATGCCGAATAGATAATGTTTATAACTGTTACAGTCATAATTTCCTCTCGTCGCACTGTAGCCAAAAGTTTATCACGTGGATGTTACAGCTCGAAGGCCTGCAGACTGTGGAGATATCACGTGCTATCCACTGGCACACTTAGTTATAAGAACTCATCAATAGGAGGTGCTACACTGCGTCACTACATGATCTGAGAGAAGACGGCACTCTTTCAGCTATCAGCTCAAGAGGCAAGACAAGGGCAGAGACGTCACTTCTTAAGTTATAGCTGTTGGGTGCATTCTGTCAACACCCGTGTCTCATTTCCTCCCACCAGACGTCATGTCCGTCATACTTGCCAGCACTCCAGACAGCCAATTGCTGTCAGGTTGAGTGATGACAACAGCCCAGATGCCTTCCTGATGCTGCCATGGGCAAAACGGGGACCAGAGCCACCAGCTGCAGCTGTGGAGTCTTGCGTCTGGAAAGAAATCCTTGTGGAGGCAGTTACGTGGGTGCTCTTTTCCCTCGTTGGAACCCTTTATGAGCATCTGAAAAATGACCCTGTACAGAGACATGCAATCACCGATGACTATATGCCTAGCGTCTGCTGGCCACATGCAAAATGTGTGTGTCGAAAGTGTTACCTTCCTCTCCAGTGCACAGTTATTCCTAAATGCACGTCTCTGTAAAAGGATATTTTTCAGATGCCCATAAATGGTACTTGCATAGTACCTTGCAAATCTGGGGATCTTACAGGAACCCTTCACGTTTCATTCATGCGCGTGTTAATGGCACACTCGTCTATGATCGTGGGAAAGGAGATATCGAAAGAGAGGGCTGAGAACACAGAGACATCCTTTTGCGCTTTGGACCCGCGTTCAAATTTAATCGAATGGTCTCTGATCATTTCTCCCCGTATACGAGAACAAAATCAGGCGGATGCGCTACATTCCAGAGAGGTCAGATCTCTTATAATGGGGTTGCTGCCACACGACGCCATGGAGAAGGGTTGAATCATCTGGAGAGAGTCAGCTGTCTTTAAGGTTGTGACAAACGTCATTCTGTCGTACATCGCACTGAGAACGGTCGTTTTAGATTGCGAAATCTGTGTAAATAAACGCCCCAAGAGAAGGGGTGGTTTCATTGATACCCTTTCTGCCACCTCCAGTGGGATATTCACGCCTTTTCCAAGCTGTGTGTGGTACCAGGTTCGATCCCCCACCGGATTGGGGATTTTCTCTCCCCGGAGAGTGGGTGCCTGTGATGTCCTCATCATTTCATCATTTGTGAGAGTGACTAGATTGGATTGTGATGAAGAAAACAGACTGTGTAAGAATTGGGACTTTATACAGGCGCTGATGACCGCGCTGTTGAGCGCCCCACAAAACAAACATCATCACCACCATCATCTAAGCTGTGTGACACATCCATTGTGGGGTTGGACAGAACTGTGAAGAAATTTTGATTCCAAGATGACGGCATTAACCCACTCATGTACACCTCACATTAACTTCGGAGCTCTGGCCTTTTTTACCGCACATGTGGACACCTTTCAATTTACTGTATCGCCGAGCCCGGAGGTGATTTCGCAGAGCTTCACGCTTTTGCACGGTATAGAGAAAGGTTGTAGACACCTTCGAGCAAAATTTGGACCTTCTGCGTTGCAATGGGAGAAACTGGCGGGGTGTCCACCCACAGACGGAGGATAGCAGCACTAGCATTGGAGGGTATATACAGAGTGACAGGGGGAGACGTGGAAACAGTTCAGACGTTGTCGTAATGCGGGTTGATTTATCTGACGTCCAAAAGGGGGTGTTCATTGAGTTTCAGGTCAAGGGTGGAAGCATTTACGAAACGGCTCAGTCTGTAAACTCTTAGCATGCCACCGTGGTTAAAGTATATGGCGCCTGGCAGAACAGAGCTATCCAAACCAAGCCCCGATACAACTGAGGTCCACCCCAGGCCATTGATGACAGGGTTGAAGATGACTGTGAAGATGTGTTGGGGCGAACAGATGTGCAACAGTTGAACGGATGCAACAAGATGCTACCAACTGTGTCTTCTCAATGTCCGTTCTGCAAATACACTCCTGGAAATTGAAATAAGAACACCGTGAATTCATTGTCCCAGGAAGGGGAAACTTTATTGACACATTCCTGGGGTCAGATACATCACATGATCACACTGACAGAACCACAGGCACATAGACACAGGCAACAGAGCATGCACAATGTCGGCACTAGTACAGTGTATATCCACCTTTCGCAGCAATGTAGGCTGCTATTCTCCCATGGAGACGATCGTAGAGATGCTGGATGTAGTCCTGTGGAACGGCTTGCCATGCCATTTCCACCTGGCGCCTCAGTTGGACCAGCGTTCGTGCTGGACGTGCAGACCGCGTGAGACGACGCTTCATCCAGTCCCAAACATGCTCAATGGGGGACAGATCCGGAGATCTTGCTGGCCAGGGTAGTTGACTTACACCTTCTAGAGCACGTTGGGTGGCACGGGATACATGCGGACGTGCATTGTCCTGTTGGAACAGCAAGTTCCCTTGCCGGTCTAGGAATGGTAGAATGATGGGTTCGATGACGGTTTGGATGTACCGTGCACTATTCAGTGTCCCCTCGACGATCACCAGTGGTGTACGGCCAGTGTAGGAGATCGCTCCCCACACCATGATGCCGGGTGTTGGCCCTGTGTGCCTCGGTCGTATGGAGTCCTGATCGTGGCGCTCACCTGCACGGCGCCAAACACGCATACGACCATCATTGGCACCAAGGCAGAAGCGACTCTCATCGCTGAAGACGACACGTCTCCATTCGTCCCTCCATTCACGCCTGTCGCGACACCACTGGAGGCGGGCTGCACGATGTTGGGGCGTGAGCGGAAGACGGCCTAACGGTGTGCGGGATCGTAGCCCAGCTTCATGGAGACGGTTGCGAATGGTCCTCGCCGATACCCCAGGAGCAACAGTGTCCCTAATTTGCTGGGAAGTGGCGGTGCGGTCCCCTACGGCACTGCGTAGGATCCTACGGTCTTGGCGTGCATCCGTGCGTCGCTGCGGTCCGGTCCCAGGTCGACGGGCACGTGCACCTTCCGCCGACCACTGGCGACAACATCGATGTACTGTGGAGACCTCACGCCCCACGTGTTGAGCAATTCGGCGGTACGTCCACCCGGCCTCCCGCATGCCCACTATACGCCGTCGCTCAAAGTCCGTCAACTGCACATACGGTTCACGTCCACGCTGTCGCGGCATGCTACCAGTGTTAAAGACTGCGATGGAGGTCCGTATGCCACGGCAAACTGGCTGACACTGACGGCGGCGGTGCACAAATGCTGCGCAGCTAGCGCCATTCGACGGCCAACACCGCGGTTCCTGGTGTGTCCTCTGTGCCGTGCGTGTGATCATTGCTTGTACAGCCCTCTCGCAGTGTCCGGAGCAAGTATGGTGGGTCTGACACACCGGTGTCAATGTGTTCTTTTTTCCATTTCCAGGAGTGTATTTCTGCGTAGGGGCCTCCACAGCAGGCACGTATTTCGTGCACGCATGCTGATTGCTGTTAATCGTCGACGAAGGCTGGATTTGGCACGTCAGTACTGCAACTGTATGTCCACTCCGTAGAGAGCATTATGGGCTGGACAATGTTTTTGTGGCATTCCCTGGTTGCTCTTATCATTCTAGAAGGCACTTAGATCAACACAAGTATGCATCATGTCCACCCAACCCCTACATGCAGTTCGTTTGTGCTCAGCATTGTGAAATCTACAAGCAGGACAGTGGAACGTGTAACAAAACTCGCTGTGTACTTTTGTGGTTCGAAGAGCATCAAAATGGATTAACTGTATTCCCCTAGCCACCAAACTTACCGGATTAAAATCCAATAGAGAAACTGTGGGACCACCTCCATTGGGTTGATCGTGCTGTGGATCTATAACCGAGGAAATTAGCGCAGCTGGCCACATCGCTGGAGTCGGCATGGCTCCACATTCCTGTTGGTACCTTTCAGACCTTCACTGACTCTGTTCCTGGACTGACTCTCTTCCTGTGTTTTTTTATTTTTGTTTTTTATAATAAGGAAGTGGACATCGATCATCAGGGATTGAGGGAGAGAAGAGGGCAGAGTCACAATCCGAGTGCTGGGCACGATGTCCCCATCGCCTGTTGCGGCCGCTGTGTCAAGTTAGGAAATGTGTAGAAGCGGTCTAGAGTGGAAACCATCATTCTCCATTTTTTTAAGTTTTTTATTTCTTGTTTTAAAATTTTCTGTCCCGACTGAGCTCAATAGGGGTAGACTTCCCTTTCGGCTCAAGGCCCGTAAAAATTAGAACATGACACAGAAACAAAAGATGAAGAATGAAGGATAAAACACAGAAATGTAAGGTGGGAAACGCAGCGCGCACTTCTTCGAGTGCGTCTCCTGCTCACTTTCTGGGGCTACGCTGGTACACAGTACCGTTACAAAGATGTTATCGCGAGTTGTGAGGCTCGTCGAATGTCAGGTATGCCCCAACTATGTCGGTGAGGGAGGGGGCTGGGGACTGTCGGTCGGAAATTACTCTGTATAACTAATTGACCAATTGACGGCGGTTGTATGGTGCCTGTTCAAGTGCGGTGTGAGGATCCAAAACGTAGTTCCGAAAGTCGAGCTTAGAATCCTCCCCGTCACTGAAGAGGCAGGCAGTCGTTAGGCCCTTGAACTATATGATAGCGTGGTGCTTGGTAATTGGAAAATGTGTGTCCTCTGGAAGGAGAAGGAGTTACGGACTGACCGTCATTGGCGGGGTGCCGAGGTAACATGCCAGCATCCATTGCACAGTTGCCAGACACAGTGCGTCGACGGATATATGAGACGATGTTCATCAGTATCCTGTATGAGTAACGATACTCATATTGTCAATTGTAGCTCGCAACTAATTTAAATTCGGCGAGTTTCCCAATTTCATGGAGTTTGTTTATAATACATGGCAGTTGAGAGAAATCTGACCATGTAACATTAATCCTTGCAGTGCAACTACATAGCAAGGTCAGACTGACCAGTTGAAGAAGATTCTTTTTCGTCAGCTTGAGAGAGAACAAGTCACCCTCTCACTTAATCCCTTATTCAAGGCTACTCTTTAATGTTCTTATTACGCCCCCAGACATCATTTTTGTAAAATGACAGCCGGCCAAAGTGGCCGTGCGGTTAAAGGCGCTGCAGTCTGGAACCGCAAGACCGCTACGGTCGCAGGTTCGAATCCTGCCTCGGGGATGGATGTTTGTGATGTCCTTAGGTTAGTTAGGTTTAACTACTTCTAAGTTCTAGGGGACTAATGACCTCAGCAGTTGAGTCCCATAGTGCTCAGAGCCATTTGAACCATTTTTGTAAAATGACAGGAAGTTATGAACATCAGCAGGCAATGCTGGGAGCATGTGCATTGTTAATGCATGCAGGATCTTTATGGTATCTGTCCTTCGAATGAGGGCACTAAATCTTGCAGTGGACATTTGGGCCTTGGAAGCCATGTGAAGCCCAAAGCACATACCGGGGACAAAATGCTGGTCCCAAGAACTTCTCACACTGGTGTACAGGCCGGCCGGAGTAGCCGAGCGGTTCTAGGCGCTACAGTTTGGATCCGCGCGACCGCTACGGTCGCAGTTTCGAATCCTGCCTCGGGCTTGGATGTGTGTGATGTCCTTAGGTTAGTTAGGTTTAAGTAGTTCTAGGGGACAAATGACCTCAGAAGTTAAGTCCCAAGGTGCTCAGAGCCATTTTAACCATTCCATTTGAACCTATTACTATACGCATCTCTTGCATGGGCGCCCTACATTTCTTCTTCCATGCAGTTATAGTTTAGAGAGTTTACTGGAAACCTGCCTCCACCCATACACTCTACATGCTCCTTTCATTTTCTCCTGTTTCCCTTTATTTTCTCGTTTAGATTCTATATTCCCAAATCTTCGCTGATACCGTCATTTCTTTCCCGATCTTCCCTTGTACATCCTTCCATTCTTCTTTGAAATCTGTATTCTTCTTTTTTGGTGTGTTATTGTTGCCCTTGCTTCGCTCCCATAAGTAAACGTTGGTACTGCTATTGTTTTAAGAAAACTTCAGCTAGGTTTCTTTCTTAGCTTTACACTGCAAACCTTTTACGATGGTTCCACATATGGAAGTAAATGCATTTAATTTTTGGTCCACGTCATGGTTATATCCGTAAGCGATGTCGCATCGAAGATATTTGAAATTTTATACTTGCTCCCAGATTTTATTATACAAGACTGTTTTATGTCTTACTGGTTATCTGCCCTGAAATGCTACCACTTTCGTTTTATCTACCGACAATTTTAGGTTGTAATTTGAGGCAACTTATAGACTCCCATCTAAAGGTCATCTTTATTCTCTGTGATCGGGACAGGTCATCTGCATGTAAAACTGCTTTTATTCTAGCGTCGTGATCTAATAGAAGTGCATTTACGTTCAAAATTTTCCATTTGCTAATTCTTCATCTATATTTATATTGAAGAGGGTTGGAGAAATAGAGAAACGTTATCGTACTCCTGTGTTTGTATTCATTGGCATTGTTCTTATATTTCCCATATCTCTAGCAATTTAGGCGTTAGGCATTTCCGAGGTGAGTTGGATACCCTCTTTCAGCCATGATATTCCATAGTGTTTCCCTATTCACATTATCGAAAGCTTTTTCAAAATCCACAAAAGCGAGTTGGGATTCTCCATTGACAACTAGTGTCTATTCTGTAACTTGTTGCAATGTAAAAAAACATTGTTAATAGGTGATTGTCCTTTTCTAAAACCTAATTTTTCTTTATACATCAACTTTTTCGTAACTTTTTAGGTGTAGCATTCAGGACTTTGGCCACTAATTTATTCGTAAATCCAGGAGGCTTACACCTGGATTGTTTTATATTTATTTTATTGCCCTTTGTAAAGATATGTATTACATTGGCTTTCAGTCAGTCTTTTGGTACCTGTTTATTTCTCCGACATTGGCAAAATATGTGAAGAAGTCTTATATGCGGGAATAACCCTCCATATTTCTACAAATGCCTGCATGAACCATATAATCTCACGTTCATTTTACTTATTTGTTTACATTGATGACTGCAGAGTTTCCGGCAACTTAACTATTAGAAAATGACTTCAAAGCTGATATTGTAACTGTGTAAGTTATAATACGTAGCTCAGTCCATGACGAAGACCTTGTCATTTAAAAATTTCAGTGAGACTGTAATCCAAAAACAAAGACAATTCTGTATTTATTTATTTATCAATGCTGGATGCATTAGGGCCATTAGGCTCTACCTTGTATCTTGCAAGGTATAAATTATACAGTATTTTACAGTATGTTCATTATCACACATTCATTCCGGAAGGTCTAACAACTTGGGCTGGAAGGGGTACATGCACCGCTTGTACGAGACAAATATCTTTTGTCTCAGTATTACTTGGACAGTCTTCGTCTTGTTAAGAGATACTAACGATCAAGGGTTGGCAAGTGTTTACAACTCTTCGCAGATTGTACGTTGTATTTGTATCTTAGCACTAAATTTCTGGATTCCCTGTGAGTAACGGAGTATACGTATCTGGTAATTCATCATTTTGGCCGCGCGGGATTATCCGAGCGGTCCAGGTCGCTGCAGTCATGGACTGTGCGGCTAGTCTCGGCGGAGGTTCGTCCTCCCTCGAGCATGGGTGTGTGTTTGTCCTTAGGATAATTTAAGTTAGGTAGTGTGTAAGTTTAGGGACTGATGACCTTAGCAGTTGAGTCCCATAAGATTTCACATACATTATCATTATCATTATGATCGTTTTGTTGCTTTCTGCCACGGTGTTTTAGATATACCAGTTCTATTGTTTTAGTATGGAGCATTAATTGTAGCTATTTATCATTGCGATTGGTTATGTATTTCCCTATAGGTGTCAGGTAAGCTAGTCTTAAACGTTCGACAAATGTAGTATCATTGTTTCCAAAAATCCTGCTGCGGATGTGATACCTGTAACTTGCTTTCAACTTTACAGTTGTCTCTACCACGTAACTACACCGTAATTTTTGAATTCAGTCTGGTGAAAACCTGCTCCAGTAGTCTGACGTTCTCTGCTAGTGGATTGCTTAAATCTGCCTGGAAAATTTATTGTTCAAAATGGTGTGGGATGATTAATGTATGTAAGTCGTAGTGTAGTACTTCGCTTCCGTTTATGTGGTGTTGTCATCAAAATTCGTTTCGTAAGATGTTACACACAAAATAATTATTTATGTAAATTTTGCTACACGGTACTCATTTGAAGATGTACAACACTATTACGTTTACACATAATTTGTTAAAAATAAAACACATGATTACTGTTTTCGAATGGTACATTTATTAATGTAAATGTTCGAAATTCAGGTATTGAGTACAATGGTAATGAAAAGTTGAAATGAAGTGCCATCGGAGGACATGTTTATTAACAACGTGTAAACTATGGCATGTAAGATCATTTATACAAGTGAGGTGTTTCTTCACAGATTTTGGTTGATGAAGTCCAGGTGAGCGGATACCCTGGTGAAGACGGACGGAGCGCCTGGGTATCCACACGGGTCCACTCCCCACGACACCACACCGATCAGTTCGCCGTTCTGCGCCAGGGGGCCGCCAGAGTCACCCTGAACACAATGAAACATATACGTGTCAGTGAAAAAATCTCAGTGCTTCAGGAAAGCATTATTATAGACAGTATAACCTATATAGTTATTTTACACTTAGCCTTGTTACAGGGCTGCATTTCTAGGAGACGTAACAGTTCACAAGAAAATGAAAAAAAACCTGAACACAATGAAACACATAGGTCTGCCTCCTACGTGTTTCATTGTGTTCAGGTTTTTTTTTTTTTCATTTTCTTGTGAACTGTTACGTCTCCTAGAAATGCAGCCCTGTAACAAGGCTAAGTGTAAAATAACTGTATAGGTTATACTGGAAAAATCTCAGCACTCCTAGAAAGCTTTCCTCCAGAAAGAATAACCTATAAAGTTATTTTACAATTAGCTACATTATTTGTTACATGGTTGCACATTGAAAAAAAAAGTTAAAAAAAATCTTGAGGTAATAATTACAGACCAAGCTTGACACATTTTTAGTTGCTTACGATATGTTTACAGCCACCACGGGTTTCGAATCGTAGGCCATTACCAAGTGTCACGGGATTACGTAACAGATCTATCAGAGATCATTGAAACAGCGGGAAGTTCTACGGGAGTGGAAGAAGACCCAGGTCATAGCAATCTATAAAAAGGGTTAAAAATCGGATGCACATAATTACGGCCAATTTCACTGAGATCGATTTGTTGTAGAATAATGGAACATATTTTGTGTTCAGACTGAGACCTTTCTAGATTCTGAGAAGCTCATCTGCAGAAACCAGCACGGTTTTAGGAAACAGCGGTCATGCGAGACACAGCTGGCCCTCTTTGCGCATGATATACAACAGACTCTAGATACCTGCTCCCAGGTTGATTCCATATTTCTCGACTTTCGAAAGGCGTTCGACTCAGTTCCGCACTGTCGCTTGCTCCAAAAAGTGTCCGATTACGGTCTATCCGATGATATATGCGGTGGGATAGAAAGTATTCTGACAGATAGAGAGCAGTATGTCGTCCTGAATGGGGTGACTTCCAACAGAAACAAGTGTAACATCAGTTGTGTCCCAGGGCAGCGAAATAGGTCCGCTGCTTTTTACGTTTTGCATAAACGATCTGGTTGATGGTAATACAGCGGCATTAGATTATTTGTCGATGCTGTAGTCTACAGGAAAGTAGAATCACACGAAAGTTGTGAACAAATCAATGAGGATTTGCAGAAAATAAATGCGTGGTGTAATGACTGGCAGTTATCTCTCAATATTAGAGTAACCTACTGCGCATAATAAGGCGAAAATCCCCATTAAAGTACGAGTTCAAAATAAATGCCCAGTTTTTGGAAGCGGTAACATCCGTCAAGTACCTGGGTGTGACTATTCGAAATGATCTCAAATGGAATGATCAGATTACACAAGTAACGGGAAAGCCGAACTCTAGATTGCGGTTTATTGGTAGAATCCTGAGGCGATGCGGTAATTCAACCAAGGAAATTGCTTACAATACGTTAGTTCGTCCAGTCTTATTGTTCATCTGTATGGGACCCTTACCAGTTGGGACTCATTCAAGAGATTGAAAAGGACGAAAAAAGAGCGGCAAGATTCGTGACTGGTACATTTAGCCAACGGGAGAGCGTTACAAATCTCATAGAAATTTTGGAGTGGGATACACTTGCAGATAGACGACGCGCTAAACGGAAGGGGCTGCTCACTAAATTCCGAAATCCGATCTTCACCGAGGATGTAAAGCATATATTATTGCCACCAACTTTCAAATCGCGCAATGATCACCATTCAAAGATAAGGGAAATTAGAGCTCGTACTGAGGCGTTCCGACAGTCGTTTTTCCCTCGTGCGATCCGCGAACAGAGAAATACAATTCCTATGCCCGCAAACTAAACAGCATATACTCAGCGTCTTTGCTCACTAGAATATTTCACGGCTCTTGATCGACATTGATAAGTAAACTTAAAACTATGTAATATGTCTGTGTTTAATCATCTTGAAATATTGCAAATAGTAACTTACACTGCAGACGGAGATGCCGTCATAAATGGGTCCCGTACAGACCATGGTCTCCGTAAGCGGGTTGGTCCCCATATCCAGATCGTCAATATTTTGGCTGCAAGTTTCATAGTCGATGATGCTGACGTCGACTGTCTGCAGAATATCAGGTGTGCTGGCCGTTTCCGTTGTACCCCAGCCAGAAACGACGGCGGTAGACCCACCTGGCGTCAGATGAAAAAGCAATGCTTAGCAGACTAAGTGGTCTCACAACATAATCTTAATCATACTTTGGGTGGTCACAATAGATTTGAATGAAACTGCCTAACATCAGAGTCCTCTTAACAATTTATTTTTCATTCACAGTCTTTCCCAACGCACCCATCGTTTCTGCAAATCGGTTACAGCAATTGTTAAACTGGTTATTTCGGAAAATACATAGAAGATTTCCTTCCTGATACTTCCGGAATCTCAGCTTGTACTCTTTTTCCAATGATATCGATATAAGAGGTGCGTAAAACCCTAACCTTCCGTTTCCAATGTTTTTGTTAAATCAGAGATGATATTTATCGTCTGAAAGTCTTGTATGGTGCTACAAGCGACTCACATACAAAATAACGTATTAAATTTGCCTTCCATTCCATCTTGGCCACATTCGACTCTTACAACAAACATGAATTTACACGGATGTGTTACACGTTCCTTATAGAGCACTTTCCCAGAAGCTTCGAGAACACTGGTAAGGTAATGTCCTCATACACGAGGGGCGTTCTTCAAGTAATGTAATACTTCTTTTTTCTCGGTCAGCTTCGGTTTAAAAAATGAGGAGTTTGTCATGGGCCTCGTGGTATATTACGTGTTCACGCCCTGTAGTTTCACGAAGCTCCGATAGGTGTCGGCGCTATACGCAGTCTTCAAAATGTCGTCTGTAACAGAGGTACGTTCCAAGCAGAGAGCTGGCACTGCGTTTCTTTTGGCGGGAAACCAGAGCGTCACAGATATTCATAACCCTTGTCGAATGTCTGTGCAGACTTGGAAGTGAACAAAAGCACGGTGAGTAGTCTTACACAACGCTGCTCACCCAAGAGCAGCTCACAGAACTTCATTGAATTGCTCTTCGTCATACGCCCTACAGACCGTATCTCGCACCTTTCGACTTCCATCTCTTTGTGAAGAAAGCAGTGTGCGGACGAGCGGGAGGTTATCGATGCAACAAGACGTTTCCTCCGACGTCGACTAGTGAGTGGTACATGCGGGCATATAAAACCAACCAATAAGGTTGCGTAAGGGGGGGTTGGGGGGTTGGGTTGTTTGGGGAAGGAGACCAGACAGCGAGGTCATCGGTCTCATCGGCTTAGAGAAGGATGGGGAAGGAAGTCGGCCGTGCCCTTTCAAAGGAACCATCCCGGCATTTGCCTGGAGCGATTTAGGGAAATCACGGAAAACCTAAATCAGGATGGCCGGACGCGGGATTGAACCGTCGTCCTCCCGAAAGCGAGGTTGCGTAAGGCAGTCGCACTGAATGGAGATTATGTTGAAAAGCGAGGTTTTGTAGCCAAAAGAGGGGGAATATTATGGTGTTTTGGAATCCTAAAACCAACCTGCTTCCAGAAAAAAAATATATGTTGCATTATTTATTGAACTCCCGTCGTAAATAAACATTTCAGTTTTCTCTCTTTACATAGAAGTGATTTTGCTGATGAAGTCTGCGTAGCGACTACAGCTGATTGATTTCCTGTAAAATGCACAAAAGCATGCATCTTCCCGCCTACTCGCAATAGCAATTAGTATTTTGCCACACCCACAGATCTCAACACTTATCAGCGATTTCATTAAGAAAGGAATCCTACTTTAAACTTCTTTCCTGACCAGCATATGAAAGCTTTGCTGAAATTGCTAAATATTTTGGACAGTATGACAAATAATTACCCTCTGCTAGTGAGTAAACAGCTACGGTTATGAGCTGGCATACCTGCAGGGATTGAACCAGCGCTGGGCAAGCTGATGGCCTGGACGTACGTGCCCAGGGACAGGGAGGACTGCAAGGTGAAGACGGGGATGTCGTTTGCAGCTACACCTCTGAGGGGAAAAAAAGTCTTCTCTGTAGGCAGTGTGTTAGGCTAGTAGCGTTATTAAGTGCTATTAACACTCCAATCATACAGAACAACAACTTATTCGTATGTTAGTCTATAACAAAAGAAAATATGTCCAGCTCAACTGACTTCCACAGCACTAATTCTAACTTTTGTAGTTCAGTTATTGAGGTAAAATGGCTTTTTACATGTACAAACTCACATATCTGTATTCTATACTCTGCATTATCTTACTGTAGTTAAAAGAGTAGTTAGTAATGCCATCCACATGAGTGCTAAAAGGAATCCGTTAATCTTCGGTAACACGATGAATCAATCAAATCTAAAGGCCGTAATTTCAACAAAAAACCTAGGAATTACATCTACGAACAACTTAAACTACAAAGAACACACGGAAAATGTTGCGGGGAAGGCAAACCAAAAACTGCGTTTTGTTGGCAGAACACTGAGATGTGACATATCTACTAAAGAGACTGCTTACACTACGCTTGTCCGTCGTCTTTTGGAGTAATGCTGGGCGGTGTGGGTTCCTTATCAGACAGGATTACAGAGTACAACGAGAAATTTCAAAGAAGGGCAGGATATTTTGTATTACCGAGGAACAGTGGAGTGCGTGGCACGGACGTGATGAATGATTTGGTTGTGGAATATTAAAATAAAATCATTTTTCGTTGCTGCGGGATCTTCTCACGAAATTTCAATCACCACCTTTCTCCTCCGAATGCGAAAATACTTTGTTGACGCCGACCTACGTAGGAAGATACGATCGTCATAATAAAATAAGGGAGATACGAGGTTGCACGGAAAGATATAGGTGTTATTTTTTGAGTGCGCTGTTCGAGAGTGGAATAACAAGTTATTAGTGTGAAGGTGGTACGATGAACCCTCAGCCAGCCACTGAAGTGTGACTTGCAGCGTAGCCATGTAGAACTAGATGTAGATGTGCTACACTACGGTAGCTTCTTGATATGGTGACACTTAATTGAGTTTTATGGAATAAGGCATATCAGTAACTCTTTTGGTTCCCGAAAATGTCGGAGTTCTGTTAGCGGCGTTGGCAGTGGGTTTACATGTTGCGCACTCACCCAGGATAGAGCGGATGCACCGCCTGGTCCGAGACTCGGATCTCCTGCTCGCTGCGCTCGTTGCTGCTCAAGTCGTAGTCTCCGGCCACGGCCTGTTAACGAGACGTTGCACCGTCAAACACGTTAAATTTAAACTCCACTGATGGCATCAGCGTAGAAGGCAGTTTGTGGTACGCCTTAAGACATAACTAATATTCTGCGTATATAATCTGCACTCTCAGAAAAAATACAAAAGAAAACAAGACCCATCACGATGGAATTATTCGAACTGAATGGTGCACATATACAAACAAATGCTTACACTTTCAGAAAAAAATGGGTGATTTGTTCAAGCGAAAGAATGTCACAAACTGAACGAGTCAGCAACGCATTTGTCCATCTCTGGCCCTTATGCAAGCACTTATTCCACTTGACCTTGATTGACAGAGTTGTTGGATGTCATCCGGAGATCAAAATCCCAAATTGGTAGGAGGGCTCTGAGCATTATGCTCCATACCTTCTCGAGTGGGGACAGGTTCGTCGACCTCGCTGGTAAAGCTAGGGTACGGCAAGCATGAAGACAAACACTAGAGATTAACGCCGTGTGTGGGTGGGCATTATCTTGCTGAAATGTAAGCCTGCAGTGGGTATTATTTTACTGAAATGTAAGATGACACGAAGGCTATACTGCTATACAAGAAACGAAGATCCCCGACCATCACTTCTGGATGTCGGACAGTATGGCGGGTGACAGTCACGTTGATATACCACCACTGTCTGGGGCATTTCCACACGCATCTTCGCTGATCATCAGGGCTCAGTTCCTCTCCAGTCAATGAGATTCCAGATCGAAGACGTGTAGGGAGACGTCACAAACAGTGGTGGGACACCAGCCTGACTGTCGACAGCCATACGGCTCGACAATCAGGAGCGATAGACCGGTCGGCCATTTCTTTTCATAGAAGAGCCCGTTCTGTTTTGTTTTCTTATCCATCATGGCGAGCCATCCTGGACATACTTTTCAATCACCATACTCGGCGAGAATTTCTACTGCTTGTCTTCGTGCTTGCCAAACCCTACATTGGGCTAGATATCTCTCCAACTGAGAACGTTTGAAGCATTGTGGGAAGGGGGCGCCAACTATCGGGGGATTTTGAATATCTCGCTCACCAGTTGGATAGAATTTGGCACGATATTACTTATACGGACATCCACCCCCAGCTCGGTCAATGAATACCAAGCCGAATAATGACTAACATAAAGACCAGAGGTGGACCACGGTGTAATTGGCTTGCTTAATTTCTGAAGTTCTTTCTATTGAAGAATTAATCAATACGTTTTTCTCAAATTGTAATCATTTTTTTGTCCTTACATATACAGGGTGGACCATTGATAGTGACCGGGCCAAATATCTCACGAAATAAGCATCAAACGAAAAAACTGCAAAGAACGAAACTCGTCTAGTTTGAAGGGCGAAACCAGATGGCGCTATGGTTGGCCCGCTAGATGGCGCTGCCATAGGTCAAACGGATATCAACTGCGGTTTTTTTTAATAGGAACCCCCATTTTTATTACATATTCGTGTAGTAGGGAAAGAAATATGAATGTTTTAGTAGGACCACCTTTTTCGCTTTGTGATAGATAGCGCTGTAATAGTCACAAACATATGGCTCACAACTTTAGACGAACAGTTGGCAACAGGTAGGTTTTCTAAATTAAAATACAGAACGTAGGTACGTTTGAACATTTTATTTCGGTTGTTCCAATGTGATACATGTACCTCTGTGAACTTATCATTTCTGAGAACGCATGCTGTTACAGCGTGATTACCTGTAAATACCACATTAATGCAATAAATGCTCAAAATGATGTCCGTCACCCTCAGTGCATTTGGCAATACGTGTAACGACATTCCTCTCAACAGCGAGTAGTTCGTCTTCCGTAATGTTCGAATATGCACTGACAATGCGCTGACGCATAAAGTGTTTATTATTTCAAAAGTAATTGCCATAACTTAATACATTCAGCCACTGAGAAAAGACGGTCATAGCCTTCATGTAAAAATGTGTGCGTTCTCATACAAAATCATGATTATATCTAGCGTGCATCACCTCGTGCGAAGCAAATCGACAGCCACGAATGTCTTTCTTCCAAAAATGCGGAAATCGTATGATAGGAGATCGGGCTGTATATCGCATAAAGGTTTCCAGCGAAAGTTCCGCAGAATAATCGAAACAATCTTGGCTACGTGTAAGTGGGAATTAACCTGCAACAAACTGATTACGTCTGTCGATATTCCTGGGCGTATGGACTTGCTTCTGTTTTTTGCAAAGTGTCCATGTTCCGTTGTGTGTTAACTGTGGCATCGTGTTCCAGAAGGTCCTCGCTGTCGAAGATAAATGTCGTCACGGCTTTTGCGGTGCTGGCGTGACTGTTGTTTCGAGTACGCTACATAAGTTCCGCTGGGAAGCCCTTACACATCGTCCTTGCTGTCACGAACCCTCTTCGTGTGATTTCCACATTTTTGGAGTCTTGAAGGAAGAGGTGTGTGGCCGTCGATTTGCCTTGGACAGAGAGGTGCAGGCCTGGGCACCATATTGTTTCCATATGCAGCAGGAAACATTTTTCCATGAAGACATTGACCTTCTTGTCTTATAGTGAGGCAAATGTATTAATAGTTACGGCTATTACTTTTGAAAACAGTTTACTCACTTTCAGCCATCTGTCCCGTTTTCATTAATTTGTCTACTCGTTATACTCGTGTTTACGAGCTGTGAGTCACCATCTTCTGAAAAATGTGTTTCATTGACTTTATTCTGAGGACACGTAAAATTATTTCCTTTTGCTGGGATATTAACATTTAATAGTAGAAAGGCTTAAATTATTATAATTGCAGAGTGTTTTAAAATGTTGGATTGGTATACTCTCCCCAACTTAATCGATCTTAAAAGATAGAATAAATATTACTGGGTAAACATGAAATAAATCCTTTCAAACTTGAATTTTTTCCGGAGGAAGGACAATTTTTCTTTATGTGATGATGCTCTTAGGTGATTTTTTAATGATTTTGGATGCAATATTTTAGATGTAAAATATGTGCCCCGTTTTCGTAAATAACTTTGTATACTTAGCTTCATTTTATAGACTAAAATAACTGATTACGAAATATTCTCTATGGTAATAAATAGTAAAATGGCAGTTCAATAATTACCACGGAAAATAGCAATAGCAATATTCAGTTATACAATACAATATAGCAAAACAACCACATGCTTGTATTATGGTGGTCACGAGCTGCTGTGCACTGCTACATTGACTTGCTGATAATTTCCATAGTAATGCCTAGCGGTTAGCAGCACTTGCTCATGATGAAAAGGCTGAACATTCACAAATGTGTACGTCAGGAGTCCATGTGGAAAAAAAGTACTTCTCTTGCAGCTAAGGCACAGTAAAAGTCAATGTACAGAATTGTAGCCAGAGGATCTGAAAGGATTAAAAACAAGTCAGTTATCTGCATAATGTCCTAAGCCTCGTTTGATGTAACTGATTAAGGAAAGAGTTCCGTAATAACTGGAGATGATCACTGTTATATGTGGGCAAATCCAAAGCACTACCCAGTGCCACAGTATGAAAAGACTTTCCCTGATTACATAAATTGAAACTCATGCTAGAAGTAAGATACAAATATGAAACTTGTGTCGAATTGTTTACAACTATCAAAGTTTTTTCTGCTTTAGGTTCGCAGTACGTAAGTAGTGGATGAGGTGCAGTGCCAAAGAAGCCAGGTTAACCAATCAGGAGAAGGCACAGTGTGTCCTGTGGTACCATGAGACACAATCACCAACCACAGTGCAGAGACACTTCCAGACAACATTTAGAAGGAATCCATCTGATGTCAACAGCATTAAAGGCTGGTATGAGAAGTTTAAGAGCACAGGATCGGTTGCTGACCTTCCGAGGTCTGGTCGACCGAGAACCTCAGCAGACAGGGTGGAAGCTGTAAGGCAGTCTTTTCTGCGAAGTCCGAAGAAATCGGTGCACGGGGCCTCACGTGAATTACAGATGCCAAAAAGCTCTCTCCATGACATTTTACACAAACGTTTATTGTTTCGTGCATACAAAGTGCAAATCGTTCAGGCCTTGTTCCCAATGGCAGTACACGTCGGTATGACTTTGCGGTCGAAATGCTATCACGATCGAATTATCGGTCCATTCTTCTTCGCTGAGGCTACCATCACATCTGCAGTGTATCTGGACATGTTGCAACTGTATGCTGCTCCTCAGATGCTACAGTATCACCCCGATGTCTTGTTTCAGAAAGACGGTGCACCGCCTCATTGGGGTTTGGACGCCCATGCCTATCTCGATATGATCTTTCCTGGGCGATGTATTGGTCGTGATGCGCCAACGGTTTGGCCTCCACGGTCTCCTGTCATAACCCCATTAGACTTCTTTTAAATGGGGTTATGTCAAGGAAGAGGTCTACCGAACACGTGTACCAGATCTTGAAACCCTGCGGCAAAGGATAACCACAGTCGCTGAATCGATCCCTCCAGTGATGTTGGCTAATGTGTGGACGGAAATTGAATATCGCCTAGATGTGCTACGTGCTACTAAGGGTGCTCATGTGGAAGTTAATTGATGTGTGAAAAAAAACTTTGATAGTTTGTAAACAATTAGACACCAGTTTCATATTTGTATCTTACTTCTAGCCTGAGTTATCAACTTATGTAATCAGGGAAAGACTTTTCGGACATCCTGTATTTCCTCCTACATATGTGTGTTTCAGAAATCGAACATGCCAATTGATCGAAACTTCCGGGGGATAAAGTGGTTATGTAAGTGTATTGTAATGACCTGTCACAGGCATACTCACGATGTAGTGTCCGAGGCTGACCGCGCAGTGTCCTGCGGTGAGGATAGCAGTGCTGGAGAGGATGGAGCCGCCACAGTTGTGGTACCGCAGACCCAGCACCACGTGCTGCAGGGACACCTGGTACGGAAACTCGCCTGCGAAGAAGATCCGAAACATCTGTTGTCAGCAAAACCTCGCTCGCCTTTTGAAAATTTTGGTTTCCTTTATTTTGTGACATGCGTTTGTGATCAATGTTGTATGTTTCCATACATAACAATGAAATGTGAGAAGAAATAATGCCTCAGTGTCTGCAGAAAGGCTACTCCTCTCCGACAGCACCACAGCGAGCGCCGATTTTGAAATTCCCACTCAACAACTGGATCGCCACCCGCGCCGTCACTTACTGTTCCTCCGTTAGGCTACTGTAACGGAACCTATTAAAGGCTTTATTGTAAAGAAGTATGCGATACCCTCCAAATTCAACCAGTTTAACTAGCAATTATGATAAAAGATAAGTAATTGTGTATGTTAGCAATGATCGCATAACATGTCTACATAAACAGTCAACACGTTAAAATGTAACTAACAACGGAGCCACACAAAAGTTAACATCACTTGAACACTGATACAGCAGACGTCATTATGTAAAAACACTATATTCAACTGAAATTATTAATATGAAATACGAATAATATTGGTCAACTTACGTATTTTGGATCTCCTTAAATAAAAATTATCCAATGGAACCTATTTATTCACTAGGACTGTTTTCACTCACTATTCACGTAAACACATCCCTTTTAAACGAAAACCACTGTAATTTTTAATAGTCCACGTTATTTACTTACTTATGCAAACGAGAGAAGTCAATAGATGTACCTTTGAAAAACGGCCTTTTTGCAACAAAGAATTGTTCTGACAAGTTGATAAATCTGTCTGTCATTTTAATGACCTGTTAAATTATGTAACTCGATGTAAATTAATAACTTTTTTGCACAAATTACGATAACAGATGGATGCCTGACTTATAAACCTCATCTCTTCTTAGTAGTTCTTTGACGAGGTTATAAATACAAGCAGCAAGAAGCCTGGTCAGCTCAGTCTTGATAGAACTTTTGTGAAGTGTGTATGTTATTGTCTTGCAAAGATGTAAAAGAAGTGTTTCTCTGTACTGTGATAACGTCTTTGGGTGGTCAGCGGAGTTAAGAGGGCTACCATGCCAATAAATAGTTGAAGTTCACTTATGCTGGTTATGGCTCTGAGCACTATGGGACTTAACATCTATGGTCATCAGTCCCCTATAACTTAGAACTACTTAAACCTAACTAACCTAAGGACATTACACACATCCATGCCCGAGGCAGGATTCGAACCTGCGACCGTAGCGGTCACGCGGTTCCAGACTTAAGCGCCTAGAACCGCACGGCCACACCGGCCGGCACTTATGCTGTCTTTCACTATTTATCAACAAGCACATCTACAACACGGGACCTCATCTTTTTAACCCTAGACGAATACAAGCCGGCCGCGGTGGTCTAGCGGTTCTAGGCGCTCAGTCCGGAACCGCGCGACTGCTACGGTCGCAGGTTCGAATCCTGCCTCAGGCGTGGATGTGTGTGATGTCCTTAAGTTAGTTAGGTTTAAGTAGTTCTAACAAGGGAACCTCCTCATCGCAACCCCCTCAGATTTAGTTATAAGTTGGGACAGTGGATAGGCCTTGATAAATTGAACACAGATCAATTGAGAAAACAGGAAGAAGTTGTGTGGAGCTGTGAAAAAATAAGCAAAATATACAAACTGAGTAGTCCATGGGCTATATAAGCAACATAATGGACAAAGTGAGCTTAGGAGCGCCGTGGTCCCGTGGTAGCGTGAGCAGCTGGTGAATGAGAGGTCCTTGGTTGAAATCTTCCCTCGACTGAACATTTTACTTTCTTTGTTTTTGTATAGTTACTATCTGTTCGTTCGTTCATTGAGATCTGTGTTCACTGTAATAAGTTTAGTGTCTGTGTTTTGCGACCGCATCGCAAAACCGTGCGGTTAGTAGACGAAAGGACGTGCCTCTCCAATGGGAACAGAAAACATTTGATCGCAAGGTCATAGGTCAACCGATTCCTCCACAGGAAAACACATCTGACATATTCTATACGACACTGGTGACGGCATGTGCGTCACATGACAGGAATATTTTGTCGACCCACCTAACTTGTACACTTGGCGAATGGGTAAAAAGATTCTTCTACCTTGCCCGATTTAGGTTTTCTTGTGGATGTGATAATCATTCCCAAAAAAAGTGATGAAAACATAAGAGTTTGTCACATAAACTGAAAATAAAAAATTAAACTTTTCACTCGATGGAAGATTTGAACCAGGGCTCTTACGTTCCGCAGCTGCTCACGTTACCACGAGACCATAGCGCTCCTGCGTTCCCACCGCCCTTAATGTTGCTTATCATCCCGTGAACTACTCAGTTTGTATATTTTGCTTATTTTTTCACAGTTCCACACAACTTCTTCCTGTTTTCTCAATTGATCTGTGTTCAGTTTTTCAAGGCCTATCCACTGTGCCAACTTATAACTAAATCTGGGGGGGGGGGGGGGGTGCGATGGGGAGGTTCCCTTGTAAGTTCTAGAGGACTGATGACCACAGATGTTAAGTCCCATAGTGCTCAGAGCCATTTGAACCATTTGAACGAATACATATTGAGCCAACATTAATATCAAGATACAGCAGTGAACCAGCCAGCAGCAGCAGCAACTACCACAATACAATTTAATGGTGCCAACCGAATTCTCTACATCAAGTGCTAACAAGCTTCATATATTGGAGTAATATGATGCGAAAATAGGAATATCAACAATTGGGCGACCATTATAGTACCCAGGGACAGAATTTATTAATTTCTGAAAGTTGTAAGGAAAATATAATAAAAGTTGAAGTTCAGCGTCCAATTACCGACAGCTGTAGTCTTATAACTACATACTTCGACGATATGGCCATGCATTTTGTTATTACACTCCCGTTGCCTCATTTTTTTGTCTTGTTTAAACTGTTTTGAAGCCACAATTAACGTAAACGAGGACGATTAGTTGTAATTCCATACGTAAACTTTCACTACAGCGACTGAGATACGTTTTGTTTGGTACGAACTCAGTCGATCGCACATACGATGAAGTGTGACGTCTAGGTATGTAGCTGATAATATGGTCTGTACGAGAGCGTGGGGAAAATTAGCACCATGACTATGGACCATGGACAGTCCATTGTTAAGTCGCTGTAGCTGCTGTAACAACCTTTCAAGGCGAAACAAAAGCGTTATTAGGCTGGGTAACACGAAATTAAGAAAAGCTAATAGCAGTCGGAGTATCCAAAGATTCCGGGACGGCGTAGCGTCTTACACCGACTGACGGGAAGGATATGTGTTAAGTCTCTTCCAGACAGGATGCAGTACTTTATCACCTTTCTTTCTTCCGTGGAGAGTACCCACCAACATGCACTATTTGAGGTGTATCTCTATGCCAAATTTTAGGTGAGTCAACAAGGTTCGCATTGGAGAGGGCAGCCCATGTTTAGACTGTATACGTGTGGTCTGTTTAGAATGACGGCGCTCACAGTGTTCAGTGATTAAAATTCTTTTTGTCCGTCAACTTATATTTCTGAGAGAATCTTGGGGAATACCACGTAACTTAATTCTACTAAACTGACTTACCCGTAAAACAAAATGTAGGCTGATGAGTGTGTCTTTGCGAGACCTCTAAGTAAATGTCGATAACATTATTGTACAGCTATTGAAGTTATATGAAGACGTCTACGTAAAAATTTTTGATGAGGCTAATATGCAAGTAGTACATTTCCAACGATTAGGACATTATACATGGTGGTCAGAAACAGTCTGGAAAGCTTGTGATGGTGATTCAGGATAGGCTGTGCTGGTAAAAAAAAACCGTTAAGAAAAAAATTCGATGTTTTACCGTTCCAGACTTAATTAACATTAAAGATAGGCAATCAGGCCGTTGGAGAGTTGTCCTCATAGCGTAAATGATTGCGCCCTAGACTGTTCAGACGTTGGCTAGGGTACGAACCTAACTACCGTCCCATGGCCAATTTTTTTTTTTTTATCGGAGAACACGTTTGGCGACAAAGTCTCTGGTGGACTGCTTGAATTTGCGCGTGCAAAGGCATCATTGGTAATTTAAATGCCAACTGACTCAGAAACGGCGCAACGTATCGACATTTTTTCTTAACAGTTATTTCTCATCACAATCTACCCTGCAAGACTCCTACAAGGTTTTCAGACAATTTATGACCACCTGGTACAAATAAAAATGCATTCAGTAGAAATGATTAATATATCTGAGATAGGAATTAATCAGTTAAACTAGTATACTGGCTACTAATCACCAGTCAAGTTCTGTTGATTCGGGTTTTTTTTTTCAAATCTAGAGCTCTTGGGTCGTTTAGTTTAGAAAATGTGCTTGCGCAGAACAATCTACATCGACATTACTATATGGATATGGCGTTAGAGTACTGCAGGCGAAGACCCTCAGCAGGTGGATGCTCACCTCTGGTGGCGTCGTGTCCCCCGTAGATGCGCCCCCTGGAGAGAGCGAAACGCCGAGCCGGTCCAGTGTGGGACAGACGACGCACCGGCAGAGCCGAACCTGCAGACAAACAGCGACGCTACGCTCAGTCAACCCTTTCATACTGCGTACTTGTCATAAACTGCAAATGTAGTCCTGAAATGTACTGAAACCTTAACATTTATACATAGCTTTCCCACAACATAACCGTACAAACACTTTTCAAAAGTCAACAAAACGGATTAGTCTGCCGTTCATGCCTCGCGTCTCCATCTAAACCACGCAGATTCTCTCTCGCGGAGCAGGAGACTAGCATCGTAGATGAGAAAAAAATGTGCATATGACTACGATGCAGCAATCAGTATCAAACGGCACAGTAAGCAGCTGTCGAAACGTTGCTCGGAGATCGTTGGACGGGAACACTCTTCGCAAGATGGAGCTACCTGTACTTTGTACTAGATTAATCTGACCGTTTCAAATCGTCACAGAAGCTCAGTGGTGCTTCTGCTCGACTAATGACAGAGACAGTTAATTTCAGAACAGTGTTCTCTTCCTTTGTACTCACCCAGCACACAGGTTGCGAGGGCCAAGATGAATAGTGTGCGTCTGAGCATCTTGAGGAGTCGTGTTGTGGACTGTATGGCCTGCGATGGTTTGTATACGCTTTGGAACTGACGATAATTTTGCGGGCGGCAGACCTTGGCCTGTTCTGCGAATTATAATGATTAGCTGAAATGATTGCCACGTGTTCTTGTCTTTGGTAGTTCATCCAGTGTCACAGGAGGCAACCGAAATCTTAGCTTTAGATAACGTTTTATCATATTCTACGATCTGTGTCTTCCACGGCATTCATAATGACTGGGCTAACATTTAACAGTTAGGTAATTGCGCAATTTAATAAATAAAAAAAACGTTGTGGTCTTCCATTTGACCCTGCTTGGTAATATCACTATGTACGAAGCAAAATGTAATCATTTTAGTGCCGATGCGGGCAAGACTGTAGATTTTAATACGTGTGCAGCTAGTGTATCTTAGATGCCATACTCACATCATCAGTACCTATGCGAAACCGTGCTACGTAGTAAAAAGCAGCTTTATGTGCTGGTATGTCAAGATTTAATACGTTTTAAAGATAATGAAATTTGCGACACCGCTTGTGTTAACAAGAAGTTTATAAACAAACACTGAAAATATGTTTCTTGAAACTAAATCCCTTCTCATTCTTGTTTTATGAGATATGTGTAACACAGCAACTTCTGAAGTGTATTTCTGTAGCTCCGTTTTGATGTAGTTACGGAGTAATATAGTAACAAAAATAATGGATTCCTGTCCCCTTGCATAAATTTATTTTGTCTGGTGTGGTGTGTTAACAAGTTGAGTTATTGCTATTCTAGCTTCGATGCACAACTGTATTTGTCACCAAGCAAGTTTATGCATCAGTTTCATTGAATAAAACGTACTTATAGTGAAAAAAACTTTTATTTGCTCAGTTTCTGTCCTTCGAATTATTCTGTAAAATCATTGGCTACGTTACAAAGCGTATTTGTTAATGATTTTGTCAACAAGGCTGCTGGAGGTCACATATGTTACTTGAAACTGATATTTTGCTGACCTGAAACAAATTAAAGCTCGAGTCGAAAGCTCGACTCGACTTGCAGGTGGAAAGCAAGGACCACAGTCTGCTCTGTCGGATAACGGTCGAAAGGTATGGTACAGAGGTTACGCTACAGACCCTTCCCGGATTCTTTTGCATGGAACCGTCAGTTGTTTTTAGCACAAGAAAGAACTCGTTTCTCTATTCCTCAGACCATTACTTGAGTTTGTGAGTTCTTTTGAATATTATCTGCTACGCGTTTCATACCAATTAGAATCCTTTCCGACGTTGTTGATAATTCATATTCATTTTCACAAATCAACTCTCCCTTTTCTTTTTCCTTTATTGTAATTTCACGCCTCTCATCCAACGTAGGTGTAAGGGGGGGGGCTATTAGCAGTAACACAGAAATAATCGGTGGTTATTAAATAACAGAGCACGTGTTTTCCTAATAACTAGCTGTGTACCCAGCGTTGCTCGAGTATGTGTTTATTCCACTTCCATTAGCCCATGTCGTCGTTCCTTCTCTCTTTGTTCATCTCCCCGGCCTACCTCTCTAACCTTCCTTTTCTCCCCCTTCTCTCTTTACATTATCACACCCACATCAACAGCAGGTTGCTAGTTCTTGTCCCCAGGAGTATTTCTTTCCTGATAGTAATACGTGTACCACGTTTGGCAGAAATCGATGCAGGGGTTTAGTAGGAGCCTTTTGGCCGCGGCTTTCCCAAAGTACGAGCATTTCGCATACATGTAACAAAAAAATGGCTCTGAGCACTATGGGACATAACTTCTTGGGTCATCAGTCCCCTAGAACTTCGAACTACTGAAACCTAACTAATCTAAGGACATCACACACATCCATGCCCAAGGCAGGATTAGAACCTGCGACTGTAGCGGTCGCGCGTTTCCAGACTGTAGCGCCTAGAACCTCTTGGCCACCCCGGCCTGCATACATGTAACATATATCACAAATATTTGTACACGTGTTTCACCTGTATCTGTAACGAATGTCGTCCTGCAGGTTCCATTTCACGCAGCTCTATCTCTATGACGTATTATCACATGAATAATGTGTCGGTTCAAATCAAATCGCTCTGAGCACTATGGGACTTAACATCTATGGTCATCAGTCCCCTAGAACTTAGAACTAATTAAACCTAACTAACCTAAAGACAGCACACAACACCCAGCCATCACGAGGCAGAGAAAATCCCTGACCCCGCCGGGAATCGAACCCGGGAACCCGGGCGTGGGAAGCGAGAACGCTACCGCACGACCACGAGATGCGGGCTAATGTGTCGGAAAACGAAATAATTTTGCAGGTACATTCAATGGTATACGTGTATATTGCTTGCAAAATGTGTCACGAATGCCGTAATAAATTAACACGTCATGCTTCATGCAGCAGTTTTACTGCATAAACTGCGAAAATGTATGAAGCAATAAACCTTTTTCCTTTAATCATTTTGTGAGAGTCGTCAGCGAGAAAAATTTACGAGAGGGTTTGAAATTATGTGTAAAGTTTGTTGCAACTCAGTAACTGCTCTCATTCTGAAATACTGGATTAATAAAGTCTGTAAATTCAAGCGTTGTGATCTACTCTACTTTCTGATTCTCGGCCCTTTCATGGGGTTAAAAAATTCAAATAGCTCCAAGCAATATGGGACTTAACATCTGAGGTCATCAGTCCCCTAGATCTAGAACTACTTAAACCTAACTAACCTAGGGAAATCACACACATCCATGCCCGAGGCATTCATGGGTTTAAGTCGAATGTGTACTACGCTGTGTTGAAATCAGTCCAGTGATTTTGGAGGATATGTGAAACATACTTACGCTTATATATGTGTATATATGTACATCAATTTTTATAGTATTTACGAATAAATGATATGGCACAATTGACTTATTTTCTGTCTTTAGAAGACAAAAAGTGCAGTTTGATGATTGCTTGTTAAAGATATGCTGAATCAGAACTCCACCTACAAACTTTCAGAGGAATACCATCTGAGTATTTTGATATAAGGGACCCACAGTTATAGAGTAGCAATAAAGTTATGGTCTATTAGATTTGTTACTACAGTCACCCTTGTTTCAGCGCAAATATCTTGACAACTGTAGAGAAGCTTGTAATATAAAATAATAAAAACTACAACACACACCAAAGAGTAATGCAATAACTCTCAGACGAAATACGTATAAAGTTATCACACTGTGTTTAGTCTCTTCTGTCGGTGAACAGAACATCTCTCACAGGTACAGTTCAGAACGTCGACCAACGTCGTCATGGCAGAGAGTACAGCGACGCACCATCCACAGTCCTAGACGTTCAAGAATATCAGGATTGTTGCAGACTACTTTCACGGCTGCGGTATTTCTAGCAACCATACCCGTGAAAGTATCGACCAGTCTCGTGAACTATGCTCTTCATATACTCCCAGAAATAGATGTCCACTGGTGTGAAATCTGGTGTCCGAGCTAGCAATGGAAAAATATGAAACGTCCCCTTTGAACAATTATACACGACTGTCCTTAAACTGATACACAATATTTTTTTTTTTTTTTAGCGCAACGCAATCTGACTTTCAAACATCCCTACAAAAGAATGGCCCTGACTAACATTAAACTATACCTTTCACAAATCACTTACCTCACAAAAATCTTCGCTGCTCAAGCTACTGCAATACAGCGAGCGCCACTACTGCCAGCTAAATAAAAGATTCAAACTATGGAAGGCACTAACTACTAATAGGGATAGTTAGCAAATGAAAGATATTAATAGAGAACAAACAATGTATTTACCTTGATATCATCATATATAAATATAGCAGTTCATGACAAATTTCAAAACTCCGCCATCTCTCTCCCCACATCCACCACTGCTGGCGGCTCACCTCCAACTGCGCAACGCTACGCGCTGTTCACAGCCAGCTGCCTAACACTACAATGGCGAGTATTACAACAATGCAAAGCAGCCACAGACTGCACACAGCACAGCCAGTGATTTTCATACAGAGGTGGCGTTACCATAAAAAAACCTAAACAGCCTACTTACATAGAGAAAACATAAACAGCCTACTTACATAGAGAAAACATAAACAGCCTACTTACATAGAGAAAACATAAACAGCCTACTTACATAGAGAAAACATAAACAGCCTACTTACATAGAGAAAACATAAACAGCCTACTTACATAGCCCCCATGCTCCCCACAAAAAATTTTACAAATTGGTTTGGGCAGTGCCCAATACAGATTTGAAAAAATTTTTCATAATTACAATAACAAAGATATCAAATGCACACACTTATTGATACAACGTTGGTCAAAAGATAAAATTTTGTCACAGTCCATAAAGACAGTCCTAATCGTACATAACAGGAGAATAGCAGTGTTTTTCTCAAAGTCTGAGCAGTAAAAGAAAATGCACACGGAAGTAGTGGATTTCCATGCAGTCTTGAAGAAGTAGTGTTGTCCTTCCAACGGAAAGACAGTGCTGACTCTCGACATGCAGACAAGTATTGGGTCACAACAGAGCAAACCCACAGCAGAGTCAGTCGAAATTTTGAAGAGTATTGGTAGGTAGGTCATCACAGAGCAGACCCACTGTAGTCCTGGTAGAGATTACGGTATTGGTGGGCCACCAGAGGTGCAGACCCACTGCAGTCCTTGTAGAAATAATGGCATGGTGGGTCATCATAGATGCAGACCCACTGTAGTCCTTGTAGAGATAATGGTACTGGTGGGTCATCAAAGATGCAGACCCACTGTAGTCCTTGGAGAGATAGCCAGCACCCATCTGTTGTGACTGTGCAGGTGCACAATCACCGTTGAAGAGTCTTGCGGATAATATAGCAAGTCCATAAACCACCACTTGTGCACTCACAAAGTTTTTGAAATTGTCCTTAGAACCAGCAATGCTGTTATCCAGTCCCTTGCTGAATCATTAACGCACGTGCAAACACTATCAGTCCCTACTTCTCACATATTGTCCATATACTATGACCAACAGAAACGTGTGCAGTGAAATGTAACTAACAAGTTAATAATATCATGAACCGGTGACAATTACAATTTTATAACATAAGAATACAATAACAAAGGTACAAAACACATCATTAAAAACATAATAATACAGATAACGTTTGTAGTAATAGGGGCTTTACAAAAGAATAGAAATAAACATATACATCAGTGTTACAGGAATTATGACATAAGTAAATACATAAAAGATCAGAATAACTTTTGAAACATCAACTTTGCACATGAGCATTAAAACAAAACAGAATTAATAATGTCTAACATCTTTACAAAGTAAATAACATATTATTAACGCAAATTATATTTGAGGATAACAGTATTCCTCATCATAGTTCATGTAGCTGAGTATGAGAAAAATTCTACAACAAAAGTCTGATGAGGTAAACATATAAAGACAGGAAGAACATATATACACAAGGGTACCCAAACACATAGTGGGATAACACAAAAGGAAAGGACAGGGTTTGTTTCATTGCAGTATTTTGCAAACAAAACTTTCTTTGCTTCTTGGAGATCTCCCTTCATTCATCATTATTCCCAAAAGTCCTATCTAAGCCTGCCTTCTGTATTTCGTTCACATCCTCTGTCAAAAATAGTTTTTCTCTCTGCTTTCTGTATTCTGTTCACATCCTCTGTCAATAATAGTTTTTCTCCACTGTACAGTATCCTTTTTATTTTGCCAGACCATTTTCTGATAGCTTCTCAATGCATTTCTTATAAATTTATAGTTAGTTTCTTATATAGTCTCCTCTTAAGCTAACTTAAATCTACTGAGCTCAGATACTAAACTAAGGGACGAGGCAATGCAGCAGCACATAACAAATTAACACAAACAGCAATGCAAAAAAAATGGAAAATTGCAAAGCAAGCTACAGTAAATATAAATTACCAAGCAATGCAACATTACAACTAATATGAGCCAATGTACAGTAGCAAGAAAAATAAGTCAGTAGTAAAATTAGCTTAACAGAGTAACACAATTTAAAATTCAGTAGCACTATGCCTGGCAAACAGCAGCAGCAAATATAAAAAATATAAAACTTATATCTATACATGACAAAGCTCAAGCAGAAAAGATATTACAGTAAAAACAACAATGCAGATAAGGGAAATATATAATCACATCTTAATGTCTATGTAATTAAAGTGGTGCACCACAACAACTGATTGCAAAAAGAAATATTACCATGTACTTGAAAAGAAAATTATGTGTTACTGTTACTAGTTCCTTCTTATTGTTCTTTCCTTTCCAAGTGCTCCTTTTTTAAAGAGTGTGGATCATAAAATAATTATTTAATAGATCTGTTGACAGAAAGTGTTCACATTAGCAAATGCATTTTATTTTATAAAAGCAATGCTGCAACACAGCTGGAAACCAGATATCAAGTGAAATAAGCAACTACAAAAAGCAAAGCATAAAAATATCATTCAATAGTCATGTGGCATTTCGTAAGTCAGTAGCTCTCAACTCTCATAGAAAGACACTTGTCATAATCAGGTGTGCAGATGTACGAATATTTCCCATCAATTCATAAGCATTGCAGTAATTAGCACAAAGTACGAGTAATCATATGTTTTCAGGTAATGAGCATGTAATATTTGCGATGCTTTCTACAAAGGAATGTCAATAGCAAGGTTAATGGAAGTAATGAGGGTGTCGCATTTGCAATATTTTCTCTAAAGGAATGCCAATGGCGAGGATAAGGGCCTGCCTTTTTTCTTTTTTTTTTCTACCTGTGCTTCCAGAAAGGCACACCCTAATGGCTTGTTCTCCAGGTGTTTGACACAGCTGCGTGCCCACGACGCATTACATGCAGGTGGTCACTTAACTTTCTTACGGAAATATTTACGACGCCAGTTTCCGCTACAGTGACAGTCTCACATAAAAATATTTCACAGGTCAAGAATTAGCGTTGCAAATCTGTAGAAAGAAAATCCTATGAATATAACGTTGTCCAAAAAATTTTCGCCGGCACTGTGATACATTCACGCTTTTACACACATTTCATAACTCTTAAAGTACGATTCTTGGTTTCCAACATCCTTTTTCACAAGTCAAGAGTCCCTACCCACTATTCATTACTCCTTACCTTATAATACATATACATATTCGTCGACACTTCTTCAATATTTCATCATAAGAAATACGTAGCATAATCAAATTCCTCATATACGGTATCATCATCTTATTGATCATAAACATATCCCAACAGCATAGTACACATCGTCGTCGTAATAATAACATCATAACACCTCAGTCAAATCTCAAAAACGTTGTAGCTTTCTGCAATAATTTCAAAACCTAAAAAAAATTCTCTGCTCCTTTCAATAGTGTCATCTACCTCAAACGTACTTTAAAATCATGCTCCCTTACCAAATATATCATTCAAAGCTCTCATAGTATCACAAAGGTTCCGAAAAAATATGAACAGATCACACAGTACAGACAAAATACAATTTCGTAAGTGTGAAGTAATCCAACACTGTAATTGCGTAAACATATGTCACTGATGTAATAAAAAAGTTTATCTCTCAGTTACATGATCAGATAGCTGTGTAATTTGTGTGTTAGAGAAATATGGTACCGATGTGTAAAGTTGTATAAGCAAATACCATATTAGCTAGGGTTCCTTGTGGTTGCCACACACATGGTACACAAAGTAAGTGTGTACCCCCCTGAGGATTAATGTAATTATACCCTCAGGTGTTACAGATTACAGCAATGGGATGAAATGTATCACAGAAAACTTTCTTTGTGATTCAAAAATCTTTAAAAATAAATGTTTTAAGTACAACATTAATCACTGAAATGCGTGTCCTGTAGCGCTAAATGTGCATCTTGTTGTAAGATAATCTCTGTGGAAGTGTCGTAGTTATCGTCCTCCAAAAGCTAAGTTCTGCAGATGCCAATGTACTTACCTCATGATAAACAAAAGTGAAATGCTTTGCGTATAGATATCTTAGTTATTACGCTTATTGTTGTGATGAAGAAATTACTGTGCTGTAACGTATTGTTGTGCTACGGAAAAGGCTGTCTCATTGTAGCTATACCACAAAAATTACTATTAAAACATGTTTTACTTTCCAGAATAATACAGAAAAACTGTGCAGATATAAAACAGATACTCCGCAAAAGCAACAATGTAAATTGTCACACATTAGTAACGTCGTGATATAAATCGTGTAGCTGTCCCATAAACTAACCACTGTGTCATCTGGTATCTCACAGAAAGTACTTTAAATACAGAATGTATTTTCAGGTAACCAAAATGTTGCATTAAAATCTCATTAGCAGTACTGGTAAATGTTCTAAGTATGTAAGCCTGATAGTCGTTACGTAATCGTGCAACTAACAAGCAAGAATGTACAAATACAACACTGTGTCGTCTGTTCACTATAACAATGCATTCGTAATTTCTGTTTAAAAATGTTCCCTAGGTTCTAGACTGGATATTTAACTTCAAACATTGTTGTATGTTAACAGATTCTAAGTCTGACAAAGCGTACTAGTAGCGTCAATTGAAAAGTTTTATGCCAAAGACAAAGTTAAAAAGCAGATTATCTTTCAATAAACGGTTTTATACGTGAAGTGTGGTGAAATCCTTTACTCTTCATAGTACTCAGAGTTTGAACTCGAATGCGATTGTCATGCGGTATACGTCGGTAAAGAATGCTAAAATTTTTCTCAAGGCTAGCGTCTTATGTTATTTTTCTCGGAGCCAGCGGGCGCACGCGGCTGCCTGCTGTGCGAGTCATTGTCTGTCTCTTTGTTGGCGAGCGTCGTTATTGGGATTTGGAGACCTAACTTCTACAAATTCACTCTGACTAGAGGGCCCTGCCCTGTTTAAGTCCCGCCAGTTCTGATGCAATTCAGGTCTGTCGTTACGATCACATCGTCTGTCGTCATGTCGGTAGTTCCTGTAGTTTCTTTCTTCTCGGTTAAGTGGTGGAGAATTTCTCCCTGAATCGTAACTGCGCGCTGGACCGTTGCGTCTAAAGTTATTCTGTCTCCCGTAATAATAATTATTTTGGTTCCCATATTGTCTGTTTCTCTGATTGTCTCTGTGATAGTCACTACCGCGGAGAGGTGATCTTTCCCTGTAATTATTACTACTCTGCCAACGGTTGTCGTACGGGTGGTGTCTGTTTTGGTCACGATATGTGTTGTGAGAATAGCTTTGTCGTGTCCAGTTATTATTTCTTTCATCGCGGAATTGCGACGGATGTGATCTGTAATTGTTGTGCTCCTGCGTTCCGCGATTGTCAGTGTCAATTTCCAGTTCTTGTAACAGTCCCTGAAATGCTTCAATGTCGTCTTTGCAACGTCCTGCCAAAATAATATGTCGTAAATGTTCAGGCAGTTTGATTAAGCAAATGCGGATGAGTTCTGAGGGGCTGTATGGGTTTGAAAGATACTGATTCTTATGCAACATGTCTTCAAAATATTTCACAAGACTGGAAAATTCAGATTGTTCGAAACGTTTCATCATTATGATGCTATGTTTTACTCGATCGTATGTGGCTTGAGACCAATATGCTGAGAGGAAGGCATGGTAAAACTCTCCTTCACTGTGGCAATCGTGAATTACCGATCGCATTCTTACAGCTGGTTCATTCTCCAAGTAGCCACACATAAATTCTAATCTGTGCTCTAATGACCAGTTGGGAGGAAAACAATGAGAGAATTGATGGAGCCATGCTTGTGGATGAATGTCGTTGCCAGAATTCTTAAATGTTTTGAATTTACGTGTAGTAATGAACAGCTTATAGTCAAAATCATAATGTCGGCGAGTCGCATATCGGTCATTGTTAGGTCGTGTCGGCCGTTCCATCTCAAAATTCGGTGCACATTGCCAATTTCTTTCACAACTTCCGAAATGCCCTGTGTTATTATTTTGCGGCTTTTCCGTGTTTCTAAGTCCCTCTTCCCGTGTTGGAGCGCCAGTGTCCTCTGAAATACGTAATTCTTGTATTACCTGTGTCAGCTGATCTTGTACTTCCCGGATTTCTCTTTGGTGTTGTGTATTAATTTGATTCTGATTCTGTTTGAATTTTCTAATTTGTTCATACTCTTCTGTGTCAGTGAAGGCTACAGGTCTTGTGTCATTCAGATCATCATCTACCTTTGTAGATAAGTTAGTGACCTTATCCGAAAGTTCGGCTACTTTCTCCGATAGTGAACACATTTCCTCAGCGTGTTTTTCTGAACCAAGTTTCAGAGTGTCCATTTGTGTTGAAATCGTATCTACTGTGTCCTTTAAGTTTTCTTGAGTTTTAGCAAGTTGCGTAACCGAATCGGTAGATGCAACTGAGTCAATTTTAGCTTGCAAGGTGTTGTGATTTTCATGAACAATGGTTTGCAGTTCTTTTATGGCTGCTTCGTGATTCTGTAATACATTTTCATGCCGCGAAAAAATGGGTTGAAAATGCTCACAAATTTGTGTTTTTATATCATTACAGACTTTTTGACATTTCGATTCAATGTTATGTAACTCACTAGTTAAATCTTCACGTGTTTGTTCAAGTGTGGTGTCTAACTTTTGAAGATTTTGTCCCATTGCGTCTAACTGTTGCTGTGTTTGTCTCTGGTGTTGTTCCATTGTGTCTAACTTTTGAAGATTTTGTTCCACTGTGTCTAACTTTTGCTGTGTTTGTCTCTGATTTTGTTCCATTGTGTCTAACTTTTCAAGCTTTTGTCCCATTTGTTGCATTAATTGTAATAACAATGCACTGGTGTCTGAAACATGTTCCTCAGTGCTTTTCGGCAGTGAATTTGCACCGGCAACATTCACATTTTGACAAGCGGAAAATGTGTCTTGACTCATTTGAGAAAACGGTGAGAACCCAAAACCTGAGTCTGTAGTATTTGCAATATTGTGTTCTGTCATTCCCGATTCCTGAGGCGAGCTGTTGCCGACCAATCGATCGATAACGCTTCCCTGTTCACTACCTGTTTCACTGTCTACACCATTGTTTGCCGCCCGCTCCATTTCCCTATGCGCAATTACCAAATTACTACTTTGAACATTAGTTAATTCATTACTCTGCGGCGCTAACACACTGCTTTCGTCTTCACTGTCATTTCTCAGTTTACTTTGGAGCCTAGTATTACGTTTTTCACACGCCATTATTGTCACAGTATTTCACACGATAACACAGAAAAGCGCAATTTGAAGAGCAAAATAAAATAACATAGCAATGGAAATAATGTCTACTTAATTGCCAGCGCAGCTGCGAAATACTTGGTGCAAATCTACATGCATGCCACAACTGTTTTATTGTACAACAATGAAAAACTACAACTACAAAGGAAATTCTCTCTATAATTACGCGCTAGCAATAAACAATAGCTACACTAATTACACAAACTACAAGAAAAAATCAGAAGATTCCAGTGAGGTATCCTAGGCTAAGGGTCGACATATGAAACGTCCCCTTTGAACAATTATACACGACTGTACTTAAACTGATACACAATATTTTTTTTTTTTAGCGCAACGCAATCTGACTTTCAAACATCCCTACAAAAGAATGGCCCTGACTAACATTAAACTATACCTTTCACAAATCACTTACCTCACAAAAATCTTCGCTGCTCAAGCTACTGCAATACAGCGAGCGCCACTACTGCCAGCTAAATAAAAGATTCAAACTATGGAAGGCACTAACTACTAATAGGGATAGTTAGCAAATGAAAGATATTAATAGAGAACAAACAATGTATTTACCTTGATATCATCATATATAAATATAGCAGTTCATGACAAATTTCAAAACTCCGCCATCTCTCTCCCCACATCCACCACTGCTGGCGGCTCACCTCCAACTGCGCAACGCTACGCGCTGTTCACAGCCAGCTGCCTAACACTACAATGGCGAGTATTACAACAATGCAAAGCAGCCACAGACTGCACACAGCACAGCCAGTGATTTTCATACAGAGGTGGCGTTACCATAAAAAAACCTAAACAGCCTACTTACATAGAGAAAACATAAACAGCCTACTTACATAGAGAAAACATAAACAGCCTACTTACATAGAGAAAACATAAACAGCCTACTTACACAGAACCACCGCGACCAATCCTTTGCCATGCAAAATGTATTTCAGTGTGGCTCCTACCATTGAGCGCAGTGTACGCCGATACCCCGTCATGTTTAAACTGTTTAGGGTGACCAATTTCCTACGAACCATGGGAGGACATGCTGAAGGAACATTTTGTACATGACTCCGTTCAGTGTGTCAGGATGTAGGTAAAGTGTAGTCACAAAACCGTAAACATTAGCGGTGCATAAATTCATAGCAAACGTCGGTTGATAGGGTCGACACACCAGTGCGTGAGGCTATCGTCATCCTACACATGACAATTCATATTGCTGGACATGCCCTCTCTTGCAAACATGGCCTCGTCTGTAAACAGGACGAAAATTTGTGCTTTCTGTGCACTAATGTAGGAACCAGTTTGCACACGCTATTCTTACTGGGATACCCGCTGACAGCAATGATTAAACCACCTACGTTAGACCCGGGTGCAATTATTGTTCGTGTAAGATTTTCAAAACGACCTCGCCGCAGTGGTAACACCGGTTCCCGTCAGATCATCGAAGTTACGTACTGTCGGGCATGGCTAACGCTCGGATGGATAACAGTCTCGGCCGGCAAGCAGGGTGCACTCAGCCCTCGTGAGGCCAATTGTGGAGCTACTTGACTGAGAAGTAGCGGCACCGGTCGCGAAAACTGACAACAGCCAGGAAATCGATGAGCTGATCACATGCCCCTCCGCACCCTGATCCGATGATGCCCAAGAGCTGAGGATGACACGGCGGCCGGAAGATACCGTTGGGCCTTCAAGCAACGCCATCTAGGAACAAGGCCTCACATCGTGAGTCTAAGGAGCCTGTGACGTCATGGGTAGGGGTCTGAGAAGCTAGGTACCGACACACGTGATTCGAAGCATTTCCATATTGTACTTTGTACTGATCGTGAGTGGTTCATCTATACTCAGTTACAATGCCCCGAGGGTGTTGCATGCCGAATTGCAGGGGAAATTACGATAATGGACCTACAGTCAGTGTATTTTAATTTCCATCTGACGAGAATTTAAGACGAAAATGGTTATTGGCTGTTCACAGACAAGACCGGACACCGAGTAAACACTCTGTTGTAAGTATCAGTGTGTTTGTTTGGTTAGTATCTCGTAGTTACTTGAAACGTAGTCCAGCTGAGCAAAATATAGTGAACAGAAGAATGTATTTATAATCTCATACCTCATTAATTTTCGTTATATGTTTTAAAGAGAACTGTATGCTTATTTTTAGATATGTGAACTATATTTCAACAAGGACGACATTTTAAGCAGTACCAGCATGTATGACCTGAAAACTGGTACACTCTTGACAGCACCGTTGGATCGTCGACGCTTGAGAAAAGGTGAGTTACGAAACACGCTCTTAGTAAAGTACAGTGGCATAAGAACTATCTTTATTTCACTTATATGCTGTGAGATCGGTTTCATACTTCGTTATTAATTTTTCAGATGCTATCCCATCTTACTTGTCGAGTCATCAAACTGCAGTACGAGAGGACCCAGAAATTCGTAGGGGGCGTTTAGGAAATCGTGGTTTTCAAATTGCTATCCAAGAAAGTGTGGACACACATGCGAAAATGATTGAAGCGATATCGTTCTATAGTTTAGAACAACTGAAAACAAAGCTAAGTGAATGTGAAAAGCACAGTGATTGGGTAGTGATAAACAAATCTGACAGTGTGAGCCTAGTGTTACTAAAGCATAATCTTTACCCAAGATTTTTTTGCCACGTAGTTATAAGCAGTGGTTTATTACTCAGTGTCTTCAATAATGATATTGAATTGAAATGTATTGGAAACATGAAATTTCCCCTGAAAGTAAACAACATACAGGTGGTAAGTGATGTTCTTAAGAACATTCATCTTCTGTATAATAGTTCTGAGGTTCCCGTAGATAACATTTTGTCTTAAATTGAACGGTTATTGCAAAATTTATTAGAAAAGTTGCCAGGAAACGAAACTAAAATTACATTTTTGAGGGAACAGATTTCATTTTTGAAGCGCAGAAGGTCAACTCAATTTAGGTATGATACTAACTCTATGATAATGTGGTCATTAGTACATTCTATTAGCCCACATCCTTACAAATGTTTGAGGAACACTGATAGTTTTTCTATGCCTAGTCCTAACACCCTCTCAAGGCTTTGTAGTAAACTCACAACATATCCTGTCATTGAGCAACAGGGTGATCAGTTTACGAGCTGCATCACAAATATAGTTGGTACCTTATCCTCAGATGATAAAACTGTGCTCCTGTTGATGGAATAAATTCATCTGAAGTCTCAGCTTGATTACAATGCTGGAAATGTTGTAGGATGTGCCTTTAACACTGACAAATTTTTGTGTGCAAACAGTACCTATGTTTTTGTGGTTCAGAGCATGTAATCACCTTACAATCTACTCTTCCAGTTCATACTATTCAGGGCGATGTTCTGTTCTCTTACATTAAAGCAGTCATTCTTAAATTAGAAGCAGTTGGATTTGAGGTGGTTGGTATAGTAGCAGACAATAATGCAATTAATAAGAAAGCAGTGTCTAAGTTTTCTACTCCTCCAGATGTGAAAATAAAGTACGATCACCCTGTACAGTCTTCTCCAAATCTTTCATTGTATTATTTTGTGGACTCTGTTCATATTTTGAAGTGTATCCGCAATAACTAGTTTACCCAAAAGGAGCAGATCTTGTGCTTCCCGGACTTCAGTGACACTTTGAAGGGAGGTTTGTCATCTGTTGGAGCACTGAAAGAATTGCACTTGATAGAAAAAGATGAACTACTGCAATATGGCAGTTCCTTAACTTTGGCCGGCCGCGGTGGTCTCGCGGTTCTTGGCTCTCAGTCCGGAGCCGCGTGACTGCTATGGTCGCAGGTTCGAATCCTGCCTCGGGCATGGATGTGTGTGATGTCCTTAGGTTGGTTAGGTTTAAGTAGTTCTAAGTTCTAGGGGACTGATGACCACAGGTGTTAAGTCCCATAGTGCTCAGAGCCATTTGAACCATTTTTGAACCTTAACTTTGAAGTCTCTTTTTCCTATCTCAATTGAGCGCCAAAATGTCAAGCTATTGTTGCGTATTTTCAATGATACGACAGTTGTTGCTTTGGACACATTTGGTTCCAAGAAAGCAATTAGCAACTGGGAAAGTACTGCAACATTTTTAAAAATAATAAATCGTTGGTGGGGTATTGTAAATGTAAAAACATTACTCAAGGGACAGAGGTTAAGAAATATTTTCCAAGTACCTGTGACTAGTAATTCCCATCACATACAAGAATTCTTACAGTGCTTCACCTCATGGTTATGTTCTTGGGAAGATTGTAGTGATGAAAGAAAACTTACTCGAGAGACACATAGCGCTTTTAAACACACAACTGCTGCTTTGATCGACTTCAGCGACTACTGGCTTTCTGAGAAAAATAGATCATATTTGCTGTTAGGAAAAGTACAGACAGACAGTTTAGAAGACAGGTTCGGCAAATACCACCACCTATGTGGGGGAAATTATCATGTTTCTCTAAGACAAGTTTTTGAAACTGCGCAAAAACTAAGGGTACAGTCTACGTTTTCCCTTGTGCTTCGGTCAAAAGTAGTTGGGGATTTTGTTATTAAGACCACTGATATTTTTTTTCTACTCATACTGAAATTCAGGGATTAAAAGAAACATCAATACCAGGAAATTTTAAATTTAGCAGTAGATGAAAATGATGTTGATGGAACAGATGAGAATACTTGGCCACTGTTGCATTACATAGCAGGTTACTGCTCACACCGAGCTATTAAAAAAAAACCATTGTGAATATTGTAAGGTAGTCCTTACTACAGATGAAATGAAGCAAGGTGATGATTTGATTATGGTAAAAGACAGAGGAGGGTTGACATATCCTGCAGATGATGTAGTAGTGTGTGTGACATATGTCTATTTAACTCTACAGAAAATTCTGAAATACCAGGAAATTTTATTTTTAGAACAGGCGCATCAGAGAAATGTACTTGTGAAGGTAGCATCCCACAACATTGCCAGCAATCTTTTTTATGGGTTTCTCTGTAAAAATACACACTCACTTGATTCAGTCATGAATTGCATACTGTTTTGCTGTGCAAATATTCTGCCAAACAATTTCACCAAGAGGCGAAATGATGAAACTACTGATAAAAAAGTAACTGTATACAAAATATTGACAAAATGTTAAATTATGCTGTGGTTGTATATTTTCACTGTTTGAGGCTTGGGAAGATGATGTGAAATAAATGTTTATTTCTATTTTCTGTTTTTATTTCATGCACAATATCCCATACATCTTGTTGGTAAATGTTGTGTATTGGACCCCTTCTGCTCTCTTCGATATGGTGCAGCCGTAAACATGAGGCTTTGCTACAGATTAATTTGTTACCACAAATTCTCTGTGAAACCCCAGTCTCATAGAATTAGGGTAATAGTTTTTTTCTGTTCATCAGTAAATATACAATAAATGCTGCTCCTGCTCTATGGTTGACAGGTTTTTGTATATACCATTGTACAGTCAGTAAATTATTCTCACAAGGAGAACAATTCATTGCCGGTATTAGCATGTTAGTCTGCCATCATCGCAAATAAAAACTGATCTGCAGAACAGGTCGGGGAGGGGGGGGGTGTGGGAAGTACGTAACTTTAGCCATTCTTCATTTGAGAGAAATTCTATGCTATTTTATTTGATAACGTTTTTGGAGTTTGGAATAGCAGTGCTTTTTTTCCCCTGGGACAACATTAAATAGTGAATAATAAAAGAATTTTATTGCCATTTGGCTACTGCGGCAATAGATAGTCTGTAACCCTACGCTACTGCGTACCATACTTATTAAAGCCTGTACTATGGTAAGTTGACGGGCTTCACCATATAAGGAAGGATTTTGGTATATATGTTGACCGCGTGTACCAGAATGGAGGCAAAATTAGACTTTCACCCACTCAGTAACAACAATGATACGCCAAGCAAGCCTGAAGTGCAACTACACGTTATGACGGACAAGAAACAACACAGCACATGCTACCAATTTGTTAATAAATCGGTCGCCAGCCTAATTAGGCATTAAATGAGTTTCTTCCCTGTACAAGTTGCTGTACTTTCATACAAAACAACACGTAATAACACTGCATAATATGGTAACTTTTAGAACCAGAAAACCTACTGAACTAATAATTTCACTTTCTATACTAGTATGGACAAGCCATAAATACACAGCAATACACTATAATGTTTACTACAAACTTCGTACTATCCATTGATCTGATTAAAATCGGGCATAGGTTACCCTAGAAATAGCACTTTCGAAACACACATACAATGTCAATTTTGGAAAAGGTAAAACACTAATAAATTTTGGTTTTATATTGACTTTAACTTTGCTGGTCAAATCAGTTCAGTACGCTTCAGAATTTAAACGAATAGAAAAGAAAAAGGGGGGGGGGGGGTGGGGTACCCTGAAACTGTTGTGATCACTGTACTGAAATTTTAGTTATTGAGATCATGAAGTACTCAAGATTTCCAATATATGATTTACTACTCTTTTTGTCTTATTTCCTACTCATTTAATTACCATTTTATCTGCCTCAAATAATTAAACTTCATTACTAAGCCAATTTCAACATTATCTTCCAACTTTGCCAGACCTATATATTCATTAACAACAAAGTTTTTAAACATCATTCTAACATAGATAGGTCTGCAGGTAAGTATGATTAACATAAACTTTAAATCTTCATTTCGGGACACTCGGATTGCACAACATGTGGAAAGGACCCTGTCTAGGTTAGTGATGAGGATAATTAAATGATAGAACAGTTCTGGTAAAAGTTAAGTTGTTATTGAACAGTCAGGAACAAAAGTAACCCTGGTCCACACGAATACAGTACTAAAAGTTTTAACCTGTTCGTGTCGATGCGGCGGTTGGCGAGCGGCGAGATAGCGAGGCGCAAAGCACACATACAATCACAGCAATGGCTCTTGATGTATCGGCACTTTGCTTCTTCTTAGCGTCGCAATACTTTTCCATTTAGTGCCTATGGAATATAGCCATACTATATAGTCGTCGGAAACGGCACACCCGCGGCTCAACGAAATCACGTTTTACAGGAGAGCCTCCTCGATCCAGAGCGTGTTTCTCAGACCGATGCGCAACTCCGACTACTAATGCTGAGCCCGTTATGCCGTGCCGCGCCCGCGTGCATTTTCCCGCGCTCGCCTGCCATCCACCTTTTACCGCTCCCCTACAGACAGGGTATTCACCAAAGGTTTTGCATTCTACATGTCCTAATACATTGCCTACGTATGGGCCAGGCGCACAATTCCAACTTTAATATCTTACAACAGTTTCAACATTTCTTACATTTCCATTTTGTTATAATATTGCTCGCAATTTGACATAAACATTAATATTCACATCGAAAATTGTTCACAGTTTCTTTAACATAATGACATGAAAAGAAAAAAAAAAGAAATCAGAACATCGCTTACACTTATTTTTTCGAAAATCAGAAGAAAAAATTATTATATGTACAGTTGTTGTTGTTACAAGTCAAATTACAAATGTTTAAAAAGTATACAGCATGTATAGAAAAATTGCTTTACACAAATTAAAAAACAATACGTTACAACAGATTTTCCATAAAGTAAAAAATTCAAGCTAAAACGAGTTGTGTAGTACATCTTAAATTGAAAATATTAAGGAAATTATGGTACACTCATCGAGCAGTTATCACTGTGATATTTATACTCATACATTCAAGTGAGTAGGAAGGATTTACCGATAGCTAAATGTACTACTTGTGCTTGAATAAATCAAATAAAGCTTCTACCTGTTCTAGAGGCAGTTTGTTAACAGCTTCATACTCACTACATTGATGTTCTATGATTAAAATAATCTGCAGTAAGGTATGTGAAGATTCCTGCTATTTCTAGTTCTGGCATTGCTGAAGATTGGGATACCACTCATCTGCTTTCACAAATGGACCTACAGATGACATTTTAAATTTTTACAACACTGTAATACCCATTTCCAATGATCAATGTATCAAATGACAAGTATTTTAATTAAAAGATGGGGATCAGTATGTGGATGGATGAATATAAATGGATCACTTTGTACAGTAAAAAGTAATAACATGTTCTTAAGATATGTCATTACATGAAGCTGATGGGTGGTGTCCCATTCTTCAGTTAAACCCCAGTTCCATGAGAGTGTAAATCCTGCCTAAGCTGGTATCCTGGTAAGTTAGTCTTTGTAGACAGCAGAACAGTGTAAATGTGCAAGTTTATGACAGTTAATATTTTCAAGCTGATAAACGATGGCTTACATTGAGCAAGTTTTTGAGAGTTCGTAATAATTCTAATGTGTGGTTCCCATGTCAATTTATAATACCTAATAACTTAACACTACTTCTACTGGCAAATCTCTTAAACTAAGTGGTATGTAGAAGGTTCAGTGAAATTTGCACTAGTTTCTGCACGGTAATGTTTTCTCAAGTATAAAACTGTAGATGGCTGCCAAATGAGGTATCTGTAATACGAAAATAAAATTTGACATAGATACAAGTCTCATTGTCAGTCTTTCCAATTACGGTACCTCATTTTCAGTTAAATTATGCAAGACGACTTCCACAATGAAACTAGTGCTGTCAGAGTTATTGAATTAGAAATTCGCATTTTCAAAACGCGAGTGACGGAAATTACGAAAAAGTTTTTTCACTTTCGGAGCTACAGTTTACGAGATTTGAACAATTTAATTCTGAAATGAGAAGTTTTAATGTTTGTTTACATATTTCCTTAAAAACATTGCCTAATTTACCAGGAAAGTGTTGAATGTCTATATACAGGGCTATTACAAATGATTGAAGCGATTTCATAAATACACTGTAGCTCCATTCATTGACATATGGTCACGACACACTACAGATACGTAGAAAAACTCATAAAGTTTTGTTCGGCTGAAGCCGCACTTCAGGTTTCTGCCGCCAGAGCGTTCGAGAGCGCAATGAGACAAAATGGCGACATGAGCCGAGAAAGCGTATGTCGTGCATGAAATGCACTCACATCAGTCAGTCATAACAGTGCAACGACACTTCAGGACGAAGTTCAACAAAGATCCACCAACTGCTAACTCCATTCGGCGATGGTATGCGCAGTTTAAAGCTTCTGGATGCCTCTGTAAGGGGAAATCAACGGGTCGGCCTGCAGTGAGCGAAGAAACGGTTGAACGCGTGCGGGCAAGTTTCACGCGTAGCCCGCGGAAGTCGACGAATAAAGCAAGCAGGGAGCTAAACGTACCACAGCCGACGGTTTGGAAAATCTTACGGAAAAGGCTAAAGCAGAAGCCTTACCGTTTACAATTGCTACAAGCCCTGACACTCGATGACAAAGTCAAACGGTTTGAATTTTCGGCGCGGTTGTGACAGCTCATGGAAGAGGATGCGTTCAGTGCGAAACTTGTTTTCAGTGATGAAGCAACATTTTTTCTTAATGGTGAAGTGAACAGACACAATGTGCGAATCTGGGCGGTAGAGAATCCTCACGCATTCGTGCAGCAAATTCGCAATTCACCAAAAGTTAACGTGTTTTGTGCAATCTCACGGTTTAAAGTTTACGGCCCCTTTTTCTTCTGCGAAGAAAACGTTACAGGACACGTGTATCTGGACATGCTGGAAAAATGGCTCATGCCACAACTGGAGACCGACAGCGCCGACTTCATCTTTCAACAGGATGGTGCTCCACCGCACTTTCATCATGATGTTCGGCATTTCTTAAACAGGAGATTGGAAAAGCGATGGATCGGTCGTGGTGGAGATCATGATCAGCAATTCATTTCATGGCCTCCACGCTCTCCCGCCTTAACCCCATGCGATTTCTTTCTGTGGGGTTATGTGAAAGATTCAGTGTTTAAACCTCCTCTACCAAGAAACGTGCCAGAACTGCGTGCTCGCATCAACGATGCTTTCGAATTCATTGATGGGGGACATGCTGCGCCGAGTGTGGGAGGAACTTGATTATCGGCTTGATGTCTGCCGAATCACTAAAGGGGCACATATCGAACATTTGTGAATGCCTAAAGAAACTTTTTGAGTTTTTGTATGTGTGTGCAAAGCATTGTGAAAATATCTCAAATAATAAAGTTACTGTAGAGCTGTGAAATCGCTTCAATCTATTGTAGTAACCCTGTATACGTGACACTGCTGATTATAGAAATTCGCAGTTGCAAAACGCGTGAGTGACGGTAATTATGAAAAAGTATTTTCACCTTTGGAGCTATAGTTTACGAAATTTGAACAATTTAATTCTCCAGTGAGAAGTATTAGCGTTTGTTTACAGATTTATGTATAAAACACTATGAGTAGTCTACCAGGAAAGTGTTTAATGTTTTCATATACGTGGCGCAGAGCCTAACAAGCCGCTCGGCATTTCAGACCTCTAGTCATGACGTCACGAGTCGCGCTGTGAGGCCTTGTTCCTAGGTGGCGTTGCTTCAAGTCCTGTTCGGACTTTTGTTTGTAAGACCTTCGAAACAGGTGTTGCGTTCAGAGAGATGCAGTAGTCTCCATTACCTTCTTCATCATGATGTCCGTTGATCATTGCCGATCCTTTCCTCCTTTTAAAGATAATTTCCCGTTGCAATCGCAAGAGGTTGCCCTGAAGCTCTGTCAGCTCCTCCGCCCTCTTTGACATGACTGTAGGCAGAACGAGGATAAGTTCTTATACCGAAAGTCGATACCAGTTGGTGCTGATTTCTATACAAAATTTAGCGGTCCCTTTACGCTGGTCTCGCATGCGTGTTCGAAGGATCATTGCATCGAACTATACAGATACGGTAGAATACAGACTATACCCTCCTATATTGGAAACATACAACGCTTGAGTTGGTGTCAATATATGGTTGACTAGAAACGATTGATTCAGAGTAATGAATGTCGCTATATAGTGTGGTAATACAACAGCTTGGGTTTGGCGAGTACCTGGAAAACGTTACCTGCCATCACGTGTAACGTCAATTGTGAAGTGTGGAGGAAGTAGTGTTATGATACGGTTTTTTTCGTGTTTAGGGTGTGATCCCCTTATAGCGCTAGAGAAAACACTACATTTGGAAAGATATGATTGCATTTGACAGCGTTGTGTTTTACGTATAATAGAAGAACAGTCTGAAGACAATGATTGTATCTACATCCACATCTACATCTATGTGATTACTCTGCTATTCACAATTAAGTGCCTGGCAGGAGGTTCAATGAACCACCTTCAAGCTGTCTATCGTTCCACTCTCGATCGGCGAGCGGGAAAAACGACCACTTAAATTTTTCTGTGCGAGCCCTGATTTCTCTTATTTTATCGTGATGATCATTTCTCCTCGTGTAGGTGGATGCCAACAGAACGTTTTCGCAATCGGAGGAGAAAACTGGAGATTTAAATTTCGTGAGAAGATACCGTCGCAACGAAAAACGGTTTTGTTTTACTGATTGCCACTCCAATTCACGTATGATGGCTGTGGCACTATCTCCCCTGTTTCGCGATAATACAAAGCGAGCCAGACTTCTTTGAACTTTTTCGATGTCATCCGTCAGTCCCACCTGATGCGGACCCCACACCGCACAGCAATGCTCGAGAACAGGGGGGAGAAGCATGGTGTAAAGAATCTCTTTAGTCGACCTGTTGCACCTTCTAAGTCTTCTGCCAATGAATCGCAAGCAGTCTTTGGTTTTCTCTACCCACAACGTTATCTATGTAATCGTTCCAATTTAAGTTATTTGTAATTGTAATCCCTAAGTATTTAGTGGAATTTACAGCTTTCAGATTTGTGTGACTAACCGCGTAATCGAAATTTAACGAATTTATTTTAGTGTTCATGTGTATAACTTCAGACTTTTCTTTATTCAGAGACAATTGCCACTTTTCGCATCACAAAGATATCTTGTCTAAATCATTTTGGTCATCTAATGACTTTACAAGACGGTAAATGACTGCATCGTCAGCAAATAATCTGAGAGGGCTACCCAGATTGCCTCCTATGTCGTTAACATAAATCAGGAACAATAGAGGGCCTGTAACACTTCCTTGCGGAACGCCAGATATTAACTCTGTTTTACTCGATAACTTTTCGTCTATTACTACGAACTGTGACCTTTCTGACAGGAGATCTCGAATCCAGTCGATCTCGAATCCAGCTGCACAACTGAGGCGATATTCCATAGGCATGCAGTTTGGTTAGAAGACGCTTGTGACGAACGATGCCAAAAGCCTTGTGGAAAACTAAAAATATGGAATCAATTTGACATCCACTGTCGACAACACTCATTACGTCATGAGTATAAAGAGCTAGGTGTTTCACAAGAACGATGTTTTCTGAATCCATGCTGACTATGTGTCAATAAATCGTTTTCTTCGAGGAAATTCATAATGTTCGAACACAATATATGTTCCAAAACCCTACTGCCAATCGACGTTAGTGATATGGGCCTGGAATTCAGCGGATTATTCATATTTCCTTTTTTATGTATTGGTGTTACTTGAGCAATTTTCCACTCATTAGGTACGGGACTTCCTGTTGGCGAGTGGTTGTATATAATTGCTAAACAAGGAGCTATTGCATCAGCATACTCTGAAAGGAAGCAGACTGGTATACAATCTGGACCGGAGACCTTGCCTTTATTAAGTGATTTAAGCTGCTTTGCTACGTCGAGGATATCTACTCATATGTTTCTCATCTTGGCAGTTGTTCTTGATTGGACTTCAGGAATATTTACTTCGGCTTCTTTGGTGAACGATTTCCGGAAAACCGTGTTTAATAACTATGCTTTAGTGGTACTGTCACCATTGCTTTAGCGTTGTTATCGTGCAGTGAAGGTATTGATTTCGTCTTGTCACTGGTGTGCTTTATGTATGACCAGAATCTCTTTGGGTTTTCTGCCAAATTCCGAGAAAGAGTTTCATTATGGAAATTATAAAAAGCATCTCGCATTGAAGTAGGCGCTATATTTCGAACTTCTGCAAAACTTTGCCAATCTTGGGGATTTTGCATTCTTTTAAATTTGGCATACGTTTTTTCGTTGTTTCTGCAACAGCAATCTGTCCCTTTTTGTGTTCCATGGCGTATCAGTACCATCACTTATTAGTTTATGTGGTATATATCTCTCAATTGCCGTCGATACTACCTCTTTGAAATCATTCCACATCTTTTCTACGCTTACGGATGCAGTGGAGACCGTCTCTTAAAATGGCCTTAAGAACATTTTTATCAGCTTTTTTAAATAGATGTACTTTGCATTTCTTTTTGATGGTGGTGGGTGTTACGGTATTCAACCTAACAGCAACTGCCTTGCTAATCCCTGTATTCGTCGTAATACTCCCTATTTGTCCAGTATTATTTGTTGCTAAGAGGTCAAGTATGCTTTCGCAACCATTTACGCCTCGATTGGGCTCATGAAATAATTGTTCAAAATAATTTTCTGAGAAAGCATTCAGTACAATTTCGGATGACGTTTTATGCCTGCTGCAGGCTTTAAACGCATAATTTTTCCAGCATATCGAGGGTAAGTTGAAGTCACCACCGACTATAATTGTGTGAGTGGGGTACTTGTATGAAATGAGACTCAAGTTTCCTTTGAACTGTTCAGCTGTTATATCTTCTGAGTCTGGAGGTCCACAAAACGATCCGATTAATAGTTTAGTCCGATTCTCAAGTATAACCACTACTCGTACTATTTCGCAGCAACAATCTACTTCAATTTTACTACAAGGTAAACTACTTCTGACAGCAATAAATACTCCACCACCAATTGTATTTAATCTATTCTTTCTGAACACTAATAGGTCGTTTGAAAAAATTTCTGCTAATTTCCAGCTCCAGCCAGCTTTCCGTACCTATAACTATTTGAGCTTCGGTGCTTTTTATTAGGGCTTGGAGCTCTGGTCCTTTCCCAAAACAGCTACGGCAGTTTACAACGCTGAAGCTCCTGGCCTAGTGCATCCCTGAGAGCAAAGGGCACATTACGCGCTTTGAAGAATTTGGGTACTGCTGTGGGTAGGAGGGCGACATGAGCTTGGAACCCGACTATGCCGGTATTGGGTCGTTCGAACACCGAACTGAACTGTGCCATCAACTCTTGTAGGTCGGAGTTATCGGCAATGGACCGAACGGAGGGGGTCGCATCCTGGATCAGCAAATCTAAAATGTTGTTGGCGCCAGGAGAATTGCTGACCAATATGCGAGCAGTCAAGGCAGTAGAATTACACTCCTGGAAATGGAAAAAAGAACACATTGACACCGGTGTGTCAGACCCACCATACTTGCTCCGGACACTGCGAGAGGGCTGTACAAGCAATGATCACACGCACGGCACAGAGGACACACCAGGAACCGCGGTGTTGGCCGTCGAATGGCGCTAGCTGCGCAGCATTTGTGCACCGCCGCCGTCAGTGTCAGCCAGTTTGCCGTGGCACACGGAGCTCCATCGCAGTCTTTAACACTGGTAGCATGCCGCGACAGCGTGGACGTGAACCGTATGTGCAGTTGACGGACTTTGAGCGAGGGCGTATAGTGGGCATGCGGGAGGCCGGGTGGACGTACCGCCGAATTGCTCAACACGTGGGGCGTGAGGTCTCCACAGTACATCGATGTTGTCGCCAGTGGTCGGCGGAAGGTGCACGTGCCCGTCGACCTGGGACCGGACCGCAGCGACGCACGGATGCACGCCAAGACCGTAGGATCCTACGCAGTGCCGTAGGGGACCGCACCGCCACTTCCCAGCAAATTAGGGACACTGTTGCTCCTGGGGTACCGGCGAGGACCATTCGCAACTGTCTCCATGAAGCTGGGCTACGGTCCCGCACACCGTTAGGCCGTCTTCCGCTCACGCCCCAACATCGTGCAGCCCGCCTCCAGTGGTGTCGTGACAGGCGTGAATGGAGGGACGAATGGAGACGTGTCGTCTTCAGCGATGAGAGTCGCTTCTGCCTTGGTGCCAATGATGATCGTATGCGTGTTTGGCGCCGTGCAGGTGAGCGCCACAATCGGGACTGCATACGACCGAGGCACACAGGGCCAACACCCGGCATCATGGTGTGGGGAGTGATCTCCTACACTGGCCGTACACCACTGGTGATCGTCGAGGGGACACTGAATAGTGCACGGTACATCCAAACCGTCATCGAACCCATCGTTCTACCATTCCTAGACCGGCAAGGGAACTTGCTGTTCCAACAGGACAATGCACGTCCGCATGTATCCCGTGCCACCCAACGTGCTCTAGAAGGTGTAAGTCAACTACCCTAGCCAGCAAGATCTCCGGATCTGTCCGCCATTGAGCATGTTTGGGACTGGATGAAGCGTCGTCTCACGCGGTCTGCACGTCCAGCACGAACGCTGGTCCAACTGAGGCGCCAGGTGGAAATGGCATGGCAAGCCGTTCCACAGGACTACATCCAGCATCTCTACGATCGTCTCCATGGGAGAATAGCAGCCTGCATTGCTGCGAAAGGTGGATATACACAGTACTAGTGCCGACATTGTGCATGCTCTGTTGCCTGTGTCTATGTGCCTGTGGTTCTGTCAGTGTGATCATGTGATGTATCTGACCCCAGGAATGTGTCAATAAAGTTTCCCCTTCCTGGGACAATGAATTCACGGTGTTCTTATTTCAATTTCCAGGAGTGTATATTGGATTGGTGCCGAAAACCCTCCATGGACCTTGAGGATGTCATTGCTGTAGCTGCGAAGAGGGATTTCAAAGAGATGTAAAGGTGGGGAGCCAACCCGTACATAGGACTTCCAGGCAATGATGGTTACAGGCGAGCCAGTATCTATCTGAAAGTCGAGAGGAACAGCATTAATCGACAGACGGATGTATATAGCCTTTGTAGAGTGTGGAAAAACACCTTGGATCAAGGAGACCGTTGGTAACCCACTGGCCGAGTTTAGACAGCCGACAACCAAACCTCACGTCTCCTCTGACAGCAGCACCAACCCCAATGGAGATGGACCCAGATATTCCAGCCGCCCCAGCCACCAACGCGAGGCTGACTGAACCACACGACGTCGAGATGCGATGTGCCCTGTCCTCCCTCATGGGGGGGAGGAATACTGTGTCCAGACTAAGCGCCTGCAACTCTCGCTTCCCGCGAAGCAGACCGGTACAGCGGGCCCCCGACCGAGTAGGGGACAGCCTGGCCGGTCGTCCCGGAAATGCAGACGCTTCCCAGAGACCACCAGGAGGCGTCCACGGCGCCGCGAGAGGTCGCTACAGCCGCGTACCCCTTTCCTTCCGCTCGACACGTGACTGCAAATAGAGCCAGCTGTATCCATGCGCCAAGCACTATTTAGGCTGGTGCAGGAGTCTGGAGAGGCAGTTCACGCCGAGCGAGCCCACTGGTGTCATCGTAGTCGCCGCGTCATCGTCCAACGCCGCCAGCGCACCGGAGCCATCCTTGCAGGGCCTCTACTCGTCCTTGGGTGACGACAACGTGGACTCCGCGCCGCTCTTCACGAGACGCCCGGGGCTTGGTTTCGTGACGTTGTATGGTTACTACTGACAGTTTATGTTTGGAAGAATCTCTGATTTAGTTATTGGTAGGCTTGGAGGATCAGTCCTACCTCACGAATATTGTTTTGTAAATTTTGAAGAAAGACTTTAATTTAAATAAAAACGCTATAACTCACACTCTCAAAAAAATGGCTCAAATGGCTCTGAGCACTATGGGACTCAACTGCTGTGGTCATAAGTCCCCTAGAACTTAGAACTACTTAAACCTAACTAACCTAAGGACAGCACACAACACCCAGCCATCACGAGGCAGAGAAAATCCCTGACCCCGCCGGGAATCGAACCCGGGAACCCGGGCGTGGGAAGCGAGAACGCTACCGCACGACCACGAGATGCGGGCTCACACTCTCAGATTTTCCTATCCGCGGACAGCGGATATATTGTGACATTGCCATTACAGTTACTGTTAGTTTGAATTGTATTTCTGTTAGTGTTGCAGCGTATTGTCTTGGTTGTTGATTGTTTAAGGTGACCTAAAGGAGTTTTGATATTTGGGGAGCAAAATAACTGACGATGGCCAAAGTAGAGATGATATAAAATGTAGACTGGCAATGGCAAGGAAAGCGTTTCTGAAGAAGAGAAATTTGTTAACATCGAGTATAGATTTAAGTGTCAGGAAGTCTTTTCAGAAAGTATTTGTATGGAGTGTAGCCAGGTATGGAAATGAAACGTGGATGATAGTTTGGACAAGGAGAGAATATAAGCTTTCGGAATGTGGTGCTACAGAAGAATGCTGAAGGTTAGATGGGTAGATCACATAACTAATGAGGTATTGAATAGAGTTGGGGGGAAAAGAGGAGTTTGTGGCACAACTTGACAAGAAGAAGGGACCGGTTGGTAGGACATGTTCTGAGGCATCAAGGGATCACAAATTTAGCATTGGAGGGCAGCGTGGAGGGTAAAAACCGTAGAGCGAGACCAAGAGATGTATACACTAAGCAGATTCAGAAGGAAGTAGGTTGCAGTAGGTACTGGGAGATGAAGGAGCTTGCACAGGATAGAGTAGCATGGAGAGCTGTATCAAACCAGTCACAGGACTGAAGACAACAACAACATTTTAATGGCGGTCACACAGTGCCTGGGGATCGGCCTGTTGAGGTAGGACCACCTTGTTTATCAGTTGGCGATAAGGCGCCAGTCGATTGAGGGCAGTGTTCCGGACTTAGTGGCCCGTTTGCGTGCTATCGTTCTTCACCCGTTTGACATCATGCCGAATGTTGTGGGTGAGACAGAAGCAGCCACTCAATTTTTGCTTAAGGCTATTAGGGGCCTTCAGGACACCATTTGTGTTTTGGAAGGAACTCAACCTAGTGGCAGCCAGTTAGACAGAATGCGGGCATTGTTAGCGAATCTAACCAATCGGATAGCGGATTTAAGCATGTCAGGCTGGGAGGATCATCATAAAAAATTAACCGCTGAATTGGTGTCTTTGGTTAATGCGTTGCAGTTGCAGCTTACGTGTTTAGAACTGGATGGGGACTTGCTATATCAAGGGGGAACCGGGAGCTAGCCTGGGAATGGTACTGTTACATCCTTTGCGAAGTTAGACGCAGCGTTTGCCAAATTGCCTAATCCTCTGGCGTATTTATTTCGGGATATAACTGAATTAGTTGTAGGTTGTTGGTTCGTCTAGAACAGAGGTTCCCAAACTTTTGTTTGTCGTGCGCCCCTTCCGCCGAAAAGAAAACTTCTGTGCCCCCGTGCCCCCCCCCCCCCCCCAAAAAAGAGTATAGATTTTCATTAATTATCAAGAAACTATTGAAAAATTTGTGATGGTGAGGTCATGTAACATGGTGGGCTGTTAATGTATCGAGTCGCAGTTATTACATCATCAGTCTAGTCTTGTGATTATAAGCCACTCCGAAAGTAAAGAAAGTCCTTGGTAAACAAGGAAAAATATTTGCGACCTTTGCAGATAAGTGGATGCGGGTCATTATTTTAAGTTGAGTGTAGCTTATTACCTTCACTCATTATCAAAAGTAGTCACTCAGCCACGGTGTTAACGAACATCACTGGTTTGTACGCCTATAGCGCTCCCATTGTCATTGCGCATAGGATGGCATTTATGTCAACGACGACAGTTACCGAACGACGGCAAAGGCCCAGTTCCCAGAACCAGACAAAAAACAAAAAATAAGTTTTGTGAAATAATCGTGCAGACTACACAGAACTTTAAAAAATGTGAATAAAACAACTTCCTTACCTTGATTACATTCCCTTGCTGGACACCATTTCTTCACCCGTATACGATTTTAGGACTACTCTTTGCTTGCCATATCTAGGATAAACTTCATCCAGAAGAAATACTATTATTAGTTAAAATAACATACCACACGTAACATCAGAATCCATAAGGATCACACACAGTATTTATATTTAAATCAGATTCACTATGTTTATTTTACATTGTTTCTTCTAAATACTTTTTTATAATTTTACAGTATTACCTACATGTAAGGATAGTTAGGGGGAACATAACAAGATCTCTTATAATGTGACGTATTTATTATTGAAATATTATTTCCAACCACATATGGCAAGAAACAAACAAATAAATCAATGTGAAGGATGAGCTTGCATATTTTTTAGAGGATTTTGAATTCTTGGCTGAATAGTAGAAACTGCGCAACGTAAATCATTGTCAATACTGAGTTTGCTTCTAAGCTTATTTTTTATCGCCACTACCGCTCAAAATGCTCTTTCGCACAAATAAGTGCTTGAAAATGGTAAATACAGTTTCAGTGCTTGTTCTGCTGTGCTGGGATACGCCTTGAGATATTTCACCCAAAATAAAGGCTCATCCATCTTCTCAAAGTCACACTTCGCTGCATAATCATTTTTAATTTCTAAGACTTCCTCTTGTAGTCTGTCTGGCAACACATCCACGTCAACGTGAAATGGATCCGTCGCTAACCTGTAATAAATTTTATCATCACAACTGTTAGGGAAGTATCGTTCGAATTCATCAGTGAGGTGCTGCAAGTGGTTTGATATTTTACTCTTAGTATCAGTATCCTTAAAATCGTTTTGAAATCGGGCTTCTTCCAGGATTCCAAACAATCTGGGAAAGCAGGAATAATTGCAGGCTAAAATTTTACGTTTACATAGTTGCAACTTATCAGTAAACGCTTTCGTGGCATCCCGATGGAAAAATGAAGTTTCTCTCCACCTTGTAATTTCAAATTCAATGTGTTTAAAGATTCGAAAATATCTGACAGATAAGCCAATGCAACATTAACACCGGGCTTTCTAAATTCCACATACAATTCAGTTTGTTTGTTATTTTCCAAAAACTGCATCACTTCGTCTCGAAGTTCAAATAACCTTCCTAACATATTTCCTTTTGAGAGCCAGCGTACTTCTGTATGAAGTACTCTGCTCAGAACGAATACTTTTACTAGTTTCGCATTCACGTCGTGCACATTTTCCTGGTGACAAAGGGCATAACCCTGGCGTCCAGATTACGAACCCGCCAGTTCATTTGAAGCGTATACAGTCTATTAAAATCACTGTAATCGCATCACATGTGGATCCGCGGGTTGACAGGGTAATAAAACGGCATTTTTGCAGTTAGCAGTATAAGTGATTATTACTCTGATGAACATAGCCTACTACGGCTAAGAGTTATAACATGATTACGTTCAGTTCATGTCTACAAATGTACGGAATAGTTAATACCCGACCGAGCGAGGTGGCGCAGTGGTTAGACACTGGACTCGCATTCGGGAGGACGACGGTTCAATCCCGCGTCCGGCCATCCTGATTTAGGTTTTCCGTGTTTTCCCTAAATCGCTCCAGGCAAATGCCGGGATGGTTCCTTTCAAAAGGGCACGGGCGACTTCCTTCCTCGTCCTTCCCTAATCCGATGAGACCGATGACCTCGCTGTCTGGTCTCCTTCCCCAAAACCAACCAACCAGTTAATACCCGACTTTTCTGTTTTCCAATTGTCAGAAGTAAGTTGTTTACAAATCAGATATATTAGAATTAACGCATAGCGCCTTCGTAATTTTGAGAGTTCCGTGTGTGACATTCTAAAGACATTCTAAACGTGATCTTCAAAAGCTGTATGTTCTAGGACTGCGGGAAGTGGGACGCCAAACGATTGCATTTTGCACCATAATCTATCATCAATACCTGCACATTCATTTTTATTAAAATATCGATATTAAAAAGAAATATTAGGTTTGTACCACTAACTCCATCCGCGCCCCCCTTGCAACATCATCACGCCCTTCCCCCCCCCCCCCCCCCCCCCCCAGGGGGGCGCTCCCCCCAGTTTGGGAACCTCTGGTCTAGAACATGCTGCTGCCTTTCACGTTCCGCCCCAAGTAGGTTTGTCACCATTGTACGCGTTAGCTGGAAGTGAGTTGACGAACCTCGTATCCAAACCATGACAGAAGGGTTTTCCTTTCAGTAATTGAGGGAGCTTGTCATTGGCCAGAGATTGACCACCGGAATTCGGAAACAGCTTGAGTGTCGTTACATTTGGGAGGTGCAGCAGGATAAAGAGGAGTGATATCAGTATGTGGACAGAGCTTAGACGGCCTACTTGACCTTGTTGATCGATTTGCCAGAACGGGAGATGGTGTCTATTGTTCTCAGGGGGATGTGAGAGGCGGATAAGTCGCACTTTGTTTTTCGTGATAGTCCTTCAAACTGAGAAGAGCTTCGTGCCGCTGTTACAGCGATATCTGCATTGCGGCTTGTGGACGATGTATGTCGTGAAGTGAAGAGTCAGTCCACGGGCTTTGTCAAGGGAAATTCCGAATTGCCTACATCAGCTGACGCCGTTAAAATGGAACCCTGGCGTTTCTTCAGGTGCGGTAGCACGGCTCATTTGGTGTGCTCTTGGGTTCAACCTCGCGCGCCCAGAGCCAATAAATGACGCCGGGCTGGGCAGCGACCTCGGAATCGAGCCTTTAGACCTTGGCGTACCCGTGTTGTCGCTTCCTCATCACCGCCCTTGCCTAGTATTTGTTCTCGAGTGGGTGGCGAACCTATTTGTGTTCTTTTGGATTCTGGTAGCTCCTTTTCGCTAATGAACTTGAAACGGTTTTTTGAATTTGGTAATCTCACGAAACTACAGTCGGTCCCTTCTCGGGTGCCAATGGCCAGGTGTTGCCTCTGCATGGTTGGGTCCGAGGGAGTATATCGTTTGGAGATTTCTATTGGCCCTTGTCATTAGCCTTGGTCAAGGAGCTGCTGGTCGATTTAATTTTGGGGTGTGATTTCATCAATAAAACTGATTTTGTCTTAGATTATTCCAGGCACACCTGCTTTAAGTTCACTCCTGTTGGGAAGTTCGGTTTCTGCGGGTGTGCTAAACGTACCGTGCATCGAAACATTTGAGACCTGGTTGGTAGGTACTTAGAGAGCGCACAGGATAAGGTTACGATTGTGGACGGGGCCGTAAACAGTTACTGTGAGTTGGACAACAATCTAAGAACCACTTATTTACACATTGCTTTAAAGGATCACAACTAGACAATACGGCTCTAGGCCTAGTTAAAGAAAACTTGAGATGCTCTCTGGGCTGAAAGCCCAAAACCATACCAAAAAGAACTGCTGAAGGACTGGCTTAGAAATCAAAAAAAATTAAAAACGGAAGGTAAAAAATTAAAGAAACATGCAATTGAAAACAATTAGCGTCTGAAGGCCTACACTACACGTCTGAAGTACAACTATGATTAAAACACATTAATAAACAGCTTCTTATTACTAAGAAATTTCTTTTTAAACTTACAACAGAACGACTGAAAGCCTAATTAAAGAAATATTAACTTATTGCACGGCTGAAGGCCACATACAAATCTGAAACAACGGCTGAAGGCCTGAACAATAAGTCAGACAAACAATTTAAAATAAACCCCTTCCTTCTTATAAAAAAAATTTTCCTTTAAAGAATGCACACGGCTTGAAGGCCTTATTAAAAGCGGTTCACGTAAATCCTCGGCTGAAGGCCACACAACACATCAAACAGCTAATGGCTTAGGGCCAGATCACAGGCAATTTCAGATAGAACAAATTTTAAGAAATTTTTTTTATATAAAATCAATCTTCAAAATTTTAATTTAACACAGCTGAAGGCCTTAATGTAAAATTAAAAAAAAACTGAATTAATACAAGGCCGTAGGCCTTGCACAATACTTCAAACTAAATGAAAACACAATCTGAAACTAACAGAAGAAGTGGTGCTCGGAAGTGTTCCAAGAGTCGGCCCGAGAAGGTAGCTCAAACGTAAGGTGAGGTCAGACAACCAGCCAATTGTTGAAGTTAAATAATCGGATGGCAATCCAAACTAGGGACAGCCCAAGGACCAACAACAAATTAACCAATTCCCTTCCGTCCTACCAGTGGCACAATGATGGAAAATATTGGCCGAGGACGAGGATACGAACAGCGCTACGTCTTCAGAAACTAGTGTCCAAAAACAGCCAAGGGAACAATAACCACTCTAAGCAAAATATGAACCAAAGAACTCAAAAGGCTGTCGAACTACACGCTGTGCCGGACAGCATCAACATGGTGAGGAAAGGTACATTGCCAGAAAACTACGCTAACTACAAGGGCAGGTAACTGTGACGTTAATGGCCACAGAGCAGAAAATACTGCTGTTGCACTTCACTGGCGAGTAATAGTCAATTTAATAATTAATCACAGTGTAGGAAGACGGCTGCAAGGTTTCAGTGACTCCAACACATCATACATTGCTGCTAGCCTGAATGGCCAAGGGAGCAACAACGTGCAAATGAACGAAGAGCTGTCACAGTAGTTCAGATTTCGTAAGACGTTAACTGATCACTCAACTTCAGCGTCCAGGTTGGGTGGGCAACGAACTTTGTCGCTCTCGCAGCTAGCGCCTCACGATCCGACAGCGCGTGCACTCCGCTAACGGTCCTGGCCTGGCCACGCGCCACGGAGACTGCCTCGCTGCTCCGTCCCAACAGACTGACCACCACACACACCACCAACACCCGGAAATACTAGCGTCACATCAAAGATAGTACGACAGTACTAGTATCGATAAGCGCTGCTGCTGCCACTCAAGGAGGAAAACCAGTAACTTCGTTGCGCCAGTAAGTAAGGAAGAAGCAAGACGCCACTCGATGTGAGAAAATGCCAAAGAACAAACGGCATGAACGCGAGCCGCACATGGCTCATCGTCTGTGTACAAAAAGGTACGGCCAAACTTTCAGGAAACATTCCTCACACACAAAGAAAGAAAATATGTTATGTGGACATGTGTCCGGAAACGCTTACTTTCCATGTTAGAGCTCATTTTATTACTTCTCTTCAAATCACATTAATAATGGAATGGAAACACACAGCAACACAACGTACCAGAGTGACTTCAAACACTTTGTTACAGGAAATGTTCAAAATGTCCTCCGTTAGCGAGGATACATGTATCCACCCTCCGTCGCATGGAATCCCTGATGCAGCCCTGGGGAATGGCGTATTGTATCACAGCCGTCCACAATACGAGCACGAAGAGCCTCTACTTTGGGTACCGGGGTTGCGTAAACAAGAGCTTTCAAATGCCCCCATAAATGAAACAGGGTTGAGGTCAGGAGAGCGTGGAGGCCATGGAATTGGTCCGCCCCTACCAATCCATCGGTCACCGAATCTGTTGTTGAGAAGCGTACGAACACTTCGACTGAAATGTGCAGGAGCTCCATCGTGCATGAACCACATGTTGTGTCGTACTTGTAAAGGCACATGCTCTAGCAGCACAGGTAGAGTATCCTGTATGAAATCATGATAACGTGCTCCATTCAGCGTAGGTGGAAGAACATGGGGCCCAATCAAGACATCACCAACAATGCCTGCCCAAACGTTCACATAAAATCTGTGTTGATGACGTGATTGAACAATTGCGTACGGATTCTCGTCAGCCCACACATGTTGACTGTGAAAATTTACAATTTGATCACGTTGGAATGAAGCCTCATCCGTAAAGAGAACATTTGCACTGAAATGAGGATTGACACATTGTTGGATGAACCATTCGCAGAATTGTACCCGTGGAGGCCAATCAGCTGCTGATAGAGCCTGCACACGCTGTACGTGGTACGGAAACAACTGGTTCTCCCGTAGCACTCTCCATACAGTGACGTGGTCAACGTTACCTTGTACAGCAGCAACTTCTCTGACGCTGACATTAGAGTTATCGTCAACTGCACGAAGAATTGCCTCGTCCATTGCAGGTGTCCTCGTCGTTCTAGGTCTTCCCCAGTCGCGAGTCATAGGCTGGAATGTTCCGTGCTCCCTAAGACGCCGATCAACTGCTTCGAACGTCTTCCTGTCGGGACACCTTCGTTCTGGAAATCTTTCTCGATACAAACGTACCGCGCCACGGCTATTGCCCCGTGCTAATCCATACATCAAATGGGCATCTGCCAACTCCGCATTTGTAAACATTGCACTGACTGCAAAACCACGTTCGTGATGAACACTAACCTGTTGATGCTACGTAGTGATGTGCTTGATGCTAGTACTGTAGAGCAATGAGTCGCATGTCAACACAAGCACCGAAGTCAACATTACCTTCCTTCAATTGGGCCAACTGGCGGTGAATCGAGGAAGTACACAGTACATACTGACGAAACTAAAATGAGCTCTAACATGGAAATTAAGCGTTTCCGGACACGTGTCCACATAACATCTTTTCTTTATTTGTGTGTGAGGAATGTTTCCTGAAAGTTTGGCCGTACCTTTTTGTAACACCCTGTAATTATATATATATATATATATATATATATATATATATATATATATATATATATATAATCACTCCTCTGAATGATTTGTAAGGGTGTTCATCAGTCTGTGTAACATAATAATTTGATGTCCCAGGCTACATTCTGTGCTACTGCATGAGCATTCTTTGTTGTAAACTGAACTGAAGAAAATTAAATTCGAATATAGTCTATGTCGAAGGCCAGACACTTTTTATACGTTAACATGCCCTGGTAATTGGATTTGCAGGCGCTGATGTTTCACCTTGTTAATTTTCAAGTAATTTTTAGGACTGTTAAGCTTGTTACGTGAGTAAGAGGATGGGGAGTGGAATGGATGAGGATTTCGCGAGTATTGGGTGAAACAACTGGAAAGACGGCTGCTGTGTAGAGAACATTATGAGTGAAGAGAAAAGGCAAAAAATAGTACATTGGACAGCAATGTCCTGTCAACGACGGACGTTAGAAGACCATTAAATACAGACCACGGGTGCGTACTGGGGTTGCATGAATATGAAATCAGACGTTTCCTTTTAGATAAACCTCTAAACAATTACATCAATATGGTCAGACAAGAATTTGAAGTGAAATTCTCCAAAATTAGAGTCCTCTTCAATAACCACTATGTCACCTCTAATTCTAGAAAGGTCTTTGAGAAGGAGAGGAAATGTTCCCGAACTATTCGTAGATCTCTGACAGCACTTCATTGTCAGGAAAGGTTGTTCGTTCTTATACTACGAGAGAACTGTGAGTAATTTTGAAATAGATTGTCTTGACCGTTACTGGTTCTAGGAGGAGAGTTAACTGACTTCGATAGAGGGAGAGATAATAAGAATTTCTAGAAAAAAGGGCGTAGTGCTAAGGAAGCTGCGCAACTGGAGTGTGTTTAGGCTGTTTAGAGGATATACAGGAGTGGAAAGAGAAAAACCCTTGGAGCATGTTAGCAGTTGGATTGAAGTTACGTGATACCCATTACATTTAGTTAGCGACTGAGTAGAATATATAAATTAAAGAGGAGACAGGTACTGACCTTGAAAACGAGATCGGAACGCAATACGGAAAGATGGAAAATACTCGTTTCGAAATTGCTGGTTAGTTGAGTAGAGTATTAAGGTTTGTTGTCAGGAAGAAAAATAAACAGAAGTCATTATGGCTGACAAAAACATATACGTGTTCGTTTAGGTGTTCATGGACGCTATGTGAGAGAATCGATTCGACGTTGTATCCCGATACTGACATGGGACTGGTAGAACATAACGATGACTCCATGGCTGCAGCTTAGGTTACAAAGAAAGCGGCACTTGTTAACTACGATTATTGGCTATGCGTGTGAAATATAACGTGTTATTGACCGGTAAACGTTGCTGCGGGGCAGGCTGTACTTTCTCACTATCCTTTAAACAGTCCAGCTGCCTGGATAGGTTTCAGTTTGTCTGTTCCTTCACTCTGCGATAGTAGATACTGGTTTGTCCGATAAAAGCAGTGTTGACGAAAAATCAGCTAAATACCTTCCCCGCAAAGGCCGCATGACTCCGGTCTATGGGCAGCATCTGAAAGTTAAACTATCGGGCGTTCTGTTCAAAATGGTTCAAATGGCTCTGAGCCCTATGGGACTTAACAACTATGGTCATCAGTCCCCTAGAACTTAGAACTACTTAAACCTAACTAACCTAAGGACATTACACAACACCCAGTCATCACGAGGCAGAGATAATCCCTGACCCCGCCGGGAATCGAACCCGGGAACCCGGGCGTGGGAAGCGAGAACGCTACCGCACGACCACGAGCTGCGGACTCGGGCGTTCGGGTTTCTCCCATGACTCGTTTCAAAAAGCTGGTTTATTTTCTTTAAAATACAGAAAATAGCTATCAAGTACGGTACTTATTTAATATCCAAATACTAATTATGCAATGCTACTGACAGTGTCTGTAACACGTTCACATCAAAAAGCAGCCAGAAGATGTTTAGTCCGACCCGATATTACAAACGTCTTAAACAGTCACTGATCCACGACAAATTGAGAGTTAACACAACCAGTCGTACGAAAGTGCTCACCAGACTCTCATAATTTGCACGAATGATGCCACACGGAGTTTAAGTACGACTTAAAATTTTCACACGTGAAATCTCTTAAAATAAATCACTCACAAAGATCAAACGTTTTCAAAATACTCACCAATGTAGTGGCTTCTCATCAACTACACGAGAACCGATCAAACGTGGTGATTTATGTATTTTGGTACAATTCTGATCAGCGCGATTTAACATAAGTGCTTTCTAGAAGACGGCTCCTGAGCGCCTATCCGCCACTCATAGATTTGAGGCACCTCGCCCTGCTTAAAATCGCAGGAAAACCCAAAGGTGTTCTATAGGATTCAGGTCAGTTTCTGGCAGGCCAGTCCATTACAGGGATTATTGTAATGTAACCACTCCGCCACAGGCCGTGCATTATGGACAGGTGCTCGATCGTGGTGAAAGATGTAATCGCCATCCCTGAATTGCTCTTCAACAGTGGGAAGCAAGAAGGTGCTTAAAACATGAAAGTAGGTAGGCCTGTGTTGTGATAGTGTCACGCAAAACCAAAGGAGTGAAAGCCCTCGCCATGAAAAACCCGACCACACCATAACACCACCGTCTCCGAATTTTACTGTTGGCACTACAGACACGGGCACATGACGTTCATCGGGCGTTCGCCATACCCACTCACTGCCATCGGATCGCCACATTGTGTACTGTGATTCGCCACTCCACACAACGGTTTTTCATTGTTTAATCATCCAACGTTTACGCTCCTTACACAAAGCGAGGCGTCATTTGGCATTTACCGACGTGATGTGTGACTTATGAGCAGCCGCACGACCACGAAATCCAAGTTTTCTCACTTCCCTCCTAACAGTCACAGTAATTACAGTGGATCCTTAGGCAGTTTGGAATTCCTGCGCGATGGTCTGGATAGATGTCTGCCTATTACATATTACGACCCTGTAAGGTTCATGTCTGATCAACAACAACTGTGTAAGCTGTAAATAACTTAGGCTTAACATTGCAAACTTATCACAGAAATACACGCATTTATACAGTTTACAATGTGACAATATTAAGACAGTTGTCAAACGAACGCATCTCGTCCTCAGAAAGTGAAATAATCCTAAACACAATAACGGTAAATTTTAACTAGACGTTTCTTTACAAAATTATTCTTATGAATACGTCATAATGTTGGCCAGTACTATGATAAATCATCCGATTCCGGTTCAACGTTCAGTACTATTTCGGATGACAATCAAGTCTACTGAGGATGGTTAGTTATCTGACAGACTGAGAAAAAGATTACCCAAGGTCGCTCGAGTTTGCAGTGGACGCAAGCTGGTGAACCAACAAGTTTCCACCTCTGTGCACAGTATTTACCTTAGCTGCAATGAGCTGTCGTCTGCATGGTTGCGCTCACCCACTGAAATTCCTATAAAATCTAATTCAGCCTTTGCTGATTTTTTTCAGCAGAAATTCTCCCCATGTTTCTCGTGATGCGAGAAAACATGCACTCATCTCTAGTCTTGGAATATGGCAATATGCATGCGCATGGCTGAAGAAGCGTGCATTTCAAAATGCCTTCTCAAGTCCTCGCAAGGACAATTAACTAACTGGCTGGTTCGTTTCTCCACAGTGGGAGCTCAACTACGCTACAGATCTAGCTGAATGCCAGCCGCAGTGAATGCTGTGTTAACTCAAATTTCTCCTCTGCATCATACAGAGCGTTATTCGCTCCATTCTGCACTTGACGCCAGTTCAGAAAAGAATCCACGAAAATTTCGCTCTCGTCTTTCTTGTAGCCAAACTCTCTCCCCACCTCAGTTCTTTCGTTCTCCATGTCACGGCTTTTTTAGACCAATTGGAGCTTTCCTCTTATTTTGCGGAAACACTCTTTTCCGACCGCAAGGGCTCTACCATTGAACTGCGTTGAAATCTCAGCACTCTACTCTTTCCTAGTTCGTTTCCGCCAATTGGACGTTTGTGCCCTCTCACATGTGTGCCATTAGCTGTTCATGCGATCAACTGCGTCACTGGTTTTTTTCGTATCCATTTGGAATTCCGAAACGCAGTTTTCTAAAGCTTTTTCTGTCCTGCTTCTGGTGGCCCATTACTCGCTCTGCAGTATGCGTCACCTGTCCGGTCGTATAGGAGTGGTGTGTCAACACCGTCGATTGAGTGTCATGCCTTTTGCATTACATACTTACAGGCAAATCTGTTGATTATCGCTGAAGTAAGTTAGGTGTTATATTAATCTTCCTGTTACGATGTATAAAACTCTTATGTAAGGTGCGAAATTGGTCTTCATTTATTCTATCACCTTATAGCCCTCTTCAACTATCGTCAGTCTCTGTCAGTGAACAGACGAGACGATATTGTGCTGTACATGTCCCTTTACAATTCCACTTCACCATCACATCGGAAACAGTGGACTCAGGGATGTTAAGGAGTGTGGAAATCTCGCATACAGACGTATGACAAGTGACACCCAATCACCTGACCACATTCAAAGTCCATGAGTTCATTAGAACGCCCATTCAGCTCTCTCCCGATGTCTAATGAGGTCGGTGATATGGAGTACCCGGCAGTAGGTGGCAGCACAATGCACCTAGTATGAAAAACGTATGTTTTTGGGGGTGTCAGGACACTTTTGATCACATAGTGTGAACGTATACCGAATTTGTAGACCTAAAGTAGCCTGAAACAAAACACACCTTCTTGAGTGTTGGATGAGATTTCTGCAAATCATTGTTAAACAAAAGTGGCATTTCGTACGCTTTTGCGCAGAGGACATTAGGCAGCTGTGGCTCGAATTTGATATAGGGTACTATGTATGGTTATTACAGCCGAGCATGACACACCTTATGCGTATTAAATATTTCTTTTGTATATACCTGATCCACATTAATGTGACCACCGCCTATTTTCGGCATCAACGTACAACAACCTCTCACAGATGACAGGTGGCAGAACTTGAAGTGGAGAGTGTATAAAACCTGTCGGTGAATGGCGTAGTCATTGTCGTAATGCAGAAACGGAGTGATTTATCCGATATTCAAAAGGGAATGACCATTGCTTTATGGGCCACTGATGAAAGCACGTCCTAAATGGCTATGTTTGTTGATTGCGTGCCGCTATCGTTAAAGTACAGCGTGCATAGCAATATGATTCTATCCAAAACCTTTGTAGAGGCATCAATGGTGCACCAACGGCCATAGAAAACAGGGGTGAATGACGGTTGCAGAGATGTGTACGGGACAATAGACGTGTAACCGTTGGGCAACTGATACGCCACACCAGATGAACTAAGGAGCTATCAACAGTGTTTCGTCAACGACCTTTCAGAGAACGTTGCTCTGTATGGGCCTTCTCAGCAGGCGAGTGGTACATGCATCCATTCTGACTGCTGTTCATCGGCAACGAAGGCAGGGCTTTAGGCCTCATGCCACAACTAGTGGACTGGGAGGCGACAGGTGACCTTTCCAGATAAATCACGTTTTATGCTCCATCGGGCAGAAGGCCATTTGTGTGTGAGCCGCGAAACGCCTGAAAGCAAACACTCTGCAAGTGTTGTTGGCTGGGGACTGTTTTCGTGACATTCCCTGGATGATCTCGGATTCTGGAAGACACAATCGATCAACGCAAGTATGTACCTATTCTTGGGGCCCACGTCCACCCCTACACATAGTTTGATTTTCCTCGGCACCATGGCATCTATCAGCAGCTTGCAGTGTACGTGCGTGGTTCGAAGAGCACCAAGCTGAGGTTACCATAATGCTCTGCCCACTGGACTCCCCAGATTAAAACCCAATCGAGAATGTGTGGGACCAATTAGATCCAGATATTTGCCTCATGGATGCCCAACCGGGAAACTTGGCGCTGCTGGCAGCGGCACTGCATTCGTCATGGCTGCACACCCCTGTCGGTATCTCCGACAGCTTCGTTGACACTCTTCCTGCACGTCTCGCAGTGGCCCGCGCTGCTAAAGGCGGGTTGCTCTGGCTTTGACACGTGGTCATATTAATGTGACAGGACTCTGTAATTCTGAATGAATTATTTCCAACACTGACCAAATCATTCCTTTCGTTTTCATTATATTCAGTTTCAGACTCCCTGTTACGTACATATTTCCTTGTCGAGCTCTTCCTACTATAAAGAGTTTTGTGTAAAGGGAATGGTTTTAAAGGTTCGATTACGGCAAATTTTACATCGACAGGCTTTGACTTTTGTCTGACATGCTCTCCTCTTTTGTCAACACGAGGAGAAGATCAGGAGGACAAGGGCACGTTCTCCATTGAGAGGCTTGTTACCAGAATAATGAATGTCGTTAGCTGATAAATGCTGAATGACACATGTTTGTGGATTTCGGTCTTCTCTGGCGGTAAATAAACGCTCCATTGATACCGTAATGCAGGTGGGCGACTATTGGGAGGCGTGGCAGATGGATGGTGTGTCAGGAGGCACTTTCCAAGTTCGCCACTTGCTGGTTTCTCGGGGAAGAGGTGGTGGATGTAGCCTGCGAACGCCATTGGACGCAGTAACAAAAGAGTGATTTTAACCATTTATTTTTTATATATCTCCCTTAGTGATGCTACGGCGGTCCTCTGCCGCTGCTTGTCCGGGTGCGCCGCGAGCTCCCGGCAGCTGCTCAGGAAGTGGATGCTGCGTCTCCACCCTCCGCACTCGAAAAACGTGCCGCGTGCGTATGGGGCTTACACACGCCGGCCTAGGAAGTTCTCGATCCCCTACCGTAACTGTGACTCATCTCTGTTCTCTGCACCACAACGACGGTTGTCGTGTGGTCGAGAAGTGCGCCGACCGTTGCCTGTCGTGCAGGTAGGCCCCGTGGCTACGCTGAAGTGCCAGGAACGCTGGTGTCCCGGCCGAAGTCGACACAGAACACGGAAGAAACCCGGCCTTTGCGTTGGAAGCTCTCAGCAGCTCCGAATTCGTGACTGGTGCTTACGGGCAGGAAGACCTCTCCGGCGGCTGTTGCTGATGCTCAATACGAACAGGAAATCTACAACAGACTAATACCCAGCATTAATACCGTGTCAGGGAATGGAGTACGCATGTCCTGTACGCCATGGATCCTTCTGACCAACTCCCTTTTCAACTCAAATGCTGGAGTATTTATAATATGAAATATCGGCTGGCATTGACCCGCCGTCACTCCTAATGACCGCACACAGGCTTTCCTAGTGCGGACATACTCGTATCAGCGGTTCATATAGCGCTGTATTTGCTGAAAACATTTGTTATACCAACAGACTGGTCCGTAATCATATTCAGTACGCCGTCTTGCGTTAGAGACGCGGCGTTTTACTTCACGTAACAAAGTGACGTGATGCTTCTCAGTTGTATTGTTTTACTAAGCCCCTGCTGATGCTAACTACCCAGTTCGCGCAAAACACTGATATCCTGTTTTCCGCCTGACCTGCTAATGTGATGAAACGCTGCCGTTTCGTTTCGCGCTTGTTGACACTTCCGTAAGGAACACAAAGTGAACGAGGTCTCGCAATTACGAAATTCTGCGGCCAGCTGCCTGATACAGGATTAGTATGTAACAGTAAATATATTCCAAAACTAAAATTTCTTGTAGGTTAAAGCTGTGTGCCAGACCGAGGCTACAACTCGGGACTTTTCCTGTCACTGGCAAGTACTCTACCGCGAAAGACTGAAGGACCAGAGTTCGAGCCTCGCTCTGACACTGTTTGAATCCGCCAGGAAGTTTCGTATCAGCTCACGCCACTCCGCTACAGTGTGAATAAAATTTTCAATCTGGATATCACAAACTTCTGTAGAACAAGTTGTTACTGAAGAATCATTCCCGTTCTTTATGTGACATGTATACGATAACTTTCTTTTACTTCCACTGTCAAAATTTGCAGCGTTTCTGTACATTATGTTGCACGCTTTATCGTGTAAAAGTCCGCCCGCGAATGCAATTTGCGGATTATAGTTTTTTATCTTATAAAACGCAGTAAAGAGATCACCTCCATCATTCGCTTAGCAATTTCACTGACGCAGTTTAGTCCCGACTTTATTCTTATTTTCGTTCTTCCTTTTTCCCAATTACCTTCATTTTTCCTCTGGATATTCAATAAGGAACATATCTACAACATTGCAGCGCCTGTGTTGTTAAGAGGAAAGATGCAACATCCGAAGAGACACTGCATCGTTCTTAACAGCACAAGTATTGCAGTATCGTATTTATCTACTGATACCAGATAGCGACTTTCAGTTTACATGTTCTCCCCTGTATGGGAGTTAAATAACGTGTAACGCAGGAGCGACAATATTTCAAAGTTTGCGTCCAGCGGTGAATCGTGTATGGATAGCCAAAGCAGTTTAGGCGACCATTCACATAAAATAGAAATCTGGGTTCGAGTCATTCCCTTACACAGCTGATGATTGTTCGTATTTGTAGCTGCGAAAACATTTCACGTCTTCGGTAAAGACATGTGCTAAAGCAGCTTGTGGTATATTTGAGGTATCAGGAGGCGTTATCTGTCGCCGCAGGGACCGAAGTACGCACACATCCCACATTCGTTATGAAACCACAGCAAAAGAAGATCAGACCCCATGTATTTAGAAAATGTAGTATTTGATCACGTAAAACGATTTCCCTTGTCAACAATCATAGTAGGAAGAGATCGATAAGAAAATATAAAATCCATTTACTTTACAAAAATTAAAACGAAAAAATGGTTTGCACACTGTCGGATATAATACACAAGAAAATGTTACATAGGTTTCAAGGTGCCTCATACTGATACATGCAAGGTGTGTGGTTCATGGATATCCAAACAGTAGGATATAATACTTCTGGGTGTTGGCCTACATCAAACTTGAGCCAAAGCCGCTTATAATATTCTGAAACAGCATTTAGCTGAATGCCGCAAAGAAGAAACAGACTTCTTTAATAACTACCGATTTGTAGACAACTCTTCCATCACCTAAGATACCTGCGTAAGTTGTGTTCTGTTTCAGGCAACTTCGGGTGTACAATTTCAGTATTCGCATATGTAACAAACACAGTGGTGTTATGTGTACGTGGCCTGCAAACGTGGATTCATGAGGTGCTTCAGAAATGGCGACTTCTTTGTTTACATTTCTACAGGTCTCGTGAAATACACCGGAAACGAGAAATTTGCGTTTGTTTCCCGATTTCTCCTCAGCGCAGAACAAGAACAAGAATAAGAAATCGCACTTCATGTAGGGCCTACTACGTCTTTGTAATGACTGGACTTTTTTGATTCCATAGAACATTATTATTTCGTTTGAAGACATACATTTGTGCCATAACACAAGGAATTTGGCGTTGTTGATAAAGATTAGGACGAGATACCACGTCTTTACTCCGAAGGAATGGTACAGACTGGTAGGAAAGGCTGGAGTGAAGAACGCTTTCCGTGTCCTGGCAACGACTAAGAAAGATTTTCGAGATTTTTAAGCAGCAACTTCAACTTCAAATCTAGTTGAGAAACAGACGTACACGTGTGAGCACAAGGTGAAATTTCGCAAAATTTGCGTCACAGAGACTGAAAAGAGCTTGGAATTATGAAATTTAAACAACATTATACTCTGTTGGCACTCTGGCGGGAAAGTTGAGGTTTTGAACAAAAATACTGGACGACCTCGGAAACAGAACATCAATACATTTTAACCCCATCGCAGCTTATTTACGCTTACAAAATGCAGAGTGCTCGGAGTCTGATTGCTCCCTTGTATCCCTGGAGACCACCATGTCGTATAGCATGCTCCTCAACCTGATGCAGATGTATAGGAGAAGGATGGTCCAGACGATTGAAAGTAAATATAGTTTTCGATACAGATGCTGTTTACAGTTGGTGTGGCTTCAATCCCAGACAGCATAAGGAAACCTTAAACGTAACAATTCTGAAATCTACCTAATTTTCAAAGAAGTTATTTGAGAAAAATGGACTGTTTTAAAAATAACACGTCTTTTAAATTTCATTTGTCATATCTGAAGATTTTCAGCTGAAATTTTTCATACAATAAAGACAAACGCAAAACGATCTCAGTTACATGTCTCTGTGCGTGAGCTCCGTCTCGCATTGTATTAGTATCAGTTTAAAAATTTCATTCACCCTTTACGCCATAGTTTCTATGAGCTGCTATGGCAGTCTTCGATGTAACTGCTTTCGACAGATGCTTTTTCACAGTGAACTACTTCAGTGTGCACGAGTCTCAATGTCTGTGTATTGTTGCGATGAGCTGGATTCAGACCAGCACGGGAACAAAACGTAATAATTTTGAACAACAGTCGAAATTATATACGATAGACAGCTATAGCAAGAGAAAGTTGAATGTACTGCAACAAAGCATTGCCCAATTCGTAACTGGGCTAACGAGTAGCGTGAGCATACACGTAACCTAGACACATGAAATGTATCGCAAATAAAGTCCTTGGTTTTGTCGCTGGATCATATTGTGCAAAACCCCACACATTTCGTCGACACAGTTGTTCGACATATTCAGACGGTGGTAGCTGCTGTTGTCGCTGCTACGAGGCGCGACTGACGATAACCATGCGGCGTAGTCCAAATTTATCGGGTCAGGAGCGGGCAAAACTCTTGCGCTGGAAGACACTCGCAGTTGTACGAAAGCGGCGCTCATAGCGTCAGGAACGGCAGCAAGGCCTTCCGCTCGTGCGCTGTATACAACGACAGGAGGTGGAACAACTTTGGATTCATGAATCGACGCAGCGCAGTGCTGAGATTTTATTAATGAGCTCCGCTTTGTCCCAGCTGAAGATGTCGAACAATCGACGAAATATTGTGGGATTTGCACAATATGATCCAGCGGCAAACCCGGGAAGTGCATTTGCAACAGATTCGTCATGGGAGCCTGGAAAGTCACTCATGAGATACATTATCAACAAAAGAGATGCCATATCCCAAAAAATAAAGCTTTTTCTATGCTACAAAGAATTTCCGGTCACAAACTGAATCAACAAGTAAGTAAGTAAGCGTGTGTGACAAAACTGAGCCGGCCGCTGTGACCGAGCGGTATAGGTGCTTGAGTCTGGAACCGCGCTGCTGCTACGCTAGCAGATTAGAATCCTGCCTCGAGCATGAATTGTGTGATTTCCTTAGGTTAGTTAGGTTTAAGTAGTTCTAAGTCTAGGGGAATGATGACCTCAGATGTTAAGTCCCATAGTGCTTAGGTCCATTTGAATCATTTTGACAAAACTGATGCCTGAGTCAGATGCAGGTACCCTATGCAAGTAATGTATTCGTGACACACAATTAATACCGCGAATGCTGCAGAAAGGATTCGAAAACATCCGCCTCACTAGTTGAACTTGTATCCACAGCAGATCTCAGGGACAGTATGCGACATAGATGATGCGTTTGCTTGTCTGTAGCTGCGCTACGTTGTTCAACGCAGTGCAGCCGTAAACATGTTATATTATTAGGAGTGTCTTTGCAAACGCTGAAATTCTTCATTGATGCAGATGAACATTTCGTACCAAAATTAAGGTAATCATTAATAATACGTAACTTATATCGTTTATCATGCCCAATTTCAGTTACATCTAGGTGATAGGATGAAGGAGGTGCGCGCGTGTGTCTATTTAATAGCGTGGACTGCTACCAAAGACCCTGACGATTTCAAGATATACAGAACGTATAACTCCGATTCCTCAGAGAAACAATTTGGTAACGCGATATGATTTTTAAATTACATAGCAAAGCAGTCACGCAACACACGCACTTTTATAAATTAAGCGCAATGAGAAAAAATGAAGCCAGCATATTGAGTGCTTGAATACTGCACGTGCGTGACTAGGGCCTCCCGTCGGGTAGACCGTTTGCGGGGTGCAAGTCTTTCGATTTGACGCCACTTCGGCGACTTGCGTGTCGATGGGGATGAAATAATGATGATTAGGACAACACAATACCCACTCCCTGTGTGGGGAAAATCTTCGTCCCAGCCGGGAATCAAACCCGGGCCCTTAGGATTGAAATTCTTTCGCACTGACCACTTTTTTTTCCATTTTCTTCGATATAGTTCGTTGCATTTGGTCTGGGCGGACGTCACAAGACATCTGTTCAAGTTGATCGTTGTTTCCTTGACTCAGTTTTTTATTACAGAGAGCACGCAGTCCTCTGACCGATCACGCTGAGCTACCGTGACAGCATCCCACTCAGCTACCGGGGGCGCACAATACTGCACGTGATTGTAATGGTTCACTAACGCAATGGAATGCTTTAGAGATTTGTTGGCCTTCTGATTACAGCCTCCAGCTGTGCAATGGACTGTTTCTTCGTTTGTGTAAACACAGCTTTGGTATCCAATTGCGCTGGCTAAAGCTGGTGCGAGCACCATGCAGCTTAGAGATCGATTGAGGCCAACGACAGACTCGCCGGAAACGCGCTGCCAACGCGCTCTCGGCCGGCAGTATTCAGATAGCCGCAGAGGACTGGAGGGTTAGTTCGTTCAAATTAGTTCGAACCTGCTACGCCCTCTCTGCAGTATGTGTCACCTGTCCGATCGCTGACTCCCGCCGCTAGATGGCTCCCCCCCCCGCCCTGAAGAGCTTTCCCTAGTGCCTCCCGGGGTGCGACCTCTGCATCTGCCAGTGCTGGCTTCTACACGAAATCTTTCCTCTCGCTGCTTGTTTCACCTTCTGCTCACTGACATGCATTTTATAGGAGTGGTGTGTTAACACCGTCTATTGAGTGTCATCCCTTTTGCATTACATACTTATAGGCAAATCTGCTCATTACCGCTGAAGTAAGTTAGGTGTCATATTCACCTTCCCGTTACGATGTATAAAACTCTTATGCAAGGTGCGAAATTGATCTCTTATTCTACCACCTTACAACCCTCTTCAGCTGTCGCCAGTCTCTGTCAGTTAACAGACGAGGTTGGCCTGTACGATTTTGTGCTGTACGTGTCCCTTCAAGTTTCCACTTCACTATCCCACTGGAAATAGTGGTGGACCTAGGGATGTTTAGAAGTGTGGAAATTTCGCATACGGACGTATGACACAAGTGACACCCAATCACGTGACCACATTCTAAGTCCATGAGTTCATCAGAGCGCCAATTCAACTCTCTCACCATGTGTAATGACTACTGAGGTCGCTGATATGGAGTACCTGGCAGTAGGTGGCAGCACAATGCACCTAGTATGAAAAACGTATGTTTTTGGGGGTGTCGGGATACTTTTGATCACATAGTGTATATGTATACCGAATTTATACGCGTAAATTTGCCTGAAACAAAACACGCTTCCAGTAGATGTCTTGAGGGTTGGATGAGCTTTTTGCAATTCATTGTTAGCAAAAGTGGCATTGGCGCAGAGGATATTAGGCAGCTGTGGCTCGAATTTGATATAGGGCACTATGTATGTTTATTATATCCCATAGTTTCGATAGCCGAGCATTACACACCTTACATGTATTAAATATTTCTCTTGTATATACACGATCAAGTCATATTAATGTGACCACAGCCTGTTTTCAGCGTCAATGTACAACTACCTCTCACAGATGGTAGGTGGCAGAACTTGAAGTGGAGGGCGTATAAAACCTGTCGGTGAATGGCGTAGTCATTGTCGTTGTCGTAATGCGGAAACGGAGTGATTTATCTGACATCCAAAAGGGAATGAACATTGCTTTATGGGCCAATGATGAAACCACGTCCGAAATGGCTATGTTTGTTGATTGCTTGCTGCTATCTTTAAAGTACAGCGTGCATGGCAATATGGTTCTATCCAAAACCGATGGTTCTATCCAAAACCGATGCAGAGGAATCAATGGTGCACCAAGGCCCATAGAAGACAGGGGTGAATGACGGTTGCAGAGATGGGTACGGGAGAATAGACGTGTAACCGTTGTGCAACTGACACGCCACACCGGATGAACTAAGGAACTATCAACAGTGTTTCCTCAACGACCGTTCAGAGCACGTTGCTCTGTATGAGCCTCCTCAGCAGGCGAGTGGTACTTGTATCCATTCTGATTGCTGTTCATCAGTAACGAAGGCGGGAATTTGCGCGTCATACCACAACTAGACGTCCACTGAGTGCCGACAGGTGGCCTTTCCAGATACATCACGTTTTATGATCCATTGGCTAGAAGGCCATTGGTGTGTACGCCGCGAAACGCCTGAAGGCAAACACTCTGCAAGCGGTGTTGGCTGGGGACTGTTTTCGTGGCATTCCCTGGATGACGTCGGATTCTGGCAGGCACAATCGATTACCGCAAGTATGTACCTCTTCCTGGGGCCCACTTCCACCCCTACACATGGTTTGATTTTCTTCGGCACCATGGCATGTAGCAGCAGCTTGCAGTGCACGTGCGTGGTTCGAAGAGCACCAAGTTGAGGTTACCATAATACTCTGGCCACTGGACTCCCCAGATTTAAACCCAATCGAGAATGTGTGGGACTAATTGGATCGAGCTGTTTGCCTCGTGGATGCTCAGCCGAGAAATCTAGCGCAGTTGGCCACGGTACTGGATTAGTCATGGCTGCACATCCCCGTCCGTACCTTCCACAACCTCGCTGACTCTCTCCCTGCACGTCTCGCAGTGGCCCGCGCTGCAAAAGGTGGGTTCCTCAGGCTTTTGAACGTGGTCCTATTAATGTAACAGGACTGTGTACTTCTGAATGAATTATTTCCAACACTGAACAAATCTTTCCTTTCGTTTACTTTGTATTCATCTGCAGACTCCATAAAATGTGCATATTTCGCTGTCGAGCTCTTCCTACTATAAAGACATTTGTGTAAAGGGAATGGTTTCAAATGTTCAATTATGGCTTTGAATTTTGTCTGACATGCTCTCCTCATTTGTCAACACGAGGAGAAGATCAGGTGGACAAGGGCACGTTGTCCGTTGAGAGGTTTGTTATCAGAATAATGACTGTCGTTAGCTGATTAATGCTGAATGACAGATGTTTGTGAATTTCGGTCTTCTCTGGCGGTAGATAAATGCTCCATGGATACCGTAATGCAGGTGGGTGACTATTGGGTTGGTTCAAATGGCTCTGAGCACTATGGGACTTAAATTCTGAGGTCATCAGTCCCCTAGAACGTAGAACTACTTAAATCTAACTAACCTAAGGACATTACACACATCCTTGCCCAAGGCAGGATTCGAACCTGCGACCGTAGCGGTCGCGCAGTTCCAGACAGTAGCGGCTAGAGCCGCTCGGCCACCCCGGCCGGCTGACTATTGGGAGGCGTGGCAGATGGATGGTGTGTCAGGAGGCACTCTCCCAGTTCGCCACTTGCCTGTTCTTCGGGGAAGAGGAGGTGGACGTAGCCTGTGAACGCCACTGGGCGCAGTGAAGGAAGAGTGACTTTTAACCATTCATTTTTTTTTGTCTCTTCTTTAGCGATGCTTCTGCCGCTGCTTGTCCCGGTGCGCCGCGAGCGCCCAGCAGCTGCTCAGGAAGTGGATGCTGCGTCTCCACCCTCTGTACTCGAAGAAGGTGCCGCGTGCGTATGTGGCTTACACATGCCGGCCTAGGAGGTCCGTGATCCCCTCCCGTAACTGTGGATCATCTCTGGTGGAGAGGAAGACATCTCTCCGGCGGTTGTTGGCGATGCTCAGTACGAATAGGAAATCTGATACAGACTTATACCCAGCGTTAATACCGTGTCAGGGAATCGAGTACGCATGTCATGTACGCCATCGATCCTTCTCACCAACTCCCTGCTGAACTCAAATGCTGGAGTATTTATAATGTGAAATATCGGCTGGTGTTGACCCACCGTCACTTATAATGACCGCACAGGCTTTCCCAATACGGATATAATCGTATCAGCGATTCATATCGCATGCTATTTGCTGAACACATTTGTTATACCACGAGACAGGTTCGTAGCAGTATTTAGTACGCCTTCTTGCGTTAGCGACGCAGCGTCTTACTTCACGTAACAAGGTCACGTGATACTTCTTCGTCATATGGTTTTACTAAGCTCCTGCTAAAGCTAGCTACCCAGTTCGCACAAAGCACTGACGTCCTGCTTTCCGCCTAACCTGCTAACGTGATGAAACGCTGCCGTTTCGTTTCGCACTTGTTGACACTCCCGCAAGAAACACAAAGTGAACGAGGTGTCGCAATTAGGAAATTCTGCGGCCAGCTGCCTGTTACAGGGTTAGTACGTAACAGAAAATACATCCCAAAACTGAAACTTTCTTGTAGGTTAAAGCTCTGCGCCGGATCGAGGCTACAACTCGGAACTTTTGCTTTTCGCTGTCAGGCACTTTACCGCGAAAAGCTGAAGGACTACAGTTCGAGTCTCGATTTGGCATACTGTTTGAATTTGCCAGGAAGTTTCGTATTAGCGCACACTATTCCGCTACAAAGTGTATGAAAAATTTAAATCTGGATATCACAAAATTCTGTAGCACAAATTGTTAATGAAGAATCATTCGTGTTCTCTGTGTGTCATGTATACGATAATTTTCTTTTACTTCCACTGTAAAAATCTGCACTGTTTCTGTTCATTACGTTGCACGTTTTATCGTGTGCAAGACCGCCCGTAAATTCATTTTGCGGATTATAATTTTTCACTTTATAAAAAGAAATCACGCCCATCATTCGCTGTGTGTGGTGTTCACACTAAATGAGGTTAACTCCCATAGACTTCACAGTACAATCGCAATTGCTGTCCTGTTTCTTCGTTTAGCGATTTCACTGACGTAGTTTAGTCCTGAGCTTATTCTTATTTTTGTTCTTTTCTCCCAGTTACCTTCATTTTTCTTATGGCAATTTAGTAAGGAACATATCTACAACACTGCAGTGCCTGTGTTATTAAGAAGAAAGATGCAATGTCTGAAGTTCTTAACAGCACAGGTACTGCAATATCGTATTTAGCTACCGATACCAGATAGCGACTTTCAGTTGAAATGTCGTCCCCTGTATGGGAGTTAAATAATGTCTAACGAAGGAAGGACAACATTTCGAAGTTTGCGTCAAGTCGCGTAGTGCATGGATAGCCGAAGCTCTTAAGGCGACCGCTTGCATAAAATAAAAATCCGGGTTCGAGTCATTCCCTTACACAGCTGATGATTTTTCGTACTTGCAGCTGTGAATACATTTCACGTCTTCGATAAAAACACGTGCTAAAGCAGTTCGTGATATATTTGTGGTATCCTGGAGGTGTTATCTATCGCCGCAGGGAACGAAGTACGCAAACATCCCACATTCGCTATGAAACCACAGCAAAAAAGCATCAGTCTTTATCTATTTAGAAAATGGAGTATTTGATCATGTAAAACTATTTCCTGTGCCAAAAGTCATTATAATAGGAAGAGATGACAGGGAAATATAAACGATCTGTGAAACCTCTTGCTGAAATGCACCGACTTTACAAAACTGTAAACGAAAGAAATGGTTTGCACATTGTCGGATATAATACATACTGAAAGATATTCACAAGAAAATGTAACATATGTTTCAAGGTTCCTTATACTGATACACGCAAGGTGTGTGGTTCATGGACATCCAAACAGTAGGATATAATATTTCTGGATGTTGGCCTACATCAAACTTGAGCCACAGCTGCTTATAATCTTCTGAACCAGCATTGAGCTGAATGCTGCAAAGAAGAAACATACTTTTGTTTAATAACTACTGGTCTGCAGACAGCTGTTCCAACACCCAAGATACCTACATAAGTTGTGTCCCATTTGAGCCAACTTTGGGTGTACAACTTCAGTATTCGCATATGTAACAAAAACAGTGGTGTTATGTGTATGTGGCCTGAAAACATAGATTCATAAGGTGCTTCAGAAATCACGTCTTATTTTTTTACATTTCTACGTGTCTCGTGAAATACACCGGAAACGAGAAATGTACGTTTGTTTCCCGATTTCTCATCAGCGCAGAACTAGAATAAGACATCACACTTGATGTTGGGCCTACTACGTCCTTGTAATGACTCGACTTCTTTGATTACATAGAGAATGAGAAAGATTAAGACGACATACCACGTCTTTACTCCGCAGGAATGGTAGAGACTGGTAGAAAACGCCGTAGCGAAGAATTCTTTCTGTGTCCTGAGAACTACCAAGATTTTCGAGATTTGCAAGCAGTAACTTCAAATCTAGTTAAGACACAGACGTATACATGTGGGCACAAGGTGAAATTTCACAAAATTTGCCTCACAAAGACTGAAGAGAGCTTTTCATTATGAAATTTAAACAAAACTGTACTTTGTTGGCTCTCTGGCGAGAAAGTTGAGGTTTTGAACAAAAATACTGGACGACCTCGGAAACACAGAACATCAACAGATTTTAATCCTACCGCAACTTATTAATGCTTACAAAATGTAGAGCGCTTGGAGCCTGGTGGCTCCCTTGTATCCTTGGGGAACATATTGCCGTATACCATGCTGTTCAACTTGATGCAAACGTGTAGGAGAAGGATGGTCCACACGATTGAAAGTAACGGGAACAAAAGTTAATGCCCGCAGCTCGTGGTCGTGCGGTAGCGTTCTCGCTTCCCGCGCCGGGGTTCCCGGGTTCGATTTCCGGCGGGGTCAGGGATTTTCTCTGCCTCGTGATGACTGGGTGTTGTGTGATGTCCTTAGGTTAATTAGGTTTAAGTAGTTCTAAGTTCTAGGGGACTGATGACCATAGATGTTAAGACCCATAGTGCTCAGAGCCATTTAACAAAAGTTAATAATTTTGAACAACAGACGAAACTATATATGATAGACATCTGTAGGAGGAGAAAGTTGAATGTACTGCAACACAGTATTGCCCAATTCGTAATTGTCCTAAACGGTAGGGAGGGCATACATGTAATCTACACACATGAGATACATTTCAAACAAACTTCTTGGGTTTGTCGTTGGATCATATTGTGCAAAACCCCAAAACTTTCGTCGATACAATTGTTCGACATCTTCAGACGGTGGTACCTGCTGTTGTCACTGCCACAAGGCGCGACGGATGATAGTCATGCGGCGTCGTCGAAATTTATCAGGCCAGGGGCAGGCAAAACGCTTGCGCTTGAAGACGCTCGCAGCTGTAGGAAAGCGGCTCTCATAGCATCCCCTGCCGGGACCAGCAGGAACGCCTTCCGCTCGTGCGCAGTGGACAATGACAGAAGAAGGGAAGACTTTGGATTCATGACTTGTCGCACCGCACTGCTGAGATTTAATTAATGAACTCCGCTTTGACCCAGCTGAAGGTGTCGAACATTTACATCGACGAAATATTGTGGGATTTGCACTACATAATTCGCCGCCAAATTTGAGAATGTATTTGCAACAGATCCATCGTGAAAGGCTGAAAAGTCACTCATGGGATTCATTATCAAAAAAAGAGATGTATAATCTCAAAAAATAAAACTTTTTCTATACTACAAAGAATTTCCGGTCACAAACGGAATAAACAAGTAAGTAGGCAAGCGTGTGCGACAAAACTGATACCTTGTTCAAGTATGTGTTTGTGACACATAATTAATGCCGCGAATGTTGCAGAACGGATTCGAAAACATCCACCTCACTGGGTGACCCTGTATCCAGCGCAGGTCTCAGGGGCAACATGTGACATAGATGATGCATTTACTTGTGGCGGCAGCACTAGGTTGCTCAGTGCAGTGCATCCGTAAACATGTTACATTATTTGAAATGTCTTTGCAAACGCTGAATTCTTCATCGATGTAGATGAATATTTCGTTCCAAAATAAAGGTAATCATTAATAATAAGTTATTTACTTCGTTTATCAGATCCAAGGAAAATTTCACGTGAAACTACCGATTTCATTTACTTCTAGGGGATACGATAAAGGAGGTTGAAAAAAATTGCTCTGAGCACTATGGGACTCAACTGCTGAGGTCATTAGTCCCCTAGAACTTAGAACTAGTTAAACCTAACTAACCTAAGGACATCACAAACATCCATGCCCGAGGCAGGATTCGAACCTGCGACCGGAGCGGTCTTGCGGTTCCAGACTGCAGCGCCTTTAACCGCACGGCCACTTCGGCCGACAAAGGAGGTTGAAAGTGGGTGTGTTTGTGCGTGTGGTATTTCATAGCGTCGACTGCTACCACAGGCACTGACAATTTCAAGATATGCAGAACTTATAACTCTGATTCCTCAGAGAAACAATTTGGTAACGCGATATGATTTTTAAATTATACAGCAAAGCAGTCACGCAACACACGCACTTTTATAAATTCAGCACAATGAGAAAAAATGAAGTCACCATATTGAGTGCTTGAATACTACACGTGTGTGACTAGGGCCTCCCGTCAGGTAGACCGTTTGTGGGGTGCAAGTCTTTCGATTCGACGTCACTTTGTCGACTTATGCGTCGATGGGGATGAAATAATGATGCTTAGGACAACACAATACCCAGTCCCTGTGTGGAGAAAATCTTCGACCCAGCCTGGAATCAAACCCGGCCCTTATGACTGACATTCTTTCGTACTGACCACTTTTTTTTTCATTTTCTTGCATATAGTTCGTTGCATTTGGTCTGGGCGGACGTTACAAGACATCCGTTCAAGTTGATCGTTGTTTCCTTGACTCGGTTTTTTATTACAGAGAGCACGCAGTCCTCTGATCGAACACGCTGAGCTACCGTGCCAGCATACCACTCAGCTACCGGGGGCGCACAATACTGCACATGATTGTAATGGTTCACTAACGCAATAGAATGCTTTAGAGATTTGTTGGCCTTCTGATTACAGCCTCCAGCTGTGCAATGGACTGTTTCTTCGTTTGTGTAAACACGGCTTTAGTATCCAATTGCGCTGGCTAAAGCTGGTGCGAGCACCATGCAGCATAGAGATCGATTGAGGCCAACGACAGACTCGCCGGAAACGCGCTGCCAACGCGCTCTCGGCCGGCAGTATTCAGATAGCCGCAGAGGACTGGAAGGTTAGTTCGTTCCAATTAGTTCGAACCTGCTACGCCGACTGAGGCTAAAGTGGGCTGTATAGGAGAGCGTATACCACAGCACATGGAAGCTTAAGTTAAGTAGCTCTTTGATTATGTTAATGAAGAACCCAGTTAATAATTGCGTGCAGTTCATGTTATACAACGACGATACTTGCCACTAACCAACATCCTCTCCTGGCTTCCCATGGTACAGCTCTACAGGGGCAACGAGACGATATCAAAGCGGATAGTAATGATTCATCACCAATAAACAGTTAATCAACAGAAACGCATTTGAATCCTGATTCTTCAACCTGCTTAACATCGTAATAAAGAGTGAGGCTGCGTACTGTAGAACAACGTTTACCAAACAGCAGTCAGCAGCACATCGTACGTCGACCTTTCTTTATCAGCCGTAGAAACATGTAGCATGTGGGGTACTACTTGTAATTAGTATTTCCCAGTAGCAGCTTAGCAGTCGAGTGCTTACTCATGAGACTGCGTTTGGGCAGTGTGCTCAACAAACGTGAGGAACAAGATGACAGAAGATCAACGTGGCATACTCAAATTACTGAAACGTTGAAAGGTGGCTACACTGAGTCACAGCGCCAGAGATTGCGCCAAAGAGTATTATTCCACCGCCTCCACTGGCGCAATAGTTGTTCAGAGAATGTAGAGAGCAGTTGTAGTTCAAACGTTGTCGTGAGCAGTGTTTGTTGAGAGGATGTCGAGGGCAGTACTAGTCGAGAGTATGTCGTGTGCAGTTATTGTTCTGCTGGGCGAGAGAGTAGATGCTGTTCGGTTGGTGTAATGTATATATGGAAGGTGTTGCAATGATCACAGTGTATTTTTCGTCAATATATATGAAAGTAACAAGAAATGTTTTTATTTCAAATTTCCTAAATAACAATGCCTGTTGGTCACAGGTTCAGTCAACAAAGCATCTGGCTTGTGTTCACGTATTAGACCGTAATTCTGGTTTCTATGTGCAATTATAGTATTTCTGGTTTTTCAATTAATTCATTGTAAATGGTGTTTAAAATATCTCGTCGTATTGTCGTATTGAGGAAGAACCGTACCAGATACGTGTACGTTGAATCACACTTCCACACTCAGAACAGTTACACTTGTGCCTTGTTGTTTCGTAGCTTTTATAGTTGCTGGGGACTTAATTAATCACTTGTGTTAACGGAAATTTCCCTTCATTCTTTATTGTTATTTTATGCAGTCAGATTGCGTACTAATACTAGTCAGGACCAACCGGTTGCGAGACTTCGTAACCAGACACACAGCTACTAAAATTATTTTTATTTAATAATTAAGCCCCCATGCACGTGGCGACCGCTGCTTCGGATCGTCCCTTGGAATTCTTTTGATAGTAAAAACAGCAGACAGTAGGATTGTTGTAGTAATTTGTAGGTTAGTAATTGTAGTCTATATTTCACGTATAGATTTTGTAATTGAACATTTGTTGTTGTCTTGTACTTGTCTTGGCGTACTTTCTCATCATAATGCACCCGTTGCAAGATGTCAGTGGAGTTCCCTTTGTCTGCTGGCAGTACCACAGTGCTGTTGTCTTCCCGGAGTTTCTTGAGTGCAAGCCTCTCCTCGGTTGTGATGTTCGATTTCGGCGGCCTGGCCTTGGTGAGGGCCCTGCAGGTCTCTCGGCGGACTTCCTCTGCCACATTAGGTGGAAGTGTGGCTGCAACTTGCTCTACTGCACTGACGAAACCTGAAATGGGAACGTTTCTAGGCGTTGTAGCAAAGTTGAGACCCTTGCTGAGTACCTTTAAGGTTGTATCATCAAACTGTATTCCACTCAGATTCGTCACAGTGCATGTCTCTTCCATCTGCTGTGCTTTCTTACTCATGCGGTCAAACTTTGCAGATTGGCAAGAAGAGGCATTCCTTCTAGCACACTCAGCTAAAGACCAGGAGGCACGGTCTACCCAATCCCAATCTTCTCTTGTTAAGGAGGCTGCCATGTACAGATTAATGTGTAACAGCTCCCTGGCCACAACATCTAACCTGTGGCGCATATCTCGAATCCTCTCTCTCACTATTGCCATGCTGGCTCTGCATTTTATCTTGTTCGCCGCTCTGGAGTTGAAGTGATGTTTAATTCTGGCAAATACTGGTACCACTTCTCCATCTCGACACCTCAGCAAAAAACTGAGAGAACTCAGCATCTTCCCTTTCTTCTGCCGAAGCTTGTCCAGCTTCTTGATATTCTGATACATCTCCTCCCCATAGAGACTTTTGATGTAACTCTTCAGGCTCTCCCGGCGATCTAATGACATCTTGGGTTGTCGGGTGTTCTGCCGGATATCAGCGTCGTACTTGCACGATATTTCGGTCACGTAGCTCGTAACCCTCATCAGGTGCGACCTGAGACTGCTCCTCGAGTGGACCTGGTCCAGTATTTATGCCTGTGGCCTTCCTCCTCCACCAACGGCTGCAGGCGTTTCCTCTGTGGTCCGCGCCCATTCCCTGCGACCTGCTGGGGCGATGCTGCTCTGTTTTCCGTCCATTGCGGTTCTAGGTGTTCCCTCTGCGGTCCGCGCCCACCAAACCCGCTCCTGGTGTGCATTATGATGAGAAAGTATGCCAACTTCTAGAGGACCCTGCATACAGAATTCTGGAGTGTGACGCCACGGGCAAGGTGACCAAGAAGACTAGTGCCCTCTTGAAGGAAACAGGGATGCCCGATAAGATCATCAGACAACTACGGGAAAAAGCGTCAGTGCCACGTAGACTGTATGGTCTGCCTAAAATACACAAGGAGGGCGTACCTCCTACGTCCAATTGTCAGTAATATTGGGGCACCTACGTACACAACAGCCAAGTACTTGAAGGTCTCCTGTCTCCATATGTGGGGAAATGTATTCACCACATCCGCAACTCAGAAGATTTCCTGCAACGCCTCAAGCAACTGCACATCACAGATTTGGACATCATGGTTAGTTTTGATGTGGTATCGCTGTTCACCAGGGTCCCACTGAAGGACTCACTAGAACTGATTGCAGAGAAATTTGACGGTGCTCTGTTGGACCTGTTCTGTCATACACTGACGTCCACGTATTTCCTGTACAGAAACCAATATTACGAGCAAACTGAAGGTGTTGCTATGGGCAGCCCACTGTCCCCTGTGGTTGCCAACATGTTTATGGAGAGTTTTGAGGAGAGGGCATTGGAGACAGCCACATTTAAACTCACATGCTTCTTTAGGTATGTGGATGACACCTTCGTGATCTGGCCACATGGGATGGACAGGCTCAATGAGTTTCTTGAACATCTTAACTCATGCCACCCTAATATCAAGTTCACCATGGAACTGGAGAAGAATGGCCAGCTGCCATTTCTGGATGTACTAGTCCAGAGGAAAGCAGATGGATCAATTGGCCACAGTGTGTACCGAAAACCAACACACACTGATTTATATCTGCAGGCCAGCAGCTGTCACCACCCTGTACAGAAGAATGGGGTTCTGAAGACTTTGGTCCACAGAGCACGCGCCCTGTCAGACCAAGAGAATCTACCTATAGAGATAGAACGTCTCAAAACAGTTTTCTCCAAGAATGGATACACGGACAGACAAATTGAGAGGGCACTCCAACCAGCCACTATACTACAGGTTCCTGAAGAAGACAAAGATGAAGCCAAGAAGGTGGCATATCTGCCCTATGCTGGGTCTATTTCTGCCAGGATCAGTAGCATCCTCCGTAAACACAATATCAAGTGTGTTTTCTGTCCATCCAACCAGATCGGGGGACTGCTGGGGAGTGTCAAAGACGACCTGGGGTTACGAAAACCAGGGATTTACGATATACCTTGTCAATGTGGCATGTCCTACATTGGCCAGACGACAAGAACTGTGGAGATCAGGTGCAAAGAACATCAGAGGCACACTAGATTAAGACAGGTGACTAAGTCAGCTATTGCTGAACAATGTCTAGAACTCGATCATGCCATGAAGTATGAGGATACCAAGATTTTAGCACAAACAACCAGATTTTGGGACAGTGTTATAAGAGAATCGATAGAAATTAAAATGGCTGACGATCTTATGAACCGTGACACAGGGTACCAGCTAAGCAGAGCCTGGGATCCGGCTCTGGAATTGTTAAACGGGGCCAGCTGCAACACCACACAAACAGAAGAACTAGAGACATGGAGATGGAAAACGAGCCCCTGACGGACTGGCAGGCGCACCAGACCGAAGATGGAACACCCAGAAGTGGGACTGGTGGGCGCGGACCGCAGAGGGAACATCCAGAGCCGCAGCGGACGAAAAACGGAACGGCAACGCTCCAACAGGTCGTTGTGAGCGGGCGCGGACCGCAGGGGAAACGCTTGGTACCCCAGACTGTAGATGAAATCCCCAGGAGCGGGTTTGGACGGCGCGGGCCGCAGAGGGAACACCTAGAACCGCAATGGACGGAAAACAGAGCAGCAACGCCCCAGCAGGTCGCAGGGAATGGGCGCGGACCACAGAGGAAACGCCTGCAGCCGTTGGTGGAGGGGGAAGGCCACAGGCATAAATACTGGACCAGGTCCACTCGAAGAGCAGTCTCAGGTCGCACCTGATGAAGGTTACAAGCTACATGACCGAAATATCGTGCAAGTACGACGCTGATATCCGGCAGAACACCCGACAACCCAAGATGTCATTAGATCGCCGGGAAAGCCTGAAGAGTTACAACTCTTCAACTATCAATCTATCTAGAAAAGGAGTCGGTAAAGAATGACCGGATATGACCATTTTACCCAACAGTAATTTCGGAAATTATCTTTTGGACTTACTATATCTTCTGCAGGATTCATTCGTAGTTTAAACGAAATTTTACCTGTTTATCTTCGTGACAATATTATTACATATGTTGATATTCTTATTGCTAAACGTTCTTGGAGTGAGCATAACAAAATTTTCTTGGTCATATTATCTCTACAGAAGGTATTCTTCCTGATCCAGAGAAACTAGACGCTATTCGTAATTATGCTGTTCCTACTACAAAACGTGATGTTCGTAGTTTCTTTGGTGTCTGTAATTTTCTTAGACGCTTTGTTAGATTGGACAATTTGGCCACACCTCGTTTATGTGAACTATCTGGAAAGCATTGTAATTGGTGTTGGGATGAGGAAGCTCAATCGGAATTTGAACAACTTCGTGATGCTTTAGTTGCTGCTCCACTTGTTTCACATCCGGATTTATCTAAAGATTTTTGTTTGGCGATGGTCTCATCATACAAAGGCCTAGGTTCAAATAGCTCTGAGCACTATGGGACTTAACATCTATGGTCATCAGTCCCCTAGAACTTAGAACTACTTAAACCTAACTAACCTAAGGACATCACACAACACCCAGCCATCACGAGGCAGAGAAAATCCCTGACCCCGCCGGGAATCGAACCCGGGAACCCGGGCGTTGGAAGCGAGAACGCTACCGCACGACCACGAGATGCGGGCACAAAGGCCTAGGTGCACACTTATTTCAAGAGATAGAAGAAAACGGCGTTGTAGTACAGAAAACTATTGCATTTGGAAGTCGTGTTGTCTCTAAATCAGAAAAGAATTATTAGATTACGGAACTTGAAGCTTTGGCTGTTGTATGGGCTTTCACAAAATTTCGCATATTTTTGTATGGCAGACATACTAAGGTTTACACCGATCATCGAGCTCTGGAATTTCTTATGTCAAAAAATTAATACATGGAACATTGTCGCGATGGGCGCTGTATCTACAGGAATATGACTTTATCATTGTTTACATACAGGGTTCTTCAAATATTATTGCTGATGCTTTATCACGAGCACCTATGGGTTTGAAACAAGGTGCTGAGGAGGAATGCAAAGAAAACAATTATTGTTTGATGTTTATTCAAGGTGTTGCGTTTGAAAATTTTATTTCATCTTCGCTCCAGGACATCGCTAAGGAGCAAAACAAGGATACAGTCTGGAAGGACATTAGGAGAAGTGGAGGAGAAAGGAAAGCGTAGTGATTAGACAGTACTATTTAGTTCGCAATGATATTCTTTTTAAACGAAAATCGGTTGACAACTCTGTTTGGTTAGTTTGCATTCCTGATGAGTAGGTTAATAAATTGATTTGGTATACACATTTCAGTTATGCACACTTTGGTCCCATAAAATGCTTTCATAAATTACGAGAAAATTGTTACTTCAGTAATATGGAAAAACGTATTCGATTTGTTCTTGCCAAATGCAAATTATGTTAAAAGGCTAAGCCGCCAACTATTTCTCACAGAGCACCGTTGTTTCCTATCATTCCAGCGAAATTAAAGGAGATGGCTGCAGTCGATTTGTTGGGTCCAGTGGTTCGTTCTACTAATGGTTTTGCGTACATTTTGGTAACAGTGGAATTGACATCAAAATATGTGTGTTTTACACCTTTACTCAAAGCAACAGATCGTTCAGTATCTAATGCTTTCATCAAACATTTTCTTAAACAAGTGGGTCATGTTGATAAAGTTATATCAGATAATGGATCACAGTTTCGCTCTAAAATTTGGCTTCGTACTCTACGGCGTCGTAAGATTAAACCAATTTTCATTTCACTTTTTCACCCTCAATCTAACGCTTCAGAGAGCTGTATGAAAGAAACACATAAATTGTGTCGACTTTATTGTCATCAGAATCACAGGACGTGGGATCAGTATCTTCATATTTTTCAAAACATTCTGAATGAAGTCCCTAATGATCAACTTCTTTACCGCCTATATTGATATTAATAAATAAAACCCCGACAAATCGCATTTCATAAATAGTTCCTTTTCCGCCTACACGGAAACTGCGGCATTCTGAAGTTGTCAACCTGGCTCTACAAAATATTGCACCTGTGGCTGGTAGAAGAGAGAAATCAGCTAAACGTCCTGGTCGTTTAAAATCCTTGTCAGTTGGTCAAAAGGTGTTAATTAAGTCTCATCGTTTGCCTCACAAAGGAAAAGGCTTGTGTTGCAAATTTTTTTTTTTGCTTTATAACGGTCCACATAGAGCTCGCAAAATTATTGATGATAACGCTGTCGAAGTAGGAACTCTTAAATCTCGGCGCCTTAAGGGAATACATCATATATTGAACGTTAAAATTTTTGTGGAGTGACATACTTTTTAGTAACTAACAGTTACATGTAAACACGCAGAGAATACAAGGATACCGCGCCGTGTTCTGGCGGCGGCACATACTCAAAGCGACAGTCAGTCTGCGCGCCGCACAAGGCAGTCGTTGACTGCAAACAATTACGTCCTACGTCACGCGTACCTACAGCTGATCGAGCGCTCAGTGCGAATGCACTGACAGCCGTAAACAAATACACAGTCTAATTTCTCCGGATAAATTCAGTATAGAGCTATAGCGATTTGATAAATTATGTTATTAACGTTCAGTTTTTTTCAGGATACAGTTGTATAAAATATTTAAGAACTTCAGGTAAATTCTGTGTGTGTCCGACGTTAAGAGGACTTTCTATAGAGAAAATTTCAGGAAGAATGTAATTTCTAAGAAGAAAGTAATAAACTAAAAAAGGTAACTGTTAATTGAGTTTATTTTTCAGGTAACATATTTCTACTTAGGTACGTACTTTATGCGTAATTTGCTGCTCGTGATTACATGATTTATACTTTGTATTAACTGATTTTTGACAATGATTGATTAATGAACAGGGTTGTTACTGATGTATATTATGCATCGCTTGGCTGCTCTGCTTTTTCACTGATGTCATATTTTTTTTATTATGTGCCTGCTGTGCTTATTTATTTAAATTATAATTGTCACCTGATTAGTTGTGCTGATATGGTTGCGTATGTAAGTCATACTTTGTGATTTATCTGCTTGCGCCTTCATGTTTACTTATTAAGATTACATATGAACATTTATTTGCTTATGCTGATATGATGCTAACGACCTGTTTATTATGTAAGATATATATTTGCTGCTTTGCGTATGGATTGAATATTTACACATTTTTATTTTGTTGTCATATCTACTCTTTATTTTGGCATATAGAAATGCTGATATACTGTGTACGAACATGGAGTTTAGGTCACACTATGGTATTAATTATAGATTGTTCGCTTGGCAGAAGCTCGTTGTAGGGATTGTGCTGCATCCACTTGTTGACATTCTGTTCTCTACTGGTACATTTACTCGCTATTGCATGTTTTGCTTACGCTCAGTGCTTTATATTTTAAGATAAGAAAATGAACTGCCGTGAGCTGGAGGTTTTATGGAAGCTGTATAATTTTATGCTAATAGAAAGGAAGCTAACGACATGAAATACCAACGCTAGATTTAGACCATTGACAGTTATTACACTGCATTCTTCGTGAGCAATTGAAATAGCAAGTGACACTTGACACAAGAAATACTCCACTTGTTTGCTTCTGTTTTGCCATGATTCTTGAAGTGGTGTACACACTGTGAAATATTACGATCATTCACACTCCGTACTCGTACTTACTTACTGAAAGTTATTCAAACTAAAGGCTGTTAGAGGTCATGTATGCATTTCTTTTATTTAATGATGGAAAAGGTAACCAAAATGTATTTTATAATTCATAATGAGTAGAAGATTTGAAGATTTGACACAGGTGGATTACACAGAGGTTGTGTGTGGACATTGTGTCTTCGGATAGTATGGGATGATGAACCGAAGTTTTCACTAGGATTTTATCTGTACTTGTTTGAAGAGATTGACTAGAGGAAAGAGTTGTTATGGAAGTAGGTTTATATGTATCGACGTATTGAAGAGGTATTATTGAGGTATTGAGATTGTGTGAAGTTGATGATTACTGGAGTTTTGGTGGACAGGAGGTAAGGTAAATGATATTGATGATAAGGTTTTATGTATTTTTATGTATCGACGTATTGAAGAAGTATTATTGAGGTATTGAGATTATGTGATGCTGATGATTATTGGAGTTTTGGTGGATAAGAGGTAAAGTAAGTGAGGAGCACACTTTTTTTTTTTTTTGTTTATATGGAACAAGGAGGATGAAGATGGCAGACTAGAACACTCATACGGAAGGAATATTGTCTACACACACACACACTTTGTTAAATCAGTAAACAGTATATACTCTTTTTTGGAGAGAGGAAGTATTTGCATATCTTGGCACACTGACAGTTGTTCAGCAACTGTACATTTTGATTTGGCTTGGCAAACATTGGTCTTGACATGATGACTATAATGTTGACTAACTATTATTGACTGTTACACACTGCTGCCACTACTACTTGATACACCGGTTGAACATCAAATTTTGACAGAATTGCATTTACACAGTTAACACTATTCAATTACACAATAGTACTTAATGTAGATGAAAGATGAGTGAGTGTGTTTTGTGTGTTTTCCTTTCCTAATCCCAAATAATTGGTACCGATCTATCTCCTAAATATTATTTTACATGTTTGTTATGGCTTGCACTGACACCCATAAATATTATAGGTTTACTGATATTTGTGTATTTGTAATAGTTGATATGACAATTATCTGATATCATTTGTGTGTTTATTATAATTTGTATGTTTAGTGTAAGAGCATTGATAAGAATTTTGTAAAAGCAATTGTGTGTGCATTCTAACTGTTGTTCATGCTTACACGTATTAACATTGATGGGTGCCACTTGGAAATGTTTAATTTCTGCTAATGGACTCTGATGAACTGTTTAATTAGCGATAGTGAATATTATGGACTGTTACCTGCACCTGTTCAACATTGCTGGGTGCCACTGATGGAAATGCTTCTACTGAAATGATGTCACTTGTTGGTGTCTGCACCTGCTCAACATTGCTGGGGGCCACTGATGGAACTGCTTCTGCTGAGATAATATCACTTGTTGCTGTCTGCATCTGTTCAACATTGCTGGGTGCCACTGTTGGAACTGCTTCTACTGAGATAATGTCACTTGTTGGTGTCTGCGCCTGCTCGCCATTGCTGGATGCCACTGTTGGAGCTATTTAAATACTGCTGATGAAATGTTATGAGACTGCTATTTGCACCTGTTCACCACTGCTGGGTGCTACTGTTGGAACTGTCAACTACTCTGAGGAGTGCTACTTGTTTATTGAACTGCTGAAAAGATTTTATGTGAATATTTGTATAAACTGATTTTTTGTGTATTGACTGTTTATGAAATGTTATGAGACTCTTACCTGCACCTATTCATCATTGCTGGTACCATTGACTGAATAATACTTGCGTAAAGTATTATGTAAAATCACATGTATGCAAGCATTTGTATTCCTTACTGTATTTTATACGTTAGGTTATTGAAGAGTCAGTGCAAAGCCAAAATTTATTTAGTTGTGTGATATTTACTTATTAATATCATCTTTTATTTTTGTCTGTATTTTTTATTGACGAATTTGGTGGTATTTTCACCACCAATGCTGGAAAAAATACCATCAAATTCTAGCCCGTGGAGGAGGGGCATATGAAAGGTGGCTACACTGAGTCACAGTGCCCGAGATTGCGCCAAAGAGTATTATTCCGCCGCCTCCACTGGCGCAGTAGTTGTTCAGAGAATGTCGAGGGCAGTTGTAGTTCAGATGTTGTCGGGAGCAGTGTTTGTTGAGAGGATCTCGAGGGCAGTACTAGTCGAGAGTATGTCGTGTGCAGTTATTGTTCTGCTGGGCGAGAGAGTAGATGCTGTTCGGTTGGTGTAATGTATATATGGAAGATGTTGCAATGATCACAGTGTATTTTTCGTCAATATGTATGAAAGTAACAAAAAATGTTTTTATTTCAAATTTCCTTAATAACAATGCCTGTTGGTCACAGGTTCAGTCAACAAAGCATCTGGCTCGTGTTCATGTATTAGACTGTAATTCTGGTTTCTATGTGCAATTATAGTATTTCTGGTTTTTCAATTAGTTCATTGTAAATGGTGTTTAAAATATCTCGTCGTATTGAGGAAGAACCGTGCCAGATACGTGTACGTTGAATCACACTTCCACACTCAGAACAGTTACACTTGTGTCTTGTTGTTTCGTAGCTTTTTTAGTTGCTGGGGACTTAATTAATCACTTGTGTTAACGGAAATTTCCCTTCATTTTTTATTGTTATTTTATGCAGTCAGATTGTGTACTAATACTAATCAGGACCAACCGGTTGCGAGACTTCGTAACCGGACACACAGCTACTAAAATTATTTTTATTTAATAATTAAGCCCCCATGCAATGTACAATGACAAGGTTCGTGACAGAGTGAAGTCGAGGAAATAAACAACTAGTATAATGTCAGTAAATGTTGTGTACATGGTTCCGCGTAGTCAGCGCGTACACAACTTTCCCACTAGAGGGCGCCCCGCTAAGCACAACAGCGCAGGCGCAGCGCTCGTCCGTCTCCGCACTACGAGATGGCGCTGCCATAAAGACGGACCAAATTCTGCTTCCTCCGATCCGCGTATTAATATGTAACGCAGCCAATGAGATTGCTGCTAATGTAGAACCTTTTCTCCTCGCGGATCACACTCGCGCAGTGATAAATGAACGCGCGAGGTATTATAACGAGTGTACAGACCTCCGAACAGTCAGGCTACATTTGTCTGTACCAGTCTCTATAGTCAAGTTTCAGTCTGCCCCTAATAACATTACCATATTCCTGTACGTAGCCATGAAGATAAATGTATAGACACTTTTGTCAAGTATCAGAGATATATGTGACAATAAGATTAACATACCAATACCAAAGGAACTTCAGATTGTCAATTGTAAATAGCATCCAGAACCAAGTAAAGTAATTTTTATGCTTGTGATTATTTTAATAAATGTGTGTGAAAACTAATCAAGTTCTGTTTAAAGTTGGTCACCGTGAATCTGCTACTCTAAGCGTGCAAGTGGCATTTCTATCGTCTGACTTAACGCAGAAGACAAACACGTCACAATGAGACCACGAGACAAATTGCTGACACTCGCCTACTTCGTTAGAGCGACAAGTCAAATAATCTGGTGTTGTGTGTACTGAAGGTCTTACAGTACGCACACCACAGTAAATACAAGGTAACTTTAGAGGTCCCTAGGGATATGTCACCCTATAGTTTCATGATGTAGATTCAGAACCAGAAGACACGTCTTACTCGTAATATACAATTCTCATTGTAACACTAATCACTATACTTCAGAAGAGGGTAACGTATTTTAGGTTGCATTATCACGAGGTAAAATGAATTACGTGTTACTTAATAACCTGCTTCCAAACAGTTAATTATTGTCAGCCTATTAGGCCTTATTACAGGGTGTGCAAGCACACACCGCGATACCTACTCCCGGAATGATGTTGACTGAACAGTCATGGAAACTTGCTTTCGTCATAAGAATTGTAATGTGCTCACCCGGTTACTCAAGCCTTACTGTATCTGCATAATCGAATTGCGCTAGGCAAGGACAGTCTTCCTCTCAACATCGGAACACAGAACAGAGTCTCTTCGATTTCCGCACACAGAATTCAGAACAGAGGGAGTAAAAGTAATGCAATGGCGCTTTCCGTGAAATCGATCAGAAGCACGTGGTCCAACATCTGCGGACGAATCCCGTTGGTCGAAAGCAAAATTGAGTACCAAAGACAAAACTGACACAAAGACCAAACAATGAGTTTGATATATAACTTGTATCGATTAATCGAATTTGGTCAGAGAAAACTCGCATGAAGCTTAGGAAATTCAAATATTGCAAACCACTGAAATAATGCATAATGCGAAGGAGGTGAATGTACTTAGTAAACTGGTAGATTTCAAGTTGTAACGCTCAAAAGAAGTTAATGCAGTCCTTGACAATGGAGTCGTCTTTTTAAAACAAGTCGAACTAAAACAAAATATTGTAAGTTAGCACGGTATATTGCTAGTAAAAATATTCCTAATATACACGGTACAGTCAGAGGCAAACCTTAAAGAAATGTCTGTTTACAACGCATTGTGTGTGACTTGCCCCACAATTCTCTCGATATCGTCTTAGTGGAGGTAGTTTTCCACTCTCGTCCACCAATGAAGGAAGGGGTGTGTATCGCTTATGTAATACCGTAAAGTGCATGATGAGTTCGGGTGTTGCGCTGCTGCAGGGTCACCAACTTCCCATGGAAGGACAGCCATTGACAGTACCTCTTCCTCTCGCACTATTAGGTGATGCTGACGGCTGTCAAATTTCGCCGCGGGCGTTGGCACAATGAGCTGTAGACAGTCACCTATGTTATTCTTGCTGACCCTATTCTGAAGATGAAACTTTAGTCCTTTAACAAACTTCGTTGTACTTAGGTCTGGGCGCGTTAGCGACATGTGTTACGAAGCAGCTTCGCGGCGTACATTGATCGATTAAACTCCTCATGAACTCAACGTGGATTGCTAGATAATTATCAATATCGGAGCAAACATTTATTTTTCAGTACGGATTGCGTCATGTGGCTATAAGATATCTTTCATTCTTTTGCAAGTGGTCACGACCTTGTAGTGAAGTGGTCATCTACATTATCAGTGTAGCCGAATCTTATCGATGTCAGCTTTCATCTCAATGACAGTTATCGTCAAAATAATCTTTGCACCTGTCTTGCCCAAAGAAGTTTCACAAACGTCTTGCTGGATTGACCAATGTCTCTGCTTATCGTACATGGCGAACCTTAGTAAACGTGAGACGAAAGTTCACATTGCAAAGTTCAGACTGAACCTTTTTTTAAATTTCAGTTGTGTCTTTGGTGTATAGATTGAGCAGCAGAGGCGAAAGACTACATCCCTTTCTTACACCAATCCAAGCACATTCTTAGTCGTACATTCTTACTGTTCTCTCTTGACCCTTGTACGTACTGCATATTACCCGTCTCTTCTTATGGCTTACCCCCATTGTCCTTAAAATTTCGAAAGTCTTGCACCATTTGATATTATCGAAAGTTTTTCCCAATCTGAGAAATCCCATGAATGTGACTTCATTTTCCTTCAGTCTTACTTCAGTTAGAAACAGCATCGTCAGAATGGCCTCCTTGGTGCCTTTACCGTTCTTACACTAAATTGATCGTCGTCTGACACATCCGCAACTTTCTTTTATATTTTCTCTATATTAGCCTTGTCAGCAGTTTGGATGCATGAGCTGTTAAGCCGACTGTCCGATAATTCTCGCACTTGTCGACTCTTTCTGTATTCGAAACGGATTGGATGATACTTCGCTGAAAGTCATACAGTCTACTCACCAATGTGAATAATCGTTTTGTTGTCACTTCCTCCAATGATTTTTGGAATTGTGATGGAATATTATCTATCCATTGTGCCATATTTGGCCTTAAGTCTTTCAAAGTTCTTTTAAATTCTGATTTTAATAATGTATCACCTATCTAGTTCAAGGCAATCGTAAAATGCGTTTTAGACAGGTACGTGCCGAGTAAAACTGTGAGGGACGGGAAAAACCCACCGTGGTACAACAACAAAGTTAGGAAACTACTGCGAAAGCAAAGAGAGCTCCACTCCAAGTTTAAACGCAGCCAAAACCTCTCAGACAAACAGAAGCTAAACGATGTCAAAGTTAGCGTAAGGAGGGCTATGCGTGAAGCGTTCATTGAATTCGAAAGTAAAATTCTATGTACCGACTTGACAGAAAATCCTAGGAAGTTCTGGTCTTACGTTAAATCAGTAAGTGGCTCGAAACAGCATATTCAGACACTACGGGATGATGATGGCATTGAAACAGAGGATGACACGCGTAAAGCTGAAATGCTAAACACCTTTTTCCAAAGCTGTTTCACAGAGGAAGACCGCACTGCAGTTCCTTCTCTAAATCCTCGCACAAACGAAAAAATGGCTGACATCGAAATAAGTGTCCAAGGAATAGAAAAGCAACTGGAATCACTCAATAGAGGAAAGTCCACTGGACCTGACGGGATACCAATTCGATTCTACAAAGAGTACGCGAAAGAACTTGCCCCCCTTCTAACAGCCGTGTACCGCAAGTCTCTAGAAGAACGGAAGGTTCCAAATGATTGGAAAAGAGCACAGATAGTCCCAGTCTTCAAGAAGGGTCGTCGAGCAGATGCGCAAAACTGTAGACCTATATCTCTTACGTCGATCTCTTGTAGAATTTTAGAACATGTTTTTTGCTCGCGTATCATGTCATTTCTGGAAACCCAGAATCTACTATGTAGGAATCAACATGGATTCCGGAAACAGCGATCGTGTAAGACCCAACTCGCCTTATTTGTTCATGAGACCCAGAAAATATTAGATACAGGCTCCCAGGTAGATGCTATTTTTCTTGACTTCCGGAAGGCGTTCGATACAGTTCCGCACTGTCGCCTGATAAGCAAAGTAAGAGCCTACGGAATATCAGACCAGCTGTGTGGCTGGATTGAGGAGTTTTTGGCAAACAGAACACAGCATGTTGTTATCAATGGAGAGACGTCTACAGACGTTAAAGTAACCTCTGGCGTGCCACAGGGGAGTGTTATGGGACCATTGCTTTTCACAATATATATAAATGACTTAGTAGATAGTGTCGGAAGTTCCATGCGGCTTTTCGCGGATGATGCTGTAGTATACAGAGAAGTTGCTGCATTAGAAAATTGTAGCGAAATACAGGAAGATCTGCAGCGGATAGGCACTTGGTGCAGGGAGTGGCAACTGACCCTTAACATAGACAAATGTAATGTATTGCGAATACATAGAAAGAAGGATCCTTTATTGTATGATTATATGATAGCGGAACAAACACTGGTAGCAGTTACTTCTGTAAAATATCTGGGAGTATGCGTACGGAACGATTTGAAGTGGAATGATCATATAAAACTAATTGTTGGTAAGGCGGGTACCAGGTTGAGATTCATTGGGAGAGTGCTTAGAAAATGTAGTCCATCAACAAAGGAGGTGGCTTACAAAACACTCGTTCGACCTATACTTGAGTATTGCTCATCAGTGTGGGATCCGTACCAGGTCGGGTTGACGGAGGAGATAGAGAAGATCCAAAGAAGAGCGGCGCGTTTCGTCACTGGGTTATTTGGTAACCGTGATAGCGTTACGGAGATGTTTAATAAACTCAAGTGGCAGACTCTGCAAGAGAGGCGCTCTGCATCGCGGTGTAGCTTGCTCGCCAGGTTTCGAGGGGGTGCGTTTCTGGATGAGGTATCGAATATATTGCTTCCCCCTACTTATACTTCCCGAGGAGATCACGAATGTAAAATTAGAGAGATTAGAGCGCGCACGGAGGCTTTCAGACAGTCGTTCTTCCCGCGAACCATACGCGACTGGAACAGGAAAGGGAGGTAATGACAGTGGCACGTAAAGTGCCCTCCGCCACACACCGTTGGGTGGCTTGCGGAGTATCAATGTAGATGTAGATGTAGATGTAGATCTTTTCTAAATCGGTTCCTCTTTCATCTTCTCTCACATAATACGAGTCTTCCCCCCTCGTAGAGGCCTTCACTGTACTCTTTCCATCTGTCCGCTCTCTCCTCTGCATTTAACTGTGGAATTCTCATTGTACCCTTGCTTTTAATTTCACCAAAGATTATTTAGATTTTTCTATTTGCCTTTTCGATTTCTTTACACTTTACATACAGCCATTTTGGCTTAGCTTCCTAGCGCTTCTTATTTATTTGATTCCCATATGAATCGTACTTTCGTCTTTCTGAATTTCTGTGACCATTTCTCTATTTTATTCCTCCGTCGATCAACTGAAGTATTTCTTCTGTTCCTCGTGGTTTCTTAGCAGTTACCTTTTTAGAATTGCCCATTCCTCTTCAACTGTACTGGCTACTGAGCTAGTCCTTGTTGCAGTATCTATAGCCACATAGATGTTCAAGCGTAGCTCTTCATTCTTTAGTACTTCTGTAGCCCACTTCTTTGCGTACTAATTCGTCCTGACTACTCTCTTAAACATCGTCTACTCTTCATCACTACTACATTGTGATCTGACTCTGTATCTGCCGCTGGGTTGGCCTTTATTCCACTATTTGATTTAGGAATTTGTGCCTGCCATGATGTTATCTAACTGAAATCTTCCCGTACCTCCTGGCCTTTTCCAAGTATACCTCCTCCTCTTCTGATTCTTGAACAGATTATTACCTATTAATACCTCAAAATTTATTACTGAACTCAGTCTTTCTCCTCTCTCATTCCTAGTACGAGGCCCACATTCTCACCTAGCAACTTCCTCTATTCCTTCCTCCAAAACCGAATTCGAGTCCATCATGACTATTAGATTTTCATCTCCATTTACGTTCCGCGTTACCCCTTCAATATCCTCAAAATTAACCGTCCACAATTACACACTCTGCCCTACCCTCCTGTTCACAACGAATTCTACTCCTGTTATAACATTTTCTACTGGTATTGATATTACTCTAGACTGATCTGACCATAAATCCTTGTCTTCTTTCCATTTCGCTTCACTGACTCCCGCAGTATCAAGACTGAGCCTTTCTATTTGTATTTTCAGATCTTCTAAGTTGCCTATCACGTTCAAGCTTCTGATATCCCATACGCCAACTTCAACTTTTCGTTGGTTATTCAGTCTTTTTCTCACACTCTTAAAGGTCCCCTCCTGACGATCCGAATGGGAGACTACAGGGTGTGGTAGATAAGTAATGAGACTCAGTCTAGAAAAACAAATTTATTGATCCAATTTGTACAAAACGTTAATATTCTTCAAAGTACTCGCCTTGGGCATCGACACAACGTGACAGCACGTTGGATGTTCGGAATATCGTCAAAACGATGACCCTTCAGGCATCTTTTGACCTTCGGAAATAGGAAGAAATCAGGAGGACTCAAGTCAGGGCTGTATGGTGGCTGTGGCAAAACTTCAACTCCAATTTGGGTCAAGTAGGAGGTCACGAGGAATGCTGTGTGCGCCGGAGCGTTGTCGTGGTGGAGACGCCAGCGTTGAGCAAGGTCCTGTCGCTTCCGTTTGACGGCTCTGTGCAATCGCTGAAGGACTTCTTTGTAGAATTCGGCATTGACAGTCTTCCCCTGAGGGACAAACTCTTTGTGAATTAACCCCCGCTTGTCGAAAAGCACAATCAGCATTGTCTTGATGCGGGACTTTGACATTCTTGCTTTCTTCGGCCGCGGGGATGCCGGTGTGTGCCACTCTGAGCTCTGGGCTTTCGTCTCCGGGTCGTACTGGAATGTCCACGATTCGTCGCCTGTTACTACGTTGTCTAAAAAGTGTGGATTATTTTCCAAATCATTCAACATCTCACGGCAAACGGCCACTCGTTGTTGCTTTTGTTCGGCGGTGAGCACTCGGGGAACCAATTTTGCGCAAACTTTCCTCATCATCAAATCTTGCGTAACAATTTGGTGAACCGTAAATTTATTCACGGAGACCTCATCGGCGATCATTTTGAGACTTAAACGACGGTCGGAGTCCAGGAGTTCTTTCACTTTGGCCACCGTTTCATCCACACGACTCGTTGAAGGGCGTCCAGATCGTTCCATGTCTTCAACGGATTCCCTCCCGTTTTTAAGTTCATTTAACCACCGGAACACTTGAGCTCTTGATAGGGAATCTTCTTTGTAGGACTCCGTAATCATAGCAAAAGTTTCCGAAGCAGTTTTGCCCAAGCGAAAGCAAAATTTGATTGCATACCGCTGTTCTATCGAGCGATCCATCTTCAGCGTTTTCACAAGTGTCACGGGCATACAAACAACGTAATACGCGAAGCTCGACCCTCACTGCACCCGAGCTCCGACGCGACTGCGAACCGGTTCTATTGTTAGCTCAGGCCCCCCACCACGTGACGTACAGGTGGAGACCGCCCTGCGAGCGACTGGGGCGCCGTGCGGCGGCCAGTCTCATTACTTATCTACCACACCCTGTATTCCGGATTCTTTGCGTGTGGAGAGATCATCATGACACTTTTTCAATTACAGGCCGCATGCACTGTGGATACATGATATGTGTATTTAATGCGGTGGTTTTCATTGCCTTCTACTTAATTATGCCGTTCGTCGCTGCTGATTCTTCAGCTTTTAGGGACAGTTTCCCATTCCTAGGACAAGAGAGTGCCCTGCACTTCTGTCCGCTCATCCGTCCCCTTTGACAAGACCGTTGGCAGAATGAGGGTGACTTCTCATATAGGAAGTATTCGGCCGCCAATGCTGTTCGTTATTGGAAATTTCACCGGTGGCGTGATTCGTACTCGGTATCGAGGACAATTTGATTACTGATCAAAGATGATACCCTCACTTTCTTTCTCTCTCTCACTCACTCTCTCTCTCTCTCTCTCTCTCTCTCTCTCTCTCTCTCTCTCCCTCCCTCCATCCCTCTCTCCCCCTCCCTCTCTGCAGTTGGTAGGACGGACGACATATGTTTTAGTTGACTGCTGAAAATTTTAGTTAGTTTTTTTTTTTTTTTTTTTTTTTTAATTTCAGGGGGCAGCCAGTCCCGAGAGCGAAGACGCTGAACTCCTGTGCTGGCGCCCTAGAACAGAGGTACAATTACCACATCCTAATCAGTAGGTGTGAAATGAGTCTACTGGATACACTTGAATGTGGCACCCGAATATGATAATTGTGCTAATGTAAAGTAAAATGAAACAACGATATTATAAATGATGTATGTCTCTGATAGGCTTTATATAACGGAACGCTGTGTGTGCACGACTGCAGAGCCAGATACTGCGTCTGGTCTGAGATTGTAGTGTTGGAGTGAGATAGCGCTTGGCGCACAGTAGTAGGTAGATGTCGGTAAGCGAAAGAGGATGGAGTAGGCAGTTTTTTGTGGTGTGCTCTGTGAAGTCACCAAGTGTTAGATTAATTTAAAAATTAGGAGAACATGTTAGCAGAAGTCTTCTTAGAAGCAAGGTAATGATGTTAAATAATTATGACTTTCGTTTTGGCTTATAATCGTCAATTGTTGAGTAGCCCCAGAATGTACGTAAACTGATTTGATGTAAAGGGTAGTTAGATACTGAAATGTTTCTAAGATTTGTTCTCAGGTGTTATTTTAAGATTTGTATTTATGCTTTTTTTTAGTGAGGTTAGAGTATACTTCCTGTATAGGTATCATTGTTTGTGAATCAATTAAATAAAGGGACGTAATTTTTGTGAGTAATATGATTACAATTGTCAGATGTTTCTGAAAAGCCAAACTTAACTTGCAATACAATTTCAGTGAAAACTTGGTGTTAGCAATCTGTGCCGCCTCCCTGTTCAGGTCACATGTTTTTCAAGGCGTCGGATTTTTCTAAAATTATTTCATTTATCAGTCAAAAGAATTTCATGTACATTTCAAAGTATTACGACCAGCATTACACACCGTTGACCCAGTAGCCAGCATATTTTTATTTTCTTCATGAGAGATCACAATGTATTGCGTTCCACCGTTGCTGCTTTAGAGGTAAGACAATTTAATTCATTTGTTATGTGCACTGTTTTGAACAGTGCTAGAGAGACCAGTGCCTAAGGGGGCTGAATGTACATTACTGGCCATTAAAATTGCTACATCACGAAGATGGCGTGCTACAGATGCGAAATTTAACCGACAGGAAGAAGATGCTGTGATATGCAAATGATTAGCGTCTCAGAGCATTCACACAAGGCTGGCACCGGTGGCGACAGCTACAACGTGCTGACATGAGGAAAGTTTCCAACCGATTTCCCATACACAAGCAGCAGTCGACCGGCGTTGCCTGGTGAAACGTTGTTGTGATGCCTCCTGTAAGGAGGAGAATGCGTACCATCACGTTTCCGACTTTGATAAAGGTCGGATTGTAGCCTATCACGATTGTGGTTTATCGTATCGCGACATTGTTGCTCGCGTTGGTCGAGATCCAATGGCTGTTAGCAGAATATGGAATCGGTGGGTTGAAGAGGGTAATACGGAACGCCGTGCTGGATCCCAACGGCCTCGTATCATTAGCAGTCGAGATGACAGGCATCTTATTCGCATGCCTGTAACGGATCGTGCAGCCACGTCTCGATTCCTGAGTCAACAGATGGGGACGTTTCCAAGACAACAACCATCTGCACGAACAGTTCGACGACGTTTGCAGCAGCATGGACTATTAGCTCGGAGACCATGGCTGCGGTTCCCTTGACGCTGCATCACAGACAGGAGCGCCTGCGATGGTGTTCTCAACAATGAACCTAGCTGCGCGAATGGCAAAACGTCTTTTTTTCGGATGAATCAAGGTTCTGTTTACAAGCGTGTATTCGTCATCGCCATATTGGCGTATAACCCGGCGTAATGGTACGGTGTGCCATTGTTAACACGTCTCGGTCACCTCTTGTTCGCATTGACGGCACTTTGAATAGTGGACGTAACATTTTAGATGTGTTACGAGCCGTGGCTTTACCCTTTATTCGATCCCTGCGAAACCCTACATTTCAGCCGGATAATGCACGACCGCATGTTGCAGGTCCCGTGCGGGCCTTTCTGGATACAGAAAATGTTCGACTGCTGCCCTGGCCAGCACATTCTCCACATCTCTCACCAATTGAAAACGTCTGGTCAATGGTGGCCGGGCAACTGGCTCGTCACAATACGCCAGTCACTACTGTGACTGTGGTATAGTGTTAAGTTGCATGGGCAGCTGTACCTGTACACGCCATCCAAGCTCTGACTGACTCAATGCCCAGGCGTATCAAGGCCGTTATTACGGCCAGAGGTGGTTGTTGTGGGTACTGATTTCTCAGGATCTATGCACCCAAATTGCGTGAAAATGTAATCACATGTCAGTTCCAGTATAATATATTTGTCCAATGAATACCCGTTTATCATCTGCATTTCTCCTTGGTCTAGCAATTTTGATGGCCAGTAGTGTATGTAAAGTATGCTAGCGGCAAGATACCATCAATACCTTCTCTGCGCGACAGCAATGGAAGTTGTATCGATGACAGTGGCATTAAAGCAGAGTTACTAAGCACAGCCTTCAGAAATTCCTTCTCTAAAGAAGACGAAGTAAATATTCCATAATTCCAATTGATAACAGCTGCCAACATGAGTAACGTAGAAACAGATATCCTCGGAGTAACGAAGCAACTTAAAGCACTTAGTAAAAGCAAGTCTTCCGGTGCAGAGTGTATATTAGTTACGTTTCTTTCAGAATATGCGGATGCAATAGCTCCATACTTAACAATCACATACAACCGCTTGCTCGACGTAAGTCGCATACCCAAAGACGGGAAAGTGCACAGGTCACATCTTTATTCAAGAAAGGCTGTAGGAGTAATACACTAAATTACGGTCCCATATCATAGCGTCGATGTTCTGCAAGAATTTGGAACTTATACTGTGTTCTAACACTATGAATTACTTCGAAGAGAACGGTCTATTGACACATAGTGAAGACGGATTTAGAAAACATCGTTCTTGTGAAACACAACTATCTCTTTAATCACACGGAGCGTTAAACGCTTTGACAAAGGATTTCCAGTTGATTCCGTATTTCTAAATTTCTAGTAGGTTTTTGACACTGTACCTCATACACGGCTCGTAACCTAGTTGCGTGTTATGGAATGTGGTCTGGATTCGTGATTTCCTGCCAGTAGTAGAAGACGGGAAGTGATCAATTAAAAAAGAAGTTCCCCGAGGTTGTGTTTTAAATATTCTGTTTTTCCTTATTAGTATAAACGGTTTAGAAGACAATTTGAGTAGCTGTCATATATTGTCTGCAGATGATGCTATCGTTTATCGTTTAGTAAAGTCATCAGAGAATCAAAATCAGTTTCAAAACGATTTAGATAAGGTATCTGTATGGAGCGAAAATTGGCAATTGACCTTGGCCTGAATAATTGGAAGTGTGGGGTCATCCACATGGGTGCTAAAAGGAATTCGTTAAAAAAATAAATGTAAATGTCGTGTGGCTAGGGCCTCCCGTAGGGTAGACCGTTCGCCGGGTGCAAGTCTTTCGATTTGACGTCACTTCGGCGACTTGCGCGTCGATGGAGATGAAATGATGATGATTAGTACAACACAACATCTGGTACCTGAGCGGAGAAAATCTGCGACCCAGCCGGGAATAAAACCCAGGCCCTTAGGATTGACATTCTGTCGCGCTGACCACTCAGCTACCGGGAGTGAACAGGAATTCGTTAAACTTAGGTTATATGCTAAATCAGTCAAATCTAAAGACTGTAAAATCGACTGAAGACTTAGGAATTACAATTACGAACAACTCAAATTGAAAAGAACACATAGAAAATGTTGTGGGGAAGACGAACCAAGCACTGTGTTTTATTGACAGAACATGTAGAAGATGTGGCAGATCGACTAAATAGACTGCATGCTCTACACTTGTCAATCACCTTTTAGGAGTTCTGCCGCACAGTGTGAGTTCCTTACCAGATTGGATTAACGGGGTACATCGAGAAAATTCATTGAAGGACAAAACGTTACGATTATCGAGAAAGACGGGAGAGTGTCATAGACATTACACAGGATTTTCGATAGACATCATTCAAATAATGGCGTTTGTCGCTGCGACGGGATTTTCTCACGAAATTTCAATCACCAGCTTTCTCCTCCTACTGCGATCGTCATAATACAATTCGGGAAGGAAGAAATAAATGTTCGTTTTTTCGCGCGTTGTTCGAAAGTGGAACAATAGAGAATTATTGTGAAGGTGATTCGATGAACTCTCTGCTCGGCACTTTAGAGTGATTTACAGACTTGTCATGCAGATATAAAATTAATAACCGCGAAATGCACAACCACGACTGGTCCTGTCAAGTTCATATAGGGCGACTTCCCGGCGGAGCAGAACAAAAACGACGAATACGTCAATATGGTTATGGTGCCGTGTGCATCCGACAACCAAACTGCTGCTCCGCCTGCGCGTGCTCCACAATATCCTCAAAGGCGCCGTCCCGAAAAGAAAGCATTCAGAAAACCGGTAATCGTCATCCACAAGTCATGGACAGAGGTCGTCCAAGGGCTAGACGTAGCCTATTCCACAGAGGATTCGATTCTTGAAATGGCTCGTCAGACACCTTGGCGAAGTACCTGAGATACTACAAGGTAGTTGAAATGTTGCACGATGAATAACTGCAGCCATATCATTACACGTTAACTCAACATTAGTGGACAGAAAACGGCATTCGATGAGTAGTTTTGCGAATGGCTTTTGCACCAAGTGGAAGAAAACAGACTTCTTGTAAATAATATGATATGAACTTCCCTCGTGAAGATATTTTCAACCTCCACAGCAGCCATTATTGGTCGGGACACAACCCACATCACACCCGTGAACGTGGCTTTCGGGCTTGCTTTGCCATAGACCTGGGGTTGGAATTGTGTTAGGTGTGCTTCTTGGCCGTTAGCTATTGCCGGACAAGTTGAACGCGCCCCTCTATCGTTCCTATCTTTGTAATACATTACAAAACGTTTCAGTTAGTGTTCGGCGACAGCTATCGTTTCACCATGATGGTGCACCGCCGCACTTTGGAATAAACGTGCGTAACTTTTTAAATGAAACATTTCTAGAGGTACGGATTGGTCGAGGATGTCCATTTTTCTGGCTTCCACGTTCCCCCAAACTTACTCCACTAGAATTTATTTCTGGGGTCATTTAAAAGAATACGTTTATAGCACTCCACCCATGGATGTACACGACCTAATAAATCGCTTGCATGCCGCTTCGACAATGGCGGATGCAGATGTGTTACGTAGGGTCCAGCAAAGCATGAGCCAGTGAGTGGTGAACTGTTTGCAAACAGAAGGTAGTCGCTTTGAACATCTTCTCTAAAGTGAACGTTCTTCGTACGTTTACGTACCGGTTCTGTGAAGATAAGCTAGACGTCAAACGTACAGAATGGAATTACTGTGCGTGGCATATTGTGTCTTGTATAGTGGACCTGTTGTTTTCTTGGCACCTCTTTCGGTACAGGCTATGTTGCTAAATCCACTATTATTGTATTATTTTTCCTTTTTTTTTTGTATCATGGATGAAACAAAGTGGTCATGTAAGTCTGTAAGAAGTTCATGTTATGGCTTGATGTTTAAATAAAGGTAACGGTGACAGAAAGAAATGCACAATATATCGCGCTGTGAAGGTGTATAGTGGATAAAATTTTATGCTTTAACTGAAAAAGAATTCTTTAGCACGAAAGCGACAAGAACATTGGCGAGTCTGCGTATCGTTCCCGAGGACACTACCTGGTCTCACTGACCTAATGGGTCAGCTCCAGTGCAGTGCCGAATTCATTCTACCTGTTCTTGGCCACGATGCACGCAGTTACAGCGTTGCCAGGGCCGCGTTTTCTAAGCCGCATTTCTATTAAATCTATTGGTGGGACTAGGTGTTACTAGATACACTTTTTTCTTGAACTGGGATAAGAAATCGCATGCCTTCCGCCTAATGTGACATTTTTTCTTTGTTCTGTTTATGATGGCACGGGGCAGCAGGGTACATGTTGCGTAGATAAGCCCAATAAACACATAAAAAATCTGCATTCTACACCACAACCAGTTTCGTACATATGACTAATCAGGAAAATGGAATTCAAGCGAGCAGGGATAAACATTCTGTTCCACTGAAATCAGTTTATGTTGTTGCAACATCTGATGAACTCTGGTAGACCAATTAAAAACTTGACAGGTTAAACTAAGAAGCAGAAAGCATACGGTGATCACTTATATAAAGCACTTTAACAACTCATTTTGATAATATACGAATCACCAAAGATAAAATCTGACTGGCACTTCAATGAAATATTTTGCTCTTCAACGGAGTCAAGAATGGAGGTTATCTTTCGCAACAGAAATAGGTATCCTACCCTAGAAAACAGTCTTCTTTCAGCTCGATTCCTTTGGAGAACCCCCTGAGCCCTTGTCTGCGAAGTGCTCAAGGCTACGTTAGTCACAGACACGTAAAGGTCGCTGTGAAGTCACACTCTTAAATTATTGTAACCTGTTTCCTGGAAGCTTTTCTTCCACACCATTTCGCGAGATCATTTGCGGAGTTAGGATGTACATCGGCGTATATCTACATCTATACTCCTCAAGGAACACTGAGCTGCATAGCACAGTTTACTTTTCAGTGTACCCACAGCTGATCTCATTTCATCTGTGATAAGCATAATCCCCGTGATCCATACAGGAAAGGCTAATGGGGGGGGGGGGGGGGGGGGGGAGGGAGGGGGTTTGTTGTATATTCCTAGATTCCTCAACGCTGGTGCTTGAATTTCGGTGAGTCGACACTGGCTGGACTCTTGCCATTTCAGGTTATTCAGTATTTCCACAACACACTGCCGTGGGTCAAACAAATCTTTCACTGTAACTGTTGCCATTCTTTCTGGATGTTTCAATGTATCCTGATAGTCCTACGGTATAGAACCCTCACACTTAAGGAATATTCTAGAACGTATCGGATGAGTATTTTTGAAGCCATATCAGTTGTAGAATGACAGCATTTTGCCAGTGCCAGTGAAGTGTCTGACAACTGCGTTGCCTCAGATTCGTCTTCATGTCACTACGAATTCACACACCCAGGAATCTGTATACGTGACAATAATGATGCTTTAGTCATCAGGCTCTATATTTTTTGCATCCTGTGACGTGCACGATTTTTCATTTCTGAATTTCAAATGAAATTGTGTCAAGATCTGACTGAATATTAGTGATCCTGTTCAAAACACTACCTCATTATGGATTATTGCATCATCTGGAAAAAAGTGAGAGTTTGCTGTGAACACTCTCCGTCGCTTCATTAACAGCAAGAGACTCAGAACACTTCCCTGGAGCACGCCTTGTGATAGTACTTTTATTAGAGACCTAACTGTTACCAGTCGAGTGCTGCAGTGTCATAGTCTGTTTAAATGGGAAAGAAAGAAAAAAGAAAATACAAATTTATAATATGTATAGGAATTGGATATATGTCTCACAATCTTTCTCCCGTCACTGTCCATCCCCCCCCCCCCCCCCCCCCGTCCTTTACTACACTCTCCCTGTCCATCATCTCAGCCGCCCTCTCGCTGTCCATCTACTTCCCCTCTCTCTCCATTTTCTCCCCACCCCCCTCTCTCTCTGCCTCCACCTCCTCCTGTCCCCACTCTCTCACCCTCACTTTTACCCTCTCTCTCTAACGTTGAGACTGGTTTATTGTTATTGCCAGGTACGATTCTGTAGTAGTATTCTAATCGCAAGCTGATAAGGCTTAAAAGCCGCTTTCCTATTTGCTAACAATGTTTCACTATTATATATTTTATATCGTCATCATCTTGAACAGTTCGCAGCCCCACGCTGAGTGTCTTTGTACTATAAGCCTCGCCACGCCATCCCCTGTTTTCCCACCGTCTTTCCGTGTTCACTCTGATCAAGACCTCGCCTTTTTTTTTTTTTTTCAACACACCCTCCTCACTTTTCATCAACTATCCCTTGCTCTTACTCTTGTTCGTTTCCTTCGCATTTCCATTTCGTGTATCCTCAAGGAATCCTCATGTTTTCCATTCGGTTCTAGTGTCCATACCACCCTAGCCAAGAGTTCCTCTTTGACTACTTCCCGTACTGTATCATTCCTCATTCTATCTCTCCTTGTTACCCCTATCATACTTGTGACGAAGTCCATTTCACATGCTTGAAATCAGCTTACATCTCATTTCTTCACTGCCCGTGTTTCAGATAAACACGACTGTATTGTTCCACGCCGCCGCTTACGGCATTGTTTGTAACATCGTCCGTTTTCCCCCTTGCGCACTTGAGGACGTCCTATGTTCGCTGTTTACGCAACGGAACATTGCCGAAAGGCAGAGTTGGAATCACACGATACACGCAGAACGTGCAGCACGGATACAGTACACAGTCTCAAAGGATATCAGTCGCGTCTGAGGAATTCCACGTGTGCTGTGTTGTAGTTACAATGGATCCAAGCAGTAATAAAGAGTATACGGACATGCATTTCATGTAGGCTGTAGGGCTAATGGAAATGCACGGGAGACTGCACGCATGTACCAATAAACATATCCTGATCGAAGACACCCGGAACGTCGTACATTTACAAGGGAACATCAGCGCCTGAGAGAACACGGGGGTTTTCCACAAGGCAGAGCAGGAGGTAGGCCTGCTCGTATTGCGCCTGAGGTTAAGCAGATGGTGTTGGAAGCAGTACAGCGCTCTCTAGGAACCTCGACGAGAAGAATTGTCACACAAGTGCCTATAGTAAGTCACAGTATGGAGAATTTTACTGTACCCTTACCACCTCCAACGAGCTCAATGTCTCAATGATGCGGACTTTGTTTCTAGAGTGACATTTTGTCAGTGGCTGCAACAGCAAGCTGTAGTCGACCCTCGTTTCGCATGTGATATTTTATTTACAGACGAAGCAGGATTCACACGAAATAGTGTTTTTAACTATAATAATCCACATTTGTGGTGTGAAATAAACCCTCATGCTGTTCATGAGTCACCACAACAGCAACGTTTCTCACTGATTATGTGGATAGGGGTACTAGGCAATCAACTCATTGGGCCACACATTATTCCAACGCAACTTAATGGACGGAGGTACCTTAGCTTTCTGCGGCGTCATCTTCCAGGATTTCTTGAGGATGAAGCCCTTCAGCATCGGCAGAGTATGTGGTACATGCATGATGGAGCTCCGGCACATTTTTCTGCTGGTGTGGGACGGCATCTAACGCGCAGATACGGACAAAGATGGGCAGGTCGAGGCGGACCTGTACCTTGGCCCCCGAGATGACCTAAATCCTCTAGATTTTTGTGTCTGGGGTCACCTCAAAAGCAAGGTGTACAGCACACCCGTTAACACGGTTGAAGAACTGGAGCAGAGAGTTGTACATGCTTGTCAAGAACTCCGGAATGATCCAGAGAATTCCGGAAGGATTCGAAATTCATTGCAGAGTCGAGCACAGTATTGCATCCCCATGCAATTCTTCGAACATCTCCTTTAACAGGTACCCCGTACGTGGAATGTGAACTAATTGTGATGTACAACCCAACAGTAACGTCTAAATTTCAAATTAATGTGTACTAACTAGGACGATGTTTAGAATGACGTCAGTATGCGGACCCGTGTTTTCTGGGACATTTTTGCTTCTATTATAGTGCACTTTCAACCGTGTAAGTTTGCGCAACCCTTTTTGATACACTCTGTATATATAGCCTATTTGTGTCCAAAAGTTATTACAGTAACGCTTAAAGATTCGAAGTAAATCGGTAGAGTACTTTTTGATATTTTTTGTATCAATGACTTCCGTTTGTATACGGTGTTCATTTTAACTGCAGACATTGAAATATCTCGAAAACTACACTTCGAATAAAAAAAAAATGTTATAATTCCAATTTCTTTGTCTGGGAGGGGGAACATACAACGATACCACACTCGAGCCCCCACCTAACCAATGTCGTAGATGGCGGAGGGCAAATTTGAAATCTTCAGCAGGAACACCGTTATTTATTGCAGATAAAGATCCTATGGAAAAATCTACATACGTTTTGGTATCATTGGCTGTCTCCCTCAGAGACGAACAAATTGGAAACAAAAATTATTCTGAAACTTCCTGGCAGATTAAAACACTGTGCGGGACCTTTGCCTTTCGAGGGCAAGTGCTCTACCAACTGAGCTACCCAAGCACGACTAACGCCCCGTCCTCACAGCTCCCTGGAAACATAACTTTTTTTGATCCGATATGTATGATATCTCAGAACACGGATTGGAATAATTGTAAGGAAAGGTACATGGAAGCTGAACCGACATATTTCGTCTTTTTCTGTTTCATGGAATACACTTTATTGGTTAACCTTAATTATTAAGATTGCGAACGAAAAACCTTGTCAAAAATGAATAACAACGCTCACAAGAATTTAAGGAACTTGAACATGATCTATTCATTAACAAAAAACTTTAACAGTTTATATCATTAAGAACAGGGCTTAAAACAAGGAATATACATAACTCCCAAAAGACAAGTAAGAAGTCAACCAACTATGCGTGACTGCAGGCTGGCTTAACAGACTGAGTTTTTCCAGTAAAATCAATTACAGATCACTGCCACTGAAAGCATTAACAGTTCCCAAGCTTGGATAAAACTTTAAACAAATGATATTGCCCACCCTAAATACCGATTATGGCTGTTAGAAAGCCCTTAACAGTTTATAAACCTTATAAAATCCATTACGCAATAAAATACACAAACCCCCAAAATAAAATAAAAGCGGGGAAGGCATACAATTTAAATGTGACTTCCAACTGGCACACACCAGCAGAAACATTAATAATGACCCTTAAATAAATATACAGTCCTTTAAAATACAAGAAATCTGACAAGTTACACCAAGTCACAAGTTACAGCAACCAGTTATTGCAGCAAACTGGCAGCAACCACGCAAGATTGACAACAATGGAGTTAGCAAATGACTGCGGATAAAAAGACTCAACGCACCAGAACTAGCATATAGGGCGTGTAAGATTTAAACAAGTTGTTAAAGACAGATATAGCGACAAGGAACGTCGAACTTGCAGAACACTCTTTAAGGCTTATGTGCATGCTCAATTCACAATACTGAACAAATCAAGAGTTCCAAAATTAATTGGCGACCCTCCACCTTGGCACGTTCCAAGCGATCAAATTTACTTAACTTGAGCCAACACGAGGCGGTTGGTAGAGGCACCAGATTGTGGGCCAAAATAGACGTCGTGCGGCGCCGGAAGTGTCGCCGCAGCAGAGACAAAAAATGCCTCTGCTCCGGGCGCAGGAAACAGGAACGCTTCGTCCGCTGCCAGAATTCTCTCCCAAATCAGAAAGGAATAATAATCTACCGAAATACGGCTACAAACGAGAATGTCTAGGATGTAGGCAATATTAACTTATTCTGGAAGTGACTACACATACGAATGACAAGGTTAACACTCCTTAAAATTACTTGAAAATTAGCAAGGTGAAACATCAGCGCCTGCAGATCCAATTGCTACGGCCTGCTCATCTACAACAAGTTTCTTGCCTTCGACACAAGACTACATTCCAATTTAAATTTTTCCAGTTCAACTTACAACAGAGAATGCTCGTGCGATTACACAGAACGTGTCCTGGGACAACAAATTATTATGTTACACTGACCGATGAACACCCTCGCAGCCACACAGACGCGTGTTAACATGACATGTCTAATGCTACACAAACACAGTCGAGGCCCTACGATAACAAGTACGAATAAAAAAACAGTACTTAACTCCACTCATGAGCGAAAGACACCGAGACATCCATGATTCAAAGCAGGGGTGTTATTTCCTCCAATCTGTACAGGCGTATTTTCCAGGTTCTGTGAAATTGAAGCTTGCAGAGTTAGCCAGGAACTTGCTGGCTAGGTTGCACGCAGCGTCCACTGCTCTCCCCGCAACCCGCGGCAGACAGTCCTTAACCCAGGCGGCAAAGCTTGCCTCTGAACGATTTAACCACTCGCTGCTTCTCGAGGCCCGTACCGTACACCAGGAGTTCCCCGAAACCAACAACTTGCAGCCACCTGCCCTCTAGCTTACTGTCAGCACCATGGCGCGCGAAAAATCGACAGCATATCGCTTAACGAAAGACCCTAGCCTCCAACATCTGATCAGAATGGATATCGGCAGCCCGAGTAATTAGTGACGTCAGCAGAGTGCCACACACGCAAAAATTAAAGTCTCCACGGTTCACTGTAGTTTTCGAGATATTTCATTGTCTTCAGTTAAAAATGAACCCCCTGTATTAACATATATATTTATGTAAGTATATAGCTCTTGTCCATCTGGAGCCAGCCGTTATGGACGCGCGGTTCTAGGTGCTTCAGTCAAGAACCGCGCGACTGCTACGGTCACAGGTTCTGATCCTGCCTTGGGCATGGATGTCTATGATGTCCTTAGGTTAGTTAGGTTTACGTAGTTCCAAGTTCTAGGGCACTGATGACCTCAAATGTTAAGTCCCATAATGCACAGAGCCATTTGAACCATTTTGTCCATCTGGTGTTCATTAGATTATTACGTAAAAATTTGAAATAAAACGATCAAGAACTTTTCGAGTTTTTTGGTAATATATATATATATATATATATATATATATATATATATATATATATATATACTATTATTCAAATGCAACCACGTGTCGAAATTTAGAAGTAATCTCTAAAGAAATTTCGGAGACTACTAATTTCCAGCAACCAACGATTATATTTTTATTTATTTAGGTTGAGTTGTAATTAAAATAAAAATCCTTGACTACCGATTCTCTCTGTGTGGGACGGAAATTACTTAATGTTATTCTTTCTCAACAAGAGTAATTCTGGACGAGGCCGGTGATAGCAACGCCTTTCAAACTGTAATCACAGCTGGACACCAAGATGGGAGAGAACTTTGGTTTAAAGAAGGACGCCAGGATCGTAGTTGCACGATTCTGGGAAATACCTGACTGTTAGAGTCAGGCAGGTAATCATAAGCTATCAGAGTTCCCTCAATAGCTTTGTGTAGGAACGGCCGTGTAGAGTGGCAATAGAAAATAGTGCCCACCGTCACAGTTTGCTCTTATCTTAAATAAGATGCAGCAGGTTCACTCGGCCACACCTTTGTCGGCGTCCTGAATCAGTCAACACAAAGCGTCAGACTGCTTCACAGTGGAACTGATGGACAACTGCCAGCCGCCGTCGCCACAATGCGGCGAGACGCTCCGAGCTATAGGTTCGGCTACGCGCTGTCGCACTCGCCTGTTGCTCCTCAAAGCTAACACTTATCTCTCTCTCGCTTGTCTGGACCTTACAGGGGCTTCACTGACTACATTTCTGTACATTTTACTGTATCTGTTGCTTGGTAACATGCGACCTTCTTATTGAATACTACTGCGCTCCTTCCTCACGTTCTTTCACTGCTTCTTTGTAAATCTTGAATGCATGACTTACTGGAGGTAAGGTGTGGAATCTGGGTTCTTCCCATTGTTATGATAGTGGTACTGCTCTCCTGTTCGTCTACATACCCGTGATTAGCATCGCTTAACCATTGTTCAAAGCGACTGCTTGATTCACAGTTGCAAAGAGCACCGCTTCGAACACTTGAAAGTCTATACGCTGTGACATCACTTTAGCAGAAACTGTGGCTAGGCAAGGTGTAACGCCTCAGGGTGAAGTTATTTCTACATCTGTTTATAGCCCTCCACCCAAGATATCATACTGACTGTTCCCTACCAAGAAATCCTCTATCCAGTCAACAATTTCACTTGGTGACCCCCACCATTGATACTCCGTTAGTAAATGTTGGAGTGTTACAAAGCCACATGCCTTTCTGAAGCCAAGAACTATTGCATCTACCCAACTGTCTTCATCCACTCCTTCCAGGATAATATGTGAGCAAAGCGCGATATGTTTTCCTAACATACGCAAGCTGGTGTGAAGGATATCATCTTGCAGTGATACTTCAAAGTTTGAGCTCAATGTATGTTCCAGGATTCTACGGTGGGCAGATGTCAAATGTATTGGATGACGGCTCGCATTATTGCGAATTGAAATTTTATCCGTCATCAACACTGCGTTAAGTACGCCTGTCGGTTTGAATGTTTCTGAAGTTGAGGCTAGTCGTTTCATAGTACATCGGTTCATCGATGGGATGCTTTTAAACAAGACTGATATTATGAAAGGTCAACCAGTCAGTAAAATTTGATTCGATGAGCAAACATTACTGTGTCTTTGATAGTGTCGAACAAGCAACTACCTTCCATTAATCCTTGTATGCTATCAAAAGCTTACAGACCTTTACTGAGGCACTCACATGTTGTCATCGAGAAGTATGCGTAGTATTTAGTCAAAAAACTGCCCAGCCGGGAATGTGTTCTGGAAGATGGTGGTATCGTTCAACGAAACAGTGTTTTTTCTTTCGGATCAGGATGGCAAAATGTCGTCGGAGGTCCGATAACGCTCGCTACACTCTGATATTGTTTCTGAAAACAAATAGGAAGTAGAAACAAGTCAACTTTTTGACTGAATATCTGGATTGGAGGAATCTGTTGTTTCACACACGATGGAAAAAAATTGGAAATTTGTAGTAAGTTCTATGGGAACTAACTGCTGAGGACATCAGTCCCTAAGCTTACATACCACTTAAAATAACTTACGCTAAGGGCAACACACACACACACACACACACACACACACACACACACACAAAGACACACACACACCCAAGGAAGGACTCGAACCTCCGACGCGGGGACCGCGCAAGCCGCGGCACGGAGCCAGAGACTGCAGCCGCACCGCAACCCCGCGTGGCACCCGGTATGGCCTCGAGGACGAAGTGTCCGCTAAGGACATGCTGCATTATTATTTTGATTCATTCATCTGACAGGATTGATGCGGAAAACAATGTCTTCCAGTCCTGCATCAACCTCTTCATCTGAAAATAGCACTTACACCCAGTGTCCTAAATTACTTGTTAAATATGTTTCAGAATCTGTTTCCCCTACATTTTTTCCTCTCTATAGCTCCCTCTACTACTACACAAATTATTTCCTGATGTGTTAATACATGTCCTATCAGTCTGTCCTGTTTTCTTGCCAGTGATCTCCACATGACTCAGTCCTCCCTGATTCTGAGGATAACTTCCTCATTTGTTATCTTATTCATCTAACTTTCAACATCCTTCTGTAGCACCATATCTCAAACGCTTCAGTTCTCTTTTCATGTTTTCCCCGTGGTCTGAGATTCACTTCTATACAACGCTGTACTCCAGAAGTACAGAAATTTCTTCCTCAAAGTGCGTACAAGGCTAGTAAATCAGGAACATTAGTATTACAGCAAAGGGTATAAAATGCGAGAAAGGCTGTAGGTGCCATGTCGCATATGCTGAATTTCTGTCGACTATTGGTCTCAACGCTAACCAGTGGCTGTCAGTGTTATGTAAGAGGATTGACACTGTTGGGTGCATACTAAATGGCTGGACGAAATAGAAATATTCACAATCCCTAAACCACGAAAACCAATATACAAACCAGGAAACTGTCGCCTACAATTCTCCTTGGTTCTTGCTATAAGCCGTTGCAAACAATATCCTAAATCTAACTTGTAGAAAAATTCTGGAACAAATTTCATTTGAACAATCTCGTTTATCGAAAACGTCGCCGTGTACGGATCATGTTCACCGCCGCAGAAACGTTTCTGTAAGCATGGTTACAAGAAGGCTTTAAAGCATTCGTATTTTTCATTCAGTTTGTAACCATTATCGATGTCATATGGAGAGAGCACTTCTTCTGAAGATCCAGGCTGAAGATCCAGGAATAGTATCCTGCATAATCTGTGTGACAGAACATACCAGTCAACATCTGCTGCGCACTGCAATGGTCTTGTGCGTAGCACAGTAGAGTGCTGCTTTTTTGCTAAGCATCGACTATACGAGCCAGCTCGACACCCTTATAAGTACAAATATCCGTACAATCTGTCTAAAAACTATATTTTTCATAATAAGATGACTATCTAAATCTTTTTAATGTTATTAATAAATATTTCTTCTACGTATATAACACCCTGTCTTTCACTTGAAGTCAGTTGAAGGGTATAGTTTACAACGCTGATCTCGTTCCGACAGGCTAAAATCCAGATAATTAGCAATAAAAAATATTGCAAAACATCTCGATGAAGGATTTTATATATGCCGTATTTGACAAACACCACGAGAAGTAGAAACAGACCTAAACACTCCACTAAAGCAGCCGGCTTCCATTCGTCCGGATGTAGATAGACACTGCTAATAAAAACGGCGCAAAACGATGGAATGTGCAAGCCCTGCCGTTTTAAGTGGAACAAAAGTTAGCTGGCGTACCTTGCACGAGTGCAACGTCGTATGTACACTGCTGGCCACCGTAAATGCAACACCAAGAAAGAAAAGAGGTAGCACAACAAAATTTATTTTGTAGATAACGTGTTGACCAAGTATCAAATGATTACGTTTACAGACGTCTGTGACATGTGGTTCCTGCCAGAATCAGTAGCCAGAGTAGCCGCCATTGTTGGAGATCACCGCTGCCACACGTCTCGGCATTGAGTCAAAGAGACGTTGGATGTGTTCATGGGGTACAGCAGCCCAAGCAGCTTCCACACGTTGCCAAAGATCATCTGGTGTGGCAGCTGGGGATGTAATCTGGGTCACTCGTTGAGCAACCATGGACCACATGTTTTCTATCGGCGAAAGATCCGGAGAGCGAGCCGGCCAGGGAAGCACTTCAATCTGGTTATTGACGAAGAACCTTTGGACAATGCGTGCCACGTGTGGTCGCGCATTATCCTGTTGAAATATGGCTGTGGCCGAGCCCTGAAGGTAAGGAAGGACAACTGGCTCCAGCACCTCGGATATGTAGCGCCGGCTATTTAAAGTATCGGCAATGCGTACTAGAGGCGTGCGAGAGTAATATCCAATACCGCCCCATACCATAATACCCGGTGCAAGACCAGTGTGGCGGTGCATAATGCAGCTGTCCAGCATCCTCTCTCCACGGTGTCTCCACACTCGAATCCGACCATCGTGGTGCTGCAGACAGAAGCGTGCCTCGTCAGTAAAGACAACGTCATTCCATTCTGCCGTCCACATCCGTCTATCATCACACCATTGGCGACGGAGACGTCTGTGGTTCTGCGTCAATGGTAGACGAAGCAATGGACGTCTTGCGGACAGACCACTCTGCTGTAAACGGCGTCGAATGGTACGCGCAGACACTGGATGATGCGTTACAGACGCAATGTGCTGTGCTATGGTTCGGGATGTCACTGGGCGATCCGTCACTGCCATGCGCACAATTTGCCTATCAGCACGTGCAGTGGTGCACCGAGGTGAATGCGATCGACCACGTCGGTCCGTCGTACCCTCCTGCATCCAACGGTCACATATCCGCATTACAGTTGTTTGGTTTCGTCCAACACGACTAGCAATTTCTCTGTATGATAATCCACAATCTCGGTAAGCCACTATCCTTCCTCTGTCGAACTCGGATACTTGATCAAACGATGTTCGCTGTTGTCTACGAGGCATAACTGATCGTCTTGTGAAACAACCACAAGGTAACCACACGTGCCGAACGTACACTCGTCGAAATCGCCAAGCCTTAAATGGCGCTATGAGGTGGCGCCACAGGCGCGCGTGATGTGCGTCTGCGCTGAAATTCTAATCAGTTGCATATCTCATCGCTGCAAACCCATGGTGTAAATTTCACTTGATTCGGATGCTTCCTTCAGGGTGTTGCATTTACGGTGGCCAGCAGTGTAGAAGCTGACCACAGATTCTGCTGACTGGGTAGAAAAATTAAATTTAATAGTACAATAAATTGTATATACTATAACCTGTTGTATAACTGTCTGCTGCTCGTGGTCTCGCGGCAGCGTTCTCGCTTCTCGAGCACGAGATCCTGGGTTCGATTCCCGGCGGGGTCTGGGATTTTCTCTGCCTCGAGATGACTGAGTGTTGTTGTGTCGTCTTCGACATCATCATTCATCCCCATTACGGTCGGAGGAAGGCAATGGCAAACCACCTCCACTAGGACCTCGCCTAGTACGGCGGTGCGGGTCTCCCGCATCGTTCCTCTGCGCTCTGTCGCCGAGTATGGGACTTCATCATCATTGTATAACTGTAAGATAGTTGCACTACGTGTTTTGTATTTCGTTAGTATCGTACTACCAAGAGTTGCACCATACACTAAATAAATAAATTGGACAGGTGTATTAAAAACCAGCACGTCCGTGGCGGCTTGAACTCTGAATTTTTGTGGAAGAATGGCAGCCCATTCTTTCTAAACATCCGAAATGGATGCAGGGGCTGGTGCAAAGTCTTCGTTTCAACTCATCCCTGAGGTGTTGCATTGGGTTCAGTGCGCGGCTCTGGACAGACCACTCGGTATCAGGAACGTTACTGTCCACAAACAGTTATCTCACAAATGCTGCTTTTTGACAGGGTACATTGTCATCCTGATATAATCATCGTCTCTAAACTGCTCTTCTATTATACGTAATACCCAACGCTGTCAAATGTGTTGATATCTTTCCGCACTTAATGTTTTCGCAATCGGAATAAGGGGGCCACACACACCAACCACGAAAAAGACCTCCCACACCGTAACACTATCTCCTCCACACTTCACAGCTGGCTTTACATGCGATCGCACGTAATGTTCTCCAGGAATTCGCCAAACCAAAGCTGTTGTATTACCACAGTATACAGCGTGATTCATTACTCTGAAACAGTCCTTCCTAGTCATCCCTATATTTACTCCAACTCAAGCGTCGTGTAGCACTGACGACAGAAGTGTGTGACTTTTGAGGAGCTGGTCAGCCATGGTAGACCGTTCTTTTTAACCCTCCGTTGCTTACTCGGATGACACTGATCATCCACATGACATTCCCGCTCAATTCTGTCTAACAGGGATGGATTGAGTTAACACCATTTTTAGTACCTTTCTGTTAACTCTCCGGCTGTTAGCTCCAATCATTGTTGGCTTTCAGTTACGAAAAATACATTGTTTATGAAACATTATTACAGTCTGGAGGACACTTGTGAGCCGCGCGTGCTCTGCTGCCACAATCTGAAACAAAGTAAGTGTATTTCTTACCTAGATTCAGTCGATCTCTCTTGTGCGTAAATTTAGACGTATTGAAACTGATAGCAGTTACCTTCCATGTTACCTAGCATTCTCCTTATTTTTATATTGTGGGAGAAATGTCAAAGGCAAAAAACTTCGAACAGAGTTTAGTAGAGATCCTAATGTTTGGTTGGAATGGTTCAATGAGCTGAGTGATGACGATGCTCACAGTGATAGCGTTGACTCACAGACAGAGGATTCTGTTCATGAAAGCGGTCATGATTCAGGAACAGAACAAAAAGTGTCCGAAAATGATGAATATGAATCACCGGAAGAAGTAACTCAAGGGGATGCGTTTTTTTTAAGGAAAGATGGAATAACTAAACGGACGAAAAATAAGTACCCTACCAGTGTTAGAAGCATATATTGTGATTTTATTACACATTTGCCTGGACCAAAAAATCAAGCTCATATAAAAAACACAGAAGTAGAAATTCTTAATTTGTTCTTGGATGAAAACATAATAAGCATTATCGCAACATGCACTAATATATACATCAGTGAAGTTCATGGTAACTTCTCTATGGAAAGGGACGCTAAAGAAACAGATGCGATAGTGATCAGAGCTTTCATTGGTTTGTTATATCTGTGTGGATCTTTGAGATGTTCTAGGATCAGTACATCAAAATTGTGGGATAGCTCAAAGGGATACGGACTTGAATCATGTTATTTATGTATGTTGAGATGTCTAAGGTTTGATAATATCCGTGATATAGGTGTTCGCAAAGAGGCTGACAAGTTGGCTGCTATCAGAGAGGTACTTGAACTATCCACGAACACCTAGTGAATATCTTGCTGTTGACGAACAGCTTTTGGCATTTAGAGGAAACTGCCCTTCAGGAAATATATCCCTAGCGAAGCAGCAAAGTATGCGTTTAAAGTGTTTGCTTTGGTTGTTGTAAAAACAGCTTACACTTTGAATTTAGAACCGTGCGTCGGTAAGCAACAAGAGGGACCATGTAATGCCAGTAATTAAGCAGAATATATTGTTCTTCGAATGGTCAAACCGTTTAAAACGTTATAATATATTATACTGTACACAAATATTAAATGTATTATATTTAGATTTAATAAAAAATCATAAAACCAGTCATAAAGACCGTTCAAAGTGTACAAACAGACCGCATGTTTTGTGCATGACGCTAGTCATCCGCGCGAGTGACAATGTCACGAATTTTCGAGCGAGTAACGGAGGGTTAATTCCCTACGTACCGTCATTTTTCTAGCTGGACTGCTGTAAGCACTTTGGAACCCATGTGCGAATCCTTCCCTGATTTTATTCGGTTTCTTACACCCATCCTCCGCAATGCTAAACGGTCCCTGTCCATCAGTACATGAGGTAGTCTTGGTCTTGATTTAGCTTTGATTGTTCCTTCGTACTTACACCTGACAAATACATCCCCCACAATCCACGTGGGCAGCTTTAGAAGGGATGAAATGTCCCTGATCCATTCCTCACTCAGGCGCCATCAAATGAAAGCCCCTGAGCTCTCCTCACCGCACTCTTTCCGCTGTTATTGCTCCTCAACTGACAACACAATACTCCCTGCCTCTTTTTGTACCAGCGGGTCCGACTTTCGTGATCAGATAAAGTATGCTGAAAATCACTTGTTTCCTTTATCTAGCGCAAAAGATGTTTTACACTTCACGCACCTCAACAGTACACACATCAAAAATAGCTAATACTTGATTTGAAGGCCGACCAAAAGTACCGACGCTGAAATGGAGCGCGATGTTTCCAGAATCTGATTTAGTCGAGCTGTGACTGATGATACGTAACTGGAAGCTGCATAGGGAACGTGTTACAGAGGCTATTGGGACTAATGTTCCTGCCAAATAGAAGAGTATTAGTTGACATCAGCATAGTCGAAGCGACTCTAGTTCCTCTGCTTCTGGGAAACCCAACGAAGTGTTTCTAATATAGGAGGGTAGAGTCTGTATTCTACGGCGTCTGTATTGGCCGATGCAATGCTCCTTCGGGCATACATGCCAGATTAGCGTATAGGCACCGCTAAATTTTGCATAGAAATCGTTACAAATTGATGCAGACTTTCGGTATATGACCCTATCCTCGTTCCGCCCACAGTCATGTCATATAGGCCAGTGGAGCTGACACAACTTCAAGGAAACCTCTTGCGCTTGCAGTGGGAAACTGCCACTATAAGGAGGAAGAATCAGCAATGATCAACGGCCGTAAGGATGAAGAAGGTAATGAAAACTACTGTATCACCCTGAACACAACACCTGTTCTGAAGATCTTACAAACAAAAGTCTTAACAGACCTTGAAGGCCCAACGGTACCTACCGGCCGCCGTGTCATCCTCTTCTCTGAGGCATCATCGGACGCGGATGCGGAGGGGCGAGTGATCAGCTCATCGATTTCCTGGCTGTTGTCAGTTTTCGCGATAGGTGCCGCTGCTTCTCAATGAAGTAGCTCCTCAATTGGCCTCACGATGGCTGAGTGCACCCTCTGCTTGCCCGCCGGGACTGTTGCCCACCCAAGGGTGTACCAAGCCTGTCAGTGCTTAAGCGGTGGTTTACTATCTTTGGCCCGAAAAGAGCATGTTCTTTGAGATTTTTTTCTCTGGATGTGTTACAGATATCAATGTCAAATTTGGTCAAAATGTTTATTAATACTTCCTCTACAAACAGGAGTTTTGTCGACCGGAAATTTCGAAGTACACCTCCACGCGCGGTATGTCACAGGTCAGCCGGCTGGTCTGAAATCAAAAGTGAGTTGACGTTAGCGAAGTATATAAAATTCTTTAAGAGTTGTACCTCGCTTAAGTTATTTGGACCATAGGAAACAAAATGGCGGCCATTTGAAGAAAAATAGGGTTTTTCCATCGATTTTTTGACTTCGTCGGCCAAGTAAAAATATTTATAGTTGATGGATCGGAATTAAAGTGGTACCACTCCTACACAATTTAGTTAGCTCCGTCGGAAACAAAGAATCATGCCAATCGGTTCAGTAGATTTGAAGTTACCACACCGCGCGTTAAAAGGAAGTCATTTCGAGAAAAACGCGTTTGGACTACATATAAATACAATATTATGCAACTTACGTTCAATCTGCTATTCCGAGTCCATACACTAGTCATTCCTCTTCCTCACAGAGGGCGTTCTTCTCGATCTGGGCCATCCTGTGCTGCTCCAGAGCAGCTCGTAAGGCCGGTGACAAACGGTTTTCGGCCGCTTGAATCCGGTGGTCGTCCGAATGCAAGGCGAACTGCGTCGAATAGAGTCCCAGGGTGACGCACATCGTTGTCATGGTCTTCAGAATTGCTAAATACCCTTCGTTGAAGCTGCTCACTGCCAGGAAATCCGCAATCTCCACAGTCTTCGCACCAGAATGCAAATCCTTGGTGGCTAACTTCCAAACACAATCGTTCAAACTTTCATTTGAATTTTGTGTGTTTACTCCCAAGCACCGGTACAATAACTCGTCCTCCGAAGGAAAAAAAAAAAAACTGGTGCGTGAGAAAGGCCGATTTCAGGCAGGTGCATTTTTTTGTTCAACCGCGAACAACAAACATTTCCGTTCCGTATTCGGAAAAACTGTTTCAGGGGTGGATTCCACACACTTTTATGGATCCAAAAATGCAATTTAAAAAAAATCGAATTTTTGAACCAAAAGATAGTAAACCTCCTCTTAACTTCGGTGATCTGAGGGGAACCGGTGTTACCACTGGGCAAGGCCGTTTGATAATCTTACACGAACAATAACTGCACACGTATCTTCCATAGAAGGTGCAATCATTGCTGTCAGTGGATATCCCAGTTCGAATGGCGTGTGCAAATTCTTTCCTACACCAGTGCACAGAAAACACCAATTTTCGTGCTGTTTGCGGACGAGACCGTGTTTACAAGGGAGGGCATGTCCAACAGTATGAATAGTAATGTATGGGACGACGAAACTCACACGCACTGGTGTGTCGACCCTGTGAACAGATGTTTGTTATGAATGAATGTGCCGGTAATGTCTACGAATTTGTGACAGAACTTTACCCACATCCTGACACATTGAATGGATTCGTGTACAAAACGTTCATTCAGCATGTCCTCTCATAGTTCCTAGAAGATGTGCCGTCGAGAATTCGTCAGCTTACATTAAACATGGCGAGGTACCGGCAGAAACTGCGCTCGATGTTAGGAACCACACTGAGGTGCATTTTGGACGACAATGGATTGCTCCCGGTGGTCCTGTTACATGGTCCTCGGACATCAGATATGACACAACTGGATGTCTTCTTCTGGAGGCATATGAAGAACATAGTTCATGAAACTGCTGTCGATATTTCAACAGATCAAGTTGGTAGGATTACCTCAGCCGCGACAGTAGTTTGCAACATTGCTAATGTTCTTGAGCGTCTAGAACAGTCGATATGTGTTGCTGTACACTCTGGCATGATTATGTTGGTCAAAGTTTTGAACTATATCTGTGAGAGCTGTTCTGTTCACTGAAAGAAGATGCTAAATGCAATATGATAAAAATTTACGTATTTTGTCTGACGGTAAATACATCCCTCTGTGGTGCGTGTTGTAGCTTCTTGTTATTGCATATTACAGACTTCTCCACAGTTGTCAAGATATTTGCGCAGAAACAAGGGTGACTGGTGTAACAAACCTAACACACCATAACTGCATTGTTACTCTGTAACCGTGGGTCCCTTATACCAAAATAATTCGATGGTATTCCGCTGAAAGTTTCTAGGTGGAGCTCCGAATAACCATATATTTAACGAGCAACCATCAAACTGCTCTTTTTGTCTTCTAAAAACAGAAAACAAGTCAACTGTGCCATATCATTTATCATTAAATATTATAAAAATGGATGTACATGTATATATTCATATATCAACGTAAATATGTTTCAGATATCCTCCTAAACCGCTGGACTGATTTCAAGCCAGCTTAGTATACATTGAACGTAACCCCATGAAGGGCTTTGGGGATGAAAAAGTAGTGTAGTTCACGACGCTCGAATTCCCAGATTTAATTAATCGAGTATTTCAGAATGAGAGCAGTTACTGACTTGCAACAAACTTTACACATAATTTGAAACCTTTACGATAATTTTTTCTCCTGACAACTCCCACGAAGTTATTAAAGGAAAAAAGTTTATTGCTTACTGTTTTCACTGGTCATGCATTGTGTTTTAATTTTTGCTATCAACTGTATTCTTGGCACATTTTGCAGACAGTATTCACATATACTACTGAACGTACCTGCAGCATTATATCATCGTCTGATACATTATTCAGGAGAAATTATTCATAGAGATTGAGCTTGCGTGAAGTGGAAATTGCAGGACGACATTTGCTACAGATACAGGTGAAACGCGTGTACAAATTTTTGTGAAATATGCGAAACGCGCTTACTTTGGCAAAGCCACGGCCAGAACGCTCCTACTAAACCCCTGCATCGATTTCTGCAAAACGTGGTACACATATTACTATCCGTAAAGAAATACTCCTGGGGGCAAGAACTAGCAATCTGCTGTTAGGGTGGCGGTGATAAGGGGGAAAGAAAGGGGGGAGGAAAGGTTGTTCAGAGAGGAAGGCAGTGGGAATGGACAAAGAGAGAAGGAACGACTTCCATTAGGGAAGTGGAATAAACACACACTCGTGCAACGCTGGGTGCACAGCTAGTTATCTATAAACCACATGTTCTAATGTCTGATAACCACTGCAAATTTCTGTGTTACTGCCGATAGCCCCTGCCCCTCTCACACCTACGTGGGATGAATGGCGTGAAATAGCAATAAAGGAGAAAGAAACGAGACAGCTCATTTCTGTACACGAATATGAACTATCAGCAACGTCGGAAAGGATTGTAATTGGTATGAAGTGAGTAGCTGATAATATTCAAGAGGACACAAAAACGCAAATAATCGTCTGAGGAATAGAAAAACGAGTTCTTTCCTGTGGTAAATACAACTGACGGTTCCATGCAAAAGAATTCGGGAAGGGTCTGTAGCGTAACCTCTGTCCAACAGCTGTCGCCCGTTATCCGACAGAGCAGATTGCGGTCCTTGATTTCCACCGGAAAGTCGAGTCCGGAACCTGCAAAGATGACTTCGACTCGAGCTTTAATTTGTTTCAGATCAGCAAAATCTCAGTTTCGACTAACGTGTGTGACCATCGGCCGCCTTCTTGACAGAATCGTTAACAAATACGCCATGTAACGTGACGATGGTTTTATAGAATAATTCGCGGAACAGGAACTGGGCCAATAAAAGTATCTTCAAATGGTTCAAATGACTCTGAGCACTATGGGACTTAACAGCTGTGGTCATGAGTCCCCTAGAACTTAGAACTACTTAAACCTAACCTATGGACATTACACACATCCATGCCCGAGGCAGGATTCGAACCTGCGACCGTAGCAGTCGCGCGGTTCCGGACTGCGCGCCTAGAACCGCGAGACCACCGCGGCCGGCAAAAGTATCTTCTTTTTTCGCTAAAACTACGTCTAAGTCAACGAAACTAATGCACAAACATGCTTGTTGAGAAATACGGTTGCGCATCGTTGTTAGAATAAGAATAACTCAACATATTAACACACTAAAGCAGACAAAATAAACGATGCAAGAAGACAAGAATCTACTATTTTTATTACTATAGTATTCTTAAACTACATCGTAACAGAACTACAGAAATACACTTTAGACATTGTGATTTCTTTTGGCGAGTTACACACATCTCATAAAACGAGAACTAGAAGAGATTTACTTCCAAGAAACATATTTTGAGTATTTGTTTATAAATTTCTTGTTAAGACATGTGGCGCTGCAGATTTTATTATGGCTAAAATGGCTCTGAGCACTATGGGACTCAACTGCTGTGGTCATAAGTCCCCTAGAACTTAGAACTACTTAAACCTAACTAACCTAAGGACATCACACACATCCATGTCCGAGGCAGGATTCGAACCTGCTACAGTAGCGGTCGTGCGGTTCCAGACTGTAGCGCCTTTAACCGCTCGGCCACGCCGGCCGGCATTTTATTATGTTTCAAACGTATTAATCCTTGACACACCAGCACATCAGGCTGCTTCTTACTCCGTAGTACAGTTTTCGCATAGGTACTGATGATGTTAGTAGGGCACCTAAGATAAACTAGCTGCACACGTATTAAAATGTTGTCTTGTCCACATCGGGACTAAAATGATTACATTTTGGTTCGTTCATATTGATATTACCAAGCAGGGTCAAACGGGCGATCACGACGTATTTTTATTATATAAAATTGTACGACTATAGAACTGTTAAATGATAGCCGTGCTATTATGAAGGCTTTGGAAGACATTGATGGCAGAATGTGATAAAACGTTATCTAAAACCAAGATTTCGGTTACGTCCTGTGGCCTTGGATGAAGTACCGAAGTTAAGAACACGTGACAACCATTTCAGCTAGTCATTATAATTCGCAGAGCAACCCAAGGTCTGCCGCCCCCAAAATTATCGTCAGTTCCAAAGCGTATATAAAGCATCGCAGCCCATACAGACCACAACACGACTCTTCAAGATGTTCAGACACACACTACTCGTCTTGGCCCTCGCAACCTGTGTGCTGGGTGAGTACAGAGGAAGAGAACACTGTTCTGAAATTAGCTGTCTCTGTATTTAGTCGAGCAGAAGCTCCGCTGAGCTTTTGTGACGAGTTGAAACGGCCAGATTAATCTGGTACAAAGTAAAGGTAGCGCCATTTTGCGAAGAGTATTGCCGTTGTACGATCTCCGAGCAACGTTTTGACAGCTGCTTACTGTGGCGTATCATATTGATTGCTGCATCGTAGTCATATGCACATTTTTTTCTAATCTAAGATGCTAGTCTCCTGCCCCGCAAGAGAGAATCTGCGCAGTTTAGATGGAGACGCGAGGAATGAACGGCAGACTAATCTGTTTAGTTGACTTTTGAAATGTGTTTGTACGGCTCTGTTGTGAGTAAGCCTGTCCTGATGGGCAAATGTTAAGGTTCAGTACATTTCAGGACTACATTTTCAGTTTAAGACAAGTACTCAGTATGAAAGGGTTGACTGAACGCAACGTCGCTGTGTTTGTCTGCAGGTTCGGCGCTGCCAGTGCGTCGTCTGTCCCACACTGGACCGGCTCGGCGTTTCGCTGTCTCCAGGGGACGCATCTACGGGGGACACGACGCCACCAGAGGTGAGCATCCACGTGCTGAGGGTCTTCACTTGCAGTATTCTATCTGGTCAAGGAAACGCTTTATCCGTGAAGTGCTATTGTTGTAGACAACGTGCTTGAGCACATTTGAACGGGCTAAACGATCAACGAGGTCTAGATTAATGGTCAAAGAGGTCTAGATTTGCACAAAAAATAACTAGTTTATAGTTTATTAGCGGCCAGTATAGCACTTGAATTGATTAAACCCTCAAATATATTCATTATTTCTACTGAATGCATTTTTACGTATACAGGGTGGTAAAATGTCTGAAAAGCTTGTAGTGGTGTTGCAGGGTAGGTTGCGATGAGAAATAAATTGGCTGATCAGGCCGTTGAGCGAGAAAATACGAGTCCTCCTGAGAAATTGTTGACAAACGTGTTCTTCGGCATGGGATGGTAGTAAGGGTCGAACCCGAGCCAAAGGCTGAGTAATCTTGGGCGATACGATATACGGTATGAGAACAATTTATACTAATTGTGTCAACCAACTACATGATTGGCTAACTTCAATGTTAATTACCTCTGAAACTGTGTAACTTATCGAATTTCTTTCTTAATAATTATTTATCAGCACAGCCGACCCTAAATCACCCTCACGAGGTTTCCAGACCGTTGCTGGCCACCATGTGTAATGTAATATTCGTTGTAAATGTACTATTTATTTCTTAGTCTAATTAACAGTTTTTATGTAGACATCTCTATATAACTTCATTAGCTGTACAGTACTGTTATAGACATTTCATCTGTGGTCTAGAAAAGACACGGTAATTAGCGACCATTTTGGTTTACGGCTAAGTTAGTTTACAAGAAATGAGTTGTTGTTGTTGTTGTGGTCTTCACTCCTGAGACTGGTTTGATGCGACTCTCCATGCTACTCTATCCTGTGCAAGCTTCTTCATCTCCCAGTACCTACTGCAACCTACATCCTTCTGAACCTGTTTAGTGTAGTCATCTCTTGGTCTCCCTCTACGATTTTTACCCTCCACGCTGCCCTCCAATACTAAATTGGTGATCCCTTGATGCCTCAGAATGTGTCCTACCAACCGATCCCTTCTTCTAGTCACGTTGTGCCACAAACTCCTCTTCTCCCCAATCCTATTCAATACCTCCTCATTAGTTATGTGGTCTACCCATCTAATCTTCAGCATTCTTCTGTAGCACCACATTTCGAAAGCTTCTACTCTCTTCTTGTCCAAACTATTTATTGTCCATGTTTCACTTCCATATATGACTACACTCCAAACAAATACTTTCAGAAACGACTGCCCTGACACTTAAATCTATACTCGATGTTAACAAATTTCTCTTCTACAGAAACGCTTTCCTTGCCATTGCCAGTCTACATTTTATATCCTCTCTACTACGACCATCATCAGTTATTTTGCTCCCAAAATAGCAAAACTCCTTTACTACTTTAAGTGTCTCATTTCCTAATCTAATTCCCTCAGCATCACCCGACTTAATTCGACTACATTCCATTATACTCGTTTTGCTTTTGTTGATGTTCATCTTGTATCCTCCTTTCAAGACGCTCTCCATTCCGTTCAACTGCTCTTCCAAGTCCTTTGCTGTCTCTGATAGAATTACAATGTCATCGGCGAACCTCAAAGTTTTTATTTCTTCTCCATGGATTTTAATACCTACTCCGAATTTTTCTTTTGTTTCATTCACTCCTTGCTCAATATACAGATTGAATAACATCGGGGAGAGGCTAAAACCCTGTCTCACTCCCTTACGAACCACTGCTTCCCTTTCAAGTCCTTCGACTCTTATAACTGCCCTCTGGTTTCTGTACAAATTGTAAAGAGCCTTTTGGTGTAACTTATCGAATTTCTTTCTTAACATTTATTTATCAGCACAGCCGACCCTACATCACCCTCTCAAGATTTCCAGACCGTTGCCGGTCACCATGTATAATGTAATATTCGTTGTAGTTGTACTATTTATTTCTTAGCCTAGTTAACAGTTTTTATGTTGACATCTTTATATAATCTCATTAGCTGTACAGTAATGTTATCGGCATTTAACGGTTCAAATGGCTCTGAGCACTATGGGACTTAACAGCTGAGGTCATCAGTCCCCTAGAACTTAGAACTACTAAACCTAACTAACCTACGCACATCACACACATCCATGCCCGAGACAGGATTCGAACCTTTGACCGTAGCGGTCGCGTGGTTCCAGACTGAAGCGCCTAGTACCGGGAATTTAATCTGTGGCCTCTAAAAGACACGGTAATTAGCGTCCATTTTGGTTTATGGGTAAGTTTTTTACAAGAATTAAGTTCCGTGGTCTTAAGCATCATTGTCTCAGAAATATATGTTGGCGGGCAAAATATATTGCAATCGATAAACACTGTGAGCATCGTCATGCAAAGCAGACCACACTTATACTAGCCCAAACATGGGGTGCCTTATCGAGAGTTAAAATTGTCCACCCATCTAAAATTTGGTGTAGAGATACTCCTCAAGCAATGCATGCTGGTTGTTGCTCCCGACGGAAAAAAGAACGATGCCAGAGTATTTTGCGCTGTGTGAAAGGGTGCTTAACTGATTTCCATCCCGTCAGTCGCTGTAAGCCGCTATGCCACTACAGAAAAGTTTGAGTCTCCGACTGCTGTTTGCTGTTTCTAATTTCCAGTTTCTCATCGTAATAACGCATTTCGGTAGCTTTGGAGAATTGTCGCAGCAGGCAGAGCGACTTAACAATGGACTGTCCATGGTCCACGGTCATAGTAGTACTGATTTTCCCTGAGCTCAGGTACGGAGAACATTATCTTCTAGATACCTAGATGTCACCCTTCTTCATTTGTGCAAAATAGTTCAAATGGCTCTGAGCACTATGGGATTTAACTTCTGAGGTCATCACTCCCTTAGAACTTAGAACTAGTTAAACCTAACTAACCTAAGGACATCACACACATCCATGCCCGAGGTAGGATTCTAACCTACGACATTAGCGGACGCGCGGTTCCAGGCTGTAGCGCCTAGAACCGCTCGGCCACCCCGGACGGCCATTTGTGCAATAATCTTAGTTCGTATCAGAGAAAATTAATCTCAGTCACTATAGCGAAAGTTTACGTATGGAATTACAACTAATCGTCCTCGTTTATGTTAATTATGTCTTCGAAACAGTCTAAACAGCACAAAAAATGAGGTGTCGGGAATGTAATAGCAAATGGGTGATCACAGCTATTGGTAACTGAACGTTCAACTTCACCTTGTATCATATTTTCCTTACAAATTCCTGAAATTTAAAAATTCTCTCCGTCGGTAGGCTAACGGCGGAAGGCAAGTGACATCACGGGTGGTGATCCGCTAGTTGAGTGGAAACTTCAGACTCGGCGCCCGCTGTGGCTGTTGGAGAGAAGACGGCTATCTACAGACAATGGGGCACTATCATTTTTCGCATTTCATTGTTATATACAAAAACATATAATCTATGCTCACACACATATGTCAACAAAACATTGGAAATTTAATACAGCCAAGCGAGGGTGTGTTGACAGCACATTTCGTGGATCTTCTTCGCAGGCGAGTTTCCGTACCAGGTGTCCCTGCAGCACGTGGTGCTGGGTCTGCGGTACCACAACTGTGGCGGCTCCATCCTCTCCAGCACTGCCATCCTCACCGCAGGACACTGCGCGGTCAGCCTCGGACATTACGTCGTGAGTATGCCTACAAGGGTGCACTACACTACACTTGCATGACCTTTTTTTCCGCAGAAGTTTCGTTCAATTTGTATGTTCGATACCTGAGACACACATATACAGGAGGAAATATATTGTGACACTGGGTGGTGCTTTGGATTAGTTGAGATAGAACAGTGACCATCTCGTGCCATTACGGAACTCTTCCTTTAATTAGTCAGATCGAACGTGGCTTAGGACATTATGCTGACAGCTGACTTGCTTTTAACCCTTTCAAACCCTCTGGCTATAATTGTGTATGTTACCTTTTACTGTGTCTCTATTGCAACAAAAGAATTTTTTCAAATGGAAACATGAGGTACACATTTGTGAATGCTCAGCCTTTTTATCATGCGCAAGTGCTGCCAACTACCGGACCCGGACTTCTCAATGAAGATATCAGCAAGTCAATGTAACAGTGCACAGCAGCTCGTGACCACAACAATACACGGATGTGGTTGGTTGGCACTATTCCACGGTATAATTCAGCATTGTTATTGTTGTTCTACATGGTAATATTTGAATGATCACTGAAATATTTATTAAGATAGAGAATATTTCGCAATTAACCCGCCAGGGTAGCCGAGAGCGCTAACGCGCTGCTCCCGGGACTCGGGCAGGCGCGCCGGCCCCGGATCGAATCCGCCAGGCGGATTAACGACGACGGCCGGTGTGCCGGCCAGCCTGGATATGATTTTTAGGGGGTTTTCCACATCCTACTACGTGAATACCTGGCTGGTTCCCACGTCCCGCCTCAGTTACACGACTCGCAGACATTTGAAACTTTCACACTGTTTAACGATTTACACTAGACGCAGACAGCTGGGGTACACTAATTCCGTCCCGGGGGGTATTTGGTAGCGGCAGGAAGGGCATCCGGCCACCCCTTAAAATTAACCATGTCAACTCCATTCTTAACCCTGCCGACCCTGCGCGCAATGCGGGATAAAGGGAGTTGCAAAAGAAAGAAAGAAAGAGAATATTTCGTAATTAGTTGTTTTAGTCCATAAAATGCCAATGCCAAATGCACAAAGCTATTTTCGAAAACGGGTACTTATATTGCAACTGAAATCTTGCATCTAAAATCGTTAAAAATCACCTAAGAACACTACCATAAGAAAATTCCAGAAGAAATTCAGATCCGAAATGGTTAGTTTCATGTTCACCCAGTAACATCTGTTCTACCTTTTAAGGTCGGTTAACCCGAAGGGAGTCAACCAATTCAACATCTCAAAGCACTCTCCAGAAAAAATAGTTTAAGTCTTTCTACTATTAAATCATGATCTCCCAATAAAAGTAGATAATTTTACGTGTCCTCAGAGTAAAGCAGATGAAATACATTTTCAGAATATAGTGACCCACAGCTCGTAAATATAAGAAGCAGGGAAATTAATGAAAACGAGACAGGTGGATTAAAGTGAGTAAACTGTTTATTATTTCAAAAGTAGTAGCCATAACTATTAACACATTTACCCCACTGTAAGACAAGACAGTCAAAGTCTGCAATTTTGTATTGAAACATTATTGTACCCAGACTTGCAGCTCTCCTTCCACGGGAAATCGAAGTCCACATATGTCTTTCTTCAGGGCTCGAAAAATGTGGAAATCCCATACGTAGAGATCAAGATTGTAAGGAGGATGTGTGAGGGCTTACTAGTGAAAAGACTGTAGTGTACTTGAGACAATAGGCACGCCATTTCCGGTAAAGCCATGATGACATTTTTCTTTGACTGTGTGGGCTAGCTACACATTGAATTTCTGGAACACAGCACCACAATAATGCACAATGGTACGTGGACACATTGCAAAAAATGGAAGCAAGTCCAAACGCCCAGGAATGATGACGGACGGCATCATTCTGTTGTAGGATGATGCCGGCCCATATTTTTCCAACGTTGTTTCAACTACGCTGCAAAAATTTGGCGGGGAAGCCTTTACCATCACAAAGCCCCATCTCTTCCCATGGGATTTCCATATTTTTTGGAACCCTGAAGAAAGATTTGCTTCGGATGAAGAGGTGCTGGCCTCGGTACAATCACGGTTTTGCACTCAACCGCATATATTTATCCGTGAACACACTGACCGTCTTTTAGAGTGGCTCAATGTATTAATACTTATAGTGACTACTATTGAAATAATAAACAGTTTATTTACTTTTATCCATCTGTCTCGTTTTCATTTGACTGTCACTTGTATTTCATGATCGTCGTGAGTAGCAGCCAATAGCTGAATTTAAAAATTCTTTAACAATCACTCGACAGACCATCAAAAGATCCATAAAATGATTTAACATCATATTAGGCGTTATAACATCATGTTAGGCGTGAGATAATAAAATGAATTCCATGAATTACTGTGTGACGACAGTGACGAATTTATAGATTTTATTTTATTAAAGATTTATTAGTTATTTTAAACGTCTAATAAGATGCAGGCAATGCTTTTATGAATCTGACGATGATCTGTGGTTGCTGAATAAAGAAATTTTGTCAGCAGCTCTTTGAGGTAATAATGGCTTTCCTCACGGTAGATGATGTTGACGCTAATAGTACATGAAAATAATGTTCTTCCAACGGTACGCACTATCATCGAATCAGTAGTTCATCTCGCCATTACCGAAAGAATATCATTCTTAGAACATCTCTTTATTAATTAACAACTAAGAACCAAGATGTGAATATTTCTATCAAATCCTGCTCGCCACTCGCGGAATCATTTTGTAATGTGTCGTGATAAAATTGGTTACTTTATTTCAAGTATATCAGAACAAATTTTAATGAGCAGTATAATATACTGAGCTAGAATTCCTCTGGCGTCTTCATATAGTGACGACAAACTTTACGCTGAAAATAAGTGAAAGAAGAATGAAGTAATACCACAGTAAGATAATTTTATTAACACTTCATCGGCACTTTCACTCACAAAATGAAAAGGTGAACAAAATCATTGAAACAAACTCATCAAGCGGCTCTTAGTTGCATGCTCAACGCTGTTATGGATATTTCTTCTTGGCTGTGGAAAGGATTAAACCCCTCATAATGAAATATCAAAAGTTTCTAACAAAGCAATCTAGCAAAACACTCTAAGACAAATCGACGCACCACGAAAGAATTATCCGAATAGGGCGTAAATCAGTACATGTGATATACATGTACAGACAAACAAATGATTACAATTTGAGAAAAACAGAATGATTGTTCAAGAGAAAGAGCTTCACAAACTGAGCAAGCCAGTAACGTGTCGGCCCACCTCTGTCCTTTGTGCAAGCAATTATTCGGTTTGGCATTGACTGATACAGTTGTTGGATGTCGTCCTGAGTAATATCGTGCCAAATTCTATTCAACTGTTGCGTTAGATCGTCAAAATCCCGTGACAGTTGGCGGCCCCTCCCCATAATGCTCCAAACGTTCTCAATTGGAGAGATATCCGGCGGTCTTGCTGGCCAACGTAGGGTTTGGCAAGCACGAAGACAAGCACCAGAAATTCTTTCCGTTTTTGGTGAATGAAATGTATGTCCAGGATGACTTGCCGCGAAGGGTAACAAAACAAAACCAAACGGGTTCTTCTATGAAAAAAAAAATGGCTGCTCGGTCCATCGCTCCTGACTGTCGAGCCGTACAGCTGGCGTCAGTCAAGTTGGTATGCCACCACTATCTGAGACGTCTCCCTTCACTTCTTCGGCCTGGAATTGAGGGCTGGAGAGGAATTGAGCCCTGATGGTCAGCGAAGACGTGTGTTGAGATGCCCCGGACAGTGGTGGGTACCAAGTTGCCCTTCATTCCGAGCCACCGCATGGCTGTGTTGACTTAGCCGCTGCAGCTACATGCAGCGCCAGTGGCTACGTAGTTCGCCTGGCTGCCGCTAGAGGTCGGAGGATCGCGCTATAGTTCTAACTAAGAGCGATTCGCTGCTAAAAATACCGGATGCTGCCGCCATGTTGGATTATCAGTGCGGTACTTCCTGCCGCGCCCAGTTAGGAGCTACTATCTTCAGGAAGTGTGACGTATGGCGCAGCTCTTGTCAGTACTTGCAGGCATGTAACTCATGTTCTGACTGCTTTCTGCGGCTGTGTATTATGAAGCTGCTGCACTTTATTTTATTCGAAGCAACTGCATGTTTTTTCCAAGCCATGCATCTTATTTAATTACTCATAATGATTATATCATTTCATTGATTGTATCTGCAGGAATTCCGACTCCTGGGGAGGTGGGTGGGTTATTTTTTATCTATAATAAACAATACTATACATTGATCTTGTCAAAAGCCGAGAAGCGATTCTTCTTACAAGGGAACCTCCCCATCGCACCCCCCTCAGATTTAGTTATAAGTTGGCACAGTGGATAGGCCTTGAAAAACTGAACACAGATCAACTGAGAAAACAGGAAGAAGTTGTGTGGAACTGTGAAAAAATAAGCAAAAGATACAAACTGAGTAGTTCATGGGAAGATATGCAACATCAAGGACACTGGGATCGCAGGAGCGCCGTGGTCTCGTGGTAACGTGGGCAGCTGAGGAACAAAAAGTCCTTGGTTCAAATCTTCCATCGAGTGAAAACTTTAATTTTTTATTTTCAGTTTATGTGACAAACTCTTATGTTTTCATCACTTTTTTGGGAGTGATTATCACATCCACAAGAAAACCTAAATCGGGCAAGGTAGAAGAATCTTTTTACCCATTCGCAAAGTGTACAAGTTAGGCGGGTCGACAACATATTCCTGTCATGTGACGCACATGCCGTCACCAGTGTCGTATAGAATATATCAGATGTGTTTTCCTGTGGAGGAATCGGTTGACATATGACCTTGCGATCAAATGTTTTCGGTTCCGATTGGAGAGACATGTCCTTTCGTCTACTAATCGCACGGTTTTGTGATGCGGTCGCAAAACACAGACACTAAACTTATTACAGTGAACAGAGACGTCAATGAACGAACGGACAGATAATAACTATGCAAAAATAAAGAAAGTAAAATTTTCAGTCCTGGGAAGACTTGAACCAAGAACCTCTCCTTTTGCAGTTGTTCACGCTACCACGGGACCACGGCGCTCCTGAGCTCACGTTCTCCTTGTTATTGCCTATACGGCACATGGACTACTGAGTTTGTATATTTTGCTTATTTTTTCACAGTTCCACACAACTTCTTTCTGTTTTCTCAATTGATCTGTGTTCAGTTTATCAAGGCCTATCCACTGTGCCAACTTATAACTAAATCTGAGGGGGGTCCGATGGGGAGGTTCCCTTGTTAGTGTTTTAGCTCTCAGGGGCACTCTGGGATGCTCTCTGGGTCATTCTGGGATTGTCTCTGGGTCACTGTGGAATTTTTTCTAGGTCTTTTTTTTATTCTCTTAGTTGGCAGACTTATTTCAAAATGGTTTATTTTTTGTTGTTATGTATTTGTTTATAATTTTATTTCTTTATTATAAAGCAAGATAATGACCGCCCACACACGACGATTGTCTCTAGTGCTTGCCTTCATGCTTGCCGTACCTTAGCTTGACCAGTAAGGTCGACGGACTTATCCTCACTCCAGAAGGTATGGAGCATAATGCTCAGCGCCCTCCTACCAGCTTGGGGTTTTGATGATCTAATACGCCAACTGAACAGAAACTGACACGACTTCCCTCAGGAGGACGTCAAACAGCTTTCTCAATCAAGGCCAAATGGAATAACTGATTGCATAAGGTCCAGAGATGAACAAGTGCGTTATTGACCCATTCTATTTGTGATGCTCTTTCTCTTGAATTAACCATCCATTTTGTTTGCGTCCACATGTGCATCACATCCAGCGATTTCCATTCCATTCGGATGATTCCTTCGTGGTGGATTGTTTTTCTCTGAGAGTGTAGATTGTACATTGAGGCTATCAATTCTCTCTGAAGACATATTACAAACTGCCTGGAACCGAGATACTCTCAATGGAAGCACATTTGACGGTGCAACGTTTGGTTGACAGGCCGTGGCCGGAGACTACGACCTGAGCAGCAACGAGGGCAGCGAGCAGGAGATCCGAGTCTCGGACCAGACGGTGCATCCGCTCTATCCAGGGTGAGTACGAAACATGTAAACCCAATGCCAACGCCGTTAACAGAACCCCGTCATTTTAAGGGACCAAAAGTCGAGTCATGAGTTACTGATATACCTTATTCCATAAAACTCAATTGGGTTTAGTCGTATAGCACATATACATCTAGTTCTACATGGCTACTCTGTAAATCACACTTCAGTGGCTGGCTGAGGGTTCATCAAACCATCTTCACGCTGATTCTTTGTTATTCCACTCTCGAACAGCGCGCGGAAAAAAATAAGAACGATATATTTCCGTACGAGCTCTTATCTCCCTTATTTTATTATTGCGATCGTAACTCCCTACGTAGGTCGGCATCAAAAAAATATTTTCGCCTTCGAAGGAGAGTGGTGGTCATTTAAATTTCGTGAGAAGATCCCGCTGCAACGAAAAACGACTTTATTTTAATGATTTCCAACCCCAAACCTTTCATCATGCCCATGACACTCTCTCCAATGTTTCTCTATAGTACAAAATGTCCTGCCCTTCTTTGAAATTTCTCGTTGTACTCCGCAATCTTGTCCAATAAGGAACCCACACCGCACAACATTACTCCAAAAGACGACGGACAAGCGTAGTGTAGACAGTCTCCTTAGTAGATGTGTTTCGCCTCAGTGTTCTGCTAACAAAACGCAGTTTTTGATTCGCCTTCCCCACAACATTTTCCATGTGTTCTTTGTAGTTTAAGTTGTTAGTAAATGTAATTCCTAGGTTTTGTTGTATTTATGGCCTTTAGATTTGATTGATTCATCGTGTTACCGAAGATTAACGGATTCCTTTTAGCACTCATGTGGATGGCATCACTCACTACTCTTTTAACTAAAGTAAGATAATGCATAGTACAGAATCCAGATATGTGACTTTGTACATATAAAAAGCCATTTTACCTCAATAACTGAACTACAAAAGTTAGAATCATGGCTGTGAAAATCGAAGAGAAATCCAGTTGAGACGGACGCATTTTCTTTTGTTATAGACTAACATACGAATAAGTTGTTGTTCTGTATGATTCGAATGTTAATAGCACTTAATAACGCTACTAGCCTAACACAGTGCCTACAGAGAACATTTTTTATTTCCTCAGAGGTGTAGCTGCAAACGACATCGCCGTCTTCACCTTGCAGTCCTCCCTGTCCCTGGGCACGTACGTCCAGGCCATCAGCTTGCCCAGCGCTGGTTCAATCCCTGCAGGTATGCCAGCTCATAACCGTAGCTGTTTACTCACAAGCAGAGGGTAGGTGTTTGTCATACTGTCCAAAATATTTAGCAATTTCAGCAAAGCTTTCATATGCTGGTGAGGAAAGAAGTTTGAAGGGGATTGCTTTCTTAGTGAAATCACTCATAAGTGTGGAGCTCTGTGGGTATGGCAAAATATTAATTACTGTTGGGAGTGAGGCAGTAAGATGCATGCTTTTGCGCATTTTACAGGGTATCAATCAGCTTTAGTCGCTACGCACACTTCATCAGCAAAATTACTTCTATGTAAGGGGGGAAATTGAAATGTTTATGTACGACGGGCGTTCAATAAATAGTGCAAAATATCTTTTTTCTGAAAGCAGATTGATTTTAGGATTCCAAAACACCATAATACTCCCCGTCTTTTGGCAACAAAACCTCACTTTTCAACATAATTTCCGTTCAATGCGACTGTCTTACGCCACCTTATTGGGACGTTTTATATGCCAGCATGTAGGCTACCACTCACTGGTCGACGTCGGAGGAAACGTCTTGTTCCATCGATGACATCGTCCACATACTGCTTTCTTCACTGGGCCAAATAGATGAAAGTCGAAAGGTGCGACATCTAGCCTTTAGGCCGGATGAGGAACAATAGAATGAACTTCTGTGAGCTCGTCTCTGGTGAGCAGCTTTATGTGAGACGACGACAAACGTCTCGCGCAGTGACTCACCGTGCTTTTGTTCACTGAAAAGTCTGCACAGACATTCGACAAGGATTATGAATATCCGCGACGCTCTGGCTTCCCAGGAAAACAACTCAGTGACAGTTCACTGGTTGGAACGCACCTCCGTTACAGACGCCATTTTGAAGGTTACGTATAGCGCCGCCACCTATGGGAACTTCATGGAACTACAGGGCGTGAACCTGGAATATTCCATTAGGCCCATAACAAACTCCGCATTTTTTAAACCGAAATTGACCAAAAAAATGTGTTGCATTACTTAAAGAACGCCCCTCGTATATGAGAACACTACCTTACCAGTGTTTTCGAAGCATCTGGGAAAGCGTTGTATAAGGAACTTGTAAAACATCTTTGTAAAGAGATGTCAGAGTCGCTTGTGACCAAGATGGAATAAATCGCAAATTTGATGTATTATTTTGTATATGAGTCACTTGCGACACTATTCAAGAATTTGAGATTCATCTCTGACTTAACAAAAACTTCGGAAAATGGGGAAGCTTTGGGTATAACGTCCTGCTGACGTTGACACCATCCGAGAATGAGCACAAGTTCAGAGCTCGGAAGTATCAGTAAGGAAATTCTCTACGTATTTTTCGAAGCGACCAATTGGACGATTGCTTTAACCAATTTGCAGAAACGATGGGAAACCTAAATCAGAACGGACTGATGGGTGCGTTGGGACAAACTCTTGATGAAAAATAAACTGTTAAATTAAGAGACCTTTTATATTATGCAGCTTCCTTCAAATCTATTGCGACCACCCAAAGTATGATCAAGATTGTGTTGTGAGACCACTTAGTCTGCTAAGCATTGCTTTTTCATCTGACACCAGGTGGATCTACCGCAGTCGTTTCTGGCTGGGGTACAACGGAAACGGCCAGCACACCTGATATTCTGCAGACAGTCGACGTCAGCATCATCGACTACGAAACTTGCAGCCAAAATATCGACGACCTGGATTTGGGAACCAACCCGCTTACGGAGACCATGGTCTGTACGGGACCCATTTATGATGGCATCTCCGTCTGCAGTGTAAGTTACGATTTGCGATATTCCAGGTTGACACATTACATGTTTTTAAATTTGTTTATTAATTTTAGTCTAGTTATCCTAGGCGTGTTTTCAAGAGCGTTGAACTCATTTAGTGACCAAAGGAGGTGAGTACATGCGGTTATTTAGCGAACATAGGAATTATGTTTATCAGTAAACCACAAACGCGTCTTAATTTTTGCCCTGATGCTACACTTAGGATTAAAAAATGCAGGGTATCTGAAAAAGAATGACCTGATTTCAAATCTTCGCATTCATAAAAATACTACAAACATAGGATGAACTGCAAAATTCTCACAAATTCTTAAAGTTTTTGTTGTTCTTTTACAAATGCTCTATGTGTGCTTCAGAAGCACCAAGAACAACACGTAGACAGTAACTGAATTCGTCATAAACGTGACGCAATGTATCCCCTTTAACAGAGGTTATGGTGGGTGTCATTTTGTTCTTCACTTCGTCTTTGTAACAGGGTAAGGGGGAGATCAACACACTTTCCTTACCATATCCCCTCAAGAAGAGATGGTATGAGGTCATGTCCTGGAGGCCAAGAATGCAGGGCAGCGTCTCGGGGTCCCGTGCGCCTTATCCAAAGTTGGGCCAGAGGGTTGTTGAGAAACTGACGTAAGTTGTTGTGCCAGTATGGTAGAGCTCCTGCTTGTTGGAAAATGAAGCCATAGGAATCCTCCTGAAGCTGCGGAAAAAGCCAGTCCCGCAGCATTTGAAGACAGCTCAGCGCTGGATGGGGCGGATGGGACACCGAAGCACTGTTCTGCATTCTTACCCTCCAAGGTCGCCAGACATGACACCATACGATTTTTTGTTGTGAGGATATGTGAAGGGAAGAGCGTCCATCCCCCCTTTACCTCGTGACAGAGAGCAAGTAAAGAATGGAATAACAGTCGCAATAGCTTCTATAAAAGCTGATGCACTGTGTACAGTTTATGGCCAATTTAGCTATTGTCTAGATGTCGTTGTAGTTGCTGCTGGTGGAAAAATACAACATATGTACCAACATAGCTAAACCTTTAAGATTTTGATCAGTGTTTTACACTGTATCCCATATTTGTAGTACGTTTTTATGAATTGTTTGGAGTTTTGAAATCAGGCCACTCTTTTCGAAGCTTCCTCTATAATATTTCCTTAATTGTTCGAAGCACTTTAGGGAGTTGATTTAGCAAATTTCCCAGTTATTGATACTCTACAATGGTTCATACATTCGGACTATTCTCTTAAGTAATCCCGTGTCACTTGGTAATGGCCTACGAGACGATACCCGTAACTACTCTAAAGATATCGTAGGCAGCTGATGCTGTTATTCATTCGAACTGAAAATGTGGCACGCTGGGCCTGTTATGATTAACTCAAGTTTTTTTTTTCCTTTTTTTGTGAAATGTTACGTCTCGCAGAAATGCAGCCATGAAACAAGGCTAAGTGTAAAATAACTGCATAGGTTATTCTTCCTAGAAGAAAGCTTTCTAGGAGTGCTGAGATTTTTCCACTGCCTCATGCGTGTTTCACTGTGTTCAGGGTGATTCCGGTGGTCCCCTGGCTCAGAACGGCGAACTGATCGGTGTGGTGTCCTGGGGAGTGGACCCGTGTGGATACCCAGGCGCTCCGTCCGTCTTCACCAGGGTATCCGCTCATCTTGACTTCATCAACCAAAATCTGTGAAGAAACACCTCACTTGTATAAATGATATTACATATTCTCCGACTGCACTTCATTTCAACTTCTCATAACCATTGTACTAGCTACATCTGAATTTCGAACATATAAATGTGCCATTCCAAAATAGTATTCATCTGTTTTATTTTTTTCCGAACTGTGTGTTAGTTTAATAGTTTTGGTACCGTTTAACTAAATTAACATAAATAAGTGATCTCTGTGTGGCATCGTATGAGATGAATTTTAGTGGCAACACCAAATAAAACGAAACTACATACTACACTACTACTTATATACATTAATCAACACATACCATTTTAAACAAAGGATTTTTTCTCTCTTTGGCATATCAAACAAGATATACTTTCCAAGCAGATTTAAAAAATACAGCAGCCAAGAGCGACTAACTACTGGTGCACTTTTTAACCAGCCTGAATATAAAAGTTACATTATAGTGTAAGTAGTAGAGACGACTGTAAAGTTGAAAACAAGTTACAAATAGCACATCCACAGCAGGATTTGTTAAAGAAATGATACTACATATGTCGAACATTTAACACTAGCATACCAGATAATCGTAATCACAAATAGCAACAATATATGCTCCATATTAAAACCATAGACCTGCTATAGCTAAATCACCATAGCAGAATACAACCATACAATAAATGACCAGGTATGTATACTCATTTGCTCACAGGAAGTCTAAAAGCTTAGTGCCAAGAGACACATGCAGCCTGCAATATGAGAAGAGTTGTAAACACTTGCCGACCCTTGATCATTAGTATATCTTAGCAAGACGAAGACCGTCCCAATAATTCTGACGCAAAGTATATTTGTCGTGCTGTAGGAGTACGCCTTCCAGTTCAACTGCAGAGAAAGATCAGACTGTGCAGTCGACAAAGGTATTTAATCGTCAGGACCAGTGTTGCTATTTTACTCACGTTCTTACTGGTCCATGGACAAGTAGCAGCGGTGACCGAGCGGTTCTAGGCGTTTCAGTCCGGAACCGCGCAACTGTTACGGTCGCAGGTTCGAATCCTGCCTCGAGCATGGATGTGTGTGATGTCCATAGGTTAGTTAGGTTTAACTAGTTCTAAGTTCTAGGGGACTGTTGACCTCAGATGTTAAGTCCCATAGTGCTCAGAGGCAATTTACCAGGTAGCAATACTGCAGTACGGCCAGTCAAACTGATGGAGTTTCTCTGTAATAACAATCGAAATGTCCTTAGTTTGATCAGATCGCTACACGGTTCACTCCGAGGAAAACCTAAGGGAAACTGGCACCGTCCATGAAAGCATACGCACATATATCTGACAACTCCTTTTCAGTTACTGATGTCCACCGATGGGACAAGGCATCTCGAACTCTATGCACGATTTAACATCCAGATGAATTTAAGAAAAGGCTGAAGCACTTTTTTGTGTCCCTTTGATTAGTTTTTCCACAAGTGCTGAAGAACACGTCCACTTTTCACTGACAAACAGTGAAGCAAATGTTCATTTCTTTTGCAAGTTTGTCTTCTTTATCGTTTCGTTTCTGATGTAGTCATGTAATTTGACCTCCTCTCTTTATTGTGTTCATCTTAATCCCTCCGTCCGTCGCACCTCTTCTCTCATGCTCATCACTGCAGTAGGCCGCAGTATAAATCCCGTTTTTTCTGCTACGGTAGCTACTGTTTACACGATTTCTGTCAAAACCACTCCTGAGTTCTGGATTCCATACTAGATGTAAGACCTCCCGTTAACAGGTGTATGATATTGAATATACTAAAGGCCCTAATACTTCCAAGATTGATAAATAAATAAATAAATACAGAATTGTCTTTTTTGGATTACAGCCTCGCTGAAATTCTTAAATGACGATGTCTTCGGTATTGACTGAACTACTTATTGCGACTTACACTATCACACAATAAGCTTTTAACTGATGTTCTAGTGATTAAACGCTGTGGCGCGGCAGAAGTTGTGCGGGTTGCTGTAGTGGCCCCTGCAGGCCGCCTCTAGTTATAACGAGGCGGCCGTACTGCTGTGTTCAATTTTACTCTGGATAATATTGCTGAGAATGATCATGGAAATGGTTGGGTGACTGTAGCTATAGTACGGTACCCTGGAGACAACGTGGCATCAGTTGGAGGACTTGAGAGCTTTAATGAAAGGGACATTATTGCTTACCGTACTTTTCAAATAAGTGAGTTCTATGATAGGACAAAAGCAGAGTCATGTTTTATGGCTTCAACCGCTATGGTCCTACACTCAAGGAATCATCGTAAAATAAGTGAAAGGGAGTCTGCCTGTGTGTATGTTAAAGGCGGAGGCAATTGTGCCAAAATTAAACTCGTTGGTGATCTTGCACATTATTGTAGAAATTGAATAAAGTTCAATTCCTTATCTCCTTCCTTTATACCCCATCCTTTCATTTTTTTTTTTAAATATTGATTTCGGCTGTGTAGTTGCAGCGATGTGGCGCGAGTTGCTGCGCAGTGTTTGGTGCAGAGGAGCTTTTTCACTGACTCTAATTATCCTTTGTCCATATGAAAACCAGTTAAATGATGCACTCACTATGTATATGACTATTTTTAATTAGCGTCTGCCTCAGGCAAGCAACTTGATCAAAAAAATAAATTCGTTATTTCAGCAATCAAAAGTTGAGACAATCGTTGAATGATTACAGCTAAAATTGGAAACGACGAACTCAATTAATGTGACTTTTGCGGTCCTACGTAAGTACCTGAAAGACTGGTGTCCGTGAGATTGCTGTTCTAGTATGATGCATTATTCTCCAGAGCTTGTGAATATTAAAGGCGATATACGGGATGTTACATTTGGTTCTTGACGCCAAGGTACCTCACAGGAGGATGCGATCAAGGATGAGCCATCTTTTGATAAAATAAATTGAACTGGGATATCAGAGACCATATGTCCTGCTATAAATGTTATTTCAGTTGTAACGCGGGAAAGAACAATTGGTTTGCTGACGTATTCTATTGGTTGAAAATAAATGAAAGGTCCTAAAGCAAAATGAAATAAATCTGGTAGTTAATTATACCGGCAAATTGATGGTGGTTAAAGTTCAGTAGGTCTATTTGGAACAGTTAAAATACTAACATCTTCCATTTCACTGTACTAATGCTTCTACGAACTGTTAAATGCTGTTTAAAAAAGTACATCGATGTCTTAAAAAACCATAGATGTTTCTATATGTCGATAGATAAGAAGTTTCGAGTAACTGTCATGTACCAAAGTACATGTCTATTTACACGCTATTATTTGCAGAAACTCTTTTTCCAATATCTTGAAACGTTTATGAAGTATGAAGGGTATTGCAGCTGCGTGATCCGCACTGTACTCTGACAGAGCTGGGTCCATTAACTGCTACCAAACCTCGAGACATACAGACCAGTATCTCTACAACAGGGGAAGTTACCATTCTGCTCTCAAGTCACAATACAATTTTGATATGTTACCTAGTTTTCATACATTGCACTGTATGATCTAAAATCAAGTAATCGCATGGACTTCACTATGTGTTTTTAGCACTGCACACACTTAAAATTTCGTGCGCTGGGTTATTTAATTTCTATGCTTTACGGTAACTATGGCGACCAACGAAAGGAAATCCAATCTGTAGTAGAGAGAAGGTGTTGGGCACTGCATCAAGAAGTTGATGCAGGACCTCATAAATAGCAAAAAAATCAGATTTTTTAATGAATAGATTTCTTAAAATCGACTGAGAAGTATTTCATAGCGGCCATCTCCTCCGCCCTAGTCTCGCCGAGACCTGATTTCGTAGCTATTTGGCATAGCTTATGTCGCACCCAGTGCGTTCTGCGGTAGGTGGCACAAAGTTCCCTATGTCAAGCATCAAGCCAAGAAGTTCCACATGTGCAAACCACATTTCCCGACACAGTCGGTTCGCCTGACAGCCCTGTAGCTCCTGCTAAGTGTACGATGTGTGGCCCCCTATTGGAACTGTCCTGTTCAGGAAAGTTATATGTGCTTGCAGGGGCATACAGAGCACCCTGGTTAACCTGCCAGTAGAGGCAGCGGTACCAGTACGAGTAGAATGTTATCCACACACAAGCTGCTCTGTAGTGTTTATCGACACACAAGTTGCTCTCTAGTGTTTCTCAAATACTACTAAAGACAACATTTGGTAAAAACTTTTGACGTCTTTGGAACTTATAGACTCATATGTCAGCTTCTTGATGTACTGCCTATCTTTTTGTTAGTGGTCATAGTTGTTGACATATTCTTATTTTACAATAGGTTGCAATGAAAAACTGAGAAACTATGAGCAAACATTTGGTGCACACTGTTGCACATGATATTTAGGTAACAGATTTAATTTTTTTAGAGGATCTATATCTGTCTCCAATCTTGAGAAAGTGGGTTTTATGTGAGTCTTATGTGTGCCACGACACGGTATAATTCCCAACACGTTCCACAAAATATTCATGATATCGAAATGAGTATTTACGAAATGATATCACTCAAACAGAAGAGTACTTTTCCATGTGGCTAACATGTGAACCTTCTGTAAACATAGATAGAAGTAACTATGATTTTTAATGGAATAATGTAATCGCCATTGTAGTGAAGAAAGCGAAGAAATTGCAATTCCGTTTTAATATTATCAACAAGTTTTTCTGTTAGTTATTCTTCTGACATATCCTCAGTTGTTTATTTAATAACGGCCTATGATTTAGGATTCCATAGCAAATACAACTGCAGTAGCGTATTATTGAGGTGAAGTTGCGAAAATTTCAGTATATTTTGGGATAAGGAGTAAAATTTAACATGACAACAATAGAAATTTTGCGTTACTCACAACTCGCCACTGATGACAGTTCTCCGAAGAAGAAGGACATGGAAGGTGAAAATAAAACACAATTTATGTTACATAAATTTTTTTTTAAAACATTATCAACCAGATCGTTTATGTAAATCGTAAAAAGTGCCCTGGGGCACACCTAATCTTACGCTTGATTTTGTTGAAGTCTCTGTCTGTTAGAAAACTTTCTACCCAACCGCATATGCTATCGGACAGACCGTAAGCGCGCACTTTGTGGAATAAGCGACAGTGCGGGACTGAGTAGAACGTCTTTCGAAAGTCGAGGAATATGACATCAACCTCGGGGGCCGGTAACTAGTGCCTGTTATATATCATGCACAAAGAGGGCCAGCGGTGTCTGGCATGGCCACTGTTTCCGAAAATCGTGCTAGTTTCTGCAGATGCGTTTCTCAGAGTCTAGAAAGGTCATTTACGTCTGAACACAAAATTGTACACGAAGATGTGGTGGAATCGGCGTAAGCGGACAGGAAGTCGAAACCAGAACAAAACGTAGACAAACAGAAGCGACGGCGTTTTCACGGTAGAAACAGTTTTACGAACACCAAATGGGAAACGGGCAGCTGAACAAAAGAAAGAAAAAAATATTACCAGATGGAGGCTTCATGGAGACTGCGTACCGCTTATTTACTTTTTTAAATGAGGTCCTTTGTTCATCTGCAAGGAAATACAAGGAAGAAAATTTCTCATATTAGGACTAGTGGAAACACTTTTGGAATAATTGTTTTGTCACTTTCCTGTTTCTTTTGAAGCATCCGATAAGATAACTGGATGTACGTCCATTACCTGTACTCATTGCAAAGAAGAGAGAATCGACCCAGTCATCTTTCCTGAGAAATTAAACATAGTCCATTATAAATCTACATCTACATATCTACATCTATTTTGTTTGAAGTGTATTTGGCGTTTGTGGTGTTTGATTTGTGTGCATGTGCGTATGAGTGTGTGTTCAGGACGGGAGCAGAGAGAGAGAGAGAGAGACAGAGAGAATGGGAGTTTTTTTCATGATTAGTTTTACTGTGGGAGTTATTTGAATAGTTCTTCAATTGTGACAAAGAGGGTTTTGTTGCACAGCGATGTGTATTCATTCAGTACTTTTTAAATGTAATAATAGTGGCCTTTGGTTCCTTTGTCAGCGCTGAAATGATATTTAAGGTTCGGTACGACTACCTGTCTTCTCAAAGAACGCTGTGGACTTGGCCTTGTCAATGTTCATGATCGATCAGTGTCTCTATGCACCTCAAGCTTTGGCGACGATGCACGAGCTTACTCACGGAGGCTCTGGCACCATCTTCCTTTGACCCTCCGGTGGCGCTTTCTGAGATACTGCTGTCATTTTTCTACTGTGGGAGGTTTTTACCTGGAGTATAGCCACCTACAGGACGTTCTCCCTGCCTCTCGCCTACCAACGGCCAGTAACATGTATCGTACTCTGCTTCGCCACTGGTCGCCTAATGTCGTCGAACTGAAATGTCCAACCTTGTATTGGAACATAGTACGGTGCACTGTCAACGCGGTAACGCTAGATTCAGACATACATTCGACCTGGTACTTGATGGTGAACAGGAAACAGACACTCGAGAGAGCATCTATAGGATCCACCTTGCAGATTCGACTGTATATGTGAACTGCAACGTTCTAGATGCAGACTTATATAGGTTTCATTGTAGGCCGGCGGAAGAGATGTATTTTGTGTGTCAAATTTTGGCTTTCTTTTTACGGACGTCGCCCACGTATGTCGATTCAAGCACTCTCCTCTACCTGGACACTGTTTATTACCCGAGGATGAAACAACGTTGTCATGGGGATCAGAGGTCACGCGATTCATTATTTGTTTGGAGGTGGTGTCATAGGACTCATGAATTTTTGGAACTATTTAAACGATCGTCATTGTGCTATTAAAGAACGCTAAGTACAGTCAATACTTTTCGAACTTCATGTGAAACACCTTCCACGATCCGCTCCGCAGCTGAATTATTTATGGCAGGAGAAAAATTTGATACGTTCACACGTAAGAGATGAACAAATAACGGTATCTACACGACATTACGAGAAGACATACCATGAGGATGGGGCGGCGGCGTCCTTGGTGTATCGGCGCCGCATGTGCGTGTTCCAGAAGTGTATCTTTGTGTTTGTTTTCTTTATATTCAGAGACAAGTCAAGGAAAAGGTCAATGTACAAATAAATAAATACCTCCTGTGGCCATTTACTAGTCCGTATGTTTCTGTTTGGGGACAGAAACATTGTGTCCATGCCTCGTAAAATAACCCCTGCGCAATTTGCCCCTGTGGCAATTTCCAAAAGAAAGGGGGATAACGTCTTTGATCAGAAATTAAAACGTCGTCCACCCCGGGTGCGAGCCCCGCACCGCTTAAATCTTAAATAATAATCAGTACTGGCGGCCGAATACTTCCGGTATAAGAAGTCACCCTCATTCTGCCAATGGCAGAGAGGACAGAGGTTCAGGGTACTCTTTTGCTCTTCGGGTGGGAAACTGCCCCTAAAGGCGGAAGAATTATCAACAATAAATGGCATGAAGATGCAGAAAACAATGGGAATCACTTCATAAAATACACACAATTTCTATCCACAGGCCACGTGGCCTTTTACTGAAAAACTGTCGCGATGATCTCATTGGTAAAATGTTCCCGAATAGTCCCCTTCTCGTATCCCCGGGAGCGGACCGCCAAGAAAGGGTGACAATGAGAAACGATTGAATAACCATCGACAGGGTAACGTTCCACTAGTCGGTGCGTGGAATGTCAGAAGCTTGAACAAGGTATGGAAGCTAGAAAATCTGAAAAGGGAAATGCAAAGAAAACAAGGATTTCTGGTCAGATGAGTAAAGGGCAATATCAATAGCAGCAGGAAATGGTATAACGGGAGTGCGTTATGAACAGGGACGTAGGGCAAAGTGTGTTAATGCGAACAGATGAGTGATAGAGCTATTTTCGTCAGAATCTACAGCAACGGTAGTTATGGTATGCCTGCCAACGCCGCAAGCTGAAGAGGTAAAGTATAAATGCAGTACGTAAAGTGAGATGAAAATCTAATAGTCATGGGGATTCGAATGCGGTTGTAGGAGAAGGAGTGGAAGAAAGGGTCGTGGGAGAATGTGGGCTTGGTACTAGGAATGACAGAGGAGGAAGAATAATAGAATTCTGCAGTAAATTTCAGCTAGTAATAGCAAATATTCTATTCAAGAATCGCAGGAATGGGATTCCGAAATCAGATACTGGATTGTAAGGCGCACCCAGGAGCAGATATAACTCAGATCACAATGCAGTAGTGATGAAGAGAAGGCTGATGTTTAAGAGATTAGTAATGAAGACGCAATACGCTAAGAAGTGGAGGACGGAACTACTAAGGAATGACGATATGCTTGAACTTCTCTGAGGCTATAGATACTGAAATAAGGTCGAGCTCAGTCGGCTATTACATTTGAAGAGAACTGGACATTTCTAAAAACGGCACTCACAGAAGGTATAAAGAAGGTAACTGAGGAGAAAACCTGGCTAACAGGAGAAATACTTCAGTTGATGGACGAGATAAGGAAGTACAAAAATGTTCAGGACGATTCAGGAGTACAGAAATACCAGTCATCTAGAAATGAAATAAAGAAGAAATGCAGGGAAGTTAGGACGAAATGGGTGCACGAAAAATGTGAAGATATCGAAAAGAAATAACCGTCGGAAGGACTGATTCAGCATATAGAAAGATCGAAAGAACTTTCGGCGAAATTAAAAATAAGGAAGGTAACATTAAAAGTGCAAAGGTAATTCCGCTGTTAAATGCGGAGGAGGGAGCGAGTAGGTAGAAGGACTACACTGAAGGCCTCTAGGAGGGGGAAGACTTGTCTGATGATGTGATAGAAGAGACAGAGAAGACATATTGGAATCATTATTAGAATCTCAATTTAAAAGAGCTTTGGAAGACTTAAGGCCAGATAAGGCAGACGGGATGCATAAGATTCCATTAGAATTTCTAAAATAATTTGCGGGAAAACGATTATTCACGTCGGTGTGTAGAATGTATGAGTCAAGCGATATAGGCCTACAATTCGATTTTCGGAAAAATGTCATCCACACAATTTCGATGACAGCAAGAGCCAACAAGTGCGAGAATTACCGCACAATCAGCTTCGGAGCTCATGCATCCATGTTGCTGACAAGAATAATATACAGAAGAATGGAAAAGAAAATTTAGGATGTGATACATGACGATCAGTTCGGCTTTAGGAAAGGTGAAGGCATCAGAGAGGAGGCGATTCTGACATTGTTGTTGACAATGGAAGCAAGACTAAAGAAAACTCAAGACACGTTCACAGGATTTGGCGACCTGGAAAAAGCGTTCGAAAATGTCAAATAGTGCAAGATGTTCGAAATTCTCAGGAAAATAGGGGTAAACTGTAGCGGGAAGCGGGTAATTTACAACATGTGCAAGAGCCAATTGGCATTTATCAGGATGGAAGCCAAATAACGAAGTGATCGGATTAAAAATGGTGTAAGTCGTGGATGTTGACTTTCGTACCTACAATAATGGAAATAAAAAAAATGTTCATGAGTGGAATTAAAATTCAAGGTGATCCGATATTAATGATACGATTCACTAATGACACTGCTATGCTCAGTGAAACTAAAGAAGAATTACAGGATGCGCTGAATGAAATGAACAGTGTAATGAGTATAGAATATGAACTGAGAGTACATCGAGGTAAGAAGAAGGTAATGAGAAGAATTGAGAACAGTGAGAATTTTAACATCAGAATTGAGGCTCACGAAGTAGACGAAGTTAAGTAAACTAATCCATGACAGACGGAACAAGAAGGACATCAAAAGCAGACTAGCACTGGCAAAAATGCCATTCCTGGCCAAGAGAATTATTTGCGATGAATCATTATCAAACATAGGCTTTAATTTGAGGAAGAAATTTCTGACAATGTACGTGTGGAGCACAGCATTATATGGTAGTGAAAAATGAACTGTGGGAGAACTGGAACAGAAGATAATCGAAGCAGTTGAGATGGGGTGCTACAGACGAATGTTGAAAATTAGGCCGACTGGTAAGATAAGGAATGAGGAGATTCTGCACGGAACCGGAGAGGAAAAGAATATGTGGAAAACACTGACAAGAAGAACGGACAGGATGATAGAAAATATGTTAAAACATCAGCGAATTACTTCGACGGTACTAGAGGGAGTTCTAGAGGGTAGAAACTGCAGTGGAAGACAAAGATTGGAATATATCCAGCGAATAATTGAGGTCGTTAGTTGCAAGTGCTACTAAAAAAAAAAAAAAAAAAACAAAAAGGTAAAATAAATAAATAAATGTCGTGTGACTAGGACCTCCCGTCCGGTAGACTGTTCGCCTTGTGCTATTTCGATTTGACGCCACTTCGGCGACTTTAGGACAATACAACACCCAGTCCCTGAGCGGTGATAATCTCCGACCCAGCCAGGAACCGAAACCGGGCCCTTAGGATTGACATTCTGTAGCGCTGACCACTCAGCTACCGAGGGCGGACAAAAAGGTAAAGTGATATTCAGTTCTATTTCAAGCCCCACTCTGTCGATGCTATTGTACCGAAGTAGTTGTATATTACCACAGGTATAATAAAAACAGTCATTTAATGAATTCATCATCTTTAAATATTTATTAGTGAAATCTTGACCTATAATGTTATGGAAAATATAGCACGTCAATTAATGTGCAAAGTCATTTAAAGATTCTTCCGATCTATTGAGAATGTGCTGTTGTAGTAGGTCGTGCACTACAATCTTATCTGGTGTATTCTTATGTAATGAAATGTAATTTTCTGATTGTTCAGCGACGCTAGCTAGAAACTGCAGAATGTTTACGAGTCGGATAGCCAAGATTACTTTTCTTGTCATAGAAATTCTGATTTTCTGATTACGATTAATACCAGCTAGGATGGACGGTGTGTACTTCTATATATTCTCCATTCGCATAATGCATACGTCGTCCAAAAAAGTATCAGGCGAGTTCAGCCAAGAGTATATCAATGCACTAATTTTTTATTACCAGGCACACGTATTATCATTACCCCATTATGTACATTCGTTTTTACTCTGTATATATTACAGTAATGGGGTATTATTTGCGATGAACTCGGTGCAGTGAGAAGCTCGTTTAGGCACCCATTCATTTGTAACGGTTTAGACTTTTCATTTGTGTCACAGTTAACTTCAGGCCGATGCAAAAATGGTTTCTTGACGTAGGCGTCAGCATTAATGCTTTCCTAGTACTGACAGCGCAGTATACGCTCTTTCTGTAATAAAGCTGCTGTTTAGAAAGCGTAGAAAGAATCTGTCCTTTTCCTATCACTTAAAATAATCACCTCTATATGCATAGGTTAGGTTAGTCTGTCCAGCAAAACCTTTGCAATACTTCAACGGGCAAACCAAGTGAAAATATTACTTTGCCGGTAAGCATGATTGACAAACATCGATGGATGCTGACATCGGTAAGATTTGGTAGTACTGATAATATAGATGACCAGTTCACTACAGGGTCCTTACAAGTCGCAAACGCATGAAAGATGTCATATAGCTTTGAAGGCCACAGTTAAAGTATGCATGGTTTCCTCCGAGAGGATGGTGTAGTTCTTCATACGTCATGCCCTAGCTCCCTTTCCTGCCATAGTAATTGGTAATGTTGTGTCCGATTCACTTCTCTTGCTGACTCCCCTTGTAGTGGATCTAACACAGCGTTGTACACAGTGGTTCCGTATTCGAACCGAGAGCTTGCCAACGTGGTATTTGCTTGCGGAGAGGCAAATGACAACAGGCGGGCAATGAGGTTCTATCAGAAGACCTATCCCCACCGACAACAGTCACAGAATTCGACGTTTTCAGCAGTGTTTCGTCGTTTGTCTGAAACAGAGGCGTTTCACGAAGCAGGAAATCACGAACGATGTACTCGAAATGCTCGGACACCAGTCTTTGAGGAAAATGAGAATAACACTGTGGAAGGCGACCTCCGCGTCAGTACCAGGCGGTTGGCCCACCAGTAGAGGGCAAGCCAGACGACCGAGCGGAACATTCTCCATGACAATTGTTATTACTCATAGCGTGTGCAGGACTTTACACATCCGGAACAGTTTTATCTCTGATTCTTTCACCAGGCAACCACGACTCCGGGATTTGTGTGATCCATCGTATTCAAAGTGCAGTGACCTGCACCTTTATAATGAGTGGTATCTTCAGCTTTCATAACAGGCACCTGTGGCATAATAAGCAGAACCCCCCATGATGTGGTGACAGCGAATCATAAGCATCGGTGCAGCCGGAATATGTGGTTTGGGATAACTGGCGACCGTATTTTGGGATCAGGCCTCGTTCCACGTCGCCCAACAAACTGGAACTGTCGGCGTTTCTTGCAAGTACCTTCCCCCCTCCCCCCCCCCCCCCCCCCGCCCCACCCCTAACCACTGCTGGACGAAGTGCCATTGATCATTCGAAGGGTGGTGTGGCTGCTACATGATTTTGCTCCAGCCCACTTCACCGTTAACGTCCGGACGCATCTCAATCGTATCTTCCCTGGTGGATGAATCAGAGGAGGGGGCACAGTTGCATGACCTGCTTGTCCACCGGATCTCAATACGTCCGATTTTTCGTTATGGGGCCATCTCAGATGTATCGTGTATGTAGAACGCATTCCAGATGCGGAGACACTGGAGCAGCGTATTCATGCTGCCTCTGGAACTATTCGGTTGCAGCCTGGCCGATGTGAACCTGTGAGACAGAACATGGGTGCGTTGAGGCACATGGAGACCATTTTCAGCACATACTGTAACAGTGGCTGCGTGGTACAGCGCGTATTAAACCTCAGTCTCTGTAACAACGTATGGTTGAATAAATGGTCTCTAACACGAAAACCTTGCATATCCGGACGTAAGTACATTAGACATTCTTTGTTTCGTATCTTCTCATTGATCAGTCCATAGAATTTGTACACTGTGGAAAAAAATCACCGTGTATACCCTGTATTTCACAGTAAAACCATAGTCTCTCACTCAAAGCGAAAAGGTGTGTCATCGAACCCAGCAGTAATGTTCTACAGGTCCAAAAACAGTAGCTATTATAAGTGTGTAGTATATCATGTCCAGTATATTATTCATTTTGTGTTCTGAGCAAGTAACGGAGAACAAAAGCAAATTTCCCTTTTGCAGTGTGTATTCCGGGCCACCTAGAAACCCAAACAAACACGACTCCAAAAGCATCTCTTGAAGGGACGTCTTTAGGCAACATAATCACAACAACGCTGTTATTGTTACACATATGCATACCAAAGTTGTACACTTAAAGTTGTCTGAAACAGAACACATCTTCGGTAGGTGTCTTGGGTGTTTAAAGAGCTTTCAGCAAATTATTACTTAACAAAAGTCTGAGTCTGTTTCGTGGCATTCATCACGATATTGACTCAGAGCTGTGGTATAGCTAAAATTTAATGTAGATGACTTTGTAGAGTTATTACACTGAAGCGCCGAAGAAACTGGTATAGACATGCGTATTCAAGTACAGAGATATGTAAACAGCCAGAATACGGTGCTGATGTCGGCAACGCCTATATAAGACGACAAATGTTTGGCGCAGTTCTTAGATCGGTTACTGCGGCTACAATGGCACTTTATCAAGATTTAAGTGAGGTTGAACGTGCTGTTATAGTCGATGCACGAGCGGCGGGATACAGCATCTCGGAGGTAGCGACGAAGTGAGGTTTTTCCGAACGACCATTTCACAAGTGTACCATGAATACCAGGAATCCGGTAAAACATCAAATCTCCGACATCACTGCGGTCGGAAAAAGATTCTACAACGACGCGACCAACGACGACTGAAGAGACTCCTTCAACGTGACACAAGTGCAACCTTTCTACAGATTGCTGCAGATTTCAATGCTTGGCCATCAACAAGTTTCAGTCAACGAAACATCATCGATATGGGTTTTCGGAGTCAAAGGCCCACTCGTGTACTCTTGATGACTGCACGACACTAAGTTTTACGCCTCGCCTGGGCCGGTGAACACCGGCATTGGACTGTCGATGACTGGAGACATGTTGCCTGGTCGGACAAGTCTCGTCTCAAATTGTATCAAGCGGATGGATGTGTACGGGTATGAAGACCACCTCATGAATCCACGAACCCTGCACGTCATCAGGGGACTATTTAAGCTGCTGGAGGCTCTGTAATGATGTTGGGCGTGTGCAGCTGGGGTGATATGAGACCCCTGATACGTCTAGATATGACTCTTACAGGTGACATGTACGTAAGCATCCTGTCTGATCACCAGCATCCATTCATGTCCAATCTGCATTTCGACGGACTTGAGGAATTCCAGCAGGACAATGCGACACCCCACACGTCCAGAATTGCTACAGAGTTGCTCCAGAAACACTCTTCTGCATTTAAACACTTCCGCTAGCGACCAACCTCCCCAGACTGGAACATTATTAAGCATATCTGGGATGTATTGCAAAGTGCTGCTCAGAAAAGATCTCCACCCCCTCGTATTTTTATAGATTTATGGACAGTCTTGTAGGATTCATGGTGTTAGTTCTCTGCAGCACTACTTCAGACATTGGTCGAGTGCGTGCTACGTCGTGTTGCGGCACTTCTGCGGGCTCATGAGGGCCCTACACGATGTCAAGCAGGTGTACTAGTTTCTTTATCTCTTCAGTGTAGTTTATCCATTAATGAGGGTCGTGTGACGGTTATCTGCGTGAATATATATTTCTCATAATCCCTCCTATATCTACGAGATACAGTACTTCCGAATTGTCCTCTATACCAACCACACCATGGTTCTTTGAACCTGGCGTATTGAATGGTATGTAGCAGTGTGTGCTCGCAGAACTGCTCTCTGAAAATCCTCCATGTCTGACCAACGTACATAGCATCACAGTCACTGCATTTTGCCTTTTGTATTCCTGATCCCGACATCCTGTCGAAACGTTCAGAACATCGGAAACTGTATCTACTCGTAAAACCAACGTTCACATTAATTTTACGGAAGGCCTGCGTGATCTTATCAGAGATGAACTTATGTACTCGATGCTCGAATATATATTAACATTACGTCTATTCTGAGAAAGAGTATTTTACCGTTGCAAATTAGAATCCTTCCTAATAACCTTGTTATGAATTATATCTATAATTTCAGATCAAAAGACATTGTTTGAATCCATATCCTTCAAAAATTTATTTTCTTTCTGAATTTATATGGCATCAAGAGGTAGCTTGAGTAATCTGCTCACGAGGCTATGAGAAAGAGCCGTTTTGCATCTACCGAAGTGCAAGGGTAGCGGCATCACAAGTCGTAAGCTTCATAAACATGGCGAAACTGCGATCACCATTCTTATTAATGAATGTAGTGTCCAAGAAATTAATTCTATCCCCTATTTGTTGTTCACATGTGAATACACTATTTCAGTAGAAGTCGTTGAAACTGCGTAGTACTTCTCAAGTCCATTACCTACTCAGTTATACAGTGAAATGGTGTCATCCACATACCGGTCCTTAGTCATGTCATTCAACTCTGGACGCTGAGTAACGCCAACATTCCCAAATAGCTAAGGAAAATGCTTGCCAAAGTACCGGACAGGCAGCATTCCATGGCAAGTCCATCCTGTTGTTGGTGAAACTCACCGTTAAAACAGCCAGGGATGGCATTTTAAACTTTAAGAGGTTATTTTTCACAATGTTAGAGATTTATATCACTAGTACAGTGGAATGTAGGTTAGTTGCATCTAACGAAATCCATTTGTAGCCTACCGAGATCGTTACATCTTTCGTACTGTTTACTATGTCATAGGTGTCTATAAGTGAAAAGTTACCGTCGAAAATAAAATTCTTAACCAGTATGTCATTAACTTCACTAGATAACTTGTGTGCAGGGAAGCCAATATAATTCAGTATAGGTCACATAGGAATATTGGTGTTACGCACTTTAGGTTGAGCGCTAAGCCTAGCTGCACGTGCGTTCACCGTTCCTACTCTTCTACCCTATTTCTCATCGAACGCAAACGATGCACCTTTGATACCTTGTTTGATCTGTACACTGAAGTTCTTAGTGGGATCGTGGTTACCCTTAATGATACTATTGAAACTTCCTCGCAGATTAAAACCGAGTACCGGACCTAGATAGGAACTCGGGACCATTGCCTTTTGCGGGCAAGTGCTCTACCGACTGAGTTGCCCAAGCACGTCTCACGACCCGCCTTCACAGCTTCAATTCTGCCAGTACCTCCTGTAGTGTCATTTTGGAAACATCCCCCAGGCTGTGGCTAAGCCACGTCTCCGAAATATCCTTTCTTCAAGGAGTGCTAGTTCTGCATGGTTCGCGGGAGAGCTTCTGTGAAGTTTGGAAGGTAGGAGACGAGGAATTAACAGAATTGAAGCTGTGAAGGCGGGTCGTGAGTCGTGCTTGGGTAGCTCAGGTGGTAGAGCACTTTCCCAAGAAAGGCAAAGGTCCTGAGTTCGAGTCTCGGTCCGACACACAGTTTAAATCTGCCAGGAAGTTTCATATCAGCGCACATTCCGCTGCAGAGTGAAAATCTCATTCTGGAGTGATACTATTACTTTCAAAGCACCCATTCACTTAACAAATGTAATCTCTCGCATACATTATGACCAGGGTATTCCCTTCGCTAGCTTTAAGTTCTACAGAATCTTTCTTTTTAACTTTTTGCTGATCCTACCTAGAATCCGTTCATCGCTTGTACAGCCATTTGTGCAACCGTTCTCATTATAATTACTGTTATTCTAAGTAAGGTAATAGCGTCCGCCATACTATTGACAACATTTTGCTGTGCCTTGCTAACCTTATTAAGATTCAAAACCCTCTTAACTTTAACAATTAAAGATTTAATATTTGTATTACGTAACCTCCTGTTAATAGCATACTTATTACCTTTCATTAACAGATCTAATTCATCATTAAATTTCCTTTACTTTACGTCTATGACCTTTTGTCAACAGATTACCGGTTCCGGTCTACAATGACATCTTCAGACCTGTTATATAAAAACAATGCCCTAATGTACTGCAGCCATAGTGGTACCGTCACTGCACATTAGGACATTGATTTTATAAAAGAGATGTGAAGATGGTCATTGCAGACCGAAACCGGTATTCTGTTGACAAAATGTTTGTGACCATAGACGTAAAGTAAAGGAAATTTATTCTATATTTGGATTACTGTTTTATTCGTGACAGTGTCGTAGCTTGTAATTCGTCTTTCTTAAAAGCCACATTTGTATTGTTAACAAGTCTATCAAAGAATTTAAAATCACTAAATGTCTTATGGGTAGCCCCCACTACTCTTTTGTTGTCTATTAAGCATTAGAACTTTCTTCTCACGAGTCCTTACTATTCTATATCTTTTACAACCTACTAACTTTCCAACATATTGTAGTAAACTGTATAAATCATTAATACTCAACACTTAACTCAGTTTCTAGTGTTATGAGGAAACACATTTGGATAAATTGTCCTACTTGCAATAAAGATGCCTAAGTTCCATTCTCATTCATAAAGCTTCACTCTTCGATTTAACTATGCGGCTAAGCAAGTCACACTTTCTAATCTCAATTTGTGGAAACTTACATATAACACCCAAAACCTGCTAAGGTATGTTGAGTCTCTGGTAATACATTAAGTAAAGTGGGAGTGCATCCGGATACGTAGTACTTCAATAATGATAACAAAACCAACGGCTGTATTTGTATCTTCCGTTGTTTATTCTTCTCAGTGCATGCTACCAGTTTCGACAACACATGGTGTCATCGTCAAGCCATTGCATATGGAAACATACACAAGACAATAGAAGAGTATGAGAGCACAGACAACATAAATCATACTTGATAACTAAAAAGAGGTAAATCACATCATTAAATTACATAATCAAAATGTGGTATTGTTACACAAACAAAACAAAATTACCCTCTTTATATATATATATATAATTTGAGTCACTTTCAGACCTGCATAGCAAACTCTGGTTCTTCCATGGGGGGCAAATACCATTTTTACACCCAGGCCACTGACAGAGAACATCTTGAAAGTACTCATCAAATACCTATCAGCTCAAACATCGGCACTAGGATGTCATCGAGTCTCCGTCCACCATGCCAAGTCGAGGAATGAAGCCACTAATAAACTAATGGCCAAACCGATGTACTGTGTTACCCTTCCTGAAGGACAAGCTAGTGACTAAATCTACGATATAGTCACTTCTTAGACACTAAGGTGCAAATGGAAACTTACAGTCCAAAAGAGGTACTGCTGCAGTGTAAACGCTACCTCTACATCTACATCCATACTCCGCAAGCCACCTGACGGTGTGTGGCGGAGGGTACCTTGAGTACCTCTACCGTTTCTCCCTTCTATTCCAGTCTCGTATTGTTCGTGGAAAGAAGGATTGTCGGTATGCCTCTGTGTGGGCTCTAATCTCTCTGATTTTATCCTCATGGTCTCTTCGCGAGATATACGTAGGAGGGAGCAAAATACTGCTTGACTCCTCGGTGAAGGTATGTTCTCGAAACTTCAACAAAAGCCCGTACTGAGCTACTGAGCGTCTCTCCTGCAGAGTCTTCCATTGGAGTTTATCTATCATCTCCGTAACGCTTTCGCAATTACTAAATGATCCTGTAACGAAGCGCGCTGCTCTCCGTTGGATCTTCTCTATCTGTTCTATCAACCCTATCTGGTACGGATCCCACACTGCTGAGCAGTGTTCAAGCAGTGGGCGAACAAGCGTACTGTAACCTACTTCCTTTGCTTTCGGATTGCATTTCCTTAGGATTCTTCCAATGAATCTCAGTCTGGCATCTGCTTTACCAACGATCAACTTTATATGATCATTCCATTTTAAATCACTCCTAATGCCTACTCCCAGAAAATTTATGGAATTAACTGCTTCTAGTTGCTGACGAGCTATATTGTAGCTAAATGATAAAGGATCTTTCTTTCTATGTATTCGCAGCACATTACACTTGCCTACATTGAGATTCAATTGCCATTCCCTGCACCATGCGTCAATTCGCTGCAAATCCTCCTGCATTTCCGTACAATTTTCCATTGTTACAACCTCTCGATATACCACAGCATCATCTGCAAAAATCCTCAGTGAACTTCCGATGTCATCCACAAGGTCATTTATAAATATTGTGAGTAGCAACGTTACTACGACACTCCCCTGCGGCACACTTGAAATCACTCTTACTTTGGAAGACTTCTCTCCATTGAGAATGACATGCTGCGTTATGTTTTCTAGGAACTCTTCAATCCAATCACACAATTGGTCTGATAGTCCATATGCTCTTACTTTGTTCATTAAACGACTGTGGGCAACTGTATAGAACGCCTTGCGGAAGTCAAGAAACACGGCATCTACCTGGGAACCCGTGTCTATGGCCCTCTGAGTCGTGGACGAATAGCGCGAGCTGGGTTTCACACGATCGTCTTTTTCGGAACCCATACTGATTCCTACAGAGTAGATTTCTAGTCTCCAGAAAAGTCATTATACTCTAACATAACACGTGTTCCAAAATTCTACAACTAATCGACGTTAGAGAGTAGGTCTATAGTTCTGCACATCTGTTCGATGTCCCTTCTAGAAAACGGGGATGACCTGTGCCCTTTTCCAATCCTTTGGAACGCTACGCTCTTCTAGAGACCTACGGTACACTGCGGCAAGAAGGGGGGCAAGTTCCTTCGCGTACTCTGTGGAAAATCGAACTGGTATCCCATCAGGTCCAGCGGCCTTTCCTCTTTTGAGCGATTTTAATTGTTTCTCTATCCCTCTGTCGTCTATTTCGATATCTACCATTTTGTCATCTGTGCGACAATCTAGAGAAGGAACTACAGTACAGTCTTCTCTGTGAAACAGCTTTGGAAAAAGACGTTTAGTATTTCGGCCTTTAGTCTGTCATCCTCTATTTCAGTACCATTTTGGTCAGAGTGTCTGGACATTTTGTTTTGATCCACGTACCGCTTTGACATAAGACCAAAACTTCATAGGATTTTCTGCCAAGTCAGTACATAGAACTTTACTTTCGAATTCATTGAACGCCTCTCGCATGGCCCTCCTCACATTACATTTCGCTTCACGTAATTTCTGTTTGTCTGCAAGGCGTTGGCTACGTTTATGTTTGCTGTGAAGTTCCCTTTGCTTCCACAGCAGTTTTCTAACTCTGTTGTTGTACCACGGTGGCTCTTTTCCATCTCTTACGATCTTGCTTGGCACATACTCATCTAACGCATATTGTACGATGGTTCTGAACTTTGTCCACTGATCCTCAACGCTATCTGTACTTAAAACAAAACTTTTGTGTTGAGCTGTCAGGTACTCTGAAATCTGCTTTTTGTCACTTTTGATAAACAGAAAAATCTTCCTACCTTTTTTAATATTCCTATTTACGGCTGAAATCATCGATGCAGTAACCGCTTTATGATCGCTGATTCCCTGTTCTGCGTTAACTGTTTCAAATAGTTCGGGTCTGTTTGTCACCAGAAGGTCTAATATGTTATCGCCACGAGTCGGTTCTCTGTTTAACTGCTCAAGGTAGTTTTCAGGTAAAGCACTTAAAAAATTTCACTGGATTCTTTGTCCCTGCCACCAGTTATGAACGTTTGAGTATCCCAGTCTATATCCGGCAAATTAAAATCTCCACGCAGAACTATAACATGGTGGAGAAATCTACTCGAAATATTTTCCAAATTATCCTTCAGGTGCTCAACCACAACAGCTGCTGAGCCAGGGGACCTACAGAGACATCCAATTACCATGTCTGAGCCTGCTTTAACCGTGACTTTCACCCAAATTATTTCACATTTCGGGTCTCCGTCAATTTCCTTCGATACTATTGCACTTTTTATCGCTATAAACACGTCTCCCCCTGAGTTTGGAATTTCGTTACTGTTTACATCTGGTTTCAGCCAACTTTCTGTCCCTGGTACTATGTGGGCATTGTGACCGTTTATTAATGAGAACAGTTCTGGGACCTTTCTATAGACGCTCCTGCAGTTTACTATTAGCACATTAATATTGTTATTCCCTGTTGCATTTTGCCTACTCCTACCTTGCCGCGTCTCAGGAGGCGTCTTGTCGCGCCTAGGGAGGGAATTCTCTAACCTAAAAAACCCACATGTGTACTCCACACGTACTCCGCTACACTTGTAGCCGCTTCCTGCATGTAGCGCACGCCTGACCCACAGGCAGTGGGAAAGTTTCCATAACCCCAAAGGACGCAGAGAAATGAAGGGATTGGCAAGCGAACTCCACTTTTGAGGTGTTGAACGAAGGCAGAAAGTGTTCAAAAATGGTTCAAATGGCTCTGAGCACTATGCGACTTAACTTCTGAGGTCATCAGTCGCCTACAACTTAGAACTAATTAAACCTAACTAACCTAAGGACATCACACACATCCATGCCCGAGGCAGGATTCGAACCTGCAACCGTAGCGGTCGCTCGGCTCCAGACTGTAGCGCCTAGAACCGCACGGCCACTCCGGCCGTCGCAGAAAGTGTAGGAACAGAAAATGGAAACCCTTATCCTTCAGTACCGCAACGAGTGGCGCTTTGTCCGAGCATTGCACCAACCTCGACCACTGCAACTTGCAATCCAAGCCCCAAACGGTCAATGCTGTGAGCCTCTGGGAAAGGCAGAAGTTTTTGCAGCCGACACCTTAGACCTGGATGCCGGTGACAACTTTGTGACTCGGACATCAAGCACATGCACTCCAAGAGGAAGTTCGATGGCTAGAACCAGACCTTACTACCCCAGCAGAAGTACGACATATCATCACTGACCTTGGGAATCACTCAGTCCTAGGTCCAGATGAATTAGCGGTGGCAAGCCTCAGAAATGTATTTGCAGCAGATGCGTCGGGAAAGTCTGAAAAGTCTCACATGAGATACATTATCAACAAATGAGATCTCAAAAAATAAAGCTTTCTCTATATTACAAAGAATTTTAGATCACAAACTGAATCAACAAGTAAGTAAGCTAGCGTGCGTGCGTGTGTGTGTGTGTGTGTGTGTGTGTGTGTGTGTGTGTGTGTGTGTGTATGTGTGACTGTATGTGTATGTGTGTGTATGAGAGACTGTTTAACATAGGGGTCTGCTACCATAATCGCTGACGATTTTAATACATGCAGAATCTATAATTCTGATTCCTCGGTGAAACAATTTGGAAGCGGCGATACGACTTAAAAATTAAATAGGAAAGCAATCACGTAACACACGAACATGAGTGTAATGGTTCACAGAGGCAAAGGCCGACTTTCAAAAATTTTTAATATTCTAATTATAGCTGTGCAATAGGCAGTGCATTAGGCTGCCTCCTCGTTTATGTGAACATAGTTTTGGTATCCAACGAATAGTTATTCATTAGAAAAGCATTTTCATCCCGATTTTTCTACCTGATTAACATCGTAATAAAGAGTGAGACTGCATATTGTAGCACAACGTTTACCTAACAGCAGTCAGTAGCACAACATACGTCGGTCTACCTTTATCAGCAGCAGGAACGTGTAGCAAGTGTAGAAGGACTATTTATTATTAATATTTCCCATTAGCAGCTTGGTAATTAGCATGTGAGCCGTATAGTCAACAGACGTGAATAACAAGATGTTGGCCGTTCAACGTGGCATGCTCAGATCACTGAAACACAGCACAACAAGGCTAGTGGTGCAGTGAAACCGAGAAAATTAATTAACAACCAGTGTATTGTCACTAAATACAACAAGGTAACTTTACAGGTCCGTAGGGATAAGTCACCCTATGGTTTCAAGATGTAGATTCACAACCAGAAGACACAGCCTACTCGTAATACACAATTCTGATTGAAACACCAATCATTGTAGCTCAGAAGAGGTTAACCTAATTTAGTTTGCATTATCACGAGGTAAAATAAATTACGTGTTACGCAATAACCAGCTTCCAAACAGTTACTTATTGTCAGCCTATTAGCTCCTATTACAATGTGTACAAGCATCCACCCCAATACCTACTCCCGGAATAATCTTGACTAAACAGTGCCACACTCACCTCGCCACGAAAACTTACTTTCATCATATAAACTGTAATGAGCTCACCCGATTACTCGAGCACTGCAGTATCTGCATAATCGAATTACGCTAGACAAAGACAGTCTCCCGGTCAACGTCAGAGCACAGAACAGAGTATCTTCGTCTTCACCACGCAGAATCAGAACAGAGGGTGTAAACGTGATGTAATGGTGTATTCCATGAAATCGATCAGAGCAATGTGGTCCATCATTAGCGGAAGAATCCTGTTGGTCGAAAGTAAAGTGGAGTACAATGACAAAATTGACATAGTAACCAAGGAATGAGTTTGGTGCCTAACTTGTATCGATTAATCGAATATGGTTAGAGAAAACTCGCATAAAGTCCAGCAAACATAAATATTGATATCCACAGAAAATGTGGCATAATGTGCGGGTAACGAAAGGATTTACTAAGCAGGTACATTTCAAAGTGTAACCCACAAAAGCAGTTAATGTAGTTCCTGACAATGGTATTGCTTCTTTAAAACACGTTGGTCTAAAACAAACTTTTGTAGGTGAAGTCGTTGTATTTCTAACAAAAATATTACTAAAATACACGTTACAGCCACTGGCAACCCTTAAAGAAATGTCTGTTCACAACACAGTGTGAGAGACCTGCCTTACAACGCTCTCGGTATAGTCTCAGTGGAGGCGGTTTTCCACTGTAGCTCAGCAATATAGGGGTGATGTGTCACATGTGAAATGCTGCAGGGTCGCCAACTTCCCATGGAAGAACAGCCATTGACAGTACCTCCTCTTCTCGCACTGTTAGGTGATGCTGACGATTGTCAAATTTTGCTGAGGGTATTGGCGCAATGGAACGTACTCGGTGACCCGTGTTATCCTTGCTGACCCTATTCTGAAAATTAATCTTTCATCTTCGAGCAAACTTCGCTGTACTCAACTCTGTGTTCGTTAGCGGCATGTGTTACGAAGTAGCTATGTGGCTGACATTGACCGATTAGACTCCTTTTTAACTCATGTGAGTTGCAATATAAATGCCAATATCGGAGCAGAATTGCATTTTTCAGTACGGATTTGCGTCAACGTTTAAAGCTATGTGACTTCTTTCATTCTCTTGCAAGGAGTCACAACCTTGTAGTGAAGAGGAAGTCTATTTTATCAGTGACGCCAAATTTTATCGATGTTAACTTCCAACGACGTTTCTCAATCTCACTTATCGACAAAGTAACCTTTGCACTTGTTATGCCCGTTGAAGTGTTGCGAATGTCTTGCTGGACTGACTAACCTAACCTATATATACAGGGTGTTACAAAAAGGTACGGCCAAACTTTCAGGAAACATTCCTCACACACAAATAAAGAAAATATGTTATGTGGAGATGTGTGCGGAAACGCTTAATTTCCATGTTAGAGCTCATTTTAGTTTCGTCAGTATGTACTGTACTTCCTCGATTCAAATTGTAAATTTTCACAATCAACATGTGTGGGCTGACGAGAATCCGCACGCAATGGTGCAGTCACGTCATCAACACAGATTTTCTGTGAACGTTTGGGCACGCATCGTTGGTGATGTCTTGATTGGGCCCCATGTTCTTCCACCTACGCTCAATGGAGCTCGTTATCATGATTTCGTACGGGATACTCTACCTGTGCTGCTAGAACATGTGCCTTTACAAGTACGACACAACATGAGGTTCATGCACGATGGAGCTCTTGCACATTTCAGTCGAAGTGTTTGTATGCTTCTCAACAACAGATTCGGTGACCTATGGATTGGTAGAGGCGGACCAATTCCGTGGCCTCCACGCTCTCCTGACCTCAACCCTCTTGACTTTCATATATGGGGGCATTTGAAAGCTCTTGTCTACGCAACCCCGGTACCAAATGTAGAAACTCTTCGTGCTCGTATTGTGGACGGCTGTGATACAATACGCCATTCTCCAGGGCTGCATCAGCGCATCAGGGATTCCATGCGACGGAGGGTGGATGCATGTATCCTGGCTAACGGAGGACATTTTGAACATTTCCTGTAACAAAGTGTAGGAAGTCACGTTGGTACGTTCTATAGCTGTGTGTTTCCATTCCATGATTAATGTGATTTGAAGAGAAGTAATAAAATGAGCTCTAACATGGAAGGTAAGCGTTTCCGGACACATGTCCACATAACATATTTTCTTTCTTTGTGTGTGAGGAATGTTTCCTGAAAGTTTGGCCGTACCTTTTTGTAACACCCTGTATAGAGAGGATTATTTTCTGTGATAGGAAAAGGACAGATTCTTTCACGCTTCCTAAACAGCAGCTTTATTACAGAAAGAGCGTGTACTGTGGTGTTGAGTACTGAGGAAGCATTAAGGCTGATGGCCCTTTCAAGAAATCGTTTTTGCATCGGCCTGAAGTGAACTGCCACACAAATGAAAAGTCTAAATCATTACAAATGAATGAGAACTTAAACGAGCTTCTCAATGCACCGAGTTCATCGCAAATAATTTCCCATTTCCGTAAGATACACAGAGTCAAAACGATGTACATAATTGGGTAATGATAATACGTGTGCCCGATAATAAAAATTAGTGTATTGTTATACTCTTGGCTGAACTCACCTGATATTCTTTTGGACGATGTATGTGTCATGCAAACGGAGAACGTATAGAAGTACACACCGTGCGTCCTAGCTGGTATTAATCGTAATCAGAAAATCGGAATTACTATGACAAGAAAAGTAATCTTGGCCATCTGACTCGTACACAGACTGCAGTTTCTAACTAGTGTACATGAACAATCAGATAATTAAATGTCATTACGCAAGAATACATGAGATAAGATTACGAAGCACGATCTTCTACAATATCACATATTCAATAGAGCTGAGGACTCTTTAAATAACTTTGTACATAAACTGATGTGCTATAATTTTCGTAACGTTATAGGTAAAGATTTCGCTGCAAAATACTTAAAGCCGATGAATTCATTAAACAATTGTTTTTACTGTACCGTAAGTAATACACAGTATACCTGCTTTTACAACTACTTCACTACAATAGCATCGACTACTGTTTAGAATAGAACTCCTATTCATTTCATTTTTTATTTCTTATTTTTTTGAGTAACATTTGCAACCTATGACCTCAATTATTTGTTGGGTGTATTCCAATCTGTCTTCATCTACAGCTTCTACCCTCTAAAGCTCCCACTGGTACCACAGAGGATATTCCCTGATGTCTTAACAGATGTCTTATCATCTTGTCCATTCTTCCGTCAGTTTTTTTCCGTACATTCTTTTCCTCTTCGATTCTGCGCAGAACCTCCTCATTCCTTATCTTATCATTCTACCTAATTTTCCATACGATTCTGTAGCACCACATCTCAAATGCGTCAATTCTCCTCTGTTCCTGTTCCCACCGTCCATGTTTCACCACCATACAATGCTGTGCTCGAAACGTACATTCTCAGAGATTTCTTCCTCAAATTAACGAATACGTATGAACCTAGTAACTTCTCTTGGCCTCGAATGCCTTTGTTGCCAGTGCGAGTCTGCTTCTTATGTCCGTCTTGCTGTATCCGTCCTTGGTTATTTTGCTGCCGAGGTAGCAAATTTCTTAACTTCATCTGTCTACTTAGTGATCACCAATTATGATGTTACGCTTCTCGCTGTTCTTATTTCTGCTGCTTCTCATTTCTTTCGTCATTCTTCTGTTTACTCTCAATTCATATTCTGTACTCATTAGACTGTTCATTTCATCCAGCAGATCCTGCAGTTCTTCTTCACTTTCACTGAGGATACCAGCGCCATCAACGAATCTTAATACTGATATCATCCTTTCATGTTGAATTTTAATCCCCTTCTCGAGCTTTCCTTTTATTTCCGTCATTGCTTCTTGGACGTCTAGATAGAACAGCAGAGGGAAAAGACAGCATCCGATGACTTCGTTCTTGTTCTTTCACTCTTATTGTTCCCTCTTAGTTCTTGGACATGTTGTATATTAACCGTCTTTCCCTATAGCTTATCTCTATTTCTCTCAGGATTTCGAATATCTTGAACCATTTTACATTGTCTTACGCTTTTCGCAGGTCGACAAAACCATACGAGCGTGTCTTGATTTTTCTTCATTCTTGTTTCTATTATCAACCACAATCTCTGATCTGCCTCTCTTGTGCCTTCACCTTTCCTAAAGCCGAAATATCGTAACCTAACACAACCTCAATTTTCTGTTCTATTCTTCTGTATATTATTCTTGTCAGCAACTTTTATTCATGAGCTGTTAAGCTGACTGTGTGATCATTCTCGCCCTTGTCGGCTCTTACAGTCTTGGGACTTGTGTGGATGATGTTTCCCCGAAAGTCAGATAGTTTATCGCCAGACTAGTATATTGTACACACCAGTGTGACTAGTCGTTTTGCTGTCACTTTTTCCAATGGTTTTAGAAATTACGGTGGATATTCTGTATCCCTTCTGTCTTATTCGATTTTAGGTCTTCCAAATCTGTTCTAAATTCCAATTCTAGTACTGGATCCCCTATCTCTTCCCTGCCGACTCTTGTTTCTTTTTCTAGCTCTTCAGATCTGTCTTCCCCCTAATAATGGCCTTCAACGTACTCTTTTCACCTGTCTGCTCTCTCCTCTGCATTTAAGAGCGGAATTCCCATTGCAGTCTTAATGGTACTAGTCTTTCTTTTAATTTCACAAAAGAATATTTTGACTTTCCTGTATGCTGAGCCAGTCCTCCCGAGAGTCACTTCTTTACCATTCTTTTTACATTTTTCATACAGCCATTTCGCCTTAGCTTCCCTGCACTTCCTATTTATTCCATTTCTATATGACTTGTATTTCTGTATTCCTGAACTTCCTTAAATATTTTTGAACTTCTTCTTCCGTCGATTAGCTGAAGTGCTTCTTCTGTTACCCATGGTTTCTCCGCTGTTGCCTTTTCTGTACCTTCTGTAAATGCCCTTTCTTTAGAAATGTCCATTCCTCTTCAATAGTACTATCTACTACACAAGTCCTTACTGCAGTATCTATAGCCTTGGAGAATATCATACGTAGCTCTTCGTGCCGTAGTACTTCCTTATCTCACTTCCCTGCGTATTGATTCTTCCTGACTAATGTGCTAAACATCAGCCCCTTCTTCATCATTACTCCATTGTGATCTGGGTCTATATCTGCTCCTGGGTAAGCCTTACAACCCAGTACTTTATTTCGGTGTCTCTGTCTTCCCACCTAACTGTAATCTAACCGTATCTCTCGGCCTTTTCCAAGTATACTTTCCCCTCTTGTGTTTTTTGAACAGAGAAATTGCTGTTTCTAGGTGAAATTAATTAGAAAACTCATTTAGTCTTCTCCCCTCTCATTCCTAGTATCAAGCCCATATTCTCCCGGAACACTTTCTTCTACTCCTGCCCCTACAACTGCATTCGAAGCCCCCATGACTATTAGATTTTCATCTCGCTTTAGGTACTCATTACCCTTTCGGTATCCTCATGCTTCCTCTATCTCTTCATCTTCATCTTGCGACGTTGACATGTATCTTTGAACAACTGTTGTCGGTGTTGGTTTGCTGTCGATTCTGACAAGAACAACCTTATCACTGAACTGTTGGCAGTAACACACTCTCTGTCCTATGTTCCTGTTCATAACGAATCTTACTTACGTTACACCATTTTCTTCTGCTGTTGATATTACCCTATACTCCTCTGACCAGAAATCCTTCTTTCCATTTCACTTTAAAGACCATATCTGTATCTATACTGAGTCTTTACAATTCCAGTCTCAGATTTTCTAGCTTCCCTACCATGTTCAAGCTTCTGACATTCCACGATCCGACTCGTAAAAAATTATCCTTTCAGTCTTTTTCTCATGGTCACCTCCCCGTGATCCAAATGGGGGACCATTCCTCAATCTTTTGCCAGTCTTTCAATTACAGGCCACTTGTCCTGTGGATACACAGTATGTGTCTTTAATCCAATGGTCCTGAGCGTCGTCCTCTTTGCTATCGCCATTAACCCTATAATGACCTGTCTCCCGCCGGGCATCTCCGGCTTTTTGTAGACGATTTTGCCATCTACTGCAGTGCTCCACGGACCTATCTCACTGAGCGGCGTCTTCAGCGCTGTCTTGATCGTCTTTGCTACTGGAGCATCGACAATGGGTTTCGCTGACAAAACCGTCTGTATGAATTTCTGGCGGCGCGAATGGATACTCCCACCATTTCTACATCTTCGGTCGGTTGCCCCTCCGTTCGTTGAAGCTACGAAATTTCTGGGGCTCATGCTCGATAGGAAACTCTCTTGGTCCTCCCATGTACCTTAACCTGGCAGCCCGCTGTACGCAGTCTCTCAATCTCCTTCGTGTCCTCAATGGTACTTCCTGGGGTGCCGATCGAACCACTTTACTTCGTTTGTGCCGGCCCCTGGCCGTTCGAAACTCGACTATGGGTGTTTTGTTTATGCGTCTGCACGCACGTCTCTCTTATGCCGTCTCAACACTTTCCACCATCATGGCATCCGTTCGGCCATGGACGCCTTTTACACCAGCCCGGTTAAGAGTCTGTATGCTGAAGCTGCTGAACTACTTCTGTCCTGCCGCCGTCTACCTTGTCTGCCATGCGTGGCCACCCCTCCTATGCCTCCTTCTTTGATGATTCCTTTGATCGTCAGTATGGGGCTTGTCCCTCTTCTCTGTTACCTCCTGGATGACTACCTTAGTGCAGAGGGTCCAGGAAAACGGTCACTTGCTCACTCTTCGTGGAGCCAGTGTCACATTTCTGTGGGTCTCTGGTCATGTCGGTCTGCCAGGAAACGAGGCTGGTGACTCAGCTGCCAAGGCCGCAGTCCTCGCACCTCAGCCCGCGAGTACCTATATTCGCTCCGATGATCTCTGCGTTGCCGTCTGTCAGGAGGTGGTGTCCCTTTGGCATCGCCAATGGTCCTCCGTTCACGGGAATAAGTTTCTTCTCATTAAGCCTCTCCCAGCACTTTGGACGACCTCCTCTCGGCTCTATTATTTTAACTCGGCTGCGTATTGGGCACTGTATTTTTAGTCATCGTCATTTGCTAAGTGGCGCTACGGCACAAATTTTAACTGTGCGCCACTTTCTGCTGGAATGCACTTTTTTTTAACAATGTACGTTCCAGCTCAGGTTTGCCGTCTGATTTACCAGCCGTTTTAGGGAATGATGCGCGGGCTGTCGACCGCGTTTTACTTTTTATCCACCGAAGCAATTTGGCGAAGGCCATTTAATTTTTAGTTTTGGACCCCCATTTATGCATGGTGTATTGTTTGCCCTTTTTCCACGTGCCTGTTTGTAGCTGTCTCCTATTATGTCCATTCGGACTGATGTATAGTCGTTAAACTCCTCTCTGTGTTCGTGTTCTAGAGTTTTGACTTGGGCGTGTATGACCCCAGTTGTTTTTCTGCCAAAAAGCAAAACAAAACAAAACAAATGCAGTGGTTTCCATTGCCATCTGCATCCTGATGCCGTTGATCGTTGCTGATTCTTCCGCCTTTAGGAGCATTTACCCACCCCAAGAGAGAGTGCCCTGGACAGCTGTCCGATCCTCCGACCACTTTGCAAAGGCCGTTGGTTGAATAAGGGCGACTTCTTATACCGGAAGTATTCGGCCGCCAATGCTGATTTTCATTCAAAATTTAAGCTGTGGTGGGGCTCGAACCCGGGATGGAGGACGTTCCCATTTTTTCCCGTTACATTTGACGGTGGCGAACGTCATATGACACCCACTGAAGTTCATCAGTTTTTATTATTATTATTATTATTATTACTATCATTATTATTACATGGAGCAGCCAGCTCTCTGACTGAACACGCTGAGTTACCGTGCCGGTGTCCCTAGACCACGGGCGCTATTAGCACATACGGATCAGCGAGAGGACTTGGTAAGCAGCAAGGAACGCTACCATAACAGTGTAATACAGCTTCTGTGGCTCTCTGACTATTCGGGTAGCATTCATCTCACGCTAGGTGAGGAGAACCCTACGTCATAGTGATGTTACGCTGCGTCATCGTGACGTAAATAAACCTAAATCGACTTAATGAATAAGTGTGTCGATCTTTGCACCTATACCACATAAGTTGCACGGTAATGTGAAAGCTAAATGTAAATACATGTGTATAAAAGAAGATACAGCAGCTGTGTGGTATCTTCAGCCCAGTTGAATTCATTATTAAGCTCGAATCATAACAATTTTGGATGTTATTGTGTGTTTCTTGAACGTAGTGAATGTCTGAACGGAGGAACCATAACAATAGCGAAAGTCAAAAAAGCATCTAGTCATTTTTAAAATCTGTTAAGAGGCCACACAAACGTGTGGTTCCTGAAGAGGGGCAGCAGTTTGGATGATTGACTGATCTGGCCTTTAACACTCACCAAAACAGCCTTGCTGTGCTGGTACTGCGAACGGCTGAAGGCAAGGGGAAACTACAGCCGTAATTTTTCACGAGGGCATGCAGCTTTACTATATGGTTACATGATGATGGCTTCCTCTTGGGTAAAATGTTCCGGAGGTAAAATAGTCCCCCATTTGGATCTCCGGGAAAGGGCTATTAAGGAGGATGTCGTTATCAGGAGAAAGAAAATTGGCGTTCTACGGATCGGATCGGGCAGGTAAGTTAGAAAATTTAAAAGGAAAATGGATAGGTTAAAGATAGATATAGTGGGAATTAGTGAAGTACCGTGGCAGGAGGAACAAGATTCCTGGTCAAGTAACTACAAGGTTATAGACACAAAATCAAATAGGGGTAGTGCAGGAGTAAGTTTAATAATGAATAAAAAATAGGAGTGCGGGTAAGCTACTACAAACAGCATAGTGAACGCATTATTGTGGCCAAGACAGGCACGAAGCACACACCTACCACAGTAGTACAAGTTTATATGTGAACAAGCTCCGCAGATGACGAAGAGATTGATGAAATGTATGATGCGATAAAAGAAACTATTCAGATAGTGAAGGGAAACGAAAATTTAACAGTCATGGGTGACTGGAATTCGACAGTAGGAAAGGGAAGAGAAGGAAACGTAGTAGGTGAACATGCAAATGAAAGAGGAAGCCTCCTGGTAGAACTTTGCGCAGAGCTTAACTTAATCATAGCTAACACTTGTTTCAAGAATCATCAAAGAAGGTTGTATACATGGAAGAAGCCTGGACATACTGGAAGGTTTCAGATAGATTATATAATGGTAAGACAGAGATTTAGGAACCAAGTTTTAAATTGTAAGACATTTCCAGAGGCAGATGTGGCCACTGACCACAATCCATTGTTTATGAACCGTAGATTAAAACTTACGGTACTGCAAAAATGTGGGAATTTAAGGAGATGGGACCTTGATAAACTGACAGAACCACAGGTTGTAGAGAGTTTCAGGGAGAGCATTAGGGACCGATTGACAAGAATGGGCTAAAGAAATACAGTAGATGAAGAATGGGTAGCTTTGAGAGATGGAATACTGAAGGCAGCAGAGGATCAAGTAGGTAAAAAGACGAGAACTAGTAAAAATCCTTTGGTAACTGGAGACATATTGAATGTAATTGATGAAAGGAGAAAATATAAAAAAATGCAGTAAATGAAGCAGGCAAAAAGGAATACAAACGTCTCGAAAATGAGATCGACAGGAAGTGCAACATGGCTAAGCAGGGATGACTAGAGGACAAATGTAAGCATGATGAAGCATATATCACTAGGGGTAAGATAGATACTGCCTACAGAAAAATTAGAGCGACCTTTGGAGAAAAGAGAACCATTTGTATGAATATCAAGAGATGGAAACCCAGTTCTAAGCAAAGAAAGGAAAGCAAAAAGGTGGAGGGAGTATAAAGATGGTCTATACAAGGGCGCTGTACTTGAGGACAATATAATGGAGATGGAAGAGGATGTAGATGAAGATGAAATGGGGGATATGATACTGCGTGAAGAGCACTGAAAGATCTAAGTCGAAACAAGGCCCTGGGAGTAGACAACATTCCATTAGAACTACTGATAGCCTTGGAAGAGCCAGCCCTGACAAAACTCTACCATCTGATGAGCAAGATGTATGAGACAGGCGACATACCCTCAGACTTCAAGAAGAATATAATAATTCCAATCCCAAAGAAAGCAGGTGTTGACAGATGTGAAAACTACCGAACTATCAGTTTAATATGTCACGGCTGCAAAATAGTAACACGAATTCTTTAGAGGCGAATGGAATAACTGGTAGAAGACGACCTCGGGGAAGATCAGTTTGGATTCCGTAGAAATGTTAGTAAACGTGAGTCAATAGTCACCTTAGAAGATAGATTAAGGAAAGGCAAACCTCCGTTTCTAGCATTTGTAGACCTAGAGGAAGCTTTTGACAATATTGACTGGAATACTCTCTCTGAAATTCTGAAGGTGGCAGGTGTGAAACACAGGGAGCGAAAGACTATTTACAATCTGAACAGAAACCAGATGGCAGTTATTAGTCGAGGGGCATGAAAGGGAAGCAGTGTTTGGGAAGGGAGTGAGACAGGGTTGTAGCCTCTCCCCGATGTAGCAGTAAAGGAAACAAAAGAAAAATTCGGAGTAGGTATTAAAATCCATGGATAAGAAATAAAAACTTTAAGTTTCGCCGATGACATTGTAATTCTGTCACAGACAGCAAAGGACTTGGAAGAGCAATTGAACGGAATGGATAGTGTCTTGAAGGTAGGATATAAGATGAACATCAACAAAAGCAAAACGAGAATAATGGAATGTAGTCGAATTAAGTCGGGAGATGCTGAGGGAATTAGATTAGGAAATGAGACACTTACAGTAGTAAAGGAGTTTTTCTATTTGGGGAGAAAAATAACTGATGATGGTCGAAGTAGAGAGGATATAAAATGTAGACTGGCAATGGGAAGGGAAGCGTTTCTGATGAAGAGAAATTTGTTAACATCGAGTATAGATTTAAATGTCAGGAAGTCGTTTCTGCAAGTAATTGTAATGTATGGAAGTGAAACGTGGACTATAAATAGTTTAGACAAGAAGAGAATAGAAGCTTTCGAAATGTGATGCTACAGAAGTATGCTGAAGATTAGATGGGTAGATCACATAACTAATGAGGAGGTATTCAATAGAATTGGGGAGAAGAGAAATTTGTGGCACAACTTGATTAGAAGAAGGGATCGCTTGGTAGGACATATTCTGAGGCATCAAAGGATCACCAATTTAGTATTGGGGGGGGGGGGGGGCAGCATGGAGGGTAAAAATCGTAGAGGGCGACCAAGAGATGAATACACTAAGTAGATTTAGAAGGTTGCAGTAGGTACTGGGAGATGAAGAAGCTTGCACAGGATACAGTAGCATGGAGAACTGCATCAAACCAGTCTCTGGACTGAAGACCACAACAACAACTGTGTCATCAAACACAATTAGCAAAAATGTTATTGAAACCTGTGAATTAATTATGTCTGTACTGAAATGATAAATCCAAGTAATTAAAGTAAATAACGTGACGAGGCTGATATGTATTCCGTAGCCATTGCATATACAGGACATGACGGGGCCTACGATATCTCCAAATTGAAGAAGAAAACAATGCTGTAGGGAATGCTCGACTGATCACTGTAAAGTGATAAATACGACTACTGTATGGTCCTTTTAAAAGTGTTTTCCGTTGAAAGACTACTACGAAAATTGAATCTGAGGGATGTTATGTTCAAAGACGAACTGATAACATGAAGAGTGCACATTGGCATTGTGTGGCTGGTTCAAGAAGCTCTGCCAATACCTGAATGGTGAATAATGTCAAACTGTCAGTGATCGACCCCACATGCACAGCACTCATTGAGAATATTTTTTGGACCTATAATACTTCTCGTCAATATTTCTAGTATAGACAGTACATCAGTACATGCCCTCAGGCTGTCAGTATAATGACGAATTGTTAATATTACTGAACGTGTGAGGCCCCCTTTTCTTACGTGTAATGCGCACAATGTCGGCAGTGGTCGCTTTGAAGTATGATGGGAAACCGAGATGCTCTGTCGACAGCTGATGTTACGTGACTGAACTACTAGCATAACCTGTACCTCGTGATATGCAATGTATCCGAGGAACAATTTGTGGCGGAATTATGCATCACGCTCGCTTTGTTCACAGCGATTAAAGCTAACCTCTGCGGGTAAACTCAAGAGAGAAATTAGTGCCAAAAGCAAACTATAATTTCTAGTTTTTGTTGGGTACGTGGAACTATCCTAACAGTGGCTGACACGTTACACATTGTAGGCCACCCTGGCACGACACATAGAAATAATGTCCACTGTTTAAAAGTAAGGAAACTTTATTGTGCGCATCGACTGCTAGCTGCAGGCAATTGTGTTGTCCAAAGGAGGGTGGATACCACTCTTGTAAGAGTCACTGGAAATTTCCTACGTGGATGAACAACTGGAAGTAGCTAGACGTTCAATGAAGTATCTTCTAGATGACTTTCAATAATCCACGCTTCGTTATTGGCTTTGCGTCACAACAGCCCACCAGACATTTCAGTGACATTTACCAGTCCCTGAATAGTCAGAACTCCACTCACAGTAATAGTTTTTTGTTTATTTTCGCAAGCAACATATCATTTCACTTGCGCCTAAATATTTTCGGAAACGTTAAAGTAGCAGTGATACGGTATTAGTCTTATGACTTTATGTCCGTATTTTTAAGCTACGGAAACTGTGGCTTGGGAAGTGGCATGAGTTCCAATAATTCAACTTTTTTCATTGAATCACCCACAGTAACTCTGTGTTGTCGTAACCACTGAATAACGTCTTCCTTTCGAGAGGACAGGGTTGGAGTCATATTCTTTAAAACTGAATGGTATGGGGTATTGACAATAATAATTACTAGCGGATTTTCTAAACTTGGTACCAATCTGAAAATGCTTCATGATTCATTTCTTCGTGGTACTCAGATGTTTTCTTGGATCTAAAAAGCAGTTGACAATCGGGAGTAAGGACGTGGTAGGTACCTGCATCTTTTGTTGTCACTCTAAAGTTTCGTAACAATACGGTTTGTATTAACCCATGTTTCATCGATCCAGACTATGTCCTCGAAATTTATATCTTTCATCTCATGCAAAAATCTGCACCGCCGTGCGGCTATGTCTTCTCGTTCCCTCAACGTTTCACAGTCTGATATGTTTTCGTATTTAAATCCGAGACTCTGCAGAAGCAGTCGCAGCGACGATCTGTTGCCTTCAGAAAGTTCGGTCTCACGCAGTACTGTACGAAGCTTATCTAGTGTAGGCCAATGATAATAATTGTGTATATGAAGCCGTATAGCGTCTCGTTCGAAAGCATCCAGAATTGTGACGTCTTTCTGTGTACTTCTTTCCTTGCCCGGCATTTATATATACATGTGTGAATTCCTAAGGGACCGAACTGCTGAGGTCAACCGTCCCTAAACTTTCATACTACTTAAACTAACTTACGTTAAGAACCACACACATACACACCAGTGCCCGAGGGAAGACTCGAACCTCCGGCGGGAGGGGTCGCGCAATCCGTGACATGGCGCCTTAAACCATGCGGCCACTCCGCGCGGTTTGTCCAGCGTATGAAGACAAGAGGGTCCTGCTACACTTCTTTCATTCTCGTATTTCTAGTTACTAACACGAACTACACTAAGTTCACTAACAATAGCTGCGGCTGTTGATCGCGCGACTACTCTGGAAACCGGTAAGAGATGGCACGCATTTTCTGCCTCCCCCCAAAGTATTCCCGAATATTGCACACGTACTGTGGCGATGGCCCTTTAACGCAACTCCTTGCCCAGCGTTCATTTCATCAGACGCGACAAGCCACTCAAAACACACACAGAACGATGGTAACGGAATACGTACGTTTGATACACAGCACAAGCCAAACAATGGGTGTCGGCTGAGCTTTTGTTGTGGCAGTTTGGCAACGGCGAACGGTTCGGGTGTGACGTTGACGATCTCACTGGAGGAAACCAGCTCCATCCCGTGAAGTGTCTACAATTAGACGCAGGCTGATGGGGTGCACAACTTCCGTCACGAGGGGAAAGGCGACAGGAAGGTCACCTTGGCACCCTCTCCCACTAACATTGCCAAATCTTGAATAACACGAGGACCCTGTGATAATACTGGATGAGGCCAGAAGAAGAAGAAAAAAGTAGAACTGCCACACATATCAAAAACTGCCGAAGGTCTTACAACTGTTTTGGCAGTATGCCAGAAACTCAGCACCTTCGTATCTTCTTCATGAAAGCTTTCTTTTTAATCGTAGTAGTTTTCTTTTTCGCTGTACAGTCTCTTTCTTTCCCTCTTTTTCCTTTTACGCCTCTTGCATTCATTCTACATCCTTCTTCATGAGTCTCATGATTAAACCGGAGAATGATAGGTGTATTTGCTCTGCAGAATGAACAAGAGTCGTCTTGGTGTACGCACGTCTAATTAGGAATACCTTCTTGATATTGGATCTGATGTCCACAATTCGGATACGTAAACTACTGTGACTTACAGACGGCGTAAACAGTTAAGATTAAATGGTTTCTTTGCATAGTACGTTTTCGACAAATACAAGGTACCTTACTATATAGTTTCCCCTTCTTCTGTACTAGGAATGTTATTTTCGTGTTTTCCATTTTCGGGTATATTAACGGTTTAAATATGTCTTCCTGTTTATAAAATCTGCGCCTGCGCCTCTACCGAAATTCTGTTTGTTTTATCGATATTTTACTTCAATCCACTAGTTATATATTATTCTGTGATTTCAAAAGACGAGTATTGTCACAAAAAAACAATAGACTACCTACAGGATGACAATTATTGAACTGTATGAAAAAACTTAAACTAGTTTGCAAATTACGACGTGCGCACAATTTATTCAATATGTAAAATGTCACTACAGATATTCGAATTCAGGTTATTACATGTTCAATATGCATGCCATCATCGGCGATGTTGTGGCGCAGACGAATAACGATATTCCGCAAACCAACTGAAGTGTCGGAACATCTATGCTGTCGATAACCTTCAGAATGGCTGTTTTCAGCTCAGCAATGGTTTTGGGGTTATTGCTGTACACCTTGTCCTTAATACAGTCTCATAAGCAGGAGTAGAATATGTTGAGATCCGGAGACAATAGTGGCCAATCGAGGTCCATGACAGTGGCCTCTGCGTACCCCAGAGCCAGAATGCTGTCCCCAAAGTACTCCTCCAGGACATCAAACACTCTTCTGCTTCGATGGGATCGAGCTCCGTCTAGCATGAACCACATTTTGTCGAAATGAGGGTCATTTTGGATAATGGGGATGAAATCATCTTCCAAAACCTTCACGTGCCTTTCGGTAGTCAGCGTGCCATCCAGGAATATTACACGGATTGTTCCGTAACTGGACACTGTACACTACACAGTCAGCTGTTGAGGAGGGTGAAGAGACTTCCCGATAGCGAAATGCTGATTATCAGTCCCCCAGACTCGCCAATTTTGCTTATTGACCAAACCACCCAAATGAAAGTGGGCTTCGTCGCTAAGCCAAACCATACCATGCGCATTCCAATTCCCATCACGCCCAGAGGCCAACCATGGAGTCTGAACGTCCTAATGTAAATAGTTATGACTATTTTATTTTATGTAGTTGAATAACTGTCACCCTTTTTATTCTAATATTTTTATTGCAGTGTATTGTCGCATTTGTCTTAATAGTGATTATCCGTTTCGTTCAGATTTAGAATTTGTTTAGATCAGTTGTAGTTGTATGTGCAGAACACAGTTTCCATAAGTCGCTAATGTACAAACATTACTTACCCAGTGTGTAGGTATATGTAATGTACGAAAGCTGTGCATAGCACATAGAACCTGCCGGATTGTCCTGCAACTACAACTCATCTCATGACGTTTGAAATTTGAAAGAAACAGGAAATCATTACTGAGACAGATGCGACAGTAAACAGTAATAAAAAACCTTTGAAAAATAGTCAGTTGGCACCATGTCAAGCTTTCATAAACTGTCTCTACATCTTTTTCCAATTTGAACACGATTTTACTACACTGCCTTGCTTGCTGCCTGTACGACTGCAGTGATCAACTCTAAACATTTAGCATGTCGTCTTTATTCACTTATAACGTAGCACCAAAACATACTTGTCTTTTTCGTCTGAAACTGATTTTTTGAACATTTTTTATGAGCAATAATATCATTTTTGGTTTGGTTTTTTTATCGATGACCATTTTTATGTCAATGGATATCAGGTATTGTTCAAATTTCGCTAACAGCTCCGTTAAGTATTAGTTAATTTAATGGAAACAAATTTTCTACTCATGTTCTATGAGCACTAAGCGCTCTTTATCTAAAAACTCTCGCATTTTTGTTCTCATTCTTTTCGTCAGAAATGTACCATAGTGTCTAAACTTGTAGCAGTATCCGACTGAGACAGAAGCAGCAACTAGGAAGTAACCGATTTTGTAACTTTTACGAAGTCCTAACCAGGAGCGAATTGCATAATTTCATATGCGTGCTTTAATACTTTTAGTTTCTTGAGTTTCTGCTTGTTAATTTAACATCTAACAGTCCTCTCGTTTTCGTTTGCATCGGAAAGATATTACAAGTTCCTAATAGGGGAGGGGGGGGGGGGGAGGGAAATTATTTAGACTCACCTGAGTGCTTCGGTAGTTCGTTTTTTGAATCTCTGCGTATTAACCTAATTTATTAGACACAGTTTTTGCTCTTTCGTTGGGGTCTGTAGTAGAGTTCCGCAACAAGTGTCGATAGTCCGTTTGTCCTAGTGGTGTATTTTTCCACGATCTGATAGTGACTGTGACTATTGTGTGCGGTTGCGAGCCGAGTTGGTGACACTTAGCTCTCAGCTCCAGGCTGTGATGGCTTCGGTTACAGAGCTTGAAGCTGCAGTGGATGAGCATCACTGTTGTGGGCCGGCTGTGGGGATACAACAGACATCCAGCACGCCGAAGTCCTTCGACTGGTCCTCACCGGTGGTCAGTTACTTCTCGAACTGAGATGACCCCACACCCGTGGTGCCATGTGAGGTCGTCTCGCGGCGTGGCAGGCGGCGAAATCCTTCCCAGGGGGCCTCCGTATGGCCTCCCTGGTTAGTTTGATAATCAGGTTCCATGTGCTGTCTGTGGCTGACATTGTCGCTGAGCCAGATACATACGCCTGTCGTGTTTCAGAGGAAACTTCTTAGTCTGCAAGATCCGGGAAATCGATGGGATTATTGGTAGTTGGGAGCATTTTGATCCCCTTGGGGACATGGCTACAAAGAAGGGGAAGAAAGCCAATGTGCACTCCGTGCGCATACCGTGTAGCGTCATTCCAGACGTGGAACAGGTCTTCCCGGATGACATGAAGAGCTCAGGGTGCAGCCAACAGCAGGTGGTAGTTCACGTCAGTACCAATGATGGTATCATTTGGGAACAGAAGAGATTCTCTCTGGTTTCGAGCGGCTAACAGAAGTGGAAAAGGCTGCCAGTCTTGCTTACATGATGAAAGCACAGATCACCATTTGCACCTCAATCGACAGGGCCGATTGCGATCTCTGGTACAAGGCCGAGGGATGGGCCTGAACCAGAGGCTCAGACGGTTCTGCGACCGTGTAGGCTGCAGATTTCGCGTCTTGCGCCATCGGTGATTTAGTTTCGGGTTCCTCTAAATAGGTCAGTAGTCCACTACACGCAGGAGGCAGCTACACGGGTAGCAGGGCCTGTGTGGCGTGTACTGGGCGAATTTTTTTAAGTTAGAGGGTCTCGGGAAAATACAAAAAGAGCTTAAATCTCAAAGGGTGCAGGCCGAACACAGGAAGAACTTAGATACAGGAACCATCGCTATAACAGTAGCAAATTGTCGTAGCTGTGTTGGGGAAGTGCTAGAACTCCAAGTGCTAATAGAAAGCACTGATGCTCTAATCGTTAGAAGCACTGAAAGCTGGCTGAATCCGGGGATTAGTTCAGCCGAAATTTTTGAGAAAAGCCTAACGGTTCTCCGAAGGGTAAGGCTAAACACAGTTGGTGGGGGCGATTTTGTTGCTGTTAGAAGTAGTTTATTTTTCGCGAATTTGAAGTAGATAGTTCCTATGAATTAGTCTGGGCAGAGGTCATTCTTAACAACCGGAATAAAATAATAGTTGGATCCATTTACCGACGTCCCTATTCAGATGATACAATTGCTCAAAGGCTCAAAGAAAACATGAGGTTAATCTCAAACATGTATCCGAGTCAATTATAGTTGGTGTTGACCTTAATTTACCCTCGATATGTTGGCGAAAATACATCTTTAAATCCGGAAATACGCAAAAAACATCACTCAAATTGTGCTGAATGCATTCTCCGAAAATTATTTCGAGCAGTTAGTTCATGTACCCACCCGAATACTAAACGGTTGTGAAAACACGCTCGACTTCTTAGCAACAAATAAACCCGAGCTCATAACAAGCATCAAAAAGGATACAGGGTTTAGTGAATACAATGCCGTCATAGTGAGACTGAATGTTGTAACCCACAAATCCTCCATAAATAAACGAAAACTATACCTATTCAAGAAAACAGATGAAAGTTCACTTGAAGCCTCCTAAGAGACAATCTCCACTCCTTCAAAATTATAAATGTAAGTACAGACCAGATGTGCCTTAATTAAAAGAAATAATATCGGCAGAAATTGAGAGATTTATGCAAAATAAATTAACAAACGACGGAGGTGATCTTCCTCGGTACACAAAACGGGTCAGAAGATTGGTGCAGAGACAGCGAAAAAAGCATGCCACATTTAAACGGACGAAAAATCTCCAAAATTGGCGATATTTTACAGACGCTCGAAATTTAGCGCGTACTTCGATGCGAGACACTTATAACAGTGTCCACAGCGAACCGTTGTTTCAAAACCTGGCAGAAAATCCAAAGAGATTCTGGCCGCATGTGAAGTACGCTAGCGGCAAGACACAATCAATGATAGGGATCATGGTCATTGGGAAAACTGGAAAAGAAGATAATAGAAGTGTTTTAAGATGTGGTGTTACACAACACTGTTGAGAATTAGGTGGATTGATAAGATAAGGAATGAAGGGGTTCTACGCACAATCAGCAATGAAAATAATCTATGGAAAAGGCTAGAAGAGACAGGATGATAGGACACGTTTTCATTACGGGGAGCTGTTGAGGGTAAAAAATGATTCAAATGGGTCTGAGCACTATGGGACTTAACATCTGAGGTCATCAGTCCCCTAGAACTTAGAACTACTTAAACCTAACTAACCTAAGGACATTACACACATCCATGCCCGAGGCAGGATTCGAACCTGCGACCGTAGCAGTCGCGCGGTTCCGGACTGTAGAGCCTAGAACCGCGTGGCCACCACGGCCGGCTGTTGAGGGTAAAAACTGGAGGGGAAGGAGGATACTGGATTATCTCCAAGAAGTAGGCGAGGATGTAAGCTGCAAATGATACTCTGAGATGAAGGGGGTGGCACAGAAATCAAATTGTTATTGTTTCTGTAATTTCAATTATCTTCATTGAATAATTAGCTGCAAAGAATGTACACAGAAAATGTCAGAGTGTCGCTGTGATCTCTCTATGGTGATTTCAGATTTATTCCGTATTTGTGAATTTCCGGAAGGCTTTTGACATTGTACCACACAAGCGGCTTGTAATGAAATTGCGTGATTAGGCTATGGAATATCGTCTCAGTTATGTGACTCGATACGTGATTTCCTGTCAGAGAGGTGTAATATTAGTGTCTGTTTCGATAGCTTAAATAAACTTACATTCGATAATCTATCCATGCAGCCTCATAAAAGCCATACAACTTGTGTCGCTGAGCAGCGACCACCTGATATTTCAAAGAATATCGTACGCGCCATGGCGCAGAAAGCGAATTGTTCGTAAATTGTATCGATAGCGATATTTTGTGTTTCTTATTTCTTGACAGCTGAAGAATTGTAATCCTCTTCTGTTACCACAATCGTGATATATTTTAAAGACGGCGGACGCGTATATGGCGTGGCCCGCAATCACTAATTAGTTATTATAAAATATTACTATCGTCCAGTGGTATAGAAGAATTTATGTGTGCATCTAAGATGAAATATCGAAGACGTTAAAGGACTTTATTTAAGGAAACAGCCAGAAAGATAGAAAATTGAAATTGTACGGAGCCTATTGTTAGCTATACTGACTAAGATAATTAAATAAGTTATTGTGCTCTCAAATGCAGTAGTGCCTGCTTATTACTTAAAGTATTTCTATGCTATCCATCTCCTAGTAATAGCAACAGAAATAACGGTGTTTTTTTATAGTTTTCATACAGCTACTAGGGACCGACTGCATGTCGGCAAACGTCGTATTTAAGGCAGAAGGCGCATTGCTATTTACCTTGTTTGAGATTTAAATCCAACCTTTTTAATGTGTGGTGTAGTATAGCGAAAAAAAAAAAAAATTCCAGCTCTGTCTGGTCCCTTAGGTTTTTCTGTTCGTAGTTGCTATGTCTCATATCCGGTCGTGATCGAACATGATCACGACACAAATAAATTAATTGGCAATACGAACTCTGTTCTTGATCTTGAGAACGCTACGCCTTCTGCAAACGATTTCGGGTCAAATGTGAATTATCACTTACAGTACTCAAAGTTTTTGAAAAGTCGTTTCACTTCCTGCCAAAAAGTGGTGTAAGACTCACAACAGATTTCTGAATCTTCACAAGAGAATAATAATTTGATCAAAATATAAATGTCTTTAAAAAAAAAACAAAAAAAAAAAAACACCACAGAGGTCACAGTTCGTAGTAAAACAGAAACGATTTCTGGCGTTCCCAAAGGTAGTGTTATAGCCCCCTTTGCTTTTCCTTATCTATGTAAACGATATAGGAGGCAATCAGAGCAGCCGTCTTTGTTTGTTTGCAGGTGACGCGGTTGTTTATCGACTAGTAAAGTCATCAGAAGACCAAATAAAATTGCAAAACGATTTAGAAAAATATATCTGTACGTTGCGAAAATTCGCAATTGACCCTAAGTAACGAAAAGTGTGAGGTCATCCACATGAGTGCTAAAAGGAATCAGTTAAACTTCGGTTACACGATAAATCAGTCAAATCTAAAGGCCGTGAATTCAACTAAATACCTAGAAATTACAATTACTAACAACTTGATTTGGAAGGAACACACAGAAAATGTTGTGGGGAAGGTTAACCAAAGACTGCTTTTTGTTGGAAGGACACTTAGAAAATGTAACAGGTATACTGAGAAGACTGCCTACACGACGCTTGCCCGTCCCCTTTTAGAATACTACTGCGCCGAGTGAGATCCTTACCCGATAGGATTCACGGAGTACATCGAAAAAAGTTCAGAGTTGGGCAGCAAGTTTTGTATTATCGCGAAATACCTGAGAGTGTCACAAAAATAATACAGGATTTGGGATGGACATCACTAAAACAAAGGAGTTTCGCGTTACCGCGGAATCTTCTCACGGAATTCCAATCACCAACTTTCTCCCCCGAATGCGAAAATATTTTATTGACACCGACCTACATCGGGAGAAACGATCCCCAAGATAAAATCAGGGAAACCAGAGCTCGTACGGAAAGACATAGGTGTTCATTCTTTCGCGCGCTATAAGAGATTCGAATAATAGAGAATAGTGATGGTGGTTATTTTTATTTTTTTATTTTGTAAGAAGTTGTACACCACTGAACTAAATTAATCAGCAGTAACATGATATCAGGGAGTAACAATAATAAAATTGCAAGTGTTCCAAAGTTTGAAAGAGGCTCATTGTAAGTTTGTGTTGTGCAGCGTGGCAATTTTTGTTTCCTTCTGTTCCTAATACATTCTGTTTGTTATATTTGTAGTGAATATGTGATATTCAAAATCGGTGAAACATAACAGACTTTACTGAAAGAGAGTGCTGTCAAAACTATTACTCAAGAGAGTAGAAGAACAGGTAGAAAGTACAGTTAGCGACTACCAAGCGGGATTCAGGACGGGAAGAGGTTGTGTAGAACAGATATTTATCCTGAAGCAACTGATAGAACATACGGCCTTAAAAAACAAAAGGACAGTAATAACCTTCGTGGACTTCACGAAGGCATATGACTCCATCGACAGACAGACTCTTGTTAGGATCCTGAAGATCAGAGGACTTGATGGAACTACACAAGAACTCATAAAAGAAATTCTGACAGACACAAAAGCAAGGGTGAGATTCAGAGGAGCACTGTCAGAAGAATTTGAGATCAAGACTGGTGTTAAACAGGGAGATGGATTGTCACCATTGTTGTTCAATATAGCACTGGACGAAGTGATCAGGCAGTGGAGAGCAATAAACGAGGAAATGGGAATACCAAAGACCCATGTGGGGGACAAAAAGGACAACAGGGCTCAAGTGGACTGCCTAGCTTTTGAAGATGACATAGCAATAGTAAGTGAGATGGAAGAAGACGCAAAGACACAACTCGACAACTTAAGTAAGGTAGCCAGAAAGGTGGGACTGAGGATCGCCTATAAGAAGACAAAGACATTAAACACCACTGCAAACTGGGAAACACCGGAAGCGACTGTGCAAATGGTGGACAAATTTAAATATCTGGGAGAATTTATAACAGGAAGGAACAGGAGCAAGGAGGGAATAACAGAGGATAAAGAAGATGAGGTCAGCCTTCTGCACGAGGAGAGAGGTATACAATAAAAAGAATATATCCACAGAGGCAAAGATAAGCCACTACAAGGCAACAGTGAGGAATGCAGTATTATATGCTGCTGAGACGATGACACTAGGAAGAAATGGGGCAGAGCAACTAGAGAACGAAGAGAGGAAAATACTGAGAAAAATACTAGGTCCCAAAAGAGGTGAAGAGAGGTGGATTCGAAGACCTAGGGAAGAATTGTACCGGAACATGAGAACAGTATCCGGGGAAATCAGACTCAAAAGGTCGAGGTTTGCCGGGCATGTAGTTGGATGAGTATGGACAGAATGACGAAGAGAGTGTGGGAAACAACAGGGAGGACAAGAGGAAAGACAGGAACCAAGTGGATTGTTGAACTTCGGAAGGACTGGTTGGAATTGTGGATCAAGGTCGAAGGAAAGGAAAACTGGAGGAACAAATATACACAGACAAATATGCCGGAGATCAATGATAGAAGAATACAGGAAAAGATTAGAATGTCACCAGTGGAGCCGCCAGGAGAAACGGAAACTGAAGATCTCGGAAGAAGAGCGGGAGAGGAGATGAGAAAGAATGAAGAGGTTATGGGAGAAGAAGAGGAAAATGCAGTCCACGAAGGGGCTACCCGTGGTCCTACAGAGGCCGTAACGCAAGAAGAAGAAGAAGAAGAAGAAGAAGAAGAAAAAGGGTTCTTTGCATATTCTGGCATTTAACTAGGCGACCAGGATATATGTTGGGCACCCTATACAGTATGTTTGGTATGCATAGAATACTTAAGGCAATGGTTAAAGGAAATGAAAAAGAGTTTCCGATATGGTGTGCTACGATGTGGCGGGAGCAAACGAACCACTGTGATAATTGTTACTTTTGTTGCACTGATGTTAGTGGTTACAGTTCCAAAAAACACACTGTATGCAGCCGCCAGATTCCTCGTGCGCCAGGCATTACAATACCCCAATCCCCATACTCACTACAAATAATCGTACTTCCTACGAACATATCAAGTGATGGTGACCCAGTGGATTCAAGCGATGAAGCAGATGCTGATTGTGAGTGGGACAGACATCCGAACCTTGAGGTGTTTACTCAGTCCGGATTCAGTGATCCTGCGAGAGACTTAGAACTGCTTGCATCTAGAGTGAAAGGCAAGATTTTACTGGCTGAACGTATGTCTGTTCGTTTTTATAGGGATAGCGAGTTATACACCTTTACTTTGAACTAGAAGGTGACTTCGTGTACCTGGTTTATATCTGGATTAAAACATGAACTTGGAATAGAACATGAAAAATAAACTTGTAGATTATTTATTAATTCCTCTAAAAGAAAAGCTGTTCTTTAGATTGAGGTGAGAAATATCCATCAGTGCCGATTACTCGTTCATGGCGGTTAAAAGAAACCTATGTATACACGCAACTAATATTTACAAAATTGAAATACTTAGATCATATGTGGATGTGTATCGACACTTGAAGTTTATGTGTATAGTATTTGGCCACCAGGCATGATTTACGAGTCCCATGTTTTCTGTGGAGGCTCGACAATAGAGCCAGAGATCAACACTGGATCAGAGACAAATGCCCAGTTCGCCAAAATACCGTTACTGGGACTAGAAATGTTTCGCGACTGAGCATTATCGGTCGTAAAAAAATACTGTCCGCACAGCTCAACATTAATCTAGGTATGATGAAGCAATGTGTGTAAACATTTCATACAGTTGAAAGATGTTTCTAATATTTTTGTGGCTGTTGTCCTAATTTGTCAGAAGCCAAACTCAAACAAGGTGTTTTGTTGGACATGACATCCGCAAATTTCTATGTGATGACGAATTTGTTGGTGCAATGACGTATGATGGAAAAGAGGCGTGGACTGCATTCACAGATGTCGTTGCAAATTTTTTTTGAACATGAAGGATGCAAATTACAGGAACATTGTTCCAAATGTACTTCAGAAATTTGAAAAATTGTATTGTGTGATGAGCTTGGGGAGAGCTTGAAACTTCGATTTCTTAAATCGCGTTTGGACTTCTTTCCTGAAAATCTCGGAGGAATCAGCGACAAGCAGGTGAAAGATTTCATCAGGACATTCGTGTCTTGGGGAGAAGACATCAAGCACGTTGGAATGTGTCTGTGGTTGGTGGCTATTGCTGGTACTACATCGAGAAAACCCAGAGACATGTCTTAAGAGGAAGAACAACATATGAAGTTATGGAGAGAAGAGAAGTACAGCACATTAGTATGGACATCGTGATGTGGCTAAGTAAATTCCAGAGAGTTGATATCTAAGGGATATTATATACATATATAATACACAACTGGCCATTAAAATTGCTACACAAAGAAGAAATGCAGATGATAAACGGGTATTCATTGGACAAATATATTATACTAGAACTGACATGTGATTACATTTTCACGCAATTTGGGTGCATATATCCTGAGAAATCAGTACCCAGAACAACCACCTCTGGCCGTAATAACGGCATTGATACGCCTGGGCATTGAGTAAAGCAGAACTTGGATGGCGTGTACAGGTACAGCTGCCCATGCAGGTTCAACACGATACCACAGTTCGTCGAGAGTAGTGACTGGCGTATTGTGACTAGCCAGTTGCTCGGCCACCATTGACCAGACGTTTTCAATTGGCGAGAGATCTGGAGAATGTGCTGGCCAGGGCGGCAGTCGAACATTTTCTGTATCCACAAAGGCCCGTACAGGAACTGCAACATGCGGTCGTGCATTATCCTGCTCAAGTGTAGGGTTTCGCAGGGATCGAATTAAGGGTAGAGCCATGGGTCGTAACACATCTGAAATGTAACGTCCACTGTTCAAAGTGCCGTCAATGCGAACAAGAGGTGACCGAGACGTGTAACCAATGGCGTCCCATACCATCACGCCGGGTGATACGCCAGTATGGCGATGACGAATACACGCTTCCAATGTGCGTTCACCGGTTAAATTTCGCGCCTGTAGCACGTCATCTTCGTGGTGCAGGAATTTTAATGGCCAGTAGTGTATTATTATTACTTTAACCAAGTATTTAATAGGAGATTTCAAAGTAACTGTATGTGATAGAGTATAAAATTGAAGAGAAAAAGGTACGTGATAGAGAATAATGGAAAACATTTTTGTATTTTGGTTACTAGCGGGTTGTCTTTCTAAGACAGCTCATGGAGATGAGCAAATTCCAGTGTACAGAAGGACATCTCAAAAGTACAGATGTAAGTTAAATTCACAAACAAGCTCCTATTACCGCAAATTTGGTGGGACTACGTGATTAATTCACTGAGAAAGTCTACTAACTGACACTTTCTCCAAAACTGGAAAAGTACGTTCTTTGTACCAAATCCTTTTCTATTTTGCTATTAGTTCCCCAACTACCGCAGATGTTTCATATGCTGTGGCTGAAATTCGTACTAAATATATTTTTAATATTAACTACCAACGAAAAAATTCGGAACAGTGTTCAACTAATCTCTACGCACTAAGTTCACAGGTCTGTCTCGAACAAAATTCAAAAGCATAGAAGTGATGAAAATCTGTCTTTCGCTGTTTCGCATCACTTAGCACATCCAAAATCCTGCATTTACACATTAATATACATCACTGCTTGGATCTGTAGGTTACACCGGTGTAGAACGCCAACAAATTGCTCTAAATTTTCTCTTCAGCCAATGCATATTCCTGCGAAGCTGCTAACAGTTAATCATTAGAACGAACCATCAGTCCCATCTCAGTGTTCAGCAATGTGTTCGAATCCACTCGTTGCCACAGCATTTTTATGTCTTAACAAGTTATTACCTCTTTCTGCCAACCAAAGGGGCTTCCATTTAAATATAAGTGGCCTACACTGCACTGTTTTCTTTCTACTTCTGCATGACCTGCACACTAATTAACCTCTCCCTCTCTCCACGTCTCCATGCACAACAGTTATGTGGCTGGATTGAGTCTGTATTCTATCCTCAAGAAATGCGAACTATCCTTCCATCTCAATCAGTTTCCCTCTTCGTACTAATAGTGGCCCCTAGTGATTAACCTTTCCACCTCTGACACACTTTCAACACGCTATCACGATAAGTCACTTTATTGTAAAGAAACATTGGTCGCTTACATCTGCTGGATTATGAAACCGTACTAGAGGTCTACTTACTATCCTACCGAATTTAACAAATCTTCATCTTCAGCACAGGACTCTTCCCCCTCTCCCCCTCCCCTCCCACCTCCCGTAATGAAGTGGCAGGGCGGTTCCTAAATGTGAGTCGAATTTGGGAGAATTGGGCTTCATATTCCTGTCTATCCATCATGATTTAGTTTCTCTTGATTTCTTGATTTATCGAAATCATTTGAGCAAAATGTTGGAATCATTGATTTGTAAATGATGCGAAATCGAGACTTCTGTCTGTGTATTGGAATTTGCTAGTCTCCATGATCTAGAAAGACATCCCGCCAGTAACCAAAGAATATTGTGATTCAGCCTAGAAAAGCTGTTTGAAAGGCAGATTGAGCAAGCTTCAGCTGGGTGAGTAAAACGTTTTGTTCCCTGGTGCAAAGCTGGTTCTTAATCATATGTCTAACTGAGGCGAGCAAAACTTACATGTTTTTCCAGTATTCTGATTTTGGCAACAGACAACCTGGTACCAGATCCAACCTAACAACCAGTTCTTGACTCAGAACCACACATTTCAACATAGTTGGCACGACTACATTGACGCACACAGCTGGCTCTTTCAATAGAGCGAGTGTAAGTATACATGTCGCGACCTGCTGTCTACAAACCAACTGTTAACTATTAGTAAACCGAAATTTCAACGATGGTTATCAGTATGCTCGCTCAATACTATAAAGTTCAATAACAGTCAATGACCCTCTGTTTGGAATTACGACTGTACAGGACGTTACTCGAAATTTTTTTCATCCCACAGTGTAAAAGTCACACCATTCTCTACAATTTTTCACTACGCCAGTAAATATTGTTTACACTAGATCCAATTTTCCAAAACAGACTGCTTCACAACGAAAGAAAATTTCTAACATTGTTACCAGAGCATGTAAACATAGCTCCTATCACTACTTGAAGCTGAATTACGATTCTGTGAGACAAGCGCGGCAAATCTCTCTCTCCTCCAAAAGACGCTATCGTTCTCTATTCTGACTGGCTAAAACATACTATAGCTATACAGCTTCCTCTCAATTTAGAATTTACTATTGTTGGTTTCCAAATTCAGTGCTTCCCGAAAGGTAAACTGAGAATAATCTTATTTTTACCTGTCTTACGGTCAGAAATAAAGATTCTGCTTCTGTGATAAATAGCTAATTTACATTAAGCATATCATGAATCTGACTCACTTCTCCATCATATCTTTCGACTCACATGCTCATTCATCATCAATTATACCGATTTCTGGATTAATATGTCACATTCACGCTTTATTCAACCCCTCACTCACCCTGGCAGAGTGAAGAATGAAAATAATTATCTATGGCACTGAGAATGATAACTAGTGAAACGTTTCATTACTTACACCGTCTTGAACAAAATGTTGTTTAATTAACTACCTTGCAACAAACTTCTCAGCTTAAGTCACTCTTTTATGCCCTTATAAATACACGTTACCGTGACAGAATGTTATTTGTAGTGTGGAATTATATATTTCATGTTTTTCAAGTAATTTTTATTATCTCCGAAATTGTTTCAAGTGTTACACCGTACTGAAACTCGTAAAACGGTGAACTATTGCTGTTCTGAAAGGCAAACACACAATAAAACTTCATTTCGATTGATTTACGGTGAATGGCTTAATTAATTTACACGTTGATGTGTAACTGAAATGACCTACAAAGCGTACGCACGTGACTGGAACCAGCAAGCGATCACAGGGACGACAGATGGTAAAACTTCCCAGCGTACGGACGTGTTAGGGAGGGCATCAAAGAGCCACTGAGACGAATCTTAGATCTTCCTAATCTTGAAAGCGTATCGATATACTAGAACGACACCTGTGTTGACCCCCCTCCCCCCTCTCCCGCTCTTACTAAACCTCCAGAAATGTCTCAGTCTAGCCGATGAGTCCGTACATGGTGCGATAATTCAGCCAGATCGTCCTTGAAGTGACTTAATGAGCTGCCGCGTAGTAATGCCTTCTGCCTGTTATGTGGAGATGCTCTCGTAGTTTTATGTCCCCCTGTAGAGCCGCAGCAGCACCGTCGGATTCTAAAAGTGCAATACCACTGCTTATGTTTTGTGTAATGCAGCAGGAAGAAATTTTTGTGCAAATAATTTTTTTTAAACGGGATGTCATTATGGTGCGTTTGTTTAAGGAACACCATAAAATGAACTTGTTCACACTGATTATAAGTTACCCATTAACGGTACGAGAGCATGGTGTACTACGTAACTACACTCACGCTTATAAATTAACGATAATATTGATACATGGTGAAACAACGCTCTGGTGGGCGGTTTGCAGGTTTAAATCACCTCGGGGTATGACCATGCGGTGCATTTGACCTGTGGTCGTCGCACGGTGGCGCTGGCAGCAGTCCACATACGCAGAGGTGTGTTGATGCTTGTCAAGACTACGGTGCAGTGAGTAAGTGGGCAGACTTTTCAGATGTGCTAATGGTGACTTTGTGCTGAAAATGGCTCAAATAACACATATTGATGACGCAATGAGGGGTAGAATACTAGGGCGACTGGAGGCTGGTCAAATACAGCAGGTCGTAGCACAGGCCCTCCGTGTGCCACAAAGTGTGATCTCAAGATTATGGCAACGACTCCAGCAGACAGGAAACGTGTCCAGGCGCTACAGTATGGGTCGTGCACAGTGTACAACACCACAAGAAGACCGATATCTCACCATCAGTGCCCGTAGACGGCCAAGGAGTACGGCAGGTAGCCATGCTCGGGACTTTACCGCAGCCACTTGTATTATTTATGGCTTAGTCAGTCATCATATTAGGCTCCCAGAAGCTGTTCCCAGAGCAGTGGAGATGCAAGAAGTATTTTTTTTTTTTGTCATCAGTTTACTGACTGGTTTGATGCGGCCCGCCACGAATTCCTTTCCTGTGCTAACCTCTTCATCTCAGAGTAGCACTTGCAACCTACGTCCTCAATTATTTGCTTGACGTATTCCAATCTCTGTCTTCCTCTACACTTTTTGCCCTCTACAGCTCCCTCTAGTACCATGAAAGTCATGTCCTATCATCCTGTCCCTTCTCCTTATCAGTGTTTTCCACATATTCCTTTCCTCTCCGATTCTGCGTAGAACCTCCTCATTCCTTACCTTATCAATCCACATAATTTTCAACATTCGTCAACAACACCAGATCTCAAATGCTTCGATTCTCTTCTGTTCCGGTTTTCCAACAGTCCATGTTTCACTACCATACAATGCCGTACTCCAGACGTACATCCTCAGAAATTTCTTCCTCAAATTAAGGCCGGTATTTGATATTAGTAGACTTTTCTTGGCCAGAAATGCCTTTTTTGCCATAGCGAGGCTGCTTTTGATGTCCTCCTTACTCCGTCCGTCATTGGTTATTTTACTGCCTAGGTAGCAGAATTCCTTAACTTCATTTACTTCGTGACCATCAATCCTGATGTTAAGTTTCTCGCTGTTCTCATTTCTACTACTTCTCATTACCTTCGTCTTTCTCCGATTTACTCTCAAACCATACTGTGTACTCATTAGACTGTTCATTCCGTTGAGCAGATCATTTAATTCCTCTTCACTTTCACTCAGGATAGCAATGTCATCAGCGAATCGTATCATTGACATCCTTTCACCTTGTATTTTAATTCCACTCCTGAACCTTTCTTTTATTTCCAGCATTGCTTCCTCGATGTACAGATTGAAGAGTAGGGACGAGAGGCTACAGCCTTGTCTTACACCCTTCTTAATACGAGCACTTCGTTTTTGATCGTCCACTCTTATTATTCCCTCTTGGTTGTTGTACATATTGTATATGACCCGTCTCTCCCTATAGCTTACCCCTACTTTTTTCAGAATCTCGAACAGCTTGTACCATTTTATATTGTCGAACGCTTTTTCCAGGTCGACAAATCCTATGAAAGTGTCTTGATTTTTCTTTAGCCTTGCTTCCAATATTAGCCGTAACGTCAGAATTGCCTCTCTCGTCCCTTTACTTTTCCTAAAGCCAAACTGATCGTCACCTAGCGCATTCTCAATTTTCTTTTCCATTCTTCTGTATATTGTTCTTGTAAGCAGCTTCGATGCATGAGCTGTTAAGCTGATTGTGCGATATTTCTCGCACTTGTCAGCTCTTGCCGTCTTCGGAATTGTGTGGATGATGCTTTTCCGAAAGTCAGATGGTATATCGCCAGACTCATATATTCTACACACCAACGTGAATAGTCGTTTTGTTGCCACTTACCACAATGATTTTAGAAATTCTGATGGAATGTTATCTATCCCTTCTGCCTTATTTGACCGTAAGTTCTCCAAAGCTCTTTTAAATTCCGATTCTAATACTGGATCCCATATCTCTTCTAAATTGACTCCTGTTTCTTCTTCTATCACATCAGACAAATCTTCACCCTCAAAGAGGCTTTCAATGTATTTTTTCCACCTGTCTGCTCTCTCCTCTGCATTTAACAGTGGAATTCCCGTTGTACTCTTAATGTTACCACCGTTGCTTTTAATGTCACCAAAGGTTGTTTTGACTTTCCTGTATGCTGAGTCTGTCCTTCCGACAATAATATGTTTTTCGATGTCTTCACATTTTTCCTGCGGCCATTTCGTCTTAGCTTCCCTGCACTTCCTATTTATTTCATTCCTCAGCGACTTGTATTTCTGTATTCCTGATTTTCCCGGAACATGTTTGTACTTCCTCCTTTCATCAATCAACTGAAGTATTTCTTCTGTTACCCATGGTTTCTTCGCAGCTACCTTCTTTGTACCTGTGTTTTCCTTCCCAACTTCTGTGATGGCCCTTTTTAGAGATGTCCATTCCTCATCAACTGTACTGCCTACTGCGCTATTCCTTATTGCTGTATCTATAGCGTTAGAGAACTTCAAACGTATCTCGTCATTCCTTAGTACTTCCGTATCCCACTTCTTTGCGTATTGATTCTTCCTGACTAATGTCTTGAACGTCAGCCTACTCTTCATCACTACTACAGTATATTGTGATCTGAGTCTATATCTCCTCCTAGGTACGCCTTATAATCCAGTATCTGATTTCGGAATCTCTGTCTGACCATGATGTAATCTAATTGAAATCTTCCCGTATCTCCCGACCTTTTCCAAGTATACCTCCTCCTCTTGTGATTCTTGAACAGGGTATTCGCTATTACTAGCTGAAACTTGTTACAGAACTCAATTAGTCTTTCTCCTCTTCCATTCCTTGTCCCAAGCCCATATTCTCCTGTAACCTTTTTTTCTACTCCTTCCCCTACAACTGCATTCCAGTCGCCCATGACTATTAGATTTTCGTCCCCCTTTACATACTGCATTACCCTTTCAATATCCTCATACACTTTCTCTATCTGTTCATCTTCAGCTTGCGACGTCGGCATGTATACCTGAACTATCGTTGTCGGTGTTGGTCTGCTGTCGATTCTGATTAGAACAACCCGGTCACTGAACTGTTCGCAGTAACACACCCTCTGCCCTACCTTCCTATTCATAACGAATCCAACACCTGTTATACCATTTTCTGCTGCTGTTGATGTTACCCGATACTCATCTGACCAGAAATCCTTGTCTTCCTTCCACTTCACTTCACTGACCCCTACTATATCTAGATTGAGCCTTTGCATTTCCCTTTTCAGATTTTCTAGTTTCCCTACCACGTTCAAGCTTCTGACATTCCACGCCCCGACTCGTAGAGCGTTATCCTTTCGTTGTTATATAGATGACTAAATGTGGTGTGAGGTACCTGTGACAGATGTTAGATTCGGTACCATTCCCGTGAGAAAGGCCGCCTGCATAATGCTGCTGCTCTGTGATTGGCTGCTGTATTCGGAGCAAGGGTGTCAGAACGTTAAAGTATAGTTATTATTATTAGTTAAACTACTCATTGGAATGACTTCACTTTTTAATATAAATATCTCTCAACAGCTGACTATCAATCACTCATTTTAGAATTATTAAAAACAATGTAAAGCAAAAAACGAAATTGCAGACGAAGCACTTCGGAAGCGTTCGGGTCATGCCTTTTCTGGTATGGCGCGCGAAGTGTTTCGGGCTGTTCGTCACTCTGGATTAGGCAGTTGAGAAGAACGGACATGTTGTCGGTCGTAGGATGTGTTTCCAATTTTTATTTAAGTTCCTGTTCGTCACTCTGAATTAGGCAGTCGAGATGTAGAGTCATGTTGTCTGTCGCAGGATGTGTTTGCCAGTATTAAGTTTTAAAAGATTCACTCCGGCAGTTAAGAGGCACAGACACGTGCCACAAATAGTGTAAAGATACATTTTCGTAAATATTGTGTTTGATCATGTACTTTGCTGTATCAGAAGGTGTTGCATTAAGATCATGCAGTCTTCTCGTGTAGCTATATTAAAATACGCGAGTGGCATCCCAAAGAAGTGATACATTATTTCAGAACAGAACCTCGCTAAAAGTCAGTTTCAGCCTCAAGATACAGAACCTACGACCTGTGTCCTGTTTTCTGCGCTGGGGACATCAACTTGAAGGCAGCAGGTTAGTGAACTATAACAGAACCTTCGTATTCCACACAGTGCAGTGGAAACAACTAGGCGCCTCACGTGTACTGCATGCACAGAACAAATGTGCTCAGTGACGCGTCATCTGCAGTAACGCAGAGGAGGTAAAGGAGGATGATCGTTATTAACACCAACAATCAATTCATTCTTCCTTTCTTGCCGTACACTGGAACAGTTGTCTCCAGACACACAATCTACAGACGATTGAACAGACATGGTTTATTCGCCCGAAGACCTGCAAGGTGCAGTCTACTGACCCCTGCTCACGGGAGAGCTTGTAAAGCCTGGTGTCAAGAACACAGTACATGGTCATTGGAACAGTGGTCCCAGTTTGTGTTCACGGACGAGAATTTTGGCCGGGTTTTCTTCTGGCCTGAACCAGGAACATCTATATGGAGGTCGTGGTTTGATGATGTGGGGTGGTATTATGATCGGTGCTCGTACACGCCTGCATGTCTTTGACAGAGGAACTGTAACAGGTCAGGTGTATCGGGACGTCATTTTTCACCAATATGTCCACCTTTTCAGGGGTCCAGTGGGTCCCAACTTACTCCTGATCGATGGTAACGCACGGCCCCACCATCGTGGAGGAGTACCCTGAAACAGAAGATATCAGGCAATTGGAGTGGCCTGCCTGTTCTCCAGACCTAAACCCCAACGAGCACATCTGGGATGCTCTCGAACGACGTCTCACTGCACGTCTTCAAACCCTTACGAAACTTCAGCTCTGACAGGCACTGGTGCAAGAATGGGAGGCTATACGCCAGCAGCTGCTCGACCACCTGATCCAGAGTATGCCAACCCGTTGTGCAACCCTTGTACGTGTGCATGGTGACCATATCCCATACTGATGACGGGGTACACGTGCAGGAAGCAGTGGCGTTTTGTAGCATATGTGTCTCGGGACACTTTTCTCAACTTATCACCAATACCGTGGACTTACAGATCTGTGTCGTGTGCCTATGTTATTAGTCCAAGTTTTGTTAGTGCCACGTTGTGTGGCACCACATTCTGCAATTATCCTTAATTTATGAGCATGAGTGTAGATTGAAAGGCATCTTATCGACGATTGCCGACTATAGCACACAGTCTGTGACTTGAGCGTACAATCGGTACAGTTCCTATAAGATCGTAAATCTTCGATTATGCAAAGGCTGTTCACTTATTTATCAATGTAAACGTTTGCTGACGTCGTGAAGTCACTGAAAGGTAGCCTTTATGACCCATACACTCCTCCTAAAGTCTGAGGGTCAAAAGTCAACTTTTGCTAGCAAATGTTTATAATAACAGTTACTTAATTCGCACCAGAACAAATTTTGCTTTCCCTACGTATCTCTTTGCTGACTTCACAAGCGATTCTGCATTAGCATCTCACCCCACTGGCTCTGAAAGCGTCGGATGTCCAACCGCCTCTGCTAGCCTGCGTAGGAACTTACCGCTCCGTACTTGGAGCAGCGATAATACATTCACTTCATGTATGTGAAGTAGCAGAACTGGAAATGATGTAAAATGCGTCCTTATCTGCAAATAAGGGGTACCTTACATGCGTTTTCTTTCTTTCACGCACTTCCATAGCCTCAAATTGTTTTTCGTTTCCAATCAATTCTCTGTCGTCGTTTCATTCCATCTCTAAACCTTACGTTTTCCAACAGGCTGGCTTGCAGAACCTTTTGCATTCTTCTGTGATGTTTTTCGAAATGCTCTCCACACAAAACCAACCCCACGCAACAAACACCAATTACACACCTCATCCTTAAATCAACAACCTTCAGCTTCTCATCCTTCCGTCCCTACCCCCAGTTATCACAAGAGTGTGAACTCAAGGAACAAAGTCATAAATATGTTCCTCTTCCACCAGGTATTTCATAAAGACTTAACAAAATTGGGTCAATTCGTTCTCAAAATCTAAACGAATGAGGCCTATTAACTTTAGAGAGACCAGTATTACCACCCCATATCACTGCTCTGAATCCACATCTACCTGTTTCTAAATCCGTCCATTACCACTGACAACCACTCCACATCTGAATCGTGTAAGAAAGATGGGACAGTAAAGGATGGAGAAATTCGTTAAAATTCAATTCATGAGTAAAAATGGGCTATTAATAACATTTGAAATGATCTGGGAAGGATTATCAACAGTGTCCGACGTGTTTCAAGGAAAGGACTACATTTTAAAACTGATAATTATTTGTTGTGCTTAAATCTCTCGGTTCATCGATGCACCAACATCCAACACATGGCTTTGATATGTCCTCTAACGACTGCCTCGGGCCAGTTTGATGGAAAAGACTGTACCCTGTTTTCCTTGTGCTTATTTGGGACCGGAACGTGCCTAGACGAAAATGAGAGTCGTCGAGCTGAACGGTACTCGAATTGCAATTACCGAATGGTGAACAGCAGCAATTTTCTCAACGAAATTTTTAGAAACATGCAATATAGCTCTGAGAAAGTTTATACGGCACAGCTTTAGTACGGTAACATGTCCACCATATCTAATGGTCTAATTACAGATATGAATTATCACAATACTAATATGTGAATATCATTTCTCAGAATAAAAACCCCTAAGTGTACCGATGATGAAAAACAATCCAGTTATATTTTTGTAAATATTTAAAAAATTGTCATCAAAGTAGTCAGTATTACATAGATTATTGAATTATTATGCCTTAAATAAAATGGACCAGAACTGCAGAAACTTAATTTACACACTACTTCGATTTCCATTGGAGAGAAGACTTCTTTCAAAATGTGTGTGTGTTACACTGCACGATATGTCATCACAATGTTAATGCTCGGTTTCACAAAACTAGCTTTCGTTTAAAGCAAACAACTGCTCGACACATCAGAGGGCTGTTACGTTATACGTTACGGCTTTCCACAGGGATACTACTTAAGATACTACTTGAAGGCAGTACAGGTCTCAATACAAAATGCACAGTTATTGCTCTTTGCTATCTGAAAAATGATATTATCGAGAGGGGTCTAAAGGACGTTCTTGTGGCCTCTTAATGTACCCTTGTCATCTGCTAAGTCTCTGCTCACTTATCATGAACGAGATGGAAGACGAATAGCTATCGCACGATGATGGAAAACAGTTCGTCAGGAAAAACCAGATTTAAATCACTTATTGTTACATTGAATGGAGTACCAGAGATAGCTGAGCTGCCAATCATTTCAGCTACTCAACATGACGGCCAGTGTAAAGGTCACCTGCTCTCAAGTAATCATTTAAACGCGTATTTAAACCGCCACAGACCATCCAGGCCACAAAATAACTCCTCAAGATGCTGAGGCAGACGCTCCTCGTCTTGGCGCTCGTCGCCTGTGTCCTGGGTAAGTACTTACAGTACACAGTACTGACATTAACAGGGCAGTCTTTAGTGGAGCTGTAGCTGCCCTGAGCTTTTGCGACAAGTGAAACGGAATGTAAATCATGTCTGAGGTATTGACAGATTCACCTTGCGAGCAGTGCTTTCACATTAGGATCTGGGACTAACCCTCTGACAGTTATTTAAAAGTTCACCCAACACTGTTGTGTTCCATCGTAGTCATACTCTCCACTCTAATCCGTGTCCCCACGATGCTCATCTCATCCGCCGTGAGAGAGCATCAGGGAGGTTGGGAGGAGTGGCGAGGAATGAGCGGTAGACGTAGCTGATGTGTCGACTTCTGAAACGCATATCGACCCGGATGTAAAAATTCTGCCTGTCAGCATCCTTGCTCATATTTCATGTTAGATCACTTTTCGTTATGATACACTACTGGCCATTAAAATTGCTACACCAAGAAGAAATGCAGCTGATAAACGGTTATTCATTGGACATATATATTACACTAGAACTGACATGCGATTACATTTTCACACGATTTGGGTGCATAGATCCTGAGAAATCAGTGTTGTGGTTGGCAGGAGAGCCAACACCGGGTTACTAGAGGAGGCCGAAAGGCACGCGTTTTAGCTCACGCAGGCTGGCGTAAGGTCTGGAACAGGACAAGGAAAATAGAATTTAGAAAAAACGGACGTAGCTGGTGGAATACTTAACTTTAATCCATAAATGGCGAACGTCGCTCTTGACGGTACATTATTCATAATATCAATAGTAACTGGTAATGGCGCCTTCCTAGGTCGTAGCAAATGACGTAGCTGAAGGCTATGCTAACTATCGTCTCGGCAAATGAGAGCGTATTTTGTCAGTGAACCATCGCTAGCAAAGTCGGTTGTACAACTGGGGCGAGTGCTAGGAAGTCTCTCTAGACCTGCGGTGTGGCGGCGCTCGGTCTGCAATCACTGATAGTAGCGACACGCGGGTCCGACGTATACTAACGGACCGCGGCCGATTTTAAGGCTACCAGCTAGCAAGTGTGGTGTCTGGCGGTGAAACCACAATCAGTACCCATAACAACCACCTCTGGCCGTAATAACGGCCTTGATACCCGTGGGCATTGAGTCAAACAGAGCTTGGATGGCGTGTACAGGTACAGCTGCCCATGCAGCTTCAACATGATACCACGGTTCATCAAGAGTAGTGACTGGCGTATTGCGACGAGCCAGTTGCTCGGCTACCATTGACCAGACGTTTTCAATTGATGAGATATCTGGAGAATGTGCTGGCCAGGGAGCAGTCGAACATTTTCTGGATCCAGAAAGGCCTGTACAAGACCTGCAACATGCGGTCGTGCATTATCCTGCTGAAATGTAGCATTTCGCAGGGATCGAATGAAGGGTAGAGCCATGGATCGTAACACATCTGAAATGTAACGTCCACTGTTCAAAGTGCCGTCATGGCGAACAAAAGGTGACCGAAACGTATAACCAATGGCACCCCATACCATCATGTCAGGTGATACGCCAATATGGCGATGACGAATACAAGCTTCCATTGTTCGTTCACCACGATGTCGCCAAACACGGATGCGACCATCATGATGCTGTAAACAGAGCCTGGATTCATTCGAAAAAATGACGTTTTGCCTTTCGTGCACCCAGGCTCGTTGTTGAGTACACCATCGCAGGCGTTCCTGTCTGTGATGCAGCGTCAAGGGTAACCGCAACCATGGTCAGCGACCTGAGAGTCCATGCTTCTGTAAACGTCGTCGAACTGTTCATGCAGATGGTTGTTGTCCTTCAAACGTCCCCATCTGTTGACTCAGGGATCGACACACGGCTGCACGATCCGTTACAGCCATGCGGATAAGATGTCTGTCATCTCGACTGCTAGTGATACGAGGCCGTTGGAATCCAGCACGGCATTCTGTATTACCCTCCTGAACCCAGCCATTCCATATTCAGCTAACAGTCATTGGATCTCGACCAACGCGAGCAGCAGTGTCGCGATACGGTAAACCGCAATCGCGATAGGCTACAATCCGACCTTTATCAAAGTCGGAAACGTGATGGTACGCATTTCTCTTCCTTACGCGAGGCATCACAACAACGTTTCACCAGGCAACGCCGGTCAACTGCTGTTTGTGTATGAGAAATCGGTTGGAAACTTTCCTCATGTCAGCAGGTTGTAGGTGTCGCCACCGACGCCAACCTTGTGTAAATGCTCTGAAAATCTGATCATTTGCATATCACAGCATCGTCTTCGTGTCGGTTAAATTTCGCGTCTGTAGGACGTCATCTTCGTGGTGCAGCAATTTTAATGGCCAGTAGTGTAACTATTAAAGAAAAATTTTTGGTTCATTGTTTCACTGTCTGCTGGATGCTTTTGTCTGCAGGTTCGACTCTGCCACTGCGTCGTCTGTCCCACACTGGACCAGCTCGCCGTTTCGCTGTCTCCAGGGGACGCATCTACGGGGGACACGACGCCACCAGAGGTGAGCATCATCTGCTGAGGGTCTTGCCTTGAGAGAGACTACGCGATTAAATAAGCGTGATACACGTCAAGCGAGGTGCAGGAAGAATTTTCAGTGGACAGCGTAAATTACTCCACATTTGTGTTCACTGACATGTTAGAACAAATGGGAGATGCCGATTTCGAACCATCACTAGATGTAGTTGATTGATCACTATGCTGTCAACAAGTTTCTATGTATAGGTAATACAAACCATCGATCAGTACCTTATAAAGTATTGTCTTCCACATATGTCTTCTTACTTGGTCTGTGAGACGTAATATTGAGACAAACATGACAGGATTACATTACGACAAGACATATTCACAGAGACACCTTGAATATAATCTACTGTTTATACTCTGTTGTTGTTGTTGGTTGCTAACCTACCTTCGCAGTGCATATTACCATTGTTTGGCTTTCCTTTGCCCTTATATGACGATTGCACTCTTTTCTTTAAATATCATCATACAAATGTCATTTGAATATAACTAATTTGGTCTGCGCTGTTCTAGATAATCTGAAGATGCGCTAACCGTGTGAAATGCGTCATGATTAATAAAACTCTTGCAACATACACTGTTTTTTGGACCAGTATAGCCCATGTCTTTATCCCGAGAGAATCAGAAGCTGTATTGTTACTTTTCTTTTATAGCTGAAGATTATGCAGAGTGACAGAAACGTGCAATTCAACTAAAAATTTGCAAGTCAGACTGAAGAATAAACGAAAATTATATTAATGAAAACACTATTGCATAAATTTACACATACCGTTCAAGCGACGTAAGACACCCACAGTAAAGAAGCACTAAATAAAGCAACCCTGCAAGAAAAACTTTCCGTCTGAAGATGATCTCACATAGGTGAATAGATGGGCGTAAACTAATTAAGCACTTCTTGAGTAAAGGACGTGCCCTATCTGAAGGAGATTTATACAAAGGCTTCATTTCCGTTCCGTGGTCTGAAAGAGAAACAGCGCTGATGGATCGCTGTTTTCCTCTCTCCACCGGAAGCCTCTTCTCTTCTTCTCCCAATGACGTCATATATTTCTGCACCAAGGAGAGATTAGGGTATCCAGTAATTTGCCGCTGTAGCTATCGTACATCCTCCCCCCATGAACCATGGACCTTGCCGTTGGTGGGGAGGCTTGCGTGCCTCAGCGATACAGATGGCCGTACCGTAGGTGCAACCACAACGGAGGGGTATCTGTTGAGAGGCCAGACAAACATGTGGTTCCTGAAGGGGGGCAGCAGCCTTTTCAGTAGTTCCAGGGGCAACAGTCTGGATGATTGACTAATCTGGCCTTGTAACATTAACCAAAACGGCCTTGCTGTGCTGGTACTGCGAACGGCTGAAAGCAAGGGGAAACTACAGCCGTAATTTTTCCCGAGGACATGCAGCTTTACTGTATGATTAAATGATGATGGCGTCCTCTTGGGTAAAATATTCCGGAGGTAAAATAGTCCCCCATTCGGATCTCCGGGCGGGGACTACTCAAGAGAACGTCGTTATCAGGAGAGAGAAAACTGGCATTCTACGGATCGGAGCGTGGAATGTCAGATCCCTTAATCGGGCAGTTAGGTTAGAAAATTTAAAAAGGGAAATCGATAGGTTAAAGTTAGATATAGTGGGAATTAGTGAAGTTCGCTGGCAGGAGGAACAAGACTTTTGGTCAGGTGATTACAGGGTTATAAATACAAAATCAAATAGGGGTAATGCAGGAGTAGGTTTAATAATGAATAAAAAAATAGGAGTGCGGGTTAGCTACTACAAACAGCATAGTGAACGCATTATTGTGGCCAAGATAGACACAAAGCCCATGCCTACTACAGTAGTACAAGTTTATATGCCAACTAGCTCTGCAGATGATGAAAAAATTGATGAAATGTATGACGAGATAAAAGAAATTATTCAGGTAGTGAAGGGAGACGAAACTTTAATAGTCATGGGTGACTGGAATTCGTCAGTAGGAAAAGGGAGAGAAGGAAACATAGTAGGTGAATATGGATTAGGGGGAAGAAATGAAAGAGGAAGCCGCCTTGTAGAATTTTGCACAGAGCACAACTTAATCATAGCTAACACTTGGTTCAAGAATCATGAAAGAAGGTTGTATACCTGGAAGAATCCTGGAGATGCTAAAAGGTATCAGATAGATTATATAATGGTAAGACAGAGATTTAGGAACCAGGTTTTAAATTGTAAGACATTTCCAGGGGCAGTTGTGGATTCTGACCAAAATCTATTGGTTATGAACTGCAGATTGAAACTGAAGAAACTGCAAAAAGGCGGGAATTTAAGGAGATGGGACCTGGATAAATTGAAAGAACCAGAGGTTGTAGAGAGTTTCAGGGAGAGCATAAGGGAACAATTGACAGGAATGGGGAAAAGAAATACAGTAGAAGAGAATGGGTAACTCTGAGGGATGAAGTAGTGAAGGAAGCAGAGGATCAAGTAGGTAAAAAGACGAGAGCTAATAGAAATCCTTGGGTAACAGAAGAAATATTGAATTTAATTGATGAAAGGAGAAAATATAAAAATGCAGTAAATGAAGCAGGCAAGAAGGAATACAAACGTCTCAAAAATGAGATCGACAGGAAGTGCAAAATGGCTAAGCAGGGATGGCTAGAGGACAAATGTAAGGATGTAGAGGCTTGTCTCACTAGGGGTAAGATAGATACTGCCTACAGGAAAATTAAAGAGACATCTGGAGAGAAGAGAACCACTTTTATGAATATCAAGCGCTCAGATGGCAACCCAGTTCTAAGCAAAGAAGGGAAGGCAGAAAGGTGGAAGGAGTATATAGAGGGTTTATACAAGGGCGATGTACTTAAGGACAATATTATGGAAATGGAAGAGGATGTAGATGAAGATGAAATGGGAGATAAGTTACTGCGTGAAGAGTTTGACAGAGCACTGAAAGACCTGAGTCGAAACAAGGCCCCGGGAGTAGACAACATTCCATTAGAACTACTGATGGCCTTGGGAGAGCCAGTCCTGACAAAACTCTACCATCTGGTGAGCAAGATGTATGAGACAGGCGAAATACCCACAGACTTCAAGTAGAATATAATAATTCCAATCCCAAAGAAAGCAGGTGTTGACAGATGTGAAAATTACCGAACTGTCAGTTTAATAAGTCACAGCTGCAAAATACTAACGCGAATTCTTTACAGACGAATGGAAAAACTGGTAGAAGCGGAACTCGGGGAAGATCAGTTAGGATTCCGTAGAAATGTTGGAACACGTGAGGCAATACTAACCTTACGACTTATCTTAGAAGAAAGATTAAGAAAAGACAAACCTACGTTTCTAGCATTTGTAGACTTAGAGAAAGCTTTTGACAACGTTAACTGGAATACTCTCTTTCAAATTCTGAAGGTGGCAGGGGTAAAATACAGGGAGCGAAAGGCTATTTACAATTTGTACAGAAACCAGATGGCAGTTATAAGAGTCGAGGGGCATGAAAGGGAAGCAGTGGTTGGGAAAGGAGTGAGACAGGGTTGTAACCTCTCCCCGATGTTATTCAATCTGTATATTGAGCAAGCAGTAAAGGAAACAAAAGAAAAATTCGGAGTAGTTATTAAAAGTCAAGGAGAAGAAGTAAAAACTTTGAGGTTCGCCGATGACATTGTAATTCTGTCAGAGACAGCAAAGAACTTGGAAGAGCAGTTGAACGGAATGGACAGTGTCTTGAAAGGAGGATATAAGATGAACATAAACAAAAGCAAAACGAGGATAATGGAATGTAGTCAAATTAAATCGGGTGATGCTGAGGGGATTAAATTAGGAAATGAGACACTTAAAGTAGTAAAGGAGTTTTGCTATTTAGGGAGTAAAATAACTGATGATGGTCGAAGTAGAGAGGATATAAAATGTAGACTGGCAATGGCAAGGAAATCGTTTCTGAAGAAGAGAAATTTGTTAACATCGAGTATAGATTTAAGTGTCAGGAAGTCGTTTCTGAAAGTATTTGTATGGAGTGTAGCCATGTACGGAAGTGAAACATGGACGATAACCAGTTTGGACAAGAAGAGAATAGAAGCTTTCGAAATGTGGTGCTGCAGAAGAATGCTGAAGATAAGGTGGGTAGATCACGTAACTAATGAGGAGGTATTGAATAGGATTGGGGAGAAGAGAAGTTTGTGGTACAACTTGACTAGAAGAAGAGATCGGTTGGTAGGACATGATTTGAGGCATCAAGGGATCATAAATTTAGCATTGGAGGGCAGCGTGGAGGGTAAAAATCGTAGAGGGAGACCAAGAGATCAATACACTAAGCAGATTCAGAAGGATGTAGGTTGCAGTAGGTACTGGGAGATGAAGAAGCTTGCACAGGATAGAGTAGCATGGAGAGCTGCATCAAACCAGTCTCAGGACTGAAGACCACAACAACTATCGCACATGATTACTATGCTGCTGCAACCACCATTTCATTGCCTTGAATTCCATTTACCTACTACCCAGCACATTATAATTTCATAACAAGTTTCTAAACTCATTGATTTATTCGATATAGTGACTTTCAATGAAAGAACAAATCAGAGCCGTCGAGATGTTCTTTCTATAATAAAAATTTACACCATTAGAAATAATTAGCTCACATAAAATCACGTAGAATTCCGTATAAAGTTCATTCACACAAAAACTAAGTGTCGAAAATAGAATTTACCATGTATGAAAATATGCCGTCATAGCATACAGCAGTACAGTCACAGTTACTGGCGACTAGATGTTAAATTTAATGAAAGTGTCGCATTTCTTCCGAGTGTTTCATAATTTTCAAGATCTTCTCGGGGTATAGTCCAATGGCGAAAGTGCTTCTGAAGGGCAGCTGGTGATACGATGAGCTGTTTGAAGTACCCTTCACAAACACACACAAACAACAAATACACACTGCAAACACTGTCTTGAGGAATGGACACATTCCATACCTCAGTATGTCACACATTCGGACCCAAACTAATGACTTGATATAACTGCAATCCTATTTTATAAATTACGCCCACAAGATAAAAGAAGAAAATGTTTTCAGAACTCAAGCAGAGGGTTTATGCGTGATGTGACATGGTTCTTTTTCGCAGGTGAGTTTCCTTATCAGGTGTCCCTGCAGTACGTGCTGCTGTTTTTCCAGTACCACAACTGTGGCGGCTCCATCATTTCTAGCAATGCCATCCTCACCGCTGGACACTGTGCTGTCGACATTGGACACTACGTCGTGAGTATGCTCACAACAGAATATTACACTATGCCTGCATTAAGATTTCTCCTCGAAAAATGTTTTGCGATTTTGAGGCTTTCGCCAAATCTAAAGGACGTCTTGTCCTGATATTATGGAACGATGCTTAATGCTTCAGAATAAAAGTGATGCAGCGTAGGATTTTGCCAACCAGCCGTAATTGTGGGTAATCCCATGTGACCTACTAACTTCGAGACTGAATGCTTAAAATAAACAATTTCTTTAAGACATTCAGTAGGAAAATGGAGTTCTGTCTCGCCACAACTGTATGCTCCTATCCAGTTGAAAGACAAGTTGTGTTCCACTTTCTACGCAACGAACATAGCTGCCTTACATGTCCGATTCGTCTGCTGACGGTTAGTTGTTATAGTGAAGATGCAGTACTTAATAGAAATATTTAATGCAAAAGAAGTAAAGTAAAAATACAAATATGAGAAAGCAACAGACGGAAGGAAGGTAAGTAATGCATGTAGTGAATGAGTTCACTTAGCAGACGTGACAAATTATCATTAATACCTAACCTGTCTACACTCAGTGAAAGACCATTTTCTTTCGCTGACAGGCTGTGGCTGGAGACTACGACTTAAGCAGCAACGAGGGGAGTGAACAGGAGATTCGAGTCTCAGAGCAGGTCGTACATCCCGACTATCCTGGGTGAGTACGTAATCCGGCAAATCTCTGAAGTCTCTTTGATAATGCGATGTTGTCATAGTCGACGAATAATCAGTCACTGCCTATTAATATATTTCTCCATAAAACACAGTTGCCTCAACTGTCAATTGAAGCGACTATAGATTCATTGCAATGAAACATATTTTCCTGGTCAGAACAGTGACATTATACGTCTGTGAAGACGTTTGCGATCGAGAACGTATATAATTAATTCCACAACTTGCAGAACAACTTGACAATAATGAATAGTGTCAACATCATATGTTCAGTTCAACATACATTTTCGTTTGTGATGCTTATAAGAGGATATAACCTACTCGTCACTACCGATTCCGTCCTTATTCATGGTATATACAGGGCATGGCCAGAAATAAAACTGACAGAAGTAGGAGCTCTAGCCTTTAGAAAATATACCAAGATCGGCAGGGTCGTGCGAGGGTACTTAGACTGCAAATAAACAGTAATAACACTCAGTATATATCATTTGTTAACATTTTCGTAAGAGCCATGGAAAAGAAAGACAGAGGAAAATTTTTGACAAGGTTTTACCTACAGCCTTCACGATGATTCTCCAACTTTCCGAGAAGGGACTGTAGTTAGGGCGTATAGGACTTCGTATTCCGTTAGTTTCATTTTTACCTTCGTGCGGCTTTGTACAAGGTTTACTTCCAAACTGTACGATGAGAGAGAACCTTTCGTTAATGCACATGAAGTTTGGTTTTCTAAAGAAAATTTAAAACAACCACGTGATTGCAAAAATATGGCGTTTATAACGTTTGCAAGATACCGAGAAAATTATTACTTCGCCAGTTCTTACGATGAATATAACCCCAGCACGTGTGAATCATCAACTGTGAAATAATGAAACGATCTAATTTTATATGCGAGGTTCTCGTGTACGCCTCACCAAACTTTTTGGTTTGTTTGTAGAATCCTTAGGGTTTTTGAAAGCATAATTCTTTATAGGAAATTTGTTCGCTATCCCAAATTTTTCATCGGCTTTTTTTTACATGTCTTTCATGAAAACACTAGCTACACGCCCGTGCTTCGCGCCGAAGATTAAAGAATCGTCTTTGCATACTGCACTTGTTAAAAAACTGAGTCCTTACGGATTACTTAGTCAATAAATTCAATTTTTCCAGGCGAAACCAATCAAAACAAGGAAAACAGTACCATTAAGATTAAAAAAGACAAAGAAAAACCAGTAAGAGCGTACGTTCTAGTCAAGAAAATTCAATGTTAGTTTGTATTTTTAAAGACAAGTTACGACGTTTAGTTACGTAGTTGATCTAAACATCCGAACATACTTCTGTCCTTGAGGTAAAAAACGAAACAGAAACAAAAAAGAACAAAGACCCCTGTTGGTTCTTTGGTATAATACAAAACGAATGACGCCATCTATTGGTTGTTTGGCGTACTGCGCCGTCTCTAAGGTAAAAATCCGAACTACACTACTGGCAACTTCCTGGCAGATTAAAACTGTGTGCCCGACCGAGACTCGAACTCGGGACCTTTGCCTTTCGCGGGCAAGTGCTCTACCATCTGAGCTACCGAAGCACGACTCACGCCCGGTACTCACAGCTTTACTTCTGCCAGTACCTCGCCTCCTACCTTCCGAACTTTACAGAAGCTCTCCTGCGAAACTTGCAGAACTAGCACTCCTGAAAGAAAGGATATTGCGGAGACATGGCTTAGCCACAGCCTGGGGGATGTTTCCAGAATGAGATTTTCACTCTGCAGCGGAGTGTGCGCTGATATGAAACTTCCTGGCAGATTAAAACTGTGTGCCCGACCGAGACTCGAACTCGGGACCTTTGCCTTTCGCGGGCAAGTGCTCTACCATCTGAGCTACCGAAGCACGACTCACGCCCGGTACTCACAGCTTTACTTCTGCCAGTACCTCGCCTCCTACCTTCCGAACTTTACAGAAGCTCTCCTGCGAAACTTGCAGAACTAGCACTCCTGAAAGAAAGGATATTGCGGAGACATGGCTTAGCCACAGCCTGGGGGATGTTTCCAGAATGAGATTTTCACTCTGCAGCGGAGTGTGCGCTGATATGAAACTTCCTGGCAGATTAAAACTGTGTGCCCGACCGAGACTCGAACTCGGGACCTTTGCCTTTCGCGGGCAAGTGCTCTACCATCTGAGCTACCGAAGCACGACTCACGCCCGGTACTCACAGCTTTACTTCTGCCAGTACCTCGCCTCCTACCTTCCGAACTTTACAGAAGCTCTCCTGCGAAACTTGCAGAACTAGCACTCCTGAAAGAAAGGATATTGCGGAGACATGGCTTAGCCACAGCCTGGGGGATGTTTCCAGAATGAGATTTTCACTCTGCAGCGGAGTGTGCGCTGATATGAAACTTCCTGGCAGATTAAAACTGTGTGCCCGACCGAGACTCGAACTCGGGACCTTTGCATTTCGCGGGCAAGTGCTCTACCATCTGAGCTACCGAAGCACGACTCACGCCCGGTACTCACAGCTTTACTTCTGCCAGTACCTCGCCTCCTACCTTCCGAACTTTACAGAAGCTCTCCTGCAAGTTTCGCAGGAGAGCTTCTGTAAAGTTCGGAAGGTAGGAGGCGAGGTACTGGCAGAAGTAAAGCTGTGAGTACCGGGCGTGAGTCGTGCTTCGGTAGCTCAGATGGTAGAGCACTTGCCCGCGAAAGGCAAAGGTCCCGAGTTCGAGTCTCGGTCGGGCACACAGTTTTAATCTGCCAGGAAGTTTCATATCAGCGCACACTCCGCTGCAGAGTGAAAATCTCATTCTGGAAACATCCCCCAGGCTGTGGCTAAGCCATGTCTCCGCAATATCCTTTCTTTCAGGAGTGCTAGTTCTGCAAGTTTCGCAGGAGAGCTTCTGTAAAGTTCGGAAGGTAGGAGGCGAGGTACTGGCAGAAGTAAAGCTGTGAGTACCGGGCGTGAGTCGTGCTTCGGTAGCTCAGATGGTAGAGCACTTGCCCGCGAAAGGCAAAGGTCCCGAGTTCGAGTCTCGGTCGGGCACACAGTTTTAATCTGCCAGGAAGTTTCATATCAGCGCACACTCCGCTGCAGAGTGAAAATCTCATTCTGGTACACTACTGGCCATTAAAATTGCTACACCAAAAAGAAATGCAGATCATAAACGGGTATTCATTGGACAAATATATTATACTAGAACTGACATGTGATTACATTTTCACACAATTTGGGTGCTAGATCCTGAGAAATCAGTACCAAGAACAACCACCTCTGGCCGTAATAACGGCCTTGATACGCCTGGGCATTGAGTCAAACAGAGCTTGGGTGGCGTGTGTACGGGTAGAGCTGCCCATGCAGCTTCAACACCATACCACAATTCATCAAGAGTAGTGACTAGCGTATTGTAACGAGCCAGTTGCTCGGCCACCATTGAACAGACGTTTTCAATTGGTGAGAGATCTGGAGAATGTGCTGGCCAAGGCAGCAGTCAAACATTTTCTGTATCCAGAAAGGCCCGTACAGGACCTACAACATGCGATCATGCATTATCCTGCTGAAATGTAGGGTTTCGCAGGGATCGAATGATGAGGAGAACCACAGGTCGTAACACATATGAAGTGTAACGTCCACTGTTCAAAGTGCCGTCAATGTGAACAAGAAGTGACCGAGACGTGTAACCAATGGCACCCCATACCATCACGCCGGGTGATTCGCCAGTATGGCGATGACGAATACAAGCTTCCAATGTGCGTCACCGCGATGTCGCCAAACACGGATGCGACCAACATGATGCTGTAAACAGAATCTGGATTGATCCGAAAAAAATGACGTTTTGCCATTCGTGCACCCAGGTTCGTTGTTGAGTACACCGTCGCAGGCGCCCCTGTCTGTGATGCAGCGTCAAGGGTAACCGCAGGCATGGTCTCCGAGCTGATAGTCCATGCTGCTGCAAACGTCGTAGAACTGTTCGTGCAGATGGTTGTTGTCTTGCAAACGTCCCCATCTGTTGACTCAGGGATCGGGACGTGGCTGCACGATCCGTTACAGCCATGCGGTTAAGATATCTGTCATCTCGACTGCTAGTGATACGAGGCCGTTGGGATCTAGCACGGCGTTCCGTATTACCCTCCTGAACCCACCGATTCCATATTCTGCTAATAGTCATTGGATCTCGACCAACGCGAGCAGGAATGTCGCGATACGATAAACCGCAGTCGCGATAAGCTACAATCCGACCTTTATCAAAGTTAGAAACGTGATGGTACGCATTTCTCCTGCTTACACGAGGCATCATAACAACGTTTCACCAGTCAACGCCGGTCAACTGCTGTTCGCGTATGAGAAATCGGTTGGAAACTTTCCTCATGTCAGCACGTTGTAGGTGTCGCCACCGGCGCCAACCTTGTGTGAATGCTCTGAAAAGCTAATCATTTGCATATCACAGCATCTTCTTCGTGTCGGTTAAATTTCGCGTCTGTTGCACGTCATCTTCGTGGTGCAGCAATTTTAATGGCCAGTAGTATATTTCTGGCGATAGCGCCCTGAGAAAAAGGTGCCGTGGCTTTTAACGAACATAAATGAGGTGTTTTAACAAAGCATTTCATTCCAAATTTAACAGAATGTTTTATTTCACTCAGTTTCCAAAACGTTAAGCAGTACCATAAATTTTGTTGACCCACGTGATGTAGTGGACCACCCTGCAATAGCTGAGCAACAAGTTGTGTCTTGTTTAGATAGGTTAAGTTGACAGAAGGGTGGTACTGCGGAGCAAAAGCAGTCAGTAGTGTACGAACATGGGAAACATCACATTGCAACCCCCTCAGATTTAGTGGTAAAATGGCCAAGTGGGTAGCGTGTCAAAAGCTGAACAGAGAATGCTGTATCATCCGAACAACACTCAGGCAGTGCGAAAGCACCACAGGCTCAAAGATGCGAGCTGGTGACAGGGCCGTAGACACTCGCCACTCGTGCGAGTTCCCCAGCGCCAAGGGCGGCGCTGATGATGAAGATATCGACATCTCATCGGCCATTTGCCGGCAGAGTACAGTCCGCCAATGACCGACAACGGACAGAAGCCTTCACAGAAGAGATAAAAGCAGCTCTCGCCCACTTGGTTATAGATCATCGTCCAGGGCTCAGTTAGACAGGGAACGTTGTTTAGTGATTTCTTAGACGTGAACATTCATTTAAAATTGCATTTGCTATATGTGGAATCCGGCCTACTCGTGTAATATGGGGAGCCTAGGAAGCTGTTTTCTCGAATAGCTAGATAACACACAAGTAAATCATATTAATAGAATTTAATACAGTAATTGAATTGACACTACCTAACTTAGCGGATGTACAATGTTGGCGTCGCAAGCAATTGGCGACATGCAAATAATCAATGTCCTTCGATGTATACAATTTCCATGTAAACAATAACAGATCACACGAGTTCGTAAGTCACTGCTAGTCTTATAGTGCGGCCGAGGCTAGGCGGAACGTCGTTTTTATTCTCTTCGTGTAGAGGTCGCTCTTGTTGTAACGTCCTAGTCAGCGTGCTATTGGCTGACGCCGTATCACAGCCCTCTCTACTGTAACGTTCTCCATCTTCGTGCCGGCGCTTGTCATTTGGCCGGAACACATTGTACATTGAAGTTTACCTAAGATTCTTTGCACTTAGCCATTGAGGGCCTTTTTTGTGTTATATTATGTGCAGTGTTGCAGACTTCATTGTTCAACAAGTCACCAAGCTAAGTAAATCCTTTTAACTGATTTGTGCGACTTTGTTACTAATTTGTTGGAGTGTTGTAGAACCTTAGTTCTCCTATCCTGTTACCTGCCACTGTGGTTTCATGAGCTCACGAACTCGGCCTATCGTAACAACAGTGGCAACTCGGCCTCCACAGCAGTAGTGAAGAGGCCGTTACAAAACTGGAGACGAGGTTTAACAAAACAGGTCATGTATGAAAACAGGAAGAAGCTATACTGAACTGTGAAAAAGCAGCGAAGTAGAAACAGTGAACGGTCCAAGCATAAGATGTGGAACATATATCAAACAGCCAGATCTGCGGTGTTGTGGTTGTGTGGTCACGGTGTTTGACTGCAAGGCGGGGATCTGTCATCTGTGTTCGAATCTCGCTCGTACCATAATTTTTCTTTCTCCAAAATTATGAACTTTTCGTCCGGTCGTTGACGTGTCAGCTCTCCTTCTGTATTCTTGGCAACTGTAATTCTATACTTCAGTTATAGAAAATGAGTCGCGTGGTGAGAACATTTTACCGTTGCAAATAAATGCGATGAATAGTGAGAGCAGGCGAGATGTCGCATGGACCTCTCACAGAAATGAAAACAACAAACGGGTGTGACCCTTCTTACCACAAACGAATTCAAGACTAAAAACTTCTAAAACGGAACGCAAGAGTCATAACATGTGATACTTTCGTGGAGCAAATAGGAGGTACGTACGAGTAACTCTGGAAATTCCTTCCTTACACCTCTCGCTGTAAACGGACGTTGAACTACGACAGAGATACAAATCTGAATACAGCGAACAGGCATATCAGTGACCGGACGGAGAGTTCATAATTTGGAGGAAAAAATGGGCATGGCCAACATTTGAAGACGGATCTCCCCCTTTGCATTTCAACAGTATGACCTCATAACTACGATGTCATGAATTTGTAAATTCGTAAGACGTTGCTCTTCCTAAGTTTGGACTGTTCACTGTTTCGATATTGCTTCATTTCTCAAAGTTCAGTACACTTTCCTCCTGTTTTCATGCTTGATCTGTGCTCAGTTTTTAACGGGTTATCCACTGGGTTCAAATGGTTCAAATGGCTCTGAGCACTATGGGACTTAACATCTGAGGTCATCAGTCCCCTGGAAATTAGAACTACTTAAACCTAACAAACCTAAGGACAAACACATCCATGCCCGAGGCAGGATTCGAACCTGCGTCCCTAGCGGTCGCTCGGTCCCAGACTGTAGCGCCTAGAACCGCTCGGCCACCTCGGCCGGCTATCCACTGGGCTATCTTACCACAAAATCTGAGGAGTATGCAGTGAAGAGTTTCCATTGTGAGCGTAGCAGACTCGCAAATTGCGGCTTTTTTTTTGTTATCCGATTTTGATTAAATAAGGTCCGTACGTTGCCCCGCGCTGCGCTCAAGTTATCTGTGGAAACCTCATGAAAATTCGTCTAGTAGATTCGGAGTGTAGCATGTTCAAACAAACAGACAATACCGTCTTGGGTAAAACTTTAAGTCACATTATCATTTTTCCGTGTTATCCGATTCAGTCAACACATCGGCCTTTCCGTTTTACTGTATGCAATTATCTATGTGATTTATATATTCTTGTGTGACATACATTTTTCATTCGTCTGTGTATGTATTTTAATGAATCACCAAATCAAACTTTTTTGTTTTAACTTATGCAACCGAGGATTTGTCTTTTTTCGTGCAAAGCGTTTATTTTTGTTAATCACCATGTCCAGCTTTTATAATACGTTTTTTTTTAAATTTTACTTTTATGTGGCTGTAGAATGACAAAGTGTATCTACTGACAGCCCACCCCCTGCCCACAAGGATGTGTGTCTTTGTGTGAGTGTGTGTGTGTGATGACATAACAGTAAAGAAAAAATAACCGTGATGCGATTTTGATGAAATAAAGCCTACATGTTGCTCCAAGCTACACTCAAGTTACCTATGAAAATACCATGAAAATTCGTTTAGTAGCTTTGGAGATCATCTTATACAAACAGATAGAAAGGTTTTACAGTTTTAGTATTAGTATAGAATAATGAAGCAATATTTCGGTTTATTTGCAGTATAAGTAACGTAAAACCGAAAGTAAAAAGCCTCTGTGCATAAGGACTCGACTACGCGACCCTCAGATTGCGGTTCCGAACTCTTCTTGCTGCTCCAACCACAGTCTGGAAACTACGCTCGCTTGAGTGCCTCATGCCTGTCCCCATACGTGTCAAAAATGCTGTTTTTTATAAGCGCTTTGCCATATGGAACGCCCACTTTCTGTTCTGGCGAAGCCCTGGATTTACTGTAAACTGGGACGAAATCATTGATGACTAGCAGACGCCGTCCCGTCGTTAGACCAGTAGAGCAGTGTTCGACGAAATCTTTTTTAAAATTGACATTATGGTTACATATTAAGGAGGCAGCTAATAACAGAAAACTATTTTTTCTCCTTTAGCGGTCTCGCCGTAGCTGCAAACGACATCGCTGTTTTCATACTCCGGTCTTCGTTGACGCTGGACGATTATGCCCAAGTCATCAGCTTACCCAGCGCTGATTCAATACCTGAAGGTATGCAAAATAAGAACTGTAACTGTTACCTCACTTGTAAGACGAATGTTGCAATGAGAAACTTCCTTGTATTAAGATATTCGTACTACCATCCGTGCTCATGTTTTTAAGACCCATGATCACATGACATTTCAATCTAGGGATTTGATGAGCCATAGTATCTTCTATGTACTGTATGTGTTCCACTACTATAACTGAATTAACATCTTGGTTCATAGCCACATTTATGATTTGTCATGCATCTGATTATGGGGTCACGCTACACAGTGCGTATCACAATTCATGTTTCACACTTATAGCGGTTGCAGAGGAGATTAGATCATGTTTGACGTAGGAATCCGTGCCCGGAACAACGATGATACAGAGCGTCGGGATACAGGCGGTGTCGCCTGTAAATGTATGTGCATACAGGGTGATTCCGTGATGATGTCACGAACTTTCAAGGGCGTTGGAGATGGGTGAATGTATCAATGTGTAGTAAGGGTCTCTCGTTCGCAAACGAGCGATTCGTTAGTTACTAGCGAAAATTATGCTCACACTACTGACAGTCGAATAATGCAAGGACCGGTGCTGTTGTTGCTACGATTATAGGTTACGCAACCTTCAGATTTCGTAGTATAGACCACGACAAGACAAAAAGTCTGGTGAACATGGACTCTCAAATGCATACCTGAGGAGCTGTAGGCACTTGTTCACCTTTGCTGCTGTGAAACACATCTGCTCTATCGAACATATACTCATGGCTCTTAAGGTATGAATTTTTGAGCCCATATTTACTACACTTTTTTTTGTTTTAGTCCGTACTGCCACCTCTCAAAGTTGTCTACCTACAATCTTAACAACAACACTACCTGTACAATATACCACTGTCAGAGATGTCAGAGAATCACCCTCTACATATAGGTTGGAGAAAGTAAAAGTGGTCCGGAAAACACAGTTCCAGGATACAAAGAAACACAGTAGGGGAAAGGAATTACAGTACTAACCAGACCATAGTAGATGCTGAATATGTAGACCATTTATCTCTTGGCACGTTTGAGCCCCGGTCAGCAAGTTGCTGAAGATAGTTCGAAGCTGGGCTGCTGTAATTGCTGCAGTCTCATCCGAAATGTTCTGCTGTAGTTCTTGAATATTATGAGGCCTGTTTCGATACACTTTAGGCTTGAGAGCTCCCCACACAAAGTAATCGCACATTGACAGATCAGGTGACCTGGGTAGCAACCTAGGACCGCGACGAGAATGACTCCTGGTAACAACTGTGTCAGGCATAAAGACTGTGCAAATGTGATCCAAGATTCGGCCGGGTAAATGAGCAGTTGCTCCATCCTGTTAGAAGTAACTGTAGGTGTTTCCTCGTCCGTTAATGCTGCCACTCGCCCGGGCCACTTTTATTTGCTCCACCTGTACATGCAATTACAGGCGCTTGTGCATTTAACTTTGACGCAGGTATCGTCGCTGGACGACGTTGCATGCCGTGGATTTCTGTGTAACTTGATCTACTAAGCTCTATAAGTGTGTAACATAACCTGTGTAACACCGTTTACTTAAGAATGGTTCGTTTCTGAACGAAACTGTTAGTCTCATAGAGTGACAATACAGCTACGTGCAAACTACGATTATCTGTAATTCATTTGCATGTAAATACTCCCATGTACACGGTTAAGAACCTCAATTGACTGTCCAGCCTATTACCGTGAGTATGCTATGTCTGCTACGAATTTTTGGTCTGTCTTTGGTAGGAGGATCAACCGCTGTCGTTTCTGGCTGGGGTACAACGGAGACGGGCTTCACACCTGATATTCTGCAGACTGTTGACGTCACCATCATTGACTACGAAACATGCAAACAAAACATAGACGACCTGAATATGGGATCAAATCCGCTTACAGACACCATGGTCTGTACGGGACCTCTCTATGATGGCATCTCCACATGCAGTGTAAGTACCAGAAATATTTCAGGACGTTTAGTCCAGAATATCGTTAGGATTACTCCCCTTCATTTTGCATTTATCAAACGAGGAAAAAAATTCAATGTACTCTCATGCGTTAGTGAGCATATGAACTATTTTCACTCGTCTGCCTCTTACTCATTACAGTGTTGGTTGTGAAGCTATCCGTTACCAGGTGTAGTACCTATAAGAGGTCCTGGGTTTAATTTTTCTAGAAATGCTGAGATTTTTCAACTTCGTTGTTCATCTCCTGTCTCTGTGTGTTCAGGGTGACTCTGGCGGCCCCTTGGCGCAGAACAACGAACTGATAGGTGTCGTTTCCTGGGGAATAGACCCGTGTGGATACGAAGGCGCTCCGTCCGTCTTCACCAGAGTATCTGCTCACCTGGACTTCATCAATCAATATCTGTGAATGGATACTTCACACGTATAAATCAACTTACATGCGGTGACACATTTATCTTTAATAAATCACCTCACATCAGTTTCAGTTTGTTGCAGTATCCATTATCACTGTTGTAACTACTGTGGATCTTCAAATATAACGCTAATAAAATTACCATTCTGGAACTACTGTTAATTTTCCCTATATTTTCTAGTCTCCTATTGATAACTCGCGGTAGTCCAACTTACGATGTAACGCACACTCTTAAAATATTCTTTATACGAGTTTTACAATTCGCATACTTACAAATTTTGAACAATATTTCTTTAAACTGAGACGGGTACGTTTAAAGTTTTGGTATATGTCTCTTTTCTAACAGCACAAACATTATAGCTGCAACAGAAAATAAATGGACTTGGAACAAGGTGGAGCACGAAAAGTTGACACATTTTAAAACTGAATAAAAATTTTATCACTGGTTATAATCATTAACATTTCGCTCGCACGTGTTTCTTTTTTTCATAGAAATGTCAGTAGGGGTCGTGTTGCCACAATGTCACCAGTTCTTTGTTTCGCAATTAGCTTTTCGTCATGGCCGAGCATGGACATTTATCTATTTAGAAGCGTGTTAAGGCAGTTCTCCTTTGTGGTGCATCGCAACAGCCTAAGGGAGATTTAAGGCAATATTTTACACGCGTTGAGCTCCACGAAGGAACACAATTCTCCGATTAACGAGAAAATTTGAAGAAGAAGACGGTTTATCGTAAGGGAAACAACTTCGGGCACCGACTGTTCCTTCTTCGGAAAACGTCGCAATGCTGCGGATAGCCATATAACTAAGTCCAAACAAGTCATCTCGGCGATCAGCAAGGAAATGGGAATGCCTCGTCGTTCTGTACAAAGAATTTTGCAGAGTGGTCTCAAACTCCCCCCTTGCAAAATGACTGTTACGGAAGCTGACTGAGAAGATTAAACAGTGAAGACTGGAGTATTCATTATGGGCACAAAGAAATGATGAAATAATGTTCAAGACTTTGCTCTCAGGCAAAGCTTATTTCCATCTCATTGGAACAGAAAACAAACAAAATATTTCATTTTGGGGTAGAGAAAAAACGAAAAATGTTCATGTGCATGAGAAGACGCAATTGTGGATAAAGTGACAGTGTGGATAACCCAACCTAGTCGTGGACCATTGTTTTTCAGTGAAACTGTGAATACCGATCAATGTTGGAAAGTGACTCCGTGCCAGCAGTCTTCCAACGAGCAGCAGTAGTTTATGAAAGATGGCGCAACACCTCATATAGCTAATGCTGTACAAGACTTTCTACAATAAATATTCGTCAATCGTGTGATATCTCATAGTTACCCAATGTGCCACCATAATGGGGATTGTTTCTGCCTCCTTCAAGTGCAGATTTATACTCAAGTGATTTTTTGTACGGTTATTTAAAAATAAACTGTTCAATTTTGGACCACAGATTAATATGGAAATGTGTGTCAGGATAGTGTAATAGTGCAACGAGCTGAATGAAGAATTGTGCCTCAAAGCTCTAAGGAATATGTGTACTCGGCTCCTCTAAGTTGTACTCTGCAATTGAGTGGATGTTGAACACGTGATGAAGTGAAATACATTCTCACGGACCATATGACTTTGTAAAAAACTTGAAAATTTTCATTTTAGAAATAAAAGTGTTGCGATAATATTAAATGAGTCAGCAATCCATGGGCCACACTGTACATAACGCTTTACAAACATGAACTAGTTACGAAGAAATCGGCGTCTGTTTACCATATAAAAAGGACAGTTAATTTGAGAAATCACCGCAACCACAATGAGCAGAATGTAGGAGCAGACATTAAACAATTTATGTATAAAGAACTACAGTTTGCTATTCATCTTGTAGAAGTGACTAGCAGAAAATTTTGAACAAGGTATAATTAGACGTCCGCTGTCGGAATGATAAAATCAATCGTATTACATTTGAAAACATTTAACACCTGCATACACATCACCTCAGCAGTATGGAGCAATACGAGGACTATCCACAAAGTACATTACGTTTTGGAATTAAAAATAAATAAAGTATTGGAATTTTTTTTATTAAATACAGATGAAAGCGACACTTAAATACTACTTTTCTACATAGTTACCATTTAAATTAAGGCACTTATCGTAGCGATGGACGAGTTTGAAAATTCCTTCGTCGTAAAATTCGGCCGCCTGTGCCTTCAACCACGTGTTTACCTCTTCTTGAAGCTGTGCGTCGTCATCAAAACGCTGCATAGCCAACCACTTCTTCATTGCTGGGAATAAGTGCAAGTCGCTCGGTGCAAGGTCGGGACTGTACGGCGGATGAGGAAACAACTCCCACTTAAAAGATTCGAGAGCTTTACGAGTGGCATTTGCCATGTGGGCCCGGGCGTTGTCGTGTATCAGCAAGATCTTTGAGCCCAACTTTCCCCTGCGCTTGTTTTGTATTGCTCATCTGAGGTTGTGCAGAGTTTGGCAATACGTTTGAGAGTTTATTGTAGTGCCTCTTTCCAGGAAATCCACAAAAATCACACCTTTTCTATCCCAAAAGGTTTTTGGGGGGAACTTGTGTGCCCCCACTGCAATTTTGTCTCGCAGTTCACATGCTTAACCCATGTTTCGTCACCAGTAACGATGCGATCGAGTAATGAGTCGCCATCTTTCTTGCAAGCGTCCAAAAACGTTAACGCTGCAGCTATTAGCTGATTTTTGTGAATCTCTGTCAAGATTTTTGGTATCTATCTTGCACAAAACTTGTGGTAACCAAGCTTTTCGGTAATGATTTCGTGCAACAAACTTCGTGAAATTTGTGGAAAACTCATAGAGAGTTCTGTTATTGTGAAATTACGGTTTTCGCGGACAGCGGTATCGACTTTTTCGACAAGTTCGGCAGTCACTATGCTGGGTCTTCCACTTCGCTCCCCGTCGTGAACGTTAGTTCGGCCATTTTTACATTTTATGACCCATTGAGGCACTCCACCTTCAGTGATTATGTAGTCCCCATACACTTCACAAAGCTGCCGATAGATTTCTATCGGTGTACAGTTTTTTGCAGTCAGAAACCTTATTACAGCACGCACTTCACATTTCGCGGCATTTTCAATTAACGCTGACATTTCAAACTGTCACAGTAACTCAACGGAGTACAGCACGAACCTCTCACTAGCACGGCAGGATGCCGACTGAGCGGCGGAATGCCATGACACCAAGATGGCCGCGCTAGCCCCGCCCCTTACGGACACAAACGAAAACGTAATGTACTTTGTGGATAGCCCTCGTACATAAACAGTATCATAAAAAAAGCAGAGTGTGCCCGAATTAAGTGGCCACGAGTTGCGCCGACCTGAATGCCCGCGCCTCCTCGTCGTCACTCGCTGTGACATGGCGCCTGGCGCGTTGCGAGCGTGGCGCCGTCTGCTGGCTGCCGACCCTTGCCGGCCCCATCGCCACCTCGCCCAACTGTCCGCCTGCGAGGGTCGATGAATCGGCTCTCTCTCCTGCGCCACGCCGCTAGCCGTACCGCCGCGTTAACGATTTGGTTTGTACTGGCGTCAGCGCTGCAACCCTTGAAACTTGTTACGTTTGCATAAGTGGTTAAGAAAGACTTCCAGCTTGTATTGGAAACGGGGTCGGGCGCTGCTGATAGACTTAGCCGATGTGTTTTAGCGGGACCTGGGTCTCGTTAGTGTACCAATGCTGCAGTACTGGCCGTTAAAATTGCTACACAAAGAAGAAATGCAGGTAATAAATGGGTATTCATTGGACAAATATATTATACTAGAACTGACATGTGATTACATTTTCACACAATTTGGATGCATAGATCCTGATAAATCAGTACCGAGAACAACCACCTCTGACCGTAATAACGGCCCTGATACGCCTGGGCATTGAGTAAAGCAGAGCTTGGATGGCGTGTACAGGTACAGCTGCCCATGCAGCTTCAACACAACACCACAGTTCATCAAGAGTAGTGACTGGCGTATTGTGACGAGCCAGTTGCTCGGCCACCATTGACCAGACGTTTTCAATTGGTGAGAGATCTGGAGAATGCGCTGGCCAGGGCAGCAGTCGAACATTTTCTGTATCCAGAAACGCTTGTGCAGGACCTGCAACATGCGGTCGTGCATTATCCTGCTGAAATGTAGGGATTCACAGGGATCGAATGAAGGGTAGAGCCACGGGTCGTAAAACATCTGAAATGTAACGTCCACTGTTCAACGTGCCATGAATGCGGACAAGAGGTGACCGAGACGTGTAACCAATGGCACCCCATACCATCACGCTTCCAATGTGCGTTCACCGCGATGTCGCCAAACACGGATGCGACCATCACGATACTGTAAACAGAAACTGGATTCATCTGAAAAATGTCGTTTTGCCATTCGTGCACCCAGGTTCGTCGTTGAGTACACCATTGCAGGCGCTCCTGTCTGTGATGCAGCGTCAAGGGTAACCACAACCATGGTCTCCGAGCTGATAGTCCATGCTGCTGCAAACGTCGTCCAACTGTTCGTGCAGATGGTTGTTGTCTTGCAAACGTCCCAATCTGTTGACTAAAAGATCGAGACGTGGCTGCACGATCCGTTACAGCCATGCGGGTAAGACGCCTGTCATCTCGACTGCTAGTGATACGAGGTCGTTGGGATCCAGCACGGCGTTCCGTATTACCCTCCTGAACCCACCGATTCCATATTCTGCTAACACTCATTGGGTCTCGACCAACGCGAGCAGCGATGTCGCGATACGATAAATCGCAATCGCGATAAGCTACAATCCGACCTTTATAAAAGTCGGAGACGTAATGGTACGCATTTCTCCTCAATACATGAATCATCACAACAACGTTTCACCAGGCAACGCCGGTCAACTGCTGTTTGTATGTGAGAAATCGGTTGGAAACTTTCCTCATGTCAGCACGGTGTAGGTGTCACCACCGGTGCCAACTTTGTGTGAATGCTCTGAAAAGCTAATCATTTGCATATCATAGCATCTTCTTCCTATCGGTTAAATTTCGCGTCTGTAACACGTCATCTTCGTGGTGTAGCAATTTTAATGGCCAGTAGTGTATTTTATGGAAGTAAATTTGTTCTCTTGGTAAACGGAGATGTAGTGTGGACCGCGTAGTTCATGAATGGAGTGTTAAATATTTCGTGATTTATGGTGACGCATTCTCAAAATCATTTACCTGTGTACTAGTTGGGGCTTCAACTCTATATGTTCAACTGACTTAAGTCATTGGAATCAACTGTTTGAAACTGTGTGTCATTATTAGTATCATTATCGTTTGTTGTGTCAAGGATTACATTAATTATTTCTCTTACTCTTGATGTTGAGATTTTAAAATGTTTGCTGCGTTTAAAGTTGTAATAAATAGAAGTTTTCAGAAGAATGTCACATCCGCTTCCTTCAAGCCTTTCTACTCTTTAGTTCTATTACACAGAGGAAGAACTACTTCCAAAAATTCGTAATAGGCAGCAACCAAATGATAAAACCGAAATATACACACATCAAAAACCGTTTTGCATCTCCCCCGTTCCCAGAACTCATGAAGATAGACGTTGACTGTGGGTATTGTATCACAGACACAGTCCCTTTGACTGTGCAGAGATGTCAATAAACCCGCGCAAAGGTGTAAACAACCATGCATTAGCAGCGTCCGACAGCCGATCAGTTCCAGTCATTCCACCAGGAAGGAGGTACACGGCTCGTGTTGTCTGTAGTTCAACCAATACCGTGGTTCGATCGCGTCCGCATTGTTACTTTGTGTCAGGAAGGGCTCTCAACAACGGAAATGTTCAAGCGTCTCGGAATGAACCAAAGCGATGTTGTCGGACATGGAGCAGAGACAGAGAGAGACAGGACCTGTCGATGACATGCCTCGCTCAAGCCGCCTAAGGGCTACTACTGCAGTGGATGACCTCTACCAACGGATTATGGCTCGAAAGAACCCTGACGGCAACGCCACCATGTTGAATAAAGCTTTTCGTGCAGCCACAGGACGTCGTGTTACGACTCAAACTGTACGCAATAGACTGCATGATGCGCAGCTTCACTCCCGACGTCCATGGCAGGGTCCATCTTGGCAACCATGACACCATGCAGCGCGGCACAGATGGGCCCAACAACATGCCGGATGGACCGCTCAGGACTGGCATCAAGTTCTCTTCACCGATGAGCTCTTTTACGCCTTCAACCAGACAAACGTCGAAGACGTGTGTGGAGGCAGCCCGGTCATGCTGAACGCCTTAGACACATTGTTCAGCGAGTGCTACAAGGTGGAGGTTGTCAGCTGTTTTCGGGTGGCATTATGTGGGGCCGAAGTACACCGCTGGTGGTCATGGAAAGCGCCGTAACGGCTGTACGATACGTGAATGCCATCATCCGACCGATGGTGCAACCATATCGGCAGCATATTGGCGAGGCATTCGTCCTCATGGACGACAATTCGCGCCCACATTGTGCACATCTTCTGAATGATTTCTATCGGGATAATGACATCGCTCGACTAGAGTGGCCAGCATGTTCTCCAGACTTGAACCCTATCGAACATGCCTGGGACAGATTGAAAAGGGCTATTTATGAACGACGTGACCCACCAACCACTCTGAGGGATCTACGCCGAATGATCGTTCATGAGTAGGACAATCTGGACCAACAGTGCCGGATAGTATGCCACGACGAATACGGGCATTAATCAATGCAAGAGGACGTTCTACTGGGTATTAGAGGTACCGGTGTGTACAGCAATATGGACCACCTCCTCTGAATGTCTCGCTGTATGGTGGTACAATACGCAATGTGTGGTTTTCATGAGCAATAACAAGGGCGGAAATGATGTTTATGTTGATCTTTATTCCAATTTTCTGTACAGGTTCCGGAACTCTCGGTACCGAGGTGATGCAAAACTTCTTTTGATGTGTGTACATACACAATAGCTCACTGGTAAACGTGGAGATATATATTGCATAACGTGAGCAATGCGGAAATACTGGTTATGAGGTAAAAGGAAACGCCGCTCTTCGTCAGCTTGGACTTACGATTAAGTTTGAGCAGAAGGTGTAACATATTCTCTTCAGATGAGGTAAACTATTTAGTGTACAAGATACATTCGTCGGTATCGTATTCTAATGAATAGCGATGTACAAGTGACAGCTAGTCTTTTAATATAGCGGTGCACTACGAATAGAGCTAATTACACTACAACGATCTTATTCTCTGCTGTAATGTCAGGAGCACGTAATCGCAGAAAAAATGTTGACATCGCCAATATTTTTATGAAGATGGCTAAGCTTTTGTGTCAACCAAAATGTTGTCATTACCACTTACCTGTCGCGAAGCCACAGTAGCTTATATTGTTAATACGCGCTAGACTGTGCACCGTATTGTATCATGCGGATATTGATACTACTGAAGATGCGCCCACGGAATGGGGATACCCGTGACACCTACAAAACGCCTAAATTCACCCAAAAAGATTAGAAAGATGTAAACTGACAACGGCTATGCATTATCACAACGAGAATGAGCTCTTAGCTAATAGCATACACGAACTGGCATAATTTAACAGAATGGTATATCCATGAAAACAGAACAAACTACCAAAGTATATCAGCAACTTGCCGGCTCTAAACTAACAGTGAACAGTTAACTCTTTTTCTGGAGCGCACCTCTAGTTCGAGGAAATAGAGAGCGGGAACGAGACCTGTTCTTAAATTCTGCACCTACTCTCAGCGTAAAGGAGCGTCTATCCTGTGTGCCTGCGTGAGGCTAAAGTGTAACTTGAGCAGATTCGCGCTCATACCTCTCACTCTCGCATTTCAGGACTGGGGTCGCATACCTAAAATTCCTGCATTTATCCTTCTCCATCATCCTGAAAGTTTGTGACATCGACATGGAATCACCCTGTACATATGTGCAAAAGGATTCCCCCTGTTAACCTGTTTTTCATATCATCTTCTATCCATGAATTTTTTTCCTCTTCTAGTTCATACAATGTCAGCTTAAATGTGCTTGTACTCCTTATCAAATGTCCTACAAATCCAACCGATTTTGGAACGGTCTTCCATATTCTTTCATCACTTGTCCTTTCTAATATCTCCTCATTTCATGTTTTATAAAGAAATTTATTGTAATTATCGACAGCAGGGGACCAGAGGCTGTTCTGAATGATTAGTTTATGACTATTATGTAAACAAACACCGCCTGTCACTTTAAAGATCACATATCTTCCTTACCCTTTCCCAAGCTACTCTCCCTGTAGGGCACTTGTGCTCTTATCTGGCATTTATTGAAGTTAAGTTTATGTTCTAATTTACTAACTTATTGGCTATAATTTATGACCCACCTTAACATTAGGGTTTGAAACGGCCACCTGTGTATTCAGTCTTACTTCAGTGGCTATATTTTGTGATCCAAAGAAGTTTGTCGTTTGTATTTATGCTGTTAGCATAATTCATAACCTAATATATCTGCCATTACCATAACATGGGTGCCCCTTCATGACTGTAATCTGCGATCGGCCTTACTCTGATTAGCATAATTTATGACCCAATATGTATGCCACTCTTAAAACACGGCTGTCTCTATATTACTGTCAGCCATATTTTAATGGATATAATTTATGACCCACTATGGCTGAAACACTATAACGTCAGTGTCAAATTGCCTAAGGTAAATGAAACACTGCGACACTATGGAAATGACGGAAAAGTAAGTAATGGAAGGCAGTACTACGTTAAAAAGCACACACGAGATAGCACTAAATTACGATGCTGGTCCCATGTTTAAGATATTTTATTATGTACTCACATTTTACTTCAGTGTATGTCACGGAAGGAATGTAACAATGACGTCCGTATTTAAAACAAGCAAACTGCGTACGGTATTTACAGCCACGTGAGAATTCCTAAACATAGACTTCGCAGCAATTAGTACCTGAACAAATATGTTACTACAGTGGAAGCTTCATTCAGCTTTTCAAGGTAATGCTATGGTCTATACGAAGACCATGCTGACAATCATATCATAGATTTTATCCATTACATCGAGAGTATATCTTCATATCAGCAGCACATTCTACAGTGATCTTCCATGTTTTAGTTTAGTAATAATTAGTCACTTCTCAATAACATCTGTATATACACAGAAAAATGATACAGAGTAATATGATTACCCCATAAAACAGTGCAAAGGTCATGATGAAAGGTGAGCCAGAGGCCGCACTAATTTTCTTATTACAATTGCAAACTGAAAATGGGCTAAATCTAGGATAAAGGATATGGCCTATGCAACACCTCTCAATCCTCTTTTCCAGCATTACTGCTTGGTAGTCTTTCTGCGATATTCTCATGTTTAACAAATGTTTCATTGAACATACAGTCTTTATGACACAGCCGCATCCCCTATATTCTATATTCCATATACACTCCGGGAAATTGAAAAAAGAACACCGTGAATTCATTGTCCCAGGAAGGGGAAACTTTATTGACACATTACTGGGGTCAGATACATCACATGATCACACTGACAGAACCACAGGCACATAGACACAGGCAACAGAGCATGCACAATGTCGGCACTAGTACAGTGTATATCCACCTTTCGCAGCAATGCAGGCTGCTATTCTCCCATGGAGACGATCGTAGAGATGCTGGATGTAGTCCTGTGGAACGGCTTGCCATGCCATTTCCACCTGGCGCCTCAGTTGAACCAGCGTTCGTGCTGGACGTGCAGACCGCGTGAGACACCGCTTCATCCAGTCCCAAACATGCTCAATGGGGGACAGATCCGGAGATCTTGCTGGCCAGGGTAGTTGACTTACACCTTCTAGAGCACGTTGGGTGGCACGGGATACATGCGGACGTGCATTGTCCTGTTGGAACAGCAAGTTCCCTTGCCGGTCTAGGAATGGTAGAACGATGGGTTCGATGACGGTTTGGATGTACCATGCACTATTCAGTGTCCCCTCGACGATCACTAGTGGTGTACGGCCAGTGTAGGAGATCGCTCCCCACACCATGATGCCAGGTGTTGGCCCTGTGTGCCTCGGTCGTATGCAGTCCTGATTGTGGCGCTCACCTGCACGGCGCCAAACACGCATACGACCATCATTGGCACCAAGGCAGAAGCGACTCTCATCGCTGAAGACGACACGTCTCCATTCGTCCGTCCATTCACGCCTGTCGCGACACCACTGCAGGCGGGCTGCACGATGTTGGGCCGTGAGCGGAAGACGGCCTAATGGTGTGCGTGACCGTAGCCCAGCTTCATGGAGACGGTTGCGAATGGTCCTCGCCGATACCCCAGGAGCAACAGTGTCCCTAATTTGCTGGGAAGTGGCGGTGCGGTCCCCTACGGCACTGCGTAGGATCCTACGGTCTTGGCGTGCATCCGTGCGTCGCTGCGGTCCGGTCCCAGGTCGACGGGCACGTGCACCTTCCGCCGACCACTGGCGACAACATCGATGTACTGTGGAGACCTCACGCCCCACGTGTTGAGCAATTCGGCGGTACGTCCACCCGGCCTCCCGCATGCCCACTATACGCCCTCGCTCAAAGTCCGTCAACTGCACATACGGTTCACGTCCACGCTGTCGCGGCATGCTACCAGTGTTAAAGACTGCGATGGAGCTCCGTATGCCACGGCAAACTGGCTGACACTGACGGCGGCGGTGCACAAATGCTGCGCAGCTAGCGCCATTCGACGGCCAACACCGCGGTTCCTGGTGTGTCCGCTGTGCCGTGCGTGTGATCATTGCTTGTACAGCCCTCTCGCAGTGTCCGGAGCAAGTATGGTGGGTCTGACACACCGGTGTCAATGTGTTCTTTTTTCCATTTCCAGGAGTGTAGATTTGAGAAGCAAACCAATCCACTATATCAGAATTAGAGTACTTTATTCTATGACGTATCGCCTTTTAGCGATGTTTTGTTCTGATTGACAACGAAGGTTTTAGTTATATGTTCACCTGAAGGTGTGGTTTTTATTGCCACCAAACCGGCAGTGATGCAATAATAAAGGTCTAAATACAACTGAAGCGGTTTAGTAATATCCAAGAAAGCTGGAAAAAGATTACAGTGCCGTCGAAATCGAGATGGACGAAATCATTATCAATACTGGTAATGCTGAACCGAACAGTAGCCACAGATGCATCTGCACAGATAAGCAACTTAATTATACTGAGTCAATTTTTTGTCTATATTGTGATTTCATTCCCCTGCCCCACATGGGCAGGGGAGCGCTGGCAGCGACACAGTCCACCGCTCTTCAGCCAAACGGTTCTACAAAATACAGGAAAGGGGAACGCTAACAAAAAAAGGGGGATAAAAGGGGGACATAAAAAACACAGTTAATGGAGAAGATGGGCGTTAAAATATACAGTAATACGTTGACATGCACAGGGGGAGAGTTAAAAAGTTGGCATAAAGTTAAAAGAACACAGCTGGCAATTTGAAGTGATGTGAAGCATGGTGGAAGGGTGCAGTCCCCATGTCAAGCCAGACGGGAGTTTCGGGAAGTGGAGGCAGGAATGGGCTTTGTGCTGGATGGTTAGGGGATGAGGGGTCCAGGTTGAGGGTGAGGCCAAGGTATTTCAGGGTGGGGGTGAGCTGGATGGGACGACCATAAATGGTGAGGTAGAAATCATGGAAGGAGTGGGTGGCGTGGCCTATGATGACTGCCTGGGTTTTGAAGGGGTCGATATGAAGGAACCACTGGTTACACCAAGTGGTGGACTGGTCAAGGTGGGTTTGGAGGGTGCATTGGGACAATTGCAGGGTAGGATAGAGAGCCAAGAAGGTGGTGTCATCAGCATATTGGAGGTGGTAGACGGGTGGTGGCGGCAGTAGATAGAGGAGGAGGGGTAGGACAGAGCCCTTGGGGACGCCAGCAGTGGAATAAAAGATACGGTAGTTTGTGTCATGGAGGGTGAGATAGGGAGGACAGTATCAGAGGAAGGAAGCGACCAGACGGGCAAAATTGATAGGCGAGGCATGGGTTTGGATTTTAAAGAGGAGAGCGGGATGCCATACATGGTCGTAGGCATTTTGGAGGTTGAGAGAAACAAAAATAGCGGAGCGACGGGAGTTAGGTTGCAGGGAAATAAGGTGGATGAGGCTAAGGAGTTGGTCTTCAGTGGAGAAGAAGGGTCGGAAGCCACAATGAATAAAGGGGAGGAGGTGGTGTTGATTGAGGTGGTGGTGGATACGATGGGAGAGGATAGATTCGAAGACCTTACTGAAGATGGAGGTGAGGCAGATGTGACTATAGGAAGAGGCGAAGGAAGGGGATTTGTTGGGTTTGAGGAATAAGAGGATGCAGGAAGTGTCCCACAGATCAGGGTAGAAGCCGGTAGAGAGAATGATGTTATAGAGATTGGCAAGGACAGTCAGGAAGGAGAAGGGGATTTCTCTGAGGTGGCGGAAGGTGACACAGTCGTGACCAGGGGCCATGTAGCATTTTGACTGGAGGATAAGTGTAATGTCTTGTGCTGTGACTGGAGTGTTGATCTTGGCGGGGGTCAACTGCCCCAAATACTGCAGACTGGGAGCAAGTGGAGTGACTGAGGTATCGGCGCATTCGATGATGGTGACGAAAAGAGAATAATCAAAGTGGGGATCATCAGGGACAGAGAAGACCTCGGAAAGGTGGGAAGTGGTTGGCCTTACTGAGGTTGTCGGGAAGGGGTCAGTCGTTATGGAGAAGCGGTTAATGGGGAGTGGAATTGGAACGAGTAAGGCGATGGCAGGCTGACCAGTATTTAGAGGATTTTATAGGGAGGGTGGCATTGAGTCGTGTACAGGTCTGGCGCCAGTCCTGGCGTTCTTTTGCTGTAATAAGGTTCCATATGTGTTGCTCTATTTGCTGGTGGCATCAGAGTGAATCCCTGTTACAAGTGCACAGGAAGGAGCGATAGAGGCGGTGGGGTTCATGAAGGAGGAGGACAGACCACAGAGGGAGAGTGGGACAGTGGGGGTGGATGGTTTTAGTGGGAACATGGGCCTCCAAGGCGTCAGTAATGGCAATCTGAAGGAAGGACCAGGCGTGGACGATTTCGTTAGGATGGTGATAGGTAAGGGGGTGACTTTCGACCTGGGTGGCGATGGATCCTCGGTAGGCATCCCAGTTGGAGCGATGGTAGCCATGGACTACCTTCGGAGAGGGTGCAGGGTGGGGAGCTGGAGGCAGAAAGTGAGCAGATGTTAAGGTGAGAAGGATTGGGAGGTGGTCAATACCTCTAGAGTCAAGGATGTCGACGGCGATATGCCCAAGGAGGTTGCCAGAGGCAAGAACAACATGGGGGGTGCTGTCGCTTTCAGGATGGGTGTGCTGCGGAAGGGGAACGAGATCACCTAGGATCTGAGGAAGAACTGATGCCAACGCCAAAGGGCGGCAGGGGAGCAGCTATGGATGTTGATGTCCCCAGCAATCACATAGGTGAAGAAGGTGCGGTCATTGTGGGAGATGAAGACATAGGGAATTGGAGCAATGGAGTGGACATAAATGGTGGTGCAGGTGACAGTGATGAGGGGAAAGAAGACACTGAGGATAAGGTGTTCGGTGGAGTCATTGACAAGGGGTTGTGGCCAGACGGGGATACGCTTAAGGTGGCTGATGGCGACTACACCCTGCGCTCGGGGACCAGGAGCATCACTTCAGCGGAGGATATATGGGGAGGTGCAGATCGTATGGTTCGGCTGGATTAAGGTTTCGTTCAGGAGGAAGGTGTCGACCCCGTGGTGGGAGAGGTGTCCATGAATAGGTATTTTTTGGTGCGGCATGAGGGGATGTTCTGGAAGAGGTTGCGACACTCGTGCCGCGCCATGACGGGAAGAGACGGGAGGGAAGGGGCTTAAATTAGGGTGTCGAGGCGGGTGCTGAGTCATTGGTACATAAATTTTATATGCGAATTAATTAAAATTTTAGTCAAGCTCTTTTTATTACCACAATGTAAGTTTTACTACTGATTTATTTTAATTCAAAATTAGCTATGAGACCTGATACACAATATCAGTAGTCACAAGTACCACACAAAATGATTCAAATGGCTCTGAGTACTATGGGACTTAACATCTGAGGTCATCAGTCCCCTAGAACTTAGAACTACTTAAACCTAACCCTATGGACATCACACGCATCCATGCCCGAGGCAGGATTCGAACCTGCGACCGCAGCAGTCGCGCGGTTCCGGACTGAAGCGCCTGGAACCGCTCGGCCACCGCGGCCGGCCACAAGTACCACAATTCACCGTGAAACTACCAGTTTCGATTTCGCGAATCGTGTAAACTTTTATTACTGCCCTGTCTCAATTTTTCCTTTCGCAGACGCGCAGCTCGTAACAGTTGACAGCTGTTGCAGCGACGGTTAATAGATGGCACTGTCAGCTCCGTTCGGAGAACAAATTGTATGAGAACGCAGTTATATTGCCAGCATTGATTGACGTTCGAGTGGCTTGTTCACCCTGCACTGCCCCTAACCCTAAGGAAACTTATGTGCCGTGAGTCGGTGGACGGAGCTTGCTTACTCCGCTACCCGCACTCCTCTCAGAATTCGCTCTTCTTCATGTGGACTAAATATACCAACACTGACATCTCTCAGAGTCAGATTAAGTACCGCGAGTTAACACGTCTACTGCGCTCTGAGAACTGCAGATGGTGACACGATAACACGTCTATAGCACCTGAAGAATGTGAAAGCCCCGTATTTTAAAACATCCACTGCAATGAAGAGATAAACATGTTCATATTTCCTCTTGCCCTAGTTTTGATAAGCTTTACTGACTCCACATACACAGCTATAAGTATTTCTCCCAAAATTCATATAAATTTGACACCTTCTCGGTCTCTTTCACTGTCTTTATCTTTACTCTTTTTCTACTTAGCCTACATCCGCTAGTTAATGATCGATACCATTGGAAGACTCTTTTAAGTCTTTCTTACTGCAAGCAGGAATATTACTGCTGTGTCCTGTAGCAGGTACGGTACATAGAGAGGTCACCACACCACAGTACCAGCCTCCAGAGTAGCTATGGTTCGGATTTTATAGGGGACTATGTTATGCTTCCGCTTATGTCACACAAATAATCGCCATGTGGACATCCAATCGATCAGCAACGCACAGTTCCACTCAGTGCAAAACGGTTAGTTCGACAGTATCAGAACTGTGCCTCAAGACAGCATCGGAATTTATCTACAGTCACTGACCAGAGGAGCCAAACTGGACATTCTGTAAGTGATAGTAGACGCCGTTCACTGGCTTCAGGACTATATCGCAGATACAGTTTAGCACTAGTGAACTTAAATTTTCTTTCATTAGTTCTTTGACCAGACTATCAAGAAACTGAAAATGTTTTTTGTGCCATTCTCAACAAAGAAATGTTGAATGTAATTTATAATTTTTGTTGTGCCAAGCAGATACAACATATTTTAGATCACTCGTTTGTGTCCGAACATTATTCCTATACTTACGACTTTGTACTTCTAGTTACAAAGGTTTCTGTGCATAAATACTCTGGAGGCATTCTGGTTTTCCTTTCTTCTTCGTCCATCAAAAATAACTAATTGAGGATCACAGCACTGCTGCGTTTATCAGTTGTGATGTTAAACTGTGCTCCTTCCAGTAATTTTTCAGCTTTACTTTCTCGGTTTCTGCTTCTTATTCCAATCAGTTTTTTTTAGAATTACCATGTCAGTTACCAGGTAGTTCCCTTCTATATGGTGTAATTACAACCCAGTTTTGAAAATCTTGTGATGAGTGTATGAGGTGCGGCAAGCAGATAACGAGACTGGAGTCAGAAATGTGATTTGTTGAAAAGAAAGTTACAATTAACTTTTATTCGCTTCAGCATATGCTCTACTTCTATCTGTACACTTCTGCACACTTGTCTTCAGTTGTTCAGAACGATGCTGTAGATCACCTACAGCCACGATCTTCAACAACTCTGCTGTTTTGGATTTTATCTCTTCAACAGTCTGAAATGTTGTTCCCTTCAGTGCATTTCTCACTTTTGGGAACAGATAAGAGTCACAGGGAACCAGAGATGGTGGACAAGGAGGATGTTCGAGCACAGGAATACACTCGTCCGCTTCAAATTCTTTCATAGCTACGGCATTGTAAGCTGGCGCTTTGTCCTGATGCAGAATTCAAACCCAGTCGTTGCATCCCTATTCTTTCCCTCATCTTGATTAAGACTTCTTTGTAATATTAATGGTTAACGGTTTGATCCTCGAGCAGTCAATCGTTCATGGTAACACCCCTGATACCGAAAAACAAGGGATTACCACTGACTTCAGTTTAAACTTGCCCATTCGTGCTTTTTTTAACTCATCGAGACGTGCGAGTCTTCCAGTGCAGCGACTGATGCTTTGTTTCTGGGTTGTGCTGCAAGAGCCATCTTTTATAGCATTTGATGGCACGTGTGAGCAAGTTCTGTTCTTCGTGCAGGTGTTCCATGAAATCGGAGACAATATTTTTCTAATGGTCTTTTTGTTCTTAAGAGAGATTTTTTGGAAGTGATTCTGCAAAAATTTTATTATGTATAATTCATCACACAAAATTTGTCTTAGTGTTTCTTTATCCATGTTCACCGTGTCTACGACCATATGAATTCTCAGACGCCAGTCGTTCCTCACAATTTTATCAATTTTCGGAACGTTTGCTTAAGTTCTTGAACTCACGGGTCGACCAGGACCTTCACCGCCTCCAGCCTCTTTTCGACCTTATGGCATTCAAAAACTCGCGCACGTGACGTATCATTATCATCAAGCACTCCTTTATCATAGTAAAACATTCCATTGGCGACTCTTTCAATTTACGAGTAATATGAGGTTATTGCACTGGTCTATTTTTAAGTACATCGTGTTCGCAGCACTACTACAGGAAAGCGTCCTCTCCAGCTAAGGCTCAAAAGCAAACTAAAGCAGACAGGAATACGAAACGAATGGTGACTGCTCTTGAGGGTTCCGTACTAACCTTCCCATGTGGCTGAGCGATAGAAGGTACGCAGTCTCCGTGTCGCAACTGGACATCCAATCAGCGGAGACAGATTCCCTTTTCAAAAGAATAACGTTTTGCGTTCAACAGGACAGGTGGCCGTTGGGGTGTATCGTGTGATACGTCATAAAGGAAACAGGCTGCAACAACTGGCGAACGGGTCCAGGCCAAAGGAGGCAGCATTATGTTCTGGGAAATGTTTTCTTAGGATTCTCTCGGTGATCTCGTCATTCTGGAAGGCACAAAGAATCAACATAGGTATGCATATACCATTGGGGACCACATCCACCACTTCAAACGGTTTTTTTCACGATGGCATCTACCAGCAGGACAATGCAACGTGTCCCACAGGCGACCAGACTTACCGAATTCAAGCCCAATCGAGAATTTGTGAGACCACTTCGATCGGACTGTTCTCGCTATGGATCCCCAGCCGAGAAACCTAGCACCGCTAGCCACGGCCCCGGAGTCAGCAAGGTTCCACATCTCTGTCGATGGCTTCCAGAACCTCGTACACTCTTCCTAACGCCTCGCAGCAGACAGTACCGCAAAAGGTGGATATTAAAGCTTTCGGCAGATGGTCACATTAATGCGAGTGGACAATGTATTCGCACATGGTCGTATTACAGACAGTCCTAAGCTCTTCCAGTGTCCCGTCTAGATCGCTGAACACGGCTGTCTTATTTCCAGTGCAGTCCCTGCTCCACGGCGACGTCTTGCGTTATCGCTGGGGTGCTGGTTTCACTTCTGACCCTCCACCGCCTAGCGTGGCGATTCCTCCGGCGAAAATGTTGTTCTCCTTGGCGATGAACTGCTGTGCTCGATGAAATTGGAATCCCTTGTTAAGCCACGAAACGCTGTTTACACCCTGGATTGCGTAGTGACATGAAACTGTGTCTACATGTCTGCTCACGTGCAGCATAGTTACTATAAAGCTGGCATCTGTGCTGTAGGCTGTTCGAATTGCTAAAGGTGTCGCTACGCCTGGCGAGTAGGCTGCCATGCTTGGTCGCCGTTGCTAGAGGGAAGGCTAGCTTACAGTGGAGTCCCGTCGACGCGACTTGCCGTCACAACAGCCACCGAAGGAGAAAACCGTCGCTTGATTTTATCTGCTTTGAAGTCTCGCGCCAAGCTAATCTAGTTTTTACTCAAAATTTTCAGTGTCTGTCGGTCACTCACCGGAAGACTCGATTTTCTTACGTAACGTCTTCAACCTCTATCAAGCTTCACCTCCTCTCGTCCACACAAAACTTCCATCTACTGTCAACATGTCTGACTTTATTTCTCATCTATAATCAACAAAATGCGATGTTTCTCTCTCTCCCCCTCTCTCAATCGTATTCTATCAACCGCATCGGACTTCGTAAGATTTCGAGGAAATTCCCCAAAACTGAATTTATTTATTTTTCTGTAATCGTTTTGCGCTTTTTGTAGTAGGAACAGCTTACAACTCACTCGCACACCTTCGATGACCGCGCCAGAAACACCCATTCAGCTGAGTGGTGAATCGGGGCTGCTCTAACGACTGAGGGCCGGCAACCCATTCGACACAGCTTAATTGTTTTTTTTTTTTTTTCCAGCAGTGTAGAAGCAAACAGAGGCAGTCAACAAAAGATGGCAAATACTGGACATTAATGGCAGACGTAACAATTAGCCTATGAAGCTAATAATTTAAAACGAAATTTTATTTGATGTGATTAACACGTCATAGTGGATGTAGTGTAGCGGTCGTAACAAGTTATAGTTTGTACCTAATGGTGGGGAGATTCTCATCTGCCACTGGGAAAGTGACGGTGAATGCTAGAGAGAGTCCAGAAAACCATCTGGTCCAAACACATAAAGAGATAGCTGTAATTACAATAGAGGACAACACTCAATGTCCGGAACATAATACACAGCAAAGAGTTTAGGGAGCACTTAAAAAGAATATTCAGAAAATAAAAACAAGTGAAGTTATTCGGACTTCTTGTAAAAACCGCCAGTGCCAAATTATCTGTCCTTCCGCAGCATTCGAAAGAAGTCACAAACGACATGGAGAGGGAACACACTAATGGTATCTATGCAAAATCGCTCACAGTTACCGTACTGGCGCTAATCTTAAAAAAGACCCAAAAATCTGTTGAAAAAATTTCCACTCTTAATCGATTGTACGTTAATAAAATAATCACTGGTGGGACATTTGTGTCCCACGGCCAAATTTTAACCTTCCTCAGCCGGCCGCTGTGGTCGAGCGGTTCTAGGCGCTTCAGGCTGCAACGGTCGCTTGTTCAAATCCTGCAAATATGAGGAAAGAAGCTCGGAAAATCAAATTCATTTCAAAAAACAAGTTTAAAATGATCGACAAAAATGTGTACAGGCTTGAGAACCGAGACTCGCATCCAGCTAATTTTGTCCCTGTTATCTAACCAGCTACATGCAGTCCAACGAACGTGAGTACACGAATAACTGATTATCATCCCAGTACACACCAAAACTGGATTCTACAACACTAATGCAACCCCAAGCGTATATGCTGACATACTAAGTTCATCTTTTAGTATTTGTCTACTAACAGTCGCTTACATAGTTGCAGAAGATATGATATACGCTGAGAAAAAACGGCAACAGAAAAGAAACACAAAAAACACGCCGTAAACAGCGAAAATAATTGTTAAAAACGTGCCATAATATACAATAATTAAAGTACTAAGAAAGTATGCATAGAAAACTATATTTCAAAAAACGAACAGTAAAAATGTAATAATGTGTTACTGTGTTTTTATAACTATGCTATTTTCTGCCTGTTTTAGTTTTAAAAAACCCACTGATGATGGTGATATTTGTCGCCGAAACTAGTTTGGGAAGGCCGGCCGTTGTGGCCGAGTGGTTCTAGGCGCTTCAGTCAGGAACCGCGCGACCGCTACGGTCGCAGGTCCTCGGGCGTGGATGTGTGTGATGTTCTTAGGTTAGTTAGATTTAAGTAGTTCTAAGTTCTAGGGGACTGATGACCTCAGATGTTAAGTCCCATAATGCTCAGAGCCTTATGAAAAATTTAGTTTGGGAAGTTAAAAAAAATGGTTCAAATGGCTCTGAGCGCTATGGGACTGAACTGCTGAGGTCATTAGTCCCCTAGAACTTAGAACTAGTTAAACCTAACTAACCTAAGGACATCACAATCATCCATGCCCGAGGCAGGATTCGAACCTGCGACCGTAGCGGTCTTGCGGTTCCAGACTGCAGCGCCTTTAACCACACGGCCACTTCGGCCGGCGGAAGTTAAATAAGTAAACAAATATCAAGGTGTTTTGCATCAAGGCGGACTCGATTTCTCATATTGTTTTTCTATTGAAACACGGACCAAATGGAAGAGTTCCAAGATAATGTTATTGCATCTATATCTGCTGCTTTAGTTGCTGCTTCTTTTGCTTCTTGTAAAATGTTTTGCGTTTATGTCTCCAGTTTTTTTTTCTCCTGAAGTAGCCTTTTTTCTCTTTCCTGTCCATCTATCTTGTTTTTCTCTACTTCCTTTTTTTCCGTCTTAAATTCCACATGTATTGAATGAGCATTTCGTGCAGCTTAAATGAGGGTATTAGGGACTGGAACATAGAGCACATCACTAGCATTCTGTATAGCATCGTGAACAACCTGCTAAGCAACAAGACTCCCCTCGTGTTGATCCTCTACAAAGCAACCTGACGTAACAGGGAAACCTCTTACAAGGACAGCATTTCCATGAGAAAACATGAGTACCATCTTCATAAATGAAAGGAAATCCGGACAAGGCTTTGGCGAGCCTGCGATGAGACAAACCCAGAATTTATCCAGAATCTGTGTGTCCGAACTGAATTTCTTTATTGCTTCAGCTGCACCAGGAAACTTGCTGGTATCCTTATACTCTTGTTTATTTTGACTGCTTTTGCTCGCGAGTACCACCCTTCTGCCAACTTAACCTATCTAAACAAGACAAGTCGCTGCTCAGCTATTGCAGGCTGGTCCACAACATCAACTAGGTCAACGAAGTAGATGGTATTGCTTAAAATTTTGAAAAGTGAATGAAATAAAACATTCTGTTAGATTTGGAATGAAATGCTTTGTTAAAAAATCTCTTTATGTTCGTTAAAAGCCACGGCTAATTTTTCTCAGGGTGCTATCGCCAGAAATATCATACGTATTCCTACGTGAAGACATCCGTCTTACTCACGATGGATGTACCAAGAAATATCTTTCTTTAATGTTACGCGATAAGCAAATTAAACGCAATACTCAGTTAATCATTTATTTTTCTCTGTGAGGCTTAATGCTCCACTACAACCGACTATCTGAAATGGCAGCGTATACAACTGAGGTAATTGGTTTTAATAAAACTGTACCTCTGGCCTAAAATGAAATCTAAAATATAATAAGATGGCGTTTTCTATTTATTGAGATTAAATCCTTCAAATACTTTCAGAATTAAATGACTATTAAGAAAGTTTTTATAATTTTAACACCAATGGAGTTGCTTCAACAATGCACTTACACAAAATGGCCAGGGCAACAGTTAATTGTTACGTAATTAAATAAGGGGCAGGGAAGGTACTTTCTTGCTACTAACAAAAACACATGCTACATTGGATACTGACATATATATTTAGCAAAAATTATAATTACAATGCATATAGTTAAATTAATTACAGACCGTGATCCATATGAGACCTTCAGCTAGGACGTCAGAACCAAGAAGACGAAAGAGAAGCAGAGCACAAATAAACAAAAGTTCTTTTTTTATATACTACGAGACAATTATTATGCTTTTTACAATCTTAGGAGCGCATATAGCGCGTTCGTTGTGGCTGAATATCGATTACTAGGTTTCATGTTCCTTTTTCCAAGAAGCGATGCTATAATGGCCCTCGTCAACTTAAAAGGAGGAGGAGATCTATCCACCAGTTTGTTGAGAATGGCGAAATACGCTTCACGGCATTCATTTCGAACCTTCAACAGTTGTACTTCCGGTAAATTATTCGCTTCGGTTTCTAAAACATGTTTAGTTGGAAACCTAAGTCGATTTCTTTGGCAGGTAAAATATGTTGATGTGATGTTGCAGATTAACGTTTAATAGTGAAGGTGAATTATCTAGCACACATTTCTTTATAGCTCTGTCCAATACAGATGTTACCAGATGTGTTAGTTCTCGGTGAAGGAAATGTGCCTTTCCTGACTGAAAATTTGACAAATAGGGTTCAGCTAACGTTGGCTGTAATAAAGGAAGATAACTTTGCTGTAAGAAGGTTATCTTTCAGAGCGCTTGCAACAACTTTGATATTATGATTGTGTTTGATCAGAGTGTTTCTTCTTTTAACCTTCTTTATCATCTATTTCAATCCACGATTTCAAGTAACCCAGCATTATATTTTCTCACGTGCTTCCCTCACATTTTGAGCCTTTCGAATTGAACAAAACTTCAGAGGAAAAACATCATACTGCGTGATCAGCTGGAAATGTCCTCTTGTAAATGGTGAATCTTTGAAAAGAAAATATAAACTTGTTGAAAATTCTGTTATTTTCCACTGTGTAGCTTCCGCGCCATCCTTAAAAGCACCACAACTATGTCAAGGAGAGTAGCACTGGTGGGTTTATGTGCCTCAGACAACTGAATAATTTTTTGAAATTAACTTCTCCTAATCCTTTTTTCAAACCGTTTTCGAGATAACTTGCTTTAGGCTCTTGAGAAAAACTAAAGAATAGTATCTTGTTCGTACCTGCCCAAGCTTCTCACTGCGATAGCGTACCAGAATATCCATTGGTTGCCGCTGGGACACCTTATTTAAACTTTCAGCGATCCCGCTACTATAAAAGAGCATTTTTCAAGATCTGCTGCAATTTGGTTTTGAAAGTACGGACATAAGCAGTGTACTATGGTATATGTAAATTTGTCCTTTGTTAATTGCAATGTTTGTTGCAATTGTAATGGCATCTGATGCACTTCAGAAAGGGAAATGTCTTTCAACTGCAGTCAAACACAACAATATTTCTGCTTTTATAACATTCCCCACAAATAAAAATTTCTTGTGTCAATTTCCTGAGAGTTTGGATGGTGCTGGTGCTTCATATGTGCTTCGCTGTTGAGAACTGCATACTTGTGTTCTCTGTGATGATTCTCTGCGTTTTAGGAAGAAAAAATGGAACAATGGACCTTACATATGCCTGTAGGACGAACTCAATACAAAAAATATTTCCTAACATATCTTACCTGTGACACTATTTTCTGCAGTGCTCTTCTGTTTTAAGATTGTTGGAAAAGTGTGTTTAATTTCACACTTCTTGTTATACTAGCCGGCCGGAGTGGCCGAGCGGTTCTAGGCGCTTACAGTCTGGAACCGCGAGACCGCTACGATCGCAGGTTCGAGTCCTGCCTCGGGCATGGATGTGTGTGATGTCCTTAGGTTAGTTAGGTTTAAGTAGTTCTAAGTTCTAGGGGACTGATGACCACAGCAGTTAAGTCCCATAGTGTTCATAGCCATTTTTTTGCTATAGTATTGAGTAACTGCTTGTGCCGGTTTGATCTTGTTTGATTCTGAAGGGCGGTTCTTACCATTGATCCTATTTTTATACTTTTACGACACCATGTGCAGTATCTAAATGTTTCAGATCTTGGATCCCAGGGATACTTGAACTCATAAAATGGATCATATGTAGTACATGGCATTTTAGGAAGTGCCACAAAGTCAGTTTATTGGTATTTGTTGCCAGAGTGAAGGCACCTAATGGTTTAAATATAGTATTTAATTTATTTTAAATAGTTCAAAAGAGTTGTATTTTCTATCGTTTTTCCACGGAAAGGTTTTTTTAATTTAATAACTAGACCTGCAATAAAAAAAATAAACGTAAGCCTGCGCGATTAGTTAGTTGACCACATCGGAAAAAACAGGAACACGTTCACAGCAACACTTGTGAATTGAACACTCGGCTGGTAAAAAAATTCTTACAAATCGATACATAAGGCAAAGAGGAATTAAAGGCTACCAAATTTCTTAACATTAATTTTGAAAAATAAAACACAACTTTTGTAACGTAATTGACAATACAGTTAACGCACTAACTTACATTTCATTTACTACACAATGATATTTCAGCACGGTCCAGCAGCCAAAAAAGAAGACTATGGACTACAAGCAGAGGGAAGTAGCAAAAATTTGACCACATGACGTCATCTTGAGCTATAATCCTGCTGTTTTATAAGGCTGGCAGACTCGTTTTGTGTTTAACCGCCATTAAAATACCGTTATGACATCACGTGCTCGTAGCTTTTGTATCGCATACTGCAGCAGGAGCTATCACCAGTCTGATAATCGAAATTTACCGAAAGCGAACGAGACAAAACTAACTGAATGTTTTGGGCCGTGTTTTAAGAAGTGATGTTATGAAGTATCGCTTACAGACCATTCCCGCAGCCGTAATAAATTTGAAACTTCCTGGCAGTTTAAAACTGTGTGCCAGACCGAGACTCGAACTCGGGACCTTTGCCTTTCGCGGGCAAGTGCTCTACCACAGAGCTACCCAAGCACGACTCACGCCCCGTCCTCTCAGCTTCACTTCTGCCAGTACCTCGTCTTCTACCTCCCAAACTTTAAATAAGCGCTCCTGCGAACCTTGCAGATCTAGAACTCCTGAAAGAAAGAATATTGCGGAGACATGGCTTAGGCACAACCTGGGAATGTTTCGAGAATGAGATTTTCACTCTGCAGCGGAGTGTGCGCTGATATGAAACTTCCTGGCACATTAAAACTGTGTGCCAGATCGAGACTTGAACTCGGGACCTTTGCCTTTCGCGGGCAAGTGCTCTACCACTGAGCTACCCAAGCACGACTCACGGCCGATCCTCACAGCTTCACTTCTGCCAGTATCTCGTCTCCTATCTTCCAAGGTAGAAAGTAGAAAGCAGTTTGGCCAAATAAAGTAGCTGAAAAAGAAATATTTTCCGTCTTAAGACGTTCTCTTAGAACTGAATAGATGGGAATAATGGACGTTGCCGGAGGAGATTTATTCAAAGGCTTTATTTCTTTCACGTATCTGGGAGACACCGTAGCACCGGTGGATAGTTGTTTTCGATGACAGCATTTTTTTCCAGTCTACCAGATGCATCTTCTCTCAGTGCCGCCGCCCTTTTCTCCATTAATTTTACATTAAAGCACTAAATACACTACTTGCCATTAAAATTGCTACACCTAGAAGAAATGCAGATGATAAACGGGCATTCATGGGACAATTATATTATACTAGAACTGACATGTGATTACATTTTCACGCAATTTGGGTGCATAGATCCTGAGAAATCAGTACCCACAACAACCACCTCTGGCCGTAATAACGGCCTTGATACGCGTGGGCATTGAGTCAAACAGAGATTGGATGGCTTGTATAGGTACAGCTGCCCATGCAGCTTCAACATGATACCACAGTTCATCGAGAGTAGTGACTGGCGCATTGTGACGAGCCAGTTGCTCGGCCACTGTTGACCAGACGTTTTCAATTGGTGAGAGATCTGGAGAATGCGCTGGCAAGGGCACCAGTCGAACATTTGCTGTATCCAGAGAGGCCAGTACAGGACCTGCAACATGCGGTCGTGCATTATCCTGCTGAAACGTAGGGTTTCGCTGGGATCGAATGAAGGGTAAACCCACAGGTCGTAACACATCTAAAATGTAACGTCCACTGTTCAAAGTGCAGTCAATGCGAACAAGAGGTGACCGAGACGTGTAACCAATTGCATCCCCTACCATCACGCCGGGTGATACGCCAGTATGGCGATGACGAATACACGCTTCCAATGTGTGTTCACCGCGATGTCGCCAAACACGGATGCGACCATCACGATGCTGTAAACAGAGCCTGGATTCATCCGAAAAAATGACGTTTTGCCATTCGTGCAGCCAGGTTCGTCGTTGAGTACCATCGCAGGCGCTCCTGTCTGTGATGTAGCGTCAAGGGTCTCCGAGCTGATAGTCCCTGCAGCTGCAAACGTCGTCGAACTGTTCGTGTAGATAGTTCTTGTCTTGCGAACGTCTCCATATGACTCAGGGATCGAGGCGTGCCTACACGATCCTTTACAGCCATGCGGATAAGATGCCTGTCATCTCAACTGCTAGTGATACGAGGCCGTTGGGATACAGCACGGCGTTCCGCATTACCCTCCTGAATCCACCGATTCCATGTTCTGCTAACAGTCATTGAATCTCGACCATCGCGAGCAGCAATGTCGCGATACGATAAACCGCAATCGCGATAGGCTACAATTCGACCTTTATCAAAGTCGGAAACGTGATGGTACGCATTTCTCCTCCTTACACGAGACATCACAACAACGTTTCACCAGCCAACGACGGACAACTGCTGTTTGTGTATGAGAAATCGTTTGGAAACTTTCCTCATGTCAGCACGTTGTAGGTGTCGCTACCGGCGCCACCCTTGTGTGAATGCTCTGGAAAGCTAATCATTTGCATGTCACAGCATCTTCTTTCTGCTGGTTAAATTTCGCATCTGTAGCACGCCATTTTCGTGGTGTAGCAATTTTAATGGCCAGTAGTGTAATTTGACACAATCATACAGGATTGCAATGTTGCTGCTTTTACGATTTCATTGCCTTGAATTCCCATATACCGTACTTAGTACCGTGTGTTGTACCCACCTGGTAGTCCATTCCCCCGCATATCAGGCAGGCCGTCCCGGCAGCGGTCCGCCAGGAGTAAGTGCGTAAACAGCTCTCAGGCGGTACTTTCCTTTTATGGCCCGGACCGTTTGCTATGTCGCCTCCGCAGCGTCTGGGGGCGCAACTAGAGCCCTGTAACCGCGTGGCCTATCCGTGCGGCCCGCACAAGCCTGTAATATCGGAGTGAGAACGCTAATACGCTTCCTGAACGTTGGCAGAATCGCCGAAGATTACCGACGCTAATGACAGCAGTGTGAGCACATGTACACGTGGCTGGCACAGCGCGCGTGATCCACATGGATTCCACATGCCTGCGCTCACTTGCACACAGGCTGCGAATTTGCAGTTTGTACATGAGCGATGCGCTTCGTTTGGAAACAAACTTGGCCGAAATTTATGCGAATGACGAACAACAAATACGAGTTACTATTCGTTATTCGTGAATACCAAATATTCACTTACACGAACAAAAAGACTTCTTCGTCATCTGTGAATACAAAGTGTTAACAATAATAGATAAATATATTTTGCGTTTCTTTTAAATTACTTTTCAGAACAACTCTTTTTTTGGAAGTCTCATCAGGAACTCAATTTGTTCTATGAAGATTTATCGTTGTGGCACTAAAGAAAATACGTTCCATACATCCAGTGCACTCCTGAATTCGTGTTTAATCTATTTTTCAGCTCATAATCTTCTTCAGCAAAAATTGAGAAATCATCAGTTCCGTGTGTTTTTTGTGATTCTGTTTTCACTCCACTTCTCAAGCTACATTCCAAATAAAATCTCCTTTTTACATCATAATGTCATTACAAACTAGCGACCCGATTTCTTTGGCATTTCTTTGGCTATTACACACTCCTGGAAATGGAAAAAAGAACACATTGACACGGGTGTGTCAGACCCACCATACTTGCTCCGGACACTGCGAGAGGGCTGTACAAGCAATGATCACACGCACGGCACAGCGGACACACCAGGAACCGCGGTGTTGGCCGTCGAATGGCGCTAGCTGCGCAGCATTTGTGCACCGCCGCCGTCAGTGTCAGCCAGTTTGCCGTGGCATACGGAGCTCCATCGCAGTCTTTAACACTGGTAGCATGCCGCGACAGCGTGGACGTGAACCGTATGTGCAGTTGACGGACTTTGAGCGAGGGCGTATAGTGGGCATGCGGGAGGCCGGGTGGACGTACCGCCGAATTGCTCAACACGTGGGGCGTGAGGTCTCCACAGTACATCGATGTTGTCGCCAGTGGTCGGCGGAAGGTGCACGTGCCCGTCGACCTGGGACCGGACCGCAGCGACGCACGGATGCACGCCAAGACCGTAGGATCCTACGCAGTGCCGTAGGGGACCGCACCGCCACTTCCCAGCAAATTAGGGACACTGTTGCTCCTGGGGTATCGGCGAGGACCATTCGCAACCGTCTCCATGAAGCTGGGCTACGGTCCCGCACACCGTTAGGCCGTCTTCCGCTCACGGCCCAACATCGTGCAGCCCGCCTGCAGTGGTGTCGCGACAGGCGTGAATGGAGGGACGAATGGAGACGTGTCGTCTTCAGCGATGAGAGTCGCTACTGCCTTGGTGCCAATGATGGTCGTATGCGTGTTTGGCGCCGTGCAGGTGAGCGCCACAATCAGGACTGCATACGACCGAGGCACACAGGGCCAACACCCGGCATCATGGTGTGGGGAGCGATCTCCTACACTGGTGATCGTCGAGGGGACACTGAATAGTGCATGGTACATCCAAACCGTCATCGAACCCATCGTTCTACCATTCCTAGACCGGCAAGGCAACTCGCTGTTCCAACAGGACAATGCACGTCCGCATGTATCTCGTGCCACCCAACGTGCTCTAGAAGGTGTAAGTCAACTACCCTGGCCAGCAAGATCTCCGGATCTGTCCCCCATTGAGCATGTTTGGGACTGGATGAAGCGTCGTCTCACGCGGTCTGCACGTCCAGCACGAACGCTGGTCCAACTGAGGCTCCAGGTGGAAATGGCATGGCAAGCCGTTCCACAGGACTACATCCAGCATCTCTACGATCGTCTCCATGGGAGAATAGCAGCCTGCATTGCTGCGAAAGGTGGATATACACTGTACTAGTGCCGACATTGTGCATGCTCTGTTGCCTGTGTCTATGTGCCTGTGGTTCTGTGAGTGTGATCATGTGATGTATTTGACCCCAGGAATGTGTCAATAAAGTTTCCCCTTCCTGGGACAATGAATTCACGGTGTTCTTATTTCAATTTCCAGGAGTGTATGTCTGAAGATTGTTATAAGACTTCCGTGGTCATGGATAAGTGTTTTTAAATCGTGGGTAAGACTTAACTGTAATAATTTCGGTTGGTGTAGAAAGACGAATAACGTCTTCCAGTCGTCTCTTCACTCTTTCACGACACAGAAGTTGCAAGAGTGCTGTAATATTAAGAAGGCGAACCTATTGTCTATTCCGAACTTTTTGAAATTCAGTGCTCTACGTAACTGCATAAAAGGATGTCAGATAAAAATGTTATTCCATATTCTAACTGCAAGTTTACTCAGAGTTAATCCGAAAACATTTTGGATGACCATCGACGATCAGCAGCATTCCATAACTGAGCACTATGAGACTTAACAGCAGAGGTCATCAGTCCCCTAGAACTAAGAACTACTTAAACTAACTAACATAAGGATATCACACACATCCATGCCCGAGGCACGATTCGAACCTGCGACTGTAGCAGTCGTGCGGTTCCAGATTGAAGCCCATAGAACCGCTCGGCCACACCGGCCGGCTTTAAGTGAAAGAGAAATAAAATTGTATGTTCTCGCATGTGCGTAGAAGAGGTTATTACTTAATATGATGTTACGTAGTTGCCATAGGTACATGAACTTTCATTCAGTTAAAATCGCCGGTGTTCCTGATTTTCAAACACATTTCTGTAGAAATAAACTGGACTCATCAAATACCATAATAACTAATTCTTTTACACTATTCTTTTTAGAAGAGAAAAACGTTTCATTTCTTAACACCACACACAAATGACTCTTACGTAAGTATTTCAATGTACATCTGTCATCAAGTGTGGCTTTTTCTGGACAGATAACTTTGAACTCTGGCATAGACCTAAAGTTATCACGTTATATTTTCGTTCATGAAACACCATTCCATTGTTAAAAACATAGGCCCCAGCATCTAAGAGAAGCTAGTGGCATCTTCTTCCTGCGTGCGGTCATCGGCTCCCTGACGTCACCAAGCGAGGTGGTGCATTGTTTAGCAGACTGCACCCTCATGCGGGACGACGAGGGGTCAAACCCGCTCCCGGCCATCCAGATTTAGGTTTACCGTGACTTCCCTAAATCACTTCAGGCAAATGACGGGTTGCTTCCTTTGAAACGCATGGCCGACTTCTTCCCCTATCCATCCCTCATCCGATGGGATCGATACCCTCGCTGTTTGGTCTCCTTCGCTAAACCAAACAATTCACCAACCTCTGATTCTACATCCTGCGACTTGAACTTTCCGGCTCAGTCAGAAGATTTCTTCCACTGCCGCTTAGTTGCTGCGCTGCTCATGAAATATAAGAAACAACGCACATACACATCTGTAGGTTTTAAAACAGTAATTAACAGAATTTATACAAATATTGTCTGTATCGCACTGTACCGAATATGAATAATTTCAGGCCGACACTTGCCATGCGTCGTTGCTGCGCTAACTGATTGTGTAAAAAAAAAACGTATCATCATATACGAAATTAGTACCTTCACTGCGCGATAATGTCGATGAAAGAGCCACTAAAGCAGAGTTACTGAATATGGTTTTCCGATATTCCTCTACTATAGAAGACGAAGAAAATATTCCAGACTTCGAATCAAGAACTACTGCCAACATGAGTAACTTAGAAGTAAACATCTTCGGTGGCAGTAGATCTTGAGGAATTACTATCTAAATCCCCGTCACATACCTGCATTCTCGGTTTTGCAATGAATACTCTACGGAATTGTGGCGGAGAAAATTTAATGGTCTATGTAACAGATTTACTAAAGAGTCTGCCCCCACTACGCTTGTCCATCTTCTTTTAGAGTACCGCTACACAGTGTGGGATCTTTGCAAGATAGGATTGATGGAGTACATCGAAAAAGTTCAAAGAAGGTAGCAAGTTTTGTATTATCATTAAATAGGGGAGAGAGCGTCACTGAAATGATACGGGACATTATTAAAACATAGGCATTTTTCCTTGCAGTATCTCCTCACGAAATTCCAATAACCATTTTTCTCCTCCGCAAACGAAAATTTTGTTGACGCCAACCTACATCGGGAGAAATGATCATCATAATGAAACAAGAGAAATCAGAGCTCGCACGGAAAGATATAGATCTTCGTATTTTCCGCGCGCTGTACAAGACTGGAATAATTGACAATTATTGTGAAGGAACCCTCTGCCAGTCACTTAAATGTGGTTTGCGGAGTATCCATGTAGATGCAGAAGTAGCTGAAATTTTCTTTCATTCCTCTTTTGACACAGAAGCTCAACACACTAGCAGAAAACTGTAAATTTGATTTGAACCAATCTTAAAAGAAATTTTTTAACTTAATTAAAATTTTTTGTTACGCTGAGCTTGTAGACAACTTTGAGATTTCTCGTCTGTGTCTGAACATAGTTCCGATTCTTGTTGCGACTTTTTCATCTGTGTTTATGGGTTCCTCAACACAAAACCTCTGGAGGAATTCTGAGTTTTCAGTGTTCGTCATTCCACTACTAACCACCAGTTCGGAAACATAACACTGCTGTCTGTATCGGTCGTGCTAACAACCTTAGCTGCTTCCATTAATGCTTTGGATTTTCTTTCTGTGCTTCTCTATTTTATTCCATCCAGTTTTGTATAAAGACAACGTCAGTTGTCAGGTAGTCCTTTAATGGTAAAGAAGTTTTGAAAATGTGTTGGTGAGTATAGTGTTTCATAGATTTGGAAAACTAAATGAGGTAATGGTAAGCATGCTATAGTTGCTACAAAGGCATTAAACCGCGTCCAGTCAAGATGGTTTTATCTTCCATCATTCAGTAGTTTCTCGTCCAGCATGCGGAACAGCTTGATGAGGATTCCGCAACTTTCCTTTTTATTTAAAACGACGAGCAGTTGCAGTCTCCAAGTCTAGGACAACACATGTCCGCTCACGAGGCCTGACATATGCCACCTTATATTGGACTTTCGAGCCGAAAATAAACGTGGTTTTGAATAAAATGTGCTACTGGTGCAGACGTTTGCTTCTAAGTCCAGTTCTACTGTTCTTTTGCTTTTAAAACCTTTTCCCACTATTTATAGCTGGGAACGGTGTATTGCTTAGTTATTGTACTTACTTCACGACAGACTTATTCATAAATGCGTCATAAACGATGATATAACTGATGTTAGGCCGTACCTCCGAATAGTGCAAGCACACAGTATATTTAATGTTGTGTCTAGACAAGACAGCCTAGACACAATGAGAGGAAGCCGAAATGCCCGCGCTTAAATTCATGCAGACTGGCGTGAGGTCTGGGACATTACAAGGAATTAGAGTAGCCAAAAATAGTACATAGCTTCTGGAATACTGAACTTTAATTCATAATTGTAGAACATCAAAAAATGGTTCAAATGGCTCTGAGCACTATGGGACTTAACAGCTGTGGTCATCAGTCCCCTATAACTTAGAACTACTTAAACCTAACTAACCTAAGGACATCACACACATCCATGCCCGAGGCAGGATTCGAACCTGCGACCGTAGCAGTCCCGCGGTTCCGGACTGCGCGCCTAGAACCGCGAGACCACCGCGGCCGGCTGTAGAACATCGCTCTTGATGATACGGAAGTATAATAGCAATAATAACAAAGAATAATGGCGCCTTGCTAGGTCGTAGCAAATGACTTAGCTGAAGGCTATGCTAACTATCGTCTCGGGCAATGAGAGCTTATTTGTCAGTCATCCATCTCTGGCAAAGTCGGCTGTACAGCTGGGGTGAGTGCTAGTACGTCTCTCTAGACCTGCTGTGTGGTGGCGCTCGGTCTGCGATCACTGACAGTGGCGGCACGCGGGTCCGACGTATACTACCGGACCGCGGCCGATTTAAAAGCTACCACCTAGCAAGTGTGGTGTCTGGCGGTGACACCACATTTAATATATTTCACTTCAATAAATTTCAAATAATTTCATGTTCAGAGACATAAATTATTAAATGCTCTTGAAAAAAAAAACAAAAAAAAAATAGAAAAACAAAACACTCTGAGTTTGCTTCTTTGTGTATGCTACTCCGTTCATTACATAGTAATATTTCCATCTAATACTCTCAATTCTTATATCCACTCTTCTCATCGATAAAGTCTACTCAGTGTTTTACAAGATTTTCGTGCTTCTTTTCCTTGCAGGTATGTTTACCTCTTTTGGTTAATTACTTATCATTGATCCGTAATGACCACGACGCCATTACTTGTGTTTCCATTTTGACTGTGTACTTCGTAAACCATCGTAAATCTATTTCACGGTATACTTATTTCTCTAACTACAGCCTACTGTTAGCTAGTTTCAAATCCATGTCTGCAGGCTTACAAAATGCGTGGGCCGTCTAGCCACGATGCTTGTCTCTATATCTGTTTTGCTTTGCTGATCCATGGGGACAGAAGGCCGACTGAGTATTATTTTCTGCCTGCCTCCTTCCTTGAAACTAATTTGTTTCAAAATAATCTGTACAATTAGAAGAATATTAATATGGAATCGTAAAAGAATAAATAATATTGAGATGTTTCACTTTGTTTTGTACTTTTTTCTTCTTTTTTGCTTTAAGTTAGCTTGCCAGATATAGGAGCGTGCAGTCAGCAAAAGTATTTCAGTTATTATGGTTATTATTACTATTGAAGTAGTTGTTAAAATATTAAATGGGAGAAGCAACAATGTGGCTACGAAGTTAGCTATCGAAAATGAGGGTTTTAAATAACTAACACGTCATGCCGACTCTGTAAGAGTGGTTGTAACAATTTGGTAATAAATGTAATGAGCGTCAGTGCCGTCATTTGCAAAGGGGTTGTAAAAGCTAGAGAAAGTCCCAAAAACCATCTTATCGAAACAGTTAAAATGATGCCTCCATGGTTAGCTAGGACGCTCCAGTCTCAACGCATAGAAGGTCACAGATATGACGTCCCGTATCGAACAATGTTGCATGAGTTATAAGTGTCAGTACGAAACGATAATCCTTACAACTGCTTAATTTTTCAGTTTGTACGTCAGAGACACCTGGCCGCTCGTGAATCACAGGGGAAGAGACAATTAAAAAACGTGACCTCCGTCCCTATACCATGGCGGGCCCATCCGTACCGACCAACTACCGTGTCATCCTCCGCAAGTTGCGTCATCGGATGCGGTACTGAGACGCGCGGGGTTAGCTCCCCTGCTCTCCCGACTGTTGTCAGTTTTCGTGACGTGGATCCCCTGCTACACGCTCAGGTAGCTCCTCAGTTGGCGCTATGAGGCTAAGTGCACCCCATTCCAGTCCTCCTACCGAGGGAAAAATCTCTGGCAGTGCGGGGAATCGAACCCAAGTCAACCACATGGGAGTGAGTTGAGCCGATCACTGAGCTAGGAGCCGAACCGGAACAGACAAGCGTCAAGACTACATTTTGCGTGAAAAACACGGAGAAAAACTGCTGTAGATAAGAAACAAGTACTTGATCATTCAGATGGCTACTTAAATACAAAGTGGTGGCATATCAAAAACGAGTTTGGAGCTGAGTGCTACTTGCTAAAGTTAAGTTGTTTACAGAGTTACTTATGACGCACATGCGCGGAAAATAAAAGATCAGAATCACTGGGCTTTGCACCTGAATCGGTGTCGTTAAGTGATTTGGGAACAGGATGCTTTATCTCTCTGCGTCATAAAGCACCCTTTGTGATAACGGAACTGTCTCAAGAGATAACTGACTCGACTCGTCTGATCTGCAGTAAGAGGAAAGAGTCCCCGACTCTGAATCGATACATCTACATCTGCATCTACATCTGCATAATTACTATGCAGTTCAGTATTAAGTGCCTCGCAGATAATTCATCGGACCATCTTCAAACTGTTTCTTTACTGTTCCATTGTACAACAGCGGGTGGCAAAACACGAGCACTTAAATTTCTCCGTAGGAGTTCTGATTTTTCTTATTTTATTATGACGATCAATTCTCTCTATGAGGTAGGAGTCGAAAAGGTATTATCACACTCTGAAGAGAAAGTAAGTGACTGCAATTTCATGAGAAGATCTTTCCTAAAAAAACGCCTTTGTTTTAATTATTGCCACCCCAGTTCGCGTATCAAATAAGTGGCACTCTGTCCCATATTCCGCAATAGTATTAAACGAGCTGCCCTTCTTTGAACTTTTTCGATGTCCTCCGTCAATCTTATCTGATGAGGATTCCCCCACCGCACAGCAGTTATCGAGAAGAAGGTGGCCAAGTGTGGCGTAAGCTGTCTCTTTTGTAGACCTGTTGAATAATTTTCTGTATTTTTGCCAATAAATCGCCGTCTTTGGTTTGCTTTTCCCACAGTGCTATGCATGTGATCGTTCCATTTTAAATTATTAGTTATTGTAATCCTAAGTATATTGTTGAATTTTCAGCCTTTAAACTTTTGTGTTTTATAGTGTAATCGAAGTATAGCGGGTTCCTTTCTGGTACTAATGTGAATGACTTCAAACTTCTCATTATTCAGAGTCAACTGCCACTTTTTACACCTTACAGATATCTTGTATAAATCATTTTTCAGTAAGTTTTGATCATCTGTTGACTTTACAAGACAGTAAATGACAGCACTATCAACAAAAACTTATGAGGGCTGCTCAGGTTGTCTCCTAACCCGTTTATGTATATCAGGAACAACAAAGGGCGTGCAACATGTCCCTGGGGAACACGACATATCACTTGTGTTTTTTTTTTCACGTCTTTCCATCAGTTACTACAAACGATGACCTTTCTCACAGGAATTCATGAATCCATTCCCACAACTGAGATGGTACTCCATAGGACAGAAGTTGATTAGAAGACGATTGTGAGAAACGGTGTGAAAAAACTTCTCGGAATTTAAAAATACGGAATCAGTTTAACATTCCCAGTAGATAGCACTCATTACTTCGTTGAGAGTAAATATCTAGTCATGTTTTACAAGAACAACATTTTCTGAATCTCTGTTGTGTATTTGTCAATAAATTTGAGGTAATTCATACTATTCGATGACGGTATATGTTGCAAAACCCTACTGCAAGTCGACGTTAGTGATACGGCTCTGAAAGTTGGCGGATTACTTGTATTTCCTTTCTTGGGTACTGGAATGACTTGCGCAGCTTTCCAGCCTTTAGGTACGGATGTTTTGACGAGCGAGCGGTCGCATGTGGCCGGCAGGGGTGGTCGAATGGTTCTAGGCACTACAGTCCGGAACCGCACGACTGCTACGGTCGCAGGTTCAAATCCTGCCTCGGGCATGGGTGTCTGTGATGTCCTTAGGTTAGTTAGGTTTAAGTAGTTCTAAGTTCTAGGGGACTGATGACCTCAGAAGTTAAGTCGCATAGTGCTCAGAGCCATTTGAACCATTTGGTCGCATTTGATTGCTGAGTATGGGGCTGCTGTATCAGCACACGCTGAAAGGAATCTAACTGGTATACGATCTAAACCGGAAGCCTTGCCCTTATTGAGCAATTTAGGTTGATTCAGTACACCGAAGATGTTTACTTCTAAGTTACTCATGTTGGCAGTAGTTCTTGCTTCGAAGTCTGGAATATTTTATTCGTCTTATTTAGTAGAGGAATTTCGGAAAACCATATTCACTAACTCTGTTTTAGTGGCTCGTTCATCACTAATATCGTCGACGTTATCGCACAATGAATGTATAGATTTCGTATGTGATGATACAGGGTTTTTTACAGAATCAGTTACCGCAGCAATCACGCATGGCAAGTGTCGGCCTGACCTTATTCATATTCGATTCAGTGCGATACAGGCAATGTTTGTATAAATTCCGTTAATTTCTGATTTAAATCCTACAGATGTGTATGTGCGTTGTTTCTTATGTTTCATGAACAGCGCGGCAGCTAAGCGGCAGTGGAAGAAATCTTCTGGCTGACCCAGAAAGTTCAAGTCGCAGGACGCAGAATCAGAGGCTGGTGAGTTGATTGGTTTAGCGAAGGAGACCAAACAGCGAGGTTATCGGTCCCATCGGATTAGGGAAGGATGGAGAAGGAAGTCGGCCGTGCGTTTCAAAGGAACCATCTCGGCATTTGCCTGAAACGATTTAAGGAAATCGCGGAAAGTCTAAATCTGGATGACCCGTCGCGGGTTTGAACCATCGTCGTCCCGCATGAGGGTCCAGTCTGCTAACCACTGCACATCCTCGCTCGGTGAACGTCAGGGAGCCGATGACCGTACGCTGGGAGAAGATGCCACAATCTTCTCTTAGATGCTGTGGAATATGTTTTTAACACTGGAATGACGTTTCATGAACGAAAATATAACGTGATAACTTCAGGTCTATGCCAGAGTTCGAAGTTAGCTGTCCAGAAAAAGCCATGCTTGATCACAGATGTACACTGAAATACTTACGTAGCAGTTATCTGTGAGTGATGTTAAGAAATAAAAGGTTTTTCTCTTCTAAAAAGAATAGTGTAAAAGAATTAGTTATTTTGGAAACCGATGACTCTAGTTTATCTCTACGGAGATGTGTTTGAAAATCAGGAAGAGCCGCGAGTTTAATTGAATGAAAATTCATATACCTATGGCCGCTGCGTAACATCATATTAAATAATGACTGCTTCTACGCACATGTGAGATCATACAGGTTTTTTCTCTTTCCCTTAAAAACATAAAAGTGAATAATCAACAACGGAGCACAGAACAAAGGCTAAGAATAAACAGGACTCAAATAATTAACGTCTTTGCCAGCGCTTTCTGTACTGTGCGTACTGTTTACTTATTTTGTCTGTCTTCCCGCTCCCACACACAGCACCCTCTCGGTAGAACGGAGCTCCAAGTACGCGTGGAAACTTTTATCGGACAATTCGAGGGACCCTTGTATAAATCACCGTTTGTGTGCACTGTTTTTCCACCGCTGTATGTTCCACAAAATTCGGTTTATTTACTATTCTGAAAGATTTTTGCTCCTCTTGTGGCACCACATTCTGCTGTGAGCGTTTTACTTCTTCCTGCTTTAAGCCATTCCGCAGTATGTGAGCAGGCTTCACTCGATCGACTGGCATAGTAACCCGTTTATGTGAATCTGGAGCTTCATTGGGTGTGCGTTACGTTTAGGACTTTATAGGGCCCAATATATGGTGGCTGCAAAGCGCTATTATTACTGTGTCGATTCGTAACGTAACATTGGATCACTTGTTTAAGTCTCGGTGCACAAACGACGGAATGTCACCATGCCATTTCGACAGTTGTGGCCGGAGGTTAGTCATCTGTTCTTGAACCCCCTTCAACAAATATGATAGGTCAGTCTGGGTCTTACGCACTTCAAATATCTCGCCCGGATGTCGCAAGGTTTCTGCCTACACAAGCTCTGCTGTAGAAGCCCCTAGCTCTGGTTTGAAACCAGTGCGCACTGCTGTAGAGCAATTGTCACCATGGCACATCAATGCAGCTTTAAATGTTCTATGCCATCGCTCTACCATTCTGTTACTTTCAGGGTGATAACTTGTTGTTCGTTGACGTCGGAATCCGCAAATGTTCGCCAGTTACAAATAGTGGGGAACCGAACTGACGATCCTGTTCAGTCGTGTCGTACATTAGGCTTTCGAATATCCCTACCCATGTCGCCACGAAACTTCGACTGATTCTCTCCGCTGATATGGCTTCAATTGGTACGGCTTCTGCCCATCTCGTAAACATGTAAAATACTCCAGAATGAGATTTTCACTCTGCAGCGAAGTGTGCGCTGATATGAAACTTCCTGGCAGATTAAAACTGTGTGCCCGACCGAGACTCGAACTCGGGACCTTTGCCTTTCGCGGGCAAGTGCTCTACCATCTGAGCTACCGAAGCACGACTCACGCCCGGTACTCACAGCTTTACGTCTGCCAGTATCTCGTCTCCTACCTTCCAAACTTTACAGAAACTCTCCTGCGAACCTTGCAGAACTAGCACTCCTGAAAGAAAGGATATACCGGAGACATGCTTCGGTAGCTCAGATGGTAGAGCACTTGCCCGCGGAAGGCAAAGGTCCCGACTTCGAGTCTCGGTCGGACACACAGTTTTAATCTGCCAGGAAGTTTCATATCAGCGCACACTCCGCTGCAGAGTGAAAATCTCATTCTGGAAACATCCCCCAGGCTGTGGCTAAGCCATGTCTCCGCTATATCCTTTCTTTCACGAGTGCTAGTTCTGCAAGGTTCGCAGGAGAGCTTCTGTAAAGTTTGGAAGGTAGGAGACGAGATACTGGCAGAAGTAAAGCTGTGAGTACCGGGCGTGAGTCGTGCTTCGGTAGCTCAGATGGTAGAGCACTTGCCCGCGAAAGGCAAAGGTCCCGAGTTCGAGTCTCGGTCGGGCACACAGTTTTAATCTGCCAGGAAGTTTCATGTAAAATACTGTTAGCGAATAACGGTAACCTCTCAGAAATCGGCAGTGGGCCAACGATTTCGAGATGCACGTGTCCAAAACGACCAGATGGTTCGTCAAAGTGTCCAACTGGTTTCTTCACACGACGTACCACCTTACGACGTCCACAGGCATGGCATGCCTGTGTTCTCCTTCGACAACCTTTTCGACCTCGAAGCCAAACAATGTGTTCCGTTAGCAATTTCATACTCCATCGTGTACCTGGATGAGCCAAGTTATGAGTACTTTAGAATATATCTCACCATAAACGTCCAGGCACGAACGGTCTAGGCCTTTCTTGTGACGTATCATGCCATATTTTAATGGACTCACCTTCCCAACGTATTTCCTGCAGTCTCAACCCTGTGGAGGCGCTCTGCGGAAAAACCTGAAGTTGTGTACTTTCTCTTTGCTCTCTTGCCAGTCTCGCGTATTCCACAGCATTTGTTACGTTGAGAAATTATCTCCTACGATATTCTCCGCTCCTTTTACATCGGTGTCGGTGGTGAACTGGCTTATATATTCGCACTGTCTGAACTGCTCAGATAGCAGAGCATCCGTACGCTTGCTGAACACAAAAGTGAGTGGTCTGTGGTGTGTGAGAACGGCGAATTGGTCTACCCCCTACATGACGCCGAAAGTGACTGAGTGCCTATTATACCGGTCTCTGTCGTACACACTCCCTTTATATCTGTGAGAAAAAAACGTAACGGTTTCCAGTGTCCAGCAGAGCATTGAGGTAACGCTGCTCCAGTTGCTACCTGACCTGGATCGACTGTTGTAGCTAGTTTCGAATCTCCCTCAGGATGGCCCAGTGAAACCGCTTGCTTCAGAGTTCTCTGGATCTGTTGAAAGGCTTGCTGCCTGCGGGGTGTCCAATCTAGCATCTGTTGTTTATTGGTATTAGGGCTGGTCAGAGCCTCCGTGAGCGGTGTTTGCAAAGCAGCTGCTCCCAGCAGATGTCGACGGTAAAAATTTACAGCATCTAAGAACTTATGTAACTGTTTCATATTCAAAGGCCAGATAATTGTTGTTTAAGTTCCACTTTCACTTCCAAGAGACGGATACTGTCTGATGAAACTGTGAAACCCAGATACATCAAGTGGTTTTTTCTTAAGTTGCGCTTACTTTCATTAATTATTATCCCATACCTATGTAGTCCGTCAAAAACTGCTTTAAGGTGCCATCGCGACGATTCTGGGTTGCTGAAAATATCAGTATATCGTCGAGATAGGCGAAAGTGAAGTCTGTCCCTCGTAACACGTCATCAATGAAACGTTGCCACGTTTGAGCCGCGTTTTTAAGGCAAAATGGCATAGTAAAAAAACTATGTCGAAATATGTAATGAGAGCCGTCTTCAGTATACGATCTTCTGCAACCGGTATTTGATGGAATGCCTACTGACAGTCTATGACGTTGAAATATTTCTATCCCACTAGCACATTTGGAAAATCACGTATATTCGGCACTGGATATCTATCGGGTATCGTGAGAGCGTTCGATTCCATGTAATCATAGTAATGTCTTCACTTCCGTCTTTTTTTTACTAGATGTAAACGTGAGGATAATATGTATTATCACCTCTCCGTATTACTCCTTTTTCTAATATGCGTTCGAACGCGGCCTTTGCGTCAGCGAACCTGTCTGGCTCCAGTCTTCTCGATCTAAAATAGACTGGAGTGACTGCCACTGTGTTGGTGTGCTGGACCGTAACACGTGCCACTGTGGTCGGCGTTTGTGTTGTTAGGTCCACATGCTGGTCTACCTCTGCCACTTGCGCCGAACCTGTTCCTCTTTCTATGTATTTTCATGGAAGCCCAGTTACCATTTCCTTACCTTTCTCGAATAGAGCCAACCGAATGTCCATAGTGATACTGTATACGTACAGAAAATCCGCCCCTGAGATTGATTCCGGTTCGTCCGCTATTACGAACGTACAACGACAAGTATTACCAAAACCTAAATTCACATCCTTGTTGCAGCTGCGATACGTTGTTATCGGCTGTTTCTTTGCTGCCGTGGGGCGATCTAACGAACTGTCTTTGGCTGAGATATCTCTTTCTACTGGCAACGTGCTTGCGTTAGGCACGATGTCTACCTGATAATAAGATAAAGTCGTCAAATCTCGTACATAGAGTAGTCGTGATCAAGGCAAAAGGAAGTATCTGTATCTATGGTCTCCATTTTATTGACACGGCTTGCGTAACTGCGTGGTAGAATTCATTTGGCAGCTCTTTCAACGAACCGTTTATGATACCAACATAGTTGTTCAAGTTTCAAATGTCCACTTTTTCCTAAGTGCGTTACTGCCCCCCCCCCCCCCCCCCCCCAATCCCAACCAGTGGTCTACCAAGTCTCGATTTGTATCTGTAACCCGTCTAGTTGTTCCTTTACATTTTGAAATCTTGCCGCTGTGTCCACTTTTCGACGCTTGTCAATTAGCCGCCGCCTGATACTCTTTCGACTTCGCTGCAGCTTTTGCCATGCTCAGCGTGTTTGCTGTCTCCATTGTTGCACAAGCTCTGTCGGCCGGCTGGAGAATAGTGGCCATGTCGCACCCATCCTTCGTAGCCACGGCCGCTCTTAATGCCGCGGGAAGCTGTCAGGTCCAAACGGACCAGAGCGTTGCATCTGAAAATTCTGCCTTCTTCACTACATCTACATCTACATCTACATCTACATGGATATTCCGCAAATGACCTGTAAGTGCCTGGCAGAGTGTTCTTCGAACCACTTTCTCAATTCTCTACTATTCTAATTTCGTATAGACTTTTGTGAAGGCATTTCGGAAAGCTGTGCTTTGGCAGCACTGTCGTCGATAGTATTTCCATTGATATTGCGCAGAGAAGTCATTGATTGTGTCTTCCCGCTAGCATACTTCAATGACGACCACAATCTCTTTGGATTTTCTCCCAGCTTTCGAGACAAAGTTTCGTTGTAGAAACTGTTATAAGCATCTCGCACTGAAGTCCACGCTAAATTTCGAGCTTCTCTAAAAGATCGCCAATCTTGGAGATTTTGAGTGTGTTTAAATTTGGCATGTTTATTTCGCTGTTTCTGCAACAGTGTTCTGACCAGTTTTGTGTACCAAGGAGGATCAGCTTCGTCGTTTGTTAATTCATTTGGTATAAATCTCTCAATCGCCGCCGATATTATTTTTTTGAATTCAAGCCGCATCTAGTCTAAGCTTATGTTGTTAATTTGGAAGGAGAGGGGATTGTCTCTCAGGAAGGCGTCAAGTGAATTTTTGTCTGCTTTTTTGAATAGGTATATTACTTGTTTACTTTTGTAGGATTTGTGGGTTACAATATTTAGTATCGCTACGACAACCCTGTGTTCACTAATCCCTGTATCCGTTTTTACGCTCGTTATTAATTCAGAATTATTTGTTGGTAAGCGGTCAAGTGTGTTTTCACAACGGTTTACTATTCACATGGGCTCATGAACTAACTACTCGAAATAATTTTCAGAAAATACGTTTGGCACAATTTCCGATTATGTTCGACGCGTACCTCCGGAATTAAACATGTATTTTTCGCCAACATATCGAGGGTAAATTAAAGTCACCACCAACTATAATCCTATGAGCCGGGTAAGTGTTTGAAATCAAACTAAAATTTTCTTTGTATCTTTCAGTAATTGTATCATCTGAATTGGGAGGTCGGTAAAAGAAACCAATTATTATTTTATTCCGGTTGCCAGAAATGACCTCTGACCATTCTAGCTCACAGCAACCATCTACTTCAATGCCGCGACAAGATAAACTACTCCTAACAGACACGAACACGCCACCGCAATCGCGTTTAGCTTATCCTTTCGGAACACCGTTAGGTTCTTTGCAAAAATTTCGAATGAGCTTACCTGCGCTTTTAGCCAGCATTCAGCGCCTATAACGATTTGAGCAACAGTGCTTTCTATTAGCGCTTGGAGCTCTGGTAGTTTTCCAACACAGCTACGAGAATTTACAACTGTCATACCGATGATTTCTGTATATATGTTCTTCCTGTGTTTCCAAAATTCCTGTGGCACCAAAATTCTGAGAGGGATCTGTCACCTCGTCGCTCGCTGCATAACACGTCGTTTACTAAGTCTGCTTATAGAAATCTTCATTAGGCTTATATATTGCTGTGTTGTTGGTGGAAGCCTAATTTCGTCTTCTACTAATGCCGCTGCTCTGGCGTCCAGACTGTTGACTGCTTTTCTTGATCATTCGTTACCTCATTATGAGTGAATACCAATGTAACATCGAAAACCACAGTTCCGGTTTATCGGGCAGGAACTGAGGCGTGTGCACCTTCTTAAGCCATCTAGACGAATCATCGATTCTCGTAATTTCGTCGACTGCGAAACCTATCGCGCAAATCATTAATTTGTTCCTGCGAAACATTTGTCTCACTGTGCTAGTTCATTCCGTAAAGCCTAGTTTACACAACGACTCTAGGTTGCAGGCAACCGCGCTATCGGCCACTACGCATGCGCGTCACGTGTTTGCCCAACTCGTTGGTGAAACAAAACACTTTCAAGGTGTTCCAACTTTGGCGACACTAGTTGCATGAATTTTGAGGTTATTTATGTTCGTAGAGTGTAGACTAATTGAAATATGAAGTGGGGAACGGAGAATGATGTTCGCGTTTTGGATATCTATGCTTTGAATAGGTGTTTGTGGCATTTCAGTGATGCTGATTACAAAATAAGCAACATATTGCTGCCGCTGAGACCGTCATGTGCGATCATAACATAAATGGTTTGACAATATTGGAGCTGCAGGGCAAAATTTATTGAGATAGCAGCATATATACGACTGAATTAAGAAAAATACAAGCAATTTTAATTCTAGCTGTGGCAATGTTCTCGTCTACAAGACTAAAATCCCATCGTTCGAGTTGGCCAACTCTTTGTTAAGAAATATTGTTGATAGGAGGGAAGGCTATACAAATTCAAGAAGCTGCAGTCTTTATTCAATATTCCTTTATTTAAAACGTCGCTGCAGTGCTCCCCATTCACATATGTTAGAATTTGAAATATTGCCACTGTACAGATGTATCTTCAAGAGAGTGGTTAACGAACCATTCTCTTCTTAATGCGGCCTGCTCAGAATAATTATTGTTGCTAATGTTAATAATTATTACTGTTAATATTAATAATTATTGGTGTTAATGAAATAGCATCATCACCAACTAAAACTGTATCTTATAGAATGCCGAGTGTTCTCGTTGTAATGCACGCAATATATGTAATTTCAGTTCTGGCTTTGCAGTACCTTTATTCCTTATCGCATTATTAACTCCATTTAGAAGAAATGTGAACAGATCTGGTGACATTGTAAGATAATAAAAAGAACTTCTTGGATCTTCTGTTATAAATTATTTCAGCAAGGATGCTGAACAACCGAGCTGACGTTTTTTCTTCATTTAGTGACGATTCGAAACACGTTTCTTATTTTTTTCTTATGCAGCGATTCCACGCAACAAGCTTTAACTCCATCACAACTCGTGCGACGTGCAGCTGCCGAAACTTTCATTTCAAACACGACTCAGGGACCCACAGAACGACGAATCTGAAGTGCATTCTGGTGTCACCGTGTCTACAGTCATATAGCAAAACCACTTGCGTGCAACTCATTCCACGCAACGAGTGGCGCAACCCAATGTCGTCGTGTAAACTAGGCTTAAGTCTTGTATGTGACTGTGCAGCGTACTCTGTAGCTGTACTAAATGTGACGTAGAGCTTCTGTCATCTGTCGTATGCGTCGGCGAATTTGCGTCGCCTCGATTGTTTGTTTCTTGCTGTGCGAGTTCTTTTAAATTTGGGATCACCACTTTATGGCCGCTAGTAACATCATATTAAACAATAACTTCTTATACGCACATGCGAGAACATACAACTTTGTTTCTCTTTCTCGTAAAAGACATAAAAGCGAGTAATCAACAAAACGGAACATTCTAACTACGTAGAACAATGGCATAGAATAAACAGAGCTCAAAGAATTAATGTCTTTGTCGCCGAATTATGCATTGTGCGTAACTGTTTATTTATTTTGTCTATCTTTCCACACGACGCTAATCGAAAGTGGTGTTTAACCTCTGACTTGTCGAGTTTACGAGAAGCGATATTAACTGTGAATCTAGAAATGATTTCCAAAGCATAGTAATATGATAGAGTATATCAGTGAAACATTATCAGTTTTGTTATTCAAGAGCCGTCCAAACTGAACACAAAACACATAATTAATAATTTTCTGCATTTGAGAATCTTAATACCCTTGCCCGAGATAACTGTGCTTACGAATCTTGGTGTTAACAATCATACTTGGTTCACATAGTAACGGATAAACGAATAGAGGAAGATCTTTGGTTTTAACTCAATTTCGCCAAAAATTATTTTTATGAAGCATTTACACTATTCAGTGGCCACAATTCGATCGCTAGAGAGGAGTGAACCTGGCTTAATAATAATTTTACTAATCTTCGGATATATAGAGGTGTGGTTAGACGCGATCTCTGTGAAGAAGATAGTGAAGCGTATTTGGTCTGCTAGCTACTTAAGATACGCGCGGCCAGAAGAGTTTTTAAGCTCTGATCCATAAAATACCTACAGAGTGATTGTGACGGACCCACCCTGAGATAGTAACATCTAATGTCTTGCCGCTGGTGCACTTTGCATACGACCAGTATCTCTTCGAGTTTTGTGATATATTTCTAGACAGAGTTTCCTTGTGTGAACCATTAAAAACATCGCGAATGGAAGTTCGTAGTAAATTTCGAGATTGTGTAAACCTTAGACAATCTTGGACATTTTGTGTCCTTTTAAATTTGGCATGGTTTCTTCGTTGTTTCTGTCACAGTGTTCTTATCTGTTGCATGCAGTGTGGTGGATCAGTACCATCTTTTATTAACTTGTTTCCTATATAATCAAATTGGACTGAGGAGAGACCGTCTCCTAGGAAAGTGTCAAGGGAATTTCAGTCTGCTTTATTAGACATATATACTTTGCGTTTATTTTTGGTGTCTTTGGATGTTAGAATAGTCAGTCTCGCCACAACAATCTTGTGGTCACTAACCCCTGTACCTGTCATTATGCTCCCTACCTATTCTGAATTATTTGTTGCTAAGAGGTCATGCATCTTTTCGAAAACATTTTCACTTCCCGTGGGCTCCCGAAGTAATCGTGCAAAGCAATTTTCTAAGAAATTTATGCCTATACCGATTTTAAACATGTAGCTTTGTCAAGAAGAATACATATGGCAGAAATGAATTGCGTGCCACAGAAAATATATACAGATATGTAGAATGATATGGGACCCCACCCATTGTAAAACAGAGGCTACAAGATTTGTAGTATGGTTGCGACATTTGGTGTCGGATATCTCGCGAAACGTCATTGCTTACAACGGGACGTAAACCTACACGTTTTTAGTGAGCAAAGCCACACAGAAACTGGACTGTGGCGGACTGTAGGCGTGGAATTTGTCCAGTTAGTTTAGATTTTGTCTTTTTCCAAATCAAACATCATGTCGAGTTCACCGAACGCCCAAAAAGGTGTATAACACTCTCACACACAAATTATTATTCTGTAGACTAATAAGTAAATTTCCTCGTATGAAGTCCGTGAGATCGAATAAAACTGCTGCATTTTGCATTTATTAGCAATGGGGAAGTGTCTTCATATGAGGGAAGCGAGAGCGCAAATAACTACGTCCTACGTACACATTTCATTAAGGGGCAACCACCACAGAACACCTCAAAGGGCTGTACACACTGTTTCGAATTCTACTTTGTGTAATAAAAAGGTTAGTTGTGCTCAGGGGTAGAGGTTATACTTGACAACCGGAACAAATTTTAACCGACCCTTTAGTGAAGATGATACAGTTGCTGAACAGTTCAAAAAAACTTTCCAAATGGGTTCCCCACTCATACAGTATTGTTGTAGTTGTTGGTCACTTCAATTTAACCTCGGTATGTAGGAAAAAATATTTGTTTAAAGACGGTGGTGGGCGTAAAACACTCGTCCAAAATCGTACTGAATGTGTTCTCACAAAATTATTTCAGACAATTGGTCTATGAACCTACTCCTAAGTTTAAACGGATTGGAAAACATATTTGACCTCTTAGCAATAAGTAATTCTGAGCGAAAAAGGAGCATCACGACTGATACAGAGACTATTAACCACAAGGTTGTTGTAGCGGTACTGCATACTCTGACATCCAAATCCATCAAAAATAAACGCAAAGTACATTTATTTAAAGAAGCAGATAAAAATTCGCTTGTCGCTTTTCTAAGAGAAAGTCTTCACTCGTTCCAATCTGATAATTTATGCGTAGACCAGATGTGGATTGGATTCAAAGAAATAGTATCGACGGCAGTTGAGAGATATATACCAAATAAATTAATAAAAGATATTACCGATGTCCTGTTGTACGCTATACAAGTTAGAAAACTGTTGCAGAAGCAACGAAAAAGGCATGCCGAATTTAAAAGAAAGCAAAACCCACAACAGTGGCGAAGTTATACAGAAGCTCTAAATTCAGCGCCAACTTCAATACGAGTTGCTTTTAATAGCTTCCACAACAAAACCCTGTCTCGAAATCTGCCAAAAAACCCAGAGAGATCCCGGTCATAGGTAAAGTACACCAACGATAAGAACCAATCAATACCTTTACTGCGCGGTAACAATGGTGATGTTAGTGATGGCAGTGCCACCAAAGCAGAGCCACTAAAAGGCGTTTTCGGAAATTCCTTCACCAAAGACGACGAAGTAAATAATACAGAACTCCAATCAAGAACATCTGCCAACATAACTGAAAAGTAGATATGCTCGATGTAGCGAAGCAGCTTGAAAGACTTAAGAAAGGCAAGGCTTTCGGTGCATTCATTATACCACTCAGGTTCCTTTCAGAGGAAGGTGATACACTAGCCCCATAAGCAATCATATACAACAGTTAGCTCGTCGAAAGATCCGTACCTAAAGACTAGAAAGTTTCCCATTTCACCAAGTCACGCCAATACCCAAGAAACAAAAAAGCAGTACTCCATTGAATTACAGACCCATATCACTAAAGTCGATAAGCAGAAGGATTCTCCAACATATACTGTGTTCAAATATTATGAATTATCCCTAAGAAAACTATTTATTGACCAACAGCCAACACGAATTCAGAAAATATTGTTCTTGTGAAACAAACTAGCCCTTTTTTCTGACGCTGTAATAAATGCAATTCTTTAGATTACCAGAAAGCTTTTACCACCATTCCTCAAAAGCAACTTCTAATCAAGTTGAGTGCCTGTGGAATGTCGTCTCAGCTATGCAACTGGATTCGTGAGTTCCTTTCAGAAAGGTGACTGTTCGTAGTAATTACCGAAAGGTCATCGAGTAAAACAGAAATAATTCCTGGCGTTACCCAAGGAAGTAGTATAGGCCCTCTGCTCTTCCGGTTCTACGTAAACGATTAAGGAGACAATCTGAACGGCCCTCTTATATCATTTGCAGATGATACTGTCATTTGTTGACTTGTAATGTCATCATATGATCAAAACCAATTGCAAAATGATTTAGGCAAAATATATGAATGGTGCGAAAAGTGGCAATTGACTCTAAATAATGAAAAGTGTGAAGTCATCTACATGAGGACCAAAAAGAATTCTTCTGAATTTCCGTTAGACGATAATTTACAACAGCCTAAAGGCTATAAATACCACTGTATACTTAGGGGCTATAGTTGCGCAAAATATAAACTGGAGTGGTCACGTAGATGATTTTCTGGGGAAGGCAAACCAAAGACAGAACTTTATCGGCAGAAAGAAAATTCAACAGATTTATTAAAGAGTCTGCTTATACTACGCTTGTCCGCACTGTTCTGGAGCTCTGCTGTGCAGTGTGGATATGTATCAGGATCGATGGAAGACGTCGAAAATATTCAAAGAAAGGCAACACGTTTTTTACTATCGCGAAACAGGAGAGAGAGTGCCACGGATATGATACAGGAATTGGGGTTCAATCATTAAAACAAAGGCGGTGAAGATTCCTCTGTATTCAATTAACTTTCAGGAACAACAGCTGACTCCTCAAAACAATGCCTCAGACACAGTCTCTACATTATATAACAATAGCCAGCCAACATTATTATGGAATTATACCATCGATATACTCATCATTCTAGTTCTAAAACGTCTAGCGCTTGGTATCAGAGATCTCCTCTGCATTCAGCGAGCAATGCAGCAGTTAAATTACCTCATTGGTCCCGAATGTGGGATGCTCGGTGTTCAGTTTCCTCAGCCTTTCAGTTACATACCAGTGACTTCCCTAAACGGTTTAACACGAGTTCTGGAGTATTTCTGTTGAAAAAGACTAGGCTTCTCCAGTTCTTATTATTTCCAAATCCGTCTGTACTTTCAGTCCCTAATGAGTTCATCGTGGACGCGATATTGAATCCTTGTCTTTCTTTCCTTTTTCTCACAGTAGTTCGCGTATAGTGATTCTTCTTTCCCTGTTGGGTTGCCTAAATGCTGGGGCAGGGGCTTTCCTATGTGCAGGGTCAATGACGTAGTCAAGATGATGGGAAACTCAGAAAATGAAAGACGGCGTCTCTGTTTTTTGTAATATAAGGGGCAGTCAAATGTAAACCGAACACTCGCCACTGTGGGACCATGGAATGTTTCCATTCGAAAGTAATCTCCATACTTCTTAAGCCATTTGTCCTACTGGGAAACGAGACAGTATTCCTGACCGTTTAGACTCTGTGGTGTGTCGCAGGTCCTGCAAAGTGTCTTCATAGAGCTGCGCACTGATTGTGGTTTAATGCCTAAGGAACTTGACGAGGAAAGAAAACGCTCATCATGACCTTAGAGAAACTTGTGTAAACAACATTGGATTTCTCTGTCGGGGAACATGTGAGATGTTTCCACTGTTGGCGTTGCCGTTAGCCTTAGGGCCGTTGGAATTCTGTTGGACGGAATAATCCTGTTGCATGATAAAACATGTCCACACACTAACAAGTGGAAAAAGCTATGTTTCAGCGATTTCATTGAGAAACACTGCAGCATCATGCATACAGCCAGGATCTTTCACTGTATAATTTTCACACATTTGTGATCTGAAGAAAGACGTGGGTGGATTTTGGTGCCAGTCGAACAAGGAAGTGCAAGAGTGGATGTGATTGTGGATCCGTCAGTGGCCAACAGCGTTTTGTGACACAAGAATTGATCATCTCGTCTCACAGTGGGATAAATGTCGTAACACTTGTTAAGATTACTTTTGAATAGAACCATTCCATGATCCTGTTGTAACGGTGTTCAGTTTTCATTTGACTGTCCCTCATATATTGCAGAGGGAATGAGAAATACAGAAAAGAAAACCCGAAAAAACTGTAGATATAAAATTTATTCTAAAAGAATATTACATTACAAAGAAATTGTACAATATTTTTTTTTTTTATATTTAATACTTTTCTTACGTTTTTACCACATGTAAAGTTTGTACATTTTCTTCACAATACAAAAATATTCTAGATATTAAACGATTACATTCCAGAGGAATGTTAAATACATACTAGATTACGGCAAGGAATATCCACAGTTCAAATTTTATAACACTTTTACATTTTCACAACAAGTATGTGAGCAATTCCAGTGAACTTCTTTTGATCACAGTCTGAAGGAAGCATGTAAATTCACATCAGCTGCAAATGGGTGACAGGAAATTCAATCTGCACAGTTGGTTTTAATTCCAATAACCACACATGTTGCCCGTAATCATCTATGGTTACTGACTCTACAGAAGACTGTTTTATGCTATTGGCTCTGTGGATTATGTGTCCAAACTCCGACTAGAGAGAGTACAATTATGGCCCTAAGACCACAAATTCTGCAGTAGGTTCGGCATTCAACTTATCTTTGACTAACCCATAGACTCTTTCACTCACAAGTGGAATACCGTATTTGTTATATGCACAATATGTTATATGCAGAATATTAACATCACACCTAATACATTCATAGATATTTGAAGTTTTAATTGTAGCAGTTGAGGTCATCAGTGCCTGTGTAGTATAGTTTCGCACGATCTGGCAGAAATTTGTTTAATATATATCCACAGTGAAAATAGAAAAAAAGCGTCTTGGAAGTATTCAGGATCATCATTTCCACCCCAATCGGTTTGTGAAAGACTACATTGAGTCTGCGCAGTTCAGTGGGGCCCACGTTTCATAAAAATTATGCTCCTTTGAAAATTTGGTTTTGAAATTGATGCAGCTGCCCCATACTGGCCTTCCCACTATTTTAGTAGTCTTATGATCGACATCTTTTGCATATTTAGGGTGGTCTGTGTTTGAGCTTGACTTTGAATTTGAAAAATGTTCTTCTTAAACTCATTGGTTACACTCATGAGGTTTTGTGCATCAATTTCAGTGTATGACTTCATCCAAGGAGCTTGGCTTAGTGAAAAGATTCAACCAAACTTTTTAAAATCAGTTTATTCTGCAAACTTCGTTCCAAATTTCTGCAATGAATGACATAGTTTTTCTGAGAAATTAAGGTTGAAAATAATATGTTTAGTATCTTACTCTCTGATAGTGCCACCATTTTTTTTCCAAAGGGGAAAATCCGAATGTAACGCTTGAGTGCTCTATGATTACTTAAGGTCTTCTTTCAGGTAGATACCCTATGTCCTAATCGTCTGGTACATAATTCACAATAAAAATTTTGCACTTTCTCGAAGAAGACATTCAAAACTGGACACAGAAAGACACTGCAACTTCGATTTGCTATACAGACTGTTCATGTCAAGACTAATGATGAAAGATTGATTTATTTTACTATTTTAATCGAATATGATGTGATAGAAGAAGAAACAGGAGTCGATTTAGAAGAGATAGGGGATCCAGTATTAAAATCGGAATTTAAAAGAGCTTTGGAGGACTTACGGTCAAATAAGGCAGAAGGGATAGATAACATTCCATCAGAATTTCTGAAATCATTGGGGGAAGTGGCAACAAAACGACTATTCACATTGGTGTGTAGAATATATGAGTCTGACTTTCGGAAAAGCATCATCCACACAATTCCGAAGACGGCAAGAGCTGACAAGTGCGAGAATTATCGCACAATCAGCTTAACAGCTCATGCATCGAAGCTGCTTACAAGAATAATATACAGAAGAATGGAAAAGAAAATTGAGAATGCGCTAGGTGACGATCAGTTTGACTTTAGGAAAAGTAAAAGGACGAGAGAGGCAATTCTGACGTTACGGCTAATAATGGAAGCAAGGCTAAAGAAAAATCAAGACACTCTCATAGGATTTGTCGACCTGGAAAAAGCGTTCGACAATATAAAATGGTGCAAGCTGTTCGAGATTCTGAAAAAAGTAAGGGTAAGCTATAGGGAGAGACGGGTCATGTACAATATGTACAGCAACCAAGAGGGAATAATAAGAGTGGACGATGAAGAACGAAGTGCTCGTATTAAGAAGGGTGTAAGACAAGGCTGTAGCCTTTCGCCCCTACTCTTCAATCTGTACATCGAGGAAGCAATGATGGAAATAAAAGAAAGGTTCAGGAGTGGAATTAAAATACAAGGTGAAAGGATATCAATGATACGATTCGCTGATGACACTGCTATCCTGAGTGAAAGTGAAGAAGAATTAAATGATCTGCTGAACGGAATGAACAGTCTAATGAGTACACAGTACGGTCTGAGAGTAAATCGGAGAAAGGCGAAGGTAATGAGAAGTAGTAGAAATGAGAACAGCGAGAAACTTAACATCAGGATTGATGGTCACGAAGTCAATGAAGTTAAGGAATTCTGCTACCTAGGCAGTAAAATAACCAATGACGGACGGAGCAAGGAGGACATCAAAAGCAGACACGCTATGGCAAAAAAGACATTTCTGGCCAAGAGAAGTCTACTAACATCAAATACCAGCCTTAACTTGAGGAAGAAATTTCTGAGGATGTACGTCTGGAGTACAGCATTGTATGGTAGTGAAACATGGACAGAAGAGAATCGAAGCATTTGAGATGTGGTGCTATAGACGAATGTTGAAAATTAGGTGGACTGATAAGGTAAGGAATGAGGAGGTTCTACGCAGAATCGGAGAGGAAAGGAATATGTGGAAAACACTGATTAGGAGAAGGGACAGGATGATAGGACATCTGCTAAGACATGAGGGAATGAACAGCGGACAATTCCACCTCACATACCTCATTCAATGAATGGAGTTGTTTGATATCTGTTACAAGCTGCAATTTTCTTTTTCTAATTTTCATCACAGCATTCCAAGACAAACCATAAAGACCACAAGAGTTTTCAATATGTCGCTAAGCAATAAAATGTCAATTTTCAAATAGAAATCTGAATATTTTACATGTGTTTTACGCACGGGTACGCAACTACACTCCAAGATCTTTGAAAGTCAGCCTCTAATAGAAGGGCTATTAGGAAAGTGAGGAACGATCGGTCGCGAAATGGAAAGCACTGTGAAAATCTGACGAGGTTTTGGGCAGTGTCTCTTGTATGCCCATCGATCGCATCAAGACGCTGTTTCCAGTTGTGAGCGCACTGTGAGTGAGTAAAGGTGCCTAGAACAACAATGTCTCCCGCCAAGTAGTAGTTCCCGCTGAGAGGCTTTGCCTTAATGAATCTCTGCCCACCTAACACAACTGCCACGTACTTCTTTCATCATGGCAATTCTCAGCCACGTTCTGCAGGGGCAGTGAAGACGCTCCTGCAGCCTTTTCGATAGGAAATATTGGATCACGCACAGCACAGCCATAATTGCCTCATCCTGAGTATCACCTGTATTCACATGAAACGCTGGATATGAAGAAAATACTTGGGCGCAGGCTACGCGCTATAAACCAGCGTAGAGAATTATCGGAAAGCACAGGCGGTTGCCTTCTATGACGATGGTGTGGGAAATTTGGTATAAAGCTTCGACAAATGTCTAAGTTGGAGCGGCGACTGTGTAGTGAAGAACCTGGAAAGTGTAGCTATATGTGCAAAGAAAGCAGTTTTGACTTTCACTGTGGTTTCCATTTCGCGACCGATCGTTCCTTACTTTCCGAACAACGCCCGTGTTATTTCACATGTTAACAAACTTTCAAACCTTTCGATTGAGTACAGGCCACCTTCCGCCAGAATTGTTTCGTTGCTCGCATATTCATATGGTAAAATTCCATTCTGATTAACTAAAATTAATTTTCGATAATTACAAAAATATTTAGTCGTTATCCTGAGTTCATATTATTTCAGAGATGGTGCTCCCTTTTCTAGGAAGCGTGTCAAGATATGTCACCAATAAATAAAACGAAAATCTATGTCGCATTTCTTATCCTGGTGCATTACTAGAACACTCTTAGAATGAGATTTCCACTCTGCAGCGGAGTGTGCGCTGATATGAAACTTCCTGGCAGATTACAACTGTGTGCCCGACCGAGACTCGAACTCGGGACCTTTGCCTTTCGCGGGCAAGTGCTCTACCAAGTGTGCTACCGAAGCTCGACTCACGCCCGGTACCCACAGCTTTACTTCTGCCAGTACCTCGTCTCCTACCTTCCAAACTTTACAGAAGCTCTCCTGCGAACCTTGCAGAAGGTGTTTTCTACCAGTTATTCCTACTTGTATATTCTAGAAAATTGAAAGAGAAAAAGCATACCTTAGGAAACACAATGCAGTTGCATAAATTGATACGGTCATAAACAAGCAGAAGAGTCAGTATGTGGAAGATGTTACAGTTAAATTTATTTCGAAGGCCTGCCACACGTCTTGAATTTTCCTCATAATTGAGTATTTTGTGAATCGTCAAAGCAGTTCTTAAACCACTGTTCCGATCAGTTTCTTTATGGACAGGAGCAACGACAAGTTCTGCAGGAGTGAGCCGGCCGGTGTGGCCGAGCGGTTCTAGGCGCCACAGTCCGGAAGCGCGCTGCTGCTTCGGTCGCAGGTTCGAATCCTGCCTCGGGAATGGGAGTGTGTGATGTCCTTAGGTTAGGTATGTTTAAGTAGTTCTAAGTTCTAGGGGACTGATGACCACAGATGTTAAGTCCCATAGTGCTCAGAGCCATTTGAATCATTTGCAAGAGTGAATAAAAGATAAAAAGGCATACCATAGTTACCAGAAATTAATCAATAGGTGGAAAAATACAAAATTCCAGAAATAAATTTTCACTCTGCAGCGGTGTGTGCACTGGAAGTAGAGCTGTGTCGTCAGTTGCGGTTGGGTGGCTCAGTTGGTGGAGTCGCCCTTCGGCAATCTAACGGCACGGACGTCTTGTGCACATTCCCGCCGCGCAGATCGCTCACAGTTCTTCACATGATTTTGCCGTCTTGGAACGCTATACTTTCTTCGAAACAGAATGGCTTACGTCAACAGAAAATTGACACTGAAGATCAGCTTCCGACTGACTATGCTCGACCAAAAGCACTTGAAATCGAACAGTTCGAGCCGTGGCGGCATGGCACTACGTTGGCGCCACCAACTACTTGGTTTCCGATTTCGATCCGATCATATAAAGCTAAGGTGCCTGGGCGAAGCATGTGTTGTTGGTTTGGTGAGCCCTGGCACTGACAGCTAGAGGGCACGTGGCTGACAAGTTGTTGCTATTGGCGGACTCCAGCTGTCCGGTATGGGCCTCGAGAAGCCGGGAGTGGGTAAAGCAGTCGGAGGCAGGCCGTCGTATGCAACCTGGTGAGCAAGTTCCCGGCCTATACTTTTACGATACCTTGAAGACCACCTTTTTGAATTTGAGGCAATAACACTTCAGATTGGAATCCTGGAAATCACGGGTCCTTCACAGCTGGCTGGAGGTAAGTGTTGTTCTTTATTTTCTGATTAATTGCTATTGTAAGGCCACGTCTGTGTTAATGAGGAATCGGACGTGTTGTATTAATGCGCTTTCGAGTGATTGTGTGTATGATCATCAGACAGTGTAACTCATGGTAATTTGTTGTTCCAGGCCATATTCTCTGTTATAAATTGACTTGATGAAATTAAATTTGTAACATGATCTCTGTCTGAAGCAAGGCACCCTCTGTAGGTGAGAATGCCCTAGTCACTTCATCAGCAGGCGCTGATATTTCGTCTTGTAACTTAGAAGTAATTTTAAGGAGTGTTAAGGGTGTAACTTGTATGTGTAGTCGCTTCCACAATAAGTTAAAATTTCCTACATCTTAGACGTACTAGTCTGTAGCGTTATTTGGGCAAATTACTGTTTCTTTCTGATGTATGTTGGCAGTGTAGCTTTGGCAGCGGACGATGCTTGCTTGATCCCTGGGCCTGGTGCAGAGATATGTTTTCTTTCTGCTGCATCGGCGCTTCCGTTGCCACACGCTAGCTGGGTTGGCCTGAAATCTGGTGCCTCTACCAGCCACCTCGTGTTGGCTCAAGTTAAGAAGAGTTGATCATTTGATAAGTGCCACGTCGGATTGTCGCCAATTCATGAGGAGATATTAATTTATCGTATTTGGTAAATTCAGTACGCTCATGAAGTTTGAAGCGTGTTCTGCAAGCCCGAAGTTCCTCCTCACTATACCTGCTCTGTAACTACTCGTTTAAACATTGCACCCTTCTTGTTACTTCTAGAGCGTTTTAAGTTTTAAGGCCTTTTGCTTATGCCAGATTATCCTCAGGCGTCCTTTGCCGAAAGAGTTAACCATAATCTTAGAAGTCGTACTTGATTATATACCACAATAAGTCCCCGAGAAAATGAGATAGTAACCTCCCTTGGCTCAACGTTGCATTGAATTCTGTTCAACATGATGCATCCATAGCTGCTCTTGCCGCCCTTACGTTGTCGTACTCCCTCGATTCTCCACTATGTAACTTGTGGAATATTATTAATCTTTTGCACGCATCTATCACTCCTGATACGGTTAAAGAAAATTGGCAATGTGTTGGGAATAATATCGAATCAGCCCATCGTCGACAAGCAAGCACTATATCCAGCGTAGACGTCCCTTTCGGGGCAAGATAGAGGATAAAATCTATGTCAGAAGCTATACTGGGGGAGCCCACAGTAGCGTTGGACTTTGTAAATTCACCTCCCGCCTTAGCGGTTCGTGTTCCATCGTTAAGGTTATGGGCTCAGTTAATTTGCTGGCCATGGGTTTAGCCAACGGCCAGACCCTCAGAGTCCACCTCATATTAAGCCGGTCAGTTGACCTCTCGCCCTTTTTCAGGGGTCTGGAGAGGATAATTGGTTTAATGGGGGTGGGAGAGATTGAGCTGTGGCGGTTTTCATTTTGGGGGCATGGCACTCCACTGGCACCACTAATTACTAGGGTTGCCGATATCAATCCAATCATGTGGCTGGATCTAGGGTTCAGCGATGAAGATTTATTGTAACGGTCTTGTTGGCATCCACCTGTCTATAGTGAGCAGTGTGGTGTACGTGGAACAAATTAACAAAGAAGTATGTGACAGAATTCTATGTTCTATGTGCAACCAGATGTGGTCTTAAATTCTGTCACTCTGACCGAAACGTCTATGACGTAACTGTGGAACATGAGTGTCTTAGACAGCGGATTATCTGTGTATTTGAACCCCCTTCGAGGTGTCTTCAGAGATGGTGGTATGGGCATTCTGCCCACAAGGGAAAGAAATTAGTTATACAGCTGAAAAGTGTATGCACCCGCTTCTGAATGGAGTATAGAGTTAACCAAACATGTGCCGTCCTATGTATGTGTTAGCGGATGCTGCGACACTATAATTTATGATGGCATGCTCGGGATGTGGCAAAGAAGGACACTTCCGTTCTAGCAGGATGCAATGCAGAACCACACAGTTGCAATCTGGGGACCAGTGGACCACGATCGCTTTTACAGTGCTCCCGTTTGTCAATGTCTCCAAAATGACCTCCGACCGCGATCCGTGCTGGCTCCTACTACTGAACCATCGCCGTCTCCAAAAGCGTCTCAGGAACGACGCCTACGGCCTTGCCTCTTCCTCCATTGTCTGTCTTGCACCGTGGTGAGCGGTCTCTGGTGCAGGGAATGGCCCTCGAATCTATGGTTGTATAGGCAGATACGTTTGTGCCTGACCATCAGGATCGACAGACGTCTTCGTATGCTGAAGATCACTCGCACAAACAATGGTCGACAAACAGAGGTCGGAAACGCCGGAACAGTCCGTATAACACTTGCAGGACACAATGTCTAGACTATGAGGATCAAATCTATCAAGATGATCTCCGAAGGGACGATTCTGTGATGAAAGCACCAACCTGCTCCCTCTCTGAGGTAAAATCATCATCGCACGCACCAGGCGCTGTATCTATTGATGTTGAAGAACACCTGAGCCAGCACTGCTCTTCCACTGCAGAAATAACAAAGCCTTCGGACTCGACAGGAACTCCGTTCGAAGGACACCATCGACTCAATTTTGTAAGGCCTGGTGATGTGGAAGACGAAACAACCATCGTTGTGACAGCAGCCATGCTGCTGCTCCAACCCACGACTGCTAATCGACAGGGATAATGGATGCCGATGTTCCGCCTGCTGGGACATTTCTATTCGCTACTGCTCTTCCTGCCTCAATAAGCGTAGTCACAATTCCGCTACAAGCTTACGGGACAGGCTCAATCAATATGTCAGTACCATTGGCACCCCTGTCGAACTACAACTGCTCTCTCTAGCGACGTTTTCGACTATCTATGAGTTTGTTTCTTATTCCACGCTGTGTGCTGAGAGTGGCAGTGGGACGGCTTATAATCGTAACAGAAGGCATTGAGGTAGACTAGCGGCTCACCTGCCGTCGGCCAGGGGTCTTGCTGTGACCTTCTATGATGTCAGAATCATCAGTGCTTGCGTTACTTCTGGCATGGTCAAGCGAAGGGAACAGTCACGATTCTATTCACTGGAGATCGCTCCATTGTTTGTGGGCAGTTACGAACATCTTATTCCTAATAGCGACTTCAATTGTGTGTTATCCCAGAAGGACGCACATCCTCATTTTACCACATGCCAGGAGCGCTAGCTGCTAGTGCATGAACTGAATCTCACCGATACTTGAGAGCGTGTGCGTGGTGACCGGCCTGGATAATGTACGTCACCAACCACTCAGTGAGTTGTCTTGACCGTGTGTTGTTGTTGTTGTGGTCTTCAGTCTCTAGACTGGTTTGATGCAGCTCTCCATGCTACTCTATCCTGTGCAAGCTTCTTCATCTACCAGTACCTACTGCAACCTCCATCCTTCTGAATCTGCTTAGTGTATTCATATCTTGGTCTCCTTCTACGGTTTTTACCCTCCACACTGCCCTCCAGTGCTAAATTGGTCATCCCTTGATGCCTCAGAACATGTCCTACCAACCGATCCCTTCTTCTAGTTGTGCCACGAACTCCTCTTCTCCCCAATTCTATTCCATACCTCCTCATTAGTTATGTGATGTACCCATCTAATCTTCAGCATTCTTCTACAGCACCACATTTCGAAAGCTTCTATTCTCCTCTTGTCCAAACAATTTATCGTCCATGTTTCACTTCCATACATCGCCACACTTCATACCAATACTTTCAGAAACGACATCCTTACACTTAAATCTATACTCGATGTTAACAAATTTTTCTTCTTCAGAAACGCTTTCCTTGGCAGTGATAGTCTACATTTTATATCATCTCTACTTCGACCATCATCAGTTATTTTGCTCTCCATATAGCAAAACTCCTTTACTACTTTAAGTGTCTCATTTCCTAATCTAATTCCCTCAGCATCACTCGATTTAATTCGACTACATTCCATTATCCACTTTTTGCTTTTCTTGATGTTCATCTTATATCCTCCCTTCAAGACACCATCCATTCCGTTCAGCTGCTCTTCAAAGTCCTTTGCTGTCTCCGACAGAATAAAGCTGCATGTCCTCTGGAAAAATTACGGCTGTAGTTTCCCCTTGCTTTCAGCCGTTCGCAGGACCAGCACAGCAAGGCCGTTTTGGTTAATGTTACAAGGCCAGATCAGTCAATCATCCAGACTGTTGCCCTTGCAACTACTGAAAAGGCTGCTGCCCCTCTTCAGGAACCACACCAATGTCTGGCCTCTCAACAGATGTCCCTTCGTTGTGGTTGCACCTATGGTAAGGCTATCTGTATCGCTGAGGCACGCAAGCCTCCCCACCAACGGCAAGGTCCATGGTTCATGAGGGCCCTGTGAATGTTTCCCAAAAACTGGTAACTGCCACACTTGACGCTTAGTTGTGAGCTACGGCCTTCTCCGACTAATTCGCCTAGAGCTGCACTGTCTCCTTCCAGAGGCAGAAGGCGTAGCGCGGTCGAGGCCAATGGAAGCTGAATATCGCCCATGCGGAGGATCCGGAATGCAGGCAGGTCGTAGAGATGACGTGGAACAATTGTGTGAGACTTCTGGCATATCTTTCCACATTCTGGTGGTGGCTCCACTGCACGAAGCCTCCTTTCGTCCTTCGATGACGAATTACGGTCTCGACAAAATTCTGTGTCAATGACATATCATGGAATATTATTTCACGGTTCTCTGCGAATCCTCAGGCCACGTCTGTCACATCAGCAACTTTCAGACTGAAAATATTTTGCATTTTCTTAACTCGCAAGGTCACTGCGAGTTTTATAGGCCTACCTATGCATAGAATTGTTCAATAGTAAGTGTCTTTGGGACGATTAGTTAGCTTGATAGGGATGATTCTCAGAGTTATAGAACCACGGGCTACTGAGATTCACGCGCGTCTCGTGGCGAACTGTGAGTATCGTGCGTAAAAACACAACGCTATAGCGTGTATTCTCTAGTTTGGTGTGATCGGGGGCTGGGGTGGAGATGTTATGGAGTTTATGTGTACTTATTTCCTAGGTTAGCATCGCCAGGTTAGTGGTGGAGAATTTCAGAGAATCTTTCATCATTTGAAACCGTGTCTTTCCTGTAGAGATGTTTTCTTTGTGAGTTTGTAAAGACAGTACATTAGGATGCACGTAGCAGCATAGATTTGCTAATAAACCATTCGAATTGGGTAGGGATTTCAAATTCGTCGTACTCCATAACAATGGTAGCTATTCAGTGATTTTCAATATATGAGTCGCTCACTTCCAAAACGTCCTTCATCCAATTTTTGTGGAAACTGAGTTATTTTTACCATAGAATTCATCAAAATTTTTTACATCATATTAAGCTACAGTTTTCGTTTAAAACATCCTTTGATTCATTATAATTTAATAATAAAATCTCGAAATATGCCAATTTAGTTTCAGAATATCCCTTATCCAATCCAACGTTGCCGACTTATCTACCGTTAATTTTTGTAACAAAACGATTTATATCCTTTGCCTTTTTCTAAGTAGTGTGTAATATTTTTTTCAAACGTGAGTCTTACACACAGTCCAACTACGAACGGCCGCCCAGAGTGGCCGCTCGGTTTAAAGCATCACGTCACGGACTGCACGGCCCCTCCCGTCGGAGGTTCGTTTCCTCCCTCGGACGTGAGTGTGTATGTGTGTGTGTGTGTGTGTGTGTGTTGTTGTTGTTGTTGTTGTTGTTGTTAGTATTAGATAGTTTAAGTTAGTTTAATTAGTGTCTATGTCTAGGGACCGATGACTTTAGCAATTTGGTCCCTTAGGAATTCACATACATTTGAACATTTGAACAACTACCAACTGTTTTAAGGAATAGGGTAATTTAAAATCATTATGCATGGTATTTTTCCAGTGAAACGTGTTGTGATACAACTGGCACTCAGCTGAAGCTAAGGTTTGTTTACTGTCGACGATAGGTTATGTTATTTGTACATTGCAAAGTTCGTGCTTGTTTTGTGTGTTCACCATGGCGTTTTTGGTAGTTTTCATTATCAAAATTCTTACCAATAATTGAAATTAGGCAGTTTTTAAGAGTTCTTCTGCGTTTAAAGTGAGCTTCTTGTTTTAAAAGTGTACTGTACAGGCAGCGCTATAGGCCTAAATGTTGATAGACTTTGTTGTTAAGCAATGGAAGAACTACAACCTCAAAGTACTGAACAACAGGTTATGGAGGGACAGATGATAACTCCATGCCAGAAGAACAAAGGAAGGAAACGTATAAAGGATGCAGATAAAAGGAAAAACATAACAGAGAAGCGGAAGCTCTACACGTCAAAGACTTTGCCAAGACTATCTCCGTGCCTTCATTCTGATCAAGTTTTTAAGTGTAATCAGCTTAAAATGCTAGATGTTAGTAACTTTCATGGACGCTTTTATTCTTCTAAGAATAAAATTGATTATGACAACTATGTACTTAAATATACTATGAGTGAAACTCCTAAACCGAGGAGAACTAATTAAGATGAACGGAAACAAATCATTGAAAACTCGAGTCGCTATCTAATACCACATACCAAATCTGGTAACACTTCTTTGGTTGGGGTATGTAATAAATCCTTTTGTGGCATACTTGGCGTTAGTGAGAAAGGAGCTCAACGAGTTTGTGAGAAACATTTCCACTCTCTAACTGTAGAGAACAGATGAGAAGACCATATGTCTAAGCTGTTTGAGACTAAAAGGCATTCTGTAAAGTCAGTCATAGCGAGCCTCTGCCCACTTGAAAAACATTATTGCAGAAACACCAGAATTAAAAGACAGTACTATCCGAGCCATCTTTCAGTAAATAAATTTCACAAGGCTTACAATTCAAGAGTAGAAAGTGATCTTCATGTTCCATATTCATATTTTTCTGAAATATTTGTCAAAGATTATAACTTAAGATTTGGCTCTCCTGCTGTTGACAAGTGCTCCAAATGCATCCAGTTTCAGTTGAAATTAGACAGCTGGGACAAATCGGTTGAAATTTATTTCAATCTCCACAGAAAGAGGGCAGAAGCATTCTTTAATTTACTGGAAACTGAAAATGAAAATGAAATCACCCTATCCTTTGACTGCCAAAAGAATTTGGTTTTACCCAAAATCCCTGACCAGGCAGGTTACTATAGTCGACAGTTAAATAAATATAACTTTACTATCTGTCAAGGTACATTTAAAGATAAGCAGACAAAAGACCGTGTTTTTATATATCACTGGATAGAATCGGACTTCAGAAAAGGTTGGAATGAAATTACATCAGCAATTTTTCATAGGCTACAAAATACTTGGTTAGAAGGAGTGACCACTGTAAGGTTTTTCGCAGGTGGTTGTGGAGGACAAAACCGGAACAGTTCAATGATGAGTATGCTTCAACACTGGTTGGTAAATGAAGCGCCACCAAATATGAAAGACTTTGTTTTAGTATCCCCTGTACCAGGTCATTCGTATATGCCGCCTGATCGTGTATTTGGCAGAACTGAGAAGGAAATTTAAAATAATGACAGTATTATTAAGCCTGAGAAATACGTTGAAATCTTCGAGGAATGTGGAGCTGTTTTCAGTATGACTGCGAGCTGTAATATTTTTGACTGGAAGAAGGTATGTGAAAATTATCAAAAGAAGCCTGGAAACTTGCAATTTAAATTTTCAACTGCTAAAATATTTATTGTAATACGAGGCAATGTGCTAAACTCTGAAATACTTGTTGCAGGTGAACTTTGGTATTATACCAACCACGGAATGGCGAAAAAAGTACTGAAACCTGGATTTAAAGTTCAAAACTTTGAACTACCGTTTGGACTACCTGAAGTAACAGTAAAATAGCTGAAATTGAAAGATATCAACAAGTTTCTGACTTTTCACTTTGGGGAAAATGGGCTCAAAATGAAGACCTCGCCATCTACAAAAATATGGTATTCAATCCAGTACAGAATAGACTTGAAGAACAATCTGATGATGAAAACGCCGGTGGACACATGGACGATGAAAATGGCTTTTAATTACTTCACAGCAGTTAATAGGACAAATCCCGATTTAAAAAACCCTTAAGGCAATTTTAAATTATGTTTTCTCTAATGTGTGTAGGTTTAATGAAATGTTATTTTTTAACCAGAAATTATTTCAATTGTTTTAAAAACACCTACAGACATAGTTTCCACAAAAATTAAATTTTATACATTTGCTAATCAAACACTGTTTATAATTTTCCCCCTGTTTCATTTTTCAAACTGTCTCTTATCCAAAGTTTTTATTTTCGAATTGTCTCTTCTCCATATTTTGTTTACACAATGTCCCTTATCCAGGAGTTTTTTTTATAACAAAATTTTGAAATAAGTTATTTTTATGGTCTTTTTAACAACAAAAATAGATAACTAAGAAACATGCAGAAAATTTTGAAGCTTATACGTACGACTGGAATTGTTTAATAAGTTTCTTACTAAAAACCGAAATTTATGCCGATTGGATAAAGGACGTTTTGACAGTAAGCGACTCGTATATAGATTTCCTTTTTTTCTGTTTCAAGTTCTCACGCATCGAACTTCTAATAGTATACCTTCCTAGCACTTACATTGTATGGGTTATCGTGGCTTAATTACTTTTGGGAAATAGTTATGTATTTTCCTACGAAAACATTTTCAAGGAAAGTTGAATTTCGCTGCCATTTCTTTCCTACTCACACGATTTTTTTCAGATTCGCACTTTGTAGTTAGTATAGTACCACATGATACAGGGTGCACTACTTCGCCACCAACAAAGATACGATTAAGCTTAGACCTCGCACTCCGTCCTTCTCAGACATGGTTTTCAGAACAGAACGGTTTGACGGTTTTGACGCAGCTGTTAAACGTACAGTTTTCATCCTATAAAGTGTGACTATATCACTTCGCATACTCGTGAACTATGATGACCGAGTGGGTACACCGTGCCCATTGCGCACAACGGTACTATTAGTAATGTTACTTACATGTTTCTCATATGAATATAGATGTTTGCCACGACTAATCAGGGTCACGTAAATCAATTAAATAATTACTACAGCACGTTTCACACCTTAAATCACTTCTGCTCTGTTTCATATTTTCTAAATGTTGCAGTCAGATCGCGTTACTATATAAATTCACAAGTCTTAACTTACAATATGAGAGGGCATATCAGTTCGAGGACTATTTCGAACTTACTTTCGCAGGCAATCCGCTTTCAAAACTAAACAAAGATCTGACACATTCTTTGTCTCTGTATGACTGAAAATAGCAGGATATTCACGTTACCGAGTATCAACAACTGTGCATTCTTCAAGCATTTACATGAAATTGTAGGAATGGTGCCGAAGTCTTCAGTCATATACACTATCTACCGTCAAGATTTCCGTTACGTGCTCTGACGTAGTATGAACCACCGAAGATAAGAACAGGATGCAGTAATTTCTGCCAGTCATCACTACTGCCAATATAACGCAAGGTCAGCAGCTCACGGGTTACCATGGCTGGATGTGTATATATATATATATATATATATATATATATATATATATATATATATATATATATATATCACCGAAGCCTGTCTGGAGCACAACACGACTCCTCAAGATGCTCAGCCAGACAGTCCTCGTCCTGGCCCTCGTCGCCTGTGTTGTGGGTGAGTACTCTTAGCGAAACAGAACGCTGTTCTGAATCGCATTGTTTCAGTTTTAGTGGAGGAGTAGCTGCGCTGAGCATTTGTGAAGGTTGAAACGCCAATTAATCTGGTATAAAGTACTGAAAACTCCATCTTGCGAGCAGTATTCCACTGACACAATCTCCAAGTAACTTACTGTGCCATTGGACACTGATTTCTGGCATCATAGCTCTTTTCCTTCCACTCTGCAACTTTGGGGGAGAGGAGAGAAATGAGAATTAGTCATAAATGTCAGTTTCCTTAAATGAGTTTGGATGGTTCAGTTGTGCGAAAACTGCTCGCTATATGCAGATACTAGGAGACTACATTCGCTATATGTGACAGATACTCAGTCTGAAATGGTTAGCCGGACGTCGGTGTACTTGCTACAGGTTCAGCGTTACCGGTGCGTCGTTTTCCGCACACTGGACCGGCCCGACGTTTCGCTGTCTCCAGGGGACGCATCTTCGGGGGACACGACGCCACCAAAGGTGAGAGTCCATTTGTAAACTATCTTATCTTGCCATAATCCATTTGGTCAAGGATGGATTGTATCCGTCAAGTCTCCTCCGTTATAAACGGTCCAAGAGCTCGAGATCCAAAAAACTTGCATCAACCCAGCATTTGATTGGCTGTTCGGTAGATAGTTTAATACATTGCTCAATCAACACATGCAAAAGTCATTAGTTATGACTGCTGCCTGCATTTTAGACACGTAATTTGCTAGTCATCTGGACGACACTCTTACTTTATTAACCTACTTGACAGTTGTTACCTAGACGTTTCACTAATTCTACCAAGTCCACTAATTTAATTTCAGGTTGCCCTAAGACACAGTAGTTGGCGTTGAATGCGGTTTATGGCTAAATCAGAGGAATTAAGATACAAATTCTACCCTAACATTCTCCCAAAATACTAGGTTCATGGACAACGTTAGTAACCTCTTAACGCTCTAAGTGCCTTCATCCAATATAGAGGGTGGTCCATCGATCGTGACCGGGCCAAATATGACACCAAATAAGCGTCAAACGAAAAAACTACAAAGAACGAAACTTGTCTACCTTGAAGGGAGAAACCAGATGGCGCTATGGTTGGTCCGCTATATGGCGCTGCCATAGGTTCCAATGGTTCAATGGCTCTGAGAACTATAGGACTTAACATCTGTGGTCATCAGTCCGTTGCCATAGGTCAAACGGGTATCAACAGCGTTTTTTTAAAAATAGGAACACCCATTTCTTATTACATATTCGTGTAGTACGTAAAGAAATATGAATGTTTTAGTTGGACCATTTTTTTCACTTTGTGATAGATGGCGCTGTAATGGTCACAAACATATAAGTACCTGGTATCACGTAAATGTCCACCAGTGCAGACGATATTTGATTTGTGATACATTATCTGTGTTAAAATGGACCGTTTACCAATTGCGGAAAAGGTCGATATCGTGTTGATGTTTGGCTATTGTGATCAAAATGCCCAAAGGGCATGTGCTATGTATGTTGCTCGGTATCCTGGACGACATCATACAAGTGTCTGGACCGTTCGCTGGATAGTTACGTTATTTAAGGAAACAGGAAGTGTTCAGCTACATGTGAAACGTCAACCACGACTTGCAACAAATGATGATGCTCAAGTAGGTGTTTTAGCTGCTGTCACGGCTAATCCGCACATCAGTAGAAGACAAATTGCGCGAGAATCGGGAATCTCAAAAAAAGTCGGTGTTGAGAATGCTACATTAACAACGATTGCAACCGTACCATATTTCTATGCACCAGGAATTGCATGGGGACGACTTTGAACGTCGTGTGCAGTTCTGCCACTGGGCACAAGAGAAATTACGGGACGATGACAGATTTATTGCACGCGGTCTATTTACCGACGAAGCTTCATTCACCAACAGCGGTAACGTAAACTGGCATAATATGCACTATTGGGCAACGGAAAATCCACGATGGCTGCGACAACTGCAACATCAGCGACCTTGACGGATTAATATATGGTGCTGCGTTATGGGAGGAAGGATTATTGGTCCCCATTTTATCGATGGCAATCCAAAAGATGCAATGTATGCTGATTTCCTACGTAATGTTCTACCGATGTTACTAGAAGAGGTTTCACTGCATGACAGAATGGCGATGTACTTCCAACATGATGGAGGTTCGGCACATATGTCACGTGCGGTTGAAGCGGTATTGAATAGCATATTTCATGACAAGTGAATTGGTCGTCGAAGCACCATACCATGGCCCGCATGTTCACCGGATCTGACGTCCCCGGATTTCTTTCTGTGGGGAAAGCTGAAGGATATTTGCTATCGTGATCCACCAACAACGCTTGACAACATAAGTCAGCGCATTGTCAATGCATGTGTGAATATTGCGGAAGGCGAACTACATGCTGTTCAGAGGAATGTCGTTACATTTATTGCCAAATGCATTGAGGTTGACCGACATAATTTTGAGCATTTATTGCATTAATGTGGTATTTACAGGTAATCACGCTGTAACAGCATGATTTCTCAGAAATGATAAGTTCACAAAGGTACATGTATCACATTGGAACAACCGAAATAAAATGTTCAAACGTACCTACGTTCTGTCTTTTCATTTAAAATATCTACATGTTACCAACTGTTCGTCTAAAATTGTGAGCAATATGTTTGTGACTATTACAGGGCTATGTACCACAAAGCAAAAAAAGTGGTCCAACTAAAAAATTCATATTTCTTTACCTACTACATGAATATGCAATAAAAAATGGGGATCTCTATTTTAAAAAATGCAGGTGATATCCGTTTGACCTATGACAGCGCCATCTAGCGGGACAACCATAGCGCCATCTGGTTTCCCCCTTCAAGGTAAAGGTAGACAAGTTTCGTTTCTTCTAGTTTTTTCGTTTGACACTTATTTCGTGAGATATTTGGCCAGGTCACGATCAATGGACCACCTTGTAAAGGACAAGTATCCAGCCTGTACATTGGCTGCCTTCTTGGTGCGAACTCTATGCAGGTGTGTAAAGGACTGCAGAGTGGTGAGTTCCCCGCAGGGCGAACGGCGTGATTATGGCCACACGAAGAGAATTAAAAAGACTCTGAAGGCGAGATGACAGTTAGAGCTAGGCACATGGAACATTCCATTTCGGAAATCGTCAGGGAATTCAGTGTTCCGAAATCCACACAGTCACGAGAGGCCGAGAATACCGAAATTCAGGCATTACCTCTCACCACGGGCAACGCAAAGGCTGGAGGCCTTTAGTTAACAGCCGAGAGCAGCGGCGTTTGCGTAGAGTTGTCAGTGCTAACAGACAAGCAACCGCAGAAGTCAATGTGGGAGGTACGACGAATACAACTGTTGGACGGTGCTGCGAAATTTTGTGTAAATGACCTATGGTAGCAGACGACCGTTGCATTTGCAAACAGCACACCATCACTTACAGCACCTCTCCTGCGCTCGTCACCATATCCCTTGGAAGCTAGACTACTTGGACACCGTCAGTTGCTAAGGGCTGATGGTGAGGTTTGAGTGTGGCGCAGAACACCCGAAGCCATGGACCCAAGTTGTTAGTAAGGCACCGTGCAAGCTGTTGGTGGTTCCTTATCGTGTGGACTGTGTTCACATGGAATGGACTGGGTTACTGATTAGAAATGTTTGTGTTCGGCTATTTCATTTGCAGCCATTCATGGTCAGCTTCCCAAACAACGATGGATTTTTTATGGATGACTATGTGCCAAGCCACCAGGGCAAATTTGTTCGCGACTGGTTTGAACATTCATGACAGTTCAAGCGAATGACTTGGCCACCCAGATCGCTCGACATGAATCCCATCGAACGTTTATGGCACACAGTCGAAGGGTCAGTTCGTGCACAAAAGCCTGAACCGGCAACACTTTCCCCATTATGGATGACTATAGAGGAAGCATGGATTAATATTTCTGCAGGGGACTTCCAGAGACTTGTTGAGTCCATGCTACGTCGTCGAGTTTCCGCGTCCCGCTGAGCAAAAAGAGATCCGACATGATATTAGAAGGTATCCAGTGTCTTCTGTCACCTCAGTGTAGGCACAGGGCAACTTTCGCTCTGTAACCATCAGATTATTGATGTTCCTGCATGATCAAATACCCAGCACATTATCACCCAGGTGTCTAGAGGTTAAACCTCATAATTTTTACATAGACTCATGTCGTGAGAGGTAAATAATATTGCTGTCACTGCAGTGAAATTTTACATTTTTAATTGCAAATAATTGCCACGAACACGTTATTTAAGCCTCAGAATGAATCTAACTACAAAAGAATTAGACTCATGAGTATAATAATGAAAAGACGACCATATCATGAAATTATGTTGTTATAAAATCTCACCTGTTGTTAACTCGTTATTCAGTTTCATCACTGTATCATATTTTCCTTGCAAAGTTATAAATTTTGAAATTCCTCCCCTTGGGTAGCCTAACGAATCAAAGACATGCGCCAGTACTAATGGTGATATGGTTATTACCTGGGGACTTAAGCCGCGACACCTAAGCAGACGCGTATTAACAACACGTGTTGTTGACTTTCTTCGCAGGCCAGTTTCCTTACCTGGTATCCCTGCACCACGACATCCTGGGTACCCAGTACCACGCCTGTGGTGGCTCCATCCTCACCAGCAATGCCATCCTCACCGCCGGTCACTGCGCTGTGGACGATACAGACGTTTTCGTGAGTATGCCTACAGCAGTGTGTCACACTAAACTTACTTTATCGTTTTTCCACAGATATTTCGTCGACATGGAGGGTTTACACCTATTAGTTCCACATGTGAAACTTATGTAAGAGGAAATGTATTGTGACTTGAAGCACTGTTTTCAATTTGTCCAGACATAAAGAACGGTTCCTGATATTACCGAGCAATAACCTTAATTTTTCATAGTAAACATGGCTTGGAATATAATGCAGCCAAACGACTTGCTATTAATTTCAAGTTTTCCCCGTATATCTAATTTGTCTTGCAAGTACCTTTAGCTTGGAGGAAGATTACTAACTCTCTAACAGTTTAAAGCACACTTCCGAAAAATCAAGTTGTTGTTGTTGTTGTTGTGGTCTTCAGTCCTGAGACTGGTTCGATGCAGCTCTCCATGCTACTCTATCCAGTGCAAGCTTCTTCATCTCCCAGTACCTACTGCAGCCTACATCCGTCTGAATGTGCATAGTGTATTCATCTCTTGGTCTCCCTCTACGATTCTTACCCTCCACGCTGTCCTCCAATACTAAATTGGTGATCCCTCGATGTCTCAGAACATGTCCTACCAACCGATCCCTTCTTCTAGTCAAGTTGTGCCACAAGCTCCTCTTCTCCCCAATTCTATTCAATACCTCCTCATTAGTTATGTGATCAACCCATCTAATCTTCAGCATTCTTCTGTAGTACCACATTTCGAAAGTTTCTATTCTCTTCTTGTCTAAGCTATTTATCGTCCACGTTTCACTTCCATACATGGCTACACTCCATACAAATACTTTCAGAAACGACTTCCTGACATTTAATTCTATACTCGATGTTAACAAATTTTTCTTCTTCAAAAACGCTTTTCTTGCCATTGCCACTCTACATTTTATATCCTCTCTACTTCAACCATCATCAGTTATTTTGCTCCCCAAATAGCAAAACTCCTTTACTACTTTAGGTGTCTCATTTCCTAATCTAATTCCCTCAGCATCACCCGACTTAATTCGACTACATTCCATTATCCTCGTCTTGCTTTAGTTGATGTTCATTCTACACCCTCCTTTCAAGACACTGTCCATTCCGTTCAACTGCTCTTCCAAGTCCTTTGCTGCCTCTGACAGAATTACAATGTCATCGGCGAACCTCAAAGTTTTTATTTCTTCTCCAATGATTTTAATACCTACTCCGAACTTTTCTTTTGTTTCCTTTATTGCTTCCTCAATATACAGATCGAATAACATCGGGGATAGGCTACAACCCTGTCTTACTCCCTTCCCAACCACTGCTTCCCTTTCGACTCTTATAACTGCCATCTGCTTTCTGTACAAATTGTAAATAGCCTTTCGTTCTCTATATTTTACCCCTGCCACCTTCAGAATTTGAAAGAGAGTATTCCAATTAACATTGTCAAAAGCTTTCTCTAAATCTACAAATGCTAGAAACGTAGGTTTGCCTTTTCTTAATCTTAATTCCAAGAGAAGTCGTAGGGTCAGTATTGCCTCACGTGTTTCAACATTTCTACAATTAAATAATTTTTTACCAATAAAAGGAAGCGATATTATAAGTCTTCAAATAAAATAGGCGAAGCATGCGCTCTTAGCGAATCAATAGCTCATCTATGTGCCATTACCGAAAGGATGTCAGGTTGTACAGAACACATCCTTAAAACATTTTCTTAGCAATGAAATGTTTAAAATCCAAGAATCGGACATTTGGGTGAAACCTAGCTCGACTCTTGCGGAGATAACGGTAAGACAAGAGAAAATGACATATCACGAAAGAATTATCAGAATGCTATTAAAATCGCTGGATGTGATGGAGATATACAGAGAAACAAATTATTTCAGTTACAGAGAAATTGGATGATTTATTCAGGAGAAGGAGCTTCACAAATGGAGCAAGTGAATAACGAGTTGGACCATATTTAGCCCTTATGAAAGCAGTTATTCCGTTTCAAATTGACTAAGTTGTTCCTGTGAGATATCGTCCACACATTCTGTCCAACTGACGCATTAGGGGAATGGTGGGCCCTGCCCATACCAAACCAAATATTCTGAATTGGGGAGAGATCCGGAGACATTGCAATCACGGTCTTCGGTGGTCATCGGATCTCCATGCAAAACGGGACTTATCACTGAATTCTACTCGAGTCAATGACATTCCATGCCGGATATATGTCTGGAGACGACTCAGATCCCGGTGGAATATTAACCTGACTCTCGCTCAACATACTGCACTAAAACAGTGGGTGGTGGTCTGGCGTGTAATTTCTTTTCCCTGCAGGACCACTTTGGTTGGCACCCGGTACATCCTTACAGCACAGCTGTACCTCGATATTCTACGCCCCGTTTTTTGGCATTCTACAGAAAGCCATCCTGGGCTTACAATCCAACAAGATAAAGCCCACCCGGATACGGCGAGTGTTTGTACTGCTTGACTTCGCGCTGCCAAACCCTACATTGGCCAGCAAGGTCGCCGGATCTCTCCCCAATTGAGAACGTTTAGAGCATTTTGGCCAGAGCCCTACCACCACCTCGGTACTTTGACGATTTAACGCGCCAATTAGAATTTGGGGCTATATCCCTCACGAGTACATCCGACAACACTGCCGACCAAGTTCAAGCGGCATAATTGCTTGCACAAGAGCCAGAGGTGGACCAACGCATTGACTTGCTCAGTTTGTGAAGTTTTTCCTCTTCAATAAATCATCCAGTTCTCCTGAAATGGAAATCATTTGACTGTCTGTACATGAACTTCACCTCTACCGACTTCCTTCCCATTCGGATAATGTCTTCGAGATGCACAGTTTTTTTGTGTCTTAGACCATATTTTGTAAATTATGTTAGTCACAGTGTAACACTGGCTAATTTATTTCAACTGTACCACAACTGATTTTAATGAACAATAAGATATATCAAGCGGGTATCAATGATGTATTATTTATGTCTAGAACAACGGCAAAAAGGATAAAGTTATAGAGAGTAATACAAAATTCCATCGACACTTCTCACTTACAAATGGAAAGATGATATGAATTACTGAAGCAAACAAATTAAGGTTTTTTCTTTACTTGCACGTCTAACTGCCCTTTGGATGTTAAGGTATTGGCTGTAGAAATGGTTGATCCACATGACAATGAAGAATCAAAAATTTCTAAAGAGCTTTTAAAAGTGTAAATCGGTTAAGGAGTGGTAGATTGTACGTACAGACTATTTAAAGGCTGACAATTATGGAACTATATGAAAAAAACGTAAATTAGTTGAAAACCACGGCGTACACACGCTTTACTCAACATGTAAGCGTTACTAAAGATATTCGGATTTAGGTTATGACATGTTCGATATGCCTGCCATCATTGGCGATGGTGTGGCTCAGACGAATAGCGAAGTTCTACACGACTCGCTGAATTGCCGGAACAGCGATGTTGTCGATGACCTAATCAATGGCCGTTTTCAGCTCAGTAATGGTTTTGGGGATATTCCTGTACACTTTGTCTCCAATATAGCCTCACAAAAAGGAATCACATATGATCAGATCCGGAGAATATGGTGGCCAATCGAGGCCCATGCTAGTGGCTTCGATCGTCTTGCATGAACTAAACCTTGTCGAAGTCAGGGTCACTTTCGATAATAGGGATAAAATCATCTTCCAAAAGCTTGACGTACCGTTCGGTAATCACTGCGCCATCAAGGAACTTCGCACCGATTATCCCGTGACTGGACATTCCTCACCACACAGTTACTCGATGATGGTGAAGAGACTTCTCGATCGCAAAATGCGGATTCTCAGTACCCCGAAATGCCTATTTTGCTTATTGACGAACCCGGCCAAATAAAGTTGGCTTCGTCACTAAACCAAACGATGCATCCGCATACTAGTTCCGATCAAGCCCCGAGGCCAACCGTGGAGTTTGATAGTCCTAACGCAAGCCGTTCACAAGTTATGACGATTTTATTTCATGTACGTTAATAATTGTCACCCTGTACTTTCTCCCAAGGCATTCGAGAAATTGCCATACGCTCAGTCGGAATCACGGTGTAATATCTGGTTGACAGGCCGTGGCCGGAGAACACGACTTGAGCAGCGATGAGGGCACCGAACAGGAGATCCGAGTCTCACAGCAGATCGTGCATCCTGACTTCGCTGGGTGAGTACGTTACCCGGAAAAGTCTTCGTCCAACGCCATTAATAGAAGTAGGACAATTTCAGGAGCGTAGTGCATCGTTGTTGAAGTACTTATTTGTTGTTTTTCCATGGAATTATAATTCGTTATTGTCACACCAGTCAGCTGAATTTGTATTGCATTTAAAATGTTATTTTAACTGACGTAAAAGAACAGTTAGTTCAGTGTCTAAATCTGCGACTGAATTTTTTCCGTAATTCAGGGGTATCAAAAAGAAACATTCGACTTTGCACGTCTACATTTCTGAAACTAATACATATACAATGAATTTTCTTTTTTGATGAACGGAAAACTCAAGAAGTTTTTTTTTCATACCTTTTCATAAGCGTTCAATATGCCATCTTTAAGATGGGGCACACATCAATGCGGCATTCAAATTGTTCCCACACTGCAGCCAGCATGTCTAATCGTTCAAATGGCTCTGAGCACTATGGGACTTAACATCTCAGGTCATCAGTCCCCTATAACTTACAACTACTTAAACCCAACTAACCTAAGGACATCACACCCATCCATGCCCGAAGCAGGATTCGAACCTGCGACCGTAGCAGTCGCGCGGTTCCAGACTGAAGCGCCTAGAACCGCATGGCCACCGCGGCCGACCCAGCATGTCTCTTGTTAAACTTCGGCAGCTGCTGTTACGCGATGTCTCAGTTCATTCATTCTTGTTGCTAACGGAGGCACATAAACAGAGTCTTTTATAAACCCCCACAAGAAATAATCACAAACAGTCAGTTCCAGTGAACTTGGAGGCCAGTAATGTAAGGCTGAATCATCAGATCCAATGCGACAGATCCATCGTACAGTAACTTTTGATTTAAAAATTCCCGCACTTCCAGACGTCAGTGCGGCGGTATCTGTGTCCTGTTGGTAAATGAAATCGTTGTAATCAGTCTCTAACCTTGGCGAAAGAAGTTCTCAAGCACATCGAGATATGTGCTTCCTGTAACAGTGTTCTCGGCGAAGAGAAATAGACAGTACACCCTGTACAAAACAGCACCGAATTTTGGAGAGTCCCTCATGTTGTACAACGTCATTTGGTTGTTCCATATGCCATATTCTCACATTATGATGGTTCATCTTTCCATTTAAATAGAAAGTTGCCTCATCACTATCGTCCTCCATCTTGCCAAGAGCGAAATTACAGAACTCCAACTCCACTCGTTGTTGTTTGTCACCGTTACGAAGAGCTTGAAGTAGCTGAATTTTGTATGCTTTCATGAGTAAACGTCGACGCAACCCACGCCAGATGGACATCGGGAGCATACTGAACTGTCGAGCTACACGGCGAACGGATTTCTGCCAACTCCTTGTGAAACTAGGGCTGACGCGTTCGACGTCTGTCTCAGACACTTGAGGACGGTCCGGCGATTTGCCTTTACACAATCAATCACTTCCTCGGAATTGTTCATGCCATCGTCTAATGCTCTTCGCTGTAGGAGGATCTACACCATAACAAGTACGAAAGTCACGTTGAACAGTTACTACTAACCCACACCGCAAAAAACGTAGAACACAAAGCGCTTTTTGTTCCCCCGACGCCAATTTTACTTGAAATGAAGGGGACGCACACTGCTGCTACCTAGTGGGAACCATGTAAAACTCGAGAGGATGCTCTTTCTAACAGTATGCTGTTGACGCACATATCTCAAATAACGAAATAGTTTGATTTTTTTAAAAATCGAATGATTCTTTTTGACAGGCCCTACACTTCGTAACAGTAATAAATTACGCTGCCTGCAAGAGTAAAATTAATGTTGTTACTGTCGAATAGAAATTCAGTTCACCACATGATGTTGTATTTTGTTAGCAACTCATATATCAATAAGAAATTTTTCAACATAATTCAACAGTTATGAATGTCTAAACAATGCTGTTAGCGTTATACAGTGATTATGGAAAACGTTATTTTTCCTCAGTGGAGTAGCTCCAAACGACATCGCCGTCTTCATCCTGGAGTCCTCACTGTCTCTGGGCACGTACGTCCAGACCATCGGCTTGCCGACCTCTGGTTCACTACCTGCAGGTATTCCAACTCTGAACCACAGCTGTTACCTCACTCGTAGAACGTAAACTGTTTATCCTAATGTCATAACTGTTTAGCAATCACAATCGTTGTCAAGTAGGAGCCAAACCGGCACCTGTTCAGAGAGATGTACACAACTTTCATGAGCTGAGTAAGGGAGAAATACAAAGGAAATATCTTTTGTTATTGATACGCTAATACATGTTTAATATTGTGGTTATAGCAAAATTTAGTAACAGTTGCAAGTGACTTGGGACGATGAGTGCGTTTCTGCATTGTGTTGGGTTATTACTCCGTTGTAGTCACGAAGTTTCCATTAACAAAATCACTTCTATGTAAGGAGAGAAAACTCAGACGTGAATAAATATAAGGACATTACCTTACCAGAGCTTTCGGTGCTTCTGGGAAAACGATGTATAAAGGACTTGTATATAAACGACTTGATATGTATACATCTCTGTAAATATGTGTTCGTTGCCAGAGTTGCATGTGACCTTGAAGATAAAATAATCGGCAAACTTCAAGCATTAGTTTGTATATTAGTCACTTGCAGCACTATAAAAAAACGCGAAAGCAGTAAACGTCTTCTTTGGTATAAGAAAAGATTGACAAAATACAATCTTTTTAAGCCTCACTGACGTCTTGGTCGTCGGAACATCACAAGCTTCCATTCCGGAAAAAGTTACAAAGACAAGTTAGCTACGAGGGTCGTTCAGTAAGTAATACACGATGTTTGTTTTTCTCAGAAGATATTTATTGCCAAGAGTCAGAATTTGATGACAATATACATCAACATGTGTCGTTGTTGTCCTACTTTTCTAAGTAGTCTCCATCTATCGCTGTACCCCAACGTTGTGGAAGAGCATGTATTCCCTGCTGGTAAAAGCTCTTCTTCTGTAGGGGTAGCCATGTTTTCAATTATGCCTCTGATTTGATGGTTGACCCTCTTGGCATCACATACACAAGAATGACGCCATCAAAATCCCAAAAGACTGTCACCATGACTTTTCCAAAAGACAGGGTTGTTTTGAATTTCTTCTTTAGTGGTGAATAAGGATCATGCCACGCCATGGACTTCCTTTTATTTTCCGACGCAATGTGGTGCACCCAGCTTTCGTCTTCCATAACGATCCGTGACTGAAAGGCCTCTCCGTCGGTCTCAAAACGCGCCAGCAATTCAGAAGGAATGGCCTTGCTTTGAATGTTGTGGTCCTCTGTGAGAATTCGTGGAACACAGGACGTCCCGAGCGTGGCTGATCATGAAACTCTGTTTATGCATCTCCTAAGGCTGTAACTTCCTTTACCCATTGCCCTGCTGTACTCCTATCAACTGCAGCACCGCCAAAGATTGCACACAATCGTTTATGGATGTTCGCCACGGTTTCCTTTTCTGTACAGAAGAATTCAATAACAGCACGTTGCTTGTAAAGTGAGTCGAATGTAGACGCCATTTTGACGCTGTACTACGACTCTGCCATCTGCCAGAGCATTCTAAACTTCACCGGCACACAGAACAAAGGACGTTTGTCTCTGTATGTTAATGGCTTTTTCTTAAAAAAAAAAATTGGGGCATTACTTATTAAACGATCCTCGCACGTCTTTATCGAAGGTACCATAGGGACATTCATCTCGATAAATTTGCATCAGTGACGGGAAATGTGGATATGAATGAGCTGATGGGAGCATCAGAACAGCCTCTGAATGCAAAGTAAATAGTTGGTTAAATTCCCTTCAAACCTATTATGACTACCCGATGAATGACTGATATTGTCTCACTAGACCTCTTGCTTTCGATTTGACAACAGGTGGATCAACCGCCGTCACTGCTGGCTGGGGTAGAACGGAGACCGCTGGCGAACCTAAAATTCTGCAGACCGTCGACGTCAGCATCATCGACTACGAAACTTGCAGCCAAGATATCGACGAACTGGGTTTCGGAAATCCGCTTACAGACACCATGATCTGCACGGGACCTCTCTATGACGGCATCTCTGTCTGTTCTGTAAGTCACGACTTGCAATATTTCAGTTTGCTTAAACAAGGAATTACTTAACTTTAGATTAATTTACTAACGGCGATCTAGGTATCAAAGGCTTTGCAAGTCCTTTGCATTATCTAAAACTTTGTTTAATCACGGAAATTACTTATTTTTAAATTTGTTTATTAACTATGGTCTAATCATCGAAGATTTGCACGCACTTTATACCAGTATTTAGCCTGTGACAAAGGAACTTGACTATATACGATTTTCGGAAGCAGCATAGTAACCGTGGTTAATCGTGTACCACAAACGCATCTTAATTTTGCTGCTTATGCTGTCTTATACGTAACTTTGCTTCAAATTTTCAAGGCATTACTGTGCTTCATTTCAGCAAATGGATTCTTGCATTTACTGTTACGTTAAACATCTACGTTTCATATATTCGCACTAAGGAGCCAGTTTTGTTAAACAGTTCCGATCATTTGAAAATTGCCTACGGACGGGAACCCGAGGGTTATTTACTGTACGAAAGTGGTGCTGTTATTTATTAAACATTAACAGGCCTCTGTGTGTCACTGTGGTTTGTTCTTAAGCTAAGATTTTTTTTCAGGTTGCTGTATCTTCTATAAATACAGAAATGTAACAGATATTATTGGATAATCTAACACTAACGGTACAGCTTATTCTTTGTAGAAGCACTGAGATTTTCTGCTCACTCCTTGTGCTCAGGGAGACTCTGGTGGCCCCCTGGTGCAGGACGGCTTGCTGATCGGCGTGGTGTCCTGGGGACTGAACATGTGTGGATACCCGGGCGCACCGTCCGTCTACACAAGGGTATCCGCTCACCTGGACTTCATCAGCGAAAATCTGTGAAGGGACACTCCATGAGTCAAAATGATATTACGTGCCATAACATAAGTCCGCAGACAGCAGTTCATTTCACTTTACGTTACCATTGTAAGAACTACACCCGAATTTCAAACGTCTTCCATAATAAATCTACCATTACCAAACAGTATTCACCTATTTTACTTCTACCAAACCGTTTGTTAACCTAATAGCTTATGTTCCTATTTTTATGTATAAACATTTTTCTACTTTGCATGTCTAGTTCTGCTGGACCAAATTGAGTACCAGGTCTCCAAGGTCATGGAACGTGTCAGTACATGAAATTACAACATAAAAGTAATAACAGACAAAATGAAATGTTTATGAAACCAAAAAAAAGGCAAGCGATAAATTTATGTAAACGCAGTCAACATTATAACACAGGAATCACCTTAATTTTTCACGGAAATCCTCGACAGAATAGAAGGAGTGACCCTTAAGGAAATTATCAGGCTCGTTTTGAAAGCACGTGGATTCCTGCTAAGATTTTTGAATTCTTGTGGTAGCTTATTGAAAATGGATGCAGCAGTATACTGCACACCTTTCTGAACAAGAGTCAACGAAGTGCTATCCAAACGGAGATACGATTTCTGCCTAGTAATAACTAAGTGAAAGCTGCCAGTTCTTCGAAATAAGCTGATTTGTTTACAAGAAACGACAGTAAAGAGTATATATATTGGGAGGTCAGTGTCAGAACACCTAGAATAATGAACAGGCGTTGACAAAAGGTTTACGAATTTACACTACTTATTGCCCGGATCGCCAGTTTCCGAGCCAAAACTATCCTTTGAGAATGAGAAGAGTTATCCCGAAATGTAATACCACACGTTACAAGCGAATGAATATAAGCAAATTAAACTGCTTTTCTTTTCGAACTATCACTTACTTCAAACAGCTTTCGAGTAGTAAAAATGGCTGCATAATGTCTTTGAACAAGATCTTGAACGTGGGCTTTCCACGACAGTTTACTGTCTATCTGAACACAAACAAATCTGAACTGTTCAGTTTCAGTAATCATACGCCCATTCTGTGAAATTGAAGCCTCGGGTTCTGTTGAATTGTTTGTTAGAAAGTGTGGAACTTGGGTCTTACTGTGACTTAACGTTAATTTATTTTCTACAAGCCATGAATTTACGTCATGAACTGCACTACTTGAAACAGTGCCAATGTTGCACACAACAACCTTTACTACTAAGCTAGTGTCGTCAGTAAACAGAAATATTTTGGAATCAGCTGTAATACTTGAGACAACATAATTTGTATGAATAATGAAAAGAAGACGCCCCAGCACCGATCCCTGGGCACCCTCCATTTGACCGTACCCCACTCGGACCCCAGGATAATGACCTATTGTTGTCTGCTATTAAAGTAAGAGGTGAACCAATTGTGACCTACACCCCGCATTTCATAATGGTCCAACTTCTGAAGCAATTTTTTGAGATCAACACCATCAAACGTCTTAGTCAAATAAAAAGAAGCCTGTCGTTGGAATCCTTTCGTTTAATTCATCCAGTACGACACAGAGAAAAGAGAATATAGCATTTTCAGTTGTTAAACCACTTCTATTACCGAACTGTATACTTGATAGCTAATTATGTGGAACAAAATGATCACTTATCCTTACATTCACAACTATTTCAATAAATTTAGCAAACGCTGATGGCATAGAAATAGGTCTAAAATTGTCTACATTATCCCCTTCTCCCTTATCTTTTTGAGTCACCGCCTTCTTCATATCAGTGTTTTCCATGTATTCCTTTTCCTTACCGATTCTGCAGAGAACGTCCCCATTCCTTATTTAACCAGTCCTCATTTTCAACGTCGTATCAAATGCTTCGATTCTCTTTTGCGCTTTCCCACAGTTCATGCTTGACTAGTGAACAATGCTGTGCTCCATACGTCGATTCTCAGAAATCTCTACCTGAAGTTAAGGCCTATGTTTGATACTATGAGACCAGAAATTCCGTCTTTGCAGTGATTGTCTGATTTTTATGTCCTTCTTCGACGGAAATTGATGAGTTACTTTGTTGCCTAGGTAGCAGAGTTCCTGGTCACCGTCCGTGATCTTTAACCCTGAATTTAAGTTTCTCGCAGCTCTCATTTGTGCCAATTCTCATTACTTTTGTCTTTTTTCAATGAACTCTCACTCTATATTCCGTTTAATTAATGTATTCCATTGAATTTATCGTGCAATTTTTTTCTCTTTCACTAAGGACAGCAATGTTATTGGCAAATCGTATCAATCATATTCTTGCAACTTGAATTAAATCCCACACTTTAATCATTCCTTTACTTCCGTAATTGTTTCTGCGATGTACAGATTGAAGAGTAGTGGCCAAAGACTACATCCCCCTCCCCCCCTCCTATACCCTTTTTAATCGTGGCACTTCGTTCTTGGTCTTCCACTCTTATCCTTCCCTCTTGGGTTTCGCACATATTGTACGTATGTTACCTGTCTTACCCTATACGTATCCAACGTTTTTCTTAGAATTTCGAACATATTGCACCATTTTACATCGTCAAATCCTTTTTCCACAGCGATAAATCCAATGAACGTGCTTCTAGTTTTCTTCAGTATTGCTTCTATTATCAACCGCCAAGTCAAAACTGCCTCTCTGGATCCTTTACCTTTGCTAAGTCAAAACAGATCGTCATCTAACAGTTCCTCAGTTTTCTTTTCCATTTTTCTGTATATTGTATTTTGCCAGCAACTGGGATGCATGAGCTGTTAAGCTGATAGTGCGATAATAGTCACACTTTTCGGCTCTTGCTACCTGTGTGGATGATGCTTTTCCGGAAGTCTGATGGTATACACTCTACACACCAAAGCAAAGAGCCGTTTTGTGCTACTTCCACCAGTCAGTTTATATATTCTGATGGAATGTTATCTATTCCTCATGCCATTTTAATTTTTCCACAGCTCTTCTAAATTCTGGTTCTAATACTGGATTCCCTATTTTTCCCTATCGACTGCTGTGTCTTCTTCTATCACAGCGTCAGACAAATTCTCTCCCTCGCAATGGCCTTCAGCGAACTGTTTACCTGTCCGCTCTCCTCTGTATTTAACAGTGGAACTGCCATTGCACTCTTAATGTTACCGGCATTGTTCTTAATTTCACCGAAGGCTAATTTGACTTTTCTGTGTGCTGAGTCAGTCCTTCCGAGAATCTTTACTTTTCGGATTTCGTCACATTTTTCATGTAGCCATTTAGCCTTACCATCCCTGTATTTCACACCACTATGCTTCATTAGATGAATATTGTGTTACAGAATTAACGCAAGTAATTTGGAAGTACTTTGCATGTGAGACACATATCTTATTAAACGATCTAAACGATAACAGCACATATAACGAAGCGACATACTACACAAAGACAACTATACGTAAACGAGCACTCATAGCTTTAAACATATTACAGCAATTTACGTGATTTCGCCGTATTAAGCAAGAAACGCTCTCCAAACAAATTTAGGCTATACAGTAACCAAGAACGGCTAAGTTCTGGATCAGGCAGTCACGGACTGCAAACGAAAAGTGGAATGTAGCGTGTGTGGGAGTGACCGCTACAAAATTTCATGCAAGACACAAATAGCACAATGAGATGTGGGACACACGCTCAACAATACTTCAGTTCAATAAAGAGAAGGCAACAATTACCAATCAAACACAGACTTTGGCTAGTAATTTCCAACAGATTTTATTTAACAATGCATGACAACAGCAACTTGCTGTTACCCCAGAATAATATATATAATTTCCCTAGAATCTGAAACATTAATATACAGACAAAAGGTCTACGGGCGTCAAACCCCACCCGAAACAATAAATGATATTAAAACACTCTTTACCTAAATCTTAAGCACCATAAAAACAATAAACTGTTTATTGAGAAATTTGTGGCGGTGTTCGTAGCGACAAACAATTCGCTGTAGAAACGGCTTACGAAGTCACCGCCACACTTTTAATAGCGGGCCGACCGGTCCGCTGGAACAGTGAACAAAAAGATGAAAACCCAAACACTCTGATTAAATTAAAGTCGGTACTTATCTTTATTAATGAAGATACAGAAACACAGTAGTGAAGTCTAGTTCGAGTCGGAGCGGCTAGGTCAGCGTCGGCTGACGACAAACAACAACTCTGCTGCGATGAACACACAACTGACCAGCAAGTACACAATTCGGTGGCGAGTTTACAACTGAGCGGCGAATCCAGAACTGTCCTAGCGCTCGCGACTCCAGCGCTTAAGAAGCCAGAAGCCAGCGGTGGCGCGCGCAGACTTGCGGCGATTTCCTGTATCGCTGGCGCTGCTTATGCGGACGGCGTCCGGACTTTGATGCTGCCAACCTTTTGGCAGCGGGCTCGGTTGGCATTACTGGCTAGGATATAACAGAGAAAATCTTTTTCAGAAGGAGGACACCTTTTAAGATATAACAGCAGAAACAACTCACAATTTCCCTTTCTGGATAAGATATTAAAAACCCAGTACACTGAAAGACATCTTTCAGGTACTACAAAATTTCTGTGACAAGTAATGGCACATCAGAGGTGTGCGGAAACGACAACTCAGATCGAGCCTGAATGAAAGGAACGGTGAAAACAGAATGTCGGTCGCCTCGGCGTCACCAGGAACAAATAAGAAAATACTCAACTTAAAGTCGCCGAAGAACTGGAGTCCACTGATAAACACAGCGACTGCGCTATCGGTTACAATTCAAATTGGCCGCCGCCAAGGCGTCGTCCGCCCGTTAAACGACTGGTTTCAACGGACGACGCGCACCGCTGATCACTCCGTTGAAATAACAACATAAAACCACACAGCAACTGAGCAGTATGCAGAGTAACACAATCCTCAAACCATTAGAAAAATATCAAAATAGGAATACGGCCACAAAGGACCCACAAGTCATTCATATTCAGAATTAACCACTTTAAAATATGCACTATTTTGCCGTTAATAATAAGAGCAGACAGGCTTATTACTGCCAGAGCAGGGAGTGATAATATACTCAAATACATCAAAGCTAGTCATAGTCCTAAATCACACACTCTTAACTCATTACATAACCCTGGAGCTGATTAACGATGTTATATATATTCCATAAACACACACTGAATGATTACAATACGACAGGACAATAAATTTTTCATCATTAAGCCCCAGCTTGTTTACCTCTGAACACATTACCTAAATACCAGGAGACAGCCAGAAAATCGAACTCGTGGTTATTTCGGAGTGCACAGGCACGCACTTAGATATACATTCGTTACCCGTGTCTCAAGTGTGTCCAAAACAAGCAAACCTCATTCACACAGGTAACCACTGTTCAATAACTTGTGCATCAGTGGTCAATACGAAACAGATAAAATGGGTGGCCAAACACTGGGATAGCCGTTAACCGCAAGCAGCACGAAATTCAGTATACATACAGGGTGGTCCATTGATAGTGATCGGGCGAAATATCTCACGAAATAATCGTCAAACGAAAAAAACTACAAAGAACGAAACTTGTCTTGCTAGGAGGGGGAAACCACATGGTACTATGGTTGGCCCGCCAGATGGCGCTGCCATAGATCAAACCGATTTCAACTGCGTTTTTTTTAAAAATAGGATCCCCCATTTTTATTACATATTCTCGTAGTACGTAAAGAAGTATGAATGTTTTAGTTGGATCACTTCTTTCGCTTTGTGATAGATGGCGTTGTAATAGTCACAAACATGTGTCTCACAATTTTAGACGAACAGTTGGTAACAGGTAGGCTTTTTAAATTAACCTCCAGCAGAAAGTGGGTTTGCAGTTATCCTGTATGTGCCAAACATTTAACACCACCCGGATATCTATCTTAAAAGACATCACCAAGCATCAGAGTAAATAGTCACAATAAATTCTCAGTCCTAAAGCAAAAGAACTAGTATGATGGCTCTGAGCACTATGGGACTTAACATCTGAGGTCATCAGTCCCCTAGAACTTAGAACTACTTAAATCTAACTAACCTAAGGACATCACACACATCCATGCCCGAGGCAGGATTCGAACCTGCGACCGTAGCGAACTAGTATATCTGAAATACAATTGCATCAACATCTACATCAATACTCCGCAAGCCAGGTGACGTTGTGTGGCGGAGGGTACCTTGAGTACCTCTATCGGTTCTCCCTTCTACACCAGTCTCGTTCTTTGAAAGAAAGATTAACGGTACGCCTCTCTGTGGGCTCTAATCTCTCTGATTTTATCATTATGGTCTCTTCGCGAGATATACGTAGGAGACAGAAACATTCTGATTGACTCCTCGGTGAAGGTATGTTCTCGAAACTTCAACAAAAGTCCATACCGAGGTACTGAGCGTCTCTCTTGCAGAGTCTTCCACTGGAGTTAATCTATCATCTCGGTAACGCTTTCGCGATTAGTAAATGATCCGGTAACGAAGCGCGCTGCTCTCCGTTGGATCTTCTCTATCTCTTCTATCAACACTATCTGGTACGGATTCCACACCGGTGAGCAGTATTCAAGCAGTGGACGAACAAGTGTACTGTAACCTACTTCCTTTGTTTTTGGACTGCATTTCCTTAGGATTCTTCCAATGAATCTCAGTCTGGCATATGCTTTACCGACGATTAATTTTATACGGTCATTCCATTTTAAGTCACTCCTAATGCAGAGGCAACACAAACTATGAATGGCGAGATTCATATACAGATCTACCCAAAGTAAATTTAAAAATTAAGGACAAAAGTTGCAAACGCATGACAATTCCTAGTGTTTAGTGTCTCTCAGTAACAGAGAGACGCCGAGGAATAAAGGGACAATGAGTTTTATCTCTCACAAGCGTTGCATGCTGTACGTATATGTCCAACTACACAATGAGAACTATCTGTTCAGTTTAGGACTTTCTTTCGTCAGCACCACTTCTGCTATCGTACTCGCGTTCTCTCTAGCCTCTGGGCAGATTTAGCAGTATTGCAGTGCGGTCAGTTAACCTGATAAAGGCTCCCTGTAAAAGTAGACGATATGTCGTTGGTTTCGCCACAATATTACCCGCTGCAGTCCCAAAAAATTCTGACTGAAACCGACTCCGACTGTGAACCCTTATCTGTATGTATTTGTAAACCCCTTTCCGCTGCTGTTGTCTGCCGACTGATCTAGGCACACTGCACGCGACGGACGATGTAACATCCAGCTGCATTTGAGAAAGGAAAAGTGACGCACCTCCTTTTGTTCCTCCTATCAGTTTTCCAACGAATACTGATATAAATGCTCATTCTTCGCCGTGATACAGAGAGGCAAATGCGTAAATCTTTTGCAAGTTGTGCTTCTTTTTCTCTTCACTGGTGATTAAGTCGTGTCATTTACCGTCCTCATTTCATTATCTTCCTGTCTCTCTCCCTCCTTCGTACCTCTTGTCTCACCCTGATCACTGCCACCGTCCATAATCTGCCTATAATAAATTCATCTTTATTTCTTTTCTTTTCACGTTCTGGTCTATCGATTTCTGTCAAAATTATTCCTAAGCGTGGGATTTTATACTAAATCTAAGCTATTTTGTAACGTATGTGTGATAACGAATGTAGTGTGTTAGATGTAACAGCGTGCCAAGTGGCCCTAATTTTTCCACAATAAAGAAATAAATACACATTTGTATTTCTGTTGTATTATCAGAATGATTGAAATTTTTAGGTGACAACATATTCACTACTGACAAAAATTAATTATAATTTCCACTTTGAGTCCTGACTTCTAACTCACTGTGAAGGAGAGGATCTATAGTCTGTTGCATTGACTTGTCCTCAGCTGGTTGTTTAATAATAGACTATGGTTCAAAGATTCCATAGTAATTGCAACTACACTCATGCTCATAAATTAAAGATCATTGCAGAATGTGGTGCCACACAACGTGGCACTACACAAAACTGTCGCTAATAGCATAGGTACATAAGGAACACACACGACACAGATCTGTTAAGTCCACGGTACTGGTGATAAGTTGAGAAAACCATCACCAAACAAATGTACTACGAAACGCCAATGTTTCCTGCGCATTCACCCCGACATCACTATGGGATATGATCACCATGCACACGTACACAGGCCACACAGTAGGTTGGCATACTCTGGATCAGGTGGTCTAGCAGCTGCTGGGAGGTAGCCTCCCATTCTTGCACCAGTGCCTGTCGGAACTCCTGAAGTGTCCTAGGGGTTAGAAGAAGTGCAGCGATACGTCGACCGAGAGCATCCCAGACATGATCGATGGGGTTTAGGTCTGGAGAACAGGCATTCCACTCCATTCGCATGGTATCTTCTGTTTCAAGGTACACCTCCACGACGGCAGCTCGTTAGGGACCCACTGCACCCCTTAAAAGGCTGAAATACTGATGCAAAATGACGTCCCGATACGCCTGACCTGTTACAGTTTCTCTGTCAAAGACATTCAGGGGTGAACGTGCACCAATCATAATCCCACCCCACATCAAACCACGGCCTCCATACAGGTCCCTTTCAAGAACATTAAGGGGTTCACATCCGTTTCCTGGTTCACACCAGATGAAAACCTGGTGAGAATCACTGTTCAGACTATACCTGGACTCGTCCGTGAACATAACCTCGGACCACTGTTCCAATGATCATGGGCTGTATTCTTGACACCAAGCTTTACGAGCTCTCTTGTGACCAGTGGTCAGTTGAATGCACCTTGCAGGTCTCCAGGTGAATAAACCATGTCTGTTCAGTCGTCTGTAGACTGTGTGCCTGGAGACAACTGTTCCAGTGGCTGCGGTAAGGTCCCGAGCAAGGCTGCCTGCAGTACTCCGTGGCCGCCTGCGGGCACTGTGGTGTTGTACACTGTGGATGTCCCGTACCGTAGCGCCTGGACTGTTTTCTGTTTGCTGGAATCGTTGCCATCATCTTAAGATCACACTTTGTGGCACACGGAGGGCCCGTGCTACGACCTGCTGTGTTTGACCATCCTCCAGTCGCCCTAGTATTCTACCCCTCGTAACGTCATCAATTTGTGTTCTTTGAGCCATTTTCAACACACAGTCACCATTAGCACGTCGGAAAGTGTCTGAACACTTAACTCGCTGTACCGTACTCTGACATGCACCAACACACCTCTGCGTATGTGGACTGCTGCCAGCGCCGCCGTGCGACGACTTCAGGTCCAATGCACCGCATGTTCATACCCCGAGGTGATTGAAACCCGCAAACCGCCCACCACAGTGTTGTTTCACTGTGTATGAGCATTACCCTTAATTTATGAGCATGAGTGTACATTATCATTTCTGTAGGCTGAATTTGTGTAACCTCCGCTACGTGTTACCAAAATAATCAAAATTTCTTACATACTTGTGCATATCGGTAAGTTATCGTTGTCATCAGTGAGTAGCCAAGCCTAGATTTTAAACCGTGTAGCGCATTCAGATTATCAGCAGTGTAGAACCTGATAGATTACAGGGCAAACAGGATGTACTGGGTTATCGAACGCAGTGCACTTATTCGATAGTTCTGACGTCAGTTGGCGATTGATTTGCTTGGTAGAGTGTTACTCAACACATCTTCTCATCCGTTAACGTGGACTTGTGACATCATATTATGTGAATACCAGGTATCGTGTTGATCAACAACTAAATCTTCGTGGTACTTACGTAAGGAAAACAACTTTGACGCGATTTTCATCATTTCTTTTACCAATGTAATTTTATAGTTTAGCTGTTAGCTCATCAACCAGTGTCATACCAAGGTCTTCTATAGAGTTTATAGCATTGTCAGAGGACATATACCCGTGGTCTAGGGTGGGTTAGCTGACCTCTGAAATAAAAAATATAAAATAAAAGAAATGACAGAGTGAATGGGTCATCGATGATCTTGGAAAGGTATCATTGGATGTCCGCTCCAAACAAATGCAAAAAACAATAATAATAATAATAAAAGATTAGCCAAAGGAAAGGGACTGCGTCTTTGATTAATAATCAAAACGTCCTCGGTGCTGGGATCGAAACTCACCAACACTTTTATTTTTATTAATAATCATAATTGGCGGCCGAAGACTTCCGGCATAGAAGTTACCCAAGTTTTTTAATGGCCTCGTCAAAGAGGGCGGAGAAGCGGACTGGGACTCAGGGCACACTCTTCGCCTCGAGGTGGGAAACTGCCCCTAAAGGCGGAAGAATGAGCAATAATCAACGGCATAAGGATGCAGAAGGCAATGAAAACCACTGCATTAAAGACACATAACGTGTATCCACAAGACATGTGGCCTTTGGTTGAAAAAGTGTCATGATCACTTCCCCATTGGCGAAAGATTCCGTAGTAGTGCCCCATTCGGATCTCTGGCAGCGGACTGCCAAGTTGAAAGTGGCAATGAGAAAACGATTGAATAATCAACGAACGGATAACGTTCTACGAGTCGGCGTGTAAGAATGTCAGAAGCTTGAACGTGATAGGAAAGCTAGAAAATCTGAGAAGGAAAACGCAGAAGCTCGTTCTAGATATAGTAAGGGTCAGTGAAGTGAAATGGAAAGAAGACCAGGATTTGTGGTCATATGAATTTAGGGTATTATCAACGGTAGCGTAAATGGTATAACGGGAGTAGGAATCATTATGAATAGGAAGGTGGGGCAGAGATGTGTTACTGTGAACAGCTCAGTGATAGGGTGTTCATATCAGAATCGACAACAAAGCCACGCCGACAACGATAGCTCAGGTTGTGGACTGGATAACGAGATAGAGCGAGTGTATGAGGGTACTGAAAGGGTAATACAGTACGTAAAGGGAGACTGGATTGATGTTGTAGGGAAGGCGTCGAAGAAATGGTTACAAGAGAATATAGCTTGGGACAAGGAATGCGAGATGAGAAAGACTAATTGAGTTCTGTAATAAATTTCAGCTAGTAAAGCGAACAATCTGTTCAAAAATCACAAGAAGAGGAGGTATAATTGGAGAAAGCCGGGTGATGCGGGAAGATTTCATTTACTTTACATCATGGTCAGAAAGAGATCCCAAACTCAGATACTGGATTGTTAGATATACATAGGAGCAGATATAGACTCAGATGACAATGTGGTAGTGATGAAGAGTAGGTTGAAACTTAAGAGATTAGTCAGGAAGAATCAATAGCCGAAAACGTGGGTACAGAAGTACAAAGGAATAACGTGATATGCTCGAAGTTCTCTAAGACTGTAGATACATCAACAAGGAATTTCTCAGTAGGCAGTACAGTTGAACAGGAATCCACCGCCGCGCGGAGTGGCCGCGGGGTTAGAGGCGCCATGTCGCTAATCGTGCGGCCCCTCCCGCCGGAGGTTCGAGTCCTCCCTCGGGTAAGAGTGTAAGTGTTGTCCTTAGCGTTAAGTTAGTTTAAGTAGCGTGTAAGTCTAGGGACCGACGACCTCAGCAGTATGGTCCCTTAGGAATTCACACATACATTTTTTGAGGGATTGACCTCTCTAAAAACGGAAATCACTGAATTTGGAAAGAAAACCGTAGATCGAGAGATGGTAACTGCGAAGAAACAATGGATAACAGAAGAAATTCTTCAGTTGATCTATGAAAGAAGGAAGTACAAAAATATTCTGAGAAACTGAGGAATATAAGTCGCTTAGGAATGAAATAAATTTGAAGTACAGAGAAGGTAAGACGAAATGGCTGCCTGAAAAATGTGAAGAAATCGATAAAGAAATGATTTATATGGATATAAACACCATTTATGACCTGCAGCCGTCAAGAACGAAATTAGAATTATATATTAATACCTGCAGCTGCTGACTAGCAGGTAGAAATGTGTGCCTTGACCGGGACTCGAACCCGTGATCTCCTGCTTACATGACAGACGCTCTATCCATCTGAGCCAGGCCGGCCGCGGTGGCCGTGCTGTTCTAGGTGCTTCAGTCCGGAACCGCGCGACTGCTACGGTCGCAGGTTCGAATCCTGCCTCGGGCATGGATATGTGTGATGTCCTTAGGTTAGTTCTAAGTTCTAGGGGACTGATGACCTCAGATGTTAAGTCCCATAGTGCTCAGAGCCATTTGAACCATCTGAGCCACCGAGGGCACAGAGGATAGTGCGACTGCAGGGAGTATGTTGCGCACGCCTCCCGTGATACCCACATTTTCACCTAATGTGTCCACACACTACATTCTTAGTGTCCCTACCCAACACACTCATTACTCGTGGAAGACATTCTTACCAAGTCCCGTAAGAGTTCGGGTAATATGCGTGCATCCGCACAGAAGGAGAAGGTCATGGCCGGTATTGCCAGAACTATATACTTATATGGATATGGTGTCTGTTCTTTCGGACATTTCCCGGTCGGAGCACACATTTTCACCTGTCCCCGTTGATGTATATCAACACCTGTCAGCAGCTGAAGCTATTAACACGTATAATTCTAAAAGAAATGATTGTCAGAAGGTCTGATTCAGAATATGGGAAAGTCAAAACAACCTTCGATAAAGTTAAAAGCGAGGAGAGTTACATAAAAAAGTGCAACGGGAAATCCATTTTTGAATCCAGAAGAGAGAGCGGGTGCGTGGAAAGAGTACACAGAAGGCCTCTATGAGGGTGAAGATTTGTCTGATGTGATAGAAGAAGAAACAGGAGTCAATTTAGAAGAGATAGGGGATCCAGTATTAGAATCACAATTTAAACGAGCTTTGCATGACTTAATATGAAATAAGGCAGAAGCGACAGATAACATTCCATCAAAATTTCGAAAATCATTGGGGAAGTGGTAACAAAACGACTATTCACGTTGGTATGTACAATGTGTAACTCTGGCGACATACATACCATCTGACTTTCGAAAAAGTATCATCCGCACAATTACGGAGACTGGAAGAGCTGATAAGTGCGAGAAGTATCTCACAATCAGATTCACAGCTCATGCATCCAAGCTGCTGACAAGAATAATATACAGAAGATTGAAAAGGAAATTTTAGGACGTGTTAGATGACGATCAGTATGGCTTTAGGAAAGTTAGAGGCACCAGAGAGGCAATTCTGACATTGTGGTTGATAATGGAAGCAAGGCTGAATAAAAATCAAGACACCTTCGTTCATAGGATCTGTCAACCTGTTAAAAGCGTTTGGCAATGTAAAATGGTGCAAGATGACCGAAATTCTGAGAAACATAAGGGTTAGCTATAAGTAGATACGGGTAATATACAATATGTACAAGAGCGAATAGGGAATAACAAGAGTGGACGACCAAGAACGAAATGCTCGGATTAAAAAGGGTTTAAGACAGGGGTGCAGTCATTCTCCCCTACTGTTCGATCTGTATATCGAAGTATCAATAGTGGAAATAAAAGAAAGGTTCAAGAGCGGGATTAAAAGTCAAGGTGGAAGGATATCAGTGATACGATTCGCTGATGACATTGCTACCCTGACCGGAAAGTGAAGAAGTATTACATAATCTGCTGAATGTAATGAACAGCTTAATGAGTATGTGTAAGTAGGCTGTTTAGGTTTTTTTATGGTAACGCCACCTCTGCATGGAAATCCACTACTTCTGTGTGCATTTTCTTTTACTGCTCAGACTTTGAGAAAAACTCTGCATTTTTACTGTGATGAACAATCTGGACTGTCTTTATGGACTGTGAGAAATTTTTAGCTTTTGACCAACATTGTATCAATAAGAGCGTGCATTTTATTTCTTTGTTATTGTAATTATGAAAAATTTTTTCAAATCTGTATTGGCCACTGCCCAATCCAATTTGTAAAATTTTTGTGGGGAGCATGGGGGCTATGTAAGTAGGCTGTTTAGGTTTTTTTTTATGGTAACGCCACCTCTGTATGAAAATCACTGGCTGTGCTGTGTGCAGTCTGTGGCTGCTTTGCATTGTTGTAATACTCGCCATTGTAGTGTTGGGCAGAGGCAGCTGGCTGTGAACAGCGCGTAGCGTTGCGCAGTTGGAGGTGAGCCGCCAGCAGTGGTGGATGTGGGGAGAGAGATGGCGGAGTTTTGTAATTTGTGTTGAACTGCTATATATATTATGACTTATGATGATATCAAGGTAAATACATTGTTTGTTCTCTATTAATATCTTTCATTTGCTAACTATCCCTATCAGTAGTTAGTGCCTTCCATAGTTTGAATCTTTTATTTAGCTGGCAGTAGTGGCGCTCCTGTATTGCAGTAGCTTGAGCAGCGAAGATTTTTGTGAGGTAAGTGATTTGTGAAAGGTATAGTTTAATGTTAGTCAGGGCCATTCTTTTGTAGGGATTTTTGAAAGTCAGATTGCGTTGCGCTAAAAAAAAAAATATTGTGTATCAGTTTAAGGACAGTCGTGTATAATTGTTCAAACGGGACGTTTCATATTACATAATCTGCTGAATGTAATGAACAGCTTAATGAGTATGGAATAAGGACTGTGAGTTTACTGAAGAAATGCGGAAGTGCGCACAGCGAGAAACTTAACACCACGATTGATCGTCACGAAGTAGATGAAGTTAACGAAATCTGATACCTAGGCAGCAAAACAACGAATGATGGAAGGAGCAAGGTGACATCAGAATCGGACTAGCACTGGCAAAAAGGGCATTCCTGGCCAAGAGAAGTGTACTAGTGTCACACGGACTGTGGGAAAACCGGAACAATCGAAGCATTTGAGATGTGGTGCTACAGACGAGTGTTGAAAATTAAGTGGACTGTTAAAGTAAAGAATGACGAGGCTCTGTGCAGAATCGGAGAGAAAAAGAATATGTGGAAAACACTGACAAGGAGAAGAGGCAGGATGATAGGACATCTGTTGAGGCATCAGGGTGTTTCCATGTTTTAAGTTTATCTGACTTCCTCTTGAAGTATGTTGATTTAGATACAAGGTTGTGTTCTCTGCAGAGTTCTACATGTCTTCGATCATTCTTGTTTCTAAAGTTATGTAGACTTCATTTACCAATTATATCTTTATATTTTCTTTCTTTTCCCAACTGGGCGTTGAGGTCTGTTAATAAAAATTTTAAATATCTTTTATTTGTTCTGTCCAGAGTTTATTCGAGAAGCTCCCAAAATTTGTCTACCTCGTTGCGCCCGAGACAGCAAGCAGAATGCAACAACTGACGACGTCGTAGTTCATTGGTGAATGACCGATCAACCTAACGGAATTCATGAGCAAGTATGTGCGTAAAAGCTAAAAGAAATGATCGGCAAATCGATTTTTACCACGTAGTGTGGTCCGTATACTACCCGACACTTCGCCTTTAGTCTTTACTTTACGGCCTCTGAAAAGATTCAAGAGCACATAAAAATTGTCTTCATCATCATGTGAATCAAAGAAGTCTAATATTATGAAATGAAAACCTTAGAATTAAATATACAGCATATTCTGTTTAATCCCAGTACCAGCACAACGAAACTTCGATGCTTGTGGTAAAACAACAAGTCGAGAAAAGGCGCAAACACACGGAAAGAAAAAGATTAAGTACGATTCTTTCTCTGTTAAAACAAAAAGCTACTCAGAGTTCTTTTCGTTTCTAGAAGCTTGGCCTAGTTGCAAGCGTGTTTGTCCATAGAACCTTACTTTGACTTGGTAGCATGCATTATTTTAAATACAGAGCGTGAAAGGATTCACGTATCATCACAATTACTACACAGTTACATTAGTATAAATACATTTCTTCTTTAAACGTTTTTATAATTTCGTGCGTGACGCTACAGCGTTTTTGAAGGGGACCGTAGGGAAAGTTATACATCAAAACGGAGAAAGACGCAGAGAAGGCCGAACCACTTAATTCCGTTTTCCAAGACTCTGTAAAAAAGGTCGTAATGTGGCTCCTCCTTTCAATCGTCGTATGAACTCATAATGACAGATATGAAAATAAGTGTCCCCGGAAGAGGAAATAATCTGAAATCGCTCAACAGGGGAAAGACGACTTATAGAATGCGAAGGAATTTGCTCGTCTTATGACAGCAGTCTACCGTAAGCTGCTGGAGAAATGAAGAGTTCCTTGTGATTCGATATATGCGTACGTCATTCCCAGTTTCAAGAAGAGTGCCGGCCGGAGTGGCCGTTTGGTTCTAGGCGCTGAAGTCTGGAACTGAGCGACCGCTGCGGTCGCAGGTTCGAATCCTGCCCCGGGCTTGGATGTGTGTGCTGTCCTTAGGTTAGTTAGGTTTAATAAGTTCTGTTCTAGGCGACTGATGACCTCAGAAGTTGTCGCATAGTGCTCAGAGCCATTTTTCTTTCAAGAAGAGTAGTCGGGCTGACTCACGCTACTATATCGATTACGTCAGTCTGTTGTAGAACTTTAGAACGTGTTTTATGATTTCCTGTGATCACTTTTCTGGAGACCGAAAAGCTATCTGTAGGAATGAAGATGATTCGGAAAATAGTGATCGTGTGAAACCCAGTTCCTTCTGATGATCCATGTGACCTACAACGTAGTAAATGCCGTCGCCCTGATCCATGCCCTGTTTATTAATTTCCAGACAACGTTCCACATGGTTCTGCAGTGTTGTCTAGCGAACAAAAGACTAAAGTACTGAGTATCTGGCCAGAAGCAAAGAGTTAGTGGCAAATAGAGCACAGCATTTCATTCTTCACAGAGAGAAATCTTCAGACATAGAAGCAACGTTTGGTAGATTTAAAAGCGGTGTTATAAGGCAATTAATGGTCAGACACTACTAGTTAAGAATTCCTTCTCTTATACCGAGTCAAAACTTTGCTCATACCCTGATTAGATATGGAAATCCGTATAAATTAAAATCAAGGAATTGAATAGGGGGAATCTCATACAATGATCTTCTGCTATTGATAATTATCATTGTGTCACACATTCACATCCCGTTACATGGTGTGGAGCAAACAGTATAAGTAGGGACTGCTCTCAATGCGAAGACCCAGGTGGCAATTAGCAGAATCCTTTGAACCTGCAGTGTGTAGCGTGTATATGAGTCATGTGGATGACAGTGATAAGTTATTAAGTGATACCTTTCTGAGGCTACAGATAATTGTATTACCTTCGGCTTCGAAAGCTCAAAAATGGCTCTGAGCACTATGGGACTTAACTTCTAAGGTCATCAGTCCCCTAGAACTTAGAACTACTTAAACCTAACTAACCTAAGGATATCACACACATCCATGCCCAATGCAGGATTCGAACCTGCGACCGTGGTTGTCGCGCGGTTCCAGACTGTAGCGCCTAGAACCTCTCGGCCACACCGGCCGGCCCGAAAGCTCATACCGATGATGTTTCGTTGAATGGCTCGCACGGTGACACTTGTTGATGGACCAGCATTGAAAACTGCAGCTATTTGTGGAAGAGCTGCACCCCTGTCACGCTGAACGACTGTCTTTAGTCGCCGTTGTTACAGTTGTTGCAGGATATTTTTCTGGCTGCAGCTGTGTCGGAGGTTTGATGTTTTACCGGATTCTTATTGGAACATCTCCACTTCATCGCTGCCTCGGAAATCCTGTGTCCCATCGCTCCTGCGCCTACTATAACACTACTTTCAAACTCACTTAAATTTTGATAACCTGCCAGTTCATACAGACTTTTTTCTTTTCCTTTATGTTTTTGTAATACAGTATTTTATTGTATGTAGCACTCAGTCTTTCTGAAATACGCAAAATACAGTAGTGATTTCGCGAAGCTTCAAAGCATTTATTTTATTTTAGAATAATACATTCATGGAAAGAACCACAAGGTTTAGATTGACAGTCTCTTCAATAACATTCACTTGGTACTAAAACTGAAAGAGTTAAACATTATATGAATGGTGGGCTCCATGTAGTTCCCAAGTCGTGCAGCGACCGTAAACCATAAAATTACCAAATGTGCAGCAACCAGTCGCAAAATCATGTTTTATAGTTTGACCTCTACTTAAGACAGTACTACTACTCAGGGAAAATATTGGTTGAAAGCACCGATGATGGCTGTTAATCAGTTGAAATCGATTTGCAAAAGTGAATAAATAAAACATGATTTTGGAACTGGTTGCTGCATATTTGGTAATTATATGGTACATTGGTATCGGTGACAATAACAGCTACTGGAGGCAGAAAGAAAGCTAGAGTAGAGTAAATAATTACAGAAGTACTCCTGCAGCAGCGAGATCAACGGAAGGCGATACTTTCACAAGATACACTCCTGGAAATGGAAATAAGAACACATTGACACCGGTGTGTCAGACCCACCATACTTGCTCCGGACACTGCGAGAGGGCTGTACAAGCAATGATCACACGCACGGCACAGCGGACACACCAGGAACCGCGGTGTTGGCCGTCGAATGGCGCTAGCTGCGCAGCATTTGTGCACCGCCGCCGTCAGTGTCAGCCAGTTTGCCGTGGCATACGGAGCTCCATCGCAGTCTTTAACACTGGTAGCATGCCGCGACAGCGTGGACGTGAACCGTATGTGCAGTTGACGGACTTTGAGCGAGGGCGTATAGTGGGCATGCGGGAGGCCGGGTGGACGTACCGCCGAATTGCTCAACACGTGGGGCGTGAGGTCTCCACAGTACATCGATGTTGTCGCCAGTGGTCGGCGGAAGGTGCACGTGCCCGTCGACCTGGGACCGGACCGCAGCGACGCACGGATGCACGCCAAGACCGTAGGATCATACGCAGTGCCGTAGGGAACCGCACCGCCACTTCCCAGCAAATTAGGGACACTGTTGCCCCTGGGGTATCGGCGAGGGCCATTCGCAACCGTCTCCATGAAGCTGGGCTACGGTCCCGCACACCGTTAGGCCGTCTTCCGCTCACGCCCCAACATCGTGCAGCCCGCCTCCAGTGGTGTCGCGACAGGCGTGAATGGAGGGACGAATGGAGACGTGTCGTCTTCAGCGATGAGAGTCGCTTCTGCCTTGGTGCCAATGATGGTAGTATGCGTGTTTGGCGCCGTGCAGGTGAGCGCCACAATCAGGACTGCATACGACCGAGGCACACAGGGCCAACACCCGGCATCATGGTGTGGGGAGCGATCTCCTATACTGGCCGTACACCACTGGTGATCGTCGAGGGGACACTGAATAATGCACAGTACATCCAAACCGTCATCGAACCCATCGTTCTACCATTCCTAGACCGGCAAGGGAACTTGCTGTTCCAACAGGACAATGCACGTCCGCATGTATCCCGTGCCACCCAACGTGCTCTAGAAGGTGTAAGTCAACTACCCTGGCCAGCAAGATCTCCGGATCTGTCCCCCATTGAGCATGTTTGGGACTGGATGAAGCGTCGTCTCACGCGGTCTGCACGACCAGCACGAACGCTCGTCCAACTGAGGCGCCAGGTGGAAATGGCATGGCAAGCCGTTCCACAGGACTACATCCAGCATCTCTACCATATTTTCAACCCTGAGCACGAACCTATGCAGGGTCCTCAACTAAGTACTACTAAAACCGAGTATCCTGATTCAAATGAACAATTCTTGCGTTCATGTGTTTAAAAGTGATTTTTTGTCTAAAGTGAAAGGAGTAGTAAAAGTTAAAGTAAGAGTAACATTTGGATGTTTTGTTAATAAACTACTCCAAGTGAAAAGGGAAATTTTGATAGGCTTTTGTTAAAGTATCTTAGTTTATTAAAAATATAGTTTTGTAGGATTACAGTGCAAGATTGTGAAAATATTACCGCTTAAAATACCTGCTTCACAGGTAATAAAGTTCAAGTAGATATAAATTTTTAATGAACAGATTTACGACAGTATTGTTAGAAGAAAAATTATGCGCATTATTAAAGAAGCTGTATTTTTGGTACCCAACATGAAAAGTTCCTTTCTCTAAGTTAGTTGAGCCCAGTGTTGTATTTTATTGTCTTGCAAAGTAATTTAATGAATGATTAGCTTTTAGAGTTAGTCTTTACTATTGAAATAATCAAAGAGCTTTGACTAGTGAAACTATACCAATTTAAGGGACCCCATTATATTCTCCACCTATTAAGAAAAAATTGAGCTACTACTGTTACTAATGAAAACTGCTGTATGTAGAGGAGGCTAAACAGTGTCTTTATGATGTTAGCTATCTTCATTTGTTTTTTTTCATGTCAATTAAGATAGAAGCCTCTCGTGTCCAAATTCAGTTCTGCACCTCATGGAGTGAAATTTCAGTCTTTTGATTAAGTAATGTTCTTGAGTGTGGCTGTCATTAGTACGAGCTTGGTGCAAATTTGCTCCCCATAATTTACTGGTGTGTGTGTGTGTGTGTGTGTGTGTGTGTGTGTGTGTTATTGGTAACTGCTGCTGGACACAGTACAAAGTGCACTTTGTCAGTTTGTATCCTGTTTATTATTCAAAGGGAAATCACGACAAAATTAACTTGAATAACCAATATTCAATTTTCTCAAATATGTATTTCCTAATTAATGTGAGTAATTGGGATGGGGACTTTTCATTTTTTCATTCATTTATGATTTACACTTAATTTCGCCAAATTCGAAATTATAGTCCGATACTTTATCCATTAGACACACGCTGTGTCCATCTCCGAAATCCTCTTAGAGGCTAACATTAGCGTGTTTCACGGCACGTTAGTGTTATATGTGGCTTTTCCCCATGTCTGGACTAAAGGTTCGGATATTAGGGAATAGTGTTATAGACTGTTGACGAAAGCTTATTACATCGGTAAGATGTATAATGTTTCTACATCTACATGTTCATCCTGCAATTAAGTGCCTAGCAGTGCGTTCAGTGAACCACCGTCAAGCTAATTCTCTACCGTATCCCTCACCCGCTCCCATATATCTTATTTTATGGTGATGATCATTCCTCCGAACAAAATATTTTCACACCCTGCGGGCAAAGTCGTTCGACTGAAATTTCATAAGAAGATCCAGTTGGAAGACAGTCATTCTGTCCCCTATTCCGCGGTAATAAGAAAAGAGCTGCCCTTCTTTCAATATCTTCGACGTCCTCCGTCAAGCCGGCCGGTGTGGCTGAGCGGTTCTACACCCTTCAGTCTGGAACCACGCGACCGCCACTGTTGCAGGTTCGAATCGTACCTCGGGCATGTATGTGTGTGATGCCCTTTGGTTAGTTAGGTTTACGTAGTACTAATATGTTAAGTCCGTAGTGCTCAGAGCCATTTCAATGATTTGAATTCGCCGTCAATACTGAAGCAGATCCCACACCGCACAGCTTCAGAATAGTGCGGATAGACAAAGTAAATAAACAAAAAAATGGTTAAAATGGCTCTGAGCACTATGGGGCTTAACTGTTGAGGTCATCAGTCCCCTAGAACTTAGAACTAGTTAAACTTAACTAACCTAAGGACATCACACACATCCAGGCCCGAGGCAGGATTCGAACCTGCGACCGTAGCGGTCGCGCGGTTCCGGACTGTAGCGCCCAGAATCGCTCGGCCACATCGGCCGGCTGTAAATAAACAGTTACGAAAAATGCAGCAATCGGTGGCAAGGACGTTAATTATTTGCATATTGTGTACTCTTTGCTTTTGTTCTTTGGAGTTACTATGTTCCGTTGTTGATTATCCACTTTTACGTTTAATGCGAAAAAGGGGAAATAAAGTAGTATGTTCTCGCACAATATGATGTTACGTAGCGGCCATAAAGTGGTGACTCTATATTCAGAAGAACTGGCATACCAAGAAAGAAACAAGTTAGGCGACGGAAATTCGCCTACGCATACGACAGATGACATAAGTCCTACTTCACATTTAGTACAGCCACAGAGCATGCTGCCCAGTCACATACAAGACTTACGGAATGAAATAGCGCAGCATGGAAAAGTTTCGTCAGAAGAAACAACGATTTGCTTGCGACAGGCTCCACAGTAGACGAAACTACGAAAAACGATTATTCATCCAGAGGGAGAATGAATGTGCGCACGCCTCAGTTCCTGCTCGATAATCCGTAAATGTTGTTTCCGATGTTAGCATCGGTATTCACTGAAAATGAGGTAACGAAAGAATAAGAAAAGCAGTCAACAGTCTCGACGTCAGAGCAGCAGCATTATTAGAAAAAGAAATTAGGAGTCCACCAACAACACAGCAAAATACATTGCAGCGCCAAAGAAACAGGTACAGGCATGCGTATTCAAATACAGAGATATGTAAACAGACAGAATATGGCGCTGCAGTCGGCAGCTCCTATATAAGACAAGTGTGTGGCGCAGTTGTTACATCGGTAACTGCTGCAACAATGGCAGGTTATCAAGATTTATGTGAGTTTGAACAGTCTGCGCACGAGGGATGGGACACAGCATCTCCTAGATACCGATGGGTATTTACCCGTACGACCTTTTCACGAGTGTGCTGTGAATATCAGGAATCTGGTGAAACATCAAATGTCCGACATCGCTGCAGCCAGAAAAGGATCCTGCAAGAACTGGAACAATGACCACTGAAGAGAATCGTTCAACGTGACAGAATAGCAACCCTTCCGCAAATTGCTGCAGATTCAATGCTGGGCCGTCATCAAGTATCAGCGTGCGAACCATACAACGAAACATCATCGCCGGTCGGAGTGGCCGAGCGGTTCTAGGCTCTACAGTCTGGAACCCGCGACCGCTACGGTCGCAGGTTCGAATCCTGCCTCGGGCATGGATGTGTGTGATGTCCTTAGGTTAGTTAGGTTTAACTAGTTCTAAGTTCTAGGGGACTGATGACCTGAGAAGTTAAGTCCCATAGTGCTCAGAGCCATTTGAACCAATTGAAACATCATCGATATGGGCTTTCGAAGCCCTTGTCCCATTGGTTTGCTCTTGGTGATTGCACGACACAAAGCATTACGCCTCACCTCGGCCAATCAACACCAACATTGGACTGTTGATGACTGGAAATATCTTGCCTGATCGGACGGCTCTCGTTTCAAATGGTATATAGCGGATGTACGATTATGGAGACAACCTCATGAATCAATGGTTAGTGCATGTCAGCAGGGAACTGTTGAAGCTGGTGGAGGCTCTATAATGGTGTAGATCATGGTCAGTTGGAGTGATTTGGGATCCCTGATACGTCTAGATACGACTCTGACAGGTGACATGTCTGATCACCTGCATCCATTGATATCCATTCTGCATTCCGATGGACTTAGGCAATTCCAGCATGGCAATGCGACACCCCACACGTCCAGATGCTACAGAATGGCTCCAGGAACACTCTCTTGAGTTTAAACACTTTCGCTGGCTACCAGACTCCCCAGACATGGACATTATTTTGCATACCTGAGATGCCCTGCAACGTGCTCTTCAGGCGAGGTCACCACCCCCTCGTACTCTTACGGATTTATTGGGCAGCCCTGCAGGTTTCATGGTGTCAGTTCCCTTCAGCACTAGTGCGACATTAGTCGAATCCATGCCACGTCGTGTTGCGGCACTTCTGCGTGCTCGCAGGGGCTCTACACGATATTAGGCAGATGTACCAGTTTCATTAGCCTTCAGCATATTAGTCTAAAGAAGATTTCTATAATTAAGCTTAGTAAGCAACATGTAATGCAGCAAAAAGCGAGGCGACATATCTCCCTCAGAATTTTGGCTGCAGTTGCTTCCCATGGCAGTAAGATTGGCGGTGGCTATCAAGGGTGGGTGCGACATGAATACTATTCTCTAGCTGGCCGACAATATGCAACAGTGGATGCAGCAGCCACGATGAACATCGCAGAAGCGGTAGCGAAGTCGGAAGAGCATCAGGCGGTGGCAAATTCTCAAAGGTCAACAGGCGAATACAACCGCAAAATTTAAGAAACTACAGGAACAACTAGGAGGGCTACAGAGGCAAACCGAGACTTGTCATAAACGGTTCGGTGAACGAGCCGTCAAATGTATTCTACCATGCAGTTACGCACGCAGTGTCTGTAACATGAAGGCTCTCAGTACAAATACTTCCTTTTGGCCTTTATCACGACGACTCTATCTACGATGTGTGAAGACTATGTTATTATCTGGCAGACATCGTGTCTGACGCAAGCACGGTGCCAGTAGAAAGAGATATCTCAGCTAAGGACAGTTCGTTAGATCGTCCCACGGCAGCAAATAAACAGCCGATAACAACGTACGGCAGTTGCAACAAGGATTTGAATTTAGGTTTTCGTAATACTGGTCGTTGGATGTTCGTAATAGTGAACGAGCCGGAACCAATCTCAGGGACGGATTTTCTGTACGCATACAGTACCACTATGGACATTCGATTGGCTCGACTCGAGAAAGGAAATGAAATGATAACTGGGCTTCCACGAAAATTCAGGGAAGGAGGAGGCGGTTTGGTGCAAGTGACAGTGGTAGACCAGCACAAACGCCGAGCACAGCGGCACGTAATACGGTTGACTACACAAACAAAGTGCCAGGCACTGGAGCCAGACAGGTTCACTGACGCAAAGGCCGAGTTCGAACGCATGTTAGAAAAAGGATTGGTAGGGGGATGTGATAATGCATATTGTCCTGACGTTTACATCTAGTTAAAAAAAGAAAAAAAAGACGGAAGCTGACGGCTTTGCCGTGATTACAGGGAACCGAATGCTCTCACGATACCGTGATTTTACAAATCTGCTAGTGGGAGCAAAATATTTCAACGTCATGTCAAAAGGCATACCATCAAATACCGTTTACAGAAGATCATATACTGACGACGGCTCTCATTACTTATTTTGACATCGATTTTTTATGTTTGCCATTCGGCCTTTAAGGCCCCTTAAACGTGGCAACGTTTCATCGACGGGGTGTACGAGTGTTAGACTTCACTTTCGCCCATCTCGACGATATATTGCTATTTTCAGCACACAAAATTTACACGAGGCACACCTTAAAGTAATTTTTGACAGACTGTATAGGTATGTTATACCAATTAAAGCAACTAAGTGCAAGTTACGAAAAAACCACCTTACGTACCTGGGTCAAACAGTATCGACAGACAAATGGCTCAAATGGCTCTGAGCACTATGGGACTTACCTTCTGAGGTCATCAGTCCCTTAGAACTTGTTGTTGTTGTGGTCTTCAGTCCTGAGACTGGTTTGACGCAGCTCTCCATGCTACTCTATCCTGTGCAAGCTTCTTCATCTCCCAGTACCTACTGCAACCTACATCCTTCTGAATCTGCTTAGTGTATTCATCTCTTGGTCTCCCTCTACGGTTTTTACCCTCCACGCTGCCCTCCAATGCTAAATTTGTGATCCCCTGATGCCTCAGAACATGTCCTACCAACCGGTCCCTTCTTCTTGTCAAGTTGTGCCACAACCTCCTCTTCTCCCCAATTCTATTCAATACCTCCTCATCAGTTATATGATCTACCCATCTAATCTTCAGCATTCTTCTGTAGCACCACATTTCGGAAGCTTCTATTCTCTTCTTGTCCACACTAATTATCGTCCATGTTTCACTTCCATACATGGCTACACCCCATACAAATACTTTCAGAAACGACTTCCTGACATTTAAATCTATACTCGATCTCAACAAATTTCTCTTCTTCAGAAACGCTTTCCTTGCCATTGCCAGTCTACATTTTATATCCTCTCTACTTCGACCATCATCAGTTATTTTGCTCCCCTAATAGCAAACCTCCTTTACTTCTTTAAGTCTCTCATTTCCTAATCTAATTCCCTCAGCATCACCCGACTTAATTCGATTACATTCCATTATCATCGTCTTGCTTTTGTTGATGTTCCTCTTATATCCTCCTTTCAAGACACTGTCCATTCCTTTCAACTGCTCGTCCAAGTCCTTTGCTGTCTCTGACAGAATTACAATGTCATCTGCGAACCTCAAAGTTTTATTTTTTCTCCATGGATTTTAATACCTATTTTTCTTTTGTATCCTTTACTGCTTGCTCAATATACAGACTGAATAACATCGGGGAGAGGCTACAACCCTGTCTCACTCCATTCCCAACCACTGCTTCCCTTTCGTGCCCCTCGAATTTTATAACTGCCATCTGGTTTCTGTACAAATTGTAAATAGCCTTTCGCTCGCTGTATTTTACCCCTGCCATCTATAGAATTTGAAAGAGAATATTCCAGTCAACATTGTCAAAAGCTTTCTCTAAGTTGACAAATGCTAGAAATGTAGGTTTGCCTTTCCTTAATCTTTCTTCTAAGATGAGTCGTAAGGTCAGTATTACCTCAAGTGTTCCAACATTTCTACGGAATCCAAACTGATATTCCCCGAGGATGGATTCTACCAGTTTTTCCATTCGTCTGTAAAGAATTCGCGTTAGTATTTTGCAGCTGTGGCTTATTAAACTGATAGTTCCGTAATTTTTACATCTGTCAACACCTGCTTTCTTTGGGAATGGAATTACTATATTCTTCTTGAAGTCTGAGGGTATTTCGCCTGTCTCATACATCTTGCTCACCAGTTGGTAGAGTTTTGTCAGGACTGGCTCTCCAAAGGCCGTCAGTAGTTCTAATGGAATGTTGTCTTCTCCCGGGGCCTTGTTTCGACTCAGGTCTTTCAATGCTCTGTCAAACTCTTCACGCAGCATCGTATCTCCCATTTCATCTTCATATACCTCCTCTTCCATTTCCATAATATTGTCCTCAAGTGCATGACCCTCTATACACTCCTTCCACCTTTCTGCTTTCCCTTCTTTGCTTAGAACTGGGTTTCCGTCTGAGCTCTTGATATTCATACAAGTGGCTCTCTTTTCTCCAAACGTTTCTTTAATTTTCCTGTAGGCAGTATCTGTCTTCCACCTAGTGAGGTAAGCCTCTACATCCTTACATCTGTCCGCTAGCCATCCCTGCTTAGCCATTTTGCACTTCCTGTCAATCTCATTTTTGAGACGTTTGTATTCCGTTTTGCTTGCTTCTTTTACTGCATTTCTATATTTTCTCCTTTCATCAATTAAATTCAATATTTCTTCTGTTACCCAAGGATTTCTACCAGCCCTCGTCTTTTTACCTACTTGATTCTCTGCTGCCTTCACTACTTCATCCCTCAGAGCTACCCATTCTTCTTCTACTGTATTTCTTTCCCCCATTCCTGTCAATCGTTCCGTTATGCTCTCCCTGAAACTCTGTACAACCTCTGGTTTAGTCAGTTTATCCAGCTCCCATCTCCTTAAATTCCTACCTTTTTGCAGTTTCTTCAGTTTTAATCTACAGTTCGTAGCCAATAGATTGGGGTCAGAGTCCACATCTGCCCCTGGAAATGTCTTACAATTTGCAACCTGGTTCCTAAATCTCTGTCTTACCATTATATAATCTATCTGATATCTTCTAGTATCTCCGGGATTCTTCCATGTGTACAACCTTCTATCATGATTCTTGAACCATGTGTTAGCTATTATTAAGTTATGCTCTGTGCAAAATTCTACCAGACGGCTTCCTCTTTCATTTCTTTCTCCCAATCCATATTCATCTACTATGTTTCCTTCTCTCCCTTTTCCTACTCTAGAATTCCAGTCACCCATGACTATGATATTTTCACCTCCCTTCTCTACCTGAATAATTTCTTTTATCTCATCATACATTTCATCAATTTCTTCATCATCTGCAGAGCTAGTTGGCATATATACTTGTACTACTGTAGTAGGCATGGGCTTCGTGTCTATCTTGGCCACAATAATGCGTTCACTATGGTGTTTGTAGTAGCTTACCCGCACTCCTAATTTTTTATTCATTATTAAACCTACTCCTGCATTACCCCTATTTGATTTTGTATTTATAACCCTGTATTCATCTGACCAAAAGTCTTGTTCCTCCTGCCACCGAACTTCACTAATTCCCACTATATCTAACTTTAACCTATCCATTTCCCTTTTTAAATTTTCTAACCGACCTGCCCGATTAAGGGATCTGACATTCCACGCTCCGATCCGTAGAACGCCAGTTTTCTTTCTCCTGATAACGACGTCCTCTTGAGTAGTCCCCGCCCGGAGATACGAATGGGGGACTATTTTACCTCCGGAATATTTTACCCAATAGGACGCCATCGTCATTTAACCATACAGTAAAGCTGCATGCCCCCGGGAAAAATGGCGGCTGTAGTTTCCCCTTGCTTTCAGCCGTTCGCAGTACCAGCACAGCAAGGCCGTTTTGGTTAGTGTTACAGGGCCAGATCAGTCAATTATCCAGACTGTTGCCCCTGCAACTACTGAAAAGGCTGCTGCCCCTCTTCAGGAACCACACGTTTGTCTGACCTCTTAACAGATACCCCTCCGTTGTGGTTGCACCTGTGGTACGGCTATCTGTATCGTGATTCACGCAAGCCTCCCCACCAACGGCAAGGTCCATCGTTCATGGGGGGGGGGGGGGGGGGGCGGGCTTAGAACTTAGAACTACTTAAACCTAACTAACCTAAGGACATCACACACATTCATGCCCGGGGCAGGATTCGAACCTGCGACCGTAACGGTCGCGCGGTTCCTGACTGTAGCTCCTAGAACCGCTCAGCCACTCCGGCCGGCTTCAACAGACAGTATCCGTCCCTTGGAATAGAAAGTGGAACTCATACAACAAATACCTCGGCGGTTGGATTTGCAATAATTACGTAAATTCTTAGGTGCTGTAAATTTTTACCGTCGACATCTGACGTGGCAGCTGCTCGCAGAGGCCCTGACAGGTCCTAATACCAATAAACATCAGAAGCTAGATTGGACACCCTGCATGCAACAAGCCATTGAACAGATCGAGACAAGTTTGAAGCAAGCGGTTTTACTGGACCTGAGAGAGACGCGAAACTAGCTACAACAGTTGATGCGAGTCAGATAGCCATTGGAGCAGCGTTATGTCAAGGGTCTGGTAGCTGTTAGGGCTTTTCTCACAGAAACTCACGGAAGCACAAACGAACTGGGATGCGTATGACAGGGAACTGTTAACAGTATATGAGGCAATAAGGGTATTTCAGCCCTATGTATACGGTAGACCAATTAGTGTTCACAGACCACAAACCACTCACTTTTGCGTTCAACGGATGCTCTGCCACCTGAGAAACTCAGGCAGTTAGAATACATAGGCCAGTTCACCTGCGTCTTACGTCATGTACAAATGAGTGGAGAATATCGTAGCAGACCAATTCTTAAGTGTCGCGGCAATAACCATTTCTGTGAATGACGCGAGACCGGCAAGAGAGCAAAGAGAAGATGCAGAACTTCAGGTTTTTAGACAGAGCACATCCACAGGGTTGAGACTGCAGGAAATATGTCCGGAAGGTGAGTTCATTAAAATATGGTGTGATACCTCAGTGGGAAGACAAAGACCGTTCGTGCCTGAACTTTTATGGCGAGAGATATTCGAAAGTATACGTAATTTGGCTTATCCGGGTACACGAGCGAGTATGAAATTGCCAAAGCAACGCTTTGTTGGTCTGGAGGCAGTTACGATTGTAGAAGGAGGACATACGTCTGCCCTTCCTGTCAATGTTGTAAGGTTTGGACGTAATGTGAAGAAACCTCTAGTACACTTTGACGAACCATCTGGTCTTTTTGAACACGTTCACCGCGACACCGTAGGTCCATTGTCGATGTCTGAAGGTTACGTTATCTGTTAACAGTAGGTGACAAGTTTACGAGGTGGGCAGAAGCCGTACCAGTTCAAGACATTTCAGCGGAGACAGTCAGTGGAAGTTCCTCGGCGACATGAATAGTAAGACTGGAATGTCTAGTGTGCGTCACGACTGACCATGGTTTTCAGTTAGAATCCTCATTATTTCATTATTTGTTGAACTGGTGAACGTTTGTGGATTCCGACATCACCGTACAACAATCTTTCATACAAAAAGTGACGGAATGATAGAGCGATCGCACAGAACACTTGAAGGTGCACTGATGTGCCATGGTTACAGTTGGTCTACAGCGTTGCCACTGGTATTATTGGGCCTGCATACTGTTTTCAAACCAGATCTATGGGCATCCACATAATAGCTTGTCTACGCAGAAATCTTGTGCCTTCCCGGCGAGTTCGTTAAAGAGCGTAAGAGCGAGACTGATCTACCACATTTGTTCAAGAGGGTTATAACACAGCTGGCTAAGCTCCAGCCACAACCGTCGAAATGGTATGGCGACACTTCGGCATTCTTGCACCGAGACTTAAGCAAGTGTTCGCATGTCACGTTACGAATCGAAGCAGTAATAGCCCCGTTGCAGCCAACGTACACTGGGCCTTATAAAGTACTTCAACGTAGAGCACACACTTTGATGCTCCAGATTCACGACAAACCGGTCACTGTGACAGTCGATAGAGTGAAGCCTGCTCACTTACTGCCGGAAGACTTAAAGCACAAAGACGTACAAGACTCGAGGCGGAATGTGGTGCCACAACGGGGTAAGCGTCTTCTAGAACAACAGATAAAGCGAATCTGGTGGAGGATACGGCGAAGGAAGAACAGGGCACATAACCGGTGAATTACACAAGGGTGGGTAGAGAGGTCCAGTATAAGTTTCCACACACACCTGGAGCTCCGCTCTACTGGGAGGGGACTGCGTGCGGGAGCGGGAAGACAGAAAAAATAAATAAACACTTACATGTAGAGCAGCATTCGGCGGCAAAGACGTTAATTATTTGTGTACTTTTTATTCTTTACCTTTGTTCTATGGAATTAGAGTGTTCCATTGTTGATTATTCGCTTTCATATTTTTACGAGGAAGAGAAATAACGTTGTATGTTCTTTACACGTGCGTACAAGAAATAATTTAATTTGATTTTCCGTAGCGGCCAATAGTATATAATTTTCAATCAGTATAAATCGTCGTTCTTCCCGACTTTCACACACATCTCCCTATAAACAAACTTGAGTCATCAGTTTCCAAAATAATTAATTCTTTATCAATTTTATTTTTAGAATAGACAAAACGTTTTATTTCTTAACACCATACACTGATGACTGCTGTGCAAGTATTTCAGCGTCCATCTACCGTCTAGCGTGGCTCTTTCCGAACAGCTAACTTCGGACTCTGACATAGTACTGAAGTTATAACATGACTATTTCGTTTATGAAACATGATTTCATTGTTGAAAACCTAGGCCGAAGCATCTAAGGGAAGCTTCCAGCATCTTCTGCCTACGCACAGCCGTCGACTCTATGACGTCTGCGTCCTGCAACTTCAACATTCCTACCCAGTTGGAAGATAGCTTCCAATGCTGCTTAGTTGCTGCGCCGCTATGAAACTTAAGAAACAGACATATTTGTAGGTTTCAAAACATAAATTAACATAATTTATTAAAATATCGTCTGTGGTATACTGTACTTAACAAGAATAATTTCAGGCGCAAAGTAGCCATACGTCATTGTTGCTCTGACTGACTCTGTAGAAAACACTGTACCATGAGAGAACCAATCAATGTCTTCGCTCCGGGATAACATTGATGATATTAGTGATGAAAGAGCCACTAAAGCGGAGTTATTAAACAAAGTTTTGCGCAATTCCGTTACTAAAGAAGACGAAGATAATATACCAGAATTCTAATCAACAACTACTGCCAACATGAGTAACTTAGAAGTAAATATACTCGGTGTACTGAATCAGCCTAAATCGCTCAATAAGAGCAAGGCTCCGGTGAAGATTGTGTAACAGATAGGTTCCTTTTAGAGTATGCTGATACAATAATCCACACTCAGCAATCATATACAACCTCTCGCTCGTCGAAAGTTCCATACCTAAAAACTGGAAAGTCACTCCAGGAAAGAAAATAGGAGTGATCCACTGAATTTCAGACCCATATCACTAACGTTGACTTGCAGTAGGATTCCCCAGCGTATGTGGCGATCGAACGTTATGAATTACCCACAAGAAAACACTTCACTGACAAATGACCAACATAAATTCAGAAAATACTGTTCTTGTGAAACAGAACTCGTTCTTTATTCTTTCGAAGTAATGAATACTATCAACAGGGGATGTTAAAGAGATTCCAAATTTTTAGATTTGAAGAAGGCTTTTCACACCATTCCTCACAATCTACTTCTAATAAAATCTCGTCCCAGTTGTGGGAATGAATTCATGATTTCCTGTCAGAAAGATAATAGTTCGTAGTGACTGACAGAAATATGTGAAGTAGAACAAAAGTGATATCTCCTGCTCCCCAGGGAGGCATTGTACGCCCTTTGTTGCTCCTAATCCACATAAACGACTTAGGAGACAATCTGAGCAGCCCTCATTGATTGTTTGTAAATGGTGCTGTCACTCACTGTCTTGTAAAGTCAACAGATGATCAATACCAATTGAAAAATAATTTAGACAACACACCGTGCCTGGTACACGCGGCGCTCGGGGGCCACAGCACAGCTACGGCACCTGAGGATGGGCTGATAACAGTCATAAACTGGTAGTGTGAAAATAAAGAAATTTACAACTGAAGCGGTATTTTCAACTTCCTCGAAAAGTTTGAAATTATTTACACTAGTACCAAAAAGGAACCCGCTAAATTTCGGTTACACGATAAATCACTCAAATTTAAAGCCTGTAAATTCAACTAAATACTTAGAGAGTACAATAACGAATTATTTAAATTGTAACTATCACGTATATAAGACTGTATGGAAAGCAAATCAAAAACGGCGATTTACTGGCAGGACACTCAGAAAATTATTCAACAGGTCTACAAAATTTGGCCACCCTCCTGTAGATAATTGTTGTGCGGTGTGGGATCCGCATCACATAAGATTGACGGAGGACATCGAAAAACCCAAAGAAGAGCAACTCGTTTAGTATTATCGGGAAATCTGGGAGGCGTGCCACGTATTTCACACGCGAATTCGGATGCCAATCATTAAAACTAAGGCGTTTCTCAATGCGGCAGGATCTTCTCATGAAATTTCAGTTACCTACTTTCTCCTCAAAGTGTGAAAATATTTTGTTGGCGCCTATCTCGTAGTGAGAAATGATCATCATGATAAAATAAAACAAATCAGAATTCGCTCGGAGAAATTGAAGTGTTCGTGTTTCTGCCACCCGCTGTTGTAGAATGCAACAGTGAAGAAACAGTTTGAAGATGGTTCGATGAACTATTGCCAGGCACTTAATGAACTGCTGAGTAATTACGCAGATGTAGATGTCGATGCAGATGTGTAGATTCAAAATCCCAGTGTATTTTCTCTTACTGAAGATCAGACCTGGCGAGTCAGTTAGCACTTGAGACAGTTACAATATCACAAAGTGTGCTTTATGACGAAGAGAGATAAAGCATCACATTTCCGAATCAATGTACGACAGTGTTTAAAATGCAAAGCCAAGTCATTCTGATCTTTAATTTCCACTTATGTTCGTCAAAAGTAACTGTGTAAACAACTTAACTTTTGCTAGTAGCACTCAGCTCCAAACTCCTTTATGATATTTCATCACTTTGTACTTGATTATCCTATTGAATTATTAAGTACTTGTTTCTTGTCTACAGCAGTTTTTGTCACTGTTGTTCAATCACAAACATGGACTTGGCGCTTATCTGTTCAGGATCGGCCGGTAGCTAAGTACTCAGCCTAGCTGATTGCCACGTGGGGGACTTGGGTTCGATTCCCTGCACTGCCAGAGATTTTTCCCTCCGTAGCATGACTGGAACGGAGTAAACTCAGCCTGATAGTACTAACTGAGGACCTACCTGAGCGAGTAGTTGTGACTTCACGTCACGAAAACTGTCAACAGCCGGGAGAGCTGGTGTGCAAACACCTCGCCCCTCAATACCGCATCCAGTGACGCATCTGTCGGAAGATGACATTGCGGTTGTTCGGTACAGATGGCCCAGCCACGGTAAGTGGACAGATTTTACGTTTTTACTTGTCTCTTCCCCTGTGAATCACGAGCGTTCAGATGCTTCTAACGTAAGAACTGAGAAATTAAGCAATTATAAACTTTATCATTTCGTACTGCTAGTGATAACTCATGTAACGTTCTTCGGTATGGGACGTCATATCTGTGCCCTATGCGTTGAGACTAGAAAGTCCTACTCTAACCATGGAAGTATTTCTCTGCCTGATTCGATCAGATGGTTTTCTGGTTTCTCTAGCTTCTACCGCACCTTTCCAAATGACGTCAGGGACGCTCAACACACTTACTGCGAAATTACTTTAATAACTTTCCTTATGTCTTGACCACACTTTTATTATTTCTAAATATACCTTACATTCCGTCGTTTTAAAATGGAGTGTTGTGTCAATCGCATACAATTGTTCATTAGATACATTGTATCACAACAATTCCCAATCACGAGACAGGTGCATACTTCGTCTCACACCATTTTCAAACAAATTGCAGCTACTCCCAAACTGTTACAACCACACTTCCGCCTCCGCATATAGATCACTCATTTCGGTTTCAATAACTAGCTTTGTAGCCACATTGTTGAGCCTCCCATTTAACACCTTAAGAATGACAATAATAACAATAAATGAAACACTTCTGCTGACTGTACGTGTTTGATCCCATAATTCGTAACCTGACAACCCCCCCCCCCCCCCCCTCCAAAAAAAAAAAAAAACCTGTCAATCTTTGATAGCAATACAGTAAATAAAGTGATGGATCTCAATATAATACATTCTTCGACAATTTCATATTAATTATCTTCTAATTCTACACAGTATTTTGAAACAAACTACCTCAATGACAAAGACAGGCAGAGAAGAATTATTAGTCGGTTTTTAGTCCCAATGGATTGGGCAAGCAGAAAAGGTTTTGTGCTTGGTTTCGAAAAGAAGGAACCATATCTCGCCTCCAGTGAGCACTCACTGCAGGAACTCATTTCCTTCTTTGGCACAGCTCTGCAGATGTTCAAGAGCTGTTGTTGTGGTCTTCACTCCTGAGACTGGTTTGATGCAGCTCTCCGTGCTACTCTATCCTGTGCAAGCTTCTTCATCTCCCAGTACCTACTCCAACCTACATCCTTCTGAATATGCTTTTTGTATTCATCTCTTGGTCTCCCTCTACGATTTTTACCCTCCACACTGCCCTCCAACACTAAATTGGTGATCCCTTGATGCCTCAGAACAAGTCCTACCAACCGATCCCTTCTTCTAGTCAAGTTGTGTCACAAACCTCTCCTCTCTCCAGTCCTGTTCAGTACTTCCTCATTAGTTATGTGATCTACCCATGTAATCTTCAGCATTCTTCTGTAGCACCACATTTCGAAAGCATCTATTCTCTTCATGCCCAAACTATTTATCGTCCTTGTTTCACTTCCATACATGGCTACACTCCATACAAATACTTTCACAAACGACTTCCTGACACTTAAATATACACTCGATGTTAACAAATTTCTCTTCTTCAGAAATGCTTTCCTTGCCATTGCCAGTCTACATTTTATATCCTCTCCACTTCGACCATCATCGGTTATTTTGCTCCCCAAATAGCAAAACTCCTTTACTACTTTAAGTGTCTCATTTCCTAATCTAATTCCCTCAGCGTCACCACAGTTAATTCGACAACATTCCATTATCCTCGTATTGCTTTTGTTGACGTTCATCTTATATACTCCTTTCAAGACACTGTCCATTCCGTTCAACTGCTCTTCCAAGTCCTTTTCTGTGTCTGACAGAATTATAATGTCATCGGCGAACCTCAAAGTTTTTATTTCTTCTCCCTGGATTTTAATACCTACTCGGAATTTTTCTTTTGTTTCCTTCACTGCTTGCTCAATATACAGATTGAATAACATCGGGGAGAGGCTACAACCTTGTCTCACTCCCTTCCAAACCACTGCTTCCCTTTCATGTCCCTCGACTCTTATAACTGCCATCTGGTTTTTTGTACAAATTGTAAATAGCCTTTCGCTCGCTGTATTTTACATCTGCCACCTTCAGAATTTGAAAGAGAGTATTCCAGTCAACATTGTCAAAAGCTTTCTCTAAGTCTACAAATGCTAGAAACGTAGGTTTGTCTTTCCTTAATCTAGTTTCTCAGGTAAGCCGTAGGGTCAGTATTGCTTCACGTGTTCTACAGAATCCAAACAGATCTTCCCCGAGGTCAGCTTCTACTACTTTTTCCATTCGACTATAAAGAATTTGCGTGACTTATTAAACTGATAGTTCGGTAATTTTCATATCTGTCAACACCTGCTTTCTTTGGGATTGGAATTATTACATTATTCTTGAAGACTGAGGGTATTTCGCCTGTCTCATACATCTTGCTCACCAGATTGTAGAGTTTTGTCAGGACTGGCTCTTCCAAGGGTGTCAGTAGTTCTAATGAAATGTTTTCTACTCCCGGGGCCTTGTTCCAACTTAGGGCTTTCAGTGCTCTGTGAAACTCTTCACTCAGTATCATATCTCCCATTTCATCTTCATCTACATCCTCTTCCATTTCCATAATATTGTCCTCAAGCACATCGCCCTTGTATAGACCGTCTATATACTCCTTCCACCTTTCTGCTTCCCCCTCTTTGCTTAGAACTGAGTTTCCATCTGAGTTCTTGATATTCATACAAGTGGTTCTCTTTTCTCCAAAGTTCTCTCCAATTTTCCTGCAGGCAGTATCTATCTTACCCCTAGTGAGATAAGTATCTACATCCTTACATTTGTCCTGTAGCCATCCTTGCTTAACCATTTTGCACTTTCTGTAGATCTCATTGTTGAGTCGTTTGTGTTCCCTTTTGCCTGGTTCATTTATTGAATTTTTATATTTTCTCCTTTCATCGATTAAATTCAATATTTCTTCTGTTACCCAAGGATTTCTACCAGCCCTCGTCTTTTTACGTACTTGATCCTCTGCTGCCTTCACTACTTCATCCCCCGAAGCTACCCATTCTTCATCTACTGTATTTCTTTCCCCCATTCCTGTCAATTTTTCCCTTATGCTCTCCCTGAAATTCTGTACGACTTCTGATTCTTTCAGTTAATCCATGTCCCATCTCCTTAAATTCCCAGCTTTTTGCAATTTCTTCAGTTTTAATCTACAGCTCATAACCAATAGATTGTGGTCAGTGTCCACATCTGCTCCTGGAAAGGTCTTACAATTTAAAACCTGGTTTCTAAATCTCTGTCTTACCATTACATAATCTATCTGAAACCTGTCAGTATCTCCAGGCTTCTTCCATGTATACAACCTTCTTTGATGATTCTTGAACCAAGTGTTAGCTATTATTAAGTTGTGCTCTGTGCAAAATTCTACCAGGCGGCTTCCTCTTTCATCTCTTACTCCCAATCCATATTCACCTACTACGTTTCCTTCTCTCCCTTTTCCTACTGCCGAATTCCAGTCAGCCATGACTATTAAATTTTCGTCTCCCTTTACTATCTGAACAATTTCTTTTATTTCATCATACATTTCTTCAATTTCTTTGTCATCTGCAGAGCTAGTTGGATTATAAACTTTTACTACTGTAGTAGGCGTGGGCTTCGTATCTATCTTGGCCACAATAATGAGTTCACTATGCTGTTTGTAGTAGATTACCCGCATTCCTATTATCCTATTCATTATTAAACCTACTCCTGCATTACCCCTACTTGATTTTGTGTTTATAACCCTGTAGTCACCTGACAAGAAGTCTTGTTCCTCCTGCCACCGAACTTCACTAATTCCCACTATATCTAACTTTAACCTATCTATTTCTCTCTTCAAATTTTCTAACCGACCTGCCCGATTAAGGTATCTGACATTCCACGCTCCGATCCGTCGAACGGCAGTTTCCTTTCTCTTGATAACAACATGCTCTTGAGTAGTCCCCGCCCGGAGATCCGAATGGGGGACTATTTTACCTCCGGAATATTTTACCCAAGAGGACGCCATCATCATTTAAGCATACAGTAAAGCTGCATGCCCTCGGTAAAAATTACGGCTGTAGTTTCCCCTTGCTTTCAGCCGTTCGCAGTATCAGCACGGCAAGGCCATTTTGGTTAGTGTTACAAGGCCAGATCAGTCAATCATCCAGATTGTTGCCCCTGCAACTACTGAAAAGGCTGCTGCCCCTCTTCAGGAACCACACGTTTGTCTGGCCTCTCAACAGATACCCCTCCGTTGTGGTTGCTCCTACGGTAGGGCTATCTGCGTCGCTGAGGCACGAAAGCCTCCCCACTAACGGCAAGGTCCACGGTTCATGGGGGGGGGGGGGGGGTTTAAGGGTACAATTCGATAAAGACAAGCGTCACGGCTATTTAGCGAACGAATATTGTATGGATGTAGATATGGATTTGAAACTCGCTAAAAATAGGTTGAAATTGGAGAAATAAGTGCACCCTGAAATGGATTTACAATAATTCACGAAGTATAGATTCAAACTGGAAACCCAAGTAATGGCGTCGAGGGTTGTATGGATCAAGAAGAAGTAATTACACTAAAGAAGTAACCTAAGCTGCAACGAAAAGAACTATGAAAATCTTGTAAGACTCTGGGTACCCTTGAGATTATCGGTGAGAAGAGCAAATATAAGAATTCAAAACATTAAATGGAAAAGTCACTATGTAATGAACTGAATGGGATACACAAAGAAGGAAAATCAGACTGGCTTTATAGTTCTTACCTTTTCTCGTTTTATTTATTTATTTATTCAGTTCTTTACATCTGTAAACATGAAATCATTTCAAATTGGTCGAAGTGAAATATATTAAACACATTGAGTGCATTCAGAGGTACGTACTAACTTCAGTCATATCATCATCGAAACAAAGTCATCTGGGAGCCAGTAATTAGTAAACCTCTCGTGAAGTAAGAACAATCACTGAATAGTATACTGTTCTCCGCCGTAAAAAGTGAGAAAAGGTTTTAATACTAGAAGAAGAACAATACAACTGGATTTAGAAGCAAATGTCCGCAGCAGTAGCACTTTCCTTTTCATTTAAAACCACATTCGCTTTCGCCACCCACGTCCATTATCCGGCAGCACATGTCAGGCTCCGTGAGCGGTCACATGACGTTTTAGACTTGGGGGCCGAAACTGGTCGTGGTTTTAAATAAAAGGGAAAGTGCAATTGATGAAGAAATTTTGTTCAAACCCACTACCACAGTTGCGGAATCGTCATCAAGATGTTCCACTTGCTGAACGAGAAACTACTGAAAAATAATGGTCAAACCTTCTTGGCTGGACGCGATTTAATGCCTTTGAAGCAACAAAAACCAGCTATTATCTCATTTAGTATTCAAAATGAATGAAACACTATACTCATAAACAGATTTTCCAAAACTCTTTATCATTAACGAATTGCCTGTTAACTGACATGCTCATTATATGGAACTGAAGTGAAAAAGAGACATAGCCGGCCGAAGTGGCCGTGCGGTTAAAGGCGCTGCAGTCTGGAACCGCAAGACCGCTACGGTCGCAGGTTAGAATCCTGCCTCGGGCATCGATGTTTGTGATGTCCTTAGGTTATTAGGTTTAACTAGTTCTAAGTTGTAGGGGACTAATGACCCCAGCAGTTGAGTCCCATAGTGCTCAGAGCCATTTGAACCATTTGAAAAAGAGACATAAGCACAGAAAGAAAACGCAGAGTATTATCGGAAGCAGCTGAGATTGTCAGCGCAATAGATAGAAACAGCAGTGTTATTCTTTCCGAACTGGTAATTAGTAGTGGAATGACAAACAATGAAATATCAGGATTCCTCCAGAATTTTTGTGTTGAGGAACCCATAGATACAGGTGTAAAGCGTCATCATAATAATGGGAATTAAGGTCAGACATAGAGGAGTAATATAGAATATTGTCTATATGCTTAGCGCAATAAAAACTTTAGTTACGTTAAAACGTTTTCCGTTAAGGATGGTACAAAACAAATTCACAGTTTTCTGCTAGTCTTGTACCACCTCTGTCAAAAAAGGAATTAAAGGAAACCTAATGTTCACTAAAGCAGAAGTGTCTAAAGTGGTCTAGTCCCGAATCTAGTTAATGATGTCTGCGATCAATTATACACTGTCCACTCACATTAATGTGACCACCGCCTGTTTTCGACGTCGACATGAAATAACCATTCACAGGCGACACGTGGCAGCACTAGCAGTGTATCCTGTAAAAACTTCTACGGCCACACAACTCATTCAGAAATTACGAACACATAATTTTGTTAATGTTGGCAAACCACAGATCATTGTATCTGATAATGCTACCTATTTTACTGGTCTCAAATGGAAAACTTTACTACAAGAGGAAGATATTAAACACATTTTTGTAGCCCAATTTGACCCTGAGAGGAGTCTTGAGGAGCGTACCTTAAAAGAATTGAACAGGTTCATGAGAACTTACATTCTTAATCACCACACCAAGTTTGCAGAATAGGTTTCGAATTCTGAGGGACTCCACAATTGATTGCCACATTCAGCCACCGGTTATACTCCACTAGAAGTCATGTTTGGAAAGAATGAAACCGACGGCTGGCTGTCACCATTACCGACTGTACCACAACAAGTTGTACCTCACGAACAAATTATAGCTGAGACTAAAATAATTTAACGAAGTGAGCGGAGCGCCGACAGGACATGCATGACAAGAAGATTCAGAAAGTAACCCTGTATCAACCAGGTGACATGGTGCTAATAAGGACTCATCCCAAGTTACCTCTGTTAGCGAAAAAGAATAAGAAATGGCAACCGGTGTATACCTGGCCCTACAAAATCATAGACATACTACATGGATGTAGCTATTTGTTGGGTGACGTAGAATCTGAACAGATACAAAGACATAAAGAGGTTCGCTCAGTAGAGCAACTTTCACATACGTGAGTAGTAGGTTAAGTTTATAGTGTATTTTCTCTGTGCGTATATATTCAAATTTTAGTGTAACATGTAAAGACAATGAGGCACACTGGATTAGTCCGATTAAATTTTGTAGATGTTGAGGAACAACAGTAATTTGAAAGCAACTGCATTTTGAAAGAAAAATGAACGTAGGTTTAAGAATATTTTACAAATTCCTTTTTTAAAAAATGCTTTAAAAATATAACTGAAAAAAAAGCGTGCAACAGCATGTAATGACGAAATAATTTTTCATTAGTGTATCATGAATATTTTCGAACTGTAGTAGTAATGAAACTTATGAAAGTCAATACTGTACTATATATGTTATTCCACGTGTTTACGTCTATACCGATCCTGAAATATGCTCAATCATAATTTACTAAACAACATGAGTGCAAAGTGTACATCACCCAAGGTACCTCGTGTGTTGTGGACAAGGTACAAAGCAAATCAGTGAACGCGATTAACACGAGGCCCTGTTAAAATATAATGCCATCTGCTAAGGCAGAGATTTCCACGAATTTATAGTGTAAACAAAAGCCACAAATCTCACACTAATCTAGGAACTTGCATGCTAGGCCTAGATTACAAAATTTGTAAAATAATGCATGAGGCATAGTTTTGTAAAGCCGAGCCTGGCTCTGGAGGGCAAGTACGCAATGAGTAGACAGACATGACATGGGTACGTATCTCAGATGAGACGGAAATACAACCCTGTAAGTGGAAAATGGAACGATGTAATTAGTGCGAGCATCTGATAAAATCCAGCATGAGCCAAAATCCAGTTCAGACTGAATTAAATACATTAGTGTTTGCCAAGTAATTGAAACAGTTACTTTAAGCAGTGTAGAAAACTGTGAGGGTGAATCTGTGAATACGGACAGTGAAGTGCTAGTATTGAACTTCAACAGCGGTGAAGACGCCAAACGGCAATATTGCGCACGAAAAACTGTGAACTTGCTTGTAAATGTAAACTGTTAACGTGAAGTGAACCCTCAGTTAATAATTTTGGGACAGACTGTCATTTCATTGAGTAGAATACTGCGAGACTGGAATGCGATGCGAGGACTGTTGCGAAACAGCGTCCCCAGAAACGGCGAATGTTTGTGCTAAGCTCGTATTGGGACACTCACTAGTGCCTGCGAGTGCGGCGAAAACATAAATAATTTTATCAAAGCAGAAACTAACGTGCAATGAAAACAGTGTCGCATCAAAACTGCATTCACGGGAGAAGATCCATGTCATGTATTCTGCAAGACAATGCTGGCTTAACACTCAGAAACTCGCTAAAACTTACAACTGCCGCACCAATAAATGCTCCTTTCCCACTAGCGTAACCTTCTGCAGGGGGAGGGAAATATTACGTTGTTTGCGAGAATGTTTCATGTACTACGTCGGAGATGCAGCTGCAGCAGCAAGTCGTATACTCCTAGCTCACACATTTGTTACATAGTTTAATTCTTAATTTCTTTGCATGTTTTTGGTACTTGCATTGTTTAATTCATAAATTTCGGTCGTGTGATAGTATTTGAGAGTTGTAGTATCGCGTTTTCGTACCTGAATAGTGTAAATTCGCGTAGTCGTTTGTCTTCTGTTTTTGTTTTGAACGGCTAGTGTCGGTTGGTCACAGTTAGTGTGCTCCCTGCCGCCGTTGGATAAGCAGCTGCAGCAGCAAGTCGTATACTCCTAGCTCACTCATTTGTTACATAGTTTAATTCTTAATTTCTTTGCGTGTTTTTGGTACTTGCATTGTTTAATTCATAAATTTCGGGCGTATTATAGTATTTGAGAGTTGTAACATCGCGTTTTAGTACCTGAATAGTGTAAATTCGCGTAGTCTCCTTCCGCCGCCGAGCAGTGTCAGCAGTGCGCAAGTAGCAGCATTACTGCATTTACTAGGCAATCTTGTATTTTAATAACCGTTTAAATTTTGTCGATTTGTTTGCGCTCTCTGTAGATTAGTTCAGACGTTCTTTGCAAAACAGTTTCTAGCATGGATAGGGACTGCAACTGCTGTGTTCGGATGCAGGCTGAGTTGGCATCCCTTCGCTCCCAGCTTCAGGCAGTGTTGGCTTCGGTCACACAGCTTGAGGCTGTTGCCAATGGGCATCACTGTGGGGGTCCGGATGGGGGTTTGTCGGGGACGGCCAGCTCGTCCCACACATCCCCCGATCGGACTACGACTGTGGTTGCCCGGGATACTGCCCGCATTGAGGCTGATCCCTCACTTGTGGTAGAGTGGGAGGTCGTCTCAAGGTGTGGCAGGGGGCGAAAGACACTCCGGAGGGCTGAACGGAAGGCCTCTCCAGTTTGTCTAACGAACCGGTTTCAGGCTCTGTCTCAGGCTGATACTGATCTTCGGCCTGACATGGCTGCTTGTCCTGATCCAGAGGTTGCCCCTCAGTCTGCAAGATCCGGGCGGTCGCAGAGGGTGGGCTTACTGGTAGTTGGGAGCTCCAACGTCAGGCGCGTAATGGGGCCCCTTAGGGAAATGGCAGCAAGAGAGGGGAAGAAAACCAATGTGCACTCCGTGTGCATACCGGGGGGAGTCATTCCAGATGTGGAAAGGGTCCGTCCGGATGCCATGAAGGGTACAGGGTGCACCCATCTGCAGGTGGTCGCTCATGTCGGCACCAATGATGTGTGTCGCTATGGATCGGAGGAAATCCTCTCTGGCTTCCGGCGGCTATCTGATTTGGTGAAGACTGCCAGTCTCGCTAGCGGGATGAAAGCAGAGCTCCCAATCTCCAGCATCGTCGACAGGACTGACTGCGGACCTTTGGTACAGAGCCGAGTGGAGGGTCTGAATCAGAGGCTTAGACGGTTCTGCGACCGTGTGGGCTGCAGATTCCTCGACTTGCGCCATAGGGTGGTGGGGTTTCGGGTTCCGCTGGATAGGTCAGGTGTCCACTACACGCAACAAGCGGCTACACGGGTAGCAGGGGTTGTGTGGCGTAGGCTGGGCGGTTTTTTAGGTTAGATGGCCTTGGGCAAGTACAGAAAGGGCAACAGCCTCAACGGGTGCGGGGCAAAGTCAGGACATGCGGGGACCAAGCAGCAATCGGTATTGTAATTGTCAACTGTCGAAGCTGCGTTGGTAAAGTACCAGAACTTCAAGCGCTGATAGAAAGCACCGAAGCTGAAATCGTTATAGGTACAGAAAGCTGGCTTAAGCCAGAGATAAATTCTGCCGAAATTTTTACAAAGGTACAGACGGTGTTTAGAAAGGATAGATTGCATGCAACCGGTGGTGGAGTGTTCGTCGCTGTTAGTAGTAGTTTATCCTGTAGTGAAGTAGAAGTGGATAGTTCCTGTGAATTATTATGGGTGGAGGTTACACTCAACAACCGAGCTAGGTTAGTAATTGGCTCCTTTTACCGACCTCCCGACTCAGCAGCATTAGTGGCAGAACAACTGAGAGAAAATTTGGAATACATTTCACATAAATTTTCTCAGCATGTTATAGTCTTAGGTGGAGATTTCAATTTACCAGATATAGACTGGGACCCTCAGATGTTTAGGACGGGTGGTAGGGACAGAGCATCGAGTGACATTATACTGAGTGCACTATCCGAAAATTACCTCGAGCAATTAAACAGAGAACCGACTCGTGGAGATAACATCTTGGACCTTCTGATAACAAACAGACCCGAACTTTTCGACTCTTTAAGTGCAGAACAGGGAATCAGTGATCATAAGGCCGTTGCAGCATCCCTGAATATGGAAGTTAATAGGAATATAAAAAAAGGGAGGAAGGTTTATCTGTTTAGCAAGAGTAATAGAAGGCAGATTTCAGACTACCTAACAGATCAGAACGAAAATTTCTGTTCCGACACTGACAATGTTGAGTGTTTATGGAAAAAGTTCAAGGCAATTGTAAAATGCGTTTTAGACAGGTACGTGCCGAGTAAAACTGTGAGGGACGGGAAAAACCCACCGTGGTACAACAACAAAGTTAGGAAACTACTGCGAAAGCAAAGAGAGCTTCGCTCCAAGTTTAAACGCAGCCAAAACCTCTCAGACAAACAGAAGCTAAACGATGTCAAAGTTAGCGTAAGGAGGGCTATGCGTGAAGCGTTCAGTGAATTCGAAAGTAAAATTCTATGTACCGACTTGACAGAAAATCCTAGGAAGTTCTGGTCTTACGTTAAATCAGTAAGTGGCTCGAAACAGCATATCTAGACACTCCGGGATGGTGATGGCATTGAAACAGAGGATGACACGCGTAAAGCTGAAATACTAAACACCTTTTTCCAAAGCTGTTTCACAGAGGAAGACCGCACTGCAGTTCCTTCTCTAAATCCTCGCACAAACGAAAAAATGGCTGACATCGAAATAAGTGTCCAAGGAATAGAAAAGCAACTGGAATCACTCAATAGAGGAGAGTCCACTGGACCTGACGGGATACCAATTCGATTCTACACAGAGTACGCGAAAGAACTTGCCCCCCTTCTAACAGCCGTGTACCGCAAGTCTCTAGAGGAACGGAGGGCTCCAAACGATTGGAAAAGAGCACCGGTAGTCCCAGTGTTCAAGAAGGGTCGTCGAGCAGATGCGCAAAACTATAGACCTATATCTCTGACGTCGATCTGTTGTAGAATTTTAGAACATGTTTTTTGCTCGAGTATCATGTCGTTTTTGGAAACCCAGAATCTACTATGTAGGAATCAACATGGATTCCTGAAACAGCGATCGTGTGAGACCCAACTCGCTTTATTTGTTCATGAGACCCAGAAAATATTAGATACAGGCTCCCAGGTAGATGCTATTTTTCTTGACTTCCGGAAGGCGTTCGATACAGTTCCGCACTGTCGCCTGATAAACAAAGTAAGAGCCTACGGAATATCAGACCAGCTGTGTGGCTGGATTGAAGAGTTTTTAGCAAACAGAACACAGCATGTTGTTATCAATGGAGAGACGTCTACAGACGTTAAAGTAACCTCTGGCGTGCCACAGGGGAGTGTTATGGGACCATTGCTTTCCACAATATATATAAATGACCTAGTAGATAGTGTCGGAAGTTCCATGCGGCTTTTCGCGGATGACGCTGTAGTATACAGAGAAGTTGCAGCATTAGAAAATTGTAGCGAAATGCAGGAAGATCTGCAGCGGATAGGCACTTGGTGCAGGGAGTGGCAACTGTCCCTTAACATAGACAAATGTAATGTATTGCGAATACATAGAAAGAAGGATCCTTTATTGTATGATTATATGATAGCGGAACAAACAGTGGTAGCAGTTACTTCTGTAAAATATCTGGGAGTATGCGTGCGGAACGATTTGAAGTGGAATGATCATATAAAATTAATTGTTGGTAAGGCGGGTACCAGGTTGAGATTCATTGGGAGAGTGCTTAGAAAATGTAGTCCATCAACAAAGGAGGTGGCTTACAAAACACTCGTTCGACCTATACTTGAGTATTGCTCATCAGTGTGGGATCCGTACCAGATCGGTTTGACGGAGGAGATAGAGAAGATACAAAGAAGAGCGGCGCGTTTCGTCACAGGGTGATTTGGTAACCGTGATAGCGTTACGGAGATGTTTAATAAACACAAGTGGCAGACTCTGCAAGAGAGGCGCTCTGCATCGCGGTGTAGATTGCTCGCCAGGTTTCGAGAGGGTGCGTTTCTGGATGAGGTATCGAATATATTGCTTCCCCCTACTTATACCTCCCGAGGAGATCACGAATGTAAAATTAGAGAGATTAGAGGGCGCACGGAGGCTTTCAGACAGTCGTTCTTCCCGCGAACCATACGCGACTGGAACAGGAAAGGGAGGTAATGACAGTGGCACGTAAAGTGCCCTCCGCCACACACCGTTGGGTGGCTTGCGGAGTATAAATGTAGATGTAGAGCCGACTCCTGCCAACAAGCGCGGGGGAGGCGGATGTCATCCCACTCCGCCACGCCCGGCCGAGACAGAAGCGCATCGCTAACTGTGTAGCCGATCAGCTGATTGTGACATTCCTCGACGGCTGAGACACGCTGCGACGAGCGGGCGTTGACCTCTCCGCAGCCTCCGCTAACGCCGAGCACCGAACACACCAACTGGCGTCCTCGCGGTCAAAATGTCGCGGAGTAGATCATCAACGACACCACAATCAATAACAACTATATGTTAATTGTTATGATGACGTCATTTCTTTGAATAGTGGAACGAAAAATTGCTCGTAACGTATGCACATATTGTACTCCAATGGCATCCCAAAAAGAATTAAGTGAAAGTAACCAAAGCGGTTAGTCTGTCGCTCCACCGAGGTTTTTCCCCAGGGTTTCCCTACGGCCGCGCAAAATGGGGAGCGAACAGTTAACACCCCTGGGACTGCCAGAATTACAGACTAAGTCGTAGTTATATATCTTCGAACACCACACAAGCTACAACTACAAAAAAGCAGCCAAAAGGACTGTACAAATGTAAAATGTCATAACATAATTTGCAAACTAATTGTATTCTATAGCCTTTTCTTTTGTACGTGACTATATTCTTAACCAGCTGTTATATTATATTGTTATGTAAATAACTTCATCTGTATTACTTTGTGTGCAACAAACATCACTAAGTACAATGATTAAAACATACGATGTGACATATGTAAACTGTGAAAGAAAAAACTGCGTGTGTGTGAACACTGTGGACATAAAATAGGAAACATTTATGGCAAAAAAGGAATTAACACGAATATTTTTTATGACAAACATTTCGGGGGGAAATATACCGTGCCCAATGAAATACTATGAAAAGACTTAAAAAAAGTATTTATAAAGAAGAGACATTGAAAAATTGAATAATAAGTGGAAACTAGGCATTCAGGGGAACATGTATCTTTCTCATGGGTCCGTATTACAATAACTTCTCTGTGTAAGTTTCGAGGGAAAGAAATATAAAGATGCACTCGAAACAAAATTATCTAAAGAGACGACAAGATGCGTTCTTTTCTTAATTTTTTAGTAGTTCTTCTCTTGTCTTGGTTGCGTGTAGACGGACATCTTGCGAATGCTGACAAATGTAAGCATATTTTTACTAATTAAGCAGATAATATATTAATTTAATATTATTGTTCACTTTTAATTTGTAAGAGGTGATCCCGATTTCATGTCCGCCTTCCTTGAATTAACCTGCATTCGAGTAATTTACAGTGCAACAATCGCAGCGGCCGATGCAGCCCTCGACGCCATTACGTGACGATATTAACTTATAAAAATTGGCGGAAGCGAAAAACTGGCCCGCTATTAACGTAATATACATTTTTCTCCACAGCCGCCCGACGTTGCAGAAAATATGTAGCTTTAAAATTCTCATTTTCAGTACAGCAGCCGAGAGGCAGAGCATATACTCCGACAACAATGCAATGGTTAACGGAGGTAGGAAGAAACACTCTCGCACGTGTGTGGGTCACAATTGTAATTAATAACTTAAGATTTTTTGCTTTAAAGTAAACTGACTAGCCGAGCAAATTAATATGAAATGTTTATTCCACTGTTCAACTTATATGCTCATGTTTTAAGATTCAGCGAATCTTAGAGTCATTAAGGTAACAAATAATTTCCACTGAGGATTAATATTGTTAAAAAAAGAGACAGCTTCATAAAAGTATTTAATTGTAAATCAGAATGGAATGAAATATCATTTTGATTAAGGCCCACCACGTAATTTGGCGATAATCACCATTACCAATCAGTCTGGGTAGTAAACAATAAATTTAATTACGACGGCCGACGAACGCGAGAAGAGCAAAATACGATGCTGCATAAATTCAACAAATATGCGACGGTGTGCATTTTCCACCGTAGTCGGTTTCGAAAGTGTGACAAAGTACGAAAATTATATCTGATCGAGCAGTGCCAAACATCACGGTTCACTGAAATAATTCAATATTAAGTTTATGCAACATCTACAGAAGCCTGGCTGATCTATGAAGAACTTGACAGATTAAAATAAGAAAGATGTGGTGTCATCCGGGTGCTTACTGATATAAAGCTCCTCAAAAACTTTACCTGATAACATACGAATCAACAGAGATATTATGTGACGCGGTGCTGACATGAAGTATTTAGCTCTTCAGTGGAGTCGTTAGTGCCTCCGTTCATGGAATTTCCCGACAGGAATAGGTGTCATATTCTGGGAAACAGTATTTTTACAGACGAGTTCTTCTGAAGAGCTCCCTGACCTCTTGTCAATGAATTATCGAAACCTATGTTAATCACAAACATATTTGCTACGTCAAAATCGTCTTCCTGAGGAGTGAGAGAAGCTACTGAAAATGTGAAACGTTGGCACATTAATAACCGATGTAACCGCCAGATATAAGTTCGTGGGACGGAGTTCTATGCCTGTTTAAAGTGGTCGGCCAGTACAGGGACAATTAATGCTGTTTGTGGATGACCCTGGAGCTGAGAGTGACCACCGCTGCCTGCAAACGCGTACAGTGGCTATATACATGCCAGGTCCTTCTGCACTGTCGCAGAACGAACTTCCACTTCCACGACCTCGTTCAAACTCAGTGAGGTGGTGATAATGGCGTATATGTCACCTGAAAGGCATTCTTGACTAACATCAACTCACCACGTCTTGTTTCAACTAACGCTCATGACCGCTAAAGCTTGTATTTAAAGCAAACCTGATTTGCATCAGCGCTTCTAGCTAGCACTACTAGCGCCACTCCTATGCGACTGGAATAAACATCATCTTTCAGATGTAGAAACGTGCCTACCAACTTTCATTTATCTTGCACAAATTCTTGATGGTGTGCAATTTTTTTTCCTCTACAGTACATCGCTTATTATGGTTGTGTGCACCTGTATTGTTGTATGTACATGCTGATGTATTGTAGTGAAGGGGCAAGTAATCGTGAAAATACAACAATTGAACTTGAATTAATTATAGCTTGACATGCACCAATAATTGAATCTGTGTCTAGTGCTCTACGCTGAGAAGCTTTATGTCGTGCTTAAGCAAAAACTCTCTTGTTACTGTCTGAAACTCTCAGCAAATCGAGCACACGAATTACTGTTTTCATTGAACCTCCACAGTATTACAGAACACGAGCATATATCACTCAGTCATCGTCAAAAATGTCGGGAGATAAGATTTTAACATGCAAATAATATTAAATATGTCGTGGTGAAATATCGTTGATCTCTTAGAGCAGAAGGAACTGCCGATAACCTCCGGTCGCCTGCAAAACTGTTACCGATTAGAAATGGGAACTTTTTTTAGGATCCTCGGATACTGATTCTGTACGGCTCCGTTCACATTTGGTTATATGAAGCATAGTCGATGACAGTTTATTGTTAACAACAGGAAACACTTCTAAATTCCCTTGACGTGCTTGCAGGTCCACCAGCAACCATCGTCAACCAAACTTCCGAAGTTTCTATAGAAGCTTAGCGCAATCTACTTCCTCAAAATTAACTTCACAAAATAATTGAGAAGGACTGAATTGCCTTTTATAGAATTTCTACGTATTCTCGAATAGGTATATAATTATTAAATCTCAAATCTCTCTCTCTATTTCTTTATAAAACTCTGTACCAGTGTAATTTTTACAAAATGGTGCTCAGCAATCGACAGAAATGCACATCTGAATCCCATAGGTTTACACATTAACACTACTCTATAGCGAGTCTCTCCTTTTGCTGAACGCAGCCGGCCGGGGTGGCCAAGCGGTTAAAGGCGCTACAGTCTGGAACCGCGCGACCGCTACGGTCGCAGGTTCGAATCCTGCCACGGGCATGGATGTGTGTGATGTTCTTAGGTTAGTTAGGTTTAAGTAGTTCTGAGTTCTAGGGGACTGATGACCTCAGAAGTCAAGTCCCATAGTGCTCAGAGCCATTTGAGCTGATCGCAAAAATTTACTATCGCCACGGAACAACTCTTGTTTCTCGGAGTAAACGCATCCCTTCCGCAGGTGAATTACATTGGCTCGATATATTTTAAAAATTTTTAGCTTTAACGACTGAAGATTTTTTAGTTCGTTAGTTGATGAAAAAAACTATTTAATTATGAACGAGTAAAGTATCTTGTTCTGTGGCATTCTCCACCAGACATTGAGGCGCCTACAGTAACAGCAAACAAACTGACGGCCTGCAGCCGCGGCTTGCCCGCCTTTTCAGGCACACCGAAGCACTACACAACCGACAGGCAATATTGATGAATAGCCACAGCAACAACCACAACAACACCACAGCAAAGACACCAGAGGACACTAGGGGCCGCAACCGGCCCACATAAACATAAGGAATAGGGTCCTGCAGATACCGAAACTATTTTTACACCTCAACCACGTGATGGAAAATAGTTCTGAGGTACTCTACCACCGAAGCGCTATAAAGGCCGGCGCTCGGCCGCACATTGGCATCTCTGACGGTATCTCGTAATGAGTGCAGGCCTTCGATAGTGGCATTCGCCTCTGATCGAAGCTATACGACTTTTGCAGGGTCAGCGAGATAGCAGGGCTCTAGCCAGCCAGCAGCGGTCCAGCCAGCCAACCAGCAAGCAGCGGTCCAGCCAGCCAGCAGCGGCAGCAGCAAAGGCAGTGTCAGTCCAGCCTGCAGCAGCATCAGCAGCTGCAGCGCTCCTGCCAGCGTTCCTGCCAGCCAGCAGGCTAGCCAGCCAACAGCAGCAGCGGCAGTGTCGGTCCAGCCCGCAGCAGCACCAGCAGCTGCAGGGTTCCTGCCAGCGTTCCTGCCAGCCAGCCAGCCAGACAGCCAGCAGCAGCAACAGAGGCAGTGTCGGTCCAGCCTGCAGCAGCAGCAGCAGCAGCACTCCTGCCAGCGATCCTGTCGCCAGGCAGCCAGCCAGCAGCAGCAGCAGCGGCAGTGTTGGTCCAGCCCGCGGCAGCAGCAGCAGCAGCAGCGTTCCTGCCAGCGTTCCTGCCAGCCAGCCAGCCAGCCAGCCACCAGCAGCATCAGCGGCAGTATAGGTCCAGCCCACAGCAGCAGCAGCAGATGCAGCGTTCCTGCCAGCCAGCCAGCCAGCCAGCCACCAGCAGCATCAGCGGCAGTATAGGTCCAGCCCACAGCAGCAGCAGCAGCAGATGCAGCGTTCCTGCCAGCCAGCCAGCCACCAGCAGCATCAGCGGCAGTATAGGTCCAGCCCACAGCAGCAGCAGCTGATGCAGCGTTCCTGCCAGCCAGCCAGCCAGCCAGCCAGCCAGCCAGGCAGCCAGCAGCAGCGGCAGCGGCAGTGTCGGTCCAGTCCGCAGCAGCAGCAGCAGTGCTCCTGGCAGCGTTCCTGTCGCCAGCCAGCCACCAGCAGCAGCAGTGGCAGTGTCGGTCCAGCTTGCGGCAGCAGCAGCAGCTGCAGCATTCCTGCCAGCCAGCCAGGCAGCCAGCAGCAGCAGCAGCATCAGTGGCGGTCCAGCCCGCAGCAACAGCAGCAGCTGCACCGTTCCTGCCAGCGTGCCTGCCAGCCAGCCAACCAGCCAGCCATCTAGCAGCTGCAGCAGCGGCAGTGGCAGTCCAGCAATCGGCAGCAGCAGCACCTGCAGCGTTCCTGCCAGCCAGCCAGCCAGCAGCAGCTGCAGCGTCAGTGTCGGTCCAGCCCGCGTCAGCAGCAGCAGCTGCAGCGTTCCTGCCAGCGTTCCTGCCAGCCAGCCAGCCAGCCAGCCAGCAGCTGCAGCAGTGGCAGTGTCGTTCGAGCCTGTGGCAGCATCAGCAGCTGCAGCATTCCTGGCAGCCAGCCAGCCAGCAGCAGCAGCTGTGGTAGTGTTGGTACAGCCCACAGCAGCAGCAGCAGCAGCACCGTTCCTGCCAGCGTTCCTGCCAGCCAGGCAACCAGCCAGCCAGCCAGCAGCAGCAGCAGCGTCAGTGCCGGTCTAGCCTGTGGCAGCAACAGCAGCTGCAGCGCTCCTGCCAGCGTTCCTGTCTACATCTACATCTACATCTACATTGATACTCCGCAAGCCACCCAACGGTGTGTGGCGGAGGGCACTTTACGTGCCACTGTCATTACCTCCCCTTCCTGTTCCAGTCGCGTATGGTTCGCGGGAAGAACGACTGTCTGAAAGCCTCCGTGCGCGCTCTAATCTCTCTAATTTTACATTCGTGATCTCCTCGGGAAGTGTAAGTAGGGGGAAGCAATATATTCGATACCTCATCCAGAAACGCACCCTCTCGAAACCTGGCGAGCAAGCTACACCGCGATGCAGAGCGCCTCTCTTGCAGAGTCTGCCACTTGAGTTTATTAAACATCTCCGTAACGCTATCACGGTTACCAAATAACCCAGTGACGAAACGCGCCGCTCTTCTTTGGATCTTCTCTATCTCCTCCGTCAACCCGACCTGGTACAGATCCCACACTGATGAGCAATACTCAAGTATAGTTCGAACGAGTGTTTTGTAAGCCACCTCCTTTGTTGATGGACTACATTTTCTAAGCACTCTCCCAATGAATCTCAACCTGGTACCCGCCTTACCAACAATAAGTTTTATATGATCATTCCACTTCAAATCATTCCGTACGCATACTCCCAGATATTTTACAGAAGTAACTGCTACCAGTGTTTGTTCCGCTATCATATAATCATACAATAAAGGATCCTTCTTTCTATGTATTCGCAATACATTACATTTGTCTATGTTAAGGGTCAGTTGCCACTCCCTGCACCAAGTGCCTATCCGCTGCAGATCTTCCTGTATTTCGCTACAATTTTCTAATGCAGCAAATTCTCTGTATACTACAGCATCATACGCGAAAAGCCGCATGGAACTTCCGACACTATCTACTAGGTCATTTATATATATTGTGAAAAGCAATGGTCCCATAACACTCCCCTGTGGCACGCCAGAGGTTACTTTAACGTCTGTAGACGTCTCTCCATTGATAACAACATGCTGTGTTCTGTTTGCTAAAAACTCTTCAATCCAGCCACACAGCTGGTCTGATATTCCGTAGGCTCTTACTTTGTTTATCAGGCGACAGTGCGGAACTGTATCGAACGCCTTCCGGAAGTCAAGAAAAATAGCATCTACCTGGGAGCCTGTATCTAATATTTTCTGGGTCTCATGAACAAATAAGGCGAGTTGGGTCTCACACGATCGCTGTTTCCGGAATCCATGTTGATTCCTACATAGTAGATTCTGGGTTTCCAGAAATGACATGATACGCGAGCAAAAAACATGTTCTAAAATTCTACAACAGATCGACGTAAGAGATATAGGTCTATAGTTTTGCGCATCTGCTCGACGACCCTTCTTGAAGACTGGGACTATCTGTGCTCTTTTCCAATCATTTGGAACCCTCCGTTCCTCTAGAGACTTGCGGTACACGGCTGTTAGAAGGGGGGCAAGTTCTTTCGCGTACTCTGTGTAGAATCGAATTGGTATCCCGTCAGGTCCAGTGGACTTTCCTCTATTGAGTGATTCCAGTTGCTTTTCTATTCCTTGGACACTTATTTCGATGTCAGCCATTTTTTCGTTTGTGCGAGGATTTAGAGAAGGAACTGCAGTGCGGTCTTCCTCTGTGAAACAGCTTTGGAAAAAGGTGTTTAGTATTTCAGCTTTACGCGTGTCATCCTCTGTTTCAATGCCATCATCATCCCGTAGTGTCTGGATATGCTGTTTCGAGCCACTTACTGATTTAACGTAAGACCAGAACTTCCTAGGATTTTCTGTCAAGTCGGTACATAGAATTTTACTTTCGAATTCAATGAACGCTTCACGCATAGCCCTCCTTACGCTAACTTTGACATCGTTTAGCTTCTGTTTGTCTGAGAGGTTTTGGCTGCGTTTAAACTTGGAGTGGAGCTCCCTTTGCTTTCGCAGTAGTTTCCTAACTTTGTTGTTGTACCACGGTGGGTTTTTCCCGTCCCTCACAGTTTTACTCGGCACGTACCTATCTAAAACGCATTTTACGATTGCCTTGAACTTTTTCCATAAACACTCAACATTGTCAGTGTCGGAACAGAAATTTTCGTTTTGATCTGTTAGGTAGTCTGAAATCTGCCTTCTATTACTCTTGCTAAACAGATAAACCTTCCTCCCTTTTTTTATATTCCTATTAACTTCCATATTCAGGGATGCTGCAACGGCCTTATGATCACTGATTCCCTGTTCTGTACATGCAGATTCGAAAAGTTCGGGTCTGTTTGTTATCAGTAGGTCCAATATGTTATCTCCACGAGTCGGTTCTCTGTTTAATTGCTCGAGGTAATTTTCGGATAGTGCACTCAGTATAATGTCACTCGATGCTCTGTCCCTACCACCCGTCCTAAACATCTGAGTGTCCCAGTCTATATCTGGTAAATTGAAATCTCCACCTAAGACTATAACATGCTGAGAAAATTTATGTGAAATGTATTCCAAATTTTCTCTCAGTTGTTCTGCCACTAATGCTGCTGAGTCGGGAGGTCGGTAAAAGGAGCCAACTATTAACCTAGTTCGGTTGTTTAGTGTAACCTCCACCCATAATAATTCACAGGAACTATCCACTTCTACTTCATTACAGGATAAACTACTACTAACAGCGATGAACACTCCACCACCGGTTACATGCAATCTATCCTTTCTAAACACCGTCTGTACCTTTGTAAAAATTTCGGCAGAATTTATCTCTGGCTTAAGCCAGCTTTCTGTACCTATAACGATTTCAGCTTCGGTGCTTTCTATCAGCGCTTGAAGTTCCGGTACTTTACCAACGCAGCTTCGACAGTTGACAATTACAATACCGATTGCTGCTTGGTCCCCGCATGTCCTGACTTTGCCCCGCACCCGTTGAGGCTGTTGCCCTTTCTGTACTTGCCCAAGGCCATCTAACCTAAAAAACCGCCCAGCCCACGCCACACAACCCCTGCTACCCGTGTAGCCGCTTGTTGCGTGTAGTGGACTCCTGACCTATCCAGCGGAACCCGAAACCCCACCACCCTATGGCGCTGTCAGTGTGCCAGCCAGCCAGTCAGCCAGCAGCAGCAGCAGCAGCGGCAGTTTTGGTCCTGCCCACGGTGGCAGCAGCAGCTGCATCATTCCTGCCATCCAGCCAGCCAGCAGTAGCAGACCAGCTGCAGTGTCGGTCTTGCCTGTGGCAGCAGCAGCAGGCGCAGCGTTCCTGCTAGTGTCCTGCCAGCCAGCCACCCAGCCAGCAGCAGCAGCAGTTGCAGTGTCAGCCCAGCCTGCGGCAGCAGCTACAGCTACAAAGCTCCTGCCAGCATTCCTGCCAGCCAGCTAGCCAGCAGCAGCAGCATCTGCTGCAGTGTCGGTCCAGCCCGCGACAGCTGCAGCATTCCTGACAGCGTTCCTGCCAGCCAGCTACCCACCCAGGAGCAGCAGCAGCTGCAGTGTCGGTCCAGCCCATGGCAGCAGCAGCAGCTGCAGCGTTCGTGCCAGCGTTCCTGCCAGCCAGCCAGGCAGCAGCAGCAGCAGTGGCATTGTCAGTCCTACCCGTGGAAGCAGCAGCAGCTGCAGCGTTCCTGCCTGCGTTTTTGCCAGCCAACCAGCCAGCAGCAGTGGCAGTGTCGGTCCAGCCCACAGCAGCAGCAGCAGGTGCAGCGTTCCTGCCAGCGTTCGTGCCAGCCAGCCACCCAGCCAGCAGCAGCAGCAGCGGCAGTGTTGGTCCAGCCGGCGGCAGCAGCAGCAGCTGCAGCGTTCCTGCCAGCGTTTCTGCCAGCCAGCCAGCCAGCAGCAGCAGCAGTGTCAGTGTCGGTCCAGCTCGCAGCAGGCGCAGCGTTCCTGCGAGCGTTTGTGCCAGCCAGCCACCCAGCCAGCAGCAGCAGCAGCTGCAGTGTCAGCCCAGCCTGCGTCAGCAGCGGCAGCTGCGTAGTTCCTGCCAGCATTCCTGCCAGCCTGCTAGCCAGCAGCAGCAGCAGCTGCTGCAGTGTCGGTCCAGCCTACAGCAGCTGCAGCAGCTGCAGCGTTCCTGCCAGCGTTCCTGCCAGTTAGCCACCCAGCCAGCAGCAGCAGCAGCTGCAGTGTCGGTCCAGGCCGTGGCAGCAGCAGCAGCTGCAGCGTTCCTGCCAGCGTTCCTGTCAGCTAGCCACCCAGCCAGCAGCAGCAGCAGCGGCAGTGTTGGTCCACCCGGCGGCAGTAGCAGCAGTTGCAGCGTTCCTGCCAGCCAGCCAGGCAGCAGCAGCAGCAGCAGCGGCATTGTCAGTCCAACCCGCAGAAGCAGCAGCAGCTGCAGCGTTCCTGCCTGCGTTTTTGCCAACCAGCCAGCCAGCAGCAGCAGCAGTAGCGGCAGTGTCGGTCCAGCCGGTGGCAGCAGCAGCAGCTGCAGTGTTCCTGCCAGCGTTCCTGCCACCCAGCCAGCCAGCCTTCCTGCCTGCGCCTACCGCCAACGTCAGCGGCGTGGGGCTTTGGCCCCAGTCAGTGTTCCATCGGCCTTCGTCTGTTTTCGTCCATCCCTTGTTCTCTTCTGTACTTTTCGTCCTCTCCTGTTTCTTTTCCTACTTGTCGTCATGTCAATCCCCACCAGTATTACTACTACCACGAGCACCGCAATAGTTTATGCGTCTCCCTCCACCGCCACTACCACAATTACGAGGTGTGCCCAATCTCCCCCCCCCCCCCCCCACTGATTCCATCCCTCCACTACTCACTCTCCCTTCGCCTTCGCTCTTTGTTGCTCCATCCCCTGCTTCTTCCTCCTGCACCTCCACCTCTGATCCATTCCCTCCCCTCCGTCACCCTGTTACTGCAGCCCACCGGGCCACCACCCATGCCCTGCTCTGGCCCTCACCTTTACCTTCACCGTCATCTTCATCTTCATCATCGTCGTCACCTTCACCCTCCCCATCTCCAGCAGCAGCTCCAGCATCCACACCGAGACCTGCCACTTGCCGCCACCTCCCAGTTTCTCCTGTCCCCCACGCCTCGTCTCACCCTTCCGTCAAATGCCCTAGTGGCACCCCTGCCTCCTCTGCTTCCAAAAAGGCCACGCCCCGTCCTCCCCCCCCCAAGATGCCATTTATGTCTCCCCACCTGGCCCTGCTTCCTCCTCCCCATACTCCTCCTCCTCCTCCCCCCTCCTCCTCCCCCTCCTCCTCTGCCCCCACCTACTACACTCTCCCGTCTTGATCCTTCCCTCCTCAAGGCCCGGAACCTGTCCCTCCTCTCCCGCCAACACTTTCCCAGAGTCCCCATCTCCCTCTTCACTCCCCGAAGGGGACAAAGTGGTAGATATCGAAATAGACGACAGAGGGATTCAGAAACAATTAAAATCGGTCGAAAGAGGAAAGGCCGCTGGACCTGATGGGATACCACTTCGATTTTAAACAGAGTATGCAAAGGAACTTGCACCCATTCTTGCAGCGGTTTATCGTACGTCTCTAGAAGAGCGTAACGTTCCAAAGGATTGGAAAAGGGCACAGGTCATCCCCGTCTTCAAGAATGGACATAGAACAGATGTGCAGAACCATAGACCTATATCTCTATCGTCGATCAGTTGTAGAATTTTAGAACACGAATTATGTTCGAGTATAGTGACTTTTCTGGAGCCAAGAAATCTACTCTGTGGGAATCAGCATGGGTTTCGAAAAAGACGATCATGTGAAACCCAGCTCGCGTTATTCGTCCATGAGACTCAGAGGGCCATAGACGCGGGTTCACAGGTAGATGCCATGTTTTTTGACTTCCGCAATGCGTTCGATACAGTTCCCCACAGTCGTTTAATGAACAAAGTAAGAGCATATAGACCATCAGACCAACTGTGTGACTGGATTGAAGAGTTCCTAGATAACAGAACGCAGCATGTCATTCTCAATGGAGAGAAGTCTTCCGAAGTAAGAGTGATTTCAGGTGTGCCGCAGGGGAGTGTAGCTATTCACAATATACATAAATGACCTTGTGGATGACATCGGAAGTTCACTGTGGCTTTTTGCGGATGATGCTGTGGTATACCGAGAGGTTGTAACAATGGAAAATTGTACTGAAATTCAGGAGGATCTGCAGCGAATTGATGGATGGTGCAGGGAATGGCAATTGAATCACAATGTAGACAAGTGTAATGTGCTGCAAATACATAGAAGGAAACATCCCTTATCATTTAACTACAATTTAGCAGGTCAGCAACTGGAAGTGGTTAATTCCATAAATCATCTGGGAGTACGCATTAGGAGTGATTTAAAATGGAATGATCATATAAAGCTGATCGTCGGTAAAGCAGATGCCAGAATGAGATTCATTGGAAGAATCCTAAGGAAATGCAATTCGAAAAGAAAAGAAGTAGGCTACAGTACGCTTGTTCACCCGCTGTTTGAATACTGCTCAGCAGTGTGGGATCTGTACCAGATAGGGTTGACAGAAGAGATAGAGAAGATCCAACAGAGAGCAGCGCACTTCGCTACAGGATCATTCAGTAATCGCGAAAGTGTTACGGAGATGATAGATAAACTTCATTGGAAGACTCTGCAGGAGAGATGCTCAGTAGCTGGGTACGGGCTTTTGTTGAAGTTTTGTGAACATACCTTCACCGAAGAGTCCAGCAGTATATTGCTCCCTCGTACGTATATCTCGTGAAGAGACCATGAGGATGAAATCAGAGAGATTAGAGCGCACACAGAGGCATACCGACAATCTTTCCCACCCTTCACACAGACGTCCTCTCCCGAATCCCTATTACCTGGTTTGGCCCCAATGCTTCCCCCACCCCTGCTCGTTTCCCGTCCCCCTCTCGCCAACCCCAACTTCGCGTCACCCGCCGACCCTCACCACCGAGATCACTCGGCTTAGTCCGACGATCACAGAGGAGGAGGTGTTGGCGGAGCTCAAGGCGCACCCATCGTTGGAAATACCGGCAGTCCGCCGCATCTTTATCCTGGCTTGCCCCACCCGCCTTATGCCGGTGTACTCGGAGCACGCCCCTTCCATTGACTGTCCCCTGAAGGAGGGTGCCTTCTGCCTTCTTCGACCCCTCCCGTTCCCCTCCTCAATCCCTCTGCTGCCAGAGGTGCCTACACCACAACGCACATACTACATCTGAGTGCCGCAAGGCCCCTGTATGCCCGCACTGTAAACAGGTGCATTTCCTCCGGCAGTGCCCGAACCTACAGTCCCCTCCCTCCTGCAATACCTGTAATCTCCCACATTCCACCTACTCCCAGAAATGTAAGGCCCGACCCCCTCCCTCCTGAACTCACTGTCCCTGTCCGCCCTCTGGACGCCCCCACCTCTCCTGGCAATTCCCTTCATCTCCCCCCACCACTGAGGACATCATCAGGTTCCTCACTATAATCCTCCAAAATATCCACCCTTTCAAGCACCCCCACACCCTCCAGCAGATATCCCTCACCGCCCAATCCATCTTCCACCTCAACATGTATGCCACCTACTTCCATAATCAGGCCCATTTCACCTTCCCCCATCTCGACACCCTCGTTTCATGGCGCGACAGCACCGTATCTTGTTCAATAACATGTGAATGCCTTCCTCCTCAATGAAACCTTTCTTCAGCTCCAACACACTGTACACACTTCGCCCTACCTCCTACACCGATAATCCCCTCCCGATAGCACTTGGTGGAGTAGCCATTGGCCAGTAACGCCAGATCCCTGTTCGGCTCCAACCTCTCCTTCCTGACCACACAGAACACCTGATCCTTAGTCTCTTCTTCCCTGACCTTACCATCATCTGCGCCACCATCTATGTCCGCCCCTATTCCTTTTGACTTTGTCTCCCACATTGACCGTACCTTGTCCTCCTACGTGATCGCTGGCGACGTTAACAGCCATAGTCGTTCCGCCGCCCAGTTACGGCAGTGGCATCGGTTCCTCTCCTCCCTCCAAGGTGACCTTGTCCTCATTCCCCAGCACACCCACTCTGAATCCAACTCCACTCCCGATGTAATCCTATCCTCCCCTAACCTCTTTGGCCACATAGCGGTGGATGTCCTGGACCCAATTCGTAGTGACCATCTCCTTCTCCTCCTCACCATTTCAGACGGTCATCGCCCCCTTACCGACCCTCATGCTGACCCTCCCCCGAAATACGTCCATGATTATTCTCATGCTGACTGGAATGCCTACTAGGATACCCTCTCTACCCAGGTCGATAGCCACCCCTTCACCTACCACCATCCTGATGATATTACCTGTGCTGCCTCCTTTCTCCAGCAGAACTTGTCTGAGGCCTTGGAGGCCCACATCCCTTCTGTAGCCATCCACCTCCACATTCCTACTTTAGCCCCACAGGCCATCCTCCTTCTCTGTGAATCCGGCCGTCTCTACTGTGCCTTCCTTCACACGCGTACCCAGACACACTACGACGCCATCAGCAACTACAACAACACATCAGAAACTTGCTCGCGGCTAAGAAACGCCGGGACTGGTGACAGACATGCATCCGCATTAATGCTACACTTCCTATCAACTCGTCCAAGTACTGGTCAGCCTTCCGCCACCTTACCGGAACTAAGCGCCCTCCCTACTACCCTCTCCTTCATGATGATCAACCCTTCCCTGACAACCTTAGTAAGGCCAACCACTTTGCCTCCAACCTCTCCAATGTCTTTACCATCCCTGACGATCCCCAGTTCGAATACTCCCTCTTCTGGATGACTGTGATTGTTCTGACACCTCTGTCCCACCCCTCGCCCCTGGTTTCCAGTACTTGGACAACATTGCACACACCGTACTCAATGCCCCAATCACTACTAAGGATTTCAACGCTACACTCCGCACAAAACGTAACACCACTCCTTCTCACGATCGTGTCACCTATCGCCACCTTTGTGAAGGTCCTGCCTCCTTCCTCTCCAGTCTGGCCCGGCTCTATAATGTAATCCTGTCCACCGGCTACTACCCCAACCTGTGGAAAACCTCCCCCATCCTGATGTTCCTTAAACCCGACAAACCGCCGTCCACTGTCTTCTCCTACCATCCCATCAGCCTTACCTCGGTCTTCAGCAAGGTCCTGGAAACCATCCTTACCCAATGCATCCACCAGCATCTTGGCCAGCACCGCCTCCTTCCCGTTAACCAGTGTGGCTTTCGACCGTCCTTCTCTACTGATAACCTTCTACTTCACCTCACTCATCTCCTCTCAGAACAGCTTAATTCCCGTCGCTTCGCTATCTTTCTCTCCCTTGACCTCAAACGCGCCTATGACCGTGTGTGGCATTCTGTTCTCCTCTTCAAGCTCCAAACCTTCGCCCTTCCTATTAACTAAGTCCATCTGATTGGGTCCTTTCTTTCCCAACATCCTTTGTACATCACCATCCATAACACGGATTCCTACACCTTCCTCCCCTCCGCCGGTGTACCCCAAGGTTGCATCCTCTCCCCTCTTCTGTACCTTTTGTATATGGCGGACATGCCGCCTTCACCCCCCGTCCACCTTCTCCAGTATGCTGATGACACCATCTTCCTTGCCCTCGCCCCCACCCTGCAGTGCTTCCAACACCTTCTCCAGTCTCATCTTGACCGATTCAATACTTGGTGCAACCAGTGGTTTCTTAAGGTCAATCCTTCTAAAACCCAGGCGATCATTGTAGGTAAAACCACCCCTTCCTTCCGCCTCCTTGACCGTCATGTCACCGTCTATGGCCGTCCTATCGCCCCACCCTTAAGTACCTTGGCGTCACCCTTGACTGTCACTTCTCCTGGACCCCCCCACCTCTGGACAATCCAAGGCAAGGCACGCTCCCGACTCCATCTCCTCAAGCTCCTTTCTGGCCGTACATGGGGTCTGGACCCCTCCACCATCCTCCATACCTATAAATCTCTCATCCGCCCTATCCTCTGCTACGCCCACCCAGCTTGTATCTCCGCCCCTCCTACCTTTTACAAATTCCTTCAGATCCTTGAATGCCATGCTCTTCGCGTCGCCTATCGCATCCGTCTCCCCTCCCCCACGCGGATCCTGTATGACCATAATCCGTTCCCCCAGCTCCTCCTTTTCCTTGAACGAATATGGATCCTCTACATCTCCCGTAAACTCGATCCTCCTCACCTGCTTGTCTCTCCCATCCTCTCCCCGCCCCCGTCTGCTGCCGCTCCTGTATTTCCGCGTCCCACCTGCTCTCCATCACTCTCCATACCCTCTCCCAAGGTGGCTTCCACCAGCACCCCTTCCCTTCCATCTACCCATCCTACCAACTTTGATACTCCATCCCTCTTCCTGTGTTTGTTCCTATGGGCACACTCTCTCCTTGCTCTCCCCCTTCCCTCACTCCTCCCTTTCTCCCCTTCCCCTCCCCCGGGCTTTCCCTACCCCCATACCTTCATTCCTCCCACTATATCCGCTGCCATTGGCATATTTGCTCTCCTTACTCCCTCCCCCACCACCTTCTTCCACTCTTGGCAGGTCCCCAGACTCGCACACGCCAAGTGGAAATTCGCGCGCCAGAGATCATCGCCATCAGTTTCTCGTGTGCGTGTCGTCGTTCACTTGTAGCGTCTAAGTCATCAGCGTTTGTGCGCAGTGCCGACAGTTTTTCGTGTTTTTTCGTCGAGTGTGAACGGCTTCGTGTTTTTCATTTTTGTATCTACAGTTTTTAACCACCAATCTGTCACTTTTCTGTCTTCCTTGTCTCTTTTATTGTAATGCCTGTGGCTGAAGAGCGGATTACATTTGTCCGCTGCCAGCCCACCTTTGTATGAGGTGAAAAATAACAATAAAGAGAAAAAAACGCACATCGGCAGTTCATCGACCGCCAGCAGACTTAGATAGCTGCCGGCCCGGCAGCCCGGCTTGGATCTTCTCGCTGATCTCTGGATTAGGCTTGGTATGTCGGAGAAGTCTCTGGCGGAGACTAGTAGGAAATTATTTCAGTTGTTTCCTATCTTATTCTTGTATGTAGTTGTGATTCGAAGACGGATCACTGTTTTGTGTTGGTGTTATACTTGGAGAATGTGTTTTGGTTAATTGAACAGTCCAATAAATTGTTTCTGACTTTGATCGTTAGTTTCTTCTGCTTACGCAGACATATCATCTTGGACGAGTGTAAAATTTGTCGGGATACTACCGCTGGCACTGTAGTAATGGGCAAACTCGGGTTAACACCAAACTGAATTGGGACAGGAGAAACATCTAATTGGAAAGATAAAGGAATAAAATAACTCCGACTTGCGCAGATTTGGCAGGAATGTTATACCTGTCAATGTAGTAATGAGCGAACTCAGGTTTACGCCAAACCGAATTGGGACGAAAAAGCAACTACGATGTTCTTCAACGCCGTCTCTCTTAACCAACCCAAGATTCGTGGTATCTCAGTCGATGTCTATATATAAATTAGTCACGAGCATAGAGCGTAATTTCTGGTCTCTCGGCTTGAAACTTTGAAGATATACTTGTGTTAACGTCCAGTTTGCGCTCGTTAGTGAACGTATAGACATCTGACTCAGAAACACTAGATCGAAACAAATCGTAACTCAGCGCGGCCCGCGGTGCAACGCGTTCAAATCGAGTTGGTAATAATCCAACCCAAGTTAGCCAGTTTCCTAAACCGAGTCGCCCATAAGCCGGTTAAAACCGAGTTGGCTAGAAAAGTTAAATTAACGTTCAACGCCGTTTGTTGCGTTCAGTCTGCTCGGATTGTAACTTCTCTTAACATACGATAACCAAATGGAGTTGGTAGAAACATTCTTCTAGCGTTCATTTACCTCGATAGCGGCCGTGCAGTTTGCATACCTTTTTGATTTCAATTCTGTTTCTTATATGGAATCGGCGATCCAACTGAAAACACATTTTCTATTGCCTGACATCCAAATCTCTTATGTCAACTCAATATGTTCCCTTGGCTTCGGTTTATTTCCTACAAGATATACACTCAGTATTATTGTAATTCCTGTAAAGTAGCAATTTGCGTGAGTGCAGTCCATAATCGGTGATGTTTTAGCCAATTTACTGCTACAGGTACGAACTATTACTGCACTTTAACCAAAACTTGAATCTTAAGAGTGATATCTCTTTCCACGATCAACGTGATCTCTGAATATAAAAGACGATGTCACCACTGGCTGACTGACTCACTCACAAACTCATCGCCCAGCCCTAACCAAGGACAGAAACTTGATATTTGCAGAGGGTGTTGATCTTACACTGTAGGCGTCTTTTAAGTAGGAATTTTACGAAATTCCGATCCTAAGGGCGTGAGATAGATCAAAGGTTTTTTGGAAAATATGTCGCGGTAAAGGCAGTTTTGAATCTAGACCCAACAAAATCGGGATTTGGTTTCTCAATTAGAAATATAGAAACACATGTTTCAGCATTTAATGAAATTTAGCTCCTGCGGAGGTAAAATAATGGGTAAACGTTTTTCGAATATAAATCATTATTAAAGAACTACTAAAGTATTTTTAAAGGTAGAACTATGAAAACTGATATTTGACTTCTCGGTTAGAAATAAAAAAGTACATGTTTCAGTGTTTTTGAAAATTCAACCTGTAGTGAGCTGTTTCATGAAATATTTAAATATGAATTCATTTTTAAAGCTAAATCTATGAAAACTTGAATTTGACTTTTTCGTTAGAAAGAAAACATCCGTATTTCACTGTTTGTGGAAAATGAATCGCTACGGGGATGGCCGGCCATTGTGGGCGAGCTGTTCTAGGCGCTTCCTCCGGAACCGCGCTGCTGCTACGGTCGCAGGTTCGAATCATGCCTCGGGCATGGATGTGCGTGATGTCCTTAGGTTAGTTAGGTTTAAGTAGTTCTAAGTCTAGGGGCTGATGACCTCAGATGTTAAGTCCCATAGTGCTCAGAGCCATTTGAACCATTTGAACCTACGGGGATGAAAGAGGGGATGTAAATTTTTGTGGAAATATTTAACTATGCAAGCATTATTTAAGATAAATCTACGAAAATTTGTGTTTGGCTGTATGTTACTTATAAAAAAATACACATTTCACTCTTTTTGCATACTCAGCCCGTGAAGTTTCGGGAAGGGAGGAGGTGTAATGTTTTATGAAAATTATCATTGTGAAAGCATTTTTAAAGCTATGTCTATGACAGTTGGCACTTGACTTGCAAGTTACAAACGACAATTCAGCCCCTAAGGGGATGGAATAGGGCCACATGGACCACTGACTCATCATCATCCAACCCAAACCGCTAAGGATAAGAACTTGAAATTTGGAGACGGAGTGTATGTTATACTGTAGGCATCGTTTGATAAGGAATTGTTCTAAATTACACTCATAAGGAGAAGAACTAGGGGATGAAAGGCTTTTTGCAAATATGTTGCTTATTAAGGCAATTTTGATGCTAGAACTATTAAAATTGGTACATGGTTCTCAACCAGAAATAAAAAAAGTGTGTTTCAGAACTTTTGGGAATTCAATCACTAAGGGGGTTGAAAAAGGTGGTGAAAATCTTAAAAAACGTTTCGTTATATTAAAAATTTTTAAACGTTAATCTATGAAAACTGGTATTTCATTTCTCGATTACATGTAAAGAGATATGTGTTAGGGGATGACGATTAAAGGAAAAACCACCGCAAGAACGCAAAGGGGATGATTAACGAAAGCTTTGGATTCCAGCTACCAGAATCACTTTTTGGTCGGAAGTATATTCGGCAAACACCATGCTCCTGTTACCTTATTTAGCGTGAAGAGCTTAGAAGGTGTAGCACTTTGTGAAGAACATGTTAATTTGATTAAAGAAAGACAAAAAAATATGTGCAGAGCATATAGTCTACACGAGTGAAGCAATGGGCGCTGACCTGGTAGTCAATGTTTTCATGTCCAGGATCTTACTTTAACCTCACTACCTCTGTAAAAAGTATGTTTTTAGTACAAGTTAACAACAATTAACGACTTATGTTCTTTACGTTTTTTATGGTGAGTATGAAGTACAACATACTGTGGTAGTGGCCATTATAGAAAATTTGTTGGTATTTCTAAAGTTAATGAATGCCAGACCATAGGCTGATATCTGAATACACTCAAGAGCCACTTTGAATTTCCTGTGACATTTGAACGGTGATCGATCTTAACCCGCTTAAAAACAACACTTGTCAAACGCTTCACGAATTTAGACCAAATGAATCATAATCGGATACTGCACTTCTAAAATTGACAGTGAGTGACATCCTGTTCTGTGGACATCGACTGATACTATTGTCGTTGCACAACAGAGGCAGCACGTCCAATTTGTGTGGCAATTCTTGGAAAGTAGCAGCCTGCCATCATAAGGCCATTCCTTATTAAATTCTAGACATATATGGCGTTCTGGTAGCTTTACCACTACACTGTGTGTTGGCGGACGATGTTGAAACCATTACCAGTACATCTACAGGTGGCATACGTCATCAATGGATCAAAACCGACGTCGTATTTCCACGGGAACATATATTCTTACAGCAGTGTATGTCAAAAAGCAAAACCGCTAACACACGCTGCTGATCAGTGTTACATCCTATAACACCAACAAAACAACTACAGATTGTCTTAATAGATGTCGCAGGAACTTTGCCATCTAGAGGTGGAGTTACATATATGACAACTTTAAAAGATATGTTAAATTGTCGGCTACAAAGTATACTGTAAGGGTTAAATCATTAAAAGAATATTAAACAGTTATGTACCAACTGTAAGAATAGCTGCCGACGAACTATCAGATGACGCTTTAAACTTCACCTGTCTATCGTGGAAAATAATTTTACATGAACATGGCACTAAACAAAAAATAATATATAGTTTTTATTCTGAAGAAAATTCCACTGAACGGTTCTCTCAAGAATTTCAAAATTCGTTAGGGTCTATGCCAAGAGCAACTAAGCAAAATGGGTAGAATATTTGCACGTCCTTGAACAGGTGATAAAGACTTTCTACTGTACAACACATAGTTTATTCGAACTGCACTCGTACGTATGACGAAGGTGAAGAATGAATGGAGAAATTATCTTTCAATTCCACACAGAGAAGAGTGTTCATGGGAAGAGAAGCTAAGAATAGTCTTAGTCTCACTCTCCAACCAGGCACAACTGAGAAAGATCTGTTACTACATATCTGCAAACTGCTATAATATTGGATAGGAGAACTCATTCTGTTAAAACTCACCAAAAAGCTTCACCCCTTCATGTAGGAAAATGTAAATGGCAACTTTTATACATGGGTCTTGGGAAGACAGTAGGATTCCACACAAGGGGAGTTGTTACCTGGCTTATCGTAAAACCAACGAAATTAAATGATTGTATGGTCATCAGGAGCAGAAGAAATATTTGCGTAAATCAATGTCGCTATTTGTATTATATATTATGTTGTATGCTTAAATGTAATTGTTTTTTGTAATTTGTGACTGAAAGCCAATGTTTTCAGTAGAAACTTTAGTACCTTGTTATGAGCTGAAGAAATGTATCATATTAATATTCTCAGTACCTGGCTATTCATTAGAAACAGAAATTTTAAGATGGCAATATCTAGGTAAAATTAGTCCTTACCTACTGATTATATAGGTGAATGAATTACTTGCTAGGCTTTGTACTGCCTAGGGTATTCAAATATTTGTTGGTGTACACAAATTTCTAAATAGTACTTATACAGAAAGTAAAGTACAAGGAACTGTGGCTAAAATGGCTCTGAGCACTATGGGATTTAACTGCTGTGGTCATCAGTCCCCTAGATCTTAGAACTACTTAAACCTAACTAACCTAAGGACATCACACACATCTATGTCCGAAGCAGGATTCGAACCTGTGACCGTAGCGGTCGCGCGGTTCTAGACTGTAGCGCCTAGAACCGCTCGGCCACTCCAGCCGGCACAAGGGACTGTGGTACGAATTTATAAGCTGTTTGAACAGTATACTGTAACACAGAACCTAAGTGTTGTAATGATCAGTGATGTATCTACTTTGACCTATTACCTGAATATCAAGATTCTCTGCTTCTGATTACCAGATAATAATTATAGTCCAGTTTTCCCCTGGAGGATGAGCATAATGTTCAGAAGAGAAAACGAGGACATTAATATGTTCATATGAGTTAGCTCTTCATATTGTGGAAAGTCTTCTGTGTTAGCAGTAGCACTTAGTAGAATAGCTGAATAGCTTATAAATCTTCTCCCAGTACTTCTGGATCGAGTAAAAAATGGACTTTGTACAGAAAAATGGTATTTTGACTGCAGCCCTTTTCTAAATATTATGCTTTCATGTTACTATAAGGTAGCCTTAACTATTTTTTATTGTGAACACTTGTGCTCCATGAGGAGGAAACAAAAGCATGGGCAACAAATAATAGACTAATGGACTGTGATTAGTGTAACTCAGTTTCTCAGGAAGGGTTATTGTGTTAGTGAGTCTGTAACGAGAATATGGTGCAGTGCTGAACACGTACTGAGAAAAATTATGGCACAGTCAAGCTAGCGCTGTGTAAATGTTAGTTAATATGAAACTCAAAACTTAAGTGAAGGAGCATGCTCTACGATAGTTTTGCACTTACTGGGGATGAACTGAGAAAGAGGCCATCCGCTTCTAGGGTAGTGCATATCGTGATAGTACGGAAGTGTAAGACGTGATGCCTGTTCGCACACTTCAAAAACACTCACACTAAATAACTCACAGTTTCGACGTCCAAGAGTCTTAGGTGTACTGGAGTGTTCCAGTCGTTCTGTGGGCTGGATGCCAATACTGCTTCCAGCTGCAAATTCTCGGCTCTCCGTCATTATTAAATTGTACTATGTGTTGAAAAAACAATGGAACGTGCCCAGCAGACACAATCACCATGTACATGTTGTGGATATTAATTGCAGAAATGATATGAGCGCTATGAACTTGTTTATCACAAACTTAAGTATCGTTGTTTAGAATATTGTGTATTGGACAATGAGTGAATCTTTAGAAATGAAACATGAAAAAAGTCACGTATGGTAAACTCAGATTGACCTAGTACATTAAAGATATGTTTTATTCGTTATATTTCAGTAAGTACATTTACTCGTGTCCTAATAAGAATTTCTTTTATAAGTGTATAGGCTTCCGCCGCCAAAGTGAATTGACATAAAATGTTTCTGAGTATTGTACCGCATCACAAAGTGAAAAGTGTAACGGAGAAACCAATACTTCGACCACAGTTACAATGGGCTTGTTCTGGTTTATACTTAGAAGAACGTCACTGTACTCGTCGAAAAGGTGGATTCTGCAGTATAGTTTTTTACAATACGATGCGGTGCAGTATATTAAGTGTGACAACTATTGTAATTGGCAACTCGCCTTTTTGAAGAACTGTCACTATCAAGTTATTAATGTGCAAAATGTACCATGTTATTTCACTCCTGCTGAATATAATCACTTCTGTGAATTGTGAAATCAACGTCTGAAGGGCCGTCATAGGGTTCTCAGGTTTTCTGTCGACTATGTCCAGGTGGAGAGGCAAATATTTGTCAATAGTCTTGGACTCAGTTAAACACGATGTAGTCCACATTAGGTCATGGCAGTTAATGTTTTAATACTGAAGTGCTAAACAATATGTAATAATTTTGAATGCGATAGAGTTGCGACGATTTTTTGAAAAATTTACTGATGGCTTCAGCTGCCATTCTCTTTGTATGTGTCCAATGTATAATCTTTCTGTTTCAGATACTTGTAGAAATTAAATGAAATAAAGAGAATGGCAGCTGAACGCATCACGAAACCATTCAGAAATATGTAATGATTATTCTGTCTAACCAAATATCCTAGTAAGAAGTTCACATCATCTAAATTAATTGTGTAATACTATTCACCAAACATTTTAAATTCTTATTGATAAACCAACCGATTAAGTGTAAGTACGTGAAAGTGTTATGTACAGACGCTGTATTTAAAAACCAGTCCTTGAATAATGTAGCTGAATGGCTTCGTTGACATTGTTAAGAAACTTTGTCATAGCCATTCAATAGCACATAGTAACAAATTAACCTCTCAAAAATCAGAGATAGTCTCGTGGTCTTCACTGTTCTTTTCACTGAAGAATCAGAATCTGCTAGTTCAAACTTTTGAGCTTAAATTATTATAAGTAAATGTCAGGTAGTAAGAAAATCTCTAACCCAGCTGGGATTCGAACTCGGGCCCTTAGGGTGGATATCCTGCCGCTCTGACCACTCAGCTACCCGGGGCGGACACTTTTTAATATAATTAATGATTTAGAACAAATAATCAAAATATTCTACAGTTCAAATCAGTATGCACATTAATCACAAGTGTATACCATAAGCCCCGTAAACACGACGCCGATAGCGGCGTGACTCTTACATCGTAGGTTATATCGGGAGCTCTTCTTACAAGGTGAGCTGACTGTCAGGCAGCTGATTTCTGACGCAATTCCTGCGACCTTACACATGCGTGCCGAAAGCCAAGTGTCACGAGACGGTCTGCTTTACCGCTCTTGAAGGCTCGCTCAGCTCCTCCCACCACCTATCGCAGAGGCAGAACATGCGTGACGGCAGTAATCTCTCTGAAATAGAGACCGATTCACTTAAATCTTGCATAATGTACAGATATGCTCTCTGGCATAATAATAAACTTAGTTAAGGAGATGTGTTCCTCATTAAAATCTTTCGGGTTTCCAGCTGAGTAAAATGGTTTAAAATCCACTAGCTATCGGCCGGATGCTCCTCGGCTATTATCAAGTGGTAGTTTCATTTGTTAGAAAAGGTTCCAATATCCTCTGCTAATAAAATGTAAAAACTTTTTCATACTCCAGCAGTTCAATAATGTTGGGAAGCCACTGATATGGTGATGTGTCTGTTACGCCCCATCCGCACGAAACCTGGGGCTGGTTTCAGGGTGTTGCCTGCCTTCACGCTGTATCACCAGACTGCAACATGCTGTGTCACGGAACCATAGCATGGGTCGTGGTGACACTGCCTCAGACACTTGCTGACACACGTGAACTTTGGAGAATTTTGATCTCTTGACCCACGCTGGCACAACCAAAGCCTTGGAGGAAACATAATGTACCGTGAAGTAGCTATTTAACGGTACAATTTCTTTCAGACACACACATTCTACATACCTACGTGATTAGTCGTTTTGTTGCCATTTCGCACAATGAATTTAGAAATTCTGATCGAATGTTAGCGAACGGCCTTGCCGCAGTGGTAACACCGGTTCCCGTCGGATCACCGAAATTAAGCGCTGTCTGGCTGGACTAGCACTCGGATGGGTGACCATCCGCTCTGCAGAGCGCTGTTGGCAAGCGGGGTACACTCTGCCCTTGTGAGGCCAACTGAGGAGCTACTTGATTGAGAAGTGGCGGCTCCGGTCTCCGAAACTGACATACGGCATACGGCCGGGAGAGCGGTGTGCTGACCACATGCCCCTCCATAGCCGCTACCAGTGACGCCTGTGGGCTAGGGATGAAACGGCGGCCGGTTGGCACCTTTGGGCCTCCATGGCCTGTTCCGGAGAAGCTTAGTTTAGTTTTTAGATGGAATCCCTTCTGCCTTGTTCGATCTTAACACTTCTACGCTATGTTATACTAGATATTGAGTTTTACACACTTGGGAATTTAGAACTGGCTATTTTTCACCTTTACTGAAATACTACTGGCGATGTAAAGTGAAAATAGGACAGACTTTTCCATTCAGCAATTAAGAATCACTTTTTTACTTAGCATTTTGTGAGTCTCTACCTCTTCATCGTAGTGCAGCAGGAAATACTCCTGTTTTGATTTGTCTTATTACTAGGCACGTATTCCATTGGACGCATTTCCAGTGTGGCTACTTGCCTAATTCGGTATTACCAAGCCGTCAATGAAATGTCTACGTTGAAAAATGAAATAGGGTTTCAAAATTTGGGGACAGGTTTCTTAAACCAACACAAAGAAAAAATATGTCTAGTAAACATGGTTTCTAAAATGCATACCTATACAGTTATAAGCAGTTTTTCATCATCGATATTGTGAAACACCTCTCTTTTATTGCAATCTCCTTGCCTTCCATGTAATGGAAAGAGGCGCTATAGATCATAACAAGAAATAATACCCCGTAAACATGGGCTCTAATGTGCATGCCATAAGAAGAGCTACGAGCAGTTGTTCAGTAGAGGAGATGTGTCTCGCAGCAACGAAGATGAACAGCTGCTCATAGCTCCTGAGGTATGCACTTCAGAGCCCATGTTTCCGGGACACGTTTTTCTTATTTTGGTCTGTACTACCTCCTCCCACAGTATTGAGAGCAAAGAGCTTGGAGTAGAAAAGAAGTCTTTCACAGTATCGACGAAACACAAGTTCTCATAGCTCTTAGTTCTAATGGTTCAAATGGCTCTGAGAACTATGAGACTTAACTTCTGAGGTCATCAGTCCCCTAGAACTTAGAACTACTTGAACCTAACTAAACTAAGGAGATCACAGACATCCATGCCCGAGGCAGGATTCGAACCTGCGACCGTAGCGGTCACGCGGTTCCAGACTGTAGCGCCTAGAACCGCTCGGCCACCAAGGCCGGCCATAGCTCTTACAATATACATCTTAGATTCCATGTTTACTGGGTATTTTTTGTTGCTATGGTGTAAGAACCTGATCACAAAATTCTAAAACGTCATTCAGAAACATCGTGTACGAGAAACCCAGCAAACACCGCATGTCTAGACGCTAAGACTTGCTGTGACTTTTGCAGCAGTGCATCCACAGGAAACTGATTTTTTCGACTGTGATTTGGCTGTACTAGTCTGCTTGCGAGACGCTCCGCTAAATCAGACCGGGTGACCCTTCTGGAAAAATGGACATATCGGTCGTGATGGAGACGTCTGTGGATGCTGAATTTCTCATTAAAATAGTTAACTGTCTGACGCAGTCACAGGAAATTACAAAATGGGATCTAACATTTTCTGTAGTCACCAGCCACCTTAGGAGGCATAAGTTCACTCAAAAGCGTATTAACATATCGGGATAACGACATTGTCCGTCCAGCGAGCATGTCAATGAACTACTGCCTCCTCTTAGCAGGTGTAGAAGTATCAACAGGAATTTACCTATGGTTGGTGCTAGCCATCAGTGTAGAGTCCGTGAGACCGCGTCTGCAGCGCCATCTGCTTCCTGTAACGCCTAACGACGAATGCCAACACGCAGTAACCCAAGTTCCATAAACAGCTACCTGTTTCAAAGCCGTAAACATGTCGAGCTTTGTATCTATGAACTACCATTTGCTGACAGCCCTGATTTTCTGTTATGACTTGACGAAAACTGCTGTAGAGTCGAATCGAATGCTTGTCGAAGCTTTCGGCCAACATGCTCTTTAGAAAACACAGTGTTTCGAATGTTTCAAAAAATTAAAAAGTTTTGATTTTGACGTGAGTAACGACGACCGCGGTAAACCATCGAAAAGTTCCAAGACGACGAATTGCAGGCCTTATTGGATGAAGACAATACTCAGACTCAACAGGAACTTTCGAAACAATTGAATGTGACGTAGGAAGCCATTTCTTATTGGTTGAAAACTATGGGAAAGGTGGAGAAATAGGGTAATTGGGTTCCGAATGAGCTGAATGAAAGACAGCAAACAAATTGAAAGACCACTTGTGAAATTCTGCTCGCAAGATACAAAAGAAAGTCGTTTCTCCATCGGATAATGACAGGTTATGGAAAATAGATGTATTTTGAGAGTTCTAAGCGTTGTATATCACGGATGAATCCAGGGAAACCGTCGACATCCACTGCAAGAGCAAATTGCTTTCGAAAGAAGACAATGCTCTGTGTTTGGAGGGATCAGAAGGGTGTCATCTTTTATGAGCTGCTAAAATCTAGTGAAACCGTTAACCCTGATCGCTACCTATAGCAAATTATCGATATAAATCGAGCATTGCGTGAAAAACGTCGGGACTATGGAAATGACAACACGAAGTCATATTCATCCTTGAAAACGCCCCATCGCACACAGCAAAACGGGTCAGGAAAACGATCGAGGTGCTCATTTGGGAAATACTAGGGCATGCTGCTTATTCTGCAAACTTGGCCACGTCCCATTATCATCTATTTGCATCACCGGAACACGGTCTCGCTGAACAACGCTTCTGTCCGTATGAAAATGTAGAAAAATGGCTAGTTGACTGGTTTGCTTCGAAAGAGGAACTGTGTTTCTCGGGTGGTACTCATAGGCTGCCGGAGAAATGGGACAAATGTATAAATAGCAAAGGATATTATTTTGAATAAAATATTGTTTATCAGTTTCAAACAACAGACGTGTAATTATTGCAACTAAATTCCGGTTTCATACTTCTACACCTGGTACGAGCTGAATTGATCCGGTGCCTGCGGAAATTGGTACAATTACCTTTTTCGATATTTTATCTGTTTGCACTGGACAATAAGATGATTTGAAAAGGGTTATATCCTGGCCAGCCACGATGTGGTATTGACGCAGTTCACAACGCTCTAGGCAAATACGGGGATTCTCCATTTCCAAATAGAAAACACGATGCACAATCTGTCAAAATACCGGTGCACACAGGTGTAGTTTCATGTACAGGACGTTTCAAGGCACCTATAGTAGGCCATTAATAGATGTAGCGAGGCCTTGGTATAAAAGGCATTCAAATGACAACTAGATAGATTGAAAAAAATAAGTAAACCGTTTATTATTTCAAAAGTAATCGCCAAAACTGTTAATGGTTCAAATGTCTCTGAGCACTATGGGACTTAACAACTCAGGTCATCAGTCCCCTAGAACTGAGAACTACTTAAACCTAACTAACCTAAGGCCATCACACACATCCATGCCCGAGGCAGGATTCGAACCTGCGGCCGTAGCGGTCGCGCGGTTCCAGACTGAAGCGCCTAGAACCGCTCGGCCACCGGCGGCCGGCAAAACTGTTAACATATTTATCCCGTTGTAGCACAAGACGCCTTTATGGAAAAATGTTTATGGATGTCTACGGAATCGTGATTGTACCCAGGTCCAAACCACTTCGTCCGAAGCCAATCGATGGCTACAGTTGTCTTTCTTCAAGCCTCCAAAAATGTGAATATCGTACGGGTGAGGGAGTGGAACCTTCAGGTGGACGTGTGAGGGTTTGCCAGCGAAACACGTGAGCGTGATCGGAGCATCGAACACTCCAGATCCGGGGCAGTCATGACGATATTTTGTCTTTGACTGCAACGGCCCGCTGCTCACAGACTTCCTGGAACACGGCAGCGCAGCGCTACGTGGGCACTTTGAATAAACTGAACTGCGCTGTCAAGTCACAACATCCTTGACAATTTTGTTCCAACTACGCTGCAGAAGTTTCGGTGGAAAGCCTTTACACCTCCTCCATATGGTCGTTATCTCTCTCCAAGCGGTTTGTATGTTTTTAGGGCCCAGAAAGGAGATACTTATGCTCGTCTATATGCTTCGGACGAAGGTATGCACGTCTGGGTGTAATCATGGTTCCATAATAAACCGCAAACATTTTCCTATGAAGGTATTGACCGTCTTTTCTCACAGTTTGGCAAATGTATTAACAGTTGCGGGGATTACTTTTAAATTAATGAACAGTATACTCACTTTTTTCAGTGCGTGCGCCTTATAGACAAAGTTTTGATAAGGAATCCGTGTCCGGAAACGCACCACCTGGATATAAAATAAATTTAAAGATTGAGTCACTTCAAATGTTCCTTACCACGGTACGCAGAAGAACTATGAGTAGAGAATGGGGATCAGTCTCGTTTGTGGTTATGCCATTGGGCTACACTCAGGAAGCGATCCATGTCAGACACAGTGAATGCAAGTGAAACATCGTTTAACACGATTGCAAAGTACGCAATCTCACGCTCCACAGCACCTGCATGGTGATATTCTATTTGCGCGATGACCAGTACGTTGTGTTCCGTTGACACCCACACATTAGCAGCACCGTTTGTAACGGTGCCAAGAGCGTAGGTACTAGACCAACAAAGAGTAGTTTGTTTGAAAGAGAGTAAATTCAGTCTGAGTAGTGATTCTGGACGTATCGTCATATTGCGAGACATGGGGACAAGTGATAAATCCAGGAACATTGTTGAACATTATCGGTTTAGTGCTCCAGTTGATATGGTACGGGGAGACACTGTGTTACATGGGTGTAGTGACCTTAAAATCCTTGCACACGGTACATACACCATCCGTTCACTATGTACATCTTTTCAGGGATGCAATTCTGCTCAGACTTGGGTGATAATGTGCGACCACATCGAACAGCTCACACGGAGGAGCTCTTGGAAAGGTAGGATATTCGCCGACTCGTTCTTCTGATTTAAATCCAATAAACATACTGTAGCACGTCCACATGCGCCTACAACAAACTAACAGGTGTCAATCACAGCAAAATGCGTCGTTCACACGCCAAGATTGACATAGAAGTATTTTGAAAGTAATTTGAAGAAACCAAGGCATGTTTTCACCCCAAGAACAAACGGTCTTAAATCGTGGTACTATCGTTATGGTCATAACATTGAAGGCACTTCATCTTCCCAGAAAACGTGATAATTCAATTCAAGTTATTGTAAGCCGTTAATTTAAAAGTATAAAGTTACTTATCATTCAGATAATTTCGAAATTCGGACTGGATAAATACCAGGTAGTTCGTCACTGTTTAGCAAACGAACGCAATTCAAGTTGGTTGTAAGATTCATTGAATAACTTCGTGGAACCTTGTAAAGCACGATATTGTGTCACGGTAAAGACTACAGTCATTTGCTTTTTTCAGCAGATATTATTCAGCCAATAAAATTGCTATTACTAAATCTTGTTACTGGTTTCGGTTATCAAAGCAACCATCAACTATCAGGGCGTTCTTCTTGTGTTGTATTACTTGTGCATTTGAGGGGACCCATCAGTCGCTAACAGTAGGGCAGCACGTAACTGATAGTCTATTCAATATTTCAATAGTACATAAAGTGAATTTGTAGACCAGCACGTCAAAAGACCCCTATTAATTTACACATACATTGTGGAGAGATCGAACTATTCCTGCAGTTTGTCCAAAAGTTTTGAACGTCCTCTAAGGAATGAACAAGAACCATCTTTACATTTGAATATCTAAATAGCCGCAATAATTTTACCACCACTGTATCTTTTTAATGTCATACGTGGTTCAGAGTCTGGTGTTGCTGTGATTTCAACGAATTCCTTGAAGGTTTCACCTGTATTGACTTTTTTATACACGTATTCTGCAAACAGAAGCTATTTCATTAGAGATTCTCTTCCTTAGCTGTATTTAGAGTGTTATATTTTCCATTTTCGATCATAACAAATATTTCAGCACTTTGCCCTGTCTATTAAATAGCCTATACCGTGCTGAGATCTGTCTCGTCGATATTGTATATCCATCCACGAGATAAATATTAGTTTATATATGTGCGCTGTTTGTTCTTTATGACATGCCCGAAACAACTTTTCTTGATCCTGTAGGTGTACATATACGTGATGAAATGTCATTGGTACTCTAACAAAGGCCACACTTGGACTTTGAAATAAATTCAGTGGCGACAAGCGTAAATTTGTTCCAGACCAGGACTTGAACCCGCATTTCCCATTTTACGCAAGTAGTCGCATTTATCACTTCAAATATCCAACCATGCTTCCCGTGTAACCCAAATACTCAACCAGTCGAAAACTACATAAGTAGCGTCCCCGTCCACCATATTTATTTCTCAAAGCCTCACATCTATTTCCTCAAGCGTCCTGAAGAAAGAGTCCATCCACGCGAAAATAATCTCAGAGGCCGTCAAGGTGTATATATTTATATTCATGTGGCATCTGCTCTTTGGATCAGGTCTGTGTACGCGCCATGGCCATTAACACATTTTCAAGCGAAAAAACTCTCTATGCTGAACTCTTGTGTGGATTACTGTGACGCTGTGAGCGATGAGTGGGGACAGGGGTACTACGTGATTAGTGTAAAACTGTTTAGGAATTTCAGATAGTTGAGGTGATTAATGTGATCTCTTATATAAAGCAGCAAATCAGGGTTCGATTCCGAGTAAAGCAGAGATTTTCATTTACCGTTATTGAATTCACTTCAATACCCGATTGCGGCGTTTTCAAAATTTCTGTTTCGTTTCATTACACGTATTAGTCTCAAAAATAAAATTTTCTCTATGCACTGGTGTGTATGCTGATTGCATATTTAAACTGTGTCCCACACCAAAACTCGAACTCTGGACCTTTGCCTATCGCGTGCATGTGCTCTACTGTCTGAGCAACCCAAGCACGACTCCTGACCCGTCCTCACAGCTTTGCTTTTGGCAGTACCTCGCCTCCTTTCTGCTGCTTGTCCGAGAAAGGAAAAGGTCCTGAGTTCGAGTCTCAGTCAGGGACACAATTTTAATAGTCTCTAGCTTCTAAGGACAAATTTGATCTCGAGCATCAATAACGCCTAGATCTTCACTGCCGTGGACACTATTTCAAGACATTAATCAATCATAAACACTGAGTTTATCATTATGTAATAATGTGATGTTATATTACTACAAAAGCATTTTTACCATCTTTCAGCAACAGCTTTAGTATCACACCGTCAAATTTCTCTTGAACTTATGATATTTGTGCATAGTACGTTTTTTTCTTTCACAGTTGACTGCAAACTTTTTTATGGAAATCTTCTATACGTTCTATTTATTTCTGCGGGGCTAAAATGTTCCATATCACATGCAGTAGTATTAATTTCTTGTCAATTTAACACGAAAAAACAAATTCGCACAGTATCTACGAGTTACAAATGCAGTCTATTTCATAAATTTCGTATCTGAGTTGCTAATATCTTCCTCAAAACTGTAGCTTATTGCCGAACTATACGGACAATGTGCTATTATCTATATCATTATTCGTATACAGAGTTCTGTCCGAACATTTCTACCGTCAGATTAAGTAACAGTTACAAGTAATACAACTATAGTTTTATGTTGTTTGCACATTTATTCCGTCTAGAAACAGTAAATGAGTTGTAGCCAAAATTCTTAGTTCCACAGTAACTAAAACAATCCCATTTGCTAAATCAGTTTCTCCCAAATATCAAGGGTCTGTTACAGCTTTATCTTATTTAAAACAACAGGGACTGATAGACTCTCTCGCTTGTTTGGTTATGTTGTCCACTGGGGTGAGAAGGAAACATTAGACTGTACCATACATTGACAAACACATGCATATAAAAATCTACATTCCCTACGCTAACCAAGTCTAATCAGCAGTAATATGATAATAAGAGTTTTTAATTACCAACGACGTTCAATCAGTGTCTCTCATTTTGAACCTCCAAAATTAAAATGAATCATATGTTGATTCTCATCTGATGTACTCTTCAGCTACTGTCATCAGTGTTAGATGCTCCTGCAGGATAAAATGTGACGTTGTGAACAGACAAGGCCCATATACATGGCTTCTATATATGATTCACTCGTTCTCAATGCTCTATAGTTTCCCAAATATTACATGCACATATATGAAAGTGCATGAATACAACCGTAGACGCACAAAGTTTGCAGTCTGAGGTCTACGAATAATTCAAGATGGTGACAAGTGGTGGTAACAGACTATGTGACATGTGCAACAAATTAAAAAAAACACACAAACATAACTGTGATTTGTGGACTATAGTGTGGGAACCTTCATCACAGCGCTTGTGTTGGTCTTAATAACAGTGAAGTTCGTTTGCTAAATAGTTCAGTAGAGCGAATTAAGCTTTGCTGGTATGCATGTGAGGCTAAGTTGCAGACCAAACTGTGGGAAGTTGCTCTGCAGTAAATATCAAGAGTCTGTAAGTGGAACCTGGCATATTAACAGCGGAATACTGAGGGGGTGACGATATAAAAAGGTACAGTGAGTTCAAAAGTTCTGATATCTAATGTAAATAACCAGAGAAATCATTTGAGATTAATAGATTCAGAGGTCATCCTCAGTTCATACAGAGTTGGCGGAGTTGGTGAAGGCGGAAAGCCTCGCTCGCGGGGTGGAATCTAACTATTTGTAGTATCGTTCCCAGAACCGATCGCGGTCCTCTAGTTTGGAGCCGAGTGGAAGGCTTAAACCAGAGGCTCAGACTATTCTGCAGAGATCTGGGGTGCAAATTTCTCGACCTACGCTATCGGGTGGAGACATGTAGGGTCCCCCTGAATAGGTCAGGCGTGCACTACATGCAGGAAGTGGCTACAAGGGTAGCGGAGTACGTGTGGAGTGCACATATGGGTTTTTTAGGTTACAGAATTCCCTCCCTAGCCCCTACAAGACACCTCCTGAGACGCGACAAGGTAGTAGTAGGCAAAACGCAACAGTAAATAACAATATTATTGTGGTAATAGTAAACTGCAGGAGCGTCTATACAAAGGACCCAGAATTGCTCTCATTACTGCACAATGCCCTCATAGTATGAGGGACGGAAAGTTGGCTGAAACCAGATGTAAACAGTAATGAATTTCTAAACTCAGATTGGAATGTATACCGCAGAGACAGGCTGGACAGTGATTGGGGAGGTGTGTTTATAGCGATAAAAAGTGCGATAGTATCGAAGGAAATTGACGGAGATTCGAAATGTGAAATACACTACTGGAAATTGAAATAAGAACACCGTGAATTCATTGTCCCAGGAAGGGGAAACTTTATTGACACATTCCTGGGGTCAGATACATCACATGATCACACTGACAGAACCACAGGCACATAGACACAGGCAACAGAGCATGCACAATGTCGGCACTAGTACAGTGTATATCCACCTTTCGCAGCAATGCAGGCTGCTATTCTCCCATGGAGACGATCGTAGAGATGCTGGATGTAGTCCTGTGGAACGGCTTGCCATGCCATTTCCACCTGGCGCCTCAGTTGGACCAGCGTTCGTGCTGGACGTGCAGACCGCGTGAGACGACGCTTCATCCAGTCCCAAACATGCTCAATGGGGGACAGATCCGGAGATCTTGCTGGCCAGGGTAGTTGACTTACACCTTCTAGAGCACGTTGGGTGGCACGGGATACATGCGGACGTGCATTGTCCTGTTGGAACAGCAAGTTCCCTTGCCGGTCTAGGAATGGTAGAACGATGGGTTCGATGACGGTTTGGATGTACCGTGCACTATTCAGTGTCCCCTCGACGATCACCAGTGGTGTACGGCCAGTGTAGGAGATCGCTCCCCACACCATGATGCCGGGTGTTGGCCCTGTGTGCCTCGGTCGTATGCAGTCCTGATTGTGGCGCTCACCTGCACGGCGCCAAACACGCATACGACCATCATTGGCACCAAGGCAGAAGCGACTCTCATCGCTGAAGACGACACGTCTCCATTCGTCCCTCCATTCACGCCTGTCGCGACACCACTGGAGGCGGGCTGCACGATGTTGGGGCGTGAGCGGAAGACGGCCTAACGGTGTGCGGGACCGTAGCCCAGCTTCATGGAGACGGTTGCGAATGGTCCTCGCCGATACCCCAGGAGCAACAGTGTCCCTAATTTGCTGGGAAGTGGCGGTGCGGTCCCCTACGGCACTGCGTAGGATCCTACGGTCTTGGCGTGCATCCGTGCGTCGCTGCGGTCCGGTCCCCGGTCGACGGGCACGTGCACCTTCCGCCGACCACTGGCGACATTATCGATGTACTGTGGAGACCTCACGCCCCACGTGTTGAGCAATTCGGCGGTACGTCCACCCGGCCTCCCGCATGCCCACTATACGCCCTCGCTCAAAGTCCGTCAACTGCACATACGGTTCACGTCCACGCTGTCGCGGCATGCTACAAGTGTTAAAGACTGCGATGGAGCTCCGTATGCCACGGCAAACTGGCTGACACTGACGGCGGCGGTGCACAAATGCTGCGCAGCTAGCGCCATTCGACGGCCAACACCGCGGTTCCTGGTGTGTCCGCTGTGCCGTGCGTGTGATCATTGCTTGTACAGCCCTCTCGCAGAGTCCGGAGCAAGTATGGTGGGTCTGACACACCGGTGTCAATGTGTTCTTTTTTCCATTTCCAGGAGTGTAATTTGGGTGAAGGTCACGGTTAAAGCAGGCTCAATCATGGTAACTGGATGTCTCTATAGGCCCCCTGGCTCAGCAGCTGTTGTGGCAGAGCATCTGAAGGAAAATTTGGAAAATAGTTCTAGTAGATTTCCCGACCATGCTATAGTTCTGGTTGGAGATTTTAATTTACCAGATATAGACTGGAAGACTCGAACGTTTATAACTGGTGGCAGGGACAAAGAATCCAGTGAAATTTTTTTCAGTGCATTACCTGAAAACTACCTTGAGCAGTTAAACAGAGAAACGACTTGTGGCGATAACATATTAGACCTTCAGGTGACAAACAGACCCGAACTATTTGAAACAGTTACCGCAGAACAGGGAATCAGTGATCATAAAGCGGTTACTGCATCGATGATTTCAGCCATAAAGAGAAATATTGAAAAAGGTAGGAAGATATATCTGTTTAGCAAAAGTGACAAAAAGCAGATTTGAGAGTACTTGACGGATCAACACAAAAGTTTTATCTCAAGTACAGATAGTGTTGAGGATCAGTGGACAAAGTTCAAAACCATCGTACAATATCCATTAGATAAGTATGTGCGAAGCAACATGGTAAGAGATGGAAAAGAACCACCGTGGTACAACAAAAAATGGCTCTGAGCACTATGCGACTTAACTTCTGAGGTCATCAGTCGCCTAGAACTTAGAACTAATTAAACCTAACTAACCTAAGGACATCACACACACCCATGCCCGAGGCACGATTCGAACCTGCGACCGTAGCGGTCACGCGGTTCCAGACTGAAGCGCCTTTAACCGCACGGCCACACCGGCCGGCTGTGGTACAACAAACGAGTTAGAAAACTGCTACGGAAGCAAAGGGAACTTCACAGCAAACATAAACCTAGCCAAAGCCTTGCAGACAAAGAAAAATTGCACGAAGCGAAATGTAGTGTGAGGAGGGCTACGCGAGAGGCGTTCAATGAATTCGAAAGTAAAGTTCTATGTACTGACTTGGCAGAAAATCCTAAGAAATTTTAGTCTTATGTCAAAGCGGTAGGTGGGTCAAAACAAAATGTCCAAACACTCCGTGACCAAAATGGTACTGAAACAGAGGATGACAGACTAAAGACCGAAATACTAAATGTCTTTTTCCAAAGCTGTTTCACGGAGAAAGACTGCACTGTAGTTCCTTCTCTAGATTATCGCACAGATGACAGACATCGAAATAGACGACAGAGGAATAGAAAAACAATTACAAAGTACGCGAAAGAATTTGTCACCCCCCCCCCCCCTCCCCCTCTTGCGGCGGTGTACCGTAGGTCTCTAGAAGAGGGTAGCGTTCCAAAAGATTGGAAAAGGGCACAGGTCATCCCCGTATTCAAGAAGGGACGTCGAACAGATGTGCAGAACTGTAGACCTATATCTCTAACGTCGATCAGTTGTAGAATTTAGGAACCCATATTATGTTAAAGTATAATGACTTTTCTGGAGACTAGAAATCTACTTTGTAGGAATCAGCATGGGTTTCGAAAAAGACGATCATGTGAAACCCAGCTCGCACTATTCGTCCACGAGACTCAAAGTGCCATAGACACGGGTTCCCAGGTAGATGTCGTGTTTCTTGACTTCAGCAAGGCGTTCGATACAGTTCCCCACAGTTGTTTAATGAACAGATTAAGAGCATATGTACTATCAGACCAATTGTGTGATTGGATTGAAGAGTTCCTAGATAACAGAACGCAGCATGTCATTCTCAATGGAGACAATTCTTCCGAAGTAAGACTGATTTCATGTGTAGGACCGTTGCTATTCACAATATACATAAACAACCTTGTGGATAACATTGGAAGTTCATGGAGGCTTTTTGAGGGTGATACTGCAGTATATCGAGAGGTTGTAACAATGGAAAATTGTACTGAAATGCAGGAGGACCTGCAACGAATTGGCGCATGGTGCAGGGAATGGCAATTGAATCTCAATGTAGACAAGTGTAATGTGCTGCGAATACATAGAAAGAGAGATCTCTTTATCATTTATCTACAATTTAGCAAGTCAGCAACTAGAAGCTGTTAATTCCATAAATTACCTGAGAGTAGGCATTAGGAGTGATTTAAAATGGAAAGACCACATAAAATTAATCGTCGGTAAAGCAGATGCCAGACTGAGATTCATTGGAAGAATCGTAAGGAAATGCAGTCCGAAAACAAAGGAAGTAGGCTACAGTACACTTGCTCTCACACTGCTTGAATACTGCTGACTGGTGTGGGATCCGTACCAGATAGGGTTATAGAAGAGATAGAGAATACCCAATGGAGAGCAGCGCGCTTCGTTACAGGATCATTTAGTAATTGTGAAGGCGTTATGGAGATGATAGATAAACTCCAGTGGAAGACTCTGCAAGAGAGACGCTCAGTAGCTCGGTACGGGCTTTTGTTGAAGTTTCGAGAACATACCTTCACCGAGGAGTGAGGCAGTATATTGCTCCCTCCTACGTATATTTCGCAGAGACCATGAGGATAAAATCAGAGAGATTAGAGCCCACACAGAGGCATACCGACAATCTTTCTTTCCACGAACAATACGAGACTGGAACAGAAGGGAGAACCGATAGAGGTACTCAAGGTACCCTCCGCCACACACCGTCAGGTGGCTTGCGGAGTATGGATGTAGATGTAGATTTAGAGCATGCACTTAATGGCTGAAATCTTCCTGTGCAACTAAAAATTCCATATAAGTCTGCACTTCACAAACCTATAAGGAAGACCTCCAAGGTCCATGGTATTAATCAGAAATTCAACTGCCAAAGAGAAAAAAATCTGACAATAGGCGCTGGTGTTGAGCAATGAGTGATACATGGAAAGAAAAGGCATGGTTCCATTTAGGAAAAGTGAAAAAGGCACAAAAACTGAAAATGTAAACAGATTATTGGAGAAAACGTTTCCACGTTTCAATGACATTTAAGTATAGAAACTAAACACTAAGGGCATAAACAGTAATTTCAAGATCGATGTCGATTTTATCTAAAGGACATCCAGTAGAAGAGTTATTAAAGAAGAGAGGCTAAATGGCCCGAAGGCAGCACTGTCTGCTGTAAAATAGCAGCAAGAAAATTGCAGAAATTGGGGACAGTGACTCATTTAAAAGTTGAAGTAATGGGTATTTTATTCCGGAGCTAAAACAGTGCTCCTATAAAACATATTCTGAAATACAAAATGAGGGCCTGAGATTACCACACCTAAAGTATAATAGTATTGCAGCAATATGTCTTTAGTTACAACAAGTGTTAATGTGAAGCGTTCAACAACCTAAGTGAAGCTTCCTTCATTATCTGTAGAAGGCTTGAAACCAGATGTTCACGTTTCTGAGAGCAATGGTTGACTGAAGAAGAAGGTGACTGCTACAGATCTGTTGCATATTTTGCTGTGGTAAACGTGCGGTATGGAATTATTGGAACTCACGATGGGGTGTCAGTGTATGCAAACAAAAATTTTAGTTTGTAGGAAATTGATTTAAAAAAGATTTGTACAAATGTAGATCATGAACTGGCTCCAATGTTGTTAGCAAAATATTGAGCTCATTCTTATCTCTAAATACCATTCAGCAGATGGTGAAGAAAACTTTAGTGCCCAGATGAAGAACTATTTGTCTTACCTTACAGAGCTTAACTCTCAAGTCTAATTGTGTGGTGACTTCGACATACACAGTGGTATCTGCATCAGTATCACCCCATGAGTGTCGTTACATTGGTAACGGAATTACAAGATTCCCTTTGAGGCCAGTAGTGAGTGTGTGCCCACTGAACGCCCTCTGATGCTGCGATATAGGAAGGCCAGTTGGTACAGGATGCTCTGACTCCATCGTTCGTGCATTACTACAACGAGTCTCATCCAAGTTGACAATGTGATATTGGGACTCTGCTCCTTTCTGAGTTATTTGTATGGAGTCTACATTCACTTGGATAAAAAAATTAAATAAGTTCTCCGTTTACTGTGTTAATCTGCTTGATAATCATTTCTGCTCCCGTCAAGCTTTCCTATGACGACAGTAGCTGCACCACTGTGTTGCCGAACTCTCCTTAGCACTGTGTACGATGTTGTACACAACACATACAGGTAGTGAAAGTATTAAAGAGAGGGACCAGATGAAGACAGCTTTAGATCTTTCAACTAAAGAGCTGCTTCACTGTAAGTGCCTAAGTCCCAAGAGAATTTCCAGTAAGGGGACAGAGCGTGCAGAAAAGAAATACAGTGGCAGGTTCATTAAAGAGTCTCATAGACCGTGTAAAGCAGCTTGGAATCTGGTAAATGAGCACAGGAAGAATCTTACATTTGTCTTAAGTTCCTGTAGTCCTGATGTCTTCAACCAGTACTTTGTTAGCATAGTGAAAAGTAGTATAAGTGAAATATCAGGCTCAGGCTTAGTTCCTACAGCTCATATGAGATTGTGAGGCGCTTCACAGTTAAGAACTGGATTGAAGTGCGCCACAAGGACACTGCAAAAACGGTGAATTCGCTTAAGCAGTCAGAGTGGAAGATACTTATGGCATGTCCTCCACAGTCCTGTAGAAAGTTATTCTGGAGCTTTCTCAGTCATTAGCTATAGTACTCAACAAACGTTTATCTTATGGTATCTTCCAAGAATTCCTGAAGCTGCCATGAAGAGCAGCAGTTTCCGAAGAAGACAAATGTGCATTGTCAATTTTTAGACCAACTTCAATACCCCCAATTTTAGCTAAAATTTTGGAGTTTGTGATGAAACACTAGTTTCTAAATTACTTTGAGGACAATAAACTCTTCCAGAACGCACAACATGGTTCTCGCAACGGAACGTTAACGGTTACAGCAGCACTAGACTTAATTACAAAGACTGGACTTACTTACAAAGATGGGGCAGGAGTCAGAGAATAGAGAAAGTGTAACACTGACAGTGTGTAATCTTAGCAAGGCATCTGACTACACCCCGCACAAGATATTGCTAAATAAGGTAAAATGTTTGTACAGGAAGTGTTGTTCTGAGAACTCTTCAATCGTATCTGGAAAACCAAAGGCAGGTAGTGTCAGTCCATGGACAAATATCCCTAGAACAAAAAATGGGCATGGGGTATCCGAGGGATCCTTCATAAGCCCTCTCCTGTTTCTTATTTATGTCAGTGATATAGATTCCTACAACTACATGTTACAGTTGGCTGAAGACACCATCCATTTTGCCAAAGAAAAAACTGCCCCACAGGCTCTACAAGCAACAGACGTGCTCTGTGAAAACATCAAAGTTTGCTTCACCAAAGATAAAATGAATATGAACGATCGAAAAGCACATTATCTGATACGCGACATCAGCAACTTAGGATGCCAAGATAATATGGAAGTCGTCGAACGCCTGGGATTGATGAGTAGCAAGCTACCATTAAATCAACACACAGCGTAAGTGTACTCCAAACTATCTCTCATAACATGCTTCCCGAGGAGATTAAAGGTTATATTAACTAACCAGTACCTAATAATTGTGAACTATGCACTATTACATTGGCACATTAACACAGTCTGCTGTTATGGGTTACAAGGACGTGTTAATGCTATAAGAAAAAAAGCTCCCAGAATAATTAATGGAGCACTCAAAACCTATATTCACTCATTTACTAGAATAATGAACATTTTCGGCAAGTATTAGTTTTTGTGCCTTATCATTGAAAAATAAAACCAAGTGGCTCTCAGTATGACACAACAAATACATAAACATGACACCTTCAACAAAGGGACATTGAAATATTAAGCTGTTGACTGTCTGGAACACAAGTTTTCCAATGGTTGCTGTCACATTGTTCAACGCACTGTCTCGAGAAGTGCAATATCTGCCGGGAGGATATTCAAAAGATCATTTTCTTCTGAAAAAGAAAAAAAGATGAAGAACTAGCAGTAATTCAAGTAGTAGCAAAGAACAATGCATACGATACTTAAATGGTTGGCAATTTATACGGAAGTAAACGCAAACAGTATTACACAATTCGAAATAAAATCACACTAGAGAAGGAAAATGCAAACGAGGAGTCTAGATATGCAGCGATACCAAATGTAGGAACAATATTAGGCAGAAGAGCACAATATCCGGGAATTCAAGAAGTTTTAGGACTGATAATGATCTGCGTAAGAATATGCAGCATACTACTAATTCTTCCCCACCATTAACACAATCAAGGATACAAAAAATTAATTGCATTAACTGTAATAAGTCCTACATATGACGAACAGAACTGAAATTCAAAGTACTATACAAACGACACACTTTGCCAAGTGAGAACAACGTATCTGCCCATAGCACTCGTTTTCACACCGAAACTAATAATTCTCGGGACACTGATAGCACACTTGAGATTCTACACTAGGTCACTAAGGGCAGAGTCATAGATATACTTGAAGAAAGAGAAATAATCAGTCATTTACGTAAACATCCTGACAGGATCCCCAATGAACAAACAAACCTAAGAACAGATTCCTTTGAACTCAGCCTACTAAACATGGACTGTACTGTGTATTTACATTATGATCCCACATAATATTTTATTGTTACTTTTATTCACATATCCTACACTAATAACATGTTCAGAGCCAACATGTTTAATGTGCGTTACTTAGTGTTTTTTAAGTTTTATACTGCAATCATGTTTATTTTATCCTTTAATAGTTAATTTTATCCACATGTCCTACACTAATAATGTGTTCTGAGCCAACATGTTTAATACGCATTACTTAGCGTCTTTTAAGTTTAACACTGGGATCACGTTTATTTTTCCTTTATCTTCATACTATCACCATGTTATTCCTCTGGCACAGTATATTACGTTCTACTTTGATTTTATACCATTACAGTTTTATAACACAGAATGACAAGAATTTTATTTGTGTATTCGCCAGGTGGACGTATTTCTTACAAATTACATAAGTCTATGCTAAGGAATGGATTATCTTTATTAATTGTCAAAATCGTATAATTTTTCAAATAATGGTTATACTGTAAGAGGGGGTTGTGCTGTACCATCAGTAACCATGAATAGTTACACAAAAGCCCATACACACATGCTGTGCAGTGAAAGATATATCTCAGGTGCTACAGCATAGCCGGCCAGGGTGGCCGAGCGGTTCTAGGAACCGCGCAACCGCTCTGGTCGCAGGTTCGAGTCCTGCCTCGGGCATGGATGTGTGTGATGTCCTTAGGTTTAAGTAGTTCTAAGTTCTAGGGGACTGATGACCTTAGAAGTTAAGTCCCATAGTGCTCAGAGCCATTTTTTTTTTGCTACAGCATATGCAGAGTGTTATCTTACCGTTATTTTTTTCACCTTAGGCCTACCGTTATTGTTTTATCATCTCTGTACGAATAAGTTTATTTAGACACCCAACAAGTTTTTTTTAACCTATAAATGGCTGCTGACGTTATTTCTCCATGTATATCACATGCTGCAATTTTGAATACTTTACATTTAAGAAGTGAACTTTTTTTCCCTTCATTGTCAGTTCATTCCCCCATGTGGGGGCGGGCTAGTAGCAGATATGTAAGTGCTCTTAACACAAAGTTTCAAACGTAATAATGTAATGTTTTAAAACATAGTAAGGTGAACAAAATATGAGTATTAAAAGTTTCTGGATGACAGTGATGTGGTGGAGTTTATGGTTCGTGATAACCTGCTCGAGGCGACCAGCTGCAGGAGATAATGCTGATGTGGCGTGTGCTTGATGATCAGCTCTGGGTAAGGGTAGATGGAAGAGACTGTGTTAGCACAGTGGAGATTGAAGCAGTAGGTGAGCATAGAGAGCTATCAGTGAAATTGTGGGGAAGGGCAATTTTATGTTGTTGTGAAAGGGATGTTGACAGAAGAAATCTAGGCAGCTGTGGGTTTGGAGGGGCTTCTCAAGGATGGGATGGAATGCATTAAACGAGGGGATCCACTTGGGAAAAGAGGAACTGGGAGTGGTTTTGGTAATATGTGGTAAACGCATTTAAATGAAATATTCATTTATTTATTTATTTATTTAACCTGGCAAGATTAGGGCCATGTCTTCCAACTGAGCGATTGCAGTGTTTACATCTTCAGGTCTGACGCTTAGGTAGAGCTGGAGGTCGTCGGCATAGAAATGATATTTACAGGAGGACAGAACCGACGAAATATCGTTGACATATAAAGAAAACAAAAGTGGTCCTAAGACTGATCCTTGTGGCACTCCTGAGGAAACATGTTTCCAGGAAGGTTTTTCATTTACGCAGACAACACATTGCTGTCTGTCTTTTAAGTAGCTTTCAAACCATCTCATTGCACTATCAGAGAAATTAATCTGTTGCATTTTTCTGGGCAATATGTCAAAGTTCACAGTGTCAAAGGCTTTGATGAAGTCCAGTAGCGTCAATATTGTTGCCTTTCGATTGTCGATGGCATATTTTAGGTCATCAGTTACTTTAATTAGAGCAGTGTTTGTGCTGTGATCTTTACGGAAACCGGATTGAAATTTGTCATATACGCTGAATTCATGCAAGTGTTCAGTGATTTGGTCATGAACAATATATTCAAGTCCTTTGGAAACAGCAGGCAGTATGCTAATTGGTTGGTAATCACTACGCAGTTGCGGGTTTTCGATCTTAGGGATGGGTCGAATTATGCTTCTTTTCCATGCAGTGGGATATATTCCGATCACGAGGGAAAAATTAAATATGTCAGTTAAGACAGGTACTAAGATATCGGCAACATTCTTAATCATGGTTATACCGATACTGTCGTTGCCTATTGCATCAGAAGAGATTCTCATTATTGCTTTTCTTGCCGTATTTGTTGTTACATGTTTTAGATGGAAGGTATCGTTGTTAGTTATCCTGTTTGGGGATTCTTGTGGACGGTAATTATCAGCCGTGCAGGTATTCAGAGGTGCAAAGAAGAATTCATTTAATTCGTTAGCTGACACGTGAAAAGTAGTTTCCGATTTTGCCTTTCCGACCCCCAAGCTACGGAGATCTTCCATAGAGTCGTGGGCGTCAGATCGCTGCATACAAGGGAGCGAGCGTGCCTGATTTTAGCATTGCGAATGCATTGTTTCACTCTGTTCCGTAGCTTTCCATATTCTTCGAAACGCTCGGGTTTCGGATCTGCCTTGAAACGCCTGTGGGCAGCATCCCTATTAGTCATCATTTGACGTAATTCAGCTGTCAGCCATGGAGCAGGAGATTTTCTTACACGGATTGTGCACACAGGTGCATGTTTGTCATAGAGGGCAGTGAGTTTATCCCCAAGTTCATTAATTTTGCCGTCGATTGTAGGTTCTCCGATTATTTGATGCCATGAGATTTCTGAGCAATCAGCTGTTAGAGTGTCAAGGTTAATACGTTTCATGTTCCTACAAGTTATGTAACGCGATTTGATCCTTGGGGGCTGCACAGAGTAGGCCAGGAATATTACATCAAGTGCTGAGAGGCCAGGGGCCGATGTTGACCAACATCTCTTACTTTGTCAGTCTGTTTCGTTGCGATTACGTCTATAAGAGTATGACTGTGCGCCGTATGGTGTGTAGGTTGTAATGGAAGAATGTTCATGCTATTGCAACTAAACAGTCTTCTTAGGTTTATTGCAGAGGGAGTGTCTCTTAGCAGGTCTATGTTCAAGTCACCCATTACGATGTCATGTTCGTATTGACACTGAAGTGAATGTAATTCCGACTGGAAGGAACTCATTGAGCTTATTTTTGGCGGCTTGTACACGACGCCAGTCAAGAATTTGCGACTGTATATTTATTTCAATGAACATGAATTCAGCCTTTTTTTCTTCAGCAGGATTTGACCTACATAAGACTTCCGCTTTGAGATCTGTTCGTATATACGCGCCGACCCCACCACCTCGCTTTTTTGATCTGTCTGCCCTAAGAAATGTGTACCCTGGGAAATGAATAGATGCAGAGGATATGTGTTGTTTCAACCACGTTTCGGATAAGAGGATTAGGTGGTAGTTTAGTTGGTTGAAGAGGAGGCTAAGTTCTTCGTAATGCGCAGGTAAAGACTGGATGTTGCAGTGAGCTGCTAAAAGCTCTGACGCGTTCCGCTGAGCAGCCTGGCGTAGGGTGGCAGACTGGTTTGTCCCTTTGTTAGGCACTACCTGCCGCGAGGGGCACTGGCCGCTGCTTCCGCCAAGTGACATAACACAGGGGTGTCCGAGATTTTGCGCGCCCTGTTTGTGACTCCGCGAGTGCCGAAAGAAAGGCGACTGCAAGAGACTTCCTGAGGTTGCGGGAGTATAGAAAATGGATTAGTGGTATTCGGTGCAAGGAGAATAAGACCAAAATAGTGACGGCTGTGTGTCACTGTGTATCCTATGTCGTAAGAGGAGAAATGTAATTAGCGTATTTGAAACAGCTTAGGGTCGAAATAAGGGAAAGGGGAGTGATTTAAGAGGCCGATGCTGCCAGCAGAGAGAAGTAAGCTTAATAATTAATAGATTATAGTAGGAAGCTAGAATTAAATTGACATTTACTACAGTGATACTGGTGGAGATTATCGTAGGAAGCTACAATTAGATTGAAATTTGATAAAGTGATACTGATAGTGATTTTTGTTATGAACAATTTAAACCGAAGAGATGGGTGATTAATGAAATAAAGGAGAGACTAATAATTGCAATAGAACTATTACAGAATGGAAGACAATACACTGAGAAAATGAAAAAAGTATTAGCATTAACTACAATTAAGTAATGGTTAGAGCTACAGACACAAAAAAATAGTAATAAGTTAATACAGTTACAAAAACAATTAGTTGAAGGTACAAATATGGGTATAATTAAAAAGTTAATAAAATTACAAGACTATATCTGAGTATAGGGCTGCTACAATTTGCAAATGGTGTTAAGTTTGCACTTTTGGCTCGAGGAGCTTCACTTAATACTATTCAGTTCTGTCATGTTTGTGACTGTCTTCTTTCCAGCTGCTGTCTTAATGATTACTCTCCAATCCTGAGTCCACACATTCTGAAGACCGAAATGTGATATGGCACTGTTTAAAATCTTTAGCTGTTCGTGTGTCAGATCTTCCCTTATTGTAAGCCCTGTCCTTGCTAACTTCCTCTTCTGGGTAAAGATCTCTGCCCTTTTTCGGTACGAGACAAATTTAATTATTATTGGACGAGGTTTGGTAGCACCTGGTAGTTTTCGTCCCACCCGATAGCTCCTGTCAATGTCTGCCTTGGTCACTTCAACGCCTAATTTTTCACGCGCAACCTGTATAAGCAGGTTGTCTGTGTCTTCTTCCTTATCTTCTGCTACTCCAAACAGTCGTAGACTATTTCGCCCTTGGTACTGTTCTAACTCGTCTGTTGCGGCAGATAATATCACTTCCAACTCTCGTGCCTTTTTCTCGTATTGAGACACAGACTTTTTTAGTGCTGTAATTTCGGCAGTATTGGCCTCAACAGTTTCACTCATTTTGGCCAATACTGCTGCCGTTACAGTATCTGATATAGTGCCTGCTATCAGATCGAGATTGTTTTTATCGCGAAGCGCAGCGTTTACCTCAGAGCGGACCAGCTCCGCTGTACCGGGAGCCGCGGCCGCACCTTCCGCCAAGAGCAGACCCGCTGCACCTGCTGCTTCCCCGCTGCTGGACGCGCTGCTGTTCACTCTTTTGTTTACCATTTTCTCGAAGATATTGGCGGAGCACAGAAAAAAAATAGCACTACTGCACAGAACACTGTTGTTTACACGATTTTCACTTGTACTAGACAACACCACCTGCGAGAACACCTTCGAATTCAACTAAATTTCGCGAGCCGAACTTAACTTGTGTTACACTCCAGCCGCCATGACAGCTATATGAAACGGGTTGCCAGGGTGATCTTAATGGAGGGTATCTGAATGCACGTTTTAACAGATAGTGGTGACGAAGCAGATGCTCTCTAGCAGTAGGAGTAGGAAGCACAGAGGTGTGTGTGTGGATTGGTGTATCCATTAGGGGTGATTGCAACAGTCATTTCAGGTTTGGTGGGAGGGGGGTTGGTTGCACACTTACAAGTGTGGTGGGACTGATAGAAAGCGTGGCAGGTGATTGTGGATCTGAGATTAGGACAATGTTCATAAAGGTGGTTGGCTTCACAGTGAGGCAGGTGGGTGGAATTTTGCAGTTGGAAGTTAAACAATTATTGTAGATAAGGTATCAGTAGGCTTGGGCTTGGGATTGGGAAGGCTCAAGTTTTGCTTGCGTGACAGATGAAGGCTCCACTGTGAAGGAGGTGATCTATGGTTGAGGGTTCTTCGGAAAAGATCGAATGAGGAAAGTAGGAACAGAATAGTGGTAAATTCGAAGGGCTTTTCGGATTTAGGAATCAGAATTGGAATTTATCTGTTGCTCAACTTTCCCCATTGTGATCTCAGGGTTGACAACCCGATCACAGCAGTAAGAGTCGGCGAGCGACAGGTGCATGGGGGCTGTCTGGGTTGTGGCTGAGTGGGAGCAGGGGGGCATGAGGACGAATGGTGATGGAAGGTACTCATTGCAGCAGGTGGGTTTGGAAGCGGGATCTGTTCCTTGTTTCTCACTTAATTTACTTTTTTATTATCCATTGGCTGAAGAGCAAATTGAATGTATAGCTGATAGATTTAACCCCCTCCCCAGTATGTGGTTGAAATAACAATAAAGAAAAAAAGAAGAACTTTGACGACTGTGCTTTGCACAATATGCGTAACACGAGATTTTCAAATTAATGACGCCCGTGTAGTTACATAACTTACTAGAGGTATAAGTTATGTTTGTGTAATGGTACATTCAATATACACTACTGGAAATGGAAAAAAGAACACATTGACACCGGTGTGTCAGACCCACCATACTTGCTCCGGACACTGCGAGAGGGCTGTACAAGCAATGATCACACGCACGGCACAGCGGACACACCATGAACCGCGGTGTTGGCCGTCGAATGGCGCTAGCTGCGCAGCCAGTTTGCCGTGGCATACGGAGCTCCATCGCAGTCTTTAACACTGGTAGCATGCCGCGACAGCGTGGACGTGAACCGTATGTGCAGTTGACGGACTTTGAGCGAGGGCATATAGTGGGCATGCGGGAGGCCGGGTGGACGTACCGCCGAATTGCTCAACACGTGGGGCGTGAGGTCTCCACAGTACATCGATGTTGTCGCCAGTGGTCGGCGGAAGGTGCACGTGCCCGTCGACCTAGGACCGGACCGCAGCGACGCACGGATGCACGCCAAGACCGTAGGATCCTACGCAGTGCCGTAGGGGACCGCACCGCCACTTCCCAGCAAATTAGGGACACTGTTGCTCCTGGGGTATCGGCGAGGACCATTCGCAACCGTCTCCATGAAGCTGGGCTACGGTCCCGCACACCGTTAGGCCGTCTTCCGCTCACGCCCCAACATCGTGCAGCCCGCCTCCAGTGGTGTCGCGACAGGCGTGAATGGAGGGACGAATGGAGACGTGTCGTCTTCAGCGATGAGAGTCGCTTCTGCCTTGGTGCCAATGATGGTCGTATGCGTGTTTGGCGCCGTGCAGGTGAGCGCCACAATCAGGACTGCATACGACCGAGGCACACAGGGCCAACACCCGGCATCATGGTGTGGGGAGCGATCTCCTACACTGGCCGTACACCACTGGTGATCGTCGAGGGGACACTGAATAGTGCACGGTACATCCAAACCGTCATCGAACCCATCGTTCTACCATTCCTAGACCGGCAAGGGAACTTGCTGTTCCAACAGGACAATGCACGTTCGCATGCATCCCGTGCCACCCAACGTGCTCTAGAAGGTGTAAGTCAACTACCCTGGCCAGCAAGATCTCCGGATCTGTCCCCCATTGAGCATGTTTGGGACTGGATGAAGCGTCGTCTCACGCGGTCTGCACGTCCAGCACGAACGCTGGTCCAACTGAGGCCCCAGGTGGAAATGGCATGGCAAGCCGTTCCACAGGACTACATCCAGCATCTCTACGATCGTCTCCATGGGAGAATAGCAGCCTGCATTGCTGCGAAAGGTGGATATACACTGTACTAGTGCCGACATTGTGCATGCTCTGTTGCCTGTGTCTATGTGCCTGTGGTTCTGTCAGTGTGATCATGTGATGTATCTGACCCCAGGAATGTGTCAATAAAGATTCCCCTTCCTGGGACAATGAATTCACGGTGTTCTTATTTCAATTTCCGGGAGTGTAGTTACTGATTTGTGTTTCATTGTTTTTGCTATGATTTGTTGTTACGACTTCAGACACACGTCATGATGGGCAATGCCCGAAACCGGCAGTGTGAAAAATAAAATTTTTTATACACAACCTTGCTGAAAATTGTCGTTCTTTGCTATGCAAACGGAAAATAGTTCAGGACATGAAACAGCACCCTTTATACTCTATTGAAGAATTTGCAACAATCATCAAACTGAGTGGTAAAAATAGTATTCTTTTCACCTGTTTTATATGTTCTTGTTGTGAGAAATTTTCTTCATATGTTGCATGAAAGGAACCTTACTTGTATTACGTAATTTTGACGTAGTCCGTTCGCTCATGACCTGTTTACGGCGAAGATCTATTGATAAAGTATTATGAGTGCCCCTCTGCGCTTACAACACATGTCCAAGCAGTAGTTAAATCCATACCAAATGTAGCAACATTCTTTGGGTGGTCATCACAGCAGCTTTGAGCCTGAGCTGTTGCTCTGTTCTTGGGAGTGGGGGAAGGTAAAAATTGTCATTAATGTACCCCCAGTGGAAAAAGTTCAAGGTTTTAGGGAAGATGACCTAGGGGGCCAAGCGAACAGGGCCACTTCATCTTCACCTTTACGCCCAATCCAGTAATGCGAAAACTCATCAGTTAGCTTCGAACATCGATGCTCCAACGCGGGGTGGTGCCCCGTCTTGTTCGCAGATGAAGTTCTCGGAACCAGCCGTCAGTTACGGAAACAAATGCGACGCATCAAGGTATGAGGCACCTTCTACAGTCTTTTCACAGAAGAAAAACGACCCACAGAACTTCGTCAGTGACACTATACAGATAACACTAACCTACGGTGAACCCCGTTTATGCTCCACAATTTCGTGAAGACTTACGCTGTCCCACACTGTGGCTATTACCCTTTCGAGATAAATGGAAGGCTGCTTCGTCGCTGAATATGATCTTGGAGGCGAAATGTTCATTCTCAAGTTGTGCCCGCATTATAATGCAAAAGTGAAGGTATCGGCCATACACTTCCAGTTTTAATTCTTGCATAGACCACTGACTTTTTTTTAATTGCATACGGAACAGCCTTTCAGATTCCGCACGGTTGCACGTGGCACAGCTGGTCTGCCGGTACTTTTCTGCTTAGAGAGACAACAGGTGTCTCTTAACTCGTCGATACAGATTCACAATGCTCTGTTCACATGGTGCCTCTTTCGCGTAACTCCTTCTAAAGGCACGGTGCTCTATTGTAACAGATAAACAACTCGTATATGCTAACACCCAAAAATTCTTTCAGTGCTTTGTTGCCACGCATTCATAATGCCAACTGGTGGGCACAATACAAACTGCGTGAGTTTATGGTTCTGTTCATGCATCAATAATATTTGTACATGTAATATTTTGGAAAATACAAGGTGTATGAAAAAGGATGGCGCAAACTTATACAGCTGAAAGTACACGATACTAGAAGCACAAAGGTCAAGTAAACAAGGGCTTTAAAACGCATACCTTAGGAGCAACGAGACGTTCTTGCTTTTTAATATTGTGAAAGAAATGTCTCCTACTCCAAGCTCTTTGCTTTCCAGATTTTTAGAAGTGGTAGTGTGGACCAAAACAAGAAAAAAGTCCAGTAAACATTTGCTCTAAAATGCATGCCTTAACAGCGATGAGCACCTCTTCATCTTTGGTACCTTGGAACACAACTCTTCTAATGAACACGTGCTCATAACTTTTAAGGTATGTATTTTAGATGACATTTTTCCTGGAAATTTATTTCTTGTTTTGGTCCATACTACCACTTCGCAAAATATGGAAAGGAAAGAGCTTGCAGTAGAAGACATTTGTTTCACAATATTGAAAATCAAGAGCATTTCATAGCTCTTAAGGTATGCGTTTTGGTGCCCATGTTTACTGGGACATTTGTGCTTCTATTATCGTGTACTTTCAGCAGTGTAAGTTTGCTCCATCATTTTTGATACACCCTGTAGAGACCACTGAAAAGTGATGGATCATTTATAGTAACCCTATATTGTAAAATTCAATATTGTAGAAGAGATCTGGTTTCAAAAATGATACTATTTAATTACGAATACTTGATCAGAGCAAGCAGGAGCAAATCTCTTGGTTCATAGAAATAACGTTACGTCCAGTTGCAACATCTGCTGAAGTCAAATCGAACGACGATAAACTTCACAGATTATATAAAGGAAGGTGATAATATCTGGGAATTATATAAATACAGAACTTCAGTGACTTATTATGTCGATATCTAAAACAACAGAAATAATAGCAAGTGACATGCTTAGATGAACTGTTTTTTTCTTTCCTTAGCGGAGTAAAGTGTGGCGCTGAATTATCGCAACAGAAGAGAGAAACGTGCTGTTCCTTGCGATGAATTCTTAATATATAATCTACTAGACCTGGTCAGTACACCACTCAAGCTTAAGAGCTTCACAGATAAGTGCTCATGAAAGGCAGTGAAGCTCACATAATACTAGGTACAGAAAGTTGGTTGGAACCTGAATTGATAGCAGTGAAATTTTGGGGGAAAATTTAAGTGTAAATCGAAAGTATAGGCAAATCGGAAAAGGACGTGGTGTATTTGTTACAGTAGGCCAGAAACTCAGATCCACCATTGTAGAAAGTGAAGCTGCATATGAGATTGTTTGGCAAGACTCAGTATCAAGTGTGTGCATAAAATGATGATTGCATCATCCTGTTGCCCACCAGACTTATCTCTTGATGCATCCGAAAACTTTAGAGAAACACTAAGTTCACTTGTACTTACGTTCCAACACCATACAGTAATCATCGGTGGACACTTTACTGGAAAGGTCACGTAGGTTCAGTCATGGGTAAAGCATGTGGCAGACTTCTGTTCATTGGTAGAAGTGTAATCAGTCTATAAAGGAGATTGCTTACAAATCATTTGTGGGATTGGTTCTGGAATAGTGCTCAAGTGTGTGGAACCCATACCGGATAAGATTAAGGGGGGCTACTGAAAGTATGCTGAGAAGGGTAGCACGAAGTCTGTTAACAAAGAGTCAAGAACCAGCTCTAAATGATTACTCTAGGATTATATTACAACCTCCTACATATCGCTCACATAGAGATCGTGAAGATAAGATCAGAATTCACTACAGGCCATTAAAATTGCTACACCACGAAGATGACCTGCTACAGACGCGAAATTTAACCGACAGGAAGAAGATGCTGCGATATGCAAATGATTAGCTTTTCAGAGCATTCACACAAGGTTGGTGCCGGTGGCGACACCTACAACGTGCTGACATGAGGAACGTTTCCAACCGATTTCTCATACACAAAGAGCAGTAGACCGGCGTTACCTGGTGAAACGTTGTTGTGATGCCTCGTGTAAGAAGGAGAAATGCGTACCATCACGTTTCCGACTTTGATAAAGGTCGGCTTGTAGCCCATCGCGATTGCGGTTTATCGTATTGCGACATTTCTGCTCGCGTTGGTCGAGATCCAATGACTGTTAGCAGAATATGGAATCGGTAGGTTCAGGAGGATAATAGGGAACGCCGTGCTGGATCCCAACGGCCTCGTATCACTAGCAGTCGAGATGACAGGCATCTTATCCGCATGGCTGTAAAGGATCGTGCAGCCACGTCTCGATCCCTGAGTCAACAGATGGGGATGTTTGCAAGACAACAACCATCTGCACGAACAGTTCTACGACGCTTGCAGCAGCATGGACTATGAGCTCGGAGATCATGGCTGCTGTTACCCTTTACGCTGCATCGCAGACAGGAGCGCCTGCGATGGTGTACTCAACGATGAACCTGGGTGCACGAATGGCAAAACGTCATTTTTTCGGATGAATCCAGGTTCTGTTTACATCATCATTATGGTCGCATCCGTGTTTGGCGACATCGCGGTGAACGCACATTGGAAGCGTGTATTCGTCATCGCAATACTGGAGTATCACCTGGCGTGATGGTATGGGGTGCCATTGGTTATACGTCGCGGTCACCTCTTGTTCGCATTGACGGCCCTTTGAACAGTGGACGTTACATTTCAGATGTATTACGACCCGTGGCTCTACCCTTCATTCGATCCCTGCGAAACCCTACATTTCAGCAGGATAATGCACGACCGCATGTTGCAGGTCCTGTACGGGCCTTTCTGGATGCAGAAAATGTTCGACTGCTTCCCTGGCCAGCACATTCTCCAGATCTCTCACCAACTGAAATCGTCTGTTTAATGCTGCCCGATCAACTGGCTCGCCACAATACTCCAGTCACTACTCTTGAGGAACTGCAGTATCCTGTTGAAGCTGCATGTGCCTATACACGCCATCCAAGCTCTGACTGACTCAATGCCCAGGCGTATCAAGGCCGTTATTACGGCCAGAGGTGGTTGTTCTGGGTTCTGATTTCTCAGGATCTATCTTCCCAAATTGCGTGAAAATGTAATCACATGTCAGTTCTAGTATAATATATTTGTCCAGGGAATACCCGTTTATCATCTGCATTTCTTCTTCTTGCAGCAATTTTAATGGCCAGTAGTGTAATTACTACACGCACGGACGCATTCAAACAATTATTCTTCCCACGCTCCGTATGTGAATGAGACAGGAAAAAACCCTGATAACTTTCACAATAGAACACACCCTCTGCCATGTACCGCACGGTGGTTTGCAGAGTATAGATGTAGATGGCGATAGTGGGTTGGTATATAAGTTCGTAGTGTTTTTAATAAGTTTCAGAAACACAACAGATACACATGATAAATACTTTAACCATCATTAATATATTCTGAAGAATGACTTATCAACCCAATTCCTGCACAGCGTTTACGGCGGTCTAGCAGAATGTAGGCGGTCTTTATCATGGAGTAGCATCACTTCACGCAGTCTTCCTGGTTGTTAATGTTTTACTACATTTCTGATGGAGAACAGCGGTTTTCCTTAGTACTCTAAAATAAACAGTCTCCATCTCAAGGAACCTTTAGTTTTTGGTTACCGATTTCGGTCAGTTACTGACCATCTTCAGAGCTCATTTCACAATGGTAGGTTTCTTGCGGTCGAGACTGTTTATGTTCATTTTAAATTCCTGGTCGTTGTTCTTGGACTGCGTCTGCAAGATGTCTCAGTTGTTGACAATAAACATCAGCAGTTATGGTTACAGGTCGGGGAAGTAATTCATAGTACGCCACATCGTCGCTGTTCCACCATATGTATAACATTATCAACGAGTATTGTGGATGCAGGCAGGTCTTCATACGAGGAGTTTCTGCTCTGTTTGGCCTCAAACATTCCTTTCGTTTCCTTAGGTTAGCAAGAACATATTTCTCGCCACCATTAATGATGCAGGATAGAAATGGTCGGTGTTGTTCACGAGCCAATTGATGACGAACAGGCAGAGATGCAAGCTCTTATGATTTTGGCTTAGAGCAAGTGGTACCCACAAACGCTGAACCTTCCCCATTGCGAAGGCCAGAGAGACCGAGCAGTTCTGGGCGCTACAGTCTGGAACCGCGCGACCGCTACGGTCGCAGGTTCGAATCCTACCTCTAGCATGGATGTGTGTGAAGTCATTAGGTCAGTTAGGTTTAAGTAGTTCTAACTTCTCGGGGATCGGTGACCACAGAAGTTAAGTCCCATAGTGCTCAGAGCCATTTTTAGCCTTCCCCACTGCGTGCAAATTCCCACGAGGCTGCAGTTATCACAGTTCATCACATTTGCCAGTAATCGAGTAAAATGTCGTGAAACATTGTGGATTAACGCGTTTAGCCGATTCTCTTCAAACTCCGATGGTATTCTGGAACTTGGAGAGCCATTAATGTCAGAACGATACTGCTTAAAAGGGAAAAATCATTTTCTTGTCGTGCTCTGTCCAACAGCATTATCCCCATATACAGTACAAAATTTTCTGGCTGTCTCCTCTGCTGTCGTCCCTGTATTGAACTCAGGCAGAAGAATATATCAGAAATGCTCCGATTTCTCCACTTGACACTCGATTTTATAGCGTTCGCAACTCCACTCACTATCTCCAGATGAAAAAATGACAATACATAAACAGCAGCAGTGAACTATAAATTAGAAATGAGCGTCCATAAATAAAACCGTATCAACTCGAATAGCAACACGCAAAACAATAACGCTACGAAATTATGCACCATGTTAATAATTATCCTTCTTTAGCTCGTCGTGAAGTCTCCCACTCCATCGTAATCTTTCTGTTGTAGGCACTTCATGTATGTCAGTGTGGGAGAACATCTGCAAAATCTTGAAGCAAAAGCTACAGTTAAACAGCGGGCTTTAGTTCTGTGTCGGTGTATTTGGCGCGCTGACGTGAGTCTGTAGCAACAATATGTCTCGCGTTACTGAGTCCATGTCTGGTGCATAAATGTAATGTTTTCCAAATTCTCACTGTATTTTGTTGATTTGCTGGGTTCCACGGTAACTTAATTGTGTGCAAGGACGACGACGCTGTGTTATCTACTGCGATCTACAGTGGAGTTCAAAATTAAAGCAAAAAACTGCTATTTGCCCGACCTGCGTCTAATTTACGATATATCGTTAAGATCGTGTTTTGCACGGAAGATGGCATTCCGATCAACGGAAAGCCACGCTGGCAATGACGTCAGAGCACCTATGAAGTGGTATAGTGTTTTCCGGGTAGTCTCACATCCATAACTGCAGTGTACACCGTCACAGACGGTGCAGTATGGCACAGAAAAGACGGCTACAGGCTTTCTGCTGTGGAGGGTCACAGGAAGAATGGAAGCAGGAGAGTCGCATAGTGATGTGGTTCGATGGCTTAATGTGAATCGTTCTGTTGTTTCTCTGATGAAGTGACAGTTTACAGAGACCGAAACTTTATTCCAGAGACCAGGACAGGGCCGAAAACATATGACATCAGAGAGAGTAGACCGTTATTTGGTTGTAAGGCCACGACGGTACCGCCAAACTACTGCACTGTCACTGGCATCTGACTTCGCAGCATCCCCTGGAAGTGTTGCATTGAGGCAAACGGTGTACAGAAACCTTTAGCAGAGTGACCTGTATTGTTGGAGACTTGCTGTCTGTTGGCCTCTGGCTATTGTTTGCAGAAGGTGAATCTCAATTTGATCTGGATGATCTGGAGATTCTCGTCGGATTGGCATCCGGAGGGCACGTGGAGAACGGTTTCGGGCGAAAACATTGTGGAATGAGACCGATGTCGAGGACGAGCCCTTATGGTGCGGGGGGGGGGGGGGAGGGGGAGGGTTGAACCCTCGAACACCACGTTATGGAATTGTAAGGTTGAATCAGCAAGATTCAACTGCTGTTAGGTAGCGTGAGAACATCTTGGGATCTCCTGCGCAGTTGCTGCGAGGTGCTGTGGGACCAGACTTCGTACTGGTGAACGATAATGCTCGGTTCATAGTGCACGGGGGTTGATGCTTTTGTGGAAATGGTAGATGCTGCATGCATGGCGTGGTCTGCTCGCTATCCCAATTTGAATCCCATAGAGCATGTCTGGGATGCACTAGAGAGACGGGTAGCATCATGTCAGCACTCACCAACCACTCTCCAAGAGTTGTGAGCAGCTGTGCAGGAAGAATGGGCATTATTTCTTCAACAAGAGATTGATGACATCATTCACAGCATATCCAGTCGTTGTGAGGCGTGTATTGGTGCCAGAGGTGGTCACACACCACACTGAGCACATTAATCAGTTATCAGAATGTGTGTGCAAATCCGTTACATTGGAAAAAAAAAGAAGAACATTTTTGTCCGTAGTTATTCATGTTGCAGCTGATTACGTTCTATATTGTTTACATTGTTTCTAGTTTACTATCACTTGTTTATAATGTTTTGTGGCAAAATAAACGCAACGTTACCAAATTTCCGTTTGTTGCTTTAATTTTGGAGATCAGTGTACATCTGTACTCTGAAAACTACGGTGAAGTATGTGACAGAGGGTACTTCCCATTGTACTACTAATTAGGTCATTTTCCCGTTCAGTGTGCTTATGTAGCTGAAATGCCCCTGTATACACTGTAGTTAGTCTAATCTTTGTGGGGATGTAGTGCATTCATGGATTCCTCACCACATACTGCTGCTTGAAACTTGGTAAGTTATGCAGGATAGTTAGCTCCTTTTTCATACGTCTGCCAGCTAAAGTTTTGCAGCATCTCTGTGACATGTTCTCATGAATGAAAGAAATCTGAGACCAAACCTGTTATTCCACCACATCCACATTTGGTCCTACATGTTGTTGTTCCCACACAGTTAAACAATATTCTAGGATGTGTCATATTAGTGTTTTGCAAGCAATATCCTTTGCAGACAGACTGAATTTTCCTGGTATGCTACCAATATATAGAAATCTCCCTCTATTGTACCTATGACTAAGCCTTATGAAACAATAAGTTATAGTGTAAGATGGCAAGTACTATGCCCCTAACATGAAGTCATTAAAGATCACCTAACTCACGTTGAGCTAACAGTAGGGCTGAACAAAATGACTGACAAGGCACAATGCATCTTGTAGATGGTATAGTATGGACGTATTGGAATAATTAATGTCGGGTGATGGTCTTAAAGTAATTCACACGACATGAAAACTCTGTGGAAACGAATCGATTTACTGGACGCTAGTTTACCCCAGGGAAGTATTTAGAATTGACCGTGGCCGGCTGGGGAATGGCGAAGGGAAGTGACAATAGGCTGCTCAGGACGACTGAAGCTCTGAGAAAGCGGTAACACGGCGTGGCCTCCAGCCGCCTTCAGATGAGTGACAGCATGGGTGGTTGACCCTGACCCCATGCTGGCGTACCGGGAAGCAGACGGAGGACTTGTACGCCTCTTGATAACTGTCTGTCGTCCTGTTTGCAGGGAAACATGCGAGAAAGCCGCGTAAAGCTACGATGTAGTGGTCAACAGAGGTCAAAATATGCGTGTTCATGACTATAGCAACTTTACGCTGAATTCACGGTCCGCAGAGTCTGAAGTAAATCCGGTGAAGAGCGACAGAATGAAATACGCCGGCCTCTGATGGGAACGTAGGACCAAGGAATTTGAAGTACTCTCCTGGGACTCAGAATTCCGGAAAAATTGGTGTTTGTGCAGACGCTAACCTTGATGGGTGGCCTGGGAGGAGCTAAATAGAAGAAGTTGAGAGGAAGGGAAATTTTGTGGGAATTTGTTCACTTCCCAGAGCAGGCATTGGTCGGCGCTGGGAAGCGACGCACAATTATCGCGACTTGCGCTGCAACTGGTGTAAGTGATTTTGCTGGAGGGAAAACCGAGGTGAAGAGCGGACTGGGAGAAGTCCCCACAGAGGTCTTCCGTTCCCAGCTTGCCTAGAGTGCGGACATGGCATTCTTTACTTAGCTTACCTGGGAAAGAGTGAGCATCTCTGCAGTTTAGGACCTAGCAAATGGAACGATTGAGCTTGGAGAAAGGAAGTTTTAGTTCAGCTAGATACTGAGCAAGATAGTTAGGAGTGAATAAACGAGCGCAGCCTTGCAGCACCACGAGGTTGGCCGTCGTCTGTATTCGGTGATATTGCGCCCTCTCCAGCCACTGATTAATTTGTTGGATCATGTCAGCAAAGTTTCCACGAGGGTTTCATGGGCCGTGTATTGTAGAATTCTTCTCGCACTTCGCATTACGCCTGGGTCAGTCGATAGGAATTACTTTTGAGTTATAGCGCTTTACTCCACGCAAGCGCAAGTTATTACCACTGCCTGATAGGAGAGTCTTTTAATGTGATGATTGAAGGTCGGGAGTTAAAATAAATTTGTGCTAATCGACTGCATCTGTTTTCAATCAAGTAGTTGAAATCCCAAGTCACTTTCTCACTTAATTTTATGTACAACATTTGCATCTGGTGTTCAATAGCTGAATATAACAGCAATGTGCACCCTTTTTAATTAAAAGTGATCAATTCTGAATAAATTAATGTCAACACTGCAACCGCAGTTCAATCAGGAGTCACAGGGCCATATTACTTTTTTGCGTTATCCGATTGCGGCAGTCTTGCACTCTCTGTTGATCTGTTAGTCAATTAGTTGGGGTCAACACACGTCAAAATCAGGTAAGTGATGGGTGGGGTGTTACAACAGGTAGCATTAGAGGGCGCATAACGCTGTTACCGAAAGTGCTACTGAGAGTGGATCCCATCCCATTTGGAATCCAGCGCATCGAATTCTGCTTTGCAATGCTTTAGCGCAATTCTTCCCAGTCCATACTGCCATATATGTGCCCTATCACACTACACATATACTCGACAATTAGCATATAGGAGGCACCCAATATAAGTAGAGACTATTTAAACACGGAGGTCCCTAATGGCAAAATACAGCCAAGTCAACATAGCACCAAATTTTATTACTGCGTTCATGCCCTGTCTACAGTTGCTTTCAGAAGCCCAAGATAAATCTTGTACTAATCATTCACGAAGCACAAGCCAAATCCTATGCAAATCATTTACTTTAAAATAGGTGCGCCATGAGCTATTCCTTGAGATGGAGGCACAACGACAGTAGAACAAGGTAACAGATATGCACCATCTCACCAATGTTCGACATCATTACACCCAACCCTTTCGATGAAAATATATCTGCACTACGCCACTTATGAGGACCTAGGAACTAATGTGTGTCACTGGTCTCCCTTGTCTCTAGCTTATTCACATAACAAATATTTATGTCAGTCCGCAGCTCATGGTCTTGTGGTAGTGTTCTCACTTCCCACACAGGGGGTCCCGGGTTCAATTCCCAGCAGGGTCAGGGATTTTCTCTTTCTCGTTATGACTTGGGTGTTGTGTTGTCTTCATCATCAGCATACATCCCCACTACGGTTGGAGGAAGGCAATGGCAAATCACCTCCGCTGGGACCTTGTCTAGTACAGCGGTGCGGTTCCCCCACATCGTCCCTTATGCTCCTCGGAGGATGGGACCTCATCCTCATTATATTTACGTCAACCATTCCGGAGCCAGTACCATCCTGCCCATCACTAGCCGTACGGATTGGACTGAATAAAGTAATGAACCTCCTAAGATGACTGGAAGGAAGGTAGACAGTCTCTGCCTTTATTTATTGATTATATCACTGACTCATTATAGCAACAAAACATACTCAATTCAAACGCCCAGCTGTTATTCGACAATTTTGTATCTCGACAGTAAACAGTGTTTTGGGCGGCAAGAAATGACGGTCCGTTGACTGCCGGCGTTCTCACCCATGTGGGACACCTCTGCTACTCACTGACACTAATGGGTTGCCTGCTTTTCGCCGTTTTACAAAAGAGTTTTGTTTTCTCTCTCAATCACCCAACCTGGTGACTGTTTCCAACCACCTAAGACTACAGGCATGTTTGATGATTTCATAGTATTTGTATGAGGTGACGGATTCGATTTATAAGGTATTATATTTTAACAATTGGATACAGTTTTTAATTTTGAGTAGTTCAAAGTTTTAGAGTTGTGAACTTTCAAAGCAACGTGCCAATAGATGTTCTGATCTGAAATCTTACCAAAGTGTGACAATATTTATGCTCCTCCTTTCAGACAGTAATTCTTTCTGAAAAAGTGCACATGTAAATAAGGTCTGAGGTTACTTTTGTACTGTACTGTGTGCCATGCCTTTAATATACGACGACAGCTCAGAAAGTAATAACAAAACAACAGTATTAAACGCAATTAACACGTCACTGGTTTGAAACTCCCGTGAAATGAAGATGCCTGCTTTGAGAAAGTTCCGGCATATGCCAACAGATGGCATGACAAGCTGAATAGGGAAGTCTATTGAAACAGAATGGTCGTGACCCTAGCTGTGTGCACCGTAAAAGAACAGAGTGCTGTAATACGATTTTTGTAGTGGGAGAGCGGAGAACCACGACAAATCCGTAGAAAGCTGTTGGAGTGTTATGGAGATAGCTGCGTTAGAGAGACAAGTGTGTACAAGTGGGTAGATGCCTTTAAAGTTTGACATACGTCACAGATGAACAATGCTCTGATCGTCACAGCACGACCGTTACTCACAAGAATTTGGGACGTGCTGTCCCCATGATTCGAGGGCAGTGGCGTATTTCTATAGAATCTTTAGCAACAGAACAGAGTATCAGTGTCGGATCCGCTCGTACCATTATTAGTGACGTTCTCAATTAACTTTTTCTGTGTGCACTATGGGTACCGAGGATGCTCACTGATGAACACAACACAACGCGAGTGCAGGCTGCATCATTTCTGGCTCGATATAACACCGAAGGACACGGCTTTCTGACACGTTTCGTCACGTGAGGGAAATCTGGATCCGTCACTGTGAACCAGAAAGCAAAAGACAATCTTCAGAATGGGCCACCCATCTTCTCCAGCCAATAAGAAATTCTAGTTTTAGCCATCTGCCGCAAAGGTACTTTTTACCCTCTGCTGGAATTTGAATGGGTGATTTTGGAGCACTATCAGCAAGGGAGTTAAGGGGTTAAACACTGAACAGTGCCCGGTACAGCGCCACTAAAGCCAGCCTCTGTCAAGAGGTGTTTTTCTCCTTCACGACAACGTTCGCCTCCACACCACCGCTGCAACTCTCGCTGCCAATCAGAGAATGAGGTTTCAGATCGTACTGCATCCCCCATACACCCCTGATCTCACTCCTTTGAATTACCACGTGTCTGGAAACCTGAAGGACGCTCTCAGAGGACGACGATTGGAAAGTGAAGATGAGGTTAAATAAATGGTGCACCTTGGTTGTTGGTACAACTCAAAACCTTTTATTCGAATAGAATATAAAAGTTGGTGCAACCGTATGAGTAGTGTATCGAAAAGGAGGGTAGTTCTGTTAAAATATTACGTCTTGATTGTATCTGTAAGTGAAATACATGTTTCGCAAAAAAAACATTTGCTGTTACTGTTTGAATCGACCTAGTACAACAGCCACACCAAGCGGTACTCGTGATACCACTTCTCATCAGTCGACGGCTCTCCATGTGAGAAATCGTCAATCCAGTCACAAATTTCATTCTGTCATCTGAGAAGAGTGTGAATTGGGTTTCACATGACCTATGTTTTCGGTATCCGTGGTGGTTGTGTGCTCAAAGAATCCATGTGTAATGCTGTCACTTCTCGCATTTCCTGATGCTGTTGCGAATGTCGTGTAAAGGAGACGATTGTTGCGAAACTTCCAAATGACACGTAACCTCTCTAATATTATCTTCATTATCTTTTCGCGAGATATACTTAGGAGGAAGCTATATATTGGTTGACTTTTCGAGTAAAGTAGGCTCACTAACTAGAAAACAAGACTATAATGCATAATGTATACATTGTGTTAAAGAAAGCCAGCCCCATAAGCAGCAGGACGTTCTTGTAGTCTTCGACAGTAGGTGAGGGGGTGGGGGGTGGGGGGGGGGGGAAACTACCAGAACGAGCCAAGATAACGATGTTATACAGGGTGAGTCACCTAACATTACCGCTGGATATATTTCGTAAACCACATCAAATACTGACGAATCGATTCCACAGACCGAACGTGAGGAGAGGGGCTAGTGTAATTGGTTAATACAAACCATAAAAAAATGCACGGAAGTATGTTTTTTAACACAAACCTACTTTTTTTAAATGGAACCCCGTTAGTTTTGTTAGAACATCTGAACATATTAACAAATACGTAATCAGTGCCGTTTGTAGCATTGTAAAATGTTAATTACATCCGGAGATATTGTACCCTAAAGTTGACGCTTGAGTACCACTCCTCCGCTGTTCGATCGTGTGTATCGGAGAGCACCGAGTTACGTAGGGATCCAAAGGGAACGGTGATGGACCTTAGGTACAGAAGAGACTGGAACAGCACGTTACGTCCACATGCTAACACTTTTTTATTGGTCTTTTTCACTGACGCACATGTACATTACCATGAGGTGTGAGGTACACGTACACACGTGGTTTCCGTTTTCAATTGCGGAGCGGAATCGAGTGTGTCCCGACATGTCAGGCCAATAGATGTTCAATGTGGTGGCCATCATTTGCTGCACACAATTGCAATCTCTGGCGTAATGAATGTCGTACACGCCGCAGTACATCTGGTGTAATGTCGCCGCAGGCTGCCACAACACGTTGTTTCATATCCTCGGTTGTAGGCACATCACGGTACACATTCTCCTTTAACGTACTCCACGGAAAGAAGTCCAGAGGTGTAAGATCAGGAGAACGGGCTGGCCAATTTATGTGTCCTCCACATCCTATAAAACGCCCGTCGAACGTCCTATCAAGGGAGAGCCTAGTGTTAATTGCGGAATGTGCAGGTGCACCATCATGGTGATACCACACACGTCGACGCGTTTCCAGTGGGACATTTTCGAGCAACGTTGGCAGATCATTCCGTAGAAACGTGATGTATGTTGCAGCTGTTTGGGCCCCTGCAATGAAGTGAGGACCAATGGGGTGGTCGCCAATGATTCCGCACCATACATTTACAGTCCACGGTCGCTGTCGCTCTACCTGTCTGAACCAGCGAGGATTGTCCACGGACCAGTAATGCATGTTCCGTAGATTCACTGCCCCGTGGTTTGTAAAACCCGCTTCATCGGTAAACAGGTAGAACGGCAACGCATTCTCTGTTAATGCCCATTGACAGAATTGCACTCGATGATTAAAGTCATCACCATGTAATTGCTGATGTAGCGACACATGAAACGGGTGAAAGCGGTGACGATGCGGTATGCGCGTGACACTACTTTGACTCAGTCCACCGGCTCTCGCAATGTCCCGTGTACTCATGTGTGGGTTCATGGCAACAGCAGCTAACACACCAACTGCAACCGCTTCTCCTGTGACGGACCTGTTACGGACCCGTTTGCGTGCTACGACCATACCTGTTGCATACAGTTGGCGGTAGATGTTTTGCAATGTGCGGCACGTTGGATGTTCTCTGTCCGGGTACTGTTCTGAATACACCCTGCAGGCTTCAGCTGCATTTCGTCGACACTCGCCATAGATGAGTATCATCACCGCCTTTTCAGAGTTCGAATACACCATGGTCGCAGTTCCTACAACACTACACTATCACAGACGTCTGGTAAAACGGTGTACTACAGTTGGTCTGCGTGCGGAGGCGAATGCAGAATAACAATAGCAGCAAGCGCTACATGCGGACACTGCAACAGTTAGACCAAACCACAACAGTGCACTACAGCCACACTCGTAAACACGGTCGTCATCGTAAACATGTCCCTGCAGATGCTTCTCGCCGACCGTGGCCCGTATTTGTTACAACACGCAACTGAACTTCGGAGGTTTCAAGCGTCAACTTTAGGTTACAATATCTCCGGATGTAATTAACATTTTACAATGCAACAAACGGCACTGATTACGTATTTGTTTATATGTTCAGATGTGCTAACAAAACTAACGTGGTTCCATTTTTAAAAAAACGTAGGTTTTTGTTAAAAAAACATACTTCCGTGCATTTTTGTATGGTTTGTATTAACCAATTACACTAGCCCCTCTCCTCACGTTCGGTCTGTGGAATCGATTCGTCAGTATTTGATGTGGTTTACGAAATATATCCAGCGGTAACGTTAGGTGACTCACCCTATATAAGGTCACTGACAACCTTCAAATGGTTCTAATGGCTCTGAGCATTACAGGACTTAACATGTGAGGTCATCAGTCCCCTAGAACTTAGAACTACTTAAACCTAACTAACCTAAGGACATCACACACATCCATGCCCGAGGCAGGATTCGAACCTGCGACCGTAGCGGTCGCGCGGCTCCAGACTGAAGCGCCTAGAACCGCTCGGCCACGCCGGCCGGCCTGAAAAACTTCGGGACATCAATTTGCATCTGAGATAGCTGTGTGAGTAGATTCAACGTTAACACACACCCCTTAAAGAAATTGCCGCTAAGAGTTGAAATCGGCTGTAAATGAATGTCACTGACAAAATAAGACTTTTTGGAACCACACTGACAAACCTGAGCCAATAGCATGTGGTAAATTAAAAATAACCCACCTCCTCTCACTCTGGAGCTATAACAAGGTTTTTTAAAAAATGTGGGTAACTTCTGAGCCAATAGGAATCAAATTCACTCTCCACTATCCCCTTGTTTATCGTCGGAATCCGATTCCAAAGGCCTCGTCATTTGAGATATGTATGCCATAGTGAAAGGATCACCACGAAGAGCAAGGAGCATCCAGCACTCCCCCCTCCCCCCCCCCCCCCCCACCAGGCAGCAGGAATGAAATGCAGTGTAATGTGCATCAAGCATTTTTGGGTGGGATCCCCCTTCTGGAGAATTTGACTCCATGGTGGAAATCGTTTTAGTTGCCGCTACTTTAGTGACTTGTGCACAGATGACGATGAAATGAAGATGACAACCCACGCACCCTGTCCTAAGTAGAGAAAATACCCGACCTGGCCAGGAATTGAAGCCAGTGCTCCATGATCAAGAGGCAGCAGTGCCAACCGTAAGATCACAAACTGCTGAACCCACATGGAAAAAGAAGACTGTCAGTTTTGAAAGTAAGTGTGTCTCCGCCATCTTTTATTAATATTATTTCGGAGGGACTCGTATTTCCGTTTGTGGAGATGGTGATTGACTTATTGTAAGGTACCATTTTGAAAATGCATGAACACTAGTTCATTAAATGCCGCCTGTAGCAGCTAAAGACGGTCTTTAAAGGCCAAAACCAGTTGTGATTGTATCACAAAAAAGCGACTGAGCTAAAAACTAATAACTTATTATTAATATTCTTGTTATTATTCATTTATAAATATATTCTTTTTCACTTACGCTTTTTATTTATTTTTTCCTATCTCCACTTATTGAGCTTAGTTAATTGCCAGCAGAATACTGCTATTCCCCAACAGGTATAATTTGAATGTTAGTGTACGAGGTGCATTCAAATTCTAAGGCCTCCGATTTTTTTTCTCCAGACTGGAAAAAGATAGAAACATGCGCATTGTTTTAGAATGAGGCCGCGTTCATTGTCAATACGTCCCAGAGATGGCAGCACCGTACGGCAGATGGAATTTTACTACCAGCGGCGAGAATGAGAACTGTTTTAAATACTTAAAATGGCGACGTTTTCCTTATTTGAACAGCTTGCAATCATTCGTTTTCTGAATTTGCGTGGTGTGAAACCAATTGAAATTCATCTACAGTTGAAGGAGACATGTGGTGATTGAGTTATGGATGTGTCGAAAGTGCATTCGTGGATGCGACAGTTTAATGAAGGCAGAACATCGTGTGACAACAAACCGAAACAACGTCGGGCTCGCACAAGCCGGTCTGACGACATGATCGAGAAAGTGGAGAGAACTGTTTTGGGGGATCGCCGAATGACTGTTGAACAGATAGCCTCCAGAGTTGTGCACACAATCCTGCATGACGACCTGAAAATGCGAAAAGTGTCATCCAGGTTGGTGCCACGAATGCTGATGGAGGACCACATGGCTGCCCGTGTGGCATGTTGCCAAGCAATGTTGACGCGCAATGACAGCATGAATGGGACTTTCTTTTCGTCGGTTGTGACAATGGATGAGACGTGGATGCCATTTTTCAATCCAGAAACAAAGCGCCAGTCAGCTCAATGGAAGCACACAAATTCACCGCCACAAAAAAATTTCGGATAACAGCCAGTGCTGAAAAAATGATGATGTCCATGTTCTGGGACAGCGAGGGCGTAATCCTTACCCATTGCGTTCCAAAGGGCACTATGGTAACAGGTGCATCCTACAAAAATGTTTTGACGAACAAATTCCTTCCTGCACTACAACAAAAACGTCCGGGAACGGCTGCGCGTGTGCTGTTACACCAATACAACGCACTTGCACATCGAGCTAACGTTACGCTTCGTGATAACAACTTTGAAGTGATTCCTCTTGCTCCCTACTAACCTGACCTGGCTCCTAGTGACTTTTGGCTTTTTACAACAATGAAAGACACTCTCCATGGCCGCACCTTCACCAGCTGTGCTGCTGTTGCCTCAGCGATTTGCCAGTGGTCAAAACAGACTCCTAAAGAAGCCTTCGCCACTGACATGGAATCATGGCGTCAGCGTTGTGAAAAATGTGTACGTATGCAAGGCGATTACGTCCAGAAGTAACGCCAGTTTCATTGATTTCGGGTGAGTAGTTAATTAGAAAAAAAAAAAAATCGGAGGCCTTAGGACTTGAATGCACCTCGTATCTAGGCCAGCACCAGACGGGGACTTTGATATACTAATGGATGCTGGAAATGAGCACACTTCGCACATTGCACCCCAGTGTAGACACTTTTGTTATTGCAGGATGACCAGTTTCTGTAGTCTTATGCTACCATCAACTGGTCTTATGGTAGTTACTACCACACTGTCATACAACATTTGTAAGGTGTCAGGCAAATCCAACAACTTCCATGAAAACCCTGACATGATAAGCAAATCCAGTAGTATGTCACATAGCTCCGAATAAATCGTGACATTAAATTAACCAAAGTAATACGAGTAACGAGTGAGCAAATGGAATACCACAGCCTAACACAAGAATGCCTAAATGCATGTCATACCTTCCCACCGTGAGACAGACGCAGTTCCGAGGGGAGAAACGAGAACAGAAGCCAAGAGCAGAACACGTGTTCAGCTAGAAGGCCCTACGATAAGGGACGGACACCCACGTCGCCAGCTAACCGCTAGGACCACCCCCCACCAGCCCATGTTAAAAGATAGAGCCCTCCAGAAGAACAGTATAGATCTCACGATAACACTAAATGGGCCACACCAACTGCAAGGTTTCGCATGAGACTTTTTCGCGTCTCTGTTACGTTGCAAACTTTAAGAACATTGCCCCACCACGAAAAGTATAACGTTTCTCATTGGATAGACAGAATTTTTGTAGGTGGAGCTGAAGGTTGACATTGAGACCCTGATTGGTCAGATGACAACACAGCCAGATATTTTTTTTTAAACCAACTTCGGTAAATTGTAGTAACGACAAGTTAGGGAAGAGTTGCTTCAGAGATGGCGAGATGCATGGAGCTGTGCCGGAAGCCATCCCCTGACGAACACCGACAAGGTAATGAACGCAAGCGATGCCGCATTTTTGAGCGCATAAGGCTTCACTCAGAACTGCAGAAGTCTCATCTGTTACATCCCCTTTTTACGTAATACTAGTGTCGATCGTCAATTGAAGCTCGTGGTATTCACATTTGCTACGTGAAGTAAAAATCTGAAACGCAATGATTTTTCTGTTATATAATTATTGAGAAGCCACATCATCCACTGTAATTTACGACAAGTTAGATAAGTAATTAAAGATAATTAAGGGTCACCGTAAACCATTTTGATAGTTTTCTCTTTTGTGAAACTTAATTTAAACCTAGATTATAGATGTGATATGGCATAGGTCATTCTTCGATCCATTGTAGAATTTGGATACCCACTCAGGGAATATTCGTTCACATTTTTGTTGAACGCAGTTGGCTTTTATCATCCTGTATTAAAAAAATTTCCTTTCATCAATAGTGCAATTTATAAACAATGTTTTGTGAGCAGAATAAAATTTCAAATGGTAAACTTAACTGCTTTTTCGACGTTATTTTACCAGCTAACTAAAAATAGGAAAGCCTTGAACCCCTTCCACTAAATTTAGTTAGTATTAAGATTCTTTTACAGGGAGTGCAGTGGAGCTGACGCTGAAATCATTAAGTGTTTCGTTATATCATCGCTAGTCTCATCGAACTCTTCTGAACTCTACATGTCATGTGTGGTCTGGCGTCTCCTTACCAGCAACAGGTCCCAGGTTCAAACTAGTCAATTCCCTAAAAGACATGCTCAGAGCGTCATTGCGGGAAAGTGGTAGGGAGACACGACATAGAACAACAGACACCATGCAGAATGTTAGAGAATGGCGACCCTGCCAGGATGGTAAAATACCATGATTGACGGTCGACCACATGCCTAACTAGGTCAGAAAAATATCCTGTCAAAAACGTTTCGTAATAAAAATTTTTTTTTGAAAGGCATAAATTGTTGAAAACAGTAGCTGCAGCGATAAATAGTGAGAAAGTATTCAATAGAAAGTGAGACATTTTAGCAGAGACAATAGCAAAATTAAGTTACGAATTTTTATATTGTTAGAATTAAGTTTTCTCTCCAATGCAAGCGCACAGGTGGCGGATACATCGTAGACATATTGGTTCTGATCCAACAAGTAAGTGAATTGATTGTCAAGTCATGCGTGCAAAAAGTTTATGAAACGCGTGAGATCGTATGAGCGCATGTTGACGCGAAGCAGGGCGCGTGATTTGCTTTTAAAACAGAAAATAAGGGATTCGGAATGATTAGCAATGGCAGATCGAGACCTTGACCAAATTCAAATTCAGAATGTAGAAACCACGAGGCAAATGCGTGAGATTAAAGAACAAAACAAAAAAATTCTGTTACACCTAAGTCATATGACCCAGCATGAAAATGGACAGAGAATAGAGGACAGTACAACAGACGATGCAGTGTCGCGAGAAATAGGACATATAACGCACCATAACGAGGATAATGTACGTCAAGACATAGAAAACGTAAGTCAGCATACGATAGAGGAGCAGGAAAGTAGAGAGACAGTCGATGAGGATTCTAACTTGCGTCTTGAATACGTAGAACCCATACTACAAGTAATCAGAGCTCCCTCACCACAGAGTACAAGGAATGCGAGCAGAAACGTGTCACAGCACAGTTCAATGCAATCGGTTGCGAACCAACACTTGGGCGAAAACACAGAGCGTAGGACGTCGGTAGAAAACGCAATAGGACCCACGAATCGGGTAGGATTATTACAACAAATTACGGAAACCATGACAAGGCAAAATAAAGACATAGCGAACCAAATTCAAATTCAGAATGCAGAAACCACGAGACAAATGCGTGAGATTAAAGAACAAAACAAAAAAATTCAGTTGCACCTAAGTCATATTGAAGACGATTCAAAAGAATCTCGAGAAGTGATAGGAAACTTAATAACAGGTCACAATCAATCGAGAACAGACACTGACAAGGTACAAGTGGACGTACAAACATTGCGTAATGACATTCAGGACGAGATCAAAACATTGCGTAACAACACCCAGGGAGAAGTCAAGAAACTAGAGAAACAGATAAACGAAATTACTAGACAAGCAGCAGGTACAGCGCGTGAAATTGTGGAAAACAGTGTTTTACACAAACGTATCACAAAAGCAGCGCTGAAAAGATATGATAGTCTCATAGTCAAAATAGAGGCGCAAACGAAGCAACAATTTCAGAAATTGCGAGCAGAGTTGTTGCAAACCATTGCAGAGCGTAGTGAACACGATCGAACAAACACTGAGTCTGCAACCACATCTGTATCTGTAACAGCACCGGAAAAACAAGCAATTAACGAAGATATTACGCATTTGCGATTCCAATCACAGGCGGAAAGTAACATACGTGAAATCATACAGCCTGCATAGCAACAAACACGTTTCGAAATTCTTGATGAACAAACGTCATCACAAACACATGCGAAACCACAAATGTATGTTTCAAGACAGTTTGGATCGTGTAATGAAGCAGCAAGGTTAGCAAGACAAGATACCCAACCAATACGAGACAATGGAAAGCCAGGTCGCGAAGAGTACAGTGCAATGCATTCAGCTACACGTTCACAACCGATGGAAGAAAATTATTGCGTACCACTCCAACGATACAACGCAAGGGTAGGCGAAGGTTACGGTGGACAATATCCAATGGATCTACCACAACCGGAAAGAACGAAGGGAGAAATGATCAGAAACAAAAGTGGCGAAGAATCGCGAATTTCATATGGAACTATGACGAAGTACGGCAACGATCATTTCCCCACAGTCAGAAAATTTCAACACTTTTGAGAAGGAAACTCATTACATCCACGAACTTTTATTATTGAATTACGAGTAGGATTACCAGAACACTGGACGCCACCACACAAATTAGACTTTATATGCGCACACATGTCAGGAACAGTCACAGAAACCATGCAGAATGTTGCAGCGACATGCCGATCGTACGAAGATTTCAGAGAGAAGTTTCTCTCACGATATTGGTCCAGCGAAGCACAGAATAGAGTGAAGTACAAATTATTACAGAACCCATATTTTGTAAATTCAGGAGAGAAGAGTCCCGTGAAATTTTTCGAAGTAATGGCAAACAAAAATCAATGCTTACGTGTACCATACAGTGACGGAGAGTTGATTAAATTATGCGTGAGGAAGTTACCATTGAAATACCAACAATCAATAGTAGGTCTCGGAGGCAATGACGTCGAAGCATTTAAAGGTATTCCAAGGGAACTAGAGTTCATATTTTCGGAAGATGACGCAAGAAAAAGACGAAGCGCACGTGAAAACGAAATAAAAAAGCAGTGGAATCCACAAGATACAGTACGAAGAAACAATAATTACGAACCATGTGATAACTTCGCACCAAGAAACGACAATAGATTTCAACAAAGAACCGGTTATGGATTTAGAAGAGAATATGGCAATAACTATAATTCACCCAGGAACGGCAACAAGTAATACAGAGGGAATAACGACCACCGGAACGGGTACTGGAGAACCAACAGACCGACAAATTATCAACAAAGAAACTACTATCAACAAGCTGAACAAGAAAAGAGAATACAGATAGAAGAGGTGGAGGTAAGACCACCAAATCCTGATAAACGTTCGAATTGACAGCTAAGCGCCCATGCCAAAGGGAATGATGCACCGACCCAGGACAATTTCAGCATCTTGAACAGAGAAGTAAAAATCTTATCACGAGAAGAGAAGAAGGAAGAAACAAATCCGCAGGGACCAGATGAAAACGAAGACAGGAAAACAACAATATCGTGTTGGGACGAGATTAATTGGGAGAATACTGACGAGGAAGATGAATTACCAGAAGCGTGCACAACGAATGTAGGAGGAAAGGACGAAGTAATGAGAATTGCAGAGCTATTTGAGATGGAAACCAGGGAAAGCGAATTCAATGAGGATAATGCGCAGTCGACAGATGTTAAAAATAAGTTACTAGTGGGCACAAAACCCAACGTATATAATGAAGCGATAATTAGAGCATTTAGATGCGATTATGTGGAAGTAGCGACGAAGAAGGAGAAGATAGACGAGGATGAGGAAAAAGTAGAGGATGTTGAAGAAAGTGTAAATTAAGGAAGAAATAGAGAAGAGGAAAAAAAATAGAGAGAAGTAGCAGTCGAAGCTTATGCTACAGAAAGTTCGAATTCACAAGGGAAATTCCTGAAAAGACTCATGTATGATTCAGTGGAGGATTCGTTGATGCAAGAAGAAGAAGAACATAACCAACCCTTTCAAATTCAACCAATTGTGAAGGCCATGGTAAAGCATATCCCAGTCAATATTGTAATTGATAGCGGAAGTGAACTGACTGCGATCTCAGAAAATTTATTCATGCTGTGTAATGCCAATGAGGAATTACCAGATCTGAAAACACGTAAGATTAAAGTAAGAGGTCCAATTAGAAACAATGCTGCGGAAGTTACGAGACAAACAATGTTAACTCTTTCGTGACAGGGTCAAAAGATCGAAGCCAACTTCGTGATTATACCGAAACTAACTGTAGATTTGATTATAGGTGCAGATTTTTTAAATGAGAGACAAGTGATAATAGATATGGGGAAAGGTAGCGCAACATTCGGGAATGTCACACTTCTCTTTGAGCAAAAGCTAAAATTAGAAGAAATACCAGTTATAAAGAAACAATTAAGAATGACGTGAGATAAAGAGGATGAAGAATTAGAATGGTATGCACAAAAGGGGAGATCGCCTCAACTCATGTTAGAAGTCCATAAAGAAAGCGACGAAAAATTGCAAGAACTTCGAGGTATTTCGGAACACAGTAAAAGAGAATTAGAGGGTATTTTACGAGATAAAGCAGAGGTATTTTTACCTAAGACTGGCAGTATTAAACACCTTCAGTACAAGTTTGAAGCAAAACAGCACAAACCATTTAGAGTGCCACCCTATACAATCCCATTAAGCTACAGGAATAACTTCACCATATGAGCCATATCAAAAAGTTTGAAGATTAATTTTATTACTGGTAAATAATCAGCACAATATTTCAGGATTATATTGGAGATAAGATCATCAGGAGAAAGAAGAATGAAGAGAGAGGAAGGTGGGAAAACGAAAGTAGTTTCAATTAAAACAAAAACAAAAATAACACCAATAGTAGCATAGATTACGGTGAAGGGATAAAGGGTACATAGTCTAACAGCATGAAATACTAAAATGCTATACACCACAACACTACACAAAAATAAAAAACGAATTTGAGGATTCTTGTAGAAGTTAAGACTCAAAATATCTTAGAATAGTAACATGGAAAGGGCCCCAAAATTTGTAAAGCTTTTTAAGAAGGTGTAAAACAATGTAGGTACTAGACATATGTTAGATGATTATAAGTAAAACTTTTTGTAAGAACCATTGTAAAAACTCCAGCAAGGACAAGATGCAACGATCCACAAGTTGCAATGTGAGAAGTATCAAGAAAGAAAAGGACATAATTAGTAAGACACGATTCCTACAAGGCAGAAGCGTCGAGAGAAGGGAAAGGACAGCGAGACCAACAGAGGGTAGTTGAAGTGGACAGTAAATCTGCTGAACCACAGGGTGGCAGAGCCCTCTGGGACAGAACATGGAACCACCCCCCACTCAGCAGAGCGAGCAGAAAACGGCCTGACGAGAAGACAGCCTGGGCAAGCCACCACTGGCAAAAAAAAAAAGTGTAAAAGTCACACTACTGCTATTAAACAGCACGCTGATGCACAAAACTGAAGAAAACTTCCACAAAGTAAAAAAGGACACGCCCAAACAATTTATCAAACTGTTGCTAAGAGGAGAACGTCAAAGCGACTAGTTATCAATAAAAATTTCCATATCCTGTCTAAAGAAGAACCAAGAAGCAAGTAAGAAGCAGAGAAAAAGCAGTAAGAACAGAAGTTGAAGAGTCACAAGATTGAGACCAAGAAAGAAGATGGGTGAAGAATAGACGACATACCTTACCAAATCCCTATCCTATTGTAAACTAGTCGTCTGCGAAGTATTACTACAAAAACCGACTGCTTTCAGCGACACATAACGATGACTTTCACGCATACAAAGCCAGTAAACCACGAGATTCTGCACTCACAGCTCCATTCCATTATGGGACCTCCACAACAGCAACACACACTTGCAAAGCCAACAAGGAACGACAAACAAAGCTGTAAATCAAATACTTGCTCACATCCATCTCGCTCAAGTCCATCACCTTCTTGCAAAATCATTCGCCAACCTCATGCTTAAACATTTATAGGATTGTGTGAATGTGTGAAATCAAATTATGTGATGTAGGAATTGTGCAAAAGAAATGTGTGACATACTAAATAAATTAAGCACACCAGACAGTTAATAAACTACAAAATAACTGTCACTGACTATGGACTGAAGTAAAAAATAGACTGCCGATAAAAATAAGTCATTAGTTCTGAAATGGACAGTATATAAAAAACAAAAGTAAGGCATAATAAATACCAAAACTATATGCCACTTATTTTCTCCTCATAAAAATAAAAGAATAACTATATTTTACTTATTTTCTCCTTATAAAAACAAAGAATAAAAAATTATCTTGTTGGATGTTTTACCTTTCTTTTATCATTTGTACCATTTGTTAGGATAATATCTCAATACTTGTGTATGTATATTTCTTTGTCAAAGCAACTCTTGGAAATAATTCATATTTGTTAGTGCAACAATGTTGAAATGAGTGTCTAGAAACAAAAACATTTTACTTGTGCATGATATTTAGAAAATGTGTTAGGAATAGATTTTACTTAATTACGACATTTATAAAAAAAATATTTGTACGAAAATCGATGTGAAAGACTTCGATAACTTTCGATAACAAACTTCTTAAAAAACAAGCTTCACACATAAATAAAGAAGGAAAATAATTAAAAATTAATAATAATAATAATAATAATAAGATAAAATTATTCTTCTCTTGTCAATATATACATATTTTTGAGAATAATGTGGAAGAATATAAAAATATAAACCAGTAATACAAACTAGCATAGAACCAGAATAACGTGGCTGAACAGTAGGCAACAAAATTTAGATAAAAGAATAATTTTTGACTGGCTTAGACAACGATTCAATCATTGCCTAACTTCAGCGCAAAAATTGAGTTCGAAGGGTGGTGATATTTAACGTGTCAGGCAAATCCAACACCTTCCATGAAAACCCTGACATGATAAGCAAATCCAGTAGTATGTCACATAGCTCCAAATAAATCGTGACATTAAATTAACCAAAGTAATACGAGTAACGAGTGAGCAAATGGAATACCACAGCCTAACACAAGAATGCCTAAATGCATGTCATACCTTCCCACCGTGAGACAGACGCAGTTCCGAGGGGAGAAACGAGAACAGAAGCTGAGAGCAGAACCGTGTTCAGCTAGAAGGCCCTACGATGAGGGACGGACACCCACGTCGCCAGCTAACCGCTAGGACCACCCCCCACCAGCCCATGTTAAGAGATAGAGCCCTCCAGTAGAACAGTATAGATCTTACGATAACACTAAATGGGCCACACCAACTGCAAGGTTTAGCATGAGACTTTTTCGCGTCTCTGTTACGTTGCAAACTTTAAGAACATTGCCCCACCACGAAAAGTATAACGTTTCTCATTGGATAGACAGAATTTTTGTAGGCGGAGCTGAAGGTTAACATTGAGACCCTGATTGGTCAGATGAAAACACAGCCAGATAGGTTTTTTTTAAACCAACTTCGGTAAATTGTAGTAACGACAAGTTAGGGAAGAGTTGCTTCAGAGATGGCGAGATGCATGGAGCTGTGCCGGACGCCGTCCTCTGACGAACACCGACAAGGTAATGAATGCACGCGATGTCGCATTTTTGAGCGCATAAGGCTTCACTCAGAACTGCAGAAGTCTCATCTGTTACATCCCCTTTTTACGTAATACTAGTGTCGATCGTCAATTGAAGCTCATGGTATTCACATTTGTTACGTGAAGTAAAAATCTGAAACACGATGATTTTTCTGTTATATAATTATTGAGAAGCCACATCATCCACTGTAATTTACGACAAGTTAGATGAGTAATTAAAGACTATTGAGGGTCACTGTAGACCATTTTGATAGTTTTCTCTTTTGTGAAACTTAATTTAAACCTAGATTATAGATGTGATATGGCATAGGTCATCCTTCGATCCATTGTAGAACTTGGAAACCCACTCAGGGAATATTCGTTCACATTTTTGTTGAACGCAGTTGGCTTTTATCATCCTGTATTAAAAAAATTCCCTTTTATCAATAGTGCAATTTATAAACAATGTTTTGTGAGTAGAATAAAATTTCAAATGGTAAACTTAACTGCTTTTTCGACGTTATTTTACCAGCTATCTAAAAATAGGAAAGCCATGTAGCCCTTCCACTAAATTTAGTCAGTATTAAGATTCTTTTACAGGGAGTGCAGCGGAGCTGACGCTGAAATCATTAAGTGTTTGGTTATATCATCGCTAGTCTCACCGAACTCTTCTGAACTCTACATGTCATGTGTGGTCTGGCGTCTCCTTACCAGCAACAGGTCCCAGGTTCAAACTAGTCAATTCCCTAAAAAACACGCTCAGAGCGTCGTTGCGCGAAAGTTGTAGGGAGACATGACATAGAACAACAGACACCACGCAGAATGTTAGACATTGTATGAGGTCAAAGCACAGAAGGCACTCCCGACAAATACATATCTTGATAAAAATCCAGTTGGTAAAATGCGCACAGCTGGTAACATGCGCACTTTTGGTAAAACCCACATATCATCCACGCATGTTAGCAACGAAAATGACTCTCACAAGCTTGCCGAGTGCTGTGTGGCAAACTTACGAGAGTCATGTTCGCCATCAACATGCCGAGATGATACGACAGCTTTACCAAACGTACTGTACAGGATGGGCGTATGGGCAGGTGGTGGGCATTATGAAATGAATGGGACAAAATTCAGACAAAGGCCATTTATTGGCGAAACCATGTTAAAAAGGGGTCACATTGGCCTAGGGAGGTGAGGGTGAGCCAGAGCGTATAGTTTGGCGGAACGTAGTTTGCGAAGCTAACGATATAGTTGGCGTCTGCCAATCTGGCCAGTCCAAGTGATATGCCGGCTGCGAAAACTAAGTCCCCAGCGCCGCAGCAACAGGAGAAGCGGGAGATGATCACTGCTACAGGGCGCACGTCCAAGAGAGCGAGAAGACAAGAGAGCGGACCCGGCGACAGGCGTCCGGGTATATTCGACGCACCATGTGGCTTCCTCCGCCGTGGTTGGTCGGGATCGAGAAAATCGTGCGGGCGGCATGGAATTTTCCAGAGCGTCGCCTGCTAAGGGAAGCCTGGGGCGGCGTCAGCTCGTCAGCGCGTGGCCAAGGTGCCCTTCGTCGGTGCTGATTTCCTGTTGCGAAACTGTGGGACGAAAGAATTTACAGTCAGCTAACACTGCCGGAAATGGAAAAATGATGTTACCGTTTGGAACCTCATATAATAAAGTAAAACCCCTTCTGTCTGGCTCATCCTTTACACTCCTCCACCTCCCATGGGAGTGGAGAACGTATGTGAATTCGCTCAAAGCAATTATTATTTAGATGTAAACAATTTTAGTTTGCAAAACAGAGTAAACATCACTTGATTAAGAATGGCCCTCACGGAAGATGGCAGGGGTCTTAATCAATGGGAGAGTTAGAGACTCTAAAGACCTCCTGGGGGTCGCAAAGGGGCTCACACACTTCAGCAATATTATGTGTATACAAGAATCATCGTAAAACATCAAAACATCATAAAACATCAAAACATCATAAAACATCAAAACATCATAAAACATCAAAACAAATTTAGATTAAAACATAACAGTGTGAATGAGGTAAACATGCTAAGTGTTCTTGTTGCTAGAATGAAGTCAAAGTTTCCTTTTTTGTTTTTTGTTGAAATAAGTTGAAAATTTAAACATGTCACCACTGATGTCACAGTAAGAAATAAAAAAAATAGTAGTTTGAATGTAGCAATTTATGCAAAAAAATGTTTTCGTTTTTCCTTTTGAAATGAGATTCAGAGATACATATAACCACTGGTGAGTCACTGCCGGACCGACTGGTGTGAGGCGGCGTTGGGTTGTGTTTTCCTCAGGATGCAGCGCGCCAGCTGCCGGCGGGAAGGGAGCGTGGCCGTGCCCGTACACTAGAACTCAGTGCAGTGGGTATGAGGGGAGATTCACATGTTCCAAACACATTTAGAAAGGGAGTTATCACTAAGGGAACACTTCACTGAACTACACTAGTTTTTGCACATAAGTTGATATCACAACCGCACTCTTAAAACTAACCGAGGGCACATGCCTCATAGGTTTTTTTCCTTAACTGCTTAGTTTCGTTGTTAGTTTTTTTTTTTTAGTTATGGGCGATATTTGCCCTGAGGCTGAGGTTCTGGAACCATGGGAGGGGGCGGCCGGAACTGTCTACAGAATCCCCTCTTGTACAAAGTCCATATTAGTGCAATAATAAGAATGACAGTGGCTGGAGTTATCGTAGCGCGGGATATAGTGGTGGTATGGAATGTGGTGGCTGTTTGCCACTCATTTAAGTGTGCCAACAGGCCAACGCAAGAAATTTGTCCTTTCTCATTTTTTAAGAGGTCGTCAATTGACGCTAAGAAGCGATTATTTCATACATTCGACAAAACCGGCAAGTAAGTTGAGAAGGAACCTCCTGGTATAAAAGACATAAGTAATGGGGCGTGAATACTAAGTGACTAGACCGTACTGGCATGAAATATTATAAGTGGTGCTCCAAGAGGAACCGTTTGCTAAAGATCTGCGCGGAGGCTATGCCTGAGTGGCAGCTGACTGCAAGGTAGGATCTTGCGCTATAGAGCGACACAGAGAGTGATGAAGTATACCGACAGTGTTCACTGCGCTATCTGTACTTTACAATCTCTCCACATGTTCTTGGCCTCCTGCGCCCGATGAGCGTATTTATGTGCTTCAAAGTAAGAAGTGACGAATATTAATGTCATAAAAGGGGTATACTATTACTGAATAAAGGGGAATAGATGTGCTTAATCGCCATGGTTTTTTTTTCCAATGATGACCAGCAAAACAATAAACATGGCGCTACGTCAAAGCGACGGGCGATAGAAGTGAGATTACAGGTGACATCACGCTAGATGCGTTGTTACAGTGGGTTCTGTTTAAAATTACATTATCCATTAGTAAATTGTTTCATAACAAAGTTCCTATGAAATCCTTTATAGCCTAAACGTAATTAACACGTAACACGGAAATATAAAAGTAAGGTACACAAGTATCATATTAAATTGCTGCACATGCTATATCAATAAGTAAACAAAGTCAAATGCCTCTTTGAGCTGACCATCCAAGTGTAATAACGTTCAAGTTGTGAGAAGAAGTTTCTCGGCATCAATCTATTTGCTGACCACCATAACGTGAGAATGACAAAGAAAAGTGACACCAGTTTGTTGCAGGTTTGAATTTCCATTCTCAGACACGAAAACTGTGCTGATGAATGTCAACGCTGTCGATAGCAAGAGGAGAAAATCAAAACTCGACAAGAATCTAGAGATATCCACAGTCGAAACCGAAAGTGTAAGGATTTGAATTAGAAACAACTAAGTTGAGCGTAATTTCTGAAGTATTTTTCCTTTATAATGGTATAGTGCACGGCGCAACGTTGACGCGACGTTATCGCCTGATTATCTGTGTATATGACAAGGCTGCGATTCCAAGATAGCTCCTATGAACTTTTTCCTAAAACTCGACATGTCTCACATAAAAAGAAAACTTTACTGCGCGACCAAATTCGCCGTCTCTATCCTCTCAACATATTGCGACTAAACTCGCCGTCTCTATAACTCCGTGGTGCTGGCCTCCTCGGGCCCAGCTGGTTGCTTAAATCGCCGTCTATCCTTGGGTACATCGCAGTGTCCTGGCACACGTCATACAGTTAAGTGCTACTACCTCAGTGGTCGATATTCCTTCGGAAAATACAACGGAAAAACAGTGCCAAAGAAGGAACAAGTTTTGAACGGAGATTTCCGTTTACTGGCGGTTTAGCTGCGGGCTAGACGCAGTTCACGTCTGATGGTGCCTGATCAGCTGTTGTCAGAGAGCACGGAACACTATTCTCGTGAACTCTTCTTCGACATGAAAGATTAAGGTCTAAATGTGTTAGTCCTCATGAACTGAATAGTTTTGTGTTGGAATACGGCTAGATAATAAACTCCAAGAGGCGCTGTTCTGTTGAAAGTTGACAGATGAAAGTGTTTAGGATGGACTATGTTGCGAAATGGAAAAGTGAAGAAACGAAACAGACAGCTAAGGGTCCGCACGGGCGCCAGCCGCGACACGTCAGGCACGTGCCCTCGCGGGTGTGGTTCTCTTGTTCATCCAACAGACAAGGTGTATGGCCAAAGCTTGCTCGTTCTGTGTGCGTGATTCACTCTGTTTATGTTATCTAACACGGGGGTAGGCATGTGGTATGTCCCCACAGATAAATATTCAAATGCAAATGAAAATTAAACATGGTTACATCTTAAATTACCATTCCAAAACATTATTACTAAGCACTTAAATAATTGGCAATAGTCGGGAACTTATTCTAGAATCCTTGAAATCCCACGAAAATGATTATCCTGATCATTCTAGTAACACAGTGACACATGGAAACACTCGGTTAATACAAATACTAAATTACTGGTGCTCTCAGACTCTAGCTAAAACTCTCTAAACATGTAATAATAGTATAAATGAGACATGGATAAAATGACAATACTAAAAAATAACACATCGGCATAAGTAATTGGACATAAATAACTAGACATAAGTAATTGGCAACTCGTCACAGTGATACGAGCGGTGGCAATACTGCAACAAAAGCAAAAGTTCGAAATATTATTTCCTTCAAACAAAACTTCCACACCCTCCAGTTACATTTCGTAGCAAAATGAATGCAAGCATCCCCTGGTATCCCTTTATTGTCTCGTTTATATTTTCATGCCAACTTACAGTCTTTGGTACTATTACGTTCAAGAAAACTGTCGTTAAGTCATGGCAATGTTGTGTGTAATGCTGTAGAATAGTGCAACGTCATGTTAAAACTTCCTTTAAGAAGATTCTGATGAAAATTGGTTCTATGTCTCATTCAGTGAAGAGACAAATAATTATTAAACGTGTGATAAGCAGTTTCCTGTGTTGATTTGTATTTGCAAATATTGGTGATCATCAGTCACCCAGTTAATCGTTCAAGGTTATGAGTGTTGTTCAAAAATGGTTCAAATGGCTCTGAGCACTATGGGACTCAACTGCTGTGGTCATAAGTCCCCTAGAACTTAGAACTACTTAAACCTAACTAACCTAAGGACATCACACACATCCATGCCCGAGGCAGGATTCGAACCTGCGACCGTAGCGGCCGTGCGGTTCCAGACTGTAGCGCCTTTAACCGCTCGGCCACTCCGGCCGGCCTCTGTTGTTCCTTTTGTTAATTCTCTCACCTACCTGCTTCCATATATTCATTATTGGCATCTCGACGAAGCTAGTTGCATCGTCGATATGACTTACCTGTCGGCGCTCATGTTTTTAATAAGAGTTCATTTGCCATATATAAAGTGTGTAGGGAGCAATGTAAGGTCCTTAGTATTGAAAAGATGCGTAAAGTTATTGAAAGGGTTTGTTATATAATGGTTAAGAATTTCTGTGTGGAGATTCAGTGCAGCTTGAGGTGCTAAGGTGCGACACGCGTCGCGCTTGAGAGATTGTAAGTTGCTGACCGCACAGCTGACGGTACGACTGTGTCCGGTTTCATCTGGCTTGGCGGTAGTACTGGCGTCCACACTGGGTCCGTCCTCTTTCTTTGCGTGGACTTAAGTTCCTCGGTATGGTCACAAAATTTCCTTCCAGAGTGACCTTATGTTGTTCACGACAGTTATACATGAAGGATGTTCTTTCCTTCAGTCGCTAGAGGTCACAAAGCTATCGGGTTCCAATTCTTTTACTTTAACACTCTGTTCTTCTAAAATTTAGGTAACTGGCAGGTGTCAGGCTTCCAAATAAATTGTATTTTGCGATGTCATTCCAAACCCAACTCCTTGGCTAACACGTTTACCACACAGTGGTCGTTTACAGGATAGATATAGCGGTAAGTGCCGGCTTCCTTGACGCCATATACACTCCTGGAAATGGAAAAAAGAACACATTGACACCGGTGTGTCAGACCCACCATACTTGCTCCGGACACTGCGAGAGGGCTGTACAAGCAATGATCACACGCACGGCACAGCGGACACACCAGGAACCGCGGTGTTGGCCGTCGAATGGCGCTAGCTGCGCAGCATTTGTGCACCGCCGCCGTCAGTGTCAGCCAGTTTGCCGTGGCATACGGAGCTTCATCGCAGTCTTTAACACTGGTATCATGCCGCGACAGCGTGGACGTGAACCGTATGTGCAGTTGACGGACTTTGAGCGAGGGCGTATAGTGGGCATGCAGGAGGCCGGGTGGACGTACCGCCGAATTGCTCAACACGTGGGGCGTGAGGTCTCCACAGTACATCGATGTTGTCGCCAGTGGTCGGCGGAAGGTGCACGTGCCCGTCGACCTGGGACCGGACCGCAGCGACGCACGGATGCACGCCAAGACCGTAGGATCCTACGCAGTGCCGTAGGGGACCGCACCGCCACTTCCCAGCAAATTAGGGACACTGTTGCTCCTGGGGTATCGGCGAGGACCATTCGCAATCGTCTCCATGAAGCTGGGCTACGGTCCCGCACACCGTTAGGCCGTCTTCCGCTCACGCTCCAACATCGTGCAGCCCGCCTCCAGTGGTGTCGCGACAGGCGTGAATGGAGGGACGAATGGAGACGTGTCGTCTTCAGCGATGAGAGTCGCTTCTGCCTTGGTGCCAATGATGGTCGTATGCGTGTTTGGCGCCGTGCAGGTGAGCGCCACAATCAGGACTGCATACGACCTAGGCACACAGGGCCAACACCCGGCATCATGGTGTGGGGAGCGATCTCCTACACTGGCCGTACACCACTGGTGATAGTCGAGGGGACACTGAATAGTGCACGGTACATCCAAACCGTCATCGAACCCATCGTTCTACCATTCCTAGACCGGCAAGGGAACTTGCTGTTCCAACAGGACAATGCACGTCCGCATGTATCCCGTGCCACCCAACGTGCTCTAGAAGGTGTAAGTCAACTACCCTGGCCAGCAAGATCTCCGGATCTGTCCCCCATTGAACATGTTTGGGGACTGGATGAAGCGTCGTCTCACGCGGTCTGCACGTCCAGCACGAACGCTGGTCCAACTGAGGCGCCAGGTGGAAATGGCATGGCAAGCCGTTCCACAGGACTACATCCAGCATCTCTACGATCGTCTCCATGGGAGAATAGCAGCCTGCATTGCTGCGAAAGGTGGATATACACTGTACTAGTGCCGACATTGTGCATGCTCTGTTGCCTGTGTCTATGTGCCTGTGGTTCTGTCAGTGTGATCATGTGATGTATCTGACCCCAGGAATGTGTCTATAAAGTTTCCCCTTCATGGGACAATGAATTCACGGTGTTCTTATTTCAATTTCCAGGAGTGTAGATCTGTTTATTAACCGTGGTGGTGATACAACCTAGATGGAGATCGATCTGAAATTCCAACGTTTTCTAATCTTGATGGTTTAGACAAGCGAACAAGGAACAACTGCTTCTCTCTCACGATTTTGTTTCTTACTGAAAACTCAAATAGACAACACAAATAGATTCCCATCTTCAGATAAGACTAGTAAAATCTGTAGGGCAATATTAAGCTGGTGAATTTATTTCTACAACTATCCCTTTAGGTTTGCAGTTTATACTGCAACGAATGTACAAATACGTAGCGTGTAGCTGAATTCGCGCAACGGGGCAAGGGGCACGTGGAGAAGGACGGTGTCGTCGAGGGGCGAGGGGGGAGGTGCAGGTGCTGCCCGCGCCAAAGACAAGGGCGACGGGTGGGGGATGGGGGAAATGCAACGGCCGCTCTTCTCGGCAGGCAGGCGGGAGGGAAGTGAAGGGGCCGCGTTGACAGCTGACAGGGAGGGGCGAGACGCGCCGCATGTGAACAGCTGTAGACAACAGCGGCGGTATTTACATGACTCCTTCAGTGGCATTTAATGTACAGAAATACGTGGAACCAAGAAAAACTTACCTTGTTGTCTGTTCACATCGTATCACGAAAACAATAAAATAGCATTTGAGGAAGACTCCTTTTACTTTAGAGTAATATACTGTATTTGTTGTTTAACTTTGACGTACTTATTCATGTTATTATCGTTGTGTTATCATTTAGCAAAACATACATATAATAGGGCGTATTTCAATGACAGGTAGATGACAGCATGTAGTCACCGATCTACTGGCAGTTACGAAGGCGTGTTTCTATCAAGTTCTTATGGTAAACCTTTAAGAGCTGTGTTTGTGTACTATTCACTAAATTTACAGGTGAAGTGTGAATCCCTTTGACATATACACGATTAACCGATTCTTAACTCAGTGTGTTCTTTTGATAAGGAGAACTTTCCCTTTAATTCCATGATTAAAGAACATTTGTGTTTTTAATTCTCGACAGATACGATAACAGTAGTGGAGACGTTAAATGACACAATACAAAATGATTAAAGACCTCATTCACTTACATTAACATGTGACATCATAAATTCTATTATCAATGGTTGCCAATTCTTATGTCTACTTATAATTAACATGCACAACTTAAATAAATGTATAGTAACAACGATGTTTTCCGTCAATTTATTCTCTTGCCAGATCTACTTTCTGGATCGTAAATCATAGGAGTTGACCTTAGAGCATATCTACGTTGCGTTCTAGGTAGTTGCTTTACCTTCTTTCTTGCTTTCTCGGGTGAAACCACTGGCGTGATAGGCCCGGGTTCACTGTTAGGTGGGGGTGGCTCAGGTCCTTTATAGAGTTTCAGTCTGTCAAAATGAACGATCACTGTGTGTTCTGCTAACTGAATTTCCGCATTTATTGGCGAAGTAAGCCGGATGATACGGTACGGTCCTTCATAAGTAGGTGTAAACTTCTTGGTTCTTCCCTTTTTTGCTCAACATAACTAGGACTCCTACTTTGTACTCGAGAACATTTCTTTTTGATTACTTCCCTTTAACAGTTGGCCGGTGGTGTGGGCATTGTTCCCTCTTACTTTTTTCCAAATGGCTTTTAGACGTCGTGCTAGACCAGGGCTTCACAACATACGTGCTCGCGGAGCAAGCTGTGAGCAGCAAGGCGCGAGCTTGGAGCAGCGCGAGCACGCTAACCCCCACTACCGGACCAGAGCGTAGAGTGGGGAGAGTCACGTGGGGCACACAACAGCTGCCGCCAGTCGATGTAAATCCGCGTCCACCTGCAGGGATATCACTCACGAATTATTACTGCTACAAATGAAACAAATAAAGGAGAATGTACACGTGCCACACAATTTTATTAGCTTAGTGTATGCCTCTACCATCTGTAGACACTGAAACTAAGGAATTCCACGACAATCCTATATTTCCATCACTTTCTTCAACACTACTTAAAATATCACCTCCGGTTGTAGTGTTCTTCATGGCTACTACATCGAGGAGCTCCTCCCTCACCTGAAGATCTCTATTAACACCTCTAATAAATATGGCAAGCTGCGCTGTTCCAGTGATATCAACACTTTCGTCCAGAGCTAGAGAATACGCCATAAAATCTTTACAGATATTTGCAAGCTGGCTCTGGACGTCGTCTGCCATGTCCTGTATGCGACGCATACTGGTCATGTTAGATAATGGCACAGTCCGAAACTGTTCAACTTCAGATGGACACAAATGTTCCGCTGCAACTACCAAACATTCTTTTATTAAATCGCCATCAGTTAAGGGGCGCAGGGATTCTGCTAAAAGCAAAGCAGTTTTGTAACCCACTCTGAGAGCTGCCTCAGTTGATTTTTCTTCGTCGTCCAGATCTTCTTCGGATAGCTTCCTTTTAAGTTTAATAACTTCATGTGCACGATCTGGTCAATCACATTTTCCACGTCCGTAGACTTTCGCGTAGTTCGACATATAATGTCGCTGCAAATTAAATTTCGTAAAAGAATTCAGCGTTTTGTGACATACTAAACATATTGCAACACCATCTTTTTCAGTAAACAGATACAATTCCTCCAAATGGGGGTTGATCTGCGAAATCATGGTTGGGGTTACACAACGGCGACTTCACATGATTTTTAACCAGCGAAGTGACTGTTAAGAGCTGATCGTAGTACTTTAAACGTTACACAGTCGGCGCGAATTCAATAGGCACGCTGCGGCCCTATTCAAACGTGCGCGCGCGTTTCCCCTCCCTCCCCGCCGCCCTACTCCGCGACCTTGCAGCTGCTCGCGAGCACGTGCCTGAGCAGACGCGAGTACTCGCGCTCAAAACCGGCCAAAGCCCTGTGCTAGATCTTACACATCTTTGGATTTAATTCCAGGGGGCAACTTGTCAATTTCAAAAGGTGTATTCATACGGTGGCCATATACTGCTTCATAAGGTGAGTACCCCGTAGCTTCATGGACACGGCTGTTATATGCTGACGTAACGTATTGAACATACCTGTTCCAGTCAGAGTGATGTTTATTAACATAGTAAGACAGCATGCGCATAACGGTGCGGCGGACTCGCTCCAGGCGACCGTTCGCTTTTGGGTGGAACGGCGTCGTTCGCCACTATTTAATTCACAATAAACGACAAACTTCTGTAAACAATGCAGACAGGAAATTCGTACCTTGGTCTGTGAGTACAGCTTCAGGGCTTCCGTATGATGACACCAAATGCGTGACAAAAGCACGCGCTACTGTTTCAGCGGGCATATCCGGTATAGGAATGACAATCAAGAACCTAGAAAAATTATCTATAAGGGACAAAATATACCGGTTATTTTGGGGGCTCACAGGGAAAGGACCGACAATATCTGCTGCTACTACGGCCAGGGATAAGTGGCTTGTCGTACCTGCTGTAAAGGCACTTTCGTTCGTGGTGGTAATGACACCTTAGCGCAAGGTAGACAATTTTGAATATACTTTTGCACGTCTTTCCGTCTTCCTGCCCAGAAATAGCGGGTGACCATTCGGCAATTTGTGGTGCGAAGGCCGTTATGACATGCTTGCAGGCTATCGTGACACTGTGCGATAATCTTGGAAATTAATTCTTTAGGGGTTACTGCCTGTTTACCCAATGGAGTCTTTCGATATAAAATTCCATCTTCGACTGAAAATTCAGGCAAAGCCACATATTTCTGACATTCGACGTCTCTTTACTGTGCTTCCCTTAATTCTTCAATAGAAACGTCATTAGCTACGATCACTCTGACTTTTCGGCTTAATGCTTCGTCGTTTTGATGTAACTTGCCCGGTTTGTGTTTTACATCAAACTCTAATTCGCTCGATTTCTAAGTCCAGCGAGTTAGCCTACTAATAGGGTCATCCACCGTAACGCTGCGTGATCACTGATGACAGTGAATTTTCTCCCATGCAAATAACATCGGAAATAAGTTACGCCAAACATGAGTGCTAGAAGTTCCTTCTCAGTTGTGGCTGTAATTTGACTCTGCTTTATCAAGCTGTCGAGACGAATAACCAATTGGTCGTCCTTCGTCGTCTATCTCTTGTGACAGAATGGCTCCTACAGCATAATCTGAGGCGTCTACTGACAGTATGAATGGTTCTTCAAAATCCGGGTATTCTAGTACAGTGGCTCCAGTTAAAACATGTTGAATTTGTTGCATAGCTTCATCACATTCTTAGGTCCAAAGAAAACTTACTCCTTTTTCCAACAAATTAGTAGGGGCTTAGCAAGGGTAGCATAATTATTCACAAAACGTCTGTAGTTGTTTGCAAGGCCTAAAAATAACTGTAGTTCCTTGACATATGTCGGTGTTGGAAATTCTCTTACTGCGGTGGCCAAACGGGGTCCGGTTAGACACCTTATCCACTTCTTACATGACCTAAATATTGTACTTGTGATTGGGCGAAAGCACAATTTTCTAATTTTACTTTCAGATGAGCTCCTTTTAACCTTTTCAAAACATTCCTCAGTCTTTCAGCATGTTCTTTTATTGTTTTAGAAAAAATAATAATGTCATCAAAGTACACCAAGCATGTTGTGGGTTTCAACCCACGCAGCAACAAATCGGCAAATCTTTGAAAAGTTGAGGGGGCGTTCTCAAACCAAATGGCATTCTTACAAATTCATACAATCCTGCAGGTACAAAAAAAAGCAGTTTTATGGCGGTCCTGGGGTGCAACAGGGATTTGATGGTACCCAGAACGCAAATCAAGGTCGGTAAAATACTTACAGTTGCCCACTCAGTCTAATGTCTCATCAATGTGCAGTAACGGTTATGTGTCTGGTGTCAAATTCAAATGGCTCTGAGCACTATGGGACTCAACTGCTGTGGTCATCAATCCCCTAGAACTTAGAACTACTTAAACCTAACTAACCTAAAGACATCACACACATCCATGCCCGAGGCAGGATTCGAACCTGCGACCGTAGCAGTCGCACGGTTCCGGACTGCGCGCCTAGAACCGCGAGACCACCGCGGCCGGCTGTCTGGTGTCGTTACCCGATTTACTGCCCACATATCGACACATAGGCGATAGGCTAATTGCTGCTGAATCGTGTCTTCAACTACAGACTGCAAATGGTAAGGTAGACGGTAAGATTTTTGTGCAATTGGCCAAGCTTTTCCGGTCGGAATTTTGTGCTGAACCAAATCCGTAGCCGGTAGAAACTGCCTCGCATCAACCACGATAATTTCTCTAATACTGCGACATCTTTATCTCCTCACTGTTTAAATGACCTAACTTCTCTGCTAACTGACTCCTTAACGTCGACGCGACATAGCGCACTTCTCTAACTGAACGTTTCTTTCTTCTCCTTCCTTTCTGATCTTTACCTCGCTGCTCGTCAGCTCCTCCTATTTCCTCAAAAATTTCCTGTCCATTGGCAACAATAGTACCCTTCGGTATCACAACAACTTTTACACCAAAATTATATATACTTACGGGTATAGCAAATCCCTTCTGTCTCCTTTCCGGTCGGCAGATACTTCTCTTTATAAGTACTGACTGACGATCTAAGATATCATTCTAGGTGAGCGGGTCATCCAGAATGTCTGTCTTACGCTGTTCTTGATTTTTGACATCTATCCAGAGAATCTTTCCACTTCCGCCTTTTACACTCACAGGGTCAGTGGTTTTTATCGCCAACATCCGCGGTTTTATGGGGGACTGTGAACGGCGCCTTTCGCAGCTCACTCGTGTCTGACGGGGGTGCGGACTGCCAAATCGGTGAACTGCTTCGCCGAACTGCACAGTTTGAGTTTGATAATCCACCATCCCCTGATAACTGTGCAGAAAGTCAGTCCCTAGTATGATATCAAATCCACCTGCTTTAGCCTTACTACTTGCATCCTCTGACTGTATTTACCCTCGTCTGCTTGCAGATTCACTACACATGAACCTGCAGGGACAATTACTTCCTCTCCAAGGCCAATGATATGGAATCGAGGTGGCTGTAACACCCTTCGATCATTTTTCTCCATAAACAATACACTAACTTGAGCAGCAGTATCAACTAAAATTCTAACTGTTTTGTTCCCGAGTACGCCAACTAGACTAACGTGTACCACCTCTTTACATTTTCCGCTCCTAACCGGGTGTATTACTTTTGTCGGGGGGGGGGGGGGGGGGGGCGGAACCTGCTCCCCACGCGTTGTGGCGGTGGCAACGCATCTTATTTGAAAATGGTCACTTTGTGGGGCGAAACATTATTAGCATGACCTACTGTCTGGGAAATGGTTCAATACGGCGCACGACACCGCATTGTGGTATGGTTGGGCGTCCCACAATGCTGACAAAATATTTCCCTAGGTGGAGCCGGTACTGGGTCCGGCGGGCGTGGTGCGGCTGCGCAAAAGTGCAATACCTCTTCTTGTACCATTGTCAAACGAACAGCTTCAAACAGAGATGCGGGGCAGGCTGCTTTGACTTCTCCTCCGATGCGGGGGCCAATACAGCGAACAAATGCATCAATTGCACGCGCTTCCGCTTCTTAGCGCAAAATTCTGTTTCCACTGGCATTTTCACCTAGTTTGTAGGTACGACAAGATGCGGCTCGTAGGCGATCTGCCAGGGCTTCAAAATCTTCATTAGGTTTGTGTCTAAGGGTTGATAATTGATCTCTGTAATATCCGGTACCTCTAGTATCGGAATAACGCTTAGTTAGTCCGTGTGCCAATACTTCAAAATCATGAGTGTCACGCAATTCGTCCACCGTTTCTATAAACATTCGGGCTTCCCCTGTCAACTTCAGTCTGGCTACATTGACCAATAGATCATCCGGCCAGGCACAAGTGCGACCCACATCTCGAATATTTTGTAGGAACATAGCCAGATTTTCCCAGAAAAGATGGGAATGAAATTAGACACGGGAAAATTGCTTACGGTCGCCATGTTAGCGGCAATTGTGGTGTTTGCATTAGAGGCAGAATCAGTGTTAGTTGCCACTGTTTGAGAATTTGTTACAGGGGTGGAGCTAGCCACAGTTCATGCACTAGCTTCCAGCGTCTGTTTCAACAGGCGGTTTTGTTCAAGTAACTCCTGATTTTGTGTGAATAATTGGCGCCTATGTGCATTAATGGCCTCTAGGAGGGTCTTGCGAGGCAGGTGCCTCTGCTGGAGTATCCCGTTCTGTCCCTCGTGTTCCCATCGGCATGTTTACAAATTTAAAGGACGCTAGTGACAAAAAAATGCAATAATTGTTACAAGAAAAGGACGGCCACAAAGTTTTCTAAACCCGAGACGGACGATCGAGAAAGATAATGTTGAAAGCAGCGACTTGCATTGGCGGTGGAGGTGGTGCGACGTGTTGGTGGCGGCGACGGCGTGACAGAGCGACAGCTGGCGGGCGGCAGCGGCGGCAGGACCCTCGGGAGGCAATAAAAGTGTTGGCGGTGGACGGCGCTGGCTCGGCCGGTTCGCGATGGCGGCAGGCCCCTGGTGCGTCGGCGACAGCGGCGGGCGGCGGTGGGCGGCGCGCCGGTGGATGACGGCGGCCGGGCCGGTCGCGCAGTGCAGGCCCCTCGATCGCAGGCAACGGGCAGCGCGGCGGCGTCCGACTCACGTGAATGGCTAACGTGGGCTGCCTCGCTGCAGCGCGCGCTCTGTTTAGTGTTTCGTGGGGCAGCCACGGGCCGAGTAGAGCAAACGTGGCGACCGGTTGGCGCATTCCATGCACAGAGTGCACGGCGTGTTGCCGGAAAGGATTTAGTATAGCGACAAAGTCGCTAGGGGAACGGATCCACACTTCTGACAACAGTTGTATAGGATGGGCGTATGGTTAGGCGGTGGATGTTATGCAATGAATAGAACAAAATTTAGACAAAGGCTATTTATTGGCGAAAGCATGCTAAAAAGGGGTCACGTTGGCCTAGGGACGTGAGGGTGATCCAGAGTGTAGAGTTTGGCGGAACATAGTTCGCGAAATACAGTAGAAGAAGAATGGGTAGCTTTGACGGATGAAATAGTGAAGACAGCAGAGAATCAAATAGGTAAAAAGACGAGGGCTAGTAGAAATCCTTGGGAAACAGAAGAAATTTTGAATTTCATTGATGAAAGGAGAAAATATAAAAATGCAGTAAATGACGTAGGCAATAATGAATACAAACGTCTCAAAAATGATATTGACAGGAAGTGCAAAATGGCTAAGCAGGGATGGATAGAGGACAAAGAAGGGAAAGCAGAAAGGTGGAAGGAGTGTATACAGGATCTACACAAGGGCGATGTACATGAGGACAATATTATGGAAATGGAAGCGGATGTAGATGAAGATGGAATGGGAAATATGACACTGCGTGATAAGTTTGATAGAGCACTGAAAGACCTGAGTCGAAACAGGGCCCCCGGAGTAGACAACATTCCATTAGAACTACTGACATCATTGGGAGAGCCAGTTCTCACAAAACTCTACCATCTGGTGAGCAAGATGTATGAGACAGGCGAAATACCCTCAGACTTCAAGAAGAATATAATAATTCCAATCCCAAAGAAATCAGGTGTCGACAGATGTGAAAATTACCGAACTATCAGTTTAATAAGTCACAGCTGCAAAATACTAGCGCGAATTCTTTACAGACGAATGGAAAAACTGCTAGAAGCCGACGTCGGGGAAGATCAGTTTGGATTCAGTAGAAATGTTGGAACACGTGAGGCAATACTGACCCTACAACTTCTCTTAGAAGAAAGATTAAGGAAAGGCAAACCTACGTTTCTAGCATTTGTAGACTTAGAGAAAGCTTTTGACAAAGTTGATTGGAATACTCTCTTTCAAATTCTGAAGGTGGCAGGGGTAAAATACAGGGAGCGAAAGGCTATTTACAATTTGTACAGAAAGCAGATGACAGTTATAAGAGTCGAGGAGTATGAAAGGGAAGAAGCGGTTGGGAAGGGAGTGAGACAGGGTTGTAGCCTATCCCCGATGTTATTCAATCTGTATACTGAGCAAGCAATAAAGGAAACAAAAGAAAAGTTCCGAGTAGGTACTAAACCCATGGGAACGAAATAAAAACCTTGAGGTTCACTGATGACATTGTAATTCGGTCAGAGACAGCAATGGACTTGGAAGAGCAGTTGAACGGAATGGATACTGTCTTGAAAGGAGGGTATAAGATGAACATCAACAAAAACAAAACGAGGATAATGGAATGTAGTCGAATTAAGTCGGCTGATGCTGAGGGAATTAGATTAGGAAATGAGATACTTAAAGTAGTAAAGCAGTTTTGCTATTTGGGGAGCAAAATAACTGATGATGGTCGAAGTAGAGAGGATATGAAATGTAGACTGGCAATGGCAAGGAAAGCGTTTCTGAAGAAGAAAGATTTGTTAACATCGAGTATAGATTTAAATGCCAGGAAGTCGTTTCTGAAAGGAGTGTAGACATGTATGGAAGTGAAACGTGGTCGATAAATAGTTTGGACAAGAAAAGATAGAAGCTTTCGAATGTGGTGCTACAGAATAATTCTGAAGACTAATGGGTAGATCACATAACTAATGAGGAGGTATTGAATAGAATTGGGAAGGAGTTTGTGGCACAACTTGACTAGAAGAAGGGATCGGTTGGTAGGACATGTTCTGAGACATCGAGGGATCACCAATTTAGTATTGGAGGGCAGCGTGGAGGGTAAAAATCGTAGAGGGAGACCAAGAGATGAATACACTAAGCAGATTCAAGAAGGATGTAGGCTGCAGTAGGTACTGGGAGATGAAGAAGCTTGCACAGGATAGAGTAGCATGGAGAGCTGCATCAAACCAGTCTCAGGACTGAAGACCACACCAACAACAACAGTTCGCGAAGCTAACCAAAGATGGCATCTGCGAATCGGGCCAGTCCGAGCGGCGTGCCAGGTGTGAAAACTCATTCCCCAGCGCCGCAGCACTGGGAGAAGCGGGAGATGACTGCTACAGGGCGGACGTCCAAGAGAGAGAGAAGACGAGAGAGCAGATCCACCGGCCGCGGTGGTCTCGCGGTTCTAGGCGCGCAGTCCGGAACCGTGCGACTGCTAAGGTCGCAGGTTCGAATCCTGCCTCGGGCATGGATGTGTGTGATGTCCTTAGGTTAGTTAGGTCTAAGTAGTTCTAAGTTCTAGGGGATTGATGACCACAGCAGTTGAGTCCCATAGTGCTCAGAGATATTTGAACCATTTAGAGCGGACCCGGCGACGGGCGGCCGGATATATTTGACGCACCACGCGGCTTCCTCCACCCTGATTGGTCGGGATCGAGAAAACCGTGTGGGCAGCATGGAATTTTCCAGAGCGTCGCCTGCTAAGCAACGCCTGGAGCGGCGTCACCTCGTCAGCACGTGAGGGAGGCGCGTTGCCAAGGTGCTCTTCCTCGGTGCTGATTTCCTGTCACTAAACTGTGGGACGAAAGAATTTACAGCCAGTTAACACTGCCGGCCGTGGCTTAGCCCCAGTGGAAAAATGAAGTTACCGTTTGGAAGCTCATACAATAAAGTAAAATGCCCTACAGTCTGGCTCATCCTTTACAGTACACTCGAAAAGAACGTGTGCTGTGTTGATGGTTTTTTAAAGCAAAACTATTTACAGGACCATTTCGCAGGAGAATGATGCCTTATATGACATGGTAGTTGGCTGTCATATTTGAGGACAGCTGTTGGAGAGGATATCGGAAATTCCACGTAGAAACCGCTGCCATCTAAAGGAAGTTCCACAGCGTGACTCACAATACAAACAACTTGAAATACCTACTACCATGACACAAACACATTTCCTTTCACAGTTTCACTAGGTATGTTGCTGACTTGCTAGTTGAGCTCTTGGGCGATTTCGGTTTGGAAATAGAGAGATCGATGTCATATCTGACACTGTGGAAAATTTGATGTAATTTTCCAAACGAATTATGCCAAGAATAACGTTCTGCTTTCTGGATTCGCTATGTTGCACGCACACATCTCTTCAGGCACTAGCTGAAACAATCTGTCAGGAAGCAGTATTGTAGATTATACATGGACACTGAAGTACACTTGCTCGTAGACGCTTTTGAGAAACTTCAGTGTGTATGCACCGACACACACATGCTGGGTCCTGCCTTCTATTATGCGACACCAGGGATTTCTTGGGACACAGTGTTACAAAGAATACATGATAGAATCAAACTGTTGATGAATATTGACATGTTGTTCATTTACGAACGTGTGATTCGCAAGGGACGGACTTTACCAGTGTGTCTGCACCGGTACACCAAGAGAAATAATCCGTGAATAAGTGATGAGGATTACATGTCATGTGATGTTGTCAGTTACATGTTTTACTTGGATGGAAACAACATCTACGTATACGCCATTAGCGGTCTCTCGAGATTTTAGGGTTTCGATAGCAGTGAGAAGGGATAATCGTTGGATTGGATAAGTTCCGGAATGTCACTGTGCTTTCTGTCGAAGGTTATGTCGTAGAGGCGCACCTGGTACATCCCTTGCCACTGTGTACGAAGCGCCTAGTTCCATCCAGTGGTTTCGCCTCCAAGCAACAAGATCAGACATCTCATTCATCCACCCGTGCCTCCTTATTTCCTGCTGTCCACTAAATCACCAATGCAAGAAAGAAAGTTACAAACCTTTTTCCTTCCAGTAAATATTAATAAACAGTCAACAAAAAGGGCTCTTTACGTTTTGAAACTAAAAAAAAAATTGGCCAGTAACTGAGGCACACCTGTATTTTTACGTATATTAATATTCTGAATTCACATATGCTTGTATCTAGTTTATTCCTTACTTCTGACAACAAGCCGAAATCTGAGTTGTGTAACGTAGGTGGAAAGCTGACAAATCGTATAGAAATTCGACAAAATTCATTGCATGAAGAACCAGACTACTTAAAAATCTGAATTGAATTAAAAATCAATACGAATGTGTTTTGGGAATAAGTACACTGAAGTGCCAAATAAAGTGGTAAAGGCATGCGTATTCAGATACAGAGATATGTAAGTAGGCAGAATATGGCGCTGCTGTCGGCATGTCGTATATACAAGCGTCTGGCGCAGTTGTTAGATCGGTTACAGTTGTTAGATCGGTTACCGCTGCTACAATGGCAGGTTATCAAGACTGAAATGAGTTTGAACGTGGAGTTGCACTTGGTGCACGCCAGCCGCTGTGGCCGGGCTGTTCTAGGCTATTCAGTTCGGGATGTGTGTGATGTCCTTAGGTTAGTTACGTTTAAGTAGTTTTCAGTCTACGGGACTGATGACCTCAGATGTTTAGTCCCATAGTGCTTAGAGCCATTTGAACCACTTGGCGCACGAGCGATGGAACACAGCATCGCCGAGGTAGCGATGAGGTGGGGATTCTCCCGTACGGCCATTTCACGAGTTTACCGTGAATATCAGGTATCCGGTAAAACATCAAATATCCGACATCGCTGCGGCCGGGAAAAGATCCTGCAAGAATGGGATCAACCACAACTGAAGAGAATCGTTGAAAGTCACAGAAGTGCAACCATTCTAAAAAAGCTGCAGATTTCGATGCTGAGCCATCAACAAGTGTTAGCGTGCGAACCGTTCAACGCATAATCGATATGGGCTTTCGGATACGAAGGATCACTCGTGTACCCTTGATGAATGCACGACACGAAGCTTTACGCCTCGCCTGGGTCCGTCAACCGCGACATTGGACTGTTGATCATGGGAAACACGTTGCCTGGTCGGACGAGTCTCGTTTCAAATTGTATCGCGCGGATGGACGTGTACGGGTATGGAGACAACCTCATGAATCCATGGACCCTGCACGTCAGCAGGAAACTGTTTAGACTGGTGGAGGCTCTGTGAGGTGGGGAGAGTGTGCAGTTGGAGTGATATGGGACCCCTGACACGTCTAGAAGCGACTGTAACAGGTCACACACATGTAAGCATCCTGTCTGATCACCTGCATTCATTCATGTCCATTATGCATTCCGACGGACTTGCACAATTCCAGGAGGACACCCCACACGTCCAGAATTGCTACAGAGTGGCTCCAGGAACACTCTTCTGAGTTTGAACATTTACGCTTGCCACCAAACTCCCCAGACATGAACATTATTGAGCAAATCTGAAATGTTTTGCAACGTGCTGTTCAGGAGAGATCACCACCCCCTCATACCCTTACGGATTCATGGCGTCAGTTCCTTCCAGCACTATTTCAGACATTATTCGAGTCCATGCCACGTCGTGTTGCGGCACTTCTGCGTGCTAGCGAGTGCCCTACACGATACTAGGCAGCTGTACCAGTTTGTTTGACTTTTCAGTGTGTAAACTATAAAAATGAGAATTATCTGTACCGAAACCACTTCCATGCACAAGTATTCACCACACGGGTTTGTAAAGTCTCTACCTAGTGACTCGGATCAGTTCGAAGATGAAGACTATGCTCCTTCCTTTCCTCTTGTACATTCTTAGTCCGGAACGTGCCTAGACGACCTTGAGAATCGATGAGCTGAGTGATTTCGACTGCCACATACTGACCATCAGCAGCCTTCTCAAAGAAATATTCACAGATGTTCTATAAAACTTTGTAAGATGTCCATGATTAAAGAATTTGTTGCTAGCGCACTCGAGCAGATGTAATTTCTATGGATTGCTCACGCGCTGCTTGCGATATGTAAGATATAAGAGAATCTGAGACCAGAGAGCAGTGTTGACTGCAGTAGGAATTGTGTAGCAGTAGCAGCAAGTTGTTGCTAGCGAGAAGACTGGTGTATCGTGTTGGCTGGGCCGGTCGTGGTGCAGCGATGGCGGAGCCTGAGCGTTATAATATAAGGTAAAAGCAGCCTCGCGCATATGTAGTATTGATATACCTAGTCCCATGTAAATGTTTTTTAAAAAAATCTGTTAATAATAATCTTTCTCATAAAAAGTAACTTTTGACATTCATCTCAATTTAAAGAATTTACTAATTTCCCCAATCCATGGTCATCCCGATCATTGCTAAAAAAAATCAGTTGTTCTTTTTATACATGACAAATCTATCGGCCAGCATTGCACAGAGCTGCACCAGAAAAATTTCTTATAGGAGCAGATATATATGCGTTATCCGGCGACTAGACTGAGGTAAGAATTTTCAATTTATTCAGTATGAATTTTCACGGCCATGACGCAGCACTGCTGACGTTCTAAATTTACCAGTTTAAATTCACAGTCATTATTGAAAGGCTATAAGTGAGCGACAATTTTATTGAGAGGTTAATCACATTATATTATTGGTAGGTTACGGAACTTAACTGTTGGTAGGTTACGCTAAACGTCAATGTTATGGTTATATTTTTTTTACTATTGCAAGGTTTCGGAACTTTTACTGTTGAGAGGTTACAATAAATGTGAATATTATTTTATTTTGCTATGGGGAGGTTACAACTTGAGTAAGACTATATGGCACAATTTCAGAGTTGTAAAAAATGTATCAGGTCGACAAAATTTGTTTTTTTCTAAGAACATATCATTCCTAAGAAATTATATGTGGACATGATTTTTCAAAACAAAAATCAAGGTACACCGGACACAGAAAAACAACTCGGTTACGTGTTTGCGTAATTTCAATGAAATACGTGGTTAAGGGAGCCAGCGTTTCATACAGTAGATTCTTAAATTACTAATCCTCAGGTGAAAAGGATAGAAATAGAGAAATATGATTACATATTCTTGTTTCTATTGCACTTTGTTATAGATATGTTACAGTAGAATAGATTTTTAAAAAACTCAGGGAATATTTTTGTTAGTTTACTAGTTATATAATTTCTGTGCTAAAGTTCAATTCTAAAAATTGCGTTGTCTTTAATCCATACAATTACCCTACCTCTCGGAAGGCTCTAATCATGTGCGTTATGGCTTTATACAGTGCTTCTACCGTAAGAGCATACACGTCGCATGCACAGTTAACAACACTCACATCCTTGCACGTTGTTGGCCTGAAATAACTGACTCTTTGCTTTCTGGAAAATGCTTTTTGCGAGTTTGGTCTATAGATTACTCTTGTGCCCTCTGAATACACTCTAGTGATCTGCTAAATTTGCGCCCACTTACTATAAGTGAAATGGAAGACACATATACCAGCCGGCCGGGGTGGTCGAGCGGTTCTAGGCGCTACAGTCTGGAACCGTACGACCACTACGGTTGCAGGTTCGAATCATACCTCGGGCATGGATGTGTGTGATGTCCTTAGGTTAGTTAGGTTTAAGTAGTTCTAAGTTCTAGGGGACTGATGACCTCAGAAGTTAAGTCACGTAGTGCTCAGAGCCATTTGAACCATTTTTGAGCAGATATAACACGATGACGCAAAACTATGTATTATCTAAAATAAGATTTCCGTTACTTGTTGTTATACTGAATGAAGTACCAGAGATAAGACCAGATGCTACATATCTCAGCTACTTATCGTGGTTTCCACGATAATCACGGTCACATGTCCACAAGCCGCATACATAAAGCATCGCGCGATGTTGTGACCACAGCACGACTCCTCAAGATGCTCAGACAGACATTCCTCGTCTTGACCCTCGTTGCTTGTGTGTTGGGTGAGTACTCACAGTGGAACAGTACACAGTACTGAAATTAACAGGTCAATGTTTGGTGGACCAGTAGGTGCCCTAAGCTTTTGTGTCAAGTGCTGACAGACTATAACTACCTAAACTACATCTTGCAAACTGTGTTTCCTGGAATAACCGCATGATGGTAATTTACACGATCATGTAACACTGTTATGTTCCATTGTACTCATACTCTCCATTGTAAACCGTGCCCCGACGATGCTGAACTCATTCGCCGTGAGAGACCTACAATGAGGAATAGGTGGAGGGGCCAGGAATGAGCGGTAGAACATAAATGTCGTGTGCAATTCTGAATAGTACTTCATAGTACTTAGTAGTACTCATTTGCGAGAACGCTGCCCGTCAACATTTTGGCTCGCGTCTGATGCATGGGTTTTGTTGGCTCGTTGCTTTAATGTCTGCTGGGTTCGCTAAGCGATGCATGCTTCATCTGCAGGTGCGACGCTGCCAGTGCGTCGTCTACCCCACACTGGACCCGCTCGGGGCTTCTCTGTGGCCAGGGGGCGCATCTTCGGGGGACACGACGCCGCCAGAGGTGAGTATCCGTCTCCTAAGGGTCTTCCCTTGTTATTATTAGATTAACGAAGCGTGGTACACATCAAGTGAAGAGTGTGGTGTCACCGCCAGACACCACACTTGCTAGGTGGTAGTAGCCTTTAAATCTGTTAATATACGTCGGACCCGCGTGTCGCCACTATCAGTGATTGCAGACCGAGCGCCGCCACACGGCAGGTCTAGTCTAGAGAGACTCCCTAGCACTCGCCCCAGTTGTACAGCCGACTTTGCTAGCGATGGTTCACTGTCTACATACGCTCTCATTTGCAGAGACGACAGTTTAGCATAGCCTTCAGCTACCTCATTTGCTACGACCTAGCAAGGCGCCATATTCAGTTACTATAAGAACTATCTTCAAGAATGTATTCTGAACGGATGTTGTGAAGCATGTACCGTCAAGAGCGACGTTCATCATTAATGGATTAAAGTTAAGTATCAAACTAATTATGTCCGCTTTCTAAATTCTCATTCCTTGTCATGTTCCAGACCTCACGTCAGTATAGATCTTCCCTCCTCCGCCAGCCCTCATGAGCTAAAACGCGTGCACTTCGGCCTCCACAGGTAACACTGTGTTGGCTCTTCCGCTAACACAAATAAGAGCATTTATTGTTTTCTATGGGGCAGCGTACCCGACTCCGCAACACGCTAACACAGTAGAAGAAGTTGATGGTGCCGTTCGATATTGGGTGATGAACAGGATGTCAGCTAGTGTGCTTTGTTAAAAACGCACTCCACACGACTCATCAGTGTCTAATGAGAGGTCTTTAGTTGCCCATATATGTCTTAATAGTGTTCGAAATGTAGTATTTAAAAATTAATAGACACACTTGCAGTATTTACAGCCTAACTGAAATATTAACGGAGCCATCTTGTGTAAAACGAAACTGCAGGGGATAGGCAGAATAACGTGAACAATGGTAGTAACGGGATGATTGTGTCACGGTCAACATCGCAGGTGACGAACGCGTCACGGTGGATTGTGCGTGATCAGTACAGATTAGGCATCAGTGCAGGTTGTTTACGAGTAGTGCACACTTCGTATTTGCATTCAGAGACCGATGTCGACGTGCAATGGAAAAACAGGGTTCCAAAGAGGGCAGATTGTGGGCGCCCTATTAGCTGGAGCATCAGTAACCAAGACAGCCAGATTATTGAATGTTTTTTTTTTTCAACAGTCACAACAGTCTGCACAAAACATGGAAAGACATACTGGGGGAAAATCAAAACTAAATGACAGAGATCGTCGTACGGTAACACGGATTGAGTCAAAACAACACAAAACTACGGCGCCTAAAGTGACTGCAGAACTCTTCGAGACCCCGTATCCATCGCCAGTGTCCGCCGAGAACTCCATAAAGCGAATATTCATGTACGAGCTGCTATACCGAAATCTTTATCAACGACAGCCAACGCAAAGAAGAGTAAAACATGGTGTCAGGAGCATAACTCCTGCATGACTGATCAGTGGAAACACGTCGTATGGTTCGGCGAGTCATTGTTTTCGTTATTTCCATCTTCGGGACGAGTTAACGCCTGGAGAACGCCAAAAGAAGCCTAAAATCCTGATTACTTGATTCCAACTGTTAAGCATGGAGGTGGAAGTGTGATGCTGTGGGCAGCCATACAGTGGTATACTGCTGGTATTACTCTCAAACGCCGTGTTACAATCAACGATTATGTGAACATTGTAGGTGATCAGTTGTACCTCATGATTCAAATGTTCCCCACAATAATGTCATATTTCAGGACGATAATGCACGTATTCACACAGCCAGGACAGTATGAGAGTCATTCAGCTGGACTGCAGCGTCTTCCCTGGCCAACATAGTTGTCGGAGTTGAACATTAATGAACCCTTGTGGGCAGCATTGGAGCGCAGACTCCGGAGTAGATTTCCACCTCCTCGTCGCTACAGGAGTTAGAAGAGGTTCTGATCGAAGAGTTTCATGACATTAAACTGGAGAGTATACAATCATCATATGACAGTACTCCAAGAAGAAATTGGGGTCAATCTTATTAATAAACCATCCCCAAGCAAGTACAAGTGTTTACATTATTTTGCCTATCCCCTGTAATATACTCCACTGTTGTTGTTGTTGTAGTTGTTTGTGTCCCGAAAGGACACTTCGTCATCACTAAAGTGCGATACCTGTTGTGAATAAAGAGCATAAAGTACATGTTACTAAATAAATTTACGAAAGCCGTTCTAAAGGTGTATGAGATTCACAGTATAAAGCTACTTGAGTAAATAAACCAACCTTAGGTGCTGTCGCATTGGATTAATGGTTATTAAAATAAAAGTTGGATGCTTTCTCTTTTCAGTGATTTATATTCCTCCACTAAGAAGGAGAAGCGGTGCGATTGACTTTTTCAAATTATATGTACGGTGATGTAGATTAAGATCCCAGGGGTCACGCACTGCAGCCATTCACCCTGGTGGGTCCCCATTAGAGAGTAATTGACGAATAAAGAATTCGGAATTTTGTGTGATACTGAATGGCATTAGAAAAGTTGCATTAAACGGTCTCTTTGTGCGATATAATGGTTAGGCTAACTGATTCGCATGCAGGACGCTGTGGGTTTGAATCTCATCAGGTGCAGTGACTACTTGAATTTTTAAATCTTTATCGAAATGACTTTGATCATAATTTTTATTCATGTAATAGATTTAAATGTATTTTTTTTATTTCCACTCCTATGTCACATAATTCTAATTATAATATAAACTTATTTTTTGCTCTCAATTTTCTTCCTGCCATCCTTTCTACACAAGGGATCTTTGTTCTTGTGGTTTTAATTAAGTTTATGTATTAATTTCCATTTACTCTCTTTTGTTTCATCACCCTATTTTTTCATACATATTATTGCGTTCGTTATACCTATTTCTCATTTGGTTGAATTTCGTTTTGCTAATGAACCTGTCTTTCATTTAATTTCATTTGTGTTATTTTGTCCATAGTACAATAGATATTTAGGTTTTCTTTTAAATGTTTGCCTGACGATTACCAATCAAAAAAAAAAAAAATGCACATCTCGTAATAAAAATAATTTTCTGACTTCATTGCACAAATATAAATAGATTATTTCGTCTTTTGTTTTTTTACTGACAGATCGAAATATTAAAATAACTGAATTTTATAACAGATGAATATAACTAAACTCATATTCACAAAAATTCCAATTGTAAAAGGAATGATAGAAAGAAAAAATGAAATAAATGAAAAAGTTCATAATTATGGTGCCTAAAATGATGAGAGAAAGAAAAAGAAAGAAAAAATTACATTTAAACCAATTAATTGAATAAAAATAATGATCCAAGTAATTTCAATAAAGATTTAAAAATAAAAGTTTTTGCATACTTCACAAGCTCCTGCTTGAGAAGGTCTTCGTCTTTCCATTACACCACGCAATCACATCACAGAAGACACCTTCTTAACGCTATTGAGTGTCACACAAAACACAGAATTTTTTTTTTTCATCAGTTACTCGCAAACGAGAGCCCACCATGGTGAATGGCTGCAGTGTCTGATGTCTGCGATCTTAACCAATATCACTGTATAGGTAGTTTCAAAAAGTCCATCGCACCACCAGCGACCTCTCCTCGTAAGGGGAGACCACATCAACAAACATTTTACCACTGTAGGTGTTGTGCAGGACTGCTATGCTGCTACATCTACTGTTTAACTGCATTCTGTTGCCTTGTACCTAGTGCCCTGTATTTTGTCACTCCATTTAATGGAGGCTAAACACGATGAACACTGAATTAGAAAGAGAGAGGAGGTTCGAGTGTTTGGGAGCGATTTGGTGAAGTAGTATGGCCGAAGACGTTTTCATATTGAATCTTGCGGATTCACTCTCGATTATTTAGTTGATGGATGGTTGCCGTAGGCGTTGCCTAATGTACGTGTTGAAAGGGTAGCGGGGCATCCGTTAGGGATATGATAACTTTGCTTTGCCGAATCTGCAGTCTTTTTAAGTGTCTGTCACCGGTCATATTACCCATATCTTACAAGATAGCTGAAAGTATGTTGCTGAGACAAACTGTTAGATTTCCGTAGTCAGGAAGTGCAAGAGTGAGCTCTACAAGAGTACAAGAGTGAGTACAACCGGTAAAATAGACCACAATCCTTACTGGCGACACCGGCTGTGTGTCATTTTTACTCTAACAATAGGTATTTGCAACAGATATCGAATGCCTTATAGAACTGCTACTGTGTGGTGTTCAACGACCTTAACTGAGGGTAGGTGCACGAAGACGCGAGTCGAGCATGCAGCTGAATTGCCTCCCTACGTTTGTGCTTGGTGTTACTGATTATCATTGGGCTTACGGATAGATGGTAGACACATATGCTCAGGGGGCGCTGATTACGTATCACAGACATCGCAGACATTGCAAACAGATTAGGTTTCGCTTCGATGGACAATTATTTAAGGTAATTAAGACTGATGTGAAACCGACGCCTTCCAGGAAATTAATTACACAAACTTTTTCACTGTGATAGGTCTCTATTCATCGTATCTAAGTCAGCATGTGACGGTGTACACCAAGACAGTACAAATTCCGAAAAACAGCTCGTTCTGGCTGCCTACTTTCCCCGCAGCATTTCCCAGCCTCCCGTAGCTGACTGGCTCCTACCGGGCCTCCATCTCTCTCTCTCTCTCTCTCTCTCTCTCTCTCTCTGCGTGTGTGTGTGTGTGTGTGTGTGTGTGTGTGTGTGAGTGGCACCTTGATACTGTCTCTGTACGTGACGCCAGCCAGCAGGAATGTATTGCGACAGTTCTCCCGCGCATTTCGTTAGAGGTTTTTGTAACTCATGAAAACTGATTGCACTGTATTATCCGCTAGACGCTGAATGTTCGAGATCTGGCAAGAGACTCAGTAGAACATCGTTTCTGCCTGTGTAACGTGTGTTGGTGGGTAGACACAGTACTACGTTATGGAATGTAATTATCTTACTTGGACAGTTATTAGTATTTCTCTACAGATATCGTTGCAATAATCACATTATTTGATTCTGCTTATGTGTGTTAAGACGCTGATATCATCATCTCTCTGTAAACTGACAATATGATGACTTCACACTCACCCACAGGAATACTGAGATAAATTACCTCGTAATATTTACGATCACTTTTCTAACCTTTGATTCTCGCACAGGGCTCGGTCTCGTATTAACGGGGTACACAAAAGAAGTATGGTTCTCTCTATTTTATTAAAAATCTCGGGAAAAAATTTGCGTTATGTCCAAATCCCAAAAGTAAACGTTGTGTTAATGCACTTATTCCAATAGTATAGGTAGAAGTTCCATTAGAAAGTCCATCTTGAAGTCGATTAAATCAACTTTATGTGACGTAGCCACAGGATTTCCATATTTCTCCAAAATGGATGCCAGAATTCCTCTTGCCGGCACATTGTCATTTCCATGTAGGAGAAACGGTAGCCTGGCCTCGTTACTGTGTCTTCCAGGGATGTACTCGGAGAATTCACAACGTAAATAATAGTAAAATGACCAACATGTCACCTACTTTAATACTAACGACCATCCCATGTCTAATCTCTCCTGGCACTCCAATTGATCACATTACTTATTGGCATAAAGTTATCGTAAAACGGTTATGTGATGGGTGTAACAAACTCCACTGGCGGAGGTTACAGCAGAGGCATTGTGCGTCACGAGAGAGCGCTTCCCAGGAAGAGTCGGACAACATATTATTCCCCCCCCCCCCCCGCCCCCCTCCTACATACGTCTCGCGTAATAACCACGGGAGAAAATTTGAGAAATTAGGGCCAGTACAGAGACACACGAAAAATCTTTCTTACCACGCGTTATTCGCGAGGGGAACTGGGTTGGAGGGCTCAGTTAGTAGTATAGAAAGTTCCTTCCGCAACGCACCATTAGGTGCCTTCTGGAGTATGACGCAGATGTAGATGCAAGAACACCCACTGCAATATGAAGTACCATACCTCTTAATATTTACGACCGTTTTAAGTAAGCTTTGCTCCTCACATAAGGGGAAGACTCATAGTGGTAGTATACATTAAAAATGCACGCTTCATGGCTCATCTCTATTTTATTTAGAATCTCGGCAAAAACTTTGTGTTATGTCGAAATCCAAAAGTTAATATTCGTTTATATGAAACTGCTCAAATACTGCAGGCAGTTCTTCCAATAGAATGTCCATATTAATGTCGGTTACCTCAACTTAATACGGTATAGCCACAGGATTTCTATATTTCTCCGAAATTATTTCCAATATTGCTCTTGTCGTCACATTGTCATTTCCATGTCCTTCCTGTAATTAAAACGAAAAATAATTGCCATCACATAAAATTACCCAAGTTTCTGCGTCAATCACATTCCCACATAAACTGGGTTTCGAGGATAGAATTTCAAACAGTTGAATAAATGACATCATAGCATGCAACAGTAAATTCACAGTTGTTGCAGACTGAATGTCCAGTTTGATAAATGAGTTCCACTTTTCTCGAGGGTTTCAGAGTATTGAATATCTTTTTGATGTTTTAACTAATGATGGAATGTCATCTGAAGAGTAAATGGCAATGGAGTGACGTCATCACAATCATTCACACCGACAGATACATGCACCAGGAACGGACAGGTGTCTTGATTCAGTACGTTTCAGGAAGACGTAGCAAGGTCAAACTTTTCGGACACAAATTAATGACTTGATATTGTCGCCATCCTGTTTCAAAAGTTACACCGACACAGTAAAAGAACTCAAGCAGTGCTGTATGGATCTTCTTCACAGGTGAGATTCCTTATCAAGCGTCGCTGCAATACGTGCTGCTCATTTACCGGATGCACAACTGTGGCGGCTCCATCATCTCTAGCACTGCCATCCTCACCGCAGGACACTGTTATCAAGGCGTTGGATACTACATCGTGAGTGTGCCTACAACGGAATGTTACAGTACCTAGCTATAAATTATGTTTCCTCTTCAGAAATTCAGTCAATTTTGGGGTTTCATCTAGATATAATGGATGCCGAGTTTTAATGTTGTGCAACACTTATGAGTTCTTCAGGGCAAATCTTTTGCAGGTTAGGAGTCTGAACGGAGATTACTGTTTGTCTGTACTTTCACATGTTCAGTTAAGTTAGAGACTAAATAACTAACACACCAACGATTATCTTTTTAAAACTATTGAGAAACCGATTTAGACCTTTTCACAGTGTTGTGCTGTTATTCAGTAGTAAGGTAAGTTTTGTTACAGATTCTAGCTAAAGAACAACCTTTTTTGGTTGTTTGATTCTCTTTGTCGGCAATGGGTTATTTTAGTAACGAAGGAGTATTTCAACGAATTATTAAAAGCAAAAAAAGGAACGTGGTGAAATTTTTACATACAGCAAGTAAGATTGCTGGTACAAGTGTTCAAATGATATGGTGAAATAAGGTGTATCGAGTATATTTTTTATGTGGCTACTGCTGCAATTTAAAAAATAACTATTTAAAAATAATAAAGATATAGTAGGTATCAAGATGGACAGGTACATGGGCTATTGGTTTATTAAGGTCCGATCTATCGTGAAATGGAAACCACAGTGAAAATCCGATTAACCTATGCATATAGGTGTTGGGTTGTGTCTCTAGTACGCCCGTCGATCGCATCACGTCGTTCTTTTCACATCTGAGCGCACAGCGAACCCATAAATATGTCTAGAAAATGATGCCACCTGCCAAATATGCCTGCCTGCCGAGAGAGAGTCTCTTGATTTCATGCTACCCACATAACACAACTGCCATCCACTTCCTTCTTCATGACAATTCTCGGCCACACACTACAATGGCAGGGAAGATGCTCATGCAGTGTTTCAAACGGGATGTGTTTGACTACTTACCACACAGCCCGGAGTTGGCTCCCTGTGAGTTTCATCTCTGTTCACATCAACCGCTGGCTACTGGCTCAGACATCGGGCTGCAGACCAGCACAGACAATTGACGGAACGCACAGGTGACTGCTTACTTTGAAGAGGGTAGAGGAAATTTGGTACAACGCTACGACAGTTGTCGGAGCGGCGACTGTCGGGAACGTGGAGCAATAAAACATTTATTGATTTTTACCTTGGTTTCCAGTTCTCGACTGATCGGACCTTAATAAATGAACAGCCTTTGTGAATTGACTAATGATAATGATTGTGGACTCGTACAATGATTTTATATCATTTATAGATGAATAAGAGTTCATACGGCAAGCATCGCACATATGCACTTTATCCACACTCAGTGACATAAAACCGTTATCTGGTAGACGGTGTAACGTGTTGACAGGCTGTGGCTGGAGAGAACGACCTGAGCACCAGCGAGGGCAGCGAGCAGGAGATCCGAGTCTCGGAGCAGATCGTGCATCCTGACTACCCAGGGTGAGTACGCTATCTGACCGCTCTCTCTGAAAGTTCGGTGGTAAAATTATGTTATTTTCATATTACACGAATTATGAAAATTTGTTCCATAAATCTCGATTGTCTTAAGTCACATGAAGCAATTATAGCTTCACTGAAATGAACAATCTTGTTCTACTTACAAGAGGAATGTACGAAATTTCTCGCACCGATATGATTTATTTTGAGCTCAACAATACAAACGCACTCTTCATAACGGACATCTAAGCGGATGGGTATACTTTACGTCCACGCTAAAACTTTTTTCAAAACTTCGTGAAATGTTGTCCACATACGTTAACAACTTACATTTTGAAGGGGTACTGAAGTTTTAATAGTGTCCAGAAGATGAAAATACCTTTCAGCACACTCTTAGTAATATTAGCACACTTTCAATAACGTGTAGAACAGAGGGTGTGGAAACTTTGGGCCCATCCTAAAAGGAAGTTTAAGAAAAAAGCATACTTCGTTTTCACTTCTGTTGACTTCTGATCACAACATACTTTTTAAAGAGATACAATATGTAAAAAATGTACTGAATCTGAAAATACGGAATATAGTTTGTGTGGTGTCACAGCCAGACACCACACTTGCTAGGTGGTAGCTTAAATCGGCCGCGGTCCATTTAGTACATGTCGTACCCGCGTGTCGCCACTGTGTCATCGCAGACCGAGCGCCACCACAAGGCAGGTCTCGAGATACGGACGAGCACTCGCCCCAGTTGTACGGACGACATTGCTAGCGACTATACGGACGAAGCCTTTCTCTCATTTGCCGAGAGACAGTTAGAATAGCCTTCAGCTCAGTCCATGGCTACGACCTAGCAAGGCGCCATTAGCCTTACATAGTTTGATAGTTATCGTATGAAATGTCTCAACAAGAAGAACGATGTATACAACAATGATTAAAAGTTAAGCATAAAGCAGCTACGTACTTTTCTTGCTACCATTCAATAGTTATCCTGTTCCAGACTTCACGCCAGTCGGCGTGTGTGTACGCGTGCCTTTCTTTCGGCTACCCGTCACTGTGGACTGGCTGCCTTAGTAGTCCACATCAGTTTGTTTGCGTAAAGTGTCATCTATTACTAGTAGAAGAATGCATTAAAAACACTAAACACTTTTGTCAGATTATTAATACATAAAATAACTTATCAGAGTACAATATTTTCTAAAGATAGGAGGGAAGTATCCCACCCTCGCGTACTGCGACGGTTAACAGTGGATGTAGGGCGCCATAAGGACTTAAAAGTGGTTCAAATGGCTCTGAGCACTATGCGACTTAACTTCTCAGGTCATCATTCGCCTAGAACTTAGAACTAATTAAATCTAACTAACCTAAGGACATCACACACATCCATGCCCGTGACAGGATTCGAACCTGCGACCTTAGCGGTATCAACAGTTTCTGTAAAAGAAAGTCAACTTCGTAACTTTTGGCGTCATTGTATTGTTTTTGCGGTCGCTAGCTTCAAGGAGCCCGCGGCCGAGTGACGAACAGGTTAGTTTTATAAGTGGCGTGTCTCGCTGTTGGCACTGCTTTTTTATTTCTTTCCAACGTAATTCTAACAAGAGATTTATTTAGCCTGTGCAGATGAACAATATCCAATGAATCATTTACTATTAATGTGGCGACTGAGAATGGAATGAACATTCTAATGAGTACAGAATATGGATTCAAAGCAAATCGGATAAAAAGGAAGTAATGAGAAATAGAGAAATGAGAATGGCGAGAAACGTAATTAGATGAATTAGACGAAGGTAAGGAATTCTGCTACCTAGGCTGCAAACACTGACAAGAAGAAGACATGAGTGAATGACTTCCATGGTACTAGAGGGAGCAGTAGAGGCTAAAAACTGTGGAAAAAAACAGAGATTGGAATACACCCGGCAAGTAATTGAGGATGTAGGTTGCAAGAACTACTCTTAGATGATGAGGTTGGCGCAGAGCGGAACTCGTGACGGGCCGCATCAAACCAGTCGGAAGACTTAAAAAGAAAAAAGAAAGAAACCTGAGAAACCATATTGAAACGTTCCCTTAGAAAAATTAGTGAATTACTGTGCTGGTAAACCCCTTACGTTTTTTGGTATTCAAACAGCTGAGCAAAACTGAACGTACTCAGACGTTTCTCTCTTTACTTATTGTGATCATCACTAAACTGACACACAATATTTTTGGCGTAACGCAATCTGACTTTCAATAATCCCTACAAACGAATGGCCCTGACTAACAGTAACCTATACCCTTCATCAATCACTTACCTCACAAATATCTTCGGTACTCGAACTACTGCAATACAGCGAGCGCCAATACTGCCACCTAAATAAAAGATTATAACTACTGAAGTCACTAACTACTGATAGGCATAGTTAGAAAATGAAAGATTTTGATAAAGAACAAACAATGTATTTACCTTAATAGTGTTCAAAAGTCATAATATACACTCCTGGAAATTGAAATAAGAACACCGTGAATTCATTGTCCCAGGAAGGGGAAACTTTATTGACACATTTCTGGGGTCAGATACATCACATGATCACACTGACAGAACCACAGGCACATAGACAGAGGCAACAGAGCATGCACAATGTCGGCACTAGTACAGTGTATATCCACCTTTCGCAGCAATGCAGGCTGCTATTCTCCCATGGAGACGATCGTAGAGATGCTGGATGTAGTCCTGTGGAACGGCTTGCCATGCCATTTCCACCTGGCGCCTCAGTTGGACCAGCGTTCGTGCTGGACGTGCAGACCGCGTGAGACGACGCTTCATCCAGTCCCAAACATGCTCAATGGGGGACAGATCCGGAGATCTTGCTGGCCAGGGTAGTTGACTTACACCTTCTAGAGCACGTTGGGTGGCACGGGATGCATGCGGACGTGCATTGTCCTGTTGGAACAGCAAGTTCCCTTGCCGGTCTAGGAATGGTAGAACGATGGGTTCGATGACGGTTTGGATGTGCCGTGCACTATTCAGTGTCCCCTCGACGATCACCAGTGGTGTACGGCCAGTGTAGGAGATCACTCCCCACACCATGATGCCGGGTGTTGGCCCTGTGTGCCTCGGTCGTATGCAGTCCTGATTGTGGCGCTCACCTGCACGGCGCCAAACACGCATACGACCATCGTTGGCACCAAGGCAGAAGCGACTCTCATCGCTGAAGACGACACGTCTCCATTCGTCCCTCCATTCACGCCTGTCGCGACACCACTGGAGGCGGGCTGCACGATGTTGGGGCGTGAGCGGAAGACGGCCTAACGGTGTGCGGGACCGTAGACCAGCTTCATGGAGACGGTTGCGAATGGTCCTCGCCGATACCCCAGGAGCAACAGTGTCCCTAATTTGCTGGGAAGTGGCGGTGCGGTCCCCTACAGCACTGCGTAGGATCCTACGGTCTTGGCGTGCATCCGTGCGTCGCTGCGGTCCGGTCCCAGGTCGACGGGCACGTGCACCTTCCGCCGACCACTGGCGACAACATCGATGTGCTGTGGAGACCTCACGCCTCACGTGTTGAGCAATTCGGTGGTACGTCCACCCGGCCTCCCGCATGCCCACTATACGCCCTCGCTCAAAGTCCGTCAACTGCACATACGGTTCACGTCCTCACTGTCGCGGCATGCTACCAGTGTTAAAGACTGCGATGGAGCTCCGTATGCCACGGCAAACTGGCTGACACTGACGGCGGCGGTGCACAAATGCTGCGCAGCTAGCGCCATTCGACGGCCAACACCGCGGTTCCTGGTGTGTCCGCTGTGCCGTGCGTGTGATCATTGCTTGTACAGCCCTCTCGCAGTATCCGGAGCAAGTATGGTGGGTCTGACACACCGGTGTCAATGTGTTCTTTTTTCCATTTCCAGGAGTGTATATATATCAGTTCATGACAACCAGTATTACATATTTACTCTCTCTGATGGACACACGTCCAGATCATCCGCTCTCAAAACTCCAGCCATCTCTCTTCCCACATCCACCACTGCTGGCGGCTCACCCCCAACTGAGCAACGCCCAACACTACAATAGCAAATTCCAACAATGCAAACCAGCCACGGACTGCACACAGCACAGTCAGTGAACCTCATACAGAGCGCTACATGGCGTTACCAACATAAATACCTAAACAGCCTTCTTACATAGCCCCCATGCTCCCCAAAAAAATTTTACAAATTGTTTTTGGCAATGGCCAATGCAGATTTGAAAAACAAATTCATAGTTACAATAACAAAGACATCAAATGCACACACTTATTGATACACTGTTGATCAAAAGCCAAATTTTTCTCTCAGTCCATAAAGACAGTCCTGATCATTCATAACAGTAAAATTGCTGTGTTTTTCTCAAAGTCTGAGCAGTAAAAGAAAATGCACACGAAAGTAGTGGATTTCCATGCAGTCTTGAAGAAGTAGTGTTGTACTTCCGACGGAAAGACACTGCTGACTCAGGACATGCAGACAGGTAATGGGCCACGACAGAGCAAATCCACAGCAGAGTCAGTCGAAGTTTTGAAGAATATTGGTAGGTAGGTCATCACAGAGCAGACCACTGTAGTCCTGTTAGAGATTACGGTACTGGTGGGCCACCAGAGGTGCAGACCCACTGCAGTCCTTGTAGAAATTATAGTATTGGTGGGCCGTCAAAGATGCACACCCACTGTAGTCCTTGTAGAGATGGGCAGCAGCCATCTGTTGCGACTATGCAGGTGCACAATCACCATCGAAGAGTCTTATACTATATAGCAAGTCCATAAACCACCACTTGTACACTAACAAAGTTATTGGAATTGTCCTTAGAACCAGCAATGCTGTTAACCAGTCCCTTTCTGAATTATTAACACACATGAAAACACTAACAGTCCCAACTTCTCACATATTGCGCATATACTAAGACCAACAGAAACGTGTGCAGTGAAATGTAACTTAATTTGATGAACTGGTGTCAATTACAATTTTATAACATGAGAATACAATTACAAAGGTACAAAATACAACATTAAAGAACATAATAATACAGATAACATTTGTAGTAATACAGGCTTTACAAAAGAATAGAAATAAACATGTACATCAGTGTTACAGGAATTATGACATAAGTAAATACATCAAAGATCAGAATAGCTTTCGAAAATAATGTCTAAACATCTTTACAAAGTAAACAACATATTATTAATGCAAATTATATTTCAGGGCAACAGTATTCCTCATCATAGTGAATGTAGCTTAGTATTAGAAAAATTCAACAACATAAATCTTATTAGCTAAACACATAAAGACAGGAAAAACACAAATACACAAGGGTACACAAACAAATAGCAGAATAAAATAAAAGGAAAGGACAGGGTTTGTTTTCAGTGAGACGTCTGGTACAGCAGTCCAACCCAAAATTTTATTCCACAGATCTTTTCTCTTATTTCAACATTTGTTTCCACAAAAAAAAAAAAAATCCTATCCAAGCATGCTTTCTGTATTCTATTCATATCCTCTTTGAAAATAGTTATTCTCCACTGTACACAACTTTTTTGGCCAAACCATCTCCTTATAGCTTCTGAATGCATTTCTTCCAATTCATCACAACTCGTTCTCTTATATAGCCTACCCCATCTTAAGTAACTTAAATCTACAGAGCTCAGATATATATACTAAGGGACGAGGCAATGCAGCAACACACAACAAACTAACACAAACAGCAATGACAAAAAAATGCAAACTGGCAAAGCAAGCAGCAGTATACCTAAATTAGCAAAGCAGATGCAACATTACCACTAATATGAACCAATGTGCAGCAAAAACAAAAATAAATCAGTAGTAAAACTTGTTTAATACAATGTAAAATTCAGTAGAACTATGCCTGGCAAACAACAACAGCAAATGCTGTAAGTTATAACTAAACATGACAAATCTCAAGCAGAAAAAATATTACAGTAAAGATAAGAAATGTCTAATAACTATCAAGATTGTGTCCTGTCATTTCGGATTCCTGAGGCGAACTGTTGCCGACCCATCGATCGATAATGCTTCCCTGTTCACTAATTGTTTCACTGTCTACACCATTATTTGCAGCCTGCTCCATTTCCCTATGCACAATTTCAAATTACTACTTTGAACACTAGTTAATTCATTACTCGGTGGCGCTAACACACTGCTTTCGTCTTCACTGTCATTTCTCAGTTTACTTTGGAGCCTAGTATTACGTTTTTCACACGCCATTATTGTCACAATATTTCACACGATAACACAGAAAAGCACAAGTTGAAGAACAAAATAAGAAAAAACATTAACATAGCATTGAAAATAATATCTCGTTAATTGCAAGCGCAGCTGCGAAATACTTGGTGCAAATCTACATGCATGCCACAACTGTTTTACTGTACAAGAATGAAAAACTACAACTACAAAGGAAATTCACTCTATAATTACGAGCTAGCAATAAACAATAGCTACACTAATTACACAAACTAAAAGAAAAAATCAGAAGATTCCAGTGAGGTATCCTCGGTTAAGGGTCGACATATGGAACGTCCCCTTAGAAAAATTAGTGAATTACTGTGCTAGTAAACCCCTTACGTTATCTTATATTCAAACAGCTGAGCAAAACTGAACGTACTCAGACGTTTCTCTCTTTACTTATTCTGATCATCACTAAACTGACACACAATATTTTTGGCGTAACGCAATCTGACTTTCAATAATCCCTACAAAAGAATGGCCCTGACTATCAATAACCTACACCCTTCATGAATCACTTACCTCACAAAAATCTTCGGTACTCGAACTACTGCAATACAGCGAGCGCCAATACTGCCACCTAAATAAAAGATTCTAACTACTGAAGTCACTAACTACTGATAGGCATAGTTAGCAAATGAATGATTTTGATAAAGAGCAAACAATGTATTTAACTTAATAGTGTTCAAAAGTTATAACATATATATCAGTTCATGACATCCAGTATTACAAATTTACTGTCTCTGATGAACACACGTCCAGATCATCCGCTCTCAAAACTCCGCCATCTCTCTTCCGACATCCACCACTGCTGGCGGCTCACCTCCAACTACGCAACGCTACGCGCTGGTAACAGCCAACTGCCCAACACTACAATAGCAAATTCCAACAACGCAAACTAGCCACAGGCTGCACACAGCACAGTCAGTGAACCTCACACAGAGCGCTACATGGCGTTACCAACATAAAAACCTAAACAGCCTGCTTACAATATATTCTCTAAAGTTTTGGAAATGGGTCCTCATTTTCATGTTTCTACTGTATGTATCATTCCAACTTGTGCAGCGCTCCACAGACTAGACATTACATTTGACACAAATGTAGGTACACTAGTATAAATATAATAAGTATAAAATTAATAATAATAATAACGTCGTGAACTCTGCCATAGCCGGTCGCAAGCCTGGGGCCTCATCTCGCAAATGATGAGGAGGTAGTAGTGGGAGTATCAACCTTGTTAAAATACCAGGGTCCATCTAGTTCCGGATGGTAGTACCCTGTTATAGGGCCACTTGCCTGGGTTACAGTGAAGACCTCAACGGCATTTACAGTGGAGAAGACTAACGGAGTATACGTATGAAACCCAAGGCGCGTCTGCAGTCCTAGCCACTGGCGAATGGTCAGCGGCTGTTCACTCAGTGAGTGCGGTGGCAATGCATGCTTCAGAACTGACAAACCAGTTGGGTGACCACTGGACACAAATGCTTACAAGTAATCATGACTCGTGTAAGTAATAATACCAATACCCCAGGTAGTAACCAATCCTCCCGTCGACAGGCGGCAGCCGGGCACTAGGGTTTTCTGGGGGACCCGGAATTCCACGACCACAGAGAAAGTCGGAGTTCTCTGGGAAACTCCCACACAAGACACCAACTTACATAGGCACCGGTAACATCAACACTCTCATACTGCCTGGAAAGCTGCACAACCTACTGACAGAACTCTATAGGTAGAAGATACTGCCGGCTGGCGTGGCCGAGCGCTTCTAGGCGCTACAGTCTGGAACTGAGTGACCGCTACGGTCGCAGGTTCGAACAATGCTTCGAGCATGGATGTGTGTGATGTCCTTATGTTAGTTAGGTTTAAATAGTTCTAAGTTGTTGGGGGCTGATGACCTCAGAAGTTAAGTCCCATAGTGCTCAGAGCCATTTGATCCATTAGAAGAGACTGATCCTCCCACTGCAAGAGACACGAAGGCACCACACACTAAGGCAAGTACCGCATCTTTAGGAGCAAAACCGATAGGGAAGTTGCCAAAGGCGCTCCACTGTTGGGGATGGCCTTCGTGGTCCATAATACCATACTCGACTCCATCAGAGAGGTCACACCAGTAAACGACCGACTGATGACCTTTCGTGTTCAGCGCGCCAACAAAAACTACGCACTGATCAATACACACGTCCTCACTAACCAGAACAACGAGAGTGACCCACAGTCCGCGGATAAATTCTGGTCAACCCCTGACAAAGTATTGTCCAAAGTCCCCAAGGATGACATCTAACTTCTTATGGGTGATTTTGATGTACAGATCGGCAGTGAAAAAATGCACACGAAAACAGATGGAAATTGTCCCGCATAGTAATTCACCAACAAAAGTGACACATGGCTCATAGGACTTTGCCAGCAGCACAACCTCAACCATAACTTATGTTATTTGAGATGTGTACATGAACAACGTACTGTTGGAAAGAGCTAACTCTCGAGCTTTACATGGTTCCCGCTAGGTAGCATCAGTGTACGCCCACTTCAGTTCTAGGAAAAATGGACAGCAGAAAGCGTTTTGGTTCTACGTTTTGCGCAATACAGGTCAGTAATAATCGATCAGCTTGACTTTCGTACTAGGTATGGCGTGCATCCTCCTACAGCACACAGCATTAGACGATGGCATGAGCAATTCCGAGTAACAGGTTGTTTGTGTAAAGGCAAATGTCCCGGCCGTCACCGAGTTCCTGACACAGACGTAGAACGCGACCGCCGTAGTTTCAAAAGGAGTCCGCAGGAGACAAATAACGCCCCGTGGAGTTCCGTAATTTCGTTCTTGGCGAGATGGAGCATGACAGTTTTCTTCCACACTTAGTGTTTAGCGACGAGGCAACATTCTATTTAATGGGAAGGTGAACCGTTATAATGTGAAAGTATGGGGTACCGAACAACCACATGAAGTTGTACAACATGAGAGGGACTCTCCAAAATTTAATGTTGTTTTGTGCAGTTTCACGGGGAAAGGTGTATGGTCCTCTATTCTTTGCCGAGAACACTGTTGCAGTAAGCACGTATCTCCTTGTGCTTGAGAACTTTCTTTACCCACAGTTGGAGACTGACTAGAACGACTCCATTTACCAACAGGATTGGGCACCGCCGCACTGGTACCTGGAAGTGCCGGAATTTTTAAATCAAACGATTACTGAACTATGGATCTGTCGCACTGGACCAAATGATTCAGCTTTCCATTACTGGTCTCCAAGGTCATCGGACCCTACTGTATGTGACTGTTTCTCGTGTTGGCTTATAAAAGGCTCTCTTTCTGTGCCTCTATTAGCAACAACAATGAATGAACTGAGACAACGCATAACAGCAGCTGTGGAAGCTGTATCTCCAGACATACCCACCACCGTCTGGGAACCATCTGAATATTGCGTTGACATATCCTTGTATCTCAAGGAGGGAATATTGAAACCCTATGAAAAGCTGCGAAAAAAAAAATTGTGTTTGCCGTTCATCAAAAAACAAAATTCATTCTATATATTTAATAGTTTCAGAAGTATAGTCATATCAAATCGTGTGATGATTTTTGTCTGTGACATTTCTAATAGTAAACCCGTGTTTGAAAAAAAATTAGTGTTCCGATTGATATATCACTTTTACACACTTGAGAAAGCAGCTAACATATACCAGTGCTTGCAGAAAATGATTTGTTTCTCCTTTAGCGGTACCGTCGTAGCTCCAAGCGACATCGCCGTCTTCAAGCTGCAATCCCCACTCACTCTCGACGATTACGTCCAAATCATCGGCTTGCCCATCGCTGATTCACTCCCTGAAGGTATGTAAAATAAGAACCGTAGCTGTTGCTTCACAATCAGAACGATGTTTTCAGCTTAAGTTCAGAATATTTATTAACTGTGCTATGAGAGTCCCTGGAAATGAAAACTGAAGTAAGGGAGAATATAGTACCTTCTAACACTTTCCAGACTTTCGTCATTAACGAAACCTGTAATAGAAGTTAGATGCTCGTACATTTCCTTACTGCAATTACATAAGTAATGGCATTCAATCGGTGTGCTGCTGTCATTTTCCGAAATTACAGAAGTTACTCCAAAAAGGCAAGATTCTTCCAAATTTGGAAACATGTTACAAGGTACAACATAGTCGCATACAGGGGTGGGTAAAAATTTTAAACACCGAAAACACAACACATCACCATCTTACGGTGTAAAGAAACCGTTGGCAGTGAAACTAATGGACTGGATAATTAAAGGTCCTGTATTGTTTTCAAGCAAGTCTAAGGAAAAATCAAGACATGTTCATAGTATTTGTCGACCTGGAAAAAGCGTTCGACAATGTAAAATGGTGCAAGATGTTCGAAATTCTGAGAAAAATAGGGGTAAGCTATACGGAGAGACGGGGAATATACAAAATGTACAAGAGCCAAGAGCGAATAATAAGAGTGAAAGATCAAAAACGAAGCTCTCCGATTAAAAATAGTGTAAGACAGGGATGCAGTCTTTCCCCCCTACTGTTCAATTTGTACATCGAGGAAGCATTCATGGAAATAATTCAGCCATGGAATTAAAATTCAAGGTGAAAGGACATCAGTGATACGATTCGGCCATGCCATCGGTATCCTGACTAAAAGTCAAGAAGCATTACGTGGCCTGTTGAACGGAATGAACAATCTAATGAGTACAGAATATGGACTGAGAGTAAATCGAAGGAAGACGAAACTAATGAGAAGTAGCAGAAATGAGAATAGCGAGAAACTTAACATGAGGATTGACGGTCATGAAGTAGCAAAATAACCAATTACGGACGGACATGGAGGACATCAAAAGCAGGCTAGCAATGGCAAGAAGGGCATTCCTGTCCAAGGGAAGTCTACTGGTATCAAACCTACGACTTAATTTCAGGAAGAAATTTCTGAGAATATACGTCTGGAGCAGAGCATTGTATGGTAGTGAAACATGGATTTTGGCAAAACCGGAACAGAAGAGAATCGGAGCATTTCAGATGTGGTGCTACAGGCGAATGTTGATAATTAAGTGGACTGGTAAGATTAGGAATGAGGAGGTTCTGTACAGAATCGGAGAGGAAAGTAATATGTGGGAAACACTGAAAAGGGACAGGCTGGTAAGACATCTGTTAAGACATGAGGGAATGACTTCCACGGTACTAGAGGGTAATGCAGAGGGTAAAAACAAAAACTGTAGGGGAAGATATAGATTGAAATGCATCCAGCAACTAACTAAGAACGTAGGTTGCAAGTGCTACCCTGAGATGAAGACGTTGGCACAGGAGAGGGATTCATTGCGTGCCTCATCAACCCCCCCCCCCCCCCCCCCCCCCAGATCTCACTGAACCCACGCCAAGCTTCACTTCTTTCGTTTTCTTTCTTTCGCTTACGCCATAGTCCCGTAGCTATCACAGGGTCGGCGTGGTCACAACGGATTTTGCAAGGTTAGTTTTAGGGGTGGCCGGATGCCCTTCCTGCCGCCACCCTGTGCCCCACAGGGATGGAATCACTGTACCCCAGCTGTCTGCATCTAGTGTAGATCGTGAAATAGTGCGAACGTGTTTCGAATGTCTGCGACGCGTGTGACTGAGGCGGAACGTAGGGACTAGCGTGGCATTCACCTAGCGGGATGTGGAAAACCGCCTAAAAACCCCATCCAGGCTGGCCAGCACACCGGCCCTCGTCGTTAATCCGCCAGGCGGATTCGATCCGGGGCCGCACGCCAAGCTTCACTCCTGCGACGTAAACTCGGGCAGAAGATGGTAACAAGGTGAAACGAGAGTCAACCGACCAAATTACTTCCTTCAACTGCTCTATAGTGCTGGTGTTATGGCTTCAGCACCACAATTTCCTGTTATGGACATTTGCATCACTGGTAAGTGGTTTTCGAATTTCAATGCACTCTGCAGTTCCCTGCTTATGAAGCTCCCTCTGTGTTGTTTTGGTGCTGACAGCTTTCGACATTTAGTTATGCAGTGACTTTTGTAGCTACCGTTCTGTTGTTTTTCACCGCAAACCTCTTCAGTAACGATGTGTCACGATTACTCAACACACACTTTCATCCGTGCTGTCACTTAGTGATGATGTTTTTTTGTGTTTCCCTTTATGAGGTACTAACCTTCCATAAAGTGCCCCTTGAAAGAGCAGACACTTCGGATTCCTTATTTACGGAAGCACCCACAATAGAGCACCAACAATTTACTTAGCTCAGAAACAATGCACTCACAGCAACTTGTAACATTTTTCAGATCATGACTTCGCAACGTAATAAGGACATTGCTCAGGCACGCTTAGTGTAAAAAAAAAGTCTATTTACGTTGAATAATGTCTTTCTAGCGGTGTTTTCGTATTTCTGACCAATCCCTGTATGCAGGAATAAACATTCTATTGAAATTTAAAAGTACAGCTATAGGGAAATTTTTTTCATTACTGCATTTAAAAGCATAAATTTTAAATTATTGGTCCACTAGACACCAGTAATCAGTAGGGGAAATCAAATTAAGTGAAATATTATCCAACCCTTTTAAAAGTGAAGTACATTATGAAACTGAGGTTATTGGAAACCAGCACAAGTTTCTGTTTTCAAGATACGTATAATTGTTAACACATTGATGAAATTTAGTTAATTTGCGAATATTACTTGTTCTATTGTAGAAATGACTGTTCCGTCACAACTCACATTTCCTTATGTGATCACTAAATTGGAACACCAACCGGGATATGTTCAAATGGTTCAAATGGCTCTAAGCACTATGGGACTCAACTGCTGAGGTCATTAGTCCCCTAGAACTTAGAACTAGTTCAACCTAACTAACCTAATGACATCACAAACATCCATGCCCGAGGCAGGATTCGAACCTGCGACCGTAGCGGTCTTGCGGTTCCAGACTGCAGCGCCTTTAACCGCACGGCCACTTCGGCCGGCCCCGGGATATGTCATGTCCTCCTAGGTACACTACCCTATAAGGTACAACAGTCTCCAATATTATCGGTACAGAAAATGCCAGTAAGTCTGCAATTATTAAATTAGTTACGTGTAAACACTCCCACCAAAACGACGACCAACCTCGATTGACTTCGTCTTCATTAGGACATAGCGTTGTGTCTGCCACGACTACGATTCCGTTTTTGTAGGAGGATCTGCGGCGGTCATGTCTGGCTGGGGTGCAACAGAGACGGCCACTACCCCTGATATTCTGCAGACTGTCAACGTCACCATCATCGACTACGAGACATGCAGACAAAACATAGATGACCTTGAGTTTGGAGACAATCCGCTTACAGATACCATGGTCTGCACAGGACCGCTATTTGATGGCATCTCCGTCTGCAGTGTAAGTAGTTGCTTGCAATATTTCTGCGCGGTTGGTCCAGAATATGTCGTCTGTATTCTAACTTAGTAACTCTGATCTAGAGATACTAGAAAACTTATCTTCATTTTGCATTCATCTAATGACTATGAAATTGAGTATACTCGCATACGTTTTTATTCGCCTATCTTATGTTCACCACAATCTTAGCTGTAACACTTTTCGAAGTCAGGTGGGCTTTATTTTTCTAGAAATAATGTGATATTACAGCTTCACCCTTCATATCTCGTATCGGTGTTTCAGGGTGACTCAGGCGGACCCCTGGCGCAGAATGGCATTGTGATCGGTGTGGGGTCCTGGGGGGTAGTTAGCCCGTCGTGTGGATATCCCGGCGCCCCTTCCGTCTTCACCAGAGTGTCTGCTTTCATAGACTTTATCAACCAAAATCTGTGAACCCGCACCTCACATGTATAAATGATATGTGGAGGGGCAGATACAGCTTTAATACATTGCTTCCCACCATCTGCAGTTCCGTTCAGTCGTCCTTCTCAGTTGAGAAAGTAATGTAAAACTTGAAACAAGAGTGCTAATAAAATTACCAATTACCATTCTAGAATTGGTGGTCTTTTTTTTCTGTATTTTCCAATCTCCGACAGCTACCCTTACGGTAGTGCCACATAAGATGTAAGTCTCACTTTCAAAACATTCCACATATACTGTGAATCCTATCCTTACATACATCCAAAAAGACGCATCACGGAGAAATTATTCGAGTAGTGCTGATGTTCTGTACATGTACAGGCACATAAATGATAACATGATAATTAAATCGAAACCCTTAGCTGCCGACAGATGTTGCTGATATACATCAAAGGGGACAGTTGAAAATGTGTATCCCGACCAGGACTCGAACCTGAGATCTCCTGCTTACATGGTAGACGCACTATCTATCTGACCCTCCGAGGGCACAGAGGACATTTCGACTGCAGGGACTTATTCCTTGCACGCTCCCCGTGAGACCCACATTCCCAACTGTCCACAACCTACATTCGTATTGTTCGTAATGGATATTTGCCCATTCACTCATTACTCGCGGCAGACTAAGCTGACGAGTCCCGTAAGAGCTCGGGCAAGGCGTGCGCATTCGAACAAAAGAAGGTCAATGGCCAGGTAGCCTTTGACTATATGAAGATGCTATCTGTTCCCGAAAATTTCGATTTTTAATCTACACAAGCTGCACGGTCATGAGTGGTATCTGTTCTTTCGGGAACAGATACCATCTTCGTATAAATGATAGCAATTTATTCCAGAGAAAGAGCTTCTCAAACTGAGAAAATCAGTAACGCACTGGTCCATCTGTGGCCTTTAGGTTCGAATTGTTCAGATGGCTCTGAGCACTATGGGACTTAACTTCTGAGGTCATCAGTCCCCTAGAACTCAGAACTACTTAAAGCTAACTAACAAAAGGACATCACACACATCCATGCCCGAGGCAGGATTCGAACCTGCGACCGGAGCAGTCGCGCGGCTCTAGACTGTAACGCCTAGAACCGCTCGGCCACCTCGGCAGAGTGACACTTTGGCGATATTCTACGCCCCATTAGTCCACTGCCCGTCTTTGCGCTTGCCAAAACCTACGTTGGCCAGCAAGTTCGCTGGAACCCTCCCCAATCGGGAACGTTGGGAGCATTACTGGCAGGCAACCCTAACCCCATCGTGATTCTGACGATCTAATGCCGCAGTCGAACAGAAATTGGCACGATATTGGTCAGGAGGACACGTAGAAGCTGTGGATTAGTGCCAAGCCGAATAACTGCTTGCCTAATGGGCAGAGGTGGACTAACACTTTATTGAGTTGTTCAATTTGTGAAGCTCTATGTCTTGACTAAATCATTAAATTATTCTAAATTCATCACTTTTTTCTGTGTCTGTACATGACATCCCATTCGGATAATTCTTTCATGGTGCGACGTGTTTTCTATCTTAGAGTGTTTTTGAGCAATATTTGTTGGAACTGTGTTCTGTATGTGTCCATTTTGGAACACAGAATTGTTTAAGATTACAGTATCACACAATATAAAAGGACGTTATAAAAATGACCTACACGCATAAACAAGTAATGAAGAAATTGGCATTTATTTCGCATGTAAAATAAACAGGTAAATTTTTAGGATCACTGCAAACAAGCAGAACGAAGTTCTGAAAGCCAAAGACTACAATGCTCCTATTGTAGGTGATATAAGAGCGTCAAGTAGAAATTTTTAGCAATGTGTAAGTGGCATAACTGCTGTCGGAAGAATAAAACCAGTATTTCTACATATGAATATATTTAACAGCATCATACAGACCATCTCATAAATATAGAGCAAGAGAAAAACAATATCAGAAAAAATAGTCGCAATAATCGGTCCTTCCTAAAACAGACGAGCATGTGTGCCTAAAAAGTCGTTACAGGCAGCAAGCAAACGATGAAGACCAAATGCACATAACAGTTAACTCACAGAAAAAGTGAAGATAGGTAGTGTTTAACGCAAGTAACGTGGCAAAATTGTTCATGAACTAAACAAAATGACTTCGTCTCAGTACGATTTGTGCAAGGTATCGTTACTGCTATCATGTTTTATGAAGCAGGCAAAAAGGAATACAAACGTCTCAAAAATGAGATCGACAGGAAGTGCAAAATGGCTAAGCAGGGATGGCTAGAGAACAAATGTAAGGATGTAGAGGCTTATCCCACTAGGGGTAAAATAGATACTGCCTACATGAAAATTAAAGAGACCTTTGGAGATAAGAGAACGACTTGTATGAATATCAAGAGCTCAGATGGAAAACCAGTTCTAAGCAAAGAAGGGAAAGCAGAAAGGTGGAAGGAGTATATAGAGGGTCTATACAAGGGCGATGTACTTGAGGACAATATAATGGAAATGGAAGAGGATGTAGATGAAGATGAAATGGGAGATACGATACTGCGTGAAGAGTTTGACAGAGCACTGAAAGACCTGAGTCGAAACATGGCCCCCGGAGTAGACAACATTCCATTGGAACTACTGACGGCCCTGGGAGAGCCAGTCCTGACAAAACTCTACCATCTGGTGAGCAAGATGTATGAAACAGGCGAAATACCCTCAGACTTCAATAAGAATATAATAATTCCAATCCCAAAGAAAGCAGGTGTTGACAGATGTGAAAATTACCGAACTACCAGTTTAATAAGTCACAGCTGCAAAATACTAACACGAATTCTTTACAGACGAATGGAAAAGCTAGTAGAAGCCAACCTCGGGGAAGATCAGTTGGAATTGCGTAGAAACACTGGAACACGTGAGGCAATACTGACCTTACGACTTATCTTAGAAGAAAGATTAAGGAAAGGCAAACCTACGTTTCTAGCATTTGTTGACTTAGAGAAAGCTTTTGACAATGTTGACTGGAATACTCTCTTTCAAATTCTAAAGGTGGCAGGGGTAAAATACAGGGAGCGAAAGGCTATTTACAATTTGTACAGAAACCAGATGGCAGTTATAAGAGTCGAGGGACATGAAGGGGAAGCAGTGGTTGGGAAGGGAGTAAGACAGGGTTGTAGCCTCTCCCCAATGTTGTTCAATCTGTATATTGAGCAAGCAGTAAAGGAAACAAAAGAACCAATTCGGAGTAGGTATTAAAATCCATGGAGAAGAAATAAAAATTTTGAGGTTCGCCGATGACATTGTAATTCTGTCAGAGACAGCAAAGGACTTGGAAGAACAGTTGAATGGAATGGACAGTGTCTTGAAAGGAGGATATAAGATGAACATCAACAAAGGCAAAACGAGGATAATGGAATGTAGTCGAATTAAGTCGGGTGATGCTGAGGGAATTAGATTAGGAAATGAGACACTTAAAGTAGTAAAGGAGTTTTGCTATTTGGGGAGCAAAATAACTGATGATGGTCGAAGTAGAGAGGATATAAAATGTAGACTGGCAATGGCAAGGAAAGCGTTTCTGAAGAAGAGAAATTTGTTAACATTGAGTATAGATTTAAGTGTCAGGAAGTCATTTCTGAAAGTATTTGTATAGAGTGTAGCCATGTATGGAAGTGAAACATGGACGATAAATAGTTTGGACAAGAAGAGAATAGAAGCTTTCGAAATGTGGTGCTACAGAAGAATGCTGAAGATTAGATGGGTAGATCACATAACTAATGAGGAAGTATTGGATAGAATTGGGGAGAAGAGAAGTTTGTGGCACAACTTGTCCAGAAGAAGGGATCGGTTGGTAGGACATGTCCGGAGGCATCAAGGGATCACCAATATAGCATTGAAGGGCAGCGTGGAGGGTAAAAATTGTAGAGGGAGACCAAGAGATGAATACACTAAGCAGATTCAGAAGGATGTAGGTTGCAGTAGGTACTGGGAGATGACGAAGCTTGTACAGGATAGAGTAGCATGGAGAGCTGCATCAAACCAGTCTCAGGACTGAAGACCACAACAACAACAACCTCATGTTTTAATAAATAGCGATGCACAAGTGACAGTTAAATATAGCAGCGTGCAAGCAATAATGCTAACTACACTGCAAACGTCTTTATCCCCTTCTTCGACAACAAGAGCACCTAAGGACAGAAAGTGTTCACAGTAATAAGATCTAATGAAGCTACTCTCTAGCTTTCTAGTCAATGAAAATGAGGGCCGCCGCCGACGCCAAGGCCCTGGCGCGCGGGGGGGGGGGGGGGGGGGAGGGGGGAGGGCAGGGGACTCAGCGTCCTTACTCCAGCAACCGTCCACCGTCCGTGTAGGGGCAAAGGTCGAGACCCGGGCATAGCTGTCTCTGTCATCGCGGAGCGAAGTGTAGTGGATTCACCGCCTTACATGTTGATCCACTACAAGCGCCAATGTCACAACTGACTGTGGCCTTACCTTCGCCGCCAGATCGGAGTCCTCACGCAGCATCACCAGGCAGTGTCCCAGCAGCCGATGCCAGCTGCACCATCCAGAGCTCACGAGGAGAGGAGTGCATGCCTGTATAAAATTGGAAATATAATAAAGTTATGTTGTTAAATTTCCACAGCTTGTTCCACACTACCTACCGTAACACCACACACCATTCAGTCTACAGTTACGATTATGGAGGTGGAAGAGGTTTTCGTTACCAGTACTAAGATCACCAAAGAGGAAATTGGCCAAATCCCTGGACGTAAGATCGTGCGACAGTGTAATGTGGTGTTTGAAGACCCACCACCTTATACCATGTGGAGTTGGATAACACCACTGCACGTCATATGCGGCTGGACACTATTGTAGATGCATAGATGGGATGGAGACGTTACCTTTGACAACATGCTTAAATTTGGAAGAGTAACTTATGTGTCAGGACCACATATTTCCCTCTCCCCTCAGTTTCCATTATCATTGAAACAGGCAGACATAATTCTTCTACTTGGCTCCAGATACTTTATTGCTTTGTGCACGCTATTTTAGAATATCTAAGCCCTCGACATGAAAGCATATAGATCAGTACAGCTTCCCTAATCACGTTGTTATATGAGTAGCTTTTTCATCCATACATACCCACCACGAAATTTAATGTGTCTTACATATCTTCGTCCGCCCTTAATGATTTCTGTTTTTCTGCTTGCTCTAATGTTAGCTTATATGTGCTTGCTCTAACACCTGCCCTACTAAGCTAGCCGACTTTTGGTTTTTCATATTCTTTCAGGGCCTGTTGTTATTAATATCTCGTCACTTCATACGTAACCAACGAATTTCATTTTTAACATATGCCTATAGTTCCATGGTAAAAATTCTACGAGTTTCATTTTGTAGGCTTTTGCAGACTGGGTGTATATCAACTGGAATTTATACTCACATTGAATTTCCAATTGGTGGAATTCTTTTAGTGAATAAAGTTATCATCATACAGATAAATCTTCTTCAGTATCATTACTCATTTTAATGGTTGGTAGGTCGCTGGTCCACTTCCTTTTTAATTCCCGTTTCACTTTGCTTATGACCTACTTCAACAGTACATATGCTGCACAGAGGTTGAGTTAATTCAACTGTGCTTTCAGACCTTCCTTACTGCAGGCCGCAATGCTTTAAAATATATATCATGCTGTTGTGCTTTTTATTTTCTGAAGTTTTCTTCTATTCTTTCCATCACATGTAACTTGTACAAGCAGTACAGTATAGTACAAATTAGTCACACAGCAATCTCTCATCATCATCTCCAGCAGCAGCATCATCACCTTTCGAGTACTCTTCGGCTGGCGCCGTTTCTCGCTTCCTGTATTCCCTACCTTCTCATCTTGCTAGTCTACTACTTGTAATCCTCTTGATTCCAGCGCATCAAGGGCCCATCGACCCCAGCTCCTTCTACATCTACATCTACATTTATACTCTGCAAGCCACCCAACGTTGTGTGGCGGAGGGCACTTTACGTGCCACTGTCATTACCTCCCTTTTCTGTTCCAATCGCGTATGGTTCGCGGGAAGAACGACTGTCTGAAAGCCTCCGTGCGCGCTCGAATCTCTCTGATTTTACGTTCGTGATCTCCTCGGGAGGTATAAGTAGGGGGAAGCAATATATTCGATACCTCATCCAGAAACGCACCATCTCGAAACCTGACGAGCAAGCTACACCGCGATGCAGAGCGCCTCTCTTGCAGAGTCTGCCACTTGAGTTTGCTAAACATCTCCGTAACCCTATCACGGAAATAACCCTGTGACGAAACGCGCCGCTCTTCTTTGGATTTTCTCTATCTCCTCCGTCAATCCGATCTGGTACGGATCCCACACCGATGAGCAATACTCAAGCATAGGTCGAACGAGTCTTTTGTAAGCCACCTCCTTTGTTGATGGACTACATTTTCTAAGGACTCTCCCAACGAATCTCAACCTGGTACCCGCCTTACCAACAATTAATTTTATGTGACCATTCCACTTCAAATCGTCCCGCACGCATACTCCCAGATATTTTACAGAAGTAACTGCTACCAGTGTTTGTTCCGCTATCATATAATCATACAATAAAGGATCCTTCTTTCTATGTATTCGCAATACAATACATTTATCTATGTTAAGGGTCAGTTGCCACTCCCTGCACCAAGTGCCTATCCGCTGCAGATCTTCCTGCATTTCGCTACAATTTTCTAATGCTGCACCTTCTCTGTATACTATAGCATCATCCGCGAAAAGCCGCATGGAACTTCCGACATTATCTACTAGGTCACTTATATATATTGCGAAAAGCAATGGTCCCATAACACTCCCCTGTGGCACGCCAGAGGTTACCTTAACGTTTGTAGACGTCTCTCCATTGGTAACAACATGCTGTGTTCTGTTTGCTAAAAACTCTTCAATCCAGCCACACAGCTGGTCTGATATTCCGTAGGTTCTTACTTTGTTTATCAGGCGACAGTGCGGAACTGTATCGAACACCTTCTGGAAGTCAAGGAAAATAGCATCTACCTGGAAGCCTGTATCAAATATTTTCTGGGTCTCATGAATAAATAAAGCGAGTTGGGTCTCACACGATCGCTGTTTCCGGAATACATGTTGATTCCTACAGAGTATATTCTGGGTTTCCAAAAACGACATGGTACGCGAGCAAAAAAACATGTTCTAATATTCTACAATAGATCCACGTCAGAGATATAGGTCTACAGTTTTGCGCATCTGCTCGGCGACCCTTCTTGAAGAGTGGGACTACCTGTGCTCTTTTCCAATCATTTGGAACCTTACGTTCCTCTAGAGACTTGCGGTACACGGCTGTTAGAAGTGGGGCAAGTTCTTTCGTGTACTCTGTGTAGAATCGAATTGGTATTCCGTCAGGTCCAGTGGACTTTTTTCTGTTGAGTGATTCCAGTTGCTTTTCTATTCCTTGGACACTTATTTCGATGTCAGCCATTTTTTCGTTTGTGCGAGGATTTAGAGAAGGAACTGCCGTGCGGTCTTCCTCTGTGAAACAGCTTTGGAATAAGGTGTTTAGTATTTCAGCTTTAAGCGTGTCATCCTCTGTTTCAATGCCATCATCATCCCGGAGTGTCTGGATATGCTGTTTCGAGCCGCTTACTGATTTAACGTAAGACCAGAACTTCCTAGGATTTTCTGTCAAGTCGGTACATAGAATTTTACTTTCGAATTCACTGAACGTTTCACGCATAGTCCTCCTTACGCTAACTTTGACTTAGTGTAGCTTCTGTTTGTCTGAGAGGTTTTGGCTGCGTTTAAACTTGAAGCTCTCTTTGCTTTCGCAGTAGTTTCCTAACATTTCTTTTGAACCCCGGTGGGTTTTTCCCGTCCCTCACAGTTTTACTCGGCACGTACCTGTGTAAAACGCATTTTACGATTGCCTTGAACTTTTTCCATGAACACTCAACATTGTCAGTGTCCGAGCAGAAATTTTCGTTTTGATCTGTTAGGTAGTCTGAAATCTGTCTTCTATTACTCTTGCATGATTTCACTTCTAACAGTTCTACCGCAAATCGGTTCGTTAAAGATTTATTTTTAATTGTACTTTAATCACCTGTGAAGCAGGTATTCTTGGGAATAATACTTACATAATCTTGCAGTGTAATCGCACACAACTATATTTTATAGTAAGCTAACGATACTTTAGCGAAAGCTTACCCAACTTCACTTTTATGATTTTAGCTTTTAAATAATTAAGGTTTTCACTTTCCTATGACCGATCATTGAATTTTTGTACTTAAACTTCCAGCCTTAACAATTTCACTTGGAGTAGTCCATAAAAAAAGCATCCAGATTTTGCTCTTATTTTAACTTTTGCTACTCCTTTTACTTTGGACAAAAATTCACTTTTAAATACATGAATGCCAGAGTTGTTCATTTAAATCAGGATACTCGCTTTTAGTAGTACTTTGGTGAGGACCCTATGTAGATTGGTGATCAGGACTGAAGTTATGGTTTCGAAAACGAATTGACGTTTTATGTTATTATTATTGAAACAACACACAAATTAAATAGACCATGCCAATATACAGTCCGTAACTGAATTTATGAAGTCTGTGAAACAGTAGCGAAGGTTAGTGGCAGGCGAAATGTCAGCTAACAGTACTAGTGGCTCTTGATGTGCAAATGCTCTATAAAGTCTCTTCTAGGCGTCCAATTTTCAACTTATTAGAGCCATTCCATTATTCCGTGAATACCAAATAATAACCAGATCCACATCCGAGGCAAATCCTTTCTAATGGAGCTTCAAATTGTCTCTCTTAGCACTATCGAAGTGTACAGTGCAAAGGCTAGTCACACATTGCGTGCCGTTCACACGAATGAGCCGCTCAGTTCGAGCACCAAACCCACCTTCTACATCAGCCCATGCCACTTTCCTTGTGGAGGGATTTCCCTACAGCATTTACATGTTACAAATACAAGTGCCCTATGCATGAACCACTTTTACCAAACATACTTCATTCACAAACATATTCATATTATAATAATTTAAAATTTGAACATATCCTTTTGATTTTTTCATATATACATTAAAAAACTCTAATTTTCTTGTCCCTCATCAAGGCGTTCAAACAACAGTGAATGCCCACTTCATAAATTACAGATACACAGTTATTTAAACATACTCCTAATCAATATAAGTGTTACACATGCCCCATGTTTCATTGAGGTTTCCCGACAGGGATACATCAATGAAACATGAATAACTCTTCAAAACCGTGTTGGGCAACCAGAAAAAATTTGCACATACATTACACAACAAATATTTCACATAAAAGTTTACATAAAACACTGTTTCATCAAGTACCAAAACATGAATTTTGGTCATATTCAGAGAATATGTACTATTTTATACATGCGTGCATGTTGTAAGAAAAACATATAGGAATTTACATATTGCTTACATTAGACAACATTTTTGTATGGATGATGAGGTGAGTCAGTATTTTTAATGCTTTCCTTTCACATGATTAGTTGATACCTATTTTTTACTGTATGATCATTAAGAAACTATGTTTTGTCTGCTTGAAACATTCATGCAGTTCATCATGAGAAACATAACACTCAGTACACTATACAGACTTTTCCTCCCTGTCCCTTCAATATTCTAGGCAGTCTACCTTTATTTTCAAATTCTACACTTGTCTGCCTATAGACATATTTGGCAATCCATCTGGTTATGCTGCAAGTATACAAGCAATACAGTCCCTATGTATATCATAGCCTGGACCTTACATATAAATTGTATATCCATTTATATTACACAGAATCTTAAACTTACAGACATGTATCAGTAGTCTCATAACAGAAATGTTTTCTAACATAACAACACTTGATAACACAACATCATAAACAAGAATATACAGAGTAGAATACTATTTGGTTAATTCCATATAAACTATTGACCCTTTTTACTCAAGTCTGTGGATGTAAGGTTTTAAATCTACAATGTTACGGACACCTATTGGCTTCTTTGACTTAGGGTAAACAAGACAATATGCGTTAGTGTGCTGAGTTCCTTCCACTTCAAAGGGACCATTATAAATATATTTCAACTTAGAAATTTCTTGGTTTATTTCTCTTGTTTTTTTATGAGCTTTTACGAGAGCAAAATCGTCTGTTTTGAATTTGGTCACTTTAAGGCCCTTACCATGCCGTTTGGATCTGGCTTCCGCTTTTTGTTTCATTCTTTTTCTTACTTAGTCTTTTTTCCCTCAGATATAGTTCCACACGGGGTGGAAATGGTTTCTTCAATTATACTTTTGCTCTTATGATTAAGTAGAATTTCCTTGGGTGTAAATCCTGTAGTTTCATGGGGGAGGGTATTCATTGTAATTTCAAAGTCTACAATAAACCTACCCATGCCTTATGAGTGTGGTGGCAATAAGTTCGACACAATCTAACTAGTTCACGCATGTAACGATCCACTCGATTGTTTGCAGGATAGTATGCCGAAATATGTTTCACTTGATTGCCATTCTGTTCCATCCCTTCCTTTAAGATTTTTTAAATGAATTGGATCCTTTATCCGATAGTACTGCCTTTGGCTCTAATATCGCATTGAAATATTCAGTCATTCTAATAAATACTGCTTTTTCGATAGCTTTCCTAATGGAATAAAGTTTGATAAACATCGAAAATACTTCTAATACTACTAAAATATAGGTACAATTTCCAGAAAATTTCGGGAGAGGCCCATATAAATCCACTGACAATAAGTTAAGAATATCAGCCCTCTGGCAAATATAACATGACTTAATTCGATTCGTTATTTTCTTTGTTGCACTGATATTTATTTTTAATACATCAGAAAGGTTTTCGATACACAATTTCGAACTACAGTGTTCTAAGGTGAGGTGAAAATAGTCAATTACTTTGGTCTCAGATTGAGATGTCCTACACACTTTCCACTCCTCTCTACTCACATCTTTTCATTTGTATAGAATACCCCTGAAGATCTTATAATACTTAATAAGTTGAGCATATTTTGTATTATGAAAATTTACTTTAACTGACTTCCAGACTTTGCCTTCATTTTGGTAGTACCACACGTTCTTGCAAATCTGTTCTTTTTCCACTGTACCTCACTGATGAACCTCATATAAAGTGCCGTCTTCGTTATTTTCCTTTATCACACTGTCTATCCCTTCAGATAGTCTGGATAGAGCATCTGCTACATTATTATAACTTCCTTTAACATAAAGAGTTTCATAGTCAGACTGCTGGAGGTACAGTACCCAATGGCTTAATCTGCCGGTAAACAAACGGCAGTTTGTAAGAAACATTAAGGCTTTGTGGTCAGTATGTATAGTTCTTTACGCCCTCACAAATAATTTCTAAACCTTCTCAAACCCCATATGGCGCTAGAGCTTCCTTTTCTGAAATGGTGTAATTTCTTTCGTAGTTAGTGAGAGTTCCACTAGCGAAAGGTATTGTCTTATGTTTTGATTGTATTGCATATATGTTTTCTTGGAAAATTTCTATGCCGATTCCACATGCACTGCTATCAGTCCTAACTAGAAATGGTTCACTCAAAACAGAGTGATGCAAGATACTATTCCTCATTAACTCATTTTTCAAATTTTCGAAATCTTATTGGCATTCCTGTCTAAATGAATGTACTATTTTTCTTAAGTAACCCACTTAAATGAGGACTATTAAATGCTCGCCCCTTCGCGAATTTTCAGTAGAGTCCGCAGAGATCGAGATACGCTTTCAGTTGCTCTCGGTTCTTAGGTGGTGGGTATTTTTCAATGGCATTTAACTTGTCTGGGTCCTTTCCAATCCCAGAAGTTGTAATAATACGTCCCAAGAATTTTATGCCCTGTTTTACGAATTCGGATTTTCTCAGTTTTAGTGTCATCCCTCCTGCTTGAAGAGCAAAAAAGTTTTATTCTAATAATTCTCAGTGTTCTTTCCAATTTTCCATGGCGATCAACAAGTCGTCCACGTATATGGTCAATCTGGCATTTAGTTCCCATCCTAACACGGAATCTAAAGCCCTAATAAAGACTGAGACGGGAGTGTTAAGACCAAAAGGAACGACTTTGTATTGACAACGTTTGACGTAAATAGAAATGTGGTACACTTTCGAAACTCTTTATACAATGGAATTTGACAATACTCAGTCGTCAGATCTAAGCTAGTCAAATACTGCACATTGTGAAACTTTTGCAACAGTTTGTCTAAATTTTCTGGACGGGCTTCGTCTCTTTTTACAACCTTGTTTAGTGTTTGTGCATCAATTACTACTCACATGCTTGCATCTTTCTTGTTTACAATAATGAGAGGATTATTATGCTCGCTATTGCTCCCTCGATAATTCCCCATTCAATCATTTTGTCGATTTCCGCCTGCACAGCTTCTAATAGCAATGAATCAAATATGGTGTCCTGCGAAATTTCGTTCTCCTCAAATTCAACTTCCAAAATACCAGATTTATAATTAATTTTGACAAACCCGCTACCACAATTAATGAATACCTTTACCTTATCTAACCAATCGATACCTAAAATCATCTCAGTATTCAATTCAGTCACAAGCAGGAAGTCATGTTCAAATTTTCGCCCATTAACATCAAATTCCACCAACATTTGTCTTCGAATAATCTTGATGGATTTACCAGTTTTCAGTACAATTATCACGCCAATTACGGACATCATAACTAACCCAGGTTTACTGGAAATGTGTTCAAAGAAAGATTGTGAACTGGCACTAATTTGGAATCCAGTGTCTAAAAGTACTTGCAATTTAATACTGTAAATTTAATCTGGGATGATTTGATCGTCCTTTTTTCTGAATTTTCTTGTTCCTTCCATAATAAATCTTGTTTGACCATCAGATCGCTCCAAGATATGTTATTTACTGGCAAATCACTTATGTCTGGGGCTTTTTCAGTTTTCTGATTTCGACGTCTTTCACGACTCTAATCATTTCGTACCCTAGTCTTGTATCATCTGGTGGCTCTTTCTTTTTCGGTTCGATATTTACTGCTGTATAAAATTTCATTTTGCTTTTGAGAGACATATTCCATTATACTCTGTTGCCTTTCTTCCATTTCTACATATTCCTCATCACATTCACTGTCTGATTCTAATATGAACACTATTCTTGGCAGGCTCCTCTTTTGACCTTTCATCAGTTTCCGTATTATCAAAATTTCGACTCTTTCCTAAAACTGTCATTTCACTTTCAGTCAAAGGCGATTCTTTGTCTAAACTATCTTCAATATCACTTCTGATGACGTCAACCTTAACTTCATACTTAGTATAATCGTTATGGATTTGAGTGGTTTTCATCAACAGCTAATTGTACAAGTCTTTCGTCAGCCAGGATCGCCTCCTCTGTAATTTTGAAGGATTTCATCCTCCTCCAGATTCCTATTTATACCGACCATTTTTCTGTTTCTAACACCAATTTGTTTCACATCGGCTGCTGGAATGGTTTGTGCAGCGCCTTCTTCTCTCCTACCGACCACATCATCTGAAATCGCTGCTCATGCACCTTGCGCGGCGCTGACTACTTTCATCTCCTTTTCATGTCCTGATAACGCCCTCTTTTCGACGTTTCCTCTTTCGTTTCTCCCTTTTATTATTTCCCTGGCCGTATAGCCCTCTTTAGAATCTTCCTACTCATATTGCTTTAAAACGTAAAACAAATCATCGCACTACTCCGTGATCCATGAAGATAACTTTCTGCACAATTTGTCTCTTTTTTTTTTTTTTTGCTTGGTAGTCGATGCTTGCACTTTTACTTAACAACATGCTCGATTTCTTTCTCATTTCGGTGATATCTCACAGCAAAACAGGTCCACTGTATTCCCTTGTGACGTCATCTCTCCCTGCTGCCACTACTGCAGCTGCACTACGGACAGCTGATCGGTGCACCATGTTCATTGCATGCGGTTGCTCAGTTCTCACGCTCGCCACTGTAGCATAGCCTGTCGCTTGTGACTCACGTTGTTCTGCCCGTTGTTTTGCGTGCACAGTCCTGTGGCGCTGTGCTGCCACTTACTCGTGTCTTAAATTCACTTCATTTTGGCCGGTCTGATTTCTTTACTTTGAGCTGGTAATATTTGTCCTCGCGATTCTGCCCCGTAAAACGTGCAGGCCTTAGTTTCCGTGTCATTTTGATTTTTATAGTTTCGTGGTGCAAATTCTCTACTGCGAAATGCGTGATCTCTGCCTCTACCTTTTTGCATCATATGAGGGTTGCAATTTAAATAGTGGCAACTATTTATTCACAACTGATACAAAACAGTTAGATGTTTGCAACTGTTACTGTCCTTCAAAGTAGTCGTCAGCGTTATGTAGAACCTTTTGCCAGTGATGTGGAAGGCGTAGTATACCATTAGAAGAAACTGTTCTGTTGATGGTGTGAATGGAGCGGTCTACTGCATGTCGAATCTCTGGAACAGTTCTGAAGCAAATGCCACAAAGTGGTTCCTTCATCTTCAGAATCAAATCAAAGTCGCAAGGACTTAAGTCTGAGGAGTATGGTGGATGGTACAGTACTTCCCAGTCTCATCGACCAAACAGAGCAGCGACAGCTTCTACTGTATGCGCTTGTGCATTGTCGTGCAAAATGATGGATGAGTTGTGCAGAAAGTGTCGCCTCTTCTTTCACAAAGCTGGTAGCAGGTGATGCTCCAAAAACGAACACTAATACTGTGCATTAACGGTCACCCGGGGAGGAACATGATGCAATTCTATCGGTTGTGAATAAATAGTTGCCACTATTTAAGTTCCAACACTCGTATTTACGCAGTAACGTTCATTATCATTCTGTTGATTATACTAGTGATTATCCCAATTCTGGTTGTTTTATTTTGACGATAACCACGGTTCACTCTCCAGTGGTCCTCGTCTTCGACCCTTTCCAGAAATGACGAGAAGCATTTGTGATTACTTTCCACGTAACGTTTTGAATCCTCTGGGAACTTTTTCCATTGTTTTTCACACTATTTTTGATTCTGTTCGTCTGTTTCTCTGGTTAGTCATTTTCCGATACCACATTTCGCAAAACTCTTTCATTGAATTCCCGCTCTGTCGTGATATAACATGGTCATGATAAACTCCTGCCATAATAGGCAGTCCTGTTTTTGCTCTGACTGGTATTCCTCCATGAATTGCTGTTTAAATACGCGAAATGACATTTGTTCTGTATCCAAATTTAGGCCCCACCTTTTTCCATCACCAGCTATTGCGCTTAGGACCTCACTTATCCTTTCCTCGTCTACTACGTAATCAGGAAAATTCCTTTCACAGTTTTTAAAAAAATGTAACAGGTGCCACCCATTACACCCTTTTCCCAGATCGAATCATTCTCTGTCCTCTAGACATCTGTTACACGTTATTCTGTTAGTGACATAATTCGATATTTCTCTTATTTTCCGTTCAAAGTCCCTCACTTTACCTTGAATTTGGGACATGTTCTGTTCACATTTCATTTCGAATATTGTCACTTGTTTACTCAATTCCATTTCAGAATTGCTCTTCAACGTCATTTTTGTGGTTGTAGCTTTAATATAATTGATGTTTTCACTTTATTATTGATTGATATTCGAAGTTTTGTACTTAAACTTCCTACCTTTACAATTTCAGTTGAAGTAGCTCATAAATAAAGCATCCAAATTTACTCTTAGTTTAACTTTTGCTAATCCTTTTACTTAAGACAAAAATTCACTTTTAAATACATGAATTAAAGAATTGTTCATTTAAACCAGGATTCTCGGTTTTAGTAGCACTTTGGTGAGAACCCTGTGTAGGTTCCTGATCAAGACTGAAGCTATGGTTTCGAAAACGAATTGATGTTTTAAGTGATTATTATTGAAACAAAACACAAATTAAATAGACCATGCCAATATACATTCCATAACTGAATTTATGAAGTCTGTGAAACAGTAGCGAAGATTAGTGGCAGGCGAAATGGCGGCTAACTGCACTCGCGACTCTTGATGTGCGAATGCTCTATAAAGTCTCTTCTTGGCTTCGAATTTTCAACATATTAGAGCCATTCCATTATTCCATGAATACCAAATAATATCCAGATCTACATCTGAGGCAAATCCCTTCTAATGCAGCTTCCAATTGCCTCTCTTAGCACTGTCTAGGTGTACCGTTCTCAGGTCAGTCACACACTGCGTGCCGTTCACACGAAGGAGACACTCAGTTTTACCATCCAACCCACCTTTTACATCGCGCCATGCAGAGGGGATTTCCCTACAGCGTTTACATGTTACAAATATACGTGCCCTAAGCACCAACCAGCTTTTAACGAACATACTTCTTTCATAAACATATTGATATTATAATAATTTAAAATTTGACCATATTCTATTGCTTTTTTTCATATTTACGTTACTGAACTCTAATTTTCTTGCCATACATCAAGGAGTTGAAACAACAAAGAAAGCAGTGTTCATAAATTGCAGATACACAGTTACTTAAAATAAATCAAGTCCTAGTCGATATAAGTGTTACAACTTGTTTATTACTCTCGTTTCTGCTGCGTCCATAGTGATGTTTACGACAACCAAACGGTGTTGCAATTTTTTTATTTATTTTGATATTCCACAGTAGTATCTTCATTTGTCGTAGGATCTCCTTCCCTGCCCTATTTTTTTATTTATATAACCTTTACTGGTATCCTGAATAGAACCAACCCGTTTTCAGAAAAGAATATTTCCATTGCTTACTGAACGCCCTTCGTATTTCGCAACCGTTACTGGAACCACTTTAATAATTGTGTTGAAAATTGCCACCAATACAAATTTCCACAATCTGAAATATCGTTAATTGCTTCAAGGCATTTTGTCTCCGATCCTATATCAGGGAACTAATATGCTACTGAAGTTCAGTGGTATGTAGTCTTTTCGGACATATGAAACTAATTAGAATTACTGTTGGCTCGGCTTCAACTGTTGTGTGCTATGAAGAACTCCCTCGAGAAATGTTTCGAAGAAAGGAAATACGCTGCTGTCTGCAGTAACTTAACACTGCGAGTAAGAATTCAGGCTGGGTAACCAAAGGCTGTTTGTGATTTAGTTCAACCTTATGGCGAAACATATACAGTGTGTCCAATGTTCGTGCTGCTCCGATTTTTGAATTTGAGACCTTAGACAAGAGTTGTCACTGCGAAAGAGGGATTAAATGGTTTTTAATCATTTAGAACAAACGAAGATCATTCTTCAGCCACAGCGATCGGTAGAATTGCTCAATATTTTATTATCTCATGAAGTCTTTCACCTGGAATTGCTGAAAGTATTTGTGACGACATTAATCCGTCAATGTCCTACGTAAAAATCTCGTAGGCTAGTAGATTATAAAAACATGGTAGGCTCAAACGAGATCTAGATCACGCCAAAGAATTCTTCTGAGGTGAAGACTTCAGCGGGAATTTAGTCGGCAACATGATCATTATCATTCTAATATCTCTTAGCCCTAGAGCAGCTTTTGCGGTCTAGAATTAAAGTTTATCATCCACATCTCCACGAAACGTCTCTGATCGCTTCTGTCGCTAGGTCTGTAGTTAAGGACTGCTTCTTGGAACCTAATGTTGGGTATCCACTTGCGTTGCGCACCTGGCTGAGAATTTTCCTTGATACTGCTATACTGTCAGCAATGTTAGTCACAAGCTGTAAGTTCCCTTCCTTTCCTTTACTGTACCATATTGTGTGGCCTGTAGTCCAGCGAGTGAACTTTCCCCCTTTAGCTGTTTTTCTGTTCTCATTCTTCTTCCGTGCTCCCACTTCAATAGCTTAACAAAGCATAGGTCTTGCCAAAGTTTTGTGTAAACGGATACGTTCGTTCACTTTTGATTTCATGACCTTGATTATTGACAGTGTAGACAATATTTTTTTGAGATACCCAAAGTAAATTAAAAGAAATTTCTTTCGATTTTTGCACTTTTGCCAAATTTTTATTACTGTTATAGATTTTCCTCTTTTGAAGTACTTGCCAGCTACGGACACTATTTTGGTTTCGTTAGTATTTACTTACATACACTGGGTGATCATAAGTATCTGGACACCCACAAAAACTTACATTTTCCATATTAGGTACATTGCGCTGCCACCTACTGACAGATAATCCATATCAGTGACCTCAGTAGTCACCAGACACCGAGAGAGAGAGAGAGAGAGAGAGAGAGAGAGAGAGAGAGAGAGAGAGAGAGAGAGAGCAGAATGGGCGCGCGGGAATAGCCGAGCAGTCTCAGGCGCTGCAGTCGTGGACTGTGCCGCTAATCCCGGCAGAGGTTCGAGTACTCCCTCAGCCATGGGTGTGTGTGTTTGTCCTTACGATAATTTAGGTTAAGTAGCGTGTAAGCTTAGGGACTGATGACCTTAGCAGTTAAGTCCCATAAAATTTCACGCACATTTGAACATTTGATGTGCGCCTTTGCTCAAATGCTAATTATGTGCATCTCATCGCCATAAAAGGATGCTGAAATATTCGCCTGATGCTGATACTTCCTTCAGAGTGTTATACACTCCTGGAAATGGGAAAAAGAACACATTGACACCGGTGTGTCAGACCCACCATACTTGCTCCGGACACTGCGAGAGGGCTGTACAAGCAATGATCACACACGCGGCACAGCGGACACACCAGGAACCGCGGTGTTGGCCGTCGAATGGCGCTAGCTGCGCAGCATTTGTGCACCGCCGCCGTCAGTGTCAGCCAGTTTGCCGTGGCATACGGAGCTCCATCGCAGTCTTTAACACTGGTAGCATGCCGCGACAGCGTGGACGTGAACCGTATGTGCAGTTGACGGACTTTGAGCGAGGGCGTATAGTGGGCATGCGGGACGCCGGGTGGACGTACCGCCGAATTGCTCAACACGTGAGGCGTGAGGTCTCCACAGTACATCGATGTTGTCGCCAGTGGTCGGCGGAAGGTGCACGTGCCCGTCGACCTGGGACCGGACCGCAGCGACGCACGGATGCACGCCAAGACCGTAGGATCCTACGCAGTGCCGTAGGGGACCGCACCGCCACTTCCCAGCAAATTAGGGACACTGTTGCTCCTGGGGTATCGGCGAGAACCATTCGCAACCGTCTCCATGAAGCTGGGCTACGGTCCCGCACACCGTTAGGCCGTCTTCCGCTCACGCCCCAACATCGTGCAGCCCGCCTCCAGTTGTGTCGCGACAGGCGTGAATGGAGGGACGAATGGAGACGTGTCGTCTTCAGCGATGAGAGTCGCTTCTGCCTTGGTGCCAATGATGGTCGTATGCGTGTTTGGCGCCGTGCAGGTGAGCGCCACAATCAGGACTGCATACGACCGAGGCACACAGGGCCAACACCCGGCATCATGGTGTGGGGAGCGATCTCCTACACTGGCCGTACACCACTGGTGATCGTCGAGGGGACACTGAATAGTGCACGGTACATCCAAACCGTCATCGAACCCATCGTTCTACCATTCCTAGACCGGCAAGGGAACTTGCTGTTCCAACAGGACAATGCACGTCCGCATGTATCCCGTGCCACCCAACGTGCTCTAGAAGGTGTAAGTCAACTACCCTGGCCAGCAAGATCTCCGGATCTGTCCCCCATTGAGCATGTTTGGGACTGGATGAAGCGTCGTCTCACGCGGTCTGCACGTCCAGCACGAACGCTGGTCCAACTGAGGCGCCAGGTGGAAATGGCATGGCAAGCCGTTCCACAGGACTACATCCAGCATCTCTACGATCGTCTCCATGGGAGAATAGCAGCCTGCATTGCTGCGAAAGGTGGATATACACTGTACTAGTGCCGACATTGTGCATGCTCTGTTGCCTGTGTCTATGTGCCTGTGGTTCTGTCAGTGTTATCATGTGATGTATCTGATCCCAGGAATGTGTCAATAAAGTTTCCCCTTCCTGGGACAATGAATTCACGGTGTTCTTATTTCAATTTCCAGGAGTGTATTTTGGATGGCGTACAGTGTATTCTCTTTAACTCCATTGTTCATAAGCATTTCACAAGTTGCGACAACTTTGTCACCAGCTGTTGTTAATAACCGGTCTGCAAAATGTAGGGAAACATGTGTTAATGTACTTTCACAAAATGATCTGCAAAATTTGTTATTTACGTTAGATTTTGCTTTCGTGTTTCGTTGTGTTTTGAAAACATTCAAACTGTAGTGAGGTTTGTGAAAGAGGGTCCCAAAATTTCTTCACGAGGATTGTTGTAGCCTCTGCATCAGGTACCGAGTGAAGCGATGCAGTAGCAGCACAACGGACTCGCATACGCGAGGACGACATCCCATACATGGTCCTGCCACCCAAATTTAGGTATCCCGTTATTTTACTAAACTGACCCAGAGCAATGTCGGATAATACCTTCTAAAGCGGTAGTTCGATTTTCATACCCAAGTTTTCGTAATGGTAGCTTGTGCCGCGTCTCAAATGACCGCACCGTCGGCGGGTTCATAGCGGGTTCGTCAATTTCAGTGCATAATAACGTGAGCCTAAGGGGGATGAGAAGAAATGGTTAGGACTTAACTGCTGTAAATTCGACGTTTATTTTTTTTTTCAAGGAACGTTACTGACGACTGAGTGCAGGAATAATATTTCTTAATTGTTGAATGATGGTTATACACGCATGCCCATAAATTAAGGATAATGCTGATACATTGTGAAACAACGCTCTGGTGGGCGGTTTGTGGGTTTAAATCACCTCGGAGTATGACCATGCGGTGCATCTGACCTGTGGTCGTCGCACGGTGGCGCTGGCAGTAGTCCACGTACGCAGAGGTGTGTTCGTGCATGTCAGAGTACGGTGCAGCGAGTAAGTGTGCAGACGTTTTCAGGCGTGTTAATGGTGACTGTGTATTGAAAATGGCTCAAAGAATACATATTGATGACGTTGTGAAGGGTAGAATACTAGGGCGACTGGAGGCTGGTCAAAAACTGCAGGTTGTGGAACGGGCCCTCCGTGTGCCACAAAGTGTGATCTCAAGATTTGGTACCGGTTCCAGCAGACAGGAAACGTGTCCAAGCGCTACAGCCCGGGATGTCCACAGCTATCTTTCCTACAGTTTTTATCAAGTAGCTGTAGCTCCCCCCACTACCTTGGAAGTTATTGTTTGAAGTGTGGACACATTTCATCCCGTGTCAACACATGTCACTCTCCTCACCGATTTTGCCGCTAGACTCCTCGCTTCTTATCTTATCAGTCCACTTGTGGTGCGGATGGATATTTCAAGCTGCCGCTGCACGACCAATGCCGACCCACACGCTGGAGACAGCAGTATCGGAAACAGCTGACGCTTAGATTTTTATGTTCGCTGTCTGGACGTTTTGTAGTAGAGTAGAGGAGAATAAGGCACAAGAATCGAATAGAAGACCCTGATAATGAGTTTTATACCCTAGAATACAGAGCAGGAGCTAATTGAAGAGGCCGCAGCGACCAGAAACGTATACTGCAGTGTAGTAAAAAAGCAAATTTCGTAAAGTTTCGCTGGGTCAGAACTGCTGAAGAATGGCGAACAGCCTAGGTCGATAACAGCACTAAATTTTCTGTGATGATGGTGGTTGCCAAATCTTGGGAGTGGTTGCGCTGTTGATATCCCCGTGAATGGCTACAGTGTGAGTCTTACCTGCAGCGAATGACGCCTCAGCTGTATTACTCTTCCAGGCGATACTTCTTCCTTCAGCAGACCCATTGGCCAAATAATATACTGCGTTCTTAGGAGCAAATCAGTCAACCAGCATCATCCGAAGAAACTATCTCTAGCTGAAGAGTTTTAAACTACTTGACAGTACAAGGCCCACACCGTCTGAAGAAGATATTTTTTTCTTATATAAAACATATCGAAATTTAAATCAAGGGTTTTGGTTTGCAACTGACTGGCTGATTCTCTTCGACCTCTTCCAATTCCTACAGTTGCTGAATTGCAGACATGTTTAAGATTTTGATTTCCATTTCGTTCTTCCTGAACACGTAGGCTATGTACCACAATGATCAGAATAACAATTATTCTAGTTTTCTGTACGTATATAGCAACTAACGAAGCGCACGTAAAAAGAAATTAGCTGTATTTATTTTTGGAGAGGTCCGCCTTAAACAAAACAATTTTTAACTTTCCTTTTATTTCCCAGACATGTTTGCTGAAGTTTCGGCATCATCAGTGGTCTTTATCTTTGTTGTTACCACATGCTGTAATTACCCAGATTTTTATGTTTTTACCACAGCATGTGGTTACAAGGGAGAAGGTAAAAGAGCCGTTGATGATGGTGAAACTTCATTGAAACATGTCTAGGAAATTAAAAGAAAGATAAAATTTTGTTTTGTTCAAAGCGGACACACTCCAAAAACGTATGTATTTGTAAGCTACTACGGAGAGAAGAGTTTCAACCTCAAGACGACAAATAAGCTGTTAAAATACCCCTTCAGGATGGCTGATGCCACATCCACGTATAATTTTTGTAATAAATAGCTTGTATTATTTACTGTTAGAGATATCTGGAACCAGAACACACGTCAATAAGATGAATCAATAGTCTATCACGACCAGACAACAACATGTTACGTAAATCTGCAGGCTTATAAGCTACTTTCGCTGGAAACACTTAAGTGTCATCGATAAGAATCTCTACAATTACTGGACTAGATATAATCGAGATTGCATACAACGCAGCGTTAATACGCTATCCCAGAACAAAGTTTCTCACTATATGTACATTAGACACATAGTCTTGCATACTCTCCCAGGCTGCATGCGTGAAGGACACAATGCAAACAACAGTAAGGCTCCTGGTGGCCTGTCTTAAAAATGCACTCTTCTGGGGGAAAATGTTCCTGACGATAAAGAAATTTACCAACTAATCACTACACTCTTTGGCAGAGGGCAAACAGTGTAATACGTGTTTGTATTCGTACACGCAAAAGTTTTATGTAACACGAAATTCACTGTTGCGCAGAATTCACATTAAATGGAACTTCTAGTTACATCATCAGCGGCATTTCACAATAGTCAGTAATATGATCGGGCCTTCTGCAATTCATACTAAACGGCATTAACACCAGATCAATTATTAAACGTAACGGAAAATTCTGATGCTACTTCAGTCTTTCTTCTGACCTAATGAATTGTTGTCCTGGGAAACACTTTTGGGTCAGAGTAATAACTGAGTCTAACATATTATGTATTCTATTATTTATTGGATATACCTTAATCTATTTTTGTTTCGTTAGAGTTTATACCTCCACAACTCTCTCAAGTACCTTGGAAGTTATTCCTGGAAGTAATTACAAATGTACTACCTTTGTGTTACTCTCCTCGCTAATTCTGCGAGAAATCGTTTCCTTTCCTCAGTCCACTTAATTTCTACCACCTGTCGAAGGACCTGCATATCAAAAGCTTCGATTATGTTCATTACGGGTTTTTCGTGATTATTTTTCATACAGCGCTGTACACCAAAGGTACATTCTGAAGAACGTCATAAAATGAAGGCCGATTTTCGATAGTAGTAGACCTATTTTGGCCAGGACACTTTTCTCCACTGCTTGTCTGTGTTTTATGTCCTTAAAGCCTTATCCGTCGTTAATAGTTGTAGCAGACGTTCCTTCATCAACTTAGTGGACGCCAGTTTTGATATTAAGTTTATAATTAATGACATTACTGCTAGCCGAAATTATTTCCGTCTTTATTCGATTTTATCTCAGTCCTTAGTGTGTGTTCATTAGATTTCAATCTCTTCAACAAGTCCGGCAATTTTTCTTCAGTTTCACCGAGGACGTGACTCTTATCAATGATATTCTTTCACCCTGAACTTCAACCCTGCTCTTAATCGATTCACTTATTTCTGTCATTTATACTTCGCTCTACGGACTGAACAATAACTGTGAAAGACTGTGTCCCTGTCTTATTACGTTTCTAATCCGAGCACTTCATTGTTGGTTTTCCATTCTAATTGTTTCCTCTTCATTCTTGTACACAACATTTTGTATATTACACGTCTTTCCCCATAGTTTGCCCCTATTTCCCTCAGAATTTCGAACACAGTATACCATTCTACGTTGTCAAACTCTTTTTCTAGGTCGACTAATTTCATGAACGTGTCTTTGTTTTTCTTAAGTCTAGCTGCATCTATTAAGCACAATGTCGAATTGCCACTCTGGTGACTTTACTTCTCCTAAAGCTAAACTGAGATTCGTCTGCCAGATGCTGCTTTTCTTTGCCATTCTTCTGTATGTTACTCTTGTCATCAACTTGGATACATGAGCCGTTAAGCTTAGTCTGCGACAGATCACCCACTTATCCACCTTTTGCTTCGCGATTGCGAGGATGATATTTTTCGAAAGAGCTGATCTTATGTATCTAAACTGATACTTTCTACAAATCAACTGGAGCAGTCGTTTGGTTGTCGGTTTTGCCAATGTCAGTACAAGTTCTGAAGGCATCTTATCTATGGCACCCGGTTTGTTTGATCGCGTTCTCCAAACCACTTATAATTTCTCGCTCTAATAATGGATCCTATGTCTTCCATAATCAGTACAACCTCTTCCTTTATGCTTCCCATTTCTTTCTCGTTTTATTCACGTTTCTTCTACAGTCATTTCGCTTTGGCTTCCCTGTACTTTCTGTTATTTACTTTCGTAAGGGGCTTACAGTGCTGTATTCCTGTCTTTTCCGGAATATTTTTGTACTTCCTTCTTTCATCGTTCAGGTTATTCCATGTGACAGCTAATGTCACTTCGTAGTTATCTACATTCTACCTCTATATGCCAAAATCAAGTGATTGTCTTTTATAGTGACGCTCATTCCTCCTCTCCTGAAGTATCTACTGTGGTAGCCATTATCGCAGTTTCGACAACGTTAGAGAAATTCAAACTCACCTCATCCTTCCTTAGTACTTTAGAATCCCACTCCTTCCCACATTAATTCATGATTACTAAATAGTGTTATGAGTCCATATCTCCTTCTGGGTAAGCCTTACAATACATTATCTCAATTCTGCATCTCTGTCTGAACATGCTGTCACCCAGCTGGAATCTTCACGTATCTCCAGGCCTTTCCAAGTGTATCACCATTGCTTGTATGTTATGTACACTGCATTCGCTGTTGGTAGCTAAAAGTTATTGCAGAAGAAATTTCAACTCCTTCGTTCCTACTATTTAGACCATATTCCGCTGTAGCTCTGTCTTCCATTACTTCCTCTACTATAGTATTCCCAGCACTAATCATTATAAGACAGTCACCTCCCTTTATATCTTAAAACTCCTTAAATGCCCTCATATGTTTTCTCTGTATCTTCATTTTCTGACTGACGTCAGTACATTGTGGCGTTGATTTGATGTCCCTTCTGATGACAATTACTCCTGTCAGTGAAGTGTTCACAGTCACTGACTCTCTGCCCCATAGTCCTAGTAATATTTAGTCCTAATTCATTTCTACCATTTTTTGCTCTGTTCATATTACCCTACTTCCGCCTGCACATATATCGTTACACTCTTTCCATTTTACTTCACTGGCCCATCACTATATCGAAATTCAGTCTCTTCTTTTCTTTTTTCAGATTTTCTAGCTTCCCTACTTCATGGAGACTTCTAACGTTCTACATTCGAAGAATGTTACAGTTTCTTTGGTTATTCGATCTTTGTCTTCACAGACACGATTTTCTTGGCAGTTTCCTCCACGTGATACGAAGAGGGGAATAATCTGGAATCTTTCGCCAATGGAAATATTGCAATTACACGACACATGTCCTGTGAATACACTTAAGGCGTATTTCATACAGTGGCCTACAAATATACGTAAGGTGTCTTTCAAGCACTGCATATAGTTCCATCTTTGGAGGGTTGTTCGCACCCCAACGGCAAGGGGATATCCGAACCTTGACTTCTTATAGCGGAAAGTTTCGGCCGTCTTTGTAGATGAATTTTATTTAAAATTTAAGCAGTGGTGGAATCTAACCTGGGACCCTGAACTTTTCCGTAACTACTGGTTCTGAAGTTATCATGAGTAAATCACACGGAGCGAAACGTTTCCTGCAGTATGTACAGAACCGAACTGTTGGCACAGGGCTTGAAAAAGATGAAAGGAAGACAGCAGACTAGAAGCGAGCAGGACAGGGTTGTGTGTTTCACAACTTACTCAGCCTGTGCATTCGTAGTAAAGGAAACTAAAAATAAATTCGGAAGGGGAATTAAAGTTACCGATGACTTTGTAATTCTAATAAAGGCAGACTTGGAAGGATGGTCGAATTAAATGGATAGTGGTACAAAGGGAAGGTATAACATGAGTATCACCGAAGAAAAACAGCAGTTATGGAACGTGGAAGAAGGGAATTGCGTTAGGAAACCAAACACTAAAAGTATTTATGATGACTGAAGCAAAGTGGGGGTATCTTGCGGACTAGCAATTGCAGGAAATGTGATTCTGAGATAGAGAAATAGGTTGACATATAATATGAAATGCTACCAAGTCTTCTTTGCAAGTAGTTCTCTGGAGAGTAGCCTCGTAAAGAAGTGAAGTGTAGACGATCAACAGTTCAGGCAAGAAGAGAAGATGTTGAATTGTGGTGCTACAGTAGACTGCTGATATTAGACTATTAGATGCAATAACTAACGAAGAGATACTGAATAAAACAGTGGTAAAAATTGACAACGAAAGTTTTTGTTTCTAAGACAGAAGCTCAGACAAGAACAAATCGTTAAGTTTTTAATTGAGAGAAATACAGGAGGCGATGTTTATAGTGGAGACTTATGACGCAGTTATACATCCAGTAGCACATCCTCTCAATACGACTCCTTCAGGGAATTTTTTTTGCTATCTAACAGATTTCAGGTGTTGTCCATTCAGGAATAGTAATGTGAGCTTTGACGATAGGAAAGTAAGGCCAACACAACACTCAGTCTCCAAGTGGAATAGATGTCTCATCCGGCCGAGAATCGAACCTCGGCCGCTTCACTTTGCAACTCACCGCGCTGACTGCGCAGCTAACGAGATGGGCCCGTGCCAGAGTAGTGTCGGAAACAACTACACAGATAAGTAGTACAAGTACCATTATTACTGTATTTAACAGGAAACGCAAACGGAACATAGAACTATGGTGTAACTGAACGCAAATAACCACCCACGCGGAATAAGTAACTTTCAGTAACTAATTCCGCAGCTTGACTATGTAATGTAAGTCTCATTGTTCCTCTTACAACTCTGTACGTACCAAATTTTATTCCGAGTGGCTTCCTGGAGGCCCACTGTACTGGGAGTGGTACCGCTCATTGGGTCGCACTATCGTAGTATATTTTTCAGCAGCTGAACGGAGAGTCAGCGCGATGAAAACATAGACTGCAGTACACTGATGAACCAAAACATTATGACCGCCTGGTTAATAGCTCGTTTGTCTTTCTTTGGAGCAAAATACAACGGTGACTCTGCGTATCAAGGATCTGATAGTTTGCTTGTAGACTTGTGGAGATGTGTAGCATAGATGTCTGCGCCATGGGGATGTAACTCACGTTAATTATATGCTCCCGATTTTCCCCATGGATACCGATAGTGATCCACATGGTTTCCATAGGATTTACATCAGACGAATTTGGTCGCCGAGACATCAACGTCAGTTCACTACAATGCTCATCAGAGCACTGTACGAAGTGCATTCAAGTTCTAAGGCCTCCGATTTTTTTTTCTGATTTACTCACCCGAAATCGATGAAACTGGCGTTACTTCTAGACGTAATCGCCCTGCAGACGGACACATTTTTGACAACGCTGACGTCATGATTCCATGGCAGCGGCGAAGGCTTCTTTAGGAGTCTGTTTTGACCACTGGAAAATCGGTGAGGCAATAGCAGCACGGCTGGTGAATGTGTTGCCACGGAGAGTGTCTTTCATTGTTGGAAAAGTCAAAAGTCACTAGGAGCCATGTCAGGTGAGTAGGGAGCATGAGGAATCACTTCAAAGTTATCACGAAGAAACTGTTGCGTAACGTTAGCTCGATGTGCGGGTGCGTTGTCTTGGTGAAACAGCACACGCGCATCCCTTCCCAGACGTTTTTGTTGCAATGCAGGAAGGAAGGAATCTGTTCTTCAAAACATTTTCGTAGGATGCACCTGTTACCGTAGTGCCCTTTGGAACGCAATGGGTAAGGATTACGCCCTCGCTGTCCCAGAACAGGGACACCATTTTTTCAGCACTGGCGGTTACCCGTAATTTTTTTGGTGGCGGTGAATGTGTGCTTCCATTGAGCTGACTGTTGCTTTGTTTCTGGATTGAAAAATGGCATCCACGTCTCATCCATTGTCACAACCGACGACAAGAAAGTCCCATTCGTGCTGTCGTTGCGCATCAATATTGCTTGGCAACATGCCACACGGGCAGCCGTGTGGTCGTCCATCAGCATTTGTGGCACCCACCTGGATGACACTTTTCGCATTTTCAGGTCGTCATGCAGGATTGTGTGGACAGAACCCACAGAAATGCCAACTCTGGAGGCGATCTGTTCAACAGTCATTCGGCGATCCCCCAAAACAATTCTCTCCACTTTCTCGATCATGTCTTCAGACCGGCTTGTGCGAGCCCGAGGTTGTTTCGGTTTGTTGTCACACGATGTTCTGCCTCCATTAAACTGTCGCACCCACGAACGCACTTTTGACACATCCATAACTCCATCACCACATGTCTCCTTGAATTGTCGATGAATTTCAATTGGTTTCACACCACGCAAATTCAGAAAACGAATGATTGCACGCTGTTCAAGTAAGGAAAACGTCACCATTTTAAGTATTTAAAACAGTTCTCATTCTCGCCGCTGGCGGTAAAATTCCATCTGCCGTACGGTGCTGCCATCTCTGAGACGTATTGACAATGAACGCGGCCTCAATTTAAAACAATGCGCATGTTTCTATCTCTTTGCAGTCCGGAGAAAAAAGAACGGAGGCCTTAGAACTTGAATGCACCCCGTAATAGTGTTCTGGTTTCGATACACTGACAATTATACCATTAAAAGACGACATCGCTTTCTGGGAAGATAGAAGGCATGAAGGCATGAAGGGACACCTGTCAGCATGCCTTCGATTGCTACCACAGGTTCCATGATAGCGCTGGAAAATGTCTTCCGCAGCATAATACTGCTCCCACTAGCCTGTGTCCGTGGCGGTCTGCACGTCTTGAGCCGTCATTCACGTCGATGACGGCATTTGTCGAGACGAACATCGCCCTAGTGTAGCATCAATGTGAGGCGACACAGCGATCGACCGTCAAATCCCGATGATACCGTGTCCACCGCAATTGTATTGGAAAATGTCGTTGGGACAACATGTGCGTCTGCTGTAGAGCTTCTTATTAGACAGTTTAGGATGAAAGGCATGCTACCAAACATTTGTGCGCGCACCAGCACTGTGCTCTTTCGGCAGACATGCTACAGATCACCATCTACTCTACTTTACAGAGCAGAGAAGCCTCCCAACCACACGATGTAAAGAGTCGGAGACATCCAACCATGTAGCGCCTAGTGGTGGTTTCACTGACCTACCTCTTTGCGTAGATTCTCAAGACAGTAACATGTGAACATTCGACCAGCTTCCCCGTTTTGAAGATACTCATTCACAGGCTCTGCATGGTAATCATATTCTCTGTTTCAGTGGCTTATATTTGTGTATTTTTGCAGCCCATATCCTCGCTATGGCGCTCGCCCTGTGTCTGCTCCTCTTACATGCTTCTGTTACCACGCCACGTGCCCGCAACGCCACCAGACGGCAACTGAAGTCGCGGTGGAGAGTGCTCATAGTCCTTTGGCTTATTAGTCAGTAGTCTAAAAGCAAAATTCGTTACGTTTTACTGGGTCACGACTGCAGAAGACTGCAGACGACTGCAGACGACTGGCGACGAATCCAAAGTGTGTGAAATCTTATGGGGCTCAACTGCGAAGGTCATCAGTCCCTAAGCTTACACACTACTTAACCTAAATTATCCTAAGAACAAAAACGCACACCCATGCCCGAGAGAGGACTCGAACCTCCACCGGGACCAGCCGCACAGTCCATGAATGCAGCGCCCTAGACCGCTCGGTTAATCCCGCGCGGCTGGCGACTAATCCAGAGCAGCCGAGGTTGATAACAGCCCTGAATTTTCCGTGATGGTGGTGGTTGTCAGATTTTTTTTTTTGGGGCGGGGGGAGGGGCGGCGGCTGCGCTGTTGATATATCTATAATTGGCTACAATGGGAGTCTTACCTACTGCGGGTGACGCCGCACCTGTATCACTCTTCCAGGCAAAGTAACGATACTTCTTCCTTCAGCAGACCCATCGGCCAAATAATGTACTGCATTCGCAGGCACAAATCAGTCGGGCAGCATTAATAAAAAAAATTAATGCTGAGGAGGTTTAAGTTACATAGACGAAAATGCCGCACTTGCATTGATGAGCTAAAACATCATCAGCACCTACTTGAAAGCATGTTGGTCCACGTCTGGAACGCAGTTCAGCAATGATTCAGCATGCCATGGATGCGACAAGTATTTGATAGGTTTCCAGAGGTTTTGGTACCAGATGCCTACGCAAATGTCGCACACTTCCCATAATTTATGGGAGGTTGGTGTATGGGCGCGGAGTTGGCGCCCAATAGCGTCCAAATGTGGTTTTATCGCATTCAAAGAAGTCGAATCTGATTGCCAAGACATCAACATGAGTTCATTATCATGCTCCTCAAAACATTGCAGCACGATTCTAGCCTTGTGATACGGACAGTTATCCTGCTGGAAAATGACACCGCTGCTAGGGGACGACATGAAGTTGAAGGGGCTACAAGTGGTCGCTAATAAATTTTACGTAGTCCGCAACGGTCATGGTGCCTTCGATTGCTACTGCGGGTCCCATTGAAGCTCAGGCGAATGTCTCCCGTAACATAATACTCCTCCGACCGGGCTGTGTTCGTGACGAGCTGCATGTACCGAGTAGCCGTTCGCCTTAACGTCGGTGTACCTGAACAGGTCATCGATTTGTTTTAACAGTAAATGGGACTCTTACGACCTGGTGACATGATACCAATGATACCCGGTCCAGTCTCGATGATCCCGTGCCTACTACAATCGTAACTGACGATGTTGTTGGGTCAACATGGGAACAGGTTGGGGTTCCAAGCTGCAGTACACCATGTTCAACACTGCGCGCTGAACGGTGTGCCCCAAAAAGTTTGTGCCTGCGCCAACACTGCACTCTGTCATCACACCTGCCACAGATCGTCACCTATGCTGCATTAGAGGCTGGGCAAGCCTTCGATCCCTACGTTCTGTGATGAGGTATGGACGTCCATCTTCTTGTCTATTCATAAATTCAGCATTCTTCAACCACTTACATCTTTCCACAGATGCTCACGACAATAGCAAGCAAACAGCAGACCACCTTCTCCGTTTGTGAGAAGCTCAATTCCAGGCACTGGTCCAAAACAATCTGCCTATTTTCAAAGTTGCTTAAGTCGGCGGAGTTCCCCTTTCGCGCCACTTATCGTAACTACGATTCCCCATTCGTCTCTGCTCTTCTCACATACATCTCTTAACGCGTCACGTGCCTTCAGCGCTACCAGGCAGCGTACAACCTCGCGATGGTCATAATTTTTGGTTCGTCAGTGTACAACGAACGTAGTTACGTTTTCTCAGTAGAAATTATCAGATTCTGCGAACAGTGATCTCTTGTAAGTTAGCTCGCTATATTCGCCCACGAAACCTTGAAGGTTCCTTGAATTTAGGGTAGCGTTCGATATATTTATCACTGTCACTAATAAACAATATTACAATAGCCTTGAGATTCGCTCTAGAAGTTCCTAACTAACAGAACACCTCAAGTCATTTTTACCGGAAGGAAATCTTCAGACGTAGAAGTAATTTCAGACAAGCCCAACACGTCGGGAGATCCACGAAGCTCTATTACAGTAAATTGTATCGAAATAAAAGATCGGCAGCGGGTTCAGGGACTGACAGTTGATCCTCAATACAAACGAATGATACCTATTGATGATAAAAGGGCGGACAGGTCCTTTATTGCGTGTTTACATTATTAGTGAAAAATCTCCGGGAGCAGCTGGTAAATCAGGTATCAGGACGTAGATGTCGCAGGATGTAAACATCACTTCATAAAACATATAGGAAAGCCACGTCTCGAAGTTTAAGTCGAAGATTTGACAGGAAGTGAAGTGCACCCACTTCGAAAGTAGCTTGTAAAGCACACGTTCACCCAATACGTGAATGCTGCTCGTCTGTCTAGGACTCGTCTAGAAAGGAGTGACAGAGGATATTGAGAAGAGCCATAAAGGAGCAGTGCGTTTCCTCACAGGCTATTTTAGTAAACACAGAAACGTCACTGAGGCACTCATCAAACTGTTGATAGACGTCACAAGGAAAGTGTGATAAAATTTCAGTGAGTGTACTTTCCTAGAAGTGCCAACAAATTTATTTATTTTTGAGCCGTGTCGGCTCCTTCTGTGTTCTTACATCTTTGTCTACTGGTGCGATCCGTCTCTGGCAAGTCTGTCTAGCCCCCACGTGGCGCTTCGGTCGCCTGTGAGTTGACTCTTCGGCTATAGCTTCTTCGAGCGGGTTGCTGACCACATGGGCACACAGTCAGTCGCTGACGCCGGGAAAGGGACAAGATGCACATGTGACGTACGGTGGGCTGTTCATGGAGGACTATTGTCTAAGGAGCCGGTGGTCCTTAGAGGTGTGTTGGTTGGCAATTTGTGGGCCTCATGTCGACGCAGCCGGTTATCCTGGATTAAGGAGGCATAGTTGCTGACGTAGGTGTTGGAGTGCTGTTCATTTTCTGGTGCCGTCTGTTCTGGCCCTTGGGGAATGGTACTTGTTACCTAATTGACATATGTGCTCCCGTGATGCTCCATTTACGGTGGATGGCATCTGATTCTCAATTACTCTGTCTCAATTATTAAATTTACTTTCTTGTGCCTCTGTCTAAGATTATCTGAATGTCATATTTGATGTATTTTATAATTTCTTTTAATTGCAACTTGTTCAACTTATGTTTATCCTGTCATTCTGATCTGAAATTAATTATGTTACACGTTCTAGGTCGCCACATGTATTAATGGCCACTGAGGTAGCATTTGAGTATTACTTGTATTGGAAATTGTTGTTTCCCTTGAAAGTGATGTTAACAAAAATTCTCTATTTAAAATAGACTGAACTGCATGTGACTGCTTTAGTCTCTAATAAAACTTGCATCTGGCTGCGTATTTAACTGAACTGAACTTTATCTGACTGCATGAAAATATTGTTGGAAAATTAATACTCAAAATACACATCTGACTGCATGAAAGTTTAGTGGTAAAAAATAAATGAAAGTCACCAACCTGCATCTGGCTGCGTCTGTGGACTTAGCTCGTGCACTCCTTCCCGTTTAGCCGATAATAAAACATATATTCAACTCAGCCGTAGTGCAATGGCATAAAATTGTCATTCTAGATAACTTTACTCATTTTGGCCCTGTTTGTTACTTAATAAAAATTCTGTCCTGATCTGAATAATTTGCCAACTGTGCAATGGTATATAGATTATTTTACACTGATAAATGAAATTATTAGCTTTACTCATGGGAACTTTAATGCAAGCACAGGATGCGGAAAACGACATAAGGTGTGAGATGAAACTAATTTTATCTAAAAAATGTTCAAATTTTTAAATTAAAAAAAAACTTCTATAGCATGGATTTACGAGAAAGTTTTACAAAACGCTTATTGCATTAACAATGGGATACCTATCTAGCTTTTAGACATTATTTAACCAAAGAAAACCTATTTTGTTAATTATTCTTTCTAGTTTTCCCAGGTATGTGCAGAGTTTCGCTCAATATATAGATTATTATGTGCGTAGCGCCAATTCTTACTTTGATGCTGTCTTAACCTGGCTGCCTCCTGCAGGCATCTAGCTCCGACTCTAAACACATCTGCTGTCTCTGCGCATCTCCTCACCACTACTCAAACTTTTAAAGCGTGCACCTAGCCCTGTTAGCTGTCAAAGATCTTACTATTCGAAGATGTACTACTCGTCCAACCTTGCGGTTGGGAACTATCGACATTTTTCACTGGCTCTATCCTGATCGAATCTCAGCACATACCTTTCACCCTAACTGATGTAACGACCATAAAACTGCATACAGTAGTGGTAAGCAAACGCTAGTGGCCCAGTGAACCTCAACTCATTTGGGTAACTGTGGTGTGCATACTGTAAGACCTCCAGTACACACACCATCAGATTATTTGACTAGTGGCTCTAACGAAGTAGGCGAGTGTCAGCAATATGTCTCGTGGTCTTATCGTGGCGTGTTTATCTTCTGCGGTTAGGTCAGACGATAGAAATTCCACTTGCATGTTTAGAGTAGCAGATTGACAGTGACCAACTTTAAACAGAACTTTATTAATTTTCACACACATTTGTTAAAATAATAACAAGCATAAGAATTAATTACCTTGGTTCTGGATGCTATTTACAACTGACAGTCTGATGTTGCTTAGTCTCACATATATTTCTGGTACTTGACAAAAGTGTCTATATATTTATCTTCATGGCTATGTACAGGAATATGGTAATCTTATTAGGCGCAGACCGAAACTTGACTATAGCTGGTGCAGACACATGTAGAACTCGTACAGACTGGTGCAGACAAATGCAGACTGGTACAGACTAATCGGTGGTCTGTACGCTCACTATAATATGCTATGCATTCATGTAGCACTGCGCAAATGTGATCTGTGAGGAGAAAAGGTTCTACATTAGCAGCAATCTCATTGGCTGCATTTCATATTAATATGCGGATCGGCGGAAGCAGAATTTGGTCCATCTCTATGGCAGCGCCATCTCTTAGTGCGGAGATGGACAAGTGCTGCACCTGCGCTGTTGTGCTTAGCAGGGCGCGCTTTAGTGGGAAAGTTGTGTAAGCGCTGACTATGCGCAACTATGTACACAACAGTAACTGAGTTCCATATCTTTGGCGAGGTTTTCCCCCATTTAAAAATAGTATTATTTAATTGTTCTAAATACCATTGAGTGTTAACCCTCAAGGTTTCTGTAACATTTTAAGTCACATAAGTCAACGTGTTTTCGTAGCCCTGTGCTATCTTTGTTATTACATCTATTTGTCATATGTTATTGTAAGAAACTGGTTAATCCCCTTAATAACTCTTAAGATAATATTCTTGTTGCAATATATAACGTTTGGTTGGGGCTTGGGGTCACCCTCACGTTTAATTTCTTGGCTTGGTTTGAGGATTTCCATACGTTCTATGGTTATTATACACAAATTATATGTCTGCTTGTCTTCTTTCGGGTTTCCGAATTGTTCGTAGCGTTTGCAGGCGGTGCCCCGGGGTGTTATCTGTTACCCACCTGTGCACTGGACATAGACTGTCCCTGTTTGCTGTGTACATGTCACTTCAATGGTGGCAGAGCGTGGTTACGATCCACAGATCTCTGGGTTATGTGCCCAGCATGCTCAATGGAGGCCCCAGGATAAGGGAAAAACTATACAGGCTTGGGAAAGGAACAAGCCATTTATTACAACTCATTTGTTACTTCACAAGAATCCAACATTCTTTTATTGCACAGATACCAAAACCACTGGCAAAATGCAAATGATATAATTGGCTTGGAAGAAGGCGCAATGATTAGCGCCAGCAACAGATTTTTTGTTGCAATGTTAACAGCAGCTCGAAGTACAGCAGAAAATTATGTAAAATAATTAAGGTGAGGCATTCAGGCAGTTACTCCAAAAGTCTTCAGTTAAACAACTTGATGATTAGTTGGTAATTTAAATATAAGATGCCCCAATTTATGAAAAATTAAGAAGTTAGAAGTACAATCAATTGTAAATCAAACACGCACTTAACACTGGGCAAACAATGAGAGTAATGATGAGAAAAATAATAATTCCAACATCTGGCTTTTCCAAGGGGGTACTTGACATTAATGAATATTACATACAAGAAGTGTAACATGAAACTTCATCTGATGGGCTGAGGACCCTTATGTACTAATATTCTGCTTCGATCATTCTAGGCGACGATCACTGGAACAATTCTCAGTGGAAATTCCCAATATCTGACCTAAGAAGCCCCTTGGGAATAATCAAGACACTGACACGGACAAAAAATAAAATTGAGCATTGAGCATTATACTAATATTAAAACTATTACATTAAAACCATATTTCAAATTGGGGAAAGCTGCAAGATGAGGGATGCCGTAGCAAGCCACGAGGCTGAAAAGTCTCAGAGGTTACGGTGAGTGGGAAAGTGACATGTCGCCCACGTGCACATACACAGCCTACTGGGATGGGCTACGCCCGTTGAACCGATGGATAACGTAACACTCAAGGAGAGTGCCTCCAAACGCTATCAGCTATCAACAGCTCGGAAAGCCGAGAGAAATCAAGCAAGCATACTATTTATGCACGATTAACATAGAACATTTGAAAATGCTAAAAATTAAGACAAGAAACTCAATGTGAGCATGGCCGCAAGCCCCAAGTAAACTTTGCGTATTACAAAAAGAATATTACATTAAGAATTAGTAAGAGGATTAACCCCCCTCCCCACCTATGAACAATGGACCTTGCGTTGGTGGGGAGGCTTGCGTGCCTCAACAATACAGATAGCCGTACCGTAGGTGCAACCACAACGGAGGGGTATCTGTTGAGAGGCCAGACAAACGTGTGGCTCCCCGAGAGGGGCAGCAGCCTTTTTCAGTAGTTCCAGAGGCAACAGTCTGGATGATTGACTGATCTGGCCTTGTAACACTAACCAAAACGGCCTTGCTGTGCTGGTACTACGAACGGCTGAAAGCAAGGGGAAACTACAGCCGTAATTTTTCCCGCGGGCATGCAGCTTTACGGTATGGTTAAATGATGATGGCGTCCTCATGGGTAAAATATTCCTGAGGTAAAATAGTCCCCCCATTCGGATCTCCGGGTGGGGACTACTCAAGAGGATGTCGTTATCAGGAGAAAAAACTGGCGTTCTACGGATCAGAGCGTGGAATGTCAGATCACTTAATCTGCAGGTAGGTTAGAAAATTTAAAAAGGGAAATGGATAGGTTAAATTTAGATATAGTGGGAATTGGTGAAGTTCGGTGGCAGGAGGAACAAGACTGGTCAGGTGAATACAGGGTTATAAATACAAAATCAAATAGGGGTAATGCAGGAGTAGGTTTAATAATGAATAAAAAAATATGAGTGCGGGTAAGCTACTACAAACAGCATAGTGAACGTATTATAGTGGCCCAGATAGACACGAAGCCCACTACTACTACTACAGTAGTACAAGTTTATATGCCAACTAGCTCTGCAGATGAAGAAATTGAAATGTATGATGAAATAAATTATTCAGGTAGTAAAGGGAGACGAAAGTTTAATAGCAATAGTTGACTGGAATTCGAGAGTAGGAAAAGAGAGAGAAGGAAACATAGGTGAATATGGATTGGGGAGAAAATGAAAGAGGAAGCCATCTGGTAGAATTTGGCACAGAGCATAACTTAATCATAGCTAACACTTGGTTCAAGAATCATAAAAGAAGGTTTTATACATGGAAGAATCCTGGAGACACTAAAAGGTATCAGATTATATAATGGTAAGACAGATTTAGGAACCAGGTTTTAAATTGTAAGACTTTCCAGGGGAAGACGTGGATTCCGCCCCACAATCTATTGGTTATGAGCTGTAGGTTAAAACTGAAGAAACCGCGAAAAAGGTGGGAATTTAAGGAGATGGGACCTGGATAAACTGAGTAAACCAGATGTTATACACAGTATCAGGGAGAGCATAAGGGAACAATTGACAGGAATGGGGGAAAGAGATACAGTAGAAGAAGAATGGGTAGCTCTGAGGGATGAAGTAGTGAAGGCAGCAGAGGATCAAGTAGGTAAAGAGACGAGGGCTAGTAGAAATATTAAATTTAATTGATGACGAGGGCTAGTAGAAACCCTTGGGTAACAGAAGAGATACTGAATTTGATTTATGAAAGGAGAAAATATAAAAATTCAGTAAATGAAGCAGGCAAAAAGGAATACAAACGTCTCAAAAATGAGATCGACAGGAAGTGCAAAATGGCTAAGCAGGCATGGCTAGAGGACAAATGTAAGGATGTAGAGGCTTATCTCACTAGGGATAAGATAGATACTGCCTACAGGAAAATTAAAGAGACCAATGGAGGTAAGAGAACCACTTGTATGAATATCAAGAGCTCAGATGGAAACCCAGTTCTAAGCAAAGAAGGGAAAGCAGAAAGGTGGAAGGAGTATATAGAGGGTCTACACAAGGGCGATGTACTTGAGGACAATATTATGGGAATGGAAGAGGATGTAGATGAAGATGAAATGGAGATACGATAATGCGTGAAGAGTTTGACAGAGCACTGAAAGACTTAAGTCGAAAGAAGTAGACAGCATTCCATTAGAACTACTGACAGCCTTGGGAGACCCAGTCGTGACAAAACTCTACCATCTGGTGAGCAAGATGTATGAGACAGGCGAAATACTCTCAGACTTCAAGAAGAATATAATAATTCCAATCCCAAAGAAAGCAGGTGTTGAGAGATGTGGAAATTACCGAACTATCAGTTTAGTAAGTCACAGCTGCAAAATACTAACGCGAATTATTTACAGACGAATGGAAAAACTGTTAGAAGCCGACCTCGGGGAAGATCAGTTTGGATTCCACACCATACAAACTCGCCTCAGTAGCTGACAAGACACTTTTTCTCAGTTCTTCCTTTTCGTCCAGTAATTCATCCCCCACGTCTTGTACAGTTAACATTCATATAACATACGTTTTTAAAACTTTGTCATCCTCAATAACGTTCCTAAAGGCATAACTATATTCTTTAGGGATACTAATCGCTATTACGTCCCTGGGAAACAATCTTCTCCTCTTCCTCCCAACCTTAAGCATTTATGCATTCATAAATTTTTGTTTTACCCATCAGATCTTTCACACTCGCCTTCCCCATTCAGTCATTACATAAAGAATTGTTCAGCAGGAGGTGTCTTCCATCTTGCATAAACAAATGTGTCTGCCCTTCATTCTCCTTACTGCTACCACTCCCTTTGCTGATAACTACCAAACTATCCATGCTGTGGAACATCGCAAATTACTGTGCTCTGCTGCTACCTCTCCCTTTAGTTTTGGTTACACTACCGATCAAACTGTCGCCAATTCTGCCGAGAAAAACCTTGGTTCTTATTACCTAGAAGCCGCTATTGTTCTTTGACTTTCTTCGCCACGGCCATTATAGCCCTCATTTCTCTATCGGCAAACGCGAATTTTTATTATTTCCGTTAGTAATTCCACTTCTCTTTACTGTCGATTGCGGCGTATAAGACAATGCCTGATACGAGGTTTACGCATAGTCCATAAATGATTCAACTGGATGAGCCGGACTGTGAATCAGTTCCCGTACGGGTATTTAAGATATACGTCATTTTAAAGTGCAAATCTCGGTTAAGATATCAAATGGTCTGTGAAGGTATACTATTTTCTGCATTATCTCCTCAGGACATTTGTAGACAGGCCCATTCAGAAATTCGTTTTTCGACGTAGCCTGAGTGGTCTCAATCAAATACTTACTCCGAAACACATCTCAAAAGCTTTTCAATGGTTTGCCGAAGTTCGCGGAGAGATCTCTTAAGTAATGCTTGACAAAACTGCCGTCTCCTCCGACATTCCCTCCACAAGATAATCCCCACAAAAAGTTAAATCATAGACCAGTGATTCCTAACCTTTCTTAGCCAATTACCTCTCAATATAGTCATATTAGCTAGGACCCTCGCACTTCCCCTGCCCCCTCCACCCCACACCAACTCTTGCCTCCCCTCACTCACATAATAATAATAATAATAATAATAATAATAATAATAATAATAATAATAATAATCATTTTTAGCACTTAACTAAACTGCAGAATGAAAGACTTTTCTTGGAACTCTTATTTTTAAAATGATGAAATATGAATGATACAAAGTTTGTGCGTGTGCGTGTATTTGTTAGAATGAATGACGAAGGAATTTGTGGTGCATCGCAAGTGCTACTCTCAGAATGGTTCAAATGGCTCTGAGCACTATGTGACTTAACATTTGAGGTCATCAGTCTCCTAGAAATGGAAACTACTTAAACCTAACTAACCTAAGGACATCAAACACATCAATAACCGAGGCAGGATTCGAACCTGCGACCGTAGCAGTCGCGCGGTTCCGGACTGAAGCGCCTAGAACCGCTCTGCCACGGCGACTGGCTGCTACTCTCAACTCCTCAGTAAGAAAGCTAACTATCCATAGTGAGGGCAGACATTTGTTAGAAAACATACTTCCTCTGCATTACTCCTCTCCATAGCGACGCTCGCTTGACATACACACTGCAAACGTATTTAAAATCAAGTTAAAATGTGAGCACTGTACCTACTGTTCATAAATCACCTGATTGCTGCACTCAAAACTTCTGAACTGGCAGAAACAGGAGGTCTTTAGGCTGTTAATAGTTTGTCTCTGACCACAACCACTAATATAATAATAGTGTACAACACTATAGTAGCCCTTACGAAGTTACTGTTTTGTCGTGCTGTCAATTAATTCATTTATCTGTTTCTAAGCGAGTAATGAAGCAATCACTGGACTACTGCAGGCACTATGAAGAACTTGGAGAAGATATTTTCCCGAGATATTTAGCATTTGTTACGTATATGTCTCCCTTTTATCATCAGCGATGCACTGGACAATGCACAACATAACTGTATAGTGGGTGGACTATGGACTATGTGAAGAACCTGTAACCTACATCACATTAATATTACTAACTGAGAAAAGTAATTCCTGATAACTTATGTAATCAATATTAGAGCTTTACTAATTGTGATGACAGTAATGATCATTGGAACCTAATTTAGTTACGTGACTGAAACTGAATCGAACCTTTCAGTCTTTACCCCTCAGAAAATTAGCCGTGCATTGGGAACCACTGATCTAGACAATGGTCCCTGCTTGACAGGCTGAACGTAAGGAATATGAACTTTATTAGTTCCCATAGCCTTGATACAGTATGCCGTTTGTCATAGCTTGAATTGAAAACTATTAGTGTGGGAGTCCATAGCACGTTCTAATGCAGATTTCACATGCATAACGTTACCGCTAAACTTATCAGGGGTAGACTGCTCTTACTCTCTATTTTTCACTTCCACATCCAACTTGGCAGATAATTTCTTTTCACCTTCTGTCAATCGATTTCCAACTCTAAGAATTTTTTGTGCGTCTTCCATTCAGTTCATTCAGTTTTAGATTCATTTTCCCAAACATATCCTCAAATTGTGAATTTAGCTCCCCAACTTTTTTAAAATGAGCTTCTTTGGATTTTCATCTGTCGGCACTACCATACTACAACTACGGTTCGCTGACTCGCTAACTTCCTGATGCAGGCCACAGTCACTTGGTGAATTTTTAATCTACTCTGCCACGGTTGACAACACAACCCCCAATACACGCAAAAAATGCAGTCGCTGTCTGTTCTTACCTCTCTATAGAGGACCTTGAGTTCGCCTGAAGTATACGCAAAAGAAACTCTCTCGACTTGCGTGTTGAAGAGATTACAACGCTGGATCAGTGAGGCGCGATTTCCCTGTCCGATGTTGCAAACTCCAGCCTAGTGTGGATTCTCGTAGTGCTGGCTGGCCCCAGTGACACGTTGTGTCGTGGCGCCGACGTGATGACCGCAGTAATGCAAAGTCTTGACGAGCCGATGTGTTGCCTATAGCATTGTGATGACTCAGGTGCTGTGTCTCACTAAGTTCTTTTTCGTATTTACTTTAGTTCTCTAGGCTACTGTGCACAGTTCCGCTTGCCTAATATCAACAAAACCGGGACAAACTACAATTTGCGAGCTATAGCTTCCAGTTAATGGTTTAGAACACTTTATTGGTAGGGGAACGTAAATGAGCGATCGGTTATTATCTGAATTTTGCCTCTTCTGAATTTTGTTACCAATTACACACCGCTGCAAAATACGTCCCTTTTATGATGACAAGTTTACAACGTCTGACCGGACGTGTTAGCTGCTCTGAATTAAAATGTATGTAGCTGGAGTTGTACCAGTAATTTACAAAAAGATATGTTCAAAGTATTCCAAGTAAAAATAAACCCACCGAATGCTTAAAACTTCTACAGTTCCACTACATCAAAAACCTTTGAAACCGCGGTGTACCCTCGAAAACATCGAAGTCTAGAAACTTCGAAACCTCAGGAGAGACAGCTCCTTACAGTCACATCTTGCTTCTTTTGAATCGCTGTCTGAAATCCCCTTATCCAGGAGGCACAGCTCATTCTAAAACGGAAACTGCTGGATCCTCTCCAGTCCCCGGTCTGAGTACCTTTCCATCTCAACCTCACTTCGCAGCTGAACTTTTCGTGTCCCCTCTTCCCTTTCCACGTGTTACGAAGTTACATAACTGTTTTCTGCTGAGTAGTTGCTCTCTACACCGTATCCCACACGAACAAACCAGTCGCGACGTTACCTGATTTTGGTCGCAACATAGGTAATTGGCTATCCATGGCAGTGCCTACAGAGAATAACTAGATGCCGTCATAGGGCTGAAACGCGCGTGTTTGCTTTCATGCCCAGCAGATAAATCGTTGCACATAATAATCTGTAGCCGTGATCCTGTAGTCAAACAGTCCGTACATTGGCTAGAAATACGAATTATTAAAATTCACAGGAATATGAAATAAAAGACAAAATAATTTAATAAAAAGTGTTCTGTTCTAAAGTTTGTAATTGATGTAGATGACAGAGACTTACACTGAATAAGATTTAATCACGAAAATGTATCTCAGCTAAACGGACAGTTATCCTACGATATGTAATTACAATACAGACAGAAAATAATCTTATCAAATGACATAAAGTTGCGTCGAAAGCCTTAAGAGAATGGTAGAAGAATCCCCGAGTTAGGTAGCCATTCATGACAAGCTGAAACTAACTATTTTGTGATCACAATACACAATGTTCACCAGTTCAAAATTGCTCAAAGCTCAACATGTGATGATTTACAAATTAACACACGCAAGATAGCCAGTAGAAACTCATATATTCTCCTGGATTCCGTAAAGCAATCGGAAAAATAATATTGTAGCCGCCATTCACTGCCCCGAATCTAACAGCTAGATGATCAAATACCACTCGTTACCACAGTCAGCTCGGCTTTCCTTACGTATAAACGTAAAATTTTTCACTACATAAAACAAAGTATCCTGAATCACTCCTGAGTGCACCACTTCAAATGTGTCCGTCTCTACTTGACTTCAACAGTCCTCTGCTGTTATCTGCTTCCCTATTGACTGAAGGCTGTCCCCAACGAAACGAACATCCGTCTTATGTTGTACAGAGAGTATTTGACTCATGTTGACCACTTTCTGCTCTAAACTAATATACTCCAACAACTCCAACAATATCCATACAAAACAATATTACAAATATTTGGTCACATTCAGATCATTTACAACAAATCTAATTAATAGTTTGTTCGTAAATAGTTAAGCCAACAACCTTGTGCCAATGCGCTCACATTAAAAGACAAAAAATTTTCGTTAGATATTGTTTAAAAAATTATTTACATCAGTTTCATGCTTCTTTTGGCATTTACGATAGTGGTGCCAGTTAACACATGCGATTGACCATTTGTTAAATTACCGACATTAATTTTGTACGAGCAGTTGTAATTTTATTTATTTATTTTTTTTTCTTCATCAGTCTTCTAACTGGTCTGATGCTTCGTGTCACGAATTCCACTCCTTTGGTAAACTCTTCGTCTCAGAGTAGCACTTTCAGCCTACGTCCTCAATTATTTGCTGGATGTATTCCAATCTGTCTTACTCTACAGTTTTTGCCTTCTACAGCTCCCTCCAGTATCATGCAAGTCAGCCCCAATGTCTTAACAGAAGTCCTATCATCCTGTCCCTTCTCCTTATCAGTGTTTTCCACATATTCTGCGCAGAACCTTCTAATTCCTTACCTTATCAGTCCATCTAATTTTCAACATTCGTCTGTAGCACCTCATCTCAAATGCTTCCATTCTCCTCCGACCCGTCCATCCCACAGTCCATGTTTCACTACCATAAATTCTCAGAAATTTCTTCCTCAAATTAAGGCCGATATTTGATATTAGTAGACTTATCTTGGTCAGAAATGCCCCTTCTGCCATTGCTAGACTGCTTTTGATGTCTTCTTTGCTCTGTACGTCATTTGTTATTTTACTTCCTAAGAAACAGAATTTCTTAACTTCATCTACTTCGTGACCATCAATCCTGATGTTAAGTCTCTCGCTGTTCTCATTTCTAATACTTCTCATTACCTTCGTCTTTCTTCCATTTACTCCCAAGCCATACTGTGTACTCAGACTTCATTCCGTTCAGCAGACCATGTAATTCTTCCTCACTTTCACTCAGGATAGCAATGTCATCAGCGAGTTGTATCACTGATATCCTTTCACCTTGAATTTTAATTCCACTCCTTTACCTTTTTTTTATTTCCGTCATTGTTTACTCGATGTACAGATAGAACAGTAGGGGTGAAAGGCTACGTCCTTGTCTTACACCCTTTTTGATACGATCTCTTCAATCCTGGTCGTCCACTCTTATTATTCCCTCTTGGCTGTTATAGATATTGTAAATGACCTGTCCCTCCCTATAGCTTATCCCTAAGTTCCTCAGAATTACGAACATCTTGCACCGTTTTACATTGTCGAACGCCTTTCACCGCTCGGCAAATGCTATGAACGTGGTTCAAAATGGCTCTGAGCACTATGGGACTTAACATCTGAGGTCATCAGTCCCCTAGAAATTAGAACTACTTAATCCTAACCAAACTAAGGACATCACACACACCCATGCCGGAGGCAGGATTCGAACCTGCGACCGTAGCGCCTATGAACGTGTCTTTATTTTTCTTTAGTGCTGCTTCCTTAATTAACCGCAATGTCGGAATTGCCCCTCCCGTGCCTTTACCTTTTCTAAAGCCAAACTGATCGTCACCTATCGCATTCTCAATTTTCTTTTCCATTCTTCTGTGTATTATTCTTGTAAGCAACTTGGATGCATGAGCTGTTAAGCTGATTCTGCGATAATTCTCGCACTTGTCAGCTCTTGCCGTCTTCGGAATTGTGTTTACAATGCCTTTCCCAAAGTCAGATGGTACGGCGCCAGACTCTCACATTCTAAGCACCAACGTGAGTAGTCGTTTTGTTGCAACTTCCCCAATGATTTTAGAAATTCTGATGGAATGTTATCTATCCCTTCTGCCGTATTTGATCTTAAGTCCTAAAAAGCTCTTAAATTCTGATTGTAATACTGGATCCCCTATCTCTTCTAAATCGGCTCCTGCTTTTTCTTCTATCACGTCAGACAAATCTTGCCCCTTATAGAGGCTTTCAATATATTATTTCCGCCTACCCGCTCACTCGTCTGCATTTATCAGAGGAATTACCGTTGGACTATTAATGTCATCACCCTTGCTTTTAATGTCACTGAAGGTTGTTTCCACTTTCCTGTATCCTGAGTCTGTCCTTCCGACAGTCATTTCTTTTTCGATGTCTTCACATTTTTCCTGCATCAATTTCGTCTTAGCTTCCCTGCATTTACTATTTATTTCATTCCTCAGCGACTCATTTCTCTATTCGTGAGTTTCCCGGAAGATTTTCTATTTCCACATTTCATCGATCAATTGACGTATTCATTCTGTTACCATGGTTTCAACACAGGTACCTTCTTTGTACGTATGTTTTCCTTCCCAACGTTTGTGATGGCCCTTTTTAGAGATGTCCATTTCTCTTCAGTTGTACTGGCTACTGTAACACAGTTACATAAATATCTGGCAAAAATAGTGACATGTTCATTAAGTAAATACACAAGTACAACGAAGTATGAGGTACTCTTGCTGCGTAAATTTGCTGTGGTATTTTGGAGAATGCGGTGTTCTGCCCAAAATTTACATGAGAAAAAGATGTAAAAGAAGTTATAACTTAATAAACGAAATACATACAGATGCAGAACATTTACGGATGATAAATGTAGTGCACTGCTATCGTCGGAGATATCGATTGCTGAAATCGCATGAAGCATTTAAAGCTTGTTATTTCACAGGTTCACTGGGAAAATCTTTAGTCACTGGAAAATATTAACTCTTGCAGGTCTTAAGGTAATGAAAATATTGTTGTGTTATTGGATATGCCTCACTGTTCTGACGTCGAGGACGTATTCACATTTGCTTTATTATATAACCGTGATTTATTGTAGAATTTATAAGTGCTGTTAGAAGCCATGTTTGAACTTGTCTGACACTCCGCCATTGATGGTGCATCGTCTCTTCTTCTGAGCGACCGACCACTGTCCAAATTCCCCGTACCGGGATTTACCCACAACCAAAAATTTGTTGTCACCTCTGCAAGTGGGTTCTGCTGGATTCGCCGCGGAGTGCCAGCTGGTCGTCAGTTAGCTTTCAGATGCAAAAGACTTCACCTACCTTAGTACCAAATCAGTTGCCTACATACACGTAATTTTACACTGTCTTCTATTCGCTCTTTCTGCTGTGTTTTTTGCCGTACCATCTTATTTTGTCTTAGTGCTGTGCTAAAAGATAGAAACACGTAAAATCTAGGTGCTTCAGTTCGGAACTGCACTGCTGCTACGGTCGCAGGTTCGAATTCTGCCTCGGGCATGGATGTGTGTGATGTCCTTAGGTTAGTTAGGTATAAATAGTTGTAAGTTCTAGGGGACTGAAGCCCTCAGATGTTAAGTCCCATAGTGCTTAGAGCAATTTGAACCAAACACGTAAAACTGAAGAACTTGGCCAATCCTAACCATTTCAAGTAAATAAACGTTATATTCTAAATCGCACTTAAACTATACCGGACACTGTATATTTAGAATGTCTAATCTCTCATTAAAATTTATGCTATTTTCAATTTTCTCATGTTTTAATTTGATTATTGAATAAAACACTTAAGCGTTTTGGACATTTCACTGATGGCCAGTGCCATCTGGGTTTCAATTTAATAAGCCTTAGATATAAATAAAATAAAGACAGCGAGTTTAATGCTGCGTGTCCATGCACTACTTGAACACGCCTGGGCGGACTTCCAGAATTAGAAGTCATAATGCAGACAATAGTTCTGTGCCTCTCTCACGCCAGTCTTTCTGTGGTATTTAACAAATACGCCAACAAACCAGCTGTGCAACACACTCTTCGTAGCCTCCTACCCTCGGCTGGTGGTATCATGTGGCCATCTCATTTCTGTAGAGGCAATCTCTCTTTATGAACTCTTTTAAACTTGTGTCTTGTAGGAGCCTGCGTAACCGGCGGCGCTTAGAATATACTCGCAGTTTTCTTCGCAATGGATCCAAACTGGTAAGTAACTGTGTCTGCCGGTCTAAAAACCCTTTGTTCGACCAGCATATGCCTATGAAAAGAGACAGTGTACTTATTTACTGCTTTTTAAGGCAAGGGTAACTTGGCGCCGCTGTAGCCTTCTACAATGTAAGACGGAGCAATCCTGGCTCCTGTGTAGCCTTCTAGAATCTAAGACGTAATTGATGGAACAAACAGCTTAGCTCACAACTCTGATAAAGAGGGCGATATACTTGTCCGTGAGAAACAAAATAATACCTTGCTTGTGGTGCGCCTTAAAACATAAGTCTTAATGGCGCTGGTGCCGCCACGACTCTCAAACAACATGTGGGTGATCCACAAAATGAGTTTCTAAGCTGGCCCGCCCCACCTCAGCCTCACTCGTGAGGACACTGTCGGGAGAATCGCATGTAAAAGACACCATCCTCTGCGAACCCATCTTGCTTTGCGTGACCCACAGATCTGCACTGACGGAAAAAATCGCGGCGTAACATACGAGGTGCATTCAAGTTCTAATGCCTCCGATTTTTTTTTCTCCGGACTGGAAAGTGATAAAAACATACGCATTGTATTAAAATGAGGCCGCGTTCATTGTCAATACGTCCCAGAGATGGCAGCACCGTACGGCAGATGGAATTTTACCGCCAGCGGCGAGATTGAGAACTGTTTTAAATACTTAAAATGGCGACGTTTTCCTTACTTGAACAGCGTGCAATCATTCGTTTTCTGAATTTGCGTGGTGCGAAACCAATTGAAATTCATCGACAGTTGAAAGAGACCTGTGGTGATGGAGTTATGGATGTGTCGAAAGTGTGTTCATGGGTGTGACAGTTTAATGAAGGCAGGACGTCGTGTGACAACAAACCAAAACAACCTTGGGCTCGCACAAGCCGGTCAGACGACATGATCGAGAAAGTGGAGAGAATTGTTTTGGGGGATCGCCGAATGACTGTTGAACAGATCGCCTCCAGAGCTGACATTTCTGTGGGTTCTGTGCACACAATCCTGCATGATGACCTGAAAATGCGAAAAGTGTCATCCAGGTGGGTGCCACGAATGCTGACGGACGACCACATGGCTGCCCGTGTAGCATGTCGCCAAGCAATGTTGACGTGCAACGACAGCATGAATGGGACTTTCTTTTCGTCGGTTGTGACAATGGATGAGACGTGGATGCCATTTTTCAATCCAGAAAGAAAGCAACAGTCAGCTCAGTGGAAGCACACAGATTCACCGCCACCAAAAAAATTTCGGGTAACCGCCAGTGCTGAAAAAATGATGGTGTCCACGTTCTGGGACAGCGAGGGCGTAATCCTTACCTGTTGCGTTCCAAAGGGCACTACGGTAACAGGTGCATCCTACGAAAATGTTTTGAAGAACAAATTCCTTCCTGCACTGCTTCAAAAACGTTCAGGAAGGGCTGCGCGTGTGCTGTTTCACCAAGACAATGCACCCGCACATCGAGCTAACGTTACGCAACAGTTTCTTCGTGATAACTTTGAAGTGATTCCTCATGCTCCCTACTCACCTGACCTGGCTTCTAGTGACTTTTGGCTTTTTCCAACAATGAAAGACACTCTCCGTGGTCGCATATTCACCAGCCGTGCTGTTATTGCCTCAACGATTTTCCAGTGGTCAAAACAGACTCCTAGAGAAGCCTTCGCCGCTGCCATGGATTCATGGAGTCAGCGTTGTGTAAAATGTGTACGTCTGCAGGGCGATTACGTCGAGAAGTAACGCCAGTTTCATCGATTTCGGGTGAGTAGTTAATTAGAAAAAATATCTGAGGCCTTAGAACTCGTATTTAACGGACTGAGATTGCAAGACACCAGGTTAACCGTAAACGCGAGATAACTGTGTGAAATTTTCGTACGTTAAGTACAGATGTAACCACCAGAATTTTGAATGCAAGCATGTAAACGTGCATCTATTGTGCCTTAAAGCTGCTGGATGTCATTTTGTGGGTTGTAGTTCCACGCCTGTTGCACTTGATCGGTAAATACAGGGACAGTTAATGACGGTTGTGGATGACGCTTCAGTAATCGTCCGAAGATCTCATACCTGCTCCACTGGAGACAGATCTGGTGATCGAGCAGGCTAGCACGACATGTCGACACTCTGAAGAGCATGCTGAGTTACAACAGTGGTATGTGGGCGAGCTTTACCCTGTTTGACAACACCCTTTGGATTACCAGTCAGCAGTCGCAGCACAGCAAGTCGAATCAAGAGACTGACGTACAAATTTGTAATCAGGGTGCGTGGATAACCACGGGGGTGCTCTGGCTGGCATACGAAATCGCACTCCAGACCATAGCTCCAGGTGTAGGTTCAGTGCGCCTAGCACACAGACAGGTCTGGCGCAGGCCATCAACTTCTAACCAACACACGGCCATCACTGGCACTGACAGAATCTTGAGAAAACACAACAGACCTCCACCCCGCCGTCCATCGAGCTCTCTTGACACCACTGAAGTCGCAAATGTTAGTAGTTTCGGGTCAGTGGAATGCACGCTACAGAGCATCTGGCTTGGAGTTATCCTTGAAGTTAACTGGAAATATTCTAGAAAAACGATTTTCACTAGTCCGTTAGGTGACTGTGGTGCCAACTGCTGTTCAGGTCGCTGCTGGAGATTCAGTACGGTGCGACAGAGCTTTACGCCGAACTCGATGGTCTTCCCTCTCGGTAGTGATACGGGGCCGTCAGGAGCCCGGTCTTCTTACGAGCGTACATTGATGTGACTACCGCTCCCACCAGTCACGTACAGTGGCTACATTCCTGTCACGCCTTTCTGCTCCTCGTAGCCTTAATACACGACATCGTTCAAACTCAGTGAGGTGTTGATAACGTCGTCTTTGTCGTCTGAAAGGCATTCTTGATCAGCATCAGCTCATCAGGCCCAATCCTGAAGGTAACTAACACTCGCGAACGTTAAAGCGTGTATTTAAAGCAGACCTAATTTTCATCCTCATAGTGGCGCTACTAGCTCCATTCTTATGCAACTGACGCGAAATTTGACTAGACATCATCTCAGACGTAGAACCACGCCTACCAACTTTCGTTTATGTCGCACCATTCCATCTTCGTGAAGTGATTTTTTTCCATCGCTGTGCTAGAACGTGGATAATAAGTCATGCTTAGTGGTTCAAATGGCTCTGAGCATTATGGGACATAACTGCTGAGGTCATCAGTCCCCTAGAACTTAGATCTACTTAAACCTAACTAACCTAAGGACATCACACACACCCATGCCCGAGGCAGGATTCGAACCTGCGACCGTAGCAGTCCCGCGGTTCCGGACTGCAGCGCCAGAACCGCTAGACCACTGCGGCCGGCATGCTTAGTGGTGCCCCGTCCTGAAACACCTGCTGCCGATGCGCGGCGGAAAACACCGCTGGACGCTCCTTTCTTGTCTCCCACAGTGAACTCCCACGTTCAGATCATTCGCCTGCCTAATGCTGGCTCCATTCGCAAAGTTAACCGATTTCTAGTCTCATAATAAATTCCAGTAACAACCTAAAGTCACAGCCTCCTCCACTGGCGTGGTAAAAATAACACTAGCTACGCAGCATCCTCTAAGACCGAGTTCTGCAAACCGACTTATAAGCTGCCGCACTTCTCGTTACAGAGTATTTTATCTTCGTGTTACAGCTGGCTCCAGCGCTATCTTTTCTGAATAGGGAGAAAGCAGACTATCTGCTCCCCATACATTCTGCAAAGCGTAGATTTTATCATCGTCAATAATGACACTTGCAAAAAGAGTAGTTGATCAAATCTATGTTTCAAATCCCCTCATGGAGACTAAGATCTGTATACGATATATGCGCGACGGAATGTCCGCCTGTAGTGTAAGTAAATAGTAAGGCAATGTACTGTCAGACGATACAGAAACGAAAAAAATGATCGTGTGGTATTGTTAGCCGGTAGAACACATCTGGGGTTGTTCGCCCGCCTGGCGCATGCCTTTACCTTACGCCACTTCAGCGACTTGCAGCTCGATGGTAATGAAATGATGATTAAGACAACACCCCGTTTGTGAGCAGATATAGTCACTATTCGGCCGAGAACAGAACCCGGGTCCCGTAATTGGCAGGTAGCCACGGTGACTACTCAGCTAAGGAAGAAGCCGACACAGAATAAGACGTCGAGACGATAACTAGACGCTGTGATTGGACTGTTGTCTTCCGGCTAGCGTAGTGTATCCTGTTTTTCACTCGTGACGTATACATTACTTATGTTTAACCTTCCATATAATACGATATATTGAACAATACAGAAAACAGTTACAAACTGTCCCAATTACCTAACAAAATTAAGCAGAAAAATCTAATGCAATTTTACAATACATACATATACTGTAAGATTTGTATTGCAGAACCGCTACAACACATCCTTCGTGTGTGAAAACAGTTTAATGTGACATAATGCTAAGTGAAATTTCCTGATAGGCCGTTCATACTATTGAAGCTCAGATGGTTCAAATGGCTCTAAGCACTATGGGACTTAACATCTGAGGTCATCAGTCCCCTAGACATAGAACTGCTCAAAGGTGACTAACCTAAGGACATCACACACATCCATGCCCGAGGCAGGATCCGAACCTGCGACCGTAGCAGCAGCGCGGGTCCGGACTGAAGCGCCTAGAACCGCTCGGCCACAACCAACGGCTGTTTTTGAAGTCCATTCTTCGATTTTTCTCTTAGACTTTTTCCTGACCCACAAGGTTTTGTAGTTGTCTTAGTTTCTGTTTCTTAGCGAGATATTCATATTAATTTCCTGTAGCAATATGTTGTCAGTCTGCCTAAAACTGTAAACTGCTATAAATAAATTTGAGGACCCACAGATTTTCAATTAATTCAGAATGTATTCTGGAAACAATACATACGGAGTGGATGGAAAGATTACATCTACAGATCAAGTCAATCGATTGTGAGGTAGCAGGTGTGGACCCATGCTGAAACAGCCATCTTACTACGCTGTGTAGCCTCAACGATCAACAGTGTAGGTTTCGCCGGCATGCAGTCGATCGAATGTTGAGAGACAGTGTATTGCGATATGATATTGCACTCCTTCCTGATCTGTTCGCACAATTTCTGTTACAGTAGTTGTCCGAGTCTCCCGAGTCAATTGTCCCATCATGCCCCACAGGTGCTGTAGAAAATTCCGAGATCGTGCTGCCCAGGGAATTTCCTGTACGTCGTGCAGAGCACTTTGATTTCAGAGACAGTGTTTGAGAGAGCGTTAACCTGTCATCACTTCACCTTCCTGTTGTAAGAACGTCAGATGCACTGGTGGAACAAAGTTCTGCACATATCGAGCGCAGAGCAAAGACACCTCCAGAAGCGCTATAAAGGACAGAGTGTCGTAGTTTATCGCACCCCTGAATGTAAGGCCTGGGTGGGACAAGTGTGTCCGAGAAGAAAGAAGTGTTCGAGACAGCGCTCTCCAGCTCAACGCCGCACGCACAAACGCCCACCGCTAGTATGCTACAATATGCTTCCATCGCTTAAGTCCACTGCGCTATTCCGCCCTTCGCGTGATCGGAGCACGGCAATGCTATGACGTGAGTGGAACACGAGCTAAAACTGTGTGTACCCGTAGACACGTTACTAGCAATCGGTTACCAGCAGTTAGTGCTCAGACTTGTTATGTTACTTCTGGTCTGATTTATGCTCTGAAAGATGTAAGAGCTGCTACTGATGACCTCCTAATATGACGGTCTTGGTGGGCGTCTGTGCTGCGAGAAACTCGAGAACCTCGTCTACGAGTGTTGAGTGCTCGTGTGTCCACTGTTTCGAGCACCGCTGCACAACTGACCTGCCCCTTTAAACTTGTGTGGCAAGTATTCGAAACGACCACCCCTCCCTCTAAAACCCACCGTCAAACACGATAAGCCGGCTGTAGGAATCGTAAGTGCGTATCAATCCCATGATTCCCTTCCTATACACATCTACTCTACGCTGAGCCTTACAGGGTATTAGGTTTCAATGGACAGACTCGGATGACCCTCTGGTAGCTGTACCACAACGCCGTCTGCTGCCGGGTGACGGTGAAATCATTAACAGTAATCTGTTGTCCTCCAGGTGGAACGTTCTGTCATACCAAAATCAGCATCATCTTTAAAGGCGTCTATTTTCATTTTTTTTTTTTTTTTTTTTTTTTTTTTTTTTTTTTTTTTTTTTACAGTATATGTGCTCTGGAGCTTAATCAGAAACAGGTTACTGCCTTGCCTCTTCTGCAGTCACCACACGTTTGATTGTCTACACTCTACGAGATGTACAGAGCATGTGTTTTCATTAAATTTGCATTTTCTAAAGTTTTATGTCTCCTCCAATTAACTATGAATTATTCGTTCCTACGGCACATCCTAAATTTTGTATAAAATGATGTAGTATAAAATGATGTAGTATAAAGGATGTTAACAAAATTACAAGGGCTGAACAAACATATTTATTAATGTAATTTATGAACAAACAAATATCTTTCAGAATGAAATTTTCACTCTGCAGTGGAGTGTGCGCTGATATGAAACTTCCTCGCAGATTGAAACTGTGTGCCGCACCGAGACTCGAACTCGGGACCTTACCCTTTCTCGGGCAAGTGCTCTATCACTATAGCACTTGCCCGCGAAAGGCAAAGGTCCTGAGTTAGAGTCTCGGTCCGGCACACAGCTTTAATCTGACACACAGTTTTAATCTGCCAGGAAGTTTCAAACAAACATCTCAATCTAGAAAGAAAAGAATTCACAAGAGATTTACTTCAAGCATTTTAAACGCAATGTTTCTGACGGATGGACATGGGCAAACAAGAAAAGAAAAAATTTCAAGCAATAAAGGTGTCGATGTGGGAAGAGCCATAACAACGACTTTGACTGAAAGAAACTAATGAACAAATATTGAAAGAAATTAAAGAAAAAAGGACATTGATTAACTTGTTACACGGAAGGGACGAAAATTAACTTGACACACAACTCGACGTAAAACCATCATGAAAGTCATCTTGTAAGGAAAAAATATGCCGAAAAAAAAAACACAAAAGGCAGGCACAGAATTTCCCTATTACAAAGTATTTTCAGTGGATTGAACAGCAGTTAAGTACTACCAAATGGTACGGATGGCGAAGAACTTGCAAGGATAGCTTTCAGAATGTCCTCAAGAAAACAAATTTTCATCTTATTGAGGGCAGTAGAGGACGGAGGTAATGTTTCTCCTCAAGCTGAAAGGCCACGTAAGTACATAAACACTGAGGGCGTCATCTTCCGTGTGAGATAAGACACTGCCTCTCCAACAAAATGATTCACCTGACATGAACACCTTACAAAGATGAATAGCATATCGTTGCGTTAAATAGCATAGTTGCGCTTTAATTAGACGTGTCACACAAACTGACATCTAAAAGATGACAATTTGTGACTTGAGAGGTCTGCACGCATTCAGTCAACAGGTTCCTTTGATTGCTTGCTCTGAGATTCAGAAACGCTTTGGACTGGTCTGCCAGCATAGTTATGTCACCGTTTAACTGTCCACTTCTCATGCCAAACTTTACGCACTTTTTTATATAGTTTTGATAATATGAAATGAGAAAAGTGAATAAATGTCTTGAATTTTCTTTTCCTCTTACTATGTTATGCTTTAAATATCTGCACCATAGGAGGAAATTCAAGAGAGAAAATAGCTGATGAATCCGCGATTGAGTTTAACCGTTGCATTTGAGTTAAAACTGATCTTTTTCCATTTGTTCCAGAAGAGAAGGAACCTCCGAAAACTGTCTATATTACTCTTGAATTTCATATTATAAAAATGGTGGAAACTTTTTGTATGATTCTTTAGGTGATAATTTTTTCGATGAAAATAAATAATTGACTTTTCTCATTTTCAGAAGACCGAGGGAGAGATCTCTTAATTGCTAAAAACATTCTACAGCCAAGAGCGCATCGCAATTTCTTTACATAAACCAATACGTTTCGACAGAATTTGCTTCGGGATGGAGAGAGGTTTGTAACGGGAGCTAACACGAAGGTCATGCGGCCCCCCGTTAAATTACCATGATCATACTGACTCTGCACCAAAGTGGTACAAGAGAAAGAAGAAGAAAGGCCGAAAAATTAAGTCAAAAGAGGACAAAAACCAATAAAAGATTCTTTAGTGGAGCAATTTTAATTTGATATTAGAAAAGTAACAGGCCAGACAGTTGAGTCTCGCGTAAAAAAATTTACAACGTGCAGAAAACTGCAAACCAGCCACTTTTTGAATTACTCGTTTTTGTTCCGTAAACTTGACACGCCCTTCTAGACCCGCAGGACAGGACAAGTAGTAGGAATTGTGGATGGGGGCCAGAATGAGTGGCTGTCAGTTACACTCCAAACTTAACACTTTATTTTGTTGTCGAGACATTACAGCGCAACTTCCAAGCTTGACTATCGACAGAAAACTTCTTTAATCCTAAAACGGCTGAAGACTCATGAATTAAATACAACTGCTATCAAATTAGAAGGAAGGTCAGCTTTGGCAAGACCTGAGAAGTAAGAACCCAAAATTTTAAAGCGGGTGAAGGCCCATCATTTTAACAACACAACAATAAATTTTCAACAGGCAGAAGGCCCAACATTTATCTTCAGCCGACGTAAGACTTGCCCAATTTAGGAAAACTTACTTTTAAAACGTCTGAAGGCCTTTGTTTTTCAAAACACAATTACAAGCATAAAAATTCCAACCACCAGCTATAAGCCATTAAAAATACACAAACGCTAATAAGAAGGCAATATAGGCAACAGCGCTCAAAAGTTTCCAGGGAGCTCTGTCTGCCCTTGAAATCTTAACGTTCGCTTTGGTGAGACAAGAAGTAGGCCCAACTATACTCGATCCGCCGGCAACACAATCAAGAAACATTCAGGGATCCACCGACAAGACGACTTGCTAACCACCGACCAATATACGAAAATTTCAAAGCCAAAAGTTTACAGACATAGCCGCCCACAACCAAAAATACATAAAGCTGTCAAAAACTACACACCATGTTCGACAGCGACAACAGGTGAGGAAATGACACTGCCTGAATTTACGTCACTGACTAGAGCAGGTAACCGGAACACTAACGACCACACGGCGGAAAACTCCGCTGGTGCACTTAAATTTCAAACCGACAAATATAGACTAGTTAATTCCACCACACGGCGGCTAAATCTTCACCAACTCGAACACTCACTGTTGCTCCCAGAAATACCACCAACAGTGAACCACCAACCAAGGGGACAATGTGGACAGACGTGGCTTCGGTAATGAAATCACCACTCAACTTTCACGTCCTCGGTCGGTGAGTCGCGAACCTTGTAGCACTCAAAACAGCCCCTACACACTCCGACACTGCGTAGAGACCGCCAGCGGGCCTGTCCAACTGCGCCGCGCGGAGACTTGCCTGCTGATCCGCTCCAACCGACCGCCTGCACACCGCCAAGCCAGAACTATAAGCACCAGACCAAAGATGGTATACGGTGCAAATATCGATACACACTACTGCTGTCACACGTAAAAAGAGGAAGAACCACGGCATAACCGCAATAACCGCGGGAAACCAAATGCAGAGTAACAGCCAAGTTTTAAAGCAATGCCTGGTTCATCTTCAGATTGTGAACGTAGATGTTAGATGACGATCTTATTGCATGAGCTTGGGTACTGGTACTCTTTGTCCTAGGTAAAACAGACTAGGCATTACTGAAATCGTTTTCCATCTGTATTTTTTGCACACTGTCTGCTTGATCAGAACGTCACCGTATGCATATCAGACGCAACTGTAAAGAAGTGAAAATCTGGAGGGCCGCCACCAAAATTTGAGAGTAGTGAGAAAGGTTCTTTATCTTTTTTACTATTTTGATTTTTCTTAGTTTTTGCACAGTAGTGATACAGTTTTACATTAATCTTACCGCTTAACAGATCTAAGCATTACAGTGTCTGATTATCTCGTTTGCCGCGACTAGGACGCACCGTTTCTCGCAAGCAACGTTACTCAACGTAAGCACACTAGCGGAATACGTCATAGAGAATGACACAGAGTTCCATCTCCACAACAGCAGCGATTACAGCGACGCACATTTACACAACACTTCAAGTAACATTAATTTAAACAAACAGACTTGTGGAGAATGATTGGCGAAACGTTGAATAAATTCACTTACGTGACGGCGACGGAACATTTACTCATCACTCTTACTAACGCACACTCGTATATTGCGTCGCATCGTTGAACGGTGTTTTTAAATAATACACGTCTGTTGTAATAGTGGAAATTTGTCATTTAATTTTATTTAGAGTAACTCATGTTTCAGCATACTTTGCGATATCATGCTAGCTTGAACACACAAATATTTTGTATGATCTCGTATGCAAAATTGAAAATTAAGAATACTGTACTTTCCAAGTCACTGATTAGTTTCATTACATAGAACGGAGAAACTATATCGGGCTGCGTAAAATAACCTCCAACAACATACATTTTTGGTCTGCAGTTATACGTGATTATATTATTCAGTATAGGTATAAATGACGTGTGTTGTGACGCAAAAGCAAGTCTGTTTCCTGGAAACAAGAACGCTGTCTCAACTAGACGGATGAGGACGTCATATTATTTTCGCGGTGTGTGACGAAACAGTTTTGAGATTTCACGACACTGCACACACGTTATAATACTCCTTAGCTTTTATTTACTTGTCCTTTATGAACATTTTTACCTTAGTACTTAGTGTAATTTAGCATTACTAAATGTCTAGAGGAAAAACCGGGTTGATAATACCATCTATTCAAATGGTTCAAATGGCTCTGAGCAGTATGGGACTTAACATCTTTGGTCATCAGTCCCCTAGAACTTAGAACTGCTTAAACCTAACTAACCTAAGGACATCACACAACACCCAGTCTTCACGAGGCAGAGAAAATACCATCTATCGACATAAACTTTAAAATATGAATTTAATAACTTTACAGCTGCACAAAATGTTACTTTAATCTGTTTATCTTCTACTGTTTGATAATCTGTATATCAGTTATTTGATGTGCGACTTATTACGATTATGTGAGTGTCCGTATTCAAATGGCTCTGAACACTATGGGACTTAACATCTGAGGTCATCATTCCCGTAGAACGTAGAACTACTTTAACGTAACTAACCTAAGGACATCACACACATCCGTGCCCGAGGTAGGAGTCGAACCTGCGATCGTAGAAGTCGCCCGATTCCGGACTGAATCTCCTAGAACTGCTCGGCCACCGCGGCCGGCGACTCTCCGTATTACAATGTCGTCTATGATCTGGATTTTTCGTCTGGTCGATGCTTATAGCGACCTAGAAGTGACCTTCATGGTTGTTTTCTCCTTCTCCCTAAAGAAGAAGACAAATGAACTGAGAATATAGGCAGAGATATTGATTCATGTATACCATAACTACGTGAATCTTGTGCGCCATCGAATGTACTGAGCACTCCAATTTTACACACTAAAATAATAAAAAAAGAGTTTTTGGGCGCTTGAATGGTAGGCTCTGTTTCTTTTATACAACTGTGGATGTACACATGAACCCTAAAAAGTAACAACAATTTGAAGCCATCCATTGTTTAATGGCACAGTTACACCATTAAGAAATGGCGCCAAAGTTGGGTACCTACATACCGTAAATTACAGGCTTTACACATCATTATTCACTAATATCAAGATTACTCATATAATCGAAGGAGTCTACAACTGAAACAGATTCCTTTGCTGTTGCCGTTGTGATCATTAGGTGCTCCAATTCTTTTCCCAGGCAGTCAAAACCCATTGTACAACAGTGCGGGTTGAAGCACGCTTGATTTTTCTTGTCGGAGATAGTTCACGACTTGGCATGCAAAATCATTTTTCGCACTGTTCCTGAACGTAACTTTCAGAACGTTTATTTATACTGACGTCCACGGGTCCCATCACAAAAGTCGTTCCTCCAGGTATAATAAGAAGGATAGTAGCTAGGCTGTGGATCTTCTTCCTTACATCGTCAATGAGATTACCACGAAATGCATCAAAACAAAGCACTGATGTTAGTCTGGAAAGTCCACCTGGACGGAGCTCCCATGCATTTTGAAGCCAGTCAAGTATTAAAGTGACTTTCATCCATCCCTTCTCTTGATTTGAAACAAGACGTCATCAAGGAACAGATTTTCATTTTTAGGGGTCTTGCGGCTTGTTTCCCGCTTGATGGTTAATTAAGAAAGGCGAAATTTTGCGCCCATCTGATGTGATTGCCAACATTACAATTTCGTGCTGTTTTTCACATCCTGATGTTTTGATGCTAACTTCTTTTAACTTCTTTTGTCCCCTTCTTATCAATCGTGTAATTAAGAGGACCCAACTGGCGTCTCATGAACGTAGCGTATTTGGGTCATTGAAAATTTTTTCTCTTTCCGAATTATGATGACAGACCGCTAAAATTCTTGAAGCTTTCTCTAGAAATCCTGTGGAAGCTTGTGGCGTACTGTTGTACGGAATACTAGAGTTAAATCCGGCAGTTTCATAAAGCGATCAGCCGATCCACGACTAGCCTTAAACCCTTGCAGCCATCTCTTTTGCTTTGTTTGTTATGGTGTTACTATTTACAGGTTGACCGTTCTACCACTTTTCATGGACGAATTATAAAAGTTTTACTTCAAAGTCAGGAGTCTTCCTTCACGAAGGCCTGAGTTAAAAATAATGCCAGTTTCTGTTTCTTCCATAAGCAACAGTTACTCTCTTCGACACTGAACTCTCGCCCCGCCCTGGGAATGCCATAGTTTTCAGCTTAAAGGACTACTTTACACTTGAAAGTAGCACATTACGACAGTCTTCTCTGCTTGCCTTCAATTACGTAACTACCCAATGGAAACACGCTATGCAACACTAGGTCAACAATAATGTAACGAAGTCGAGAACTACAACAATCCATTGTGACCCGACCCGGATCTATGGGGGAGGCAAAGTGGGGTATCTGCCCCCGGCATCAATTACAGGGCGCGCGAAATTCATATTCTCGAAGAAAAACCTTAATTCACAGCTCGCCTAGAATCCAGCACACAACGGTCTGTCGATTATTCATGTAATTTAGCAACGCATACCTTTTGGTTTTTGAAAACATTCTAAGTTTATTTCTGAACGAATCATAAGTTTATTTTTGAATGCGTCCATAGTGTACATGATGTCTCTGCCAGGGGGATCCTGTCGCATCTGGAAATAAAAAAACGTTCCCGCGGAGAAAAGGGAACGGTGTTATACGATCTGAGCCGAATAAACACGAACGAGTGAATTCCAACCACTGTTTATGTGGTTGATTTGGTGTGTGAATGATAAGCTTTGTTATAAGTACTAGCGAAATCCGTAGATTCAGACTACCAGAGTGTAAATAAACAACGAATAGGAATAACAGGTAAGAAAATTTACATACTTTCTTCTCGGTGTATGCAAGAAAATAAAATTTTGATAGAAAATTTTTGCCACGTCGCTACACTACTAAGGGCCAGCTGTACACCCTGCGCTTAGTACCCACATACGTTCTATTCTCTTAATAGTGAGGAAAACGCATTGTACAAACATGTAACAACGTCTAACCAGAGAGTAAACGCGGGATAACTAAACCTGCGATTCTGGCCGGGTTAGTGGAGTTAACCGGACAATAAGTTTTGATAGTAGCAGGAACAATTACAGAATTAGTGATGACAAGATTGTTCGTTAGGATATCACACAAATTATATGGAAGAATATGACGATTCCAAAGACATAAAAAAATTTCGTACTACTACTACTTTTCGATCACACGCTTGAGAAACTGGAGCATATGAATGAAATGTGAAACTATTTCCTAACAAAAAACATTTTGCTTGTCAGAGGCTTAATAAGCATTTGATATAGGTAGTTCGTGAATTATACTCTGTTGTGTTATTTATGTTAATGAGGTAGGTAAAAGTGACCATTTATACAAAACAGTTTCGCTTGTTTGGCATGTGTTGAAATTGCTTCAATATTTTTATTTAGTCATTAGTCTTCTGACTGCTATGATGTGGCCCGCCACGAATTTCTCTGTGCCAACATCTTCATCTCAGAGTAGCACTTGCAACCTACCTCATCAGTCGACCTAATTTTCAACATTCGTCTGTAGCATCACATCTCAAATGCTTCGATTCTCCTCTTTTCCGGTTTTTCCACAGTGCATGATTCACTACCATACAATGCTGTACTCCAGACGTACATCCTCAGAAATTTCTTCCTCAAATTAAGGCCGATATTTGATATTAGTAAAGTTATCTTGACCAGGAAAGTCTGTTTTGCCATAGCTATGGTTTGAGAGTAAATCGGAGAAAGACGAAGGTAATGTGAGAAGTAGTAGAAATGAGAACAGCGAGAAACTTAACATCAGGATTGATGGTCACGAAGTCAATGAAGTTAAGGAATTCTGCTACCTAGGCAGTAAAATAACCAATGACGGACGGAGCAAGGAGGACATCAAAAGCAGACTCGCTATGGCAAAAAAGGCATTTCTGGCCAAGAGAAGTCTACTAATGTCAAATACCGGCCTTAATTTGAGGGAGAAATTTCTGAGGATGTACGTCTGGAGTACAGCATTGTATTGTAGTGAAACATGGACTGTGGGAAAACCGGAACAGAAGAGAATCGATGTATTTGAGATGTGGTGCTATAGACGAATGTTGAAAATTAGGTGGACCGATAAGGTAAGGAATGAGGAGGTTCTACGCAGAATCGAAGAGGAAAGGAATATGTGGAAAACACTGATAAGGAGAAGGGACAGGATGATAGGACATCTGATAAGACATGAGGGAATGGCTTCCATGGTACTAGAGGGAGCCGTAGAGGGCAAAAACTGTAGAGGAAGACAGGGATTGGAATACGTCAAGCAAATAATTGAGGACGTAGGTTGCAAGTGCTACTCTGAGATGAAGAGGTTAGCACAGGAAAGGAATTCGTGGCGGGCCGCATCAAACCAGTCAGTAGACTGATAACAAAAAAAAAAAAAAAAAAAAAAAAAAAAAAAAAAAAAAAAAAAAAAAAAAAAAAAAAAGTCTGCTTTTGATGTCCTTGCTCCGGCCGTCAGTTGTTATTTTACTGCCTAGGTAGCAGAATTCCTTAATTTCGTCTACTTTCTGACGATGTTAAGTTTCTCATTTCTAATATTTCTCATTATCTTCGACTTTCTTCGATTTACTCTCAATCTATACTTTCTACTCCTTAGACTATTTATTCCGTTCAGCAGATCATGTAATTCCTCTTCTTTTTCGCTGAGGATAGCAACGTCATCAGCGAATGGTATCATTGGTATAATTTCACTTTGAATTTTAATTCTACTCCTGAAACTTTTTTTTATTTCCATCATTGCTTCCTCGATGTACAGATTGAACATAAGGGGCGAACGGTTACATCCTTATGTTACACCCTTTAAAATACGAGCACTTCGTTTTTGGTCGTCCACTCTTATTACTCCCTCTTGGCTTTTGTACATATTGTATATGACCCATCTTTCCCTATAGCTTACCCCTAGTTTCTTTCAGAATTTCGAACATCTTGCACCATTTTCCATTGTCGAACGGTTTTTCGAGGTCGACAGATCCTATGAACGTGTCCTGATTTTTCTTTAGTCTTGCTTCATCGTTTTGTTGCCACTTACCCTAATGGTCTTAGAAATTATGATGGAATGTTAGCTATGCCTTCGGACTTATTTGACCTTAAATCCTCCAAAGCTCTTTTAAATTCTGGTTCTGATAGCGGATCCCCTATCTCTTCTAAATCGACTCCTGTTTCTTTTTCTACCACGTCAGACAAATCTTCCCCCTCATAGAGGCTTTAAATTTATTCTTTCCACCTATCCGCTCTCTCCTCTGCATGTAACACTGGAATTCCCGTTGCACTCTGAAAGTTAGCACACTTGCTTTTAATGTCAACGAAGGTTGTTTTGACTTTCCTGTATACTGAGTCTGTCCTTGTGGCATCATTTCTTTTTCGACGTCTTCACATTTTCCTGTAGCCATTTCGTCTTAGCTTCCCAGCACTTTCTGTTTATTTCATTCCTCAGCGACTTGTATTTCTGTGCCGGCCGGAGTGGCCGTGCGGTTCTGGGCACTACAGTCTGGAACCGAGCGACCGCTACGGTCGCAGGTTCGAATCCTGCATCAGGCATGGATGTGTGTGATGTCCTTAGGTTAGTTAGGTTTAAGTAGTTCTAAGTTCTAGGGGACTGATGACCTCAGAAGTTAAGTCGCATAGTGCTGAGAGCCATATTTTTATAGCTAGCAATCCTTCAGAAGAAATATCTTGCTTCAGTTTTTTATCTAAATTTTAAAAAAATGGTACCTCCTATACATACGAGACAGAAGCTCAATGATAAATAATCCGTAAGTGCACTTCATCAGCATTATACTTGTGTAAAATCACCATGCTGCATCCAGTTATTTTAATAATACACAGTTCCCATAAACATATCCAACTGTAAAACAACATGTAAGTGCATTGGCTGTCTCCCAGATTTATTCTTACGTGCTAAAAGAAAACCATCGTAAATTGTAATACATAGCTTGAAAAATATTTATGCCATGCAGAGATTATGTTAGTATATATATTTATAACAGAAATGTAATTCACCATGGAATAAACAATTCATCTGTCAATCAGTTATCTGTATCTAGAAGTGGGTTATATTTTGGAAATGATATATTCCTTTAATTCCTGCCACAATGGGGAGCACAGCAAATATGTTCTCGAGTGTGGTACATGAGCAGCCTCCAATGTCCCAATATATTTAATTTTCTTCGCAATTAAACAGAATTTTGGATAATTTCGACCCAAAATAAAATCAGCCATTCAAATCCTTGCAGCTGAGATAAACCTCTGTAAAAATATGTTTTTCTTTGTCATGCCTTTTGAGGATAAGCTTACATAAGTTTTACCCACTCGGATCTGTCGCATTCGATTCAAGAAATAGGCTTACACCATTCATTATTTCCTTTACTCTTAAATATTAGCTCACATAGAATTAATTTGTTGATGCATGTGTTGAATCATTTAGTATTCTCTTGATGCATGAGGTAAATTGTTAATTCGTCTTTCAAAAGTTTCCAGGTATTCTATCCGCTTTGTGTGGATATGTATGTCTGCGTGAGATAAAGTAACCAGTGGAAATGTTATCTCAGAGCTTTTGCTCCTGGATGGTATTTCAAAACTAGTATCTTCTTAATTCTGTCGTTCATCAGGGACGGTTTAGATTAGTCGCTGGTGAACCGAAGGCCATTGTCTGACAGAAGTATTTCACACATACCTTCCTCTGTAACTGTTCTGGTAGTAAGCATCTGATTATGGATGTGCATGTCACACTTTTCACTGCATACACTCTCAATAAGTTTCTAGAAACATCGAAAAACGCTACGGTGTGGCTTATCTCACCTTTAGCTCTGGTAAGGGCTCCATTAATGTCTATTGCGACAATTTGCAGTGGTATGATGGTAAAAAAAGGATTTAGTTCAGCCTGGTGACCATGGCTTCACGGTTTTGCATCCTGACATACATGTATTTTTTCCAGTGCCTCTTGTTGTTGTGGTCTTTAGTCCTGAGACTGGTTTGATGCAGCTCTTATAATGCAAAAATACCAATGTTTGGCATTCAGATTGCTCTGTCAAGAAAGTACAAAGAGGTGGGACATGAACTGGATAGAAACTGAATTTGACCACATTACTTTGCGCCAGGTAATGGCATCTTGCTGTTGTGATATATAGTTACAATGATTTAAAGATACATTTTCCACTTGTTCCAAATCTCGTTACTAATACTTTGGTATACTGGGTGGTTATAATTGAATTTTCTCTATTTAACACGTTATAATACGGAAACTAATTCCCCTCGGGGCTCAGCATTGATTTGCTGGGTACGGGATTGGCGACCACGGGGTTCCTGAGCTGCGAACTCTTAAGTGGCCCCAGTCACCATAAGCTCTGGGTATGCTTCAGCGACCATCATGCGGTGCGGTGGTGGAACATTGTGTGTCTTAGGAAACGGAGATCTTGGCTTGACCACTCGGAACGCGAGAACAGGTTAAACCTCTCTCTCTCTCTCTCTCTCTCTCTCTCTCTCTATATATATATATATATATATATATATATATATATATATATATATATATATATATATATATAAAACTCACCCTCGAAATCACCTTTTTCTCCATCAATGGGAAGGGTATACCGCCTAGCACTATACACACACATTCAGCAAAAAGAATGAGATAGGCTAGTTCTTCTGACACTAAGAATACTTTGGACTGCAGTAACAGGGCTCATGCAGGCATGAATCACAATGTGTTTCTGGCGAGAAAGAGGAAGGAGGGAACATTTGAAAAAGTGCTCCCCTTTTATATCCATATGAGTTTGGAATGCTTCTCTGGAACGTTACAATCTATGAAACGACTGCGTAAGGGCTCATTGTTGGTCAAAACTGACAAGGCCAAGCAGACACACCTTCTTAAGAAACCGCAGAAACTGGGTGACTATGATATCACTGTTGAGATACACACTTCTCTCAACTCAAGTAAGGGCGTTGTCACATGCCAAGATATCACGACCATGGGCAGAGCAGAACTGAAGCCAGAATGGTCATCCCAGGTAATAGTCGACGTGGAGCAACGAACTCAGTGGAATAATGGACCAACTGAAAAGACTGCGACTTTCATTGTCACATTCGATTCTCCGACACTGCCTGAACATCTTATGGCGGGGTTTCTTCGAATTAATGTACGGCCTTACATTCCAAACGCTATGATGTGCTATACAAGGTGCTACAATAAAGTAATGAGACTGATTTTCTTTGCAGGATGTGGTAACACTGCAGTCTTGAGTAGGCACAATATCTTTGACCTTGGTCTATAAGCTGCTTCAAGTCCAAGTGGCACATCGATGCAACTGCTCAGTCGTGAGTTGTGCTGTAATAAGTTAACTCGTGTTTGTGTCTCTCGTGACGGAAATGGAACCTCATAATATTGCGCAAATGTATGCCAATTCTTTTTGCGTTAAATTAGGTGAAAACGCGACGACAACTTACGGTAAGCTTCAGGAGGCTTTTGGAGAGGGGTTTATGTCAAGAGCTCAAGTTTTTCATTGACATAAAATGTTTACTGAAGGCAGAACGAATGTTGAAGATGAAGATAGCAGTGGACGACCATCAATCTCACGGACGGGTGTCAACTTGTCCAGGGCGCGTGAACTCTTACGATCTGATCGGAGATTATCCGTGACAATGACTGCAGAAGAACTGAACATCAAACGAGAAACGATTCGTCTAACAATAACGGAAGATCTTGGTATGAGATTTGTGCAAAAATGGTCCCCTAATATCTCACTCCACAACAGCTAGAAACAAGGAAAAATGTGGCAGCCGATCTGTCAGAGCAAATTGAAATCAAGCCAGAATTGTTGAGCTGTGTTATCATTGGTGGTGAAAGTTGGTTTTTTCAGTACGAAAAACGCCAAAGTTCACAATGCTGCTCAAAGGGATCACCAAGACCAATAAAAGCTCGCATGTCAAAGTCAAAAGTGAAATGCATGCTTGTGTGCTTCTTTGATTCCAAGGAAATTATTCATAAAGAGTGGGTGCCTCCTGGACAAACAGTTAACCAGTATTATTACAAATAAATTTTAGAAAGTCTTCATAGAAGAGTTCTTCGTGCCTGTGCCAACATTTTTTAACCTCAAACCAAATTTCAGTACTACCACAGTCACCTTATTCACCAGATATTGCTGCGTGCGACTTTTTTCTATTTCCAAGAGTCAAAACGGCGGTCAAGGGACGCCATTTCAAACACCACAAGATGTCCAAAAAGCTGTGGTGAGGGTCTTGGACAACATTTTCAAACAACACAAGATGTCCAAAAAGCTGCGACAAGGGCTTTGGAGGATATTGCAGAAGACGAGTTCCATAAATATTACCATACATGGCAGAAGCGCTGGAAAAGTGTGTGCAGTCAGAACTACTTTGAAGGAGACAACACTAAACTTGACTAAAACGGTAATTAACATATTTTTTCACATCAGTCTCATTACTTTATTGTCGCACGTCGTAAGTGCCAGCGTTTCGGCCGTACAACCATGAGTTGTGGAGGTGAAGCGATCTGCGGGAACTGCAGAAAAGCCGCTGATGACACTGGCCCTGACTGCCCATCTCTGGCGATCAACATCAACTACTCTGGGAACCACGCAGTCTGGAGCCGAGCCTGTCCTGTTTTTGCTGAAGAACGCAAAGTACAGGTCACAAAAGTGACCAACCGAATCCCCTATGCCGAAGCCAAAAAGGAATAAAAGGTGACGGAACCCTCGTCTTTACTACCCCATATTCTTCCATGGTGCAGAAACTTATTCCCAAGGTGGACGGTTCGAGAGAAACCACGCCTAGTGAGCCTGTATCCACGACAAGCACCTGTACTTGCAAGTGTACATGTCAAGGGAGAAAGAGAAAGCACAAAACATCCCTGGCAGCTGCACTAGTAACGACCAACAACAGTTCTCCAACGAGCACCCAGAAGGTACAAAAAAAAACAAAGTGCCCCTCAACAGCCCCTTTCCTCTCATCATCGAGGGGACAGGGTGCAGGGAAAAGCACACGACGATGGGGGCAAAAGTTGTCCCGAGCGCCGTCTGACGTCATTCTTTCCTGTCTGATAGATGAAGAGGGTATCGTGGAGTTAGATGCCTTGGATCCAGGCAGCCCCTCCACTCCCCCTCACTCTTCAAATGCTTCACCTCCCCACTGCAAAGATAGGGGTAATTTAAAACCGCACCGATGACATGACTTCCATACTACACTAGAATATGAATGGGTTCAAGACTCATGTGGAGGAACTGAAACTCCTTGCACAGTCACGTCCCTTGCGCTTATGCTTATAAGAAACGCGTTTTAAAGATAGAGATGTCCCTGTGTTACAGTGATACATGTTACACCGCAAGGATGGCGTTTCGGTGGAAAGGGCCAAGGGAGGTGTCACTGTATTTGTCACTAATGCGCACCACTCTTCTGCCCTCCACTTGCCTATTGACCTTGAAGCAGTAGCAGTTCAAATTCATGTGGGTCGAAGGATCACTGTTTGCTCACTGCATTTACCTCCGCAAGATGCACTAGACTATCAGGCTCTCACGGATCTTATCGCACAACTCTCGCTACCGTTCCTCCACCTGGGATACTTCAATGCCCATCATTTCCTGTGGGGCACGACCAATAGTTGCCCTCGGGGTCGGGTTTTGGAGGGCCTCATGACGTCTCGCGAGCTGTGCATCCACAACACAGGTACTCACTCATATTTCTTTAATGCTGCTGGGTCATTATCAGCCATTCTCATGTATTTATGTTCTCCCACCATCGCAGACTCTTTTCAGTGGGAGGTCACTGACGATCATCATTCCAGTCACCACTTCCCAACCCACCTTCACCTACTAAACGGCTCACAACTGGAAGATAAGCGCCCAAAATGGATGGTCAGCAGGGCTAACTGGAAGCATTTCAGCCAGCTGGCTGTGATCTAACACTGCAGCAGCTCCCAAGGATGGGTGGACCACATCACTTGAGTGATCCATCGTGCCACTGACCTCTCCATCACGCAGTCCTCAGGTCGTCTTAGGAGGCGACCAGTACCATTGTGCATAGATGAGTGGCAATCCACGATCCGGGAAAGGCGTGCGGCTCTTCGACATTCTCAATTCCGACCGACAGCAGACAACCTTAGGGCCTTTCGAGTCGCGGGAGCCAATGCTCGACGCGACATTAGGGAGAGTAAGGAAAGGTCATGGGAAGCGCTCCTGGACTTCATCAATAGTTCCATTTCTTCTGTAAAAGTATGGGAAGCCATCCGGAAGATTTCCTGTAAACGCAGCCGTTTACCGATAGCAGCAGTGCTGAAACAGGAGTGCCGCCAAACAACACCCAGAGAGATTGCTCAGACGCTGGCCGAACATTTTCCTCACACTGCTGCCAATGCAAGACAGGGTCCGGCGTTTCGTCAGTATCTTGCAACTGTAGTGAGGGAAACGTTGGACTTTAAGTCCAACAGTTCTTAGGCCCACAACTCCCGTTTCTCCTTTTGGTAGCTCGAATAGGTACTGACTGAGATTCGTGACGCTGCACCAGCTCACGACCAAATCCGGTACTGGATGCTTCGATATTTGACAGCGGCGTTGAAGTAAATCCTCCTCGAATGTTTTAATCTAATATGGCAGACGAGCAACCTCCTCAACTCGTGGAGGCAGGCAAATCAGATCCTTCCTCTCAAACCAGGAAAGGACTGCGCATGTCCCAGTAGTTATCGGAGTATCGCCTTAACGAAGCGTGTAGGAAAGACCCTGGAGCGAATCGTTAACCATCGTCTGGTGTGGTTGTTAGAGACCAGACGACTCCTTAGCCGCTCACTAAGCGGAGTCCGAAGATTTCAATCCTCTGGTGACTATCTGACCCTCCTAGAGGGAGACACTGTGTTCTCGCACAACTGCACCAATGTGCCATTCATGGCCACCTCCCCATCATCCTCTTCTTTCCTGTGTCATCGGTTTTTTAGAACCAGTGTTGGTACCACGCTGTCTAATCGAATTGAGCAGGAGAATGGCGTTCCTCAGGGCAGTGTTTCAAGTGTTGCCTCCTTTGCCATAGCCGTCAACAGTACCACATCTATGGCAAGGAGTCCTGTACAGTGCTCCTTACTTGTAGACGATTTTGCTCTTTTCTGTTCCTCCTCCAGTCTTGCAACGGCGAGCAGTCTGTTGCAACTTGCCGTGTGGCGGTTAAAACGGTTCAAATAGCTCTGGCCACTATGGGACTTAACTTCTGAGGTCATCAGTCCCCTAGAACTTAGAACTACTTAAACCTAACTAACCTAAGGACATCACACACATCCATGCCAGAGGCAGGATTCGAACCTGCGACCGTAGAGGTCGCGCGGTTCCAGACTGAAGCGCCTAGAACCGCTCGGCCACACCGGCCGTCTGCAGCCGTTATAGGAGTGGGCTGCAAAGACGGGTTTTCAGTTTTCCGCAGTTAAGTGTGTGTGTGTGGGTGCCTTGAATATGGGGGACACCATCCTACATTTTAGACACAGTGTTGTTTCTGGGCCTCATTTTTTTACTCAAAATTGTCAAGGTTATCACACCTGCGACTTCTGAAAGCCAGAACCTTGAAGCCACCGAACATCAAGTGCCTTAGCGACAGGTCTTGGGGAGCAGACAGGGCGTGCGTATCTCCTTCAGTTTTATGGGGCTTTTGTGCGTTCGCGGCCGAACTATGGTTACGTGGTGTATGGGTGAGAGAGATCCTTTTAATTGACACTCTCCATCAAGATGGAATTCGACTGGTCACGGTTGCTTAACAGACCAGTCCCATACCCAACATCTGTGCTGAGGCGTGGGAGCCGCCACTTACCATCCGGCGCCAGCTCCTCGCGGTGCGTCAGGCGTGTAAGTTCCTTGCAGCTCCACCCGCACACCATACTGTTGCTCGTCCACCTCTGGAACACCTTTTTTTCCAACCGTCCACTAACCATGATGCCATTTGGGTTGCGCGTGCAGTGTTTGCTGGAGTCACTTGGCGTGAAGCCAGTATGACTTCAAATCCACGGTTTCAACCGCCTGCCGCCCTGGTTATTGGAGGGGCCCAGAGTTATTTTAGATTTGGTGCGTTACAGTAGAGATAGCACTCCTGCTTCCGTATGTAATGAGATATTGTCTGATATTTTATCTGAGTACCACGACAATGTAGCTGTTTCCAAGGATGGATCTAAGCAAGGGCACTGTTGGTAGCTGTGTCGTTTCCCCGGAACATATCCTCAACATCAGACTGGCTCTAGAATTTACCATCTTCGACGCAGAATTATATGCTATCTTGCTAGCACACGAGCGGATGAGACGTGCTCCCAGTGTTACATTTCTCGTCTGACCAGATTCTTTGAGCGCCCTTTACTTTCTCCGAAGCTTGCACCCAGCAGATATAGTAACCCAGAATATCCAGGATGCCCTCCCACAACTACCACGACTGGGGAAGGAGGCATCTGTTTGTTGGGTACCTGGACACCCGAGTTGGTACCGCGCTGTCTAATGGAATTGAGCAGGAGAATGGCGTTCCTCAGGCGTTTTATGTGTTACCTCCTTTGCCATAGTGGGGAATGAAAGGGTGGATCAAGCAGCCAAGGAGGCATGTCATGATCCTATGGTATTTCGGTGTGCTATCCCCCTGCATGCTATCACCTCGCTATTGAGGGACAAAGTCATGTGTCGATGGGAACACGAGTGGCTGGCAGTGACTGTGTCATCAGGCCCACAACTCAGCTGTGGAGTACTTCCTTCCAGACTCGTCGGCGGGACGGGGTCCTTCTTACTCGTCTTCGCAGAGGCCACTGCCCTATGACGCATGGCTGGCTGGTTCAAATGGCTCTGAGCACTGGTCATGAGTCCCCTAGAACTTAGAACTACTTAAACCTAACTAACCTAAGGACATCACACACATCCATGCCCGAGGCAGGATTCGAACCTGCGACCGTAGCGGTCACGCGGTTCCAGACTGAAGCGCCTAGAACCGCAAGGCCACACCGGCCGACTATGACGCATGGATTCTTACTCTATTGAGAGGACTCTCCAATGTGTGGTGTTTGTGGCATGCAGACCTCGGTGCGCCGCATTTTATTGGACTGCGTCAGTTTTGCCGGCGGATCTGCCGTCTCTTCTGTAATGATCAAACGAATGTTGTTAGGGTTTCAAAGTTTTGTGAATTGTCCAACGTTCTCAACAAGATTTTAGGGAGATGTTCTCAGTGTGTCAAAGGGTGGCTGGCTCATTCTAGATTTTTGTAAGTGGTCAGCCAGTCACATTTACCTGCGCTTTTCTTTTAGTTCTGTGTTCTGTTTTCTCCGTGTTTTAATTTCTTTATAAGCTCTCTTCCCATCCTAAATGGCTGTAGTGCATCTGACAGTGCATGTGATGCAGAGTGTTTGTATGGTAATTTCGAGTGCATGCGTGTACGTGTACAATACTTTTAGTTCATCTCCACATTCGTTTGTTATTGGAAGTGTAAGTTCGCTGATGACCTAGCCGTTGGGCGCCCATCAGATCTAAACACACACACACACACACACACACACACACACACACACAAACGGACACTAATTACCATACAAGGACCAAACATGGTAGCATTAATGTCAAGGACATGGGGAAGAGAAATAATGCAGAATCAATTCAACTGAAACACTTTTAATGTGCTGATATGGTACGTCTTACCATTACCTATCGGTACCATTACTTCTACAAAAGGGAGAAATATGGCGCCCGTTAATGTCCAGAAGAGTCTGAAAGCACATGATTGCATTCTGCACAGCAGAGTGAAGCAAGTCCGTAAATATGCTGATTACCTCTCTTCACATGCAGTGCTTCAGATCAACGCATGCGTGCGTGTTCCCCAGGTAAATCCTGTCCTTCAGGTAGCCCCACAATCAGAAATCACAGGGAGTGAGATTAGGTGGTTGTGCCAGTCAAGCATTTGGAAACGATCGGCTGGCAATTCGATCGTTTCCAAATACACTCCTGAAAATGGAAAAAAAGAACACATTGACACCGGTGTGTCAGACCCACCATACTTGCTCCGGACACTGCGAGAGGGCTGTACAAGCAATGATCACACGCACGGCACAGCGGACACACCAGGAACCGCGGTGTTGGCCGTCGAATGGCGCTAGCTGCGCAGCATTTGTGCACCGCCGCCGTCAGTGTCAGCTAGTTTGCCGTGGCATACGGAGCTCCATCGCAGTCTTTAACACTGGTAGCATGCCGCGACAGCGTGGACGTGAACCGTATGTGCAGTTGACGGACTTTGAGCGAGGACGTATAGTGGGCATGCGGGAGGCCGGGTGGACATACCGCCGAATTGCTCAACACGTGGGGCGTGAGGTCTCCACAGTACATCGATGTTGTCGCCAGTGGTCGGCGGAAGGTGCTCGTGCCCGTCGACCTGGGACCGGACCGCAGCGACGCACGGATGCACGCCAAGACCGTAGGATCCTACGCAGTGCCGTAGGGGACCGCACCGCCACTTCCCAGCAAATTAGGGACACTGTTGCTCCTGGGGTATCGGCGAGGACCATTCGCAATCGTCTCCATGAAGCTGGGCTATGGTCCCGCACACCGTTAGGCCGTCTTCCGTTCACGCCCCAACATCGTGCAGCTCGCCTCCAGTGGTGTCGCGACAGGCGTGAATGGAGGGACGAATGGAGACGTGTCGTCTTCAGCGATGAGAGTCGCTTCTGCCTTGGTGCCAATGATGGTCGTATGCGTGTTTGGCGCCGTGCAGGTGAGCGCCACAATCAGGACTGCATACGACCGAGGCACACAGGGCCAACACCCGGCATCGTGGTGTGGGGAGCGATCTCCTACACTGGCCGTACACCACTGGTGATCGTCGAGGGGACACTGAATAGTGCACGGTACATCCAAACCGTCATCGAACCCATCGTTCTACCATTCCTAGACCGGCAAGGGAACTTGCTGTTCCAACAGGACAATGCACGTCCGCATGTATCCCGTGCCACCCAACGTGCTCTAGAAGGTGTACGTCAACTACCCTGGCCAGCAAGATCTCCGGATCTGTCCCCCATTGAGCATGTTTGGGACTGGATGAAGCGTCGTCTCACGCGGTCTGCACGTCCAGCACGAACGCTGGTCCAACTGAGGCGCCAGGTGGAAATGGCATGGCAAGCCGTTCCACAGGACTACATCCAGCATCTCTACGATCGTCTCCATGGGAGTATAGCAGCCTGCATTGCTGCGAAAGGTGGATATACACTGTACTAGTGCCGACATTGTGCATGCTCTGTTGCCTGTGTCTATGTGCCTGTGGTTCTGTCAGTGTGATCATGTGTTGTATCTGACCTCAGGAATGTGTCAATAAAGTTTCCCCTCCCTGGGACAATGAATTCACGGTGTTCTTATTTCAATTTCCAGGAGTGTATGTTTTGGAGAAGCAGGTGAACTTCACGAGCGATGTGCGCGATCTTGCGCGACAACAGCCGAGTTCAGCGCGTGTCTATTTCTTGTAGGACGGGTATGACATGCTGGGGAAGCATATCGCAGTAGCGCTGTCCAGTCACACTGCACGTTTTTGGTCCTTGAGCGCCAAACTGTTGAAAAAAGAATGGGCCAGTGGTGAACGTAGCTGTGAAGCCACACCATACAGTGAGGTGTTCGCCATGCAGAGGAACTTCATTCACAGCCACTGGAGTTGAAGATCCCCACACTCTCCAGTTCTGTGTGTTCACCTCACCCATTACATGGTACAGCGTCAGCCCTCATCAACTTCAATCCTTGTGAGAAAGTAGTTGTGCATCCTGTGGTACAAGTTGCTGTACAATACAGATATTGTACAGATACCATTCAACTGTCGTGATACAGCATGCGCACTGTCTGACGACCGGAAATTGCGCTCAGCGTTGTCTGCTATAGCAACAGTGATTTCATCAACCACCTGTGGTGCAACCGGCCGTCGGCCTCTTTCCAGAGCGACGCCCAGCTCTTCAGTTGATTCAAGCTTCTTCGTCATGCTCCGCACAGCAGGTGGGAAAGGAGGACCCTTCCGTAATCCTTTCAGCTGGCGTTGTTCTCGAAGTGTAGCTGCAGCATTACTGTTGTTTTGGTAATAGATCTTCAGCAATAACGCCCTGCTCCTTTTTTCTAAGCTCATGTTAGCACATCCACTAGTGCTCTGCGACTGGTCAGGTGTGTGAGACTATGAAACGCGATGACTGATCACGGCACCTGGTGGCCATAGTTGGAAATGGATGGTGGCGCTGTGAGGCATGGAAATTACGCACCCCACACGCTGGACGTTAATGTTTGGGACTCAGAGTAATTAGTTTACATGTTATAACATGTTAAATAAGGAACACTTAATTATAACCATTTGATAGTGTTCATTGTCTATATGTTGAGGGAAATCTCAGAATCCTTGCACAGATCAATGCATTAGTCACCTCACTGCCTATATCTTCAATCATTTCAAAATCATAAAACTCAGCAATAGTGAACACCACGCCAGCGCACTGTCTCCTTGTTAGGATTTACTGAAAAACAGACAGAATAATTTTTCATCTGTGTGATTATCTGGAAATAATACAGAAAACGACAGAGATCTTGTGAGTGAGTGATAAAAGGTAATCAGCGACCCTGAGGAACAATTACATATGACTGTATGATCTCTGAATCTGACTAAAAAGGACATTAATAATTACTATTCTTTCCTTCTTTTGTCCAGGGAACAAACACTGACTCTATCTTCTTTAATATTACCACTGTGTTAGACAGACGTGACTGTAACAGCTCTTTTCAAAATACAGGCCTGTTAACAGTAATTTGATTAATTATTTACTGAAGCACTTTTAGAACACAGTAGTGTATTTGTTAATTATAAAAAAATTCTTTCATTTGTAATATACTGCCCTCACCTGTGATATTGAAGATACTTTTACGTAGCTTCTGTCCTCTATTGTTGGCCACTGTTGCGCTTGGCCTAAATATTTTTTGTCAATTACGGCTCTTTAAGTCTAGTTGCTTATGAAAAAGTTCACTCAACATTTATCCAAGGTTGGGGGTAAATGCTTTTTGTATAAACAATGGTCCTACTGGACATATACGACCAAGCACGTTCAGCTTACCATATTCGACATTACAGTTATCATGGAATATTAATTAAAATTCAGGCTGGTTGAAAACTAAATATTAGCAACAGTGTAGTACGCCCTTATATACAAACGAATCCATTTTCCGAGTGAAATCCCAGAGAACTTTTTTAATTCATGTTCTACAGAAATTTATTGCTCACATGTGCGTAGTAGCAATTTACGCAAACCTTTTGCGGTTTCCCCGACAAATATTTAAAAATACTGACACAGCATCAAAGTGCTGGAGTAAAATCTTTTCAGTTTCCAAGTTGTGTCAATGAGAATAAAATTCTAGAGCTTTCGGTGGCTCTCTCTTCCACCATCTTAAGGAGTAGAACCGCTGACTGCCGAAGCTGTTTTCTTTTCTTTCTTTCTTTCTTCCATATGGGCAGGGGAGTGCTGGCAGCAGCATAGTTCACTGGTCTTCAGCCAAATGGCCTTACAAAAATTACAGAAGGGGGACTCTTACATAAAAAGGGGGGGATAAAAATGGGGTCATAAGAAACACATTAAAAGGGGATGATGTTAAAATATACACTAATACAGGAACATGCACTGGCGTACAGTTAAAAAGTCGCCATGAAGTTAAAAGAACAGAGTTGGCAAGCTAAAAGAACATTGCAGACAAAAACATGTTAAATGTCGGCCACAGGATAAAAATCGCACTAAGATACTTAAAATGACTATTGGAAACGACAGAGCATGCATGAAGAATAAATACCGCTTGTAGGGGCCTTCAGAGGGACTGGAGGCTGGAGAGGAAGCAAACAGAAGGGAGAAAGGTGTTGTGGGGGGGGGGGGGGGAGGAACTGGAGGGGGCTGGAGGAAGAGGAAAAAAGTAGGGCAGGAGGCGCACCAAGAGACAGGAGATGGTTGGTTGGGAGAAAAATAGGGAAGACATGGCTGGAGGAAGCACAGAGACACAGAAGGGGGGGGGCATGGGAGAGGGAGGTGGTGGTGGATGGGGAAGACCACTCAGGGGAATGGAAGGGGAGGGGAGAGGAAGCCCTGAGAGGTAGGGGGGAGGAAGGTGGGATTAGAGTTGCTAGGAGGGGTAAATGCCAGGTCAAAGCTCATCATCCGAGAGGGGTAGGTGCTGGAAGTTGTGTTGGGAAAGGAGGCAGAACGTGTGGGGATGGAGAGAGGGCTGGACACAACAGTAAAGGGGTGGCAATGAGTGGGGGGTGGAGACGAAGGGAGACACCAGGGGATGAGGGGGATCGAGTCAGTGGAAGATGTACAGGGTGTGGATGTGTTCAAGGAAAAGAGAAGGTGGGGGAAGAGGATGAGGTAGTAGAGGATGCACATGGGGGACAGAAGGCGGATATGGTAGACGTCCGAGCTGGCACGGTTTTCCGCTTATATAGTCAAGATTGCGGCCTCTGGTACCAACCAGAGACAGCCAAAACGACGTGTACACGGAAGGGGCAGATGAGGTCGTAGTGGATGCACATGGGGGACAGAAGGCGGATATGGTAGACGTCCGAGTTGGCACGGTTTGCCACTTATATAGTCAAGATTGCGCCCTGTGGTACCAACCAGAGACAGCCAAAACGACGTGTGCACGGAAGAAGCAGCTCACCCCAGGTCCAAGTCGCCACAACGCCTTTTGATACACAGGCCTCAAGATGCAACTGTGACGTCATCGCTGCGAGGCTGTTGTTGCAAACAAGCATCAGAACAAGAACGTGTACTTCTTTCGTGACAGCATAACAAAATCTCACTACCTAGTTCTCAACTAACAATCTGTGTGGCATGTGGCATTTACAAAACGAAAAAAAAGAAAGAAAAAGTGCCGTTCCTGTATGCTACAGGGCAGAACGCTTTTTATGCTGGTTACAATACTGTGTGACAGAAACCTACATACCCCACAGCCCACAAATTACACTAATAGAGATACTGTGATAGAGATACTTACAGCAAAAGTTAGGACAACATATTTGTTCTGGTGATCGTAAATTTAATTACTTCGATAAAAATTGACTCAACAAAGATTGCATCGATATCGTCGCCGGTAATAGTATAATTATAAATGCTCATGTCACCAATTTTTAACCATAAAAACCCAAAAGACATCTTTTTCTCTGTGTGGTAACAGAATTGTCAAATATGTATCGGAATACTGCTGTTAATTAAATGAAATCCTTGTAAATATAATATAGGCCTAGTTTTATGCACATTTGGTGTTAACAATGCAGTTACACATATCGAGAAGAGGAAAATAGGAATGAGGGGAAAATGACAAATGTAAATGTTTGTTAACCTGTCACAAAATTTATTCGAAACTTCTTTACAGGTGACAGTTTTCTCTTTTTTCTGTTACTGCCATCATGGCATTAACATAAGTATTAAGAAACATATTACACACAACTTTTACTACACACTGATGAATTCTGTCGTCTGTGTGATTTGTCTAATTAGAAAAAGACTCACTTAGAAAGAAATCTTCCTTTTTAATTACATAAAGAGCTAATCTTATAACTAAATATCTCTGGGATGAGCATCTCATGAAGCTGTGTTCATCTTCTTCAGACATCAAGTTTTTAACAAGTAATTAGGTAAAAATAACAGCATTAATTACCTCATTATCAGGACAATTAAATCGACCTGTGTCAACCTTTCTTATATGGTCATAGCCTTCATCATTTTCTATCTGATAACGTTTGATCGAGGAACTGAATATGTTATATATGCTTAACATCTCAGCTTCTTAACAGCAGCTCTGGCACAGTATCCTGATATATATATACATATATATATATATATATATATATATATATATATATATGTGTGTGTGTGTGTGTGTGTGTGTGTGTGTGTGTGTGAAAACAGGCAAGTATTAATGAACAGAGCGAACTTGTTCCTCACTGAAATCCACTAAACTGTCAAAGTTTGGTGGTGGCGGTGAGGTGACATCACCGACAAAGTCAGTTTCGAAAGATTCTATATCTGTGTCAACTTCTCCAAGATTAGATGACGAAATTTTCAAGGCTAGCAAGGTCTGCATTATTAGTTTGGATACAATTTCAAATACCTAACTCAAAGATCCTGCCATTGTTCAGTATGTTCCAAATCTTGCTTCTAGAGTGTATGTCTGAAACATTCCTAGCAAAAGATATTTAAAATTCATGTCCTCATTGCAATTCTTGGTCATTTCTAGAAGACCATGAGTGGTATTTTATATGGCCAACTATGTGTCACTGGATAGTCCAATTGTACGATCAGAAAAATATTTCCATACATCCTGCGAGGATAAAAATCTCTGTAAGTGTGTGATATTTCCATCATTTGTGCTGGGGAGCGGTTTCTGCAGTATATCCTAGAAATGATTACCTCAAACAGGTGAACTAACATTAAAAATGTTCCACCATGCACAAATTAATTTAATAAATTTAGAATTAACAGTGGTCTCAAAACTTTAAGTGAAATGATGTTCCCCCGAGGCTAATAAACTTTGGACAGTCATGCCATTGAAAACATTAGGCAAACGTTTGACATTTCATCGCTCCAAGTTGCTGGGATAAAAAGGCTTTAAATTGATTTTTTGACAAAATTTGTTATCTGTGTACATATTACGTGAGGTAGCTTTTTAACTGCAGAGAACTTGGCCATAAACAGTAGTGTTCTTGATGTGCATTTTCAACTTCTCGCGGCGTAATGAATAGTCCATTAACGTTCGGGCATGCAGCGGCGTAAATAAAATTTCCTCCACTGATATTTCGGCCGCGTATGGTCCGGCCATTCTCAGAGTGATTCACAAGACAGGACAAGATGCCAACCGCGGCCACATACACTCCACCGCGGCGGTACTGCACATGCGGGTCACAGATGCTGGTCGGCGGCAGAGAAATACGCTTTCAAATGCGCCGCCTGTGGTGAAGGCGTACAGACATTCTATTCGCTTATCGATCGGTGTATGATCGGCTGTGGTGACACCATGACGACTTCTCTGCAGTTTAATTACCCCAAGAGTCGGATTCAATGCTTTGTCCAAATTTACACCATTACCTCTATTTATTAAATTATTAGCTAATCTAATCTCTATAGCTTCCTTGAAAACAGATTCCCAAAAAGAAGAGGTGGATGTTAAAATCTTCACATCACTGTAATTCATGGAATGCCCTGTATAAATACAATGTTAGCCACAGCTGACTTGTCTAACTATAATACACTCCTGGAAATTGAAATAAGAACACCGTGAATTCATTGTCCCAGGAAGGGGAAACTTTATTGACACATTCCTGGGGTCAGATACATCACATGATCACACTGACAGAACCACAGGCACATAGACACAGGCAACAGAGCATGCACAATGTCGGCACTAGTACAGTGTATATCCACCTTTCGCAGCAATGCAGGCTGCTATTCTCCAATGGAGACGATCGTAGAGATGCTGGATGTAGTCCTGTGGAACGGCTTGCCATGCCATTTCCACCTGGCGCCTCAGTTGGACCAGCGTTCGTGCTGGACGTGCAGACCGCGTGAGACGACGCTTCATCCAGTCCCAAACATGCTCAATGGGGGACAGATCCGGAGATCTTGCTGGCCAGGGTAGTTGACTTACACCTTCTAGAGCACGTTGGGTGGCACGGGATACATGCGGACGTGCATTGTCCTGTTGGAACAGCAAGTTCCCTTGCCGGTCTAGGAATGGTAGAACGATGGGTTCGATGACGGTTTGGATGTACCGTGCACTATTCAGTGTCCCCTCGACGATCACCAGTGGTGTACGGCCAGTGTAGGAGATCGCTCCCCACGCCATGATGCCAGGTGTTGGCCCTGTGTGCCTCGGTCGTATGCAGTCCTGATTGTGGCGCTCACCTGGACGGCGCCAAACACACATACGACCATCATTGGCACCAAGGCAGAAGCGACTCTCATCGCTGAAGACGACACGTCTCCATTCGTCCCTCCATTCACGCCTGTCGCGACACCACTGGAGGCGGGCTGCACGATGTTGAGGCGTCAGCGGAAGGCGGCCTAACGGTGTGCGGGACCGTAGCCCAGCTTCATGGAAACGGTTGCGAATGGTCCTCGCCGATAAACCAGGAGCAACAGTGTCCCTAATTTGCTGGGAAGTGGCGGTGCGGTCCCCTACGGCACTGCGTAGGATCCTACGGTCTTGGCGTGCATCCGTGCGTCGCTGCGGTCCGGTCCCAGGTCGACGGGCACGTGCACCTTCCGCCGACCACTGGCGACAACATCGATGTACTGTGGAGACCTCACGCCCCACGTGTTGAGCAATTCGGCGGTATGTCCACCCGGCCTCCCGCATGCCCACTATACGCCCTCGCTCAAAGTCCGTCAACTGCACATACGGTTCACGTCCACGCTGTCGCGGCATGCTACCAGTGTTAAAGACTGCGATGGAGCTCCGTATGCCACGGCAAACTGGCTGACACTGACGGCGGCGGTGCACAAATGCTGCGCAGCTAGCGCCATTCGACGGCCAACACCGCGGTTCCTGGTGTGTCCGCTGTGCCGTGCGTGTGATCATTGCTTGTACAGCCCTCTCGCAGTGTCCGGAGCAAGTATGGTGGGTCTGACACACCGGTGTCAATGTGTTCTTTTTTCCATTTCCAGGAGTGTAAATGGGTGTATCTTCGATGCTCCACACACCTCTCATGAACGGTGCGTGTTGTTTGATCTATGTACGACTTCTCACAATTTCCGCAAGGAATCTGATACACACCCGCTTTACGAAACTTTAAATCGTCCTTCACAGAGCCGAGTAAAGCTGCAATCTTCGTGGAGGGGCGAAAGATCACCTTAACACAGTGTTTCTCAAGAATACGGCTTGTTTTCGTGGAAAGAGCACCCACATAGGGCAAAACCGCACTAGATATGAAGGAATTACTATCTTCTTCCCCATCACATACCTGCGTCTTAGGTTTTGCGTTGAATGCTCTACAAATTTGTTGCAGAGAAATTCTATTCGATTTAAAAATGCTCTTGAGGTATGTGAGCTCTTCTGCCAAATTGTTTTTATCGGAATACTGTGCGCCCGATGCACTAAGGTCTTAAAGACACCTATCGTCTGTGAAGGGTGATAGCAGCTACTGGCATAAAGATATAGATTTGTGTGTGTTGGTTTCCGATGTACGGCATGTCCTAATGTGCCATCATCTTTACGGCAAACGACTACATCCAAAAAGGGGGAGGCAGCCGTCTTTTTCTATTTCCATAGTAAATTTAATGCTAGCATAGATGACATTCAAATGCTCAAGAAATCGATGTAATTCATCCATCCCATGGGGCCATACCACGAACGAGCCTTCCATGTATCTCCAGAAGACCGTTGGTTTAATACTTGCTGAGTCCAGTGCCTTGTTCTCGAAGTCTTCCATGAATAAATTAGCTACCAGAGGGAAGAGGGGGCTTCCCATGGCAACACCATTAATTTGCTCATAATGGTGCGGGTCTGGTGAATGGCCGGTGAACAGCATCTGCCAGCGTGTATAGTGCCAACAGTAAAATTCGGAGGTGGTGATGTTACATTGTGGCCATGTTTTTCATGGAGGGGGTTGCACCCTATCACAGCACAGGCCTACATTGATGTTTTAAGCACCTTCTTGCTTCCCTTGGTGAAGAGCAATTCGGGGATGACGACTGCATCTTGCAATACGATCGAGCACCTGTTCATAATGCACGGCCCGTAGCGGAGTTGTCACACGACAATAACATTCCTGTAATGGACTGGCCTGCACAGAGTCCTGACCTGAATCATGTAGAACACCTTTGAGATGTTCTGGAACGCCGACTTCGTTCCAGGCCTCACCAACCGACATCGACACCTTTCCTCAGCGTAGCACTCCGTGAAGAATGGGCTGCCATTCGCCAAGAAATTTTCCTCCACTTGATTGAACGTGTGCCTGCGAGAGTGGGAGCTGTCATCAAGGCTATTGGTGGGCCAACACCATACTGAACTCCAGCATTACTGATGGAGGGCCGTGCAGTTAAAGGCGCTGCAGTCTGGAACCGCAAGACCGCTACGGCCGCAGGTTCGAATCCTGCCTCGGGCATGGATGTTTGTGATGTCCTTAGGTTAGTTAGGTTTAACTAGTTTTAAGTTCTAGGGGACTAATGACCTCAGCAGTTGAGTCCCATAGTGCTCAGAGCCATTTGAACCATTTTTTGATGGAGGGTGCCACAAACTTGTAAGTAATTATCAGCCAAGTGTCCGGATACTTTTGATCGCTTAGTCTACCTCCTTGCCCGATACAGGTGTTGGTATGAATGTGAATGTGATCTCTCCCAAGGAAATGATGGAAACGTAATAATTTTTCACATAAGCTGTCACAAATGAACGCAACAGTTTCACTATCATACAGTTTCTCTGTGCTCTGTCAAAACATGTTTTTAACGTTTTCGAAGTTGCGTTGCGTTTTGGAAACCTTTACCATTGAATTGCTTTGTTCTAGCATAGTTCACACCTGTTTAATTGGTGTTTTCATTTCTGTGAGACGTCTGTGTGGTATCTGGTCTGCTCTTACTATTCATCACGTTTACTTGTGATGGCAACGTATCCTTACCACATGACTCATATTCTATAACCAATGTACAGTATGACAGCTGCCAAGACTACACAAGGAGAACAAACGTTTCAATGACTGGACGGACAGTTCATAATGTTGTGAAAAATATTTAGATGTGCTTCGAATGAGGCACTGCAACACTATGACTATTTACCGACGTCATACGCCTTTTCGTTGCAGTTCTTGTTCTTGGGCCGTTAACTGTCTCTCTTTTGCTTTTTTTCAGTCTAGGACACCATCTTACTGTTTTCATACTTGATCTATTTTCAGTTTTTGACGCGCTATCCACTGGGCCATCATAAACCTAAATCTGAATTTTCCTTGCAAGTACTAACGCAAACATGGAATTAGTGTTGGTTGCTTTCAGAACAGATCGAATAATATTGACTCAGTATATTAAGTTATAAAGCTGAAGATATTCTTGCGTAAGGAAATCACAGCCTGCCAACGATTCATTATTGTATACAGAGTACGCGTTCCGCCATTGAATGGCAACAGGTTAACCGTAATCACATCGTTACTGAACAACTAGAATCATGCTAACTTAAACACACGGTAAGTTGCTCATGCTCTCTATATTAAAGCACACACACCCCAAGGCAATCTAACAGAATTGTAAAGCCAATGAGCTTACCTTCGAGTTCTGTGCTCTTAAGAAAAGAAAACCGCTACTCTTGGCTAATGTTCATAATTTCCTCTGCAACGTAGCACACAACACTTGTGTAACATTTCGAATGATTACATCAAAACCTCAGAACTAAATACAGATATATACTATGTGATAAAAAGTATCCGGACATCTGGCTAAAAATGATTCACAAGTTCGTGGCGCCCTCCTTCGGTAATGATGGAATTCAATATGGTGTTGGCCCACACATAGCCTTGATGACAGCTCCGACTATCGCAGGCATACGTTCAGTGCTGGAGCAGGCTGTGTCTGCTATCAGGTGCACTGGGAAAGACGCCTCTTGACTGAGTTGTGATAGCAGTGACAACACTGCATAAATCTCCCATGTCCTGCTACTGCTAATGGCTGGTGTCCTGAGCAGTTTTCTACTTACATGTAGATTAGTTTGAACACTCTCTCCACAGGTCTCAACTTTTTCACCCTCTCCCACAACTAGTCCTCTGCTGGCTCAGTTAAACTAGCTCTCTGCAAGTTTCAACTTCTTTAATTTTCCCACCCCTTCTTCCATTAGGTGCAGCAGATACATATACTCCTCAGTTTATTCAAGTCAATGACTTATTGTGACAGGGCTTTGAACCCAAGGCTTGGTTTGTAAATAAGAACAATGTTACGTGGTAATATATTATTAGATGTTTTACACCGTCTAAAATTTGGCTTTGTGATCAACTTTCTCACTTTCCACACCCATTCCCACAACTGATTAATTAGTGGGTTATTAAGCTTGATGTACCTACTAATCTCACACTCAAAAACCACAAAAATATGACAAAAGATAGAGATATCTAGAAATATGTACACAATTATTTACAAAAACAGTCCTCTCTGTCAATACAACAGGATACAAATTTTACATATGCTAAGCTGCGTATACACCACGAATTAATGTTACGTGCTTCCAGTACAATAACTGTCTTGGCAGGTCATGCACTCTGAACACCTACATATTTTCATGCTACTCTCATGCCACTAACACACTGTGTGGGAATACATTTTCCCCATCTGTTAATATGACAATCTCAAAATCTACACAGCATATCACCGAACTGCAGCGTCCGTCCCTTCTGCCTGCGACATCGGCATCCCGCATAACAGAACAGAGATACGAGATGCCTTCATCACAGCGAGTGAAGCCGAAAGAGATGTTTACGGTACGGCCGAGGCCGCTGCCGGAGACGAAAACACAGCCTCGTGTCTCAGCCAATTGCACCAGGGTCCGCTATCCACGCACCGCGAATCGACAGCAATGCCAGAGTTCCCGATCAACAAGCGGACTATTTCCCTACGCCTACCGGCCTTGTAAGCCGGCGCACCACCATCCAGAAGGCAGTTCGACATGTCGCCCAGACTTGTAGGCACCTTCCATCCCAGCCGCAACATCCACGCTTCTCGCCTGCTGGTAGTCCCGGTTCGTCAGGAGTGGTAGCTTCGGACTGTGACTCAAAAGAGTCGTGTAACAGTGGTTTGGCCTCCGTGGACAGCTTGGAGATAATGCTTTGCCGACCATTCTCTAGTAGTTTTGTTTCCGTCTTTTCGCTGGCCGACTTTCTCGAGCGAGACACTTGTGAGGAAAACATTTTATTTTATTATTCCTAAGTGTGATCCATACTTAAATTTTTGCTTAAATTTTATTTCGACTACTGTGTCGACATCAGCAATGTTCTTGTTTATCGGTTTTGCCCAGTACAGAGAGATAGAGGAATATCGTTTGTTTTTTGTGTGTACTATCGCAGATACGGGACATGTAGTTTACGTTTTTTAAAATACTTAACAGATAACAGATGACAATGAAAAATTTATTTAGAAGCATCCAGCTGCAAATGAAGTACACAGCACACCTGCTTATGAACACTACCGAACGGTAGGACGGAGACACACACACACACACACACACACACACACACACACACACACACACATGTACCGTGTGTCTCGCCTATGGGTGGATCCTCAGCCCCATTTTTCTCGAGTTTCGGCAGATATCTTCAATTTCGTTTTTGCAATGGGACATACGTACCTCGCATGAGTGCGCTGTTCGAGACAGCACTCGCTGGTTCTACAACGTAAGCACGAAGAACCATCACTTGCTTTTGAGCACACTCTGTTAGTATCACTGAACACCACTACCCAGCTGACAGTGCAAGTCGTATCTGTGCCGAGAGCGAAAGACGAGCTAAAAGCGTGCGTGCCTGTATTCGCTAGCCTGTTATCAACTATATCGGTGAGGAAGGACCTGCTGCAAATAAAAACGAGTACATCGTTTGTCTGGGAATTATAATTACGAGCTTCAGACAGGAGTGACTTATTTTCTGTTTTCTGTGTGGTTATTAATTTAGTTTTGCATTTATAGTGAGTTTTTGTGACGGTCTAGCGTTCTTAAAAACTATGAAGTGTACAGTTTCGGAGTCTTTGGCATGAACAGGGAGTCCGATTGCTGTGTTCAGATGCGAGTTGATGACTCCTCACGCACAGCTCCAGGCAGAGCTGGCTGCAGTCAGACAACTTGAGGCTGTTGCCAACGATCGTCACTTGTTGGACGTCAGCTTTGGTGATCTGTGGGCCGTCCAGAACGTCCCACGTTTCTCCTAGTCGGTCTACTACCCACACTGAACTTTATGCCCCCTGTGGTTGAGTGGGAGGTGGCTCCAAGGTGTGGCAGGCAGCAAAAGACTTTATGGGAGGCCTATCACAGCGCCTCTAGTTTAACCTTCGAACGTATTTCTGAGGCTCTCTGTGGTTGGCAAAGTATCTGAGCAAAAACAGTCGCTCTTCCTGTTCCAGAGGAAGCCTCTCGGCCTGCAAAGCCTGGTTACTTACAGAGACACAGAGGGCGGGAATACTGGCAGTTGGGATCTCCAACGGTAGGCTTGTATTCGTGCCCCTTAGGGAACGGGTGCCAAGGAGAGGAATAAAGACAGTGTGCATTCTGTGTGCATGCGGGAGGAGTCATTCTGGATGTGGAAATGCTGCTTCTTGATGCCATGAAGAACACAGGTGCAAGCAGCTGCAGATGGAGAAAACAATCGGTGTGTGTACCTTTGGATTGAATGAGTTTGTCTGGCTTCAGAGGGCTGGCTAGCTGAAGTGTTAAAGACTGCCAACCCTGCTTGTGAAATGTCGGTGAAGCTCACCATCTGTATCATCGTCGACAGAACCGAATGTGATCCTTTGTTACAGAGCGTGTGGAGAATTTGACTAGCGCCACATGTTAATGGGTTTCCGGCTTCCACTACACACATGAAGCGGCTACACGGGTAGCAGGGGATGTGTAGAGGGACTGAGTGATTATTTAGATTAGAGTCAGTCTAAAACGATGCAGGGCAAACAAAGAAAGTACACGTGCAATAGGTATTGTAATTGTAAACTGTTGTAGCTGTGTTGGAAAAGAAGCCTTAAGAGAAAACACTGAAGCTCAATTAATTATTTGTATGGATAGCTGGATAAAGCTGGATATAAGTTCATCCGAAATTTTTACAAAGGACCTTACTGTGATCAGAAGGATAGATTAAATACAGCGTTTGTGTTGGAGTCTTTATTGCTGTCTGAATTAGTTTATCGTCTAGTGAAATTATTGAAGATAGTTCCTGTATAAGTTGAGGTTTTACTCGGCAACAGAAGAAATTAATAATTGCTTCCTTTTACCGACCCCATACTCAGATTATATAGTTGATAAACAGTTCACAGAAAATTTGAGTATTTCAAATATGTTGGTAAAAATACATCTTTAAAGTCTGTGATAGGAGTAAAACGACGTCCTAAATCATTCTGAATGTGTTCTCAGAAAATTAGTTTGAAGCATTATTTCAGGAGCCCCTCGAAGTGTAAATGGTTGCGAAAACGTACTTGACATCCCCGCAACAAATAATCCATAGAAAATAGGAAGCATCATGGTGGATATAGGGATTAGTGACCACAAAATTGATCTAAAGAGATGTAAAACCTATCAAAAATAGATGTAAAATACATTAATTTTTTTAAAAATGAGATAAAAACCGTTTGACGCCTTCTGCAGCCTCATGCCGGATATGAGTACCGATTTTGTCCACACTAGGGCACAGTGCCCTCCCCCAAGGACAACAGTACCACGAACCTCTATCCGTTCCGTTGACAAGGCTGTTGACACAGCAAGGGTGACTTCTTATGCCAGAAGTTTTCAGCAACCGTTGCTGATGAGTTTTGAGGAGTGGCTAGGATCGAACCGAGGACTGATGAGCAAATAGTTACTAGTCAGAGACGCTGCTGCTAGACCACGAGGGAACTCGACATCAACACATCTCAAATAAGGAGCATTATGACGGATACAGGGATTAGTGACCACAAGTTCGTTGTAGAGAAACAGACTACTGCAACATCTATATCAACCAAAATAAACGCATAACATATCTGTCTAAAAAAGTAGATAAATCGTTCGACGGGTTCCTAAGAGGCAGTCTCCACTCCTTCCAATCTGACGATGTATGTGTCAACCAGATGTGGTTAGTATTGAATAAAATATTACCGACTGCAAAGAGAGATGTATATCATATATACTAGTAAGAGATACTACTGATCCCCAACAGTACGAAACAGGTCATAACACTGTTTCAGGAGCAGCGGAAAAAGTATGCCAAATTTCGAAGAATGCAAGTACAACGTCCATCCTGACCGCCTGCAACATCGGCATCCTGCATGACAGAACAGAGATAGGGGATGCCTTCATCACAGCAGGTGAAAGCAAAGTAGATGTTTACGGTACGATCGAGGCTGCTGCCTCAGACGAAAACACAGCTACGGGTCGTTACCACAGAACCACGGATCGACATCAGCGCCAGTGTTCGCGATCAACAAACGGACTATTTTCCTACATGACTCACATTATCGGAAATAGTCCACCAAGCGGCGTTGTAAGCGGGCGCACCGTCGGCCAAAAGGCAATTCTGCACGCCGCTCGGAATTGCAGGGATGTGCCATCCCAGGAGCAACATTCACGAGCCTCGTCTGCTGATAGTCCCGGATAGTCAGGAGTGGTAGCTTCGGACTGTGACTCAAGAGTGTCGTGTAACGGTAGTCTGGCCTGCCTGAAAGCTTTGTGGTAATGCTTTGCCTGAGACACCCGCTAAACCCACAGGCAGAACAGGTAATTAGGATTGTGGAAAGGGCCAAATAAGGTTGGGGTCAGTTTCACCTTCTAATTGTAATTTATTGCAATTTAATAATACATTTACATTCAAAGCAGCACAAGCAGAACCTTTACCAAATGCAACTCTTTCACGGCTGAAGGCCTCCAGACAAGAAGTCTTAAAAATCAACAAGATAAAAATGCAGTTAAAATGGCAAATAAAATAATTAAAAAAAACATATATCACAGCTAGATCTAAAGCCTCAAGGCAAGATAGATGGAACAAACATATGCAGGGTGCAATACAAAAGGCTGAAGGCCACAATTAAGTTTCAAAATTTTAAAATATATTACTACAATCTTTTAAAGGCAGAAGGCCGCAATGTTTAAGCTTGAAAGATAATTTTAAGAATAAAGTTGTAAGGCTGAAAGCCCACAATTAGTATTCCAAAATTCTTAAAAAATATAACCATAAGCTTTAAATTTTAAGTAGCTGAAACAGATAACTAAACACCGGAGAAAAAGACTATAAAGTCAACGGCACTCAGAAGCCTCCAGGAGGTCGGTCTGCCCTCGTTCTCTTAGGTGGACAGGTGGTGAGCCCAACTACGCTAGATCTGTCGGAAGACAACCAGGGTCAGCCACGGACCGACCGACAGAACGACTTGCTTGCCATCAATTAGTAGATGAGAACTCAAACAAAAAGTTTACGAACGTGATAATCCACAATGAAGTATGTATTAGCTGTCGAAATTTCACACCATGTTGGACAGCAACAACAGATGAGGAAAGGACGCTGCCTGAAATTACGTTAGTGCCCAGAGCAGGTAACCGGAATACTAACGGCCACAAGGCAGAAAATTCCCCTGGTGCACTCGAATTGTAGTTAACCAATATGGTTAAATGCACCGCATTGCGGCTAAATTTCATCAATAGAAACACTCGGTGTTGCTCACAGGAAAACCTCCCCAATAGCGAAACACCGAAACGAACCGCCGAAACATAAATGGACGTGCCTTGGGTAGTTGAAACCGCCACTCAACTTTGACGTCCTAGTTCTGTGAACCACGAACTCCACACACGCTCCGACACTGCGCAGGTACCGCCAGCGGACCCAACCGACTGCACCACGCGGAGATAATTTCCATGGTCCACAGCAACCGACCGACTCCCTGCAGACTCCCTCCCCTAGCCGGAAACTATTTGCTCAAAATCAAACATGGTACACGGCGCAAATATCGATACACATCACTGCTGTCACACGTAGAAGGAAGAAGAACCACGACGTAACTGCAACAAGGGCGGGAATCCAAACACAGATAGACAGCGAAGTTCACGAAAACGCATAGTTGGGAGTGAGCACGGCTCAGTGCTGACCAGAAAATTCAGAGAGATTTTAATCGTGTGTGAAGTACACCAACAGAAAAACACAGTCAATACAATGATGACATTACGTATGACAGTCCCATTAAAGCAGTTACTAAACGCAGTTTTACGAAACCCCTACACCAAAGAAGAAGCAAATAATCCAGGATTCGAATCAGCAACAACTGCCAACATGAGTAACTTAGAAACAGACATCCTCGGAGTAGTGAAGCAACTTAAATCACTTAATAAAAGCAAGTCTTCCCGTCCAGACTGAACACCAATTCGGTTCCTTTCAGAGTATGCTGATGCAACAGCCCAATAATTAGCAATCATACACAATCGTACGCTCGTCGGAAGATCAGTACCTAAAGATTGGAAAGTTGCACAGTTAACACCAATATCCAAGAAAGAAAATAGAAATAATCCATATACTGCGATCTAACATAGGAGCTACCACGAAGAAAACTGTTTATTGACGAACAGTTAACACACATTCAGAAAATATCTTTCGTGAAACAACTAGCTCCTTATTCTCACGGACTAATGAGTGATATCGACAAGGGATGTCAAACTGGTACCATAATTTTTAATTTACGGAAGACTTTTGTCGCCGTTCCTAAAAGCGACTTTTAATCAAATTTCATGCCTATGGAATTATTGATTTCCTGTCAGAAAGATCATAGTTCGTAGAAACTGACGGAAAGTCAACGAGTAAAACGAGAGTAACGTCTGGGGTTCCCTAAGGAAGCGTTACTGGGTCTCTACTGCCAGAGATCTACATAAATCATTTAGGAAGTGATCTGAGAAACCCTCTTAGATTTCTGCCAGATTATGCGGTCATTTACCGTTTTATAAAGTCATCAGATGATCAAAACAAATTGCAAAACGATTTCGACAAAATAACCGTATGATGCGAAAGTGTTGATGGACATTAAATAATGAATAGTGTGAATTCGTCGACATGAGCACTTAAAGTAATCCTCTAAATTTGGTCACAGGACAAACCGCACACTCCTCAAGGCTGCAAAATCAACTTAAACACCTGGTGATTACAATTATGAATAACTTAAACTGGAATGAAAACAGGTAATGTTGTGGGAAAATAAAGCCAAGAACGGCGATTTGTTGAAAATGCAACAGGTCTACTAAAGAGACTGCATATACTACGCTTGTCCGCATTGTTGTGCGGTGTGGAATCCGCATCAGTTAGGATTGACGATGGACATCGAAAAAGTACAAAGAACGACAGCTAGATTTGCATTATCGTGACGTAGGGAAGAGAGTGCCACGGATATGATGCGCAAAATGTGATGGCAATCATTAAAACGAAGGCATTTTCCGTTGCGGTTGAATTTTCTCATGAAATTTTAGTCACAACATTGTCCTCAGATTTTGAAAACGCACAGATCAATAAAAGATTCGCTTCACCCCGGTTCCCAGAATTCCTGAAGATACACGTTGACTATGGATATTGTATCACAGAGCCAGTCCCTTTGAGTGTTCAGAGATATCTCTATACCCGCCCAAAGATGTAAACAACCATGCATGAGCAGCTTCTATTGGACGGAGGGGGTCCGACAGCCGAGCATTTTCAGTCATTCCACCAGAAAGGAGGTAGACGGTTAGTGTTGTCTGTAGTTCAACAATGCCCAGGCCGTCAATTCCGTGGTTCGATCGCGTCCGCATTGTTACTTTGTGCGAGGAAGGGCTCTCAACAAGCAATGAGTTCAGGGGTCTCGGAGTGAAGCAAAGCGATGTTGTTCCGACATGGAGGAGATACAGAGAGACAGGGACTGTCTATGACATGCCTCTCTCAGGTCCAGCAAGGGCTACTACTGCAGTGATGACCGCTACTTATGGATTATGGCTAGGAGGAACCCTGACAGCAACGCCACCATGTTGAATAATGCTTATCGTGCAGCCACGGGACTACGACTCAAATTGTGCACAATAAGGTGGATGATGCGCTGCTTCACTCCCGACGTCCATGGCGAGATCGATCTTTGCATTCACGACACCATGCAGCGCGTTACAGATGGGCCCAACAACATGCCGAATGGACCGCTCAGGATTGGCAGCACGATCTCTTCACCGTTGAGTGTCGCATATACCTTCAACCAAAAAATCGTCGGAGACTTGTTTGGAGGCAACCTGGTCAGGTTGAACGCCTTAAGACACACTGTCCAGTGAGTGCAGCAAGGTGGAGGTCCCCTGCTGTTTTGGGGCGGCATTATTTGGGGCCGAAGTACGCCGGTGATGGTAATCGAAGGCTCCGTAACGGCTGTACGATACGTCATCCTCCGACCGATAGTGCACCCACATCGGCAGCATATTGGCGCGGAATTCGTCGTCATGGACGATAATTCTCGCTCCAATCGTGCACATCTTGTGAATGACATCCTTCAGGATAACGAAATCACTCGACTAGAGTGGACAGCATGTTCTCCTGAAATGAACTCTATGGAATATGCCTGTGATAGACTGAAAAAGGATGTTCATGGACGACGTGACCCACTACCCACTCTGAGGGATCTACGGCGAATCACCTTTGAGGAGTGGGACAATATAGTCCAACACTGCCTTGATGAACTTGTGGATAGTATGCCACGACGAATACAGGCATGCATTAATGCAAACGGACGGGCTACTGGGTATTAGAGGTACCGGTGTGTACAGCAATCTGGACCACCGTCTCCGAAGGTGGTACAACATGTAATGTGTAGTTTTCATGAGCAATAAAAAGAGTGGAAATGATGTTTATGTTGAACTCTATCCCAATTTTCTGTACAGGTTCCGGAACTCTCGGAGCCCAGGTGATGTAAAACTTCTTTTGATGTGTGTATAATGTTGGCCCCCACCTACGTGGGGGGAGAGGTCATAATAATACTAATAATACACTACGAGAAATCAAAGTTTTCATGGAACAATTTAAGTGTTCGTTTTTCCAGCAGGCTGTTCTGTAGTTGAACGGTAGATAAATAGCATTAAGCTGGTTCCAAAAACCCTCTGCAGGCATTTAATTGTAAATTGCAGAGTAGTCATGTAGATGTAGGTGTTGACTCTTGTGGGGTCACGTTTGCTCTCGTCTGAGCTTGAACTTGTAAGAATTGATACCGAAGTTTCTACATTATGGTCGTCTTGGCGTGGGCACGTGCTGCGTAGACGCTAGAAAACTCGTCTACAAGCCCTGAAAATGACCACTTTTCCATTGCTGCTAGTATCGCTGCACAACTGAAGTAACACGTCCAACTTGCGTGACAGTTCTCCGAAGCGACCGTCGATCAACTCGAAAGGCCTCGGTTTGACCCTTCTCAGACTCGCCAAGTTATCCACAATAGGCAGGAATGCGTGTCCGTGGCACAGTGTCAGCTTTCTCTACACGTCTGCAGCACATTGGGCCTTATATATGGCCATTCCTTTCAATGGATAGACGCAAATGGCGCCCTAACAGCTACACCACTACGCCACCTGCTGGCAGACGATGGTAAAACCATAATCAGTACTTCTACCATTTTCCAGGTGGAATATTCTCTCATCAGACAAAATCGCCATTTCAGGTGTTCTAATTTTGCTTTCCAGCAGTATATGTGGTGTAGTATGGAGTCAATAACATATTTGTGGTGTGTCTGTATTTCATACGATACGAAAATTAAAATACCTGAAGCCGTCTTATTTGTATTTAGTTTATTTGCACAAAAAGTTTCCGTGTTCCTTTTCAATATCTTCAAGCCCCTTGATCAGCATAAATTGAGAGGAATCAAGTGTCGTGTGCATTCATAACAGGAGCCAGTGCTAAGTAACCAGTAGCAGTGTATATGCTGTGGAATGCAGTGAAGACGTGCGGTAGCGTTCTCGCTTCCCGCGCCCGGGTTCCCGCGTTCGATTCCCGGCGGGGTCAGGGATTTTCTCTGCATCGTGGTGACTGGGTGTTGTGTGATGTCCTTGGGTTAGTTAGGTTTAAATAGTTCTAAGTTATAGGGGACTGATGACCATAGATGTTAAGTCCCATAGTGCTCAGAGCCATTTGAACCATTTTCTTTTTCTTGCAGTGAAGAACATATTACTGGTGTCTTTCTAAGTACATCTTTGTAGTTTTGTTGTTTGTTGTTTTTTTGGGGAAGGAGACCAGACAGCGTGGTCATCGATCTCATCGGATTAGGGAAGGATGAGGAAGGAAGTCGGCCGTGCCCTTTCAGAGGAACAATCCCGGCATTTGCCTGGAGTGATTTAGGGAAATCACGGAAAACCTAAATCAGGATGGCCGGACGTGGGAGTGAACCGTCGTCCTCCCGAATTCTTTGTAGTAGATGGTGCTCAGTATGAAACGAAATTAAAACACCTGTAGCCATTTCGTATGCATTTCATTTATTTACGCAACTAGCTTCCGTGTCCAATTGCACAATCGTCAGACCCCTGGGAGGGGGGGGGGGGGGGGGGAATCCAACCTCGTGTGCAGTCTTATCGGGAACTAATACTAAACACCCAGTATCCGTAGACCTCTGGCTTACATGACACTATCGCTTCGTTCTTCAACCGACGACCAAACGAACGAAAGGATACTGTCGTGTAAATCAGGTTTCTACGGACATCGTTTATTTAGTATTGGCTCCTGTTATGACTGCAGAGGAGTTTACATTCATCTCAATTTAAAGTGGCCAATGGGCCTAAAGATTATGTAATGGAACATGGAAACTAGTTGCGTAAATAAATAAAATGCGAAAGAGACGGCTGCACGTGATTTAATTTTCATTTGTTACTAGTGTACTTCTTCTCTAATCTTCCCATTATTTAGTGTGTATAGGCTACTTGACGTACAAAACATGCCTTGTGATTAGATTTATGATTTTTAAATTTGTCTCTCTATAATTAACTACAAAGTGCCGAGTGACAATTATTGAACTATATGAAATAACATCGTCGTAGCTTCTGAACGGTTTGCATTAGGACGTTCAAACTGCACGGCTGGCCGCGGGGCATGATGGGAATTAGTATGCGCATGGTCACGCGCCTTCTTGTTGTCGGCCATTTGCACGTGGAAACGTCACGGTACAGCGTGCCTCAGCATACATCTCTGGTAATGGCCTACTATGCGAGCAATAACACCCTAACTGAGGCTCAAAGGAAGTGTGCGACCTAGTCCAAGCTGAAGACAACCTGTCCAAGTGTGCTAACAATCAAGAATCTGATTCGCGAGTTTGAGAGAACGCATAGTGTTGTTGGCAATGTCGGATGTCCAGAAAGGGTGAAAAGGCCCCCGGAAATAGATCAGACGAGCTGCACAACTGGTGGGAATAAACCAGAAGACACTGCAGCAATTTGTTGTTGAAGACCTGTATGTCTTCCCATTCGAAATTCAAACCCGTCAGCCATTAAGCCCCAGAGCCGTGGAGGAGCGGTTGTCTTTCGACAACATTATAGACAAAGAATTGAAGAACAGGACCTTGATGGGAATATGGTTTGATTTAGCGAGAAAGCCCACTTTCATTTGGATGGCTTCGTCAGTAAGCAAAATTAGCGCATTTGGGGGACTGAGAATCCGCATTTCGCTATAGAGAAGTCTCTTCATCCTCAACGGGTGTCTGTGTGGTGTGCAGTGTCCAGTTACGGAATAATCGGTGCGATACTCCTTGCTGGCACGATGGCTACCGAACGGTAAAGGTTTTGGAAGACGATTTAATCTCCAGTATCCAAAGTGAGTCTGATTTCGACAAGATGTGGCTCATGCGGGACGGAGCTCGACCCCATCGAAGGAGGAGAATGTTTGATGTCCTGGAGGTGCACTTGGGGACAGCATTCTGGCTCTGAGGTACCCAGAGATTGGGCGCCATATTCTCTGGGTCTGAACGCATCCGACTCCTTTCTGTGGGGCCATATTAAAGACAAAGTGTATGCAATAACCCCAAAACCACTGCTGAACTGAAAAGAGCCATTGCTACGGTCGCAGGTTCGAATCCTGCCTCGGGCATGGATGTGTGTGATGTCCTTAGGTTAGTTAGGTTTAAGTAGTTCTAAGTTCTAGGGGACTGATGACCACAGATGTTCAGTCCGATAGTGCTCAGAGCCATTTGAACCAAAAGAGGCATTCAGGGGGTCATCGACAGCATCGATGTTCCAACAGTTCAGCGGGTCGTACAGAATTGAGGGGTTTGGCGCAAGAAGGAGGCAGCTCCACTTTGTGGCTCTATTGAGTTGAACATTCTATCACAAAAAAAAAAAAAAAAAAAAAAAACGCCTTCGTTTGGTGCAAGAAAGAGGAAGCTCCGCCCACTAGTTTCAGAGAAATCCAACAGATGGAGCAGCATGTACTCCGAGTTTGCGTGAAAACAGAGGCAGCTCCGGGAGCTGCCTCGTTCTTCCCCAGAACAATAGCAGGAAGGAGGTTGTTTTACGTATTGTTCAGCAGACCAGTGTAAACATCGCTCGTTCTCTGTGAGGCATATTTTTATCAGGTTCACGATCTGTTTTGTGACTTCATCGTCATTTGCTTTCACGGTTTCTGTCAATATGAGTGAATCAGAAGGAGCGTTTAATTGTGACTCTTCAGAAAACTACGAGACTCGTGGAGATGAGACTGATTCAGAAGAAGATTCAAGAAGAAGATTCAAGAAGCAGAGACGCAGTTGTTGGACCACTGAAAAGGAGAAAAAGGATCGCACAAGGAACGATGGGAACGGAACATAAGAAAACAGCGGAAGGTTGACAGAAAGAAGTACAGGAGCACGAGTGGGAAAAACATGCCTCGCCGGACTACAGGTAATAATTGCAGTTGCAAATATAAGTGCTTTACTAAATTTGACGTTGAAGCAAGGCATCGTATTATTAATGCTTTGAATGGCCTAACGACTAAGCATACCCAAGATATGTATTTGGCTGGTTGCATTAAAATTTTACGTGTTAAAAGAAATAGGCCAAAAAGTGGAACAGAAAAGCCCAGGGCGTTTTCAAATGTTTATGCTGTTCAAGACACACTTTAACATCCGATTCGGGACTCAAGATCGGACACGAGTCAAAAGTGTGACAACATACAAAAGGAACTCAGTGCCTCTCCTATCTCAGATGAGAGACGTAAAGAGCTCCAGGATGCCGAGGTACTTCATCAAAGTCTTATAGGCGATATCTCGGTCGGAGAATGATTCCAGTCCAGGTAGAGAGGCATTCTCACATCGGACGATAGCGAGAGTAAACCATCCACTTCCAATACTCCCTGTGGCAACGTCAAGACTGAAATTAACTCGACATCCACGGAAAAAATCGGTCCATTCGGTATGACACTTTGTGCAGTTCCATTTTTGCCAAGTTTATTCTCCGGGCTTATTATATGTTTGTAGACTGGCATGCGATGGCGACGTTGAAGATACACACGTCGACGAGGCACAATGCTTCAATGCTGTTGCAGATATAGCTCACAGCGGAATGACTCCGCTGGTCTGCGTTGGCCGCTTTTATACTGAGCGCATGACCTTGATTACATAAGAGCGCTGATAACGGACTTAGCCGCTGCGAGGGCCGATGCGGGAGCGTCATCCCGTACGCGTGCTCTAGTCGCTTTAGGAGCGCCAACGCGGCACTATGTTTTCGATTTTATTTCAAATTGTTGCTTTCTCGATCCCCCGTTCACCACATGTACGTCTAGCGATTGGTGGCTGACGCTACAAATCACAGTTTATTAATAATTATAATACAAGGTTACAGTATAAAACCGACCAACGCAGACCAGCGGAATCATTCCGCTGTGAGCTTATCTGCAACAGCATTGAAGCACTATGCCACGTCGACGTGTGTATCGTCAACGTCACCATCGCATGCCAGTCTACAGACATATAACAAGCCTGGAGAATAAACTGGGCACAAATGGAACTGCACATCGTGTCATATTGAATGGACCGATTTTTTTCCATGGATGTCGAGTTAATTTCAGTCTTGACGTAGCCACAGGGAGCACTGGAAGTGGATGGTTCATTATCGCTGTCGTCCGATGTGAGAACACCTCTCTACCTGGATTGGAATCATTTGCCGACCGAGATCTAATCGCTTACAAGACTTGGCATTGTGGAATAGATGCTAAGACCCAATCTAGACCTAGTTATGTACATAGTAATATGCCTTTTTCATTGTATACCCGCTCCTGTCGTAAAGTTAGTAATGATGAAATAATACATGTATGGATTAAAGGACTTGGTGTACTTGCTCAGAATGTAACTATAACTGGTGATGTAACTCTGTATTATAATTATTAATAAATTTATCAAGATATTAAAGACAAGATGGCACTTGCACAATGTAATAATAACACCAAGATGTTGTGCTTGGACTACCAACAATACATGCCTGTCCCCAAAGTTCCTTCTGGGGACACATTTTATAAACGCCAATTGTCGGTCTATAACTTTGCGATTTCGTCTGACTGGGAAACATCATTTTTATCTCTATGATGAAAACATCGGAAAAAAGACGCCCAATGAGCCAAAAAGTTTTATACACCATTACATCAACCACGTTCCAACAGATGATATCAAAATACTTTACATGTTTTCCGATAACTGTGTCGCACAAAATAAAAATCACTCGCTAACGCAGTACCTCTTTTACCTTGTCCAAAGTGGCTGCTTTACAAAGATCGTTCATCGATTCCCAGAACCGGGCCGCAGCTTTATGCCATGCGACAGAGCGTTCGGTAATATAGAAAAGTGTTTGAGGAAAATGAAAAGAGTTTTTCTTCCAGTGGACTATGCTCGCTTTATCAGAAGAACCAGTCCCAAATTTCATGTCACTGAAGGGGATCAGATATTTATTTTCCACTTTGTTGACACGTGAAGAATTTTTTTGTAAAGAACCCTTACGTATCATTATCGAACTAGAAAAGAGGAAAATATTTAATCACGAAGTACAAAATATTCGTCTATGAACAGCCATACATCGGTAAAGGGATTATTCAATGCAGTGCGACCGTAGGGATGACTGTCTTGGATAATGCGCAAATTTGCAACCGAGGGCCTGCGAGTCTCATAACAATGGACCACCTTCATCAAGCTTATGATTGTCTCCTCCCGCTTAAAGGCCAAAAGTTTAAAGAGGTCAAAGAACTGGCCAGAAAGTATGTTGAGCAAAACGAAGTGTGGTTTTACGACCAGGTGACGTCAGATGCTTCGAACGATCCTGAGGTGACTGAAGGGGTGCTAGAAGACTGAAGAAGAACTGTAGAATTAATGTATTATGCCTATAATGTTGTACTTTCTTTACTAATAAATGTTTTTTAAACTGAAATATGGTTAATTATGAGGAAAATGGTCCTACAAAGAGTTTTTCATTCACTTTGGAGCAAAACGGAGGCAGCTCCAAAATTCAAAACTCTATTGCACGTACCTGAATGCATGCATTTGTGTGTATTCTCGTCAGTAGTATTAGATACCCCATAGCCTAAAACAAGGCTGAAAAGTTTTTCGTCTTGGTGAAAATTGATTTCTTAAAACTTTTTTTTTTTTTTTTTTTTGCCACGAATTGGGAAAAGTGGAGCTGCCTCCTTCTTGCACCAAACCCTTCAATTTCGCTGTTCGTCTGCACCAATTCATTGCCAATGATGGCAGGCATATCGAACTTGTCATAACTCAATTCCGAATATCTGTAGTGACGTGTACGAGTTGTAGTTCGTAACTAATTTACGTTTTTTTCATGCAGTTCAATAACTGTCACCCTGTACCTGCTCCAGCGTAGCATCCAACTATTTTGTAAAGTATGGTGTCGCTCACACCTAGTTTTACCCCATAAATTCCTTTAGAGTCGATGTTGTGGAGTGCGACTCCAGTGGGAAGAACAGCCACCTCTGTGCTTTAGAGTCCCGGAGGGAATTGGCTCTGCTGATAATACAGATAGCCTTACGTTCGCATGTGACTTCTTCAACGAGAACATGTAAAAAATGTGCACATTACTTAAGTTGCCTTGTACTCCTCTGGGTGCTATATATTAATTCCTTATGCGTCACATTAAAGCGATTTGAATTATATTCTCCATTCTTTAGAAAATAAATGTGTATGAAGGAAATCCTAAATGCTGTACACTAGGTTTTCTAAAGCACCCAGTCCATTAGTAGTAAATACAGGCTAGATCACATGGTAATTAGCAGCATAATGAAAATTTCTAAAGTGTTTGAATCCCACTGTATCAAGAGAAGGCAGGGTGGAGAAAATGTTGCACTTTGTATATCAATTGCTGCATACGTCGCCTTAGAGAATTTCAAGCGCATCTCGTCACTCCTTAGTACTTCCGCCTCCCACTTCTTTGCGTATTGATTCTTCCTGACTAAAGTCTTAAACCTCTGCCTACTCTTCATCACTACTATAATGTGATCTGAGTCTATATCTGCACCTGGGTACGCCTTACAGTCTAGTATTTGATTTCGGAATTTCTGTCTGACCATGATGCAACATAACTGAAATCTTCCTGTATCACCCGGCCTTTTCCAAGTATACCTCCACCTCTTGTGATTCCTGAACAGAGTATTCGCTATAACTAGCTGCTGTCATACGAAATCGCATTTCAGACCAAAATTGCATCTCAGACCGTAACTCGAGGTATAAATCCCGTGTGTCTAGGCAGCAGACGTGTTGGTAACAGACGCCCACCAGGTCTCTCCTAACCAGCACACGGCCATCAGTGGTACCGAGACAGAGCCAGTGAGCTCTCGCCTGACACCAGTGCAGTCGCAAATGGCGGTGGTTTGGTGCCAGTAGAATGCACGTTACGCTCCGTATGGCTCGGAGCTGTCCTCGAGGCAACCGATTTCCGACAGTTCATTGCGTCACTGTACCACCAACGGCAGCTCAGATCGGGGCTGCAGATGCAGTGCGATGCGGCAGAGGTGTACGACGGACACGAAGGTCTCCCCTCTCGGTAATAACACGTGGCTATCCGGAGTCCTGTCTTCTTGCGACCAGAGATTCTCGTGAACAAGGCTGCCAACAAACAAGTAGCGGCCATGTTCTTGGCAGTTCTTTCTACCGTATCGGAGAAGGAACTTCCAGCTCCTTGTAGCTCTATCACACGACCTTGTTTAAACTCATCGAGGCGCTGACAGTGTCGTCTTTGTCGCTTTAATGAGATCCGTGACGAACATCAACTCACCACGTCCTATCACAACCAACGCTCGCGACCGTTACAGGGCGTATTTAAAGCAAATCTGATTTGCGTCTTCGTGGGGAACTACTAGCGTCACAGTTAAGGGCTAAACCGAATTTCAATAGGTGTTATCTTTCAGATGTAGAAACCCGCCTACCAACTTTCATTCATGTCGAACAACTCCTTCTCGGTGTTGTGGTTTCTTTTCCGTCGGTATATTTGCTTAACAATTAGAATAAAACTACAATTATGCTGTATGATTAAAAGTTAATCTTATCTACAGGGTAAACAGCATAGTGGTAAAATGCCTCAATGTCAAAAGGAGTAGTATACTTCCTAAAAATCTGAATACTACTAAACACCGCTTTATGTATTCTATAGCCGCCCTGATACAAACTGCAGCAGTTTACGACTATATTTGAACTTTCTTCCTATTACGTTACTGTTTCTTGGTAGAGCTAATAATGAATTTTATTTTCTACTTTCCCTTTGATTTCTACTGCACTGTGCATTATCTGGGGTGTGTACACGTATCAAAGTTCAGCATATATATATGATCTACATGTATCTGGAACCATATTGTTTTACATCTTCTCTAATTTCATCCACTTATCATTATTTATATTGCCTCTAGAAACAGTGTAGGAGATGAAACTTCCTGGAGCATTAAAACTGTGTGCCGGACCGAGACTCGAACTCGGTCCGGCACACAGTTTTAATCGGCCAGGAAGTTTCATATCAGCACACACTCCGCTGCAGAGTGGAATTCTCATTCTGGAGCGTAGGAGATCTTTGCAGCGAGATTTTGACTGAGTGGCAACTCTCCTTTACCTCATAGGTGTTGCGCTGCTGTCTTTGGAATTGTAGAATTTCCTTTTGTGGATAATTCTGTACCTCTCTCCTTCCTCATCACATCTTTTTCTTCTGAGTTCCTGGTTTCTAAGGTGTCCACTATGTCCAATGTTTATTAATTCTAAGGCACAAGGTACGATACGTAACATTAAATCGTAGAGCCTGAGTTGAGAATTTCCGGAGAGAGATGTATATGTCCCTATGATAACATTCTACACACTTCGAACATGTTACTATCACCATCTGTATATGTTTAAATAGATATCCCATGACTTTTGTCAAGTCAGTGCGAACTTTCCTGTCGTAGAGGAAGTTGATCATATACAGCTCAACGTAAAAACTTGCCTACAAATGCAAAGGAACTGCAGAGTCTACCTGAAGTTGTCTATAAGATAAGGCAGAAGGCACTTTATACTTAGTGTCTAAACAAGCAGTTAGTGATGAAACGTAGCTTGAAGTGTATAATTGTGCTTACAGTGTAGACTGGTCCCACAGCTATATGCTCACGAATTTTACGTAGCATTCAATTAAATTCAAATTACTCCCCAGAGGAAACTGAACGGAGACAAACTGTTAAAATAGGCCATATAAACGTTATTAACAGTGCCATGCTGACGCAAGAGCTCGATAAAGTGTTAGACTTGATGACCTACAAGTGCTATGTATAGAGGAGCCCTATTCTAGAAACGGGGCAGCAGCCAACATGTCAGTTACAGAACAGATTATAACATCAAGTCATCATCCAATGGCCACAATTGTGGTGTCACATAAAGGTATAAGAGTGACACAGGCACATCAACTCTGTGACGAACACGCCGTGGCAATAGGAATAATGACTGCCTTAGGAAAATTTTAAACAGTTGAATATGGTCAGGAGATACGAAGAAAAATCGAGAACTTAAAACAACAGCAATACTGGGTCGATACGACAGATCCACTTTCCTAATGGACACAAACGTGGAATCAAGACTGTGGCATCTTAGAGTAATGGTTAAAAGAGGAGTCTGCATTCAGGACGCTGTACGATAACTTAAATCATGAATAGGCTTCTCAACTCACTTACTTTACAAAAACACGCAGATGTGGCTGTAAATACAGATATCATCCTATAAAACTCGAAAGTGAGTGACAACATTGTGAAAGATTCTCAACAAGTGACTATAATTTAATTTACTTCACAGTTACAAATGCAGATAATGACTTAGGACCTAACATCGAGGCCGATTGACTATACAAACAACGCAAGGCGAATTGGGAACTTTTAAAGGCAGAATTTAAGATACAATCACTGCAGGGAAACGGATTTGATGTTGATGCCAAAGCCCAAGAATTTGTGCGAGCATTGGAGACAGCACAAGGCAAGGGGTCCCAACATTTGTTAGGAATCCAAAAGGGTTTTTAGTCCTTAATACGCAGAAGAAGGTAGGCCACGGTATAATGCCATGGATCCCTAGAGGAAGGAGAACGACAAAGAAGGCTGACTTCCTATCGAAAAGTCTAACAACAATACAAAGAACTGCTACAGCAAACAAGTGTAGAAAAATAGGAGATGCACATTAAGGAAAGGATGATATGGTAACATATGTTTGGGATTTTCCATACTAACTTGCAACAAACAAGGTTCCATCACCCACTGCATTATTAACCATAAGAAGATCCGAAGGCACGATGACAACGGAATGGGAGACATCTGTGCAGTACCTATTTCGAAGTTTGTTTCTGGACGATACAACGATGGAAGACACAGAGTACCACCAGCATCTCCGCTCTGAATCACTACAGCAGCATGTGAATAACAATGTTGTGATTCCATTTGCCCAGGGGGAAGTGAGACTGGCAACAATAAAATTAAATAAAAAGAAAGCACCAGGACCTGCTAGAATACTGGCAGAAGATTTGCAATAGGTAGGGGGGCCAAATTGCGTCGTATACAAGAGTGTTACTAAACAAATGTCTTTTGTGGCGTCGAGTGCCTAGAATGCGGAAAATCTCGAATATCATCATACCACAAACCGGGGGAAACCAAAATCCAAGAGAACCGAAGCCTTACAGGCCAATTTTCGTGACAAGTGCAAAAAGCTTCTATTCCTCCGCCTGAAGGACCGCAGACAGGTAGTAGGTGTGAGTCCCCTGAAGCACGGTTTCAAGAAAAAAAAATCCACTGAATACATGGTAAATCACTCATTGAATATCCGCCCCCGGTAGCTGAATGGTAGGGGTGACGGATTGTCAATCCCCTGGCCTCGGGTTCGATTCCCGGCTAGGTCGGGGAATTTTCTCCGGCCAGGGACTGGGTGTTGTGCTGTCCTCATTATCATCCTATCATCCTCTTCGACTGCAGGTCGCCGAAGTGGCGTGAAATTGAAACACCGGCACCCGGCGAACGGTCTGCCAGACGGGGGGCCCTAGCCATACGAATTAGTAAATAAAAAAACTCATTGAATATTGTGTACAACTCAGGCGACAAGTATTTTATAGGCATGATGAGTGATGTTGCTGCAGCGTTCGATAATTTGTGGAGACCTGCCCTGTTCAAAAGATCGAAACACGTGGACTGACCCATAAGTCTCTATAAAAGTGTACGAGATTGTTGCACAGACAGGAAAGCGTAACTGGAATTTCCTGAAAAGGAAGGTATGAAAGATGTCACAAAAGGCTACTAACAAAGCGCTGTTTGTCGTCCAGAATTCTGGTATGTTGACATAGAGCTACTGCTGAACCAGTTTCGGAGTACAGAGCTCATTAGACGCTGCATCGCCTACGCAGACAACATGCTAATTATAGTATACGCTCACATAGGAGCTAAATCAGAAGAAAACAGTAGGGTAGTTCTTCAAAGACAAAGCAGCTGGTGCGTAGAAAAAGATCTAACGATAGCAGCGCATGAAGCCGTTGTTACCAAAAGAACAGCAACGAGAACGAGAAATTTCACAATCAGAAAAAAAGATTGCTACAGTGAAAAGAAAATAATTATGTCGGTGTCTTGGAATTAACATCGACGAAAAGCAAAACTTTCATGCGCTTGTAGAAATCGTCTGCCAGAGAGGCATCAGAATCCTGAAGAAATAGCAACAATTGGCCAAAGAACTTCTCAATTATTACTAAGTCCAGTGCGAACGCACCACAACGCAATCTTACTCGCTATTGTGTACTACGGGTCAAGCATTTTGGCTCATAGAGCCAGAAAAAGGACCTGACAGGCTCTAAGGAGAACACAGAAAAGTGTATTCCTGCGCCAGACAAGTACGTAAGAAACAACACCGGCTGAGGCTCTGCTGCTGATATTAGGCTTGCTACCTCTGGAACTAGCTGTTAGAAAGGGAGATAAACAATAATAGCTCATTAAGTGCGAATATAATAATGTGAAGCAGACATTGGGCAAATGAGCCGTATCGAATAAGGAAATAAAGGCATGCAATGATAGAGAACGGCACGAAATCTGGGACAGGCAGAAACAGGGTAGAGAACCTAGTAGTTCCCTCCTAACATAAAAGAAAGAACAATAATGGCGTTCTTCATTTTCGACCAAAGACACTCTACACTACCTGCAGCACATGGTCCACATCCAAGGTACTAAGAACAAAACAGCGCACCACAGATACTTGTAAATGTGCTGCAACCTGCGCCCGGTTCACATTTTCGGGGAAGACACGATGCTACAGGCCAGGATAGGAACGCATTTGGATAGCAATAGTCTGTAATGTAATAAGGACTGAGGAACTGTGGCACAAGTTCAACTCGCTAACAGCTAACATCTAAGGTATCGGCTTACAAACTGCTGCAAGCCTACAAGGCTGAGAACTAACCAAGAACAGGCCTTACATCCTGATAACGAGATGCGTCACAGCAGAAAATTCACCTACAACAACCTTCCGGATGCGGATGGGTCTCGAGAAGGACCAGGAAGGATTTCCTGACAGCCATCTCACACTCTTTACACCGTGGGCGGCACAGCAGCGCAGTCTCGCAGAATCTGGAGCTCCACCTCAGCGCGCAGAGGACTAACCGTCCAGACTACACTACTGGCCATTAAAATTGCTACACGAAGAAGAAATGCAGGTGCGAACCGGGTATTCATTGGACTGATATATTATGCTAGAACTGACATGTGATTACATTTTCAAGCAATTTGTGCATAGATTCTGAGAAATCAGTACCCAGAACAACCACCTCTGCCCTTAATAACGGCCTTGATACGCCTGGGCATTGAGGCAAACAGAGATTGGATGGCGTGTACAGGTACAGCTGCCCATGCAGCTTCAACACGATACCACAGTTCATCAAGAGTAGTGACTGGCATATTGTGACGAGCCAGTAATTCGGCCACCATCGACCAGACGTTTTCAGTTGGTGAGAGATCTGGAGAATGTGATGGCCAGGGGAGCAGTCGAACATTTTCTAGGCCCATAAAGGACCTGCAACATGCAGTCGAGCATTACCCTGTTGAAATGAAGGGTTTCGCAGGGATCGAATGAAGGGTACAGTCACAGGTCGTAACACATCTGAAATGTAACGTTCACTGTTCACAGTTCCGTCAATACGAACAAGAGGTGACCGAGACGTGTAACCAATGGCACCCCATACCATCACGCCAGTATGGAGATGATGAATACACGCTTCCAATGTGCGGTCATCCCGATGTCGGCAAACGCGGATGCGACCATCATGATGCTGTAAACAGAACCTGGATTCCTTCGAAGAAATGACGTTTTGCCATTCTTGCACCCAGGTTCGTCGTTGAGTACACCATCGCAGGGGCTCCTGTCTGTGATGCAGCGTCAAGGGTAACAGCAGCCGTGGTCTCCGAGCTGATAGTCCCTGCTAATGCAAACGTCGTCGAACTGTTCGTGCAGATGGTTGTTGTCTTACAAAAGTCCCCATCTATTGACTCAGGGATCGAGACGTAGCTGCACGATGCGTTACAGCCATGCGGATAAGATGCCTCTCATCTCCACTGCCAGTGATACAGGCCGTTCGGATTCAGCACGGCGTTCCGTACTACCCTCCTGAACGTACCGATTCCATATTCTGCTAACAGTCATTGAATGTCAACCAACACGAGCAGCGATGTCGTGGTACGATAAACCGCAATCGCGATAGGCTACAATCCGACCTTTATCTAAGTCGGAAACGTGATGGCACGCATTTTTCCTCCTTACACGAGGCATGACAGTAACGTTTCACCAGGCAACGCCGGTCAACTGCTGATTGTGTATGAGAAATCGGTTGGAAACTTTCCTCATGTCAGCACGTTGTAGGTGTCGCCACAGGCGCCAACCTTGTGTGAACGCTCTGAAGAGCTAATCATTTACATATGACAGCATCTTCTTCCTGTCGGTTAAATTTCGCGTCTGTAGGACGTCATCTTCGTGGTGTAGCAATTTTAATGGCCAGTGGCGTAATAAGATATCCAGCCTGGTTCTGAAACTTGCTACAGTAATGCAATGTAGCGTTGTGCAGTGCAGTGCAATGTTGTATAGCGAGGCTGCATAGTGTAATGGACCAGTAGCGTCTGCCTTCTGCGTTCGGGACGAAAAGATATATGTGCATTAGATGGCAAAATGGTAGTCCTTAGACTTGTTTTTACATGTCATTATTATTTTCCTTTTTATGTAGAAAATCTGTGTAGATCTCCCCTCCCCCCCACCCCCTCTACCCCCGCCCCCTTACTTAAACGGCATAATGCTTAGTTACTGATAAAACATTTGAAATTAAGTTAAAATATTATATGCTATATTTGTGCCAATTCTTTTGCAACATTGGTTCTGTTTTGGTACGAAGATCATTCAATAAGTATCACAACACTTTTTTTTCTGGGCCAAGTTTGGTTAAAAAAATGTGGACCTTCTTGTGGAGTTTTCCGCTTCAACTCCTACAGTATCATGAAGTTCCGATAGTTGGCGGCGCTACAGGTACACCACTAAATGGTACCTGTAAACGATGGTACTTTCCAAGCAGTCATTGAGTTTCTTATGGCGGAACAGCCAGAGAACCGCAGGTATTCATAGGCGCGTGGTGAATTTCTACGCAAACTTGGCACTGAACTAAAGCACGGTGAGTCGTTGGACGAGGCATCTGCTACTATCAAAACAAGGTCACGCAAACCGTCCGATCTCCCGTTTACTGGCCGGCCGCACACTGCAGTTTCGGAACGTGCGGACGCCATCAGTCGAGGTGATCGACGGATCACAATGAAACACGTCTCCCGCAACTGGACGTCTCTGTTGGTAGCGCTGACACGCTCATCCACAACTTGGTGTACTCGAAGGTATGTGGCCGCCTGGTTCCTAGCCACCTAGCAGAAGATCATGAACAACAGCGAAGGACCATCTGTGAGGAATTGTTTGCGCGTTACGACGGCGTTCACTGATGGAGCAAGACATTGGTTGGGCAGCCTTCCCTCCCTGGAATGAGGCGTAAGGCCGTCGCGTTCGACGGACGTTACGTTGAATTATAGGATTATGTAGACACAACAGTGGGGAATAATATGGTTTATTGGAGTCCTGGACCTAACCAACATGCTTTCAGAAGAAAAGAGTGTTACATTACTTACTGAATGCCCCACGTTTATGGATAACAAGCTAAAAGGAAATAGCAAATAAACAAAAAAATACCGTTTATGTTTGGAGTGTTCAGGCAATATTCGTGGATTTTAAATTCTTGAGGAGCATTTTAAACAGCGTCTAGCATTTCTGCTTTTAGTTTACTGGTCTCAGTTTCCTTTCCTGTGCCATCCGTGTCTGCACAGTAACTTCTATGATACTAACGCCTTTTAAATATCATCATCATTACCTTTTGCTTTGTGAGCGTCTTTCAATAAGAATCCGTTACAGTAATTACTGTAAGTTCCACTCATTGTCCTCTTGGCAACTAAAAGTGTTCAATTCACAATCTCTCCATGTACTTTTATTGTCTCATTGTGAGTTATACACTTGTTGTGCAGCGTGAGCCGTGGGTGGCCCCGGCTTATGCATTGGTTTAAACCTTGACTGTTACTCTGCGTTTGGTTTCTCGCAGTTTTGCGGTTATGCCGTGGTTCTTCCTCTTTCTACGTGTGGCAGCAGCGGTATGTATCGATATTCGCACCTTGTGCTATCTTAGGTCTGGTGGTTATAGTTTCCGGCTAGCCGGTGTGCGGCAGTCGGTCGGTTGGTGGGCATCAGCTAGGAAATCTCCGCGCGGCACAGGAGGCCGGGCCAGCTGGCGGTCTCTACGCAGTGTCGGAGTGTGTGGGAGCTGTTCAGATTGCTATGAGCTTCATGGCCCACCGACCCAGGACATCAGAGTTGAGTGGTGATTTAATTGCCGAAGCCAGTCTGCTCACATTCTGCCGTTGGTTTTTATGGTTGGCTGTTGGGTGTATTCCCGTGAGCAACAGCGAGTGTTCGAGTTGGCGAAAGTTTGGCCACCATACGGTGGAGTTAAGCTGTATTTTGGTTATTTGAAGTCCAAGTGCACCAGCGGAACTTTCTACTTTGTGGCCGTTAGCGTTCCGGTCGGTACCTGACCTGGCCACTGATGTAAAATTCAGGCAATGTCATTTTCTCACCGTGTTGTCACTGTCCAACACGTGTGTGTAGGTTTGACAGCTTATGCATACTTGTGGGCGCCTACAAAAATGGCTCTGAGCACTAGGGGACTTAACATCTACGGTCATCAGTCCCCTAGAACTTAGAACTACTTAAACCTAACTAACATAAGGACATCACACACATCCATGCCCGAGGCAGGATTCGAACCTGCGACCGCAGCGGTCACGCGGTTCCAGACTGAAGCGCCTATAACCGCACGGCCACACCGGCCGGCTGGGCGGATACATATTTTACGTTTTGGCTCTGGAGTTCCTTGTGTACTGGTCGGGTGGGAAGCAAGTCGTCTTGTCGGTGGGTCCGTTGACTATTTCTTGGTTGGGTTGCCGGCGGATCGGATGTAGTTGGGCCGACTACCTGTCTCCCTTAAGTGAACGTTAATATTTAAAGTGCAGACTGATCCCCGGAATCTTCTGAATGCCGCTGACTCTACTGCCTTTTCTTATTGGTGTTTGATTGTCTATTTTAATGGCTCATAGCCCATGGTTTAAATTTGTATGTTTTTAGTTTTTGGGTTTTAAATAGTGGGCCTTAGGCCGTTTTAAGATTGAAGGTTCCTTATTTGTCATGTTTTTCATTATTTGGGCCATCAGCCACATTAAAAATATTATTTAAGGATAAAATCTTGCAGTTTCTGCCTTTTGAAAATTTATTGTAGTTATGTTTTAAATCATGGGCCTTGAGCCGTTTTAAAATTTAAAGAGGTTTTGCCCTTAATCCATAAGACTTTGTGACATATTCAGTCGATAGTCAAGCTCGGAATTTGCGCTGTAATGTTTGGGCAAGTAAATAAAGTTATATATGTTCGAGTGTAACTGACAGCAGCTCATTTTGGCCACTTCCCACAATTCCAACTACCTGTTCTGTCCTGCGGATTTTGTCAGGGTGTCTCACAGCCAGTGCTCCTTTAGAAATGTACTTAAAGAGACTGTATAACGCGGAGGTTCTCTCTCGAAACGATTTGTTCTATTAGGTAGAAGTTGGTGGTCACCTGCTGTTACACACCTGAACAGCAGATCTTCTAGACGCTTCTCTCCACAACTAAATGTTCCGAGTTCCTCATTGAGAAATCTAATTTTCTGAAGACATAAATCCTGGAAACAGGAAAGATTGTAACAACTACAGAGGTATCAGCGTTGTGGGTAAAATCTTCTCAGGTATTGTTGAAAGGAAAGTGCGAGTATTAGTTGAGGACCAATTGGATGAAAATCAGTGTGGGTTTAGGCCTCTTAGAAGTTGTCAGAACCAGATCTTTAGCTTACGGCAAATAATGGAGAAGTGTTATTAGTGGAACAGGGAATTGTATCTATGCTTTATAGATCTAGAAAAGGCATATGACCGGGTTCCTAGGAGGAAGTTATTGTCTGTTCTACGAGATTATGGAATCATCAGGCAGCAGTTAGAGTTGATGGTAAATTGAGTTCATGGTTCAGAGTAGTTTCAGGGGTAGGACAAGGCTGCAACCTGTCTCCACTGTTGTTCATGTTATTTACGGATCATATGTTGAAAACAATAGACTGGCGGGGTGAGATTAAGATATGTGAACACAAAATAAGCAGTCTTGCACATGCGGATGACTTAGTTGTGATGGCAGATTCGATTGAAAGTTTGCAAAGTAATATTTCAGAGCTAGATCAGAAATGTAAGGACTATGGTATGAAGATTAGCATCTCCAAAAAGAAAGAAATATAAACGGACTGAGTGCCAAATAGGAGGAACAAAGTTAGAACAGGTGGACGGTTTCATGTACTTAGGATGCATATTCTCACAGGATGGCAACATAGTGAAAGGACTGGAAGCGAGGTGCAGCAAAGCTAATGCAGTGAGCGCTCTTCTACGATCTACTCTCTTCTGCAAGAAGGAAGTCAGTACCAAGACTAAGTTATCTGTGCACCGTTCAATTTCGGCCAACTTTGTTGTGTGGGAGCGAAAGCTGGGTGGATTCAGGTTACCTTATCAACAAGGATGAGGTTACGGATATGAAAGTAGCTAGGATGATTGCAGGTACTAATAGATGGGAACAATGGCAGGAGGGTGTCCACAATGAAGAAATCAAAGAAAAACTGGGAATGAACTCTATAGATGTAGCAGTCAGAGCGAACAGGCTTAGATGGTGGGGTCATGCTACACGCATGGGAGAAGCCAGGTTGCCCAAGAGACTCATGGGTTCAGCAGTAGAGGGTAGGAGGAGTCGGGGCAGACCAAGGAGAAGGTACCTGGATTCGGTTAAGAATGATTTTGAAGTAATAGGTTTAACATCAGAAGAGGCACCAATGTTAGCACTGAATAGGGGATCATGGAGGAATTTTATAAGGGGGCTAAACTCCAGACTGAACGCTGAAAGGCATAATTAGTCTTAAATGATGATGATGATGACATAAATCCTTCGACTTGTTATAGTGGCTCTTTATACTTCGGTAATCATTGTTGTTAAATCTGTCTCACATATACTGATCCAAGTATCTATGTGTACTTGCCCTAAATCGACTAGTCTGTTAATTGCTATTGGATTCAGTACATTATCATCATGAGTGGGCTCCCCAACTATGTGTTGTAGGAATTTTTCAAAGAAGGCATTTAGTAATGTTTCACAGGGTGTCTTCTCACACTCACCATTTACAAAACTGTAATTATCCCAACTGAATGTTGGATGGTTAGTCTGCTCCAATGAGGGCGGTAAGGTGTAATGGTCTATACGTTAGACATTTACTCACAGATATTATTATTTTAATTGTATAGATATAAAATACAATTCCCTCTTAGTATAGTACATCTCAATATGTTGATTTCAAGGTGTGCAGTGTCTTCTTTCCCAATCAAAATTACAAGTTATACAATTTTTATGCTCCATATATGATTCTGTACTCGGTAAGAATTCGTAGTGTGGGAGAAAACTGAAAACCTCAGACATCGTTACTAGTAGCCTCTTGTAGACAGGCGTAATGATCACTTAAATATTTTCGGTGATGAAGTCCATGTAGGCGGAGACCCTCGTGTAGACTGCGGCTCCACCTCTCGTGGAGCACGACGTCGGCGAGAAGGAGACGATTCCGACCAACACTCCGTCCTGCTCCAGTGGGCCTCCATCGTCGCCCTGTACGCAGCACACACAGAGTTTTGTGAGACCACCGCGTTGGTAAACAGAAGAAACGCATAGTGGTAGTCCCCACTGCCACTTGCTATGCAAGTTATTAACCCTAGCAATACCAAGGCATTTTCCACAATGTGCATTACCAAGGGAGGTTGGTGGTACTTTATGCCCACCCTTCAAAAATTGAAAAAAGAAACAAAATTTGTGATTGTTGTTTAATTCAATTAGCAACATAATTTTTAAAGAGGTACTGGGGTGTAAGCAGTGTCCGGAACCTGAAAATAAGTTTTAGCACACTTTTAGCAAAATCAACGCACTTTCATTAACGTCTACTACGGACCTTATGACCACCACAAAAAAATTTTAAAATGAAAATTTGGTTCATTGTCGTAGACTTTTACTCTCAATGTACTCTCCAAAGAGATTCTGATGTGTAATAATTGCTCCGCTTCTAGAAATATTGAATACGACATTCGCTGGGGAAAATGACATCTACTACTGAGATTTATAGTTTTAGGTTAAGCTTAACTGAATATTTTAAAACATATGTGGTATTCGATAGAAAAATTCCTTAAAAACAATGGATATTTTTCCTAAATTTTGAAAGGTAAAGGTACTGATTAGAGCGCAACATTTTCAAAATGTGGACATAATAAGCTCTCCACCATATCTTGCTGGTACTGTGAGGGTTAATTGTTGAAGAAACAAAAACTGTGTCACAGACACGCAGCAACATTTATAGCAAATGTCTTAGGTACTGTCTGGTCATTAAGACATCATCACTGCCCTATATATCTCATGTCTCTCCTGAGGATATCCGTCTGTCACTAGAAAAGTAAGTATATCATTCAGCGTTATTGTCACTTTGTATTGTCTCTTGCAGCTGTCTCTCCGCGATATTTTCAGAAATTTTTATGAATTATATAACTCAGTACATATCTCGAAATATCTCTTCTTATCTTACCGATTCCTAAATTTTAATATACTATGATTATCAATGCAAAGCAGTTTCAAGCCCTGTTGTTCCTTGGAGCGTGCATTTACTCCATGGAATAGCTTCTCTGCATTCTATGTTTTCTCTTATGAAAAGAATGAAGGATCTTGCCTATTAGCGGTGAAAGAACGAAGATGTATATGTATGTATTGTTGAGCTAGTCGCCATCTTGATGAGATTCTGTATGAGAAGGAATTTAATACATGAACTAAACTAAAGTAAGTGTGTTCGCGTATTATTTAACTGATTATTATTGACAGTGTCTGCTTACTACGCTGTGTTGCACGGGATCCGTGGGGAACGTCTGATTTACACTGGACGAACCTGCCGTTTTGTATGCTCAAGATATCCAGTTTATTACTTCCAATAAATAGGCTAACACGGTCTTACCAGCAGATCTCCGGTCTTCCCTATGTCATCACTGAAAGTTAATAATTATTACAAATGCTTTTAGGAAATCGACTGAAAATTTTCGTCGCACCGAGACTTCGAAATTGCTTCACTGCCTTATGGAATTTAAGTTAAGCTCAATTTAATCAGGATAGAACAGTATTGAACTGTGTGAATGTGATAAGTCTGCTTTGTGAATGAAAATTCCCTTAATATACGCATCTTTTTTACTATCCTGATCAGTGAAGCTAAATCAGGTCGGTGTGGGAGACGTTTTTAAATTTTATATCCCACAAAAATATAAAAACTTCTTCATACTTTTTGTAATTTGCAAGGACTTGCAGCTACGCGTTTATTTTTATTTAGTTTCAAATTAGTTATTGGCTTATTATTTTGGTGGCTGAAATAAGCATTTGCTTTAGTCTTATATATACAAAATAATGACAGAAATAGCCAGTTCCACTATAAATAACGGAAACTACAGGCTTCTCGTATTTATGTACCGAGTAAGAGTGATGGATACTCGTAGCACGCAGCACGACGCATACAAATGTTTTTGCAGACCTCTCTTGTTAATGTAAAACTGGTATGTGGCTCGGTGGATCTATGTGTTGTGTGAAACAGAATTGGGCTCAACGGAGAATTACAAACCCTACACAAAAATTGGATTTTCTAACGAATAGACTAGGTGAGATCGCAACAGAAAATTTGGCAAGAAGTAGAAAATAATATTTCACAAGCAAGTTATAGCATAAAAATAATGTATCTTACGTGGAAGAACAATATTACACCATAAATATTGAACACTGATGAGGACCGTGCGCTAAATGACTTCATTTCTACTCTATTCGACACATATCACCTGTGAGTGCCGATCTATGAACATTGCTTTAGAAGAGACTGAAGAATGTAAGAACAGTTTTTTAAAAAGTATCATTATCCTAATAAGACAGAAGAATTTTTTATTCATAAAAAATCAGCAGAGGAAAGTAACATATGGAATCTACTGCTCCTAGATTTATGACAGTGAAATTTCTTTTCCATTCGTTGTATTGTAAAAAGTTTCTTACATGGAATTAATACTGTTTCATGAAAAGTATTTCTAAGCAAAATGAAATGTCAATACAGTGTTTGCTAAAAAAATAGTAAAGTGTTCGACTATGGATCGAAAAGTCCTGCCTCCGTTTCACGATCAGTCCCCGTATTTTTGTCTGTTACTTACTATATCTTTCACCTTGAAAAATATTTGATAAAGAGAAAAATGGCGATCTGTGTCGTGATCCCGAATCCTCGTTAATCTGTAGGTCCGCCTATAATTGGCTCGATAAGTAAGTTAGTTAAAAGAGTGGAATAAGGCGTACTGCCTCCAACAGCCTAGTAAAGCTCTCCGGATGTGTGACAGATTTATCATACTGCGTCCCATTCAGTTCTAAATGGTTCAAATGGCTCTAAGCACTATGGAACTTCTTAGGTCATCAATCCCCTAGACCTTAGAACTACTTAAAACTAACTAACCTAAGGACATCACACACATCCATGCCCGAGGCAGGATTCGAACCTGCGACCGTAGCGGTCGCGCGGTTGAAGACTGTCCCATTCAGTTATGAGGAACTCTACAGAACTAATTAACCATAAAAAATTTGAAAAAACAATAATGCAAAGATAAAATGACGGTATGGCTCATACTTTTTGGTAGTTATCTCTTTTAGATACCTACTAAAAGCCATCATTAAATGACCAGTCTCAGGCATAACCTTGAAACATTTCACTCAGAAGTTACTAGATGTCTTGGTTAGAACGTTAATGTGAAGGGTGGTTCCCAGGATTAAGGTTAAGTCTGTTTTGGCTTCACTTTCCTTGAAGAAAAGCCTCCTATTATCGAAAACAGCATTAATTTGACGGAGAATACTATAACTCTGTGCAGTTCAGCTGTTGTTTCATGGTCTGCGTTTGTTACGCAGATCAAAATTAGTTTATTCGTACGATCAGAAATATTTATCTTCCATCAGTTTCAACTGAGTGACACCAGTAGCTTTTACTTTTACTCTTATCAAAACACAAATTATTTACGGATGCAGTGTTCATGCTTGCCTCTCGATCTCACACAATGTAGAAATTGTTATTATTATTTGTTTCTTCTTTTCCAGGCCATCAGTCTTATGACAGTTTTGATGCGGCCCGCCACGACTTCCTCGCCCCAGAGAACCACTTCCATCCAACGACCTCAGTTACTTGATGGACATATTCCAACCTACTCTACCCTAGTTATATCTTCCACAGGTCGCACGTTACAGTCCCTCGTCCCCATGCCATTATCATCTTCTTTACATACTAAGTTACCTGTTCACTGCCGTCATATATTTTCTCTAAGTTATCATCTGCTCCTTGTTCCTTTGGCGTGTATACCTGAAACACGGTTCTTGGTGCTGGTTTTCTATCGATTCGATGAGAATAATCCAAACATTAATTTGTTCAAATAAATTCACTTCCTAACGCAACTTTCCATTAATAACGAATCCGAATTCCGTGATACCATTTTCTGCTGCTGTTGATGCAACTCTCTACGCTCCCCACACGATACCTTTATCTTCTTTCATTTTCACTTCACTAATCCCAACAGTATCTGGACAAAGCATTTGCATTTTACTTTTCAGATGTTCTACCGGGTTCGCGTTACTGAGATTCCACGTTCTAACACCGAGAATCCTTTGGTTAGTCATTCAATTATTTTTTCATGGTTTCTTCCCCCTTTGCAGTCCCCTAACGGAGATTTTAATGAGAGGCTAGTCTTAGATACTTAGCCAATGGAGAGATCATTATCTTTAATGCTGTGGTTTCCATTGTCTTCTGCATCCTCTTGCAGTCGATCTTTATTAATTGTTCCGCATTTTGTGAGAAATTTCCCACACGAATGAAAATTTACCGAACGTAAATGTTCGTACTATTAGATCTCCAAACGGAAACGTGCGTTAACAAGAAAAACTTTTTAAAATATTGATTTGATTCTCCTGCGGAACCTGTAAATATCTACATCTTGTTCTCCAGATTCTTCCAATACGTTTCCGAATTTCTGGATGATTTTCTCCAATTTTCCTTTTCTGGTTTTCCCTGGAGAAGGCAATGTAAAACCTTGTTTTGGAAAATACCTATTTTCACAATTTCATGTTCTTCAATCTCGATCTCTTTCACATTTTGGGGCATCTTGCAGCAGAGCGAATTTTCCCGGTTGAATTCTTTTGCATAATCTGTTTGCATTCATCCGAATCAGATGGCCATAAATTCTCGTTCTAAGTTTTCTTCTCGTTATTTTTAGTTTCTCAGTGTTCTCGAACATATCTTCATTACTTCTTTTCCTGTATTTACGATTTTGTTTTGTTGACACCAGTATTTTATTATAATTTTCCTCTACTTCTCCTACACGTTTCCTATTTTCGCTCTCAGTCAAATTCAGACTTTCAGCTGCATATAATCATTCTGTTTCTATTACTGTAACATACTGAAACTCTGATTGAGTGTAGATATATTTGTTTTTGTACACATCTTTTGTCAAATTAAAGGCTATTTTCATCCTCCTTGAGATATGTGTATGATGTCTGGTGCACGTTTATACATGGTATCTAAAAGAAAAAAAGAACAGTCTCATAGTCCTACAGGCTGTAGTATCGGTGAAAACTAGAAGAAAAGTTACTATAGTGATATGACCGAAAACTAATAATTGTTTAGGTATGAGCCGTCAAAGATCTCAGTTTATGCCTGCATTTTATTGGTAGCTAATGATCTTTCCTTCTTGGGGGACAACAGTCACATAGAATTATTTGAAAGTAATTTCAGCCATTTGACTGTTAATAAATCAACAAGTAACAGTCAAATGGCGGAAATTTCTTTCAAACAATTATTTATAGGTGATTCATAGCAGATGCCATAGTAAATTACCACAACACCCCCGTGTGAGGCGTTGAAAATCCTCGAGCAATCACGGACGTAGCTGTATCGCTTCACTGTCATTGTATGGGCAGGAACTGTCGGTGGCATACTCGTAGGGTCAAAAAGATTAGGATGTGATCTCAAGCGAATGGAGCTAGGTGTATTAGAAAGTGTGCGTGATGTATCGCGAGCAATAACTGAATAATGTCAGGATGCGTGGTAGCCACCAGCAGCACCGACGCTGATTATACTGTCCACTTGTAACAGACAGGTGGAAATTACTGCAAAACGTGATGTTTATTACCTGTCTTCTTTTTTCGGTAAATACTAGCTCCAGGAGGAAATCGTGGCACTTTTTATACATACCCGTTATTTATATTCTGTTTTCGTATACTATATTTTAAGATCTCTTTTATCTACAATTATTTTCATAGTGTTGTTTTCTATTTCATTGGCACTGCTATGTCTCCTGCTAGTACTGCATGGTGGTCGCCAAAAGCTAAATTCTAAGATTCTAATTTTTGTTGCCAAACTGCGCTTTCGTTTTGAGTTCTTCATTTTCTGGCACCACCTTTGCTGACTAAAATGTAATTCTCTATACGTTGGCAATAAATGAAATTAGTATTTTCACTCCATGTCAGGCGACAGATTGGTGTAGCTTTTTACGTCTGTTCTCAATCTTCGTAAGGTACAAAAATTGCAGTTTTGGAGAGCTCTCTTCCTTCCTTAACATTATGTAGAAAAATTTGCAGTTTATTTTTGTTTTAGTCAATGTCACAGAGCACCTGTAGATTTTTTAACTCAACCTTCATTAAAAACCTTATTTGGCGCTAGGTTTGAAGCAACATTTTCGAAATTTGTTTGATTTATCTCTCAACTTTTCATTTATTTGAAGAAATCTTTACATACTTGTACAGTTTGTTCTCTACTTCTCCATATGTCGACTTAAATGACAATGTGTGTGGAGTCTAGCCACGATAAGTGTGTGTTTTGGCTCTTATTCTGTCACCTTCATCACGTGTTATTTAATCCCTCTTCAAACTCTACGGACAAGTCTTCGAATCCTAACGTTCCGTAATTCACAGCTCTTTAGCAAATAGTAACAGAACAAATTGGGTTGGTGAGGTTCGTACCGTTGTCTACTGACAAGGGGAAGGCCTCAGACACGACCAACCGATTCAGCTCAAATTTGGCAGGTCGCTTGTGTACAACGTAAAACGAAGCAATCTAAGATATTTTTGGTCAACACCCCCGAAATTTTGAGAAAATCACCCCTAAAGGTTATGACGAGCAATCGACTCAAAATTGGAGGCATCGATAGAGAATTGTAAATAGAGCATTTTTCCTCATCAGGTACGGGGTCCGCAAACGCATACTTTTCCAGAAATCGAGGTAAGAAATTTTTTCAACTGCCGTTTCTGTACCCACCTGGTAAACACTTTTCGCCTCCAGCACCGATAGCGCAACGGCCAAAGTAACTGGCTGTGAATCGGAGAACACGGATTCGAATCTCTAAGAAACCTAGCGGATGTTCTTTTTTTTCGTTTGTATTTTTCCATATCTCAATTGATAGGGATAGGAAGGTTCATAAGGTAAGTAAATCAATAAGGAATGGTAATAATAAGGTAGGCCAATAAATTTGTCAAACCTTTTGGGATAGTAAACAGCTAAAATGTTACTCCAGGTCACTTTACAATGGCTCTTCCAGTCACTGTTACGTGTCCTCACTTTTCTTCAAACAACTAGGTGGATGGTACTTGTCATATAAACATTCGAAACAAATATACTCACGGCACCAAGAACATCTAATGAATGCATTCTTTCGACAGCTACACTGTGCCTTCAGAAGCGTGCACGAAAAACAAACTTGGTTTACATTTTAAAATATGTCTTTTTTGGGAGTTAATTTTGATGCTTACCACGTATTCGATAGCATTGCCTGAAAAATCCTTGCGGTTTTGCAATTCCCATTGGATTTCCAGAAGCACACTGCAACTTTGAAGCCTAGAAATAAAGCTTTTAACCTTGCAATAGAAATAAACATCACACGGCTGGCGCACAGGTGTGCAGCTTGGCGGTATTACGTTTGCTGTGCACGTCTGCTGACCCTCGCCATCTATAAACATTGTGTCGTACATTGTAGTATTAATTTGTCCACTCCAGAAACCCAATATTAGACAAAGCGTGTTATCAGAAGAGTATGGTTATAAAACAGTCTCAAGAAATGTTCTGTAAATCGCATTCGTCCGTTTCCCGGATTTGGAGCAGGTAATGCAAACATTTTTCAACGAGTCGGTTAAACGATTGACCTCTTCTATAACCCGAGGAGCAATGTAACATTAGTTTCTTGTAAACACAGGTAAACCTCAGGCAGAACTTTTACAGAGGCTGTGATGTCATATTGCGTCGTGTACGAATGTGTTAGCTTGTTTTTACTACCAACTGCGACAAGGGTTCGTTTTCTCCCTTATGCGGTAACGTGCGTCGAATATTCTCCCGATACTCGCATTCTGTTTGATCGGTGTTGATCACGTAATCACGATTAAAACTGGTCATCAGTGACGCCGTTTGCGTGCTGAAAAGAGATGTCACTTTCTGCATATCCTCTATATTTTGTACCTCCATATGAGAGACGTATTTAGTAACGTGCGGTAACTTCCCGCGTGCCATCTCGTCTGTGACAGGCTCCCAACTATATATTACAGCGCTATTCGAAGGATGCACATCCTCCATTATTACTACAAACTGCATACAGTACTCGTCATATGTTACTTACGGAAGAACACTATATTCATTCACAAAACGTATTTCATTCGGCGCATTAACGATGGAAGAATCACTACATGTATCCACGAGTTCCGCGGCAGCCTAATGACGGAAAACAACTCTTTGCGATTGACTTCCATAAGACTCGTGCTGGACACCTTCCCTCTTCCAGGTTCACAACTGTGATATGACGAAGAGGCCCCCGTGCATTCTGTCCCGTGCCTCGCTGTAAACAAGCGTCGCGCGGTTGGCTGTCTGTGATCCCTCGTGAGGATTTCGCAGCACCCTTACTCGGAGTTGCTTTCATGTGACAAGGCTTAAAATTTTAATACTTTAATAACTCACGGCGTTTGGGAAATTAGTCTGCCTGACTTATTATTATCATTCCTTATTACTTTACTTACCTTATTAACCCTCCTATCCCTATCAATTGAGATAGGGAAAAATACAAACGAAAAAAGAACATCCGCTAGGTTTCTTAGAGATTCGAACCCGGGTTCTCCGATTCCCAGCCAGTTACTTTTTCCGTTGCGCTGTCGGTGCTGCCGGCGAAAACTGTTTACCATGTGGTTACAGAAGCGGCTGTTGTGAAACTTTCTTACCTCGATTTCTGGAAAAGTTTGCGTTTGCGGACCCCATACCTGATGATGAAAAATGCTCTATTTACAATTATCTATCGATCCCTCCAATTTTGAGTCGATTGCTCGTCAATTTTCTCAAAATTGAGGGAGTGTTGACCCAAAATATCACAGATTCCTTCGTTTTAGGTTGTACACAAGCGACCTGCCAAATTTGAGCCGAATCGGTTGGCCGTGTCTGAGGCCTTCCCCTAGTGAGACACGCTCACGTAGGAAAGTGCGGAAGCACGAATTTGTGGGCCTTCCTCGTGTCCTGAAGCTGTTGTCCTAGTGGCTCCAGCCCGCCTGTTATCGATACTCGCTCACCTGGGGCACCAAAACGATGCTCCAAGATCCCTCCCGCACTTTACGGTAATGCCCCCGATAAATAGTCATATAAATCACTCCCTGTCAGGGTACAATTTTTGGGCGAGACGAGTGATTAGTTCCAAACCTCGACAAGTACGCGCTTCGGTCTCAGAGCTGGCAAGAATGCTTCTAAATGTCAATGTGTGGTCAAGGAAATCACTTTCCTCGCTAGGTACTGATGCCAAAAGCGAGTAAATACAAGAGTCCGTTAGCACGAACTAACGGGCTTCGACCGGCTTTGCCAAACGGAGCGCGGCAGGTTTCGCTCTGTTTCCGCCACGTTTCGCGAGACGCAGCGTGCTTCGGCATCGCCTGATCCAGAGCTTCTTCCTCCTCGTCGTCGCCCGGAGCAGCATGATACAGCAAACACTCTTGCATACATTTTGTCAAGAGTGAATACGAGGGCATCTGACCAGCAAGGATTGCAACTTTGGTAAGATCGCAGTTTTCAGCCAGCCTTGCACTCGCCTCACATAATCGGGAGCTGTGTTGTTCCGTTTTCTGGAGTTTTTAAGGACAAATCGCAGATGTAGGCACGTGTATTTATTCAAATTCTGATTCAGAACAAGTGTTGGTCTTAATACATCTCCAATAAGACGCATCCGTTAACTTAAGTGACCTACTAGTAGCATAATACACTGAAGAGCCAAAGAAACCGGGACATCTGCTTAATATCGTGTAGGCCCCCCACGTGCTCCCAGAAGTGCCACAATACGACGTAGCACGGACTCGACTAATGTCTGAAGTAGTGGTGGAGAGAATTGACACCATGAATCCTGCAAGGCTGTCCATAAATCTGTAAGAGTACGAGGGAGTGGAGATCTCTTCTGAACAGCACATTGCAAGGCATCCCAGGTATGTTCAGTAATGTTCATGTTTGGGAAATCTGATGGCCAGACAGTGGTGTCACCGCCAGACACCACACTTGCTAGGTGGGTAGCCTTTAAATCGCCCGCGGTCCGTTAATATGCGTCGGACCCCCGTGTCGCCACTATCAGTGATTGCAGACCGAGCGCCGCCACACGTCAGGTCTAGTCTAGAGACTCCCTAGCACACACCCCAGTGGTACAGCCGACTTTGCTGGCGATGGTTCATTGTCTACATACGCTCTCATTTGCAGAGACGACAGTTTAGCCTAGCCTTCAGCTACGTCATTTGCTACGACCTAGCAAGGCGCCATATTCAGTAATGTATTCTGAACAGATAATATTGTGAATCATGTACCGTCAAGAGCGACGTTCATCAGTAATAGATAAAGATAAGTATCAAACTAATTATGTCCGCCTTCTGCATTCTCATTCCTTGTCATGTTCCAGACCTCACGTCAGTATAGTTCTTCCCTCTTCACGCCAGCCTGCGTGAGCTAAAACGCGGGCATTTCGGCCTCCATTCGTAACACGGTGTTGGCTCTTCTGCCAACACAACACAAAGTGTTTAAACATAGAAGAGTGTTCCTGGAGCCATTCTGTAGCAATTGTGAACAAGGGGCGTGTCGCATTGACCTGGTGTAATTGCTCAAGTCAGTCGGAATGCACAATAGACATCAATGAATGCAGGTGCTCAGACTGGATGCTTACGTACGTGATACATGTCAGAGACGTATCTAGAAGCATCACGCGTCCCATATCACTCCAACTGCACACCTTCCACACCATTACAAAGCCTCCACCAGCTTGAACAGTTCCTTACTGACATGCAGGATCCATGGATTTATGAAGTTGTTTCCATATCCATATACGTCCATCGGATCGATACAAACGAGACTCGTCCGACCAGGCAACATGTTTTCAGTCATCAACAGTCCAATGTCGGTGTTGACGGGCCCAGGCGAGGCGTAAAGCTTTGTGTCGTGCAGTCATCAAGGATACATGAGTGGGCCTTCGGCTCCTAAAGCTCATATCGCTAATGTTGAATGGTTCGAACACTTTGTTGATGGCCCAGCATTGAAATCTGCAGCAATTCGCGGAAGAGTTGCACTTCTGTCACGTTGAACGATTCTCTTCGGTTGTTGTTGGTCCCGTGTTTGCAGGATCTTTTTCCGGCCGCAGACAAGTCGGAGCTTCGATATTTTACCGGATTCCTCATATTCACGATAGACTCGTGAAATGGTCGTACGGGAAAATCCCCACTTCATCGCTACCTCGGAGATGCTGTATCCCATCGTTCGTGCGCCGACTATAACATCTCGTTCAAACTCACTTAAATCTTGATAACCTGCCACTGTATCAGTAGTAACCGATCTAACAACAGAGCCAGAAACTTGTCTTATATATGCGTTGCCGACCGCAGAGCCATATTCTGCATGTTTACATATCTCTGTATTTGAATACGCATGTCTGTACCAGTTTCTGTGGCGCATCAGTGTATATACTCCTGCAGTACACCCGGTGTGAGATAATCCCTGACAGTTTCTGTATGTAGGCTGGTCGCAACTCCTTCGCGTAACTACAACTCAGTTTTGTGAATGTCTCTATGGCAGTGACTCTTCATAGCTCAATAGATGTCTACTGCTCTCGCCCAAAGCTGTTTGCACTTCGTACGTGAAATCTGTCAAAAGCGCCGCTAGGTGACAGGATTTTCTCTAAGTTGATTTGACTATAGTGTGTCTTACTAGTACAAAAAAATCTATTTAAACTTCATGCGTGATGCAACAGTTGTTCAACCATTTCTATATTTATGACAACATATTTCCTGATCTATGTGTCATACAACGATATAACTTTGTAGGTACATTCAGCGGCATATGCGAACAGTGTATGCGAAATATATTACGAGTAGAGTTAGTAAGAAAGAAGTAATAAATTTAATCGTCTTGCATTAGGCTGCAGTTTTTCACACAGCTGTTTATGACGCCATATCTGCTGCACTATCTGCGGTACCATGATACAAGTTTGTAGGTGCATTTAGCAGTGTATATGGGTTCTGTCGGTGAACTTTATTGTGAGTAGAGTTAGCAGCGCAGAAGTATTAATTTAAGCGTCATGCATGTTGTAGCAGTTTTACACGCATCTCATTGTTTATTACGTTATAGCTCCTAACTTTGGTAGTAAGGTGGTTCTTGACCCTCGACAGTTGTTGCTCGAGAGTAAGGGATACGTTTACCAAATTTGTCTGAAACCGGTCCAGTGGTTTAAGAGGAGATGCGAAACATACATACATCAACTTTAGTGATATGTCTGGGTATCTTTTGTTAACCTTTGATACGGTTTCGAAAGAAGAGTTAAGTGTTCTTTTTCCATGTTTATCCAAAATCACTCTGGAAAAAAACTGTATAGTTGGCTTACTGGCGAACAATATGATTATTCTATTACATTAAATCTTGTGTATTCATCAACTTCTACCTATCCCAGCTTTTACCAATTTCAACCATACGTATTTGAATGCATATTGAACATTTCATATATTTTCATGGTGTGGTAAGCATCTTGCTTACGCTTCAACTTGTATTCAGGGCTACGTTCCACATACGTTCTCTGTTTAACTTATATGTGATTAACAAGTTTCAGCAATCAAGGTAAATAAGTAGCTGATTTTGCTACTCAGATAACTTCGAGTGCTGATATTACGTGATTGTGGATCATTGCATTCACCAACAAGTTATATGTTACAGGTCATTAGCCATAGTAGGTAACAGTTTGGCAAAGACATTTGATTCTGCATGAGTTGGACCTATGTTTTGCCACTCCCACACTTGTAAGTTTTGTCGTGGGTGATGAATAATTTCACGCAAGTCTTCAACGTACACTTCCACCTATCGCTGGTAAAAGGGTCAAATCTTCCATCAATCAAATTAACTTTCTGGAGGTAAATTTCAGGGCATAATATGTATTTATCACTTTACATAAATACCTGCAATATCACATGAGAAGTTGAAAGGTGGCTACACTGAGCCACAGCGCCAGAGAGTTTTGTTCGGCCGCCTCCACTGGCAGTGATTATTGAGAAGTAGCGGAGTGCAGTGCTTGTCGAGGACTCGTAGTAGGCAGTGCTTGCTGAGATGTGGTAGTGAAAAGTTCTTGTCGAGATGTCGTAGTAGTGAGTGCTTGTTCCATGTTTTATGCAGTTATTTGATGGGCTAGATAGCAGATGTTGTTCTAATGGAGATGTTGTAGTGATTAGAGTGCTTTTCGTCAAAATATATGAAGGTAACAAAACACGGTTTTTTTCTCATTATTTCAATGTCTTGAACAATGCGTCATTACAGGTTCAGTCAACAAAGCATCTGGCTTGTGTTCTTGTATTAGAGTGTAATTCTGGTTTTCTTGCGCAATTATAGTATTTCTATTTTTTAATTACTTCAGTATAAATGATATTTAAAATTTCTTGTCTTATTGAAGAAGAACCGTGCCAGATGCGTACGTTGAATCACACTTCCACACACAGAACAGTTATACTTGTGCTTTGTTGGGTTCGTAGGTTTTATAGTTGCTGGGGACTTAATTAATTGATTGTATTAACGGAAATTTTCATTTCATTCTTTGTTGTTGTTCTATGCAGTCAGATTGCGTACTAAAACTAGTCAGGGCCAACCGTTTACGAGACTACGTAATCGGACATACAGCTACTAAATCAAAAAATTAAAAAGTATTTGCATATTAAATAATTAAGCCTCCATGCATGTGGCGACCGCTGCTTCGGATCGTCCCTTGGAATTTTTCTGATTGTAAAAATAGTAGACAGTAGTATTGTTGTAGTAATTTGTAGTTTAGTAATTGTAGTCTATATTTCATGTGTAGATTTGGTAATTGGCATTCTTCTAATGGTATTTTGCAAAATTTAATTTTTATTGCCTTGTCTTCCGGTTTGACAATTTAGTGCAATTATTTCAATTGTTAGTTAATCGTGTTTGAGGGAAACATTTCGTGTGAATGGTATTGTTGGAGATAAAGTGTCATTGTGTGTAATTTTCATATAGTGACGAGTTTTGTATGTTTTGTAAATGATTACGCGATCGATGAAAAAGGCAAAAATGATGGATAGTGAGAATGACGAAATTGTTAACATGGCGAACTCGCCAACAGAAGAAAACAGTATCATGAATAATGAAGTGGACAACAATTTAATAAGTCGGGAAGATAGTCCGGAACCATTTCAAAATTCTTCTCAATCAGAAAATTCACAGAATACGAGATTAACGATAGAAGATTCTGGAATAGTATCGAACACAGATAGCTTTACAGCTATGACGAAAGAAGTTGGTTTCGCGGGAAATGTTAGGGGTGAAAAGAATTTCGAATCAATTAACATGGAGCAGTTGATGGGTGCTATATTACATTTGGGATCACAGATGGGAACTTTGCGATATGAAATTAAAACTTATATAGGAACAATGGAAACACGGTTAGACTCACTGGGATCACAAATAGGAACAATTAAAACAGAGATAGGAACAATTACAACTGGTATGGGAACAATGGAATCACTATTAGACTCACAAATAGGAACATTGAGAACTGAGATGGGAACAATGGAAACACGGTTAGATTCACGAATAGGGACGTGTTTCAAAAATATGAAAGATGAATTAAAGAAAGAAATTAGAGAAGAAGTACAACCGATTTTGAATTCTCATATTAATAGATTAGTTGCAGTAGAGATTAGACAAAGGGAACAGGATAGAGAACAGGAAGAAAGAGATCGTGTGATAGTACAGAAATTTTCAGAGTTAAATTTACAACGTGCAAACGATAAGGAAGAAATATTTGAGAGAATCGAGGAATCCGTACCAAATGACAGATTAAATAACCTAACACAACAGTATGAACAGTTAACTACTAAATGTGTTAATACTGAAACCCGAGTCGCGACACTTACGGAAGACGTAAATAAACAGAAAGAACAAATAGGTGATTTATCGGAAAGAGTTGAGGAGATTTCAGACAAATTGACAAGTCTTAGTTTAAATGGGGACAGAGATTCAGATGATACAGCACCATTGCCATTTGCAGAAACCGAAGAGTACCAGAACATAAATAAGCATGTTGAAAATCAGGGAAAATTTAATGAACGCGTTAAAAGGGAAGTTGAGGCATTACGAAAGCAAGTCAAACAAATCGAAGGCGAAATTGTAGGAAAAGACAGCAAAAGAAATTTGGATTCATAGATAGCAGAGGGGTTTGAAGAAAGTAATTTGTTTCATTTACGGGATGCAACAAGAGAGCGCCAGGCGCGCGAACTTGACAATAATCGACATTGGGACTGGGACAGACGCGGTAGGTCTTCGTCGCCACGAGGCGAAAACTTTGACTATAAACACTTTTTGACTGTTCGGAAATTTAAGATCTTCCGCAATTCTAAGAATGACATACATCCATGTGCATGGTTAGATCAATTTATGTACGCACTCCCACCAAATTGGCCACTAAGTCACAAACTGGAATTTATGTGTGAATATTTAGAAAACGAACCGGCGACGCGGATGCGCGCACTCATTAGAGATTGTAATAATCTAAATGATTTTTATCATGCATTTCTATCGGCATATTGGTCCGAAAATACGCAAGACAGAGTCAAACATAGTCTGATTATGCAGCGTAATTTTAAACAGTTTGAGTTCCGCACGCCGGCAGAGTACTTTGAAGACATGATTCGAAAGAATCAGTTCCTGTCCAACCCTTATAGCCCGACTGAATTAATTCGCATTTGTTTAACTAAGCTGCCACAATCCATAAGACAAATTGCTTTAGCCGGAAGATGTAAAGACGACATTGACACTTTTAAGACTTTGCTACAAGAACTTGAGTATGACAACGACGACGGGACTTCTTGTAATTTTTTCAGTAACAGTAATTACAATAGATTTTCAGAGAAAAGGGATAGTGATCGGAACGGGCGTTATATGGGTAACTTTGAGAATGACAGACCTAACAGACAGGACAATAGATACCAGCCTTATGACAATAACAGACGTTCTAACAGAAATTACACAGACAATAACGGTAATTCCTACCGGAATGATCACTCATACGGAAACAGTAATCGGTATCATCAAGACAGAAATTATTCATACAATAATAGAAATTCTTACTACAGAAATAACCAGGGCAGTAGATCTAACAGTAATTTCCGAAGTGACAGTGGAAATTACACAAGAAGTAGTTATGCAGACAGACAGGAAAACAGAAATTTTAATAACAGACACAACCAAGAATTTGCATCTAAAAGACAGGAAGGACCTAATTGGCATCCTCCACGTGACAGAACTTCAGAGAGACAAGTGCAAATAGTAGAAATTGATCCGTGAAATGACGCGAATAATCAAAGACGTGACGCAAGCAATCGACAATGACTTGTAGCTTCGGTTTCTGGCAGCAATATAGACGGTTCAGAAAGTAATGACACTACGACTTTACACTACGTACGCCTGGACGACATGAGAGACATTTTGCTAGACGAAAAGGAAAATAATGTAGACGCATTTTTACACCCTGTTATTGAAGTATGTGTGGGTAAGAATAAATTCACTGCAGTTTTAGATTCTGGGAGCCCATTGAACGTCATTAGTGAATCAGTTTTTCGTATATGTGAAAGAACTATTGCCTGTCCTGTGTTACCTGTTTCTAAAACTACAATTCGAGGCGCTATTTCTGGAAAAAGTGTGGAAGTTAAACAACAGATCAACTTAAATTTCATTTGTCAAGGATACGAATTTTCTGCTAATTTTATTATTGTTCCATTACTCAGTACACAAATTGTATTAGGTATGGAGTTTCTTAACACACATAAGGCAATTTTAAACTTTAAAGAAGGAAGTGTGAATTTGACTGTTGCCGGAATGCCGAAATGTTTGAAATTTTTCGAGTGTTTAACAAGATCTGAATCAGATACAAAATGTTTTAAGGTTTCTTAGTTCTGATGTTTTCGTTGAGCATTATGACGACAGTGTGTTTATTCATGACAATGACAATAGATACAGAGACGCGATGGATGATATAATTAGTAGCGAAGAATTAATTAATGAAAAGGTTAAGAAAGCTGAAGTGCCAGATGACGTTGCAAGAGAAGAGCTGCACCACATTTTGACTTCACATGCTACAGTGTTTAGTCATCACACAGGAAGCCTTACAATATTTATTTAAAGTAAAAGAACACACACCATTTCGCGGGAAACCGTACGCTATTCCTTTGGCTTACAGAGACAAGGTTAAGAGTGAACTTCAATACATGATAGATCAAGGCATTATTGAGCCAGCAGTCAGTCCTTATACCAGCCCATTACACGTTGTTCTTAACAAGGATGGGTCAATTCGTTTGGTTCTGGATTCCAGACAGATAAATAATATCATCATTCCTGAAACTGATCGTCCACAAAATTTAGATGAACTTCTTCAACATTTCCATGGAATTAAAGTTTTATCCACGATTGATATGCGCGCAAGTTTTTGGCAAATAGAACTCCACCCTGATTGTAGAAAATATACTGCCTTTTTAGCCTTTGGTAACTGTTACCAGTTTCGGAAATTACCGTTTGGACTTACTGTATCTTCAGCAGCATTCATTCGTAGCTTAAATGAAATTTTACCTGTTTATCTTCGTGACAATATTACTTCATATGTTGACGATATTCTTATTGCTAAACGTTCTTGGAGTGACCACAACAAAATTTAGGATTCATTATTACGTATTTTTGCAAGAGTTGGCATTACAGTGAACTTGGAAAAATCTGAATTTTGTCTCAGGTGAAATTTCTCGGTCACATTATTTCTACAGAAGGTATTCTTCCTGATCCAGAAAAACTTGACGCTATTCGTAATTATGCTGTTCCTACTACAAAACGTGATGTCCGTAGTTTCCTTGGTGTCTGTAATTTTCTTAGATGCTTTGTTAGATTGGACGATTTGGCCACACCTCGTTTATGTGAACTATCTGGAAAGAAGTCTAATTGGTGTTGGGATGAGGAAGCTCAGTCAGAATTTGAACAACTTCGTGATGCTTTAGTTGCTGCTCCACTTCTTTCACATCCGGGTTTATCTAAAGATTTTTGTTTGGCGACGGACTCATCATACAAAGGCCTAGGTGCACATTTATTTCAAGAGATAGAAGAAAACGGCGTTGTAGTACAGAAAACTATTGCATTTGGAAGTCGTGTTCTCTCTAAATCAGAAAAGAATTATTCGATTACGGAACTTGAAGCTTTAGCTGTTGTTTGGGGTTTCACAAAATTTGGCATATTTTTGTACGGCAGACATACTAAGGTTTACACCGATCATCGAGCTCTGGAATTTCTTATGTCGACAAAATTAACTCATGGCAGATTGTCACGATGGGCGTTGCATCTACAGGAATTTGATTTTAGTATTGTTTACATACAGGGTTCTTCAAATATTGTTGCTGATGCTTTATCACGTGCACCTGTGGGTTTGAAACAAAGTGCTGAAGAGGACTGCAAAGAAAACCATAATTGTTTGATGTATATTCAAGGTGTTGCGTTTGAGAACTTTATTTCGTCTTCGCTCCAGGACATTGCTAAGGAGCAAAATAAGGATCCCATCTGGAAGGACATTAAGGAGAAGTGGAGGAGAAAGGAAAGCGTAGCGATTAGACAGCATTATTTAGTTCGCAATGACATTCTTTTTAAACGAAAATCGGTTGACAACTCTTTTTGGTTAGTTTGTATTCCTGATGAGTGGGTCAATAAATTGATTTGGTACACACATTTCAGTTATGCACACTTTGGTCCCAGAAAATGCTTTCATAAATTACGAGAAAATTGCTACTTCAGTAATATGGAAAATCGTATTCGATCTGTTCTTGCCAAATGCAAATTATGTCAAAAGGCTAAGCCGCCAACAATTTCTCACAGAGCACCGTTGTTTCCTATCATTCCAGCGAAATTAAAGGACATGGCTGCAGTCGATTTGTTTGGTCCAGTGGTTCGTTCTACTAATGGTTTTGCGTACATTGTAGTAGCAGTGGAATTAACATCAAAATATGTGTGTTTTACACCTTTACGCAAAGCAACAGCTCGTTCAGTATCTAACGCTTTCATCAAACCTTTTCTTAAAGAAGTTGGTCATGTTGATAAGGTTATATCAGATAATGGATCACAGTTTCGTTCTAAAATTTGGCTTCGTACTCTACGGCGTCGTAAAATTAAACCAATCTTCATTTCACTTTTTCACCCTCAATCTAACGCTTCAGTGAGATGGATGAAGGAAATCAATAAATTGTGTCGACTCTATAGTCATCAGAATCACAGAACGTGGGATCAGTATCTTCTTATTTTTCAAAACATTCTGAATGAACTTCCTAATGACTCAACTTCTTTACCGCCAATACTGATATTAAAAAACAAAGCACCGACAAATCGCATTTCTGAAATCGTTCCTTTTCCGCCTACACGGAAACTGCGGCATTCTGAAGTTGTCAACCTGGCTCTACAAAATATTGCATCTGCGGCTGCTAGAAGAGAGAAATCAGCTAAACGTCCTGGTCGTTTAAAAATCTTATCAGTTGTTCAAAAGGTGTTAATTAAGTCTCATCGTTTGTCTCACAAAGGAAAGGGCTTGTGTCGCAAATTTTTTCTGCTTTATAACGGTCCATATAGAGTTCGCAAAATTATTCATGATAACACTGTTGAAGTAGAAACTCTTAAATCTCGGCGCTCTAAGGGAATACTCATATATCGAACGTTAAAATTTTTGTGGAATGACATACTTTAGAGAAACTAACAGCTACATGTAAACATGCAGAGAATACAAGGATACCGCGCTGTGTTTTGGCGGCGGCACATACTCAAAGCAACAGTCAAGTCTGCGCGCCGCACAAGGCAGTCGTTGACCGCAAACAATCACTTCCCACGTCACGCGCCTACAGCTGATCGAGCGCTCGGTGCGAATGCACTGACAGCCGCAAACAAATACACAGTCTAATTTCTCCGATTAAATTCAGTATAAAGCTAGAGTGACTTGATGAATTATGTTATTAACGTTCAGTATTTTTCAGGATATGGTTGTATAAAATATTTGAGAACTTCAGGTAAATTCTATGTGTGTCCGACGTTAAGAGGACTTGCTATCGAGAAATTTTCAGGAAGAATGTAATTTCGAAGAATAAACTAATAAACCAAAAAGGTAACTATTAATTGAGTTCATTTTTCAGGTAACATATTTCCACTTAGGTACGTACTTTAGACGTAATTTGCTGCTCGCGATTACGTGATTCATACGTCGTGCTAAATTTCATTTTCTATGAAATTACTTGTGAAGCGACGTGCTTGCGTACGTTAACTGATTTTGACAACGATTATTAATGAACAGGGTTGTAACTTGTGTATATTATGCATCGCTTGGCTGCACTGCTTTTTCACTGATGTCATATGTTTTTTATTATGTGCCAGCTGTGCTTATTTATTTAAATTACAATTATCACCTGATTAGTTGTGCTGATATGGTTATGTATGTAAGTTATACTTTGTGATTTATCTGCTTGCGCCTTCATGTTTACTTATTAAGATTACATATGAACATTTATTTGCTTATGCTGATGTGATGCTAATGACCTGTTTATTGTGTAAGATATATGTTTGCTGCTATGCGTATGGATTGCATATTTATACATTTCTGTGTGTTGTCATAACTACTCTTTAATTTGCTATATATAGAAATGCTGATGTACAGTGTACGAACATAGAGTTTAGGTCACACTATGGTATTAATTATAGATTGTTTGCTTGGCAGAGCCTCGTTGTAGGGATTGTGCTGCATCCACTTGTTGACGTTCTGTTCTCTACTGGTATATTTACTCGCTATTGCATGTTTTGCTTACGCTCAGTGCCTTATATTTTTAAGATAGGAAAATGAACTGCTATAATTCGACATAAACGTCATTAGTACAAGAAACTTCATAGAAGTCATATGAGCTGGAGGTTTTATGGAAGCTGTATAAATTTATGCTAATAGGAAGGAAGCTAACGACATGACATACCAACACTAGGGTTAGACCATTGACAGTTATTACACTGCATTCTTCGTGAGCAATTGAAATAGCAAGTGACACTTGACACAAAAAATACTCCACATGTTTGCTTCTGCCATGATTCTTGAAGTGGTGTACACACTGTGAAATATTATGATCATTCACACTCTGTAATCGTACTTAATTACTGAGAGTTATTCGAACTAAGGCTGTTAGAGGTCATGTATGCATTTTTTTTATTTAATGATGGACAAGGTAACCAAAATGTATTTTATAATTCATAATGAAGATTTGGGTCAGATGGATTACACAGAGGTTGTGTGTGGACACTGTGTCTTCGGTATGTATGGGATGATGAATTGAAGTTGCACTAGGATTTTATCTGTACTTGTTCGAGGAGACTGACTAGAGGAAAGAGTTGTTATGGAAGTGAAACGATATTGGTAATAAGGTTTATATGTATCGACGTATTGAAGAGGTATTATTGAGGTATGGAGATTGTGTGAAGTTGATGATTATTGGAGTTTTAGTGGACAAGAGGTAAGGTAAATGATATTGATGATAAGGTTTATATGTATCGACGTAAGAGGTATTATTGAAGTATTGAGATTATGTGATGCTGATGATTATTGGAGTTTTGGTGGATAAGAGGTAAAGTAAGTGAGGAGCATATTTTTTTTGTTGGTTTATATGGAACAAGGAGGATGAAGATGGCAGACTAGAACACTAAAGTGGAAGGAAGATTATCTACACACACTTTGTTAAATCAATAAGCAGTACATATTTTTTTTTTTTGGAGAGAGGAAGTAATTGCATATCTTGGCTCACTGACAGTTGTTCAGCAACCGTACATTTTGATCTGGCTTGGCAAACATCGGTCTTGACATAATGACTATGACGTTGACTAACCATTATTGACTGTTATACACTGTGCCACTACTACTTGATACACATGATATACATCAAATTTTGACAGAATTGCATTTACACAGTTAACACTATTCAATTACACAGTAGCACTAATGTGGACGAAAGATGAGTGAGTGTGTTTTGTGTGTTTTCCTTTCCCAAACCCAGATTGGTACCGACCTATCTTCTAAATATTATTTTACTTGTTTGTTGTGGCTTGCACTGACACCCATTAATATTACAGGTTTACTGATATTTGTGCATTTGTAATAGTTAATATGACAATTATCTGATATCATTTGTGTGTTTATTAGAATTTGTATGTTTAGTGTAAGAGCATTGAGAATAATTTTGTAAAAGCAATTGTGTGTGCATTCGAACTGTTGTTCACAGCTGCACCTGTTCAACATTGATGTGTGACACTTAGAAATGTTTAAATCCTGCTGATGAACTCTGATGAACTGTCTGATTAGTGATAGTGAATATTATGGACTGTTACCTGCACTTGTTCAACATAATGTGTGCCACTTAGAAATGTTTAATTTCTGCTGATGAACTCTGATGAACTGTCTGATTAGTGATAGTGAATATTTTGGACTGTTACGTGCACTTGTTCAACATAATGGGTGCCACTTAGAAATGTTTAATTTCTGCTGATGAACTCTGAAGAACTGTCTGATTAGTGATAGTGAATATCATGGACTGTTACCTGCACCTGTTCAACATTGCTGGGTGCCACTGATGGACTGCTTGTACTGAAATGATGTCACTTGTTGCTGTCTGCACCTGCTCAACATTGCTGGGTGCCACTGATGGACTGTTTCTACTGAAATGATGTCACATTGTGCTGTCAGCACCTGTTCAACATTACTGGGTGCCACTAATGGAACTGCTTCTACTGAAATATTGTCAGTTGTTGGTGTCTGCACCTGTTCAACATTTCTAGGTGCCACTGATGGACTGCTTCTCCTGAAATGATGTCACTGGTTGGTGTCTGCACCTGTTCAACATTGCTGGGTGCCACTGATGGGCTGCTTCTACTGAAATGATGTCACGTGTTGGTGTCTGCACCTGTTCAACATTGCTGGGTACCACTGATGGAACTGCTTCTCTTATAGGTACAGAAAGCTGGCTTAAGCCAGAGATAAATTCTGCCGAAATTTTTACAAACGTACAGACGGTGTTTAGAAAGGATAGATTGCATGCAACCGGTGGTGGAGTGTTCGTCGCTGTTAGTAGTAGTTTATCCTGTAGTGAAGTAGAAGTGGATAGTTCCTGTGAATTATTATGGGTGGAGGTTACACTAAACAATCGAACTAGGTTAATAATTGGCTCCTTTTACTGACCTCCCGACTCAGCAGCATTAGTGGCAGAACAACTGAGAGAAAATTTGGAATACATTTCACATAAATTTTCTCAGCATGTTATAGTCTTAGGTGGAGATTTCAATTTACCAGATATAGACTGGGACACTCAGATGTTTAGGACGGGTGGTAGGGACAGAGCATCGAGTGACATTATACTGAGTGCACTATCCGAAAATTACCTCGAGCAATTAAACAGAGAACCGACTCGTGGAGATAACATCTTGGACCTACTGATAACAAACAGACCCGAACTTTTCTACTCTGTATGTACAGAACAGGAAATCAGTGATCATAAGGCCGTTGCAGCATCCCTGAATATGGAAGTTAATAGGAATATAAAAAAAGGGAGGAAGGTTTATCTGTTTAGCAAGAGTAATAGAAGGCAGATTTCAGACTACCTAACAGATCAAAACGAAAATTTCTGTTCCGACACTGACAATGTTGAGTGTTTATGGAAAAAGTTCAAGGCAATCGTAAAATGCGTTTTAGACAGGTACGTGCCGAGTAAAACTGTGAGGGACGGGAAAAACCCACCGTGGTACAACAACAAAGTTAGGAAACTACTGCGAAAGCAAAGAGAGCTCCACTCCAAGTTTAAACGCAGCCAAAACCTCTCAGACAAACAGAAGCTAAACGATGTCAAAGTTAGCGTAAGGAGGGCTATGCGTGAAGCGTTCAGTGAATTCGAAAGTGAAATTCTATGTACCGACTTGACAGAAAATCCTAGGAAGTTCTGGTCTTATGTTAAATCAGTAAGTGACTCGAAACAGCATATCCAGACACTACGGGATGATGATGGCATTGAAACAGAGGATGACACGCGTAAAGCTGAAATACTAAACACCTTTTTCCAAAGCTGTTTCGCAGAGGAAGACCGCACTGCAGTTCCTTCTCTAAATCCTCGCACAAACGAAAAAATGGCTGACATCGAAATAAGTGTCCAAGGAATAGAAAAGCAACTGGAATCACTCAATAGAGGAAAGTCCACTGGACCTGACGGGATACCAATTCGATTCTACACAGAGTACGCGAAAGAACTTGCCCCCCTTCTAACAGCCGTGTACCGCAAGTCTCTAGAGGAACGGAGGGTTCCAAATGATTGGAAAAGAGCACAGATAGTCCCAGTCTTCAAGAAGGGTCGTCGACCAGATGCGCAAAACAATAGACCTATATCTCTTACGTCGATCTCTTGTAGAATTTTAGAACATGTTTTTTGCTCGCGTATCATGTCATTTCTGGAAACCCAGAATCTACTTTGTAGGAATCAACATGGATTCCGGAAACAGCGATCGTGTGAGACCCAACTCGCCTTATTTGTTCATGAGACCCAGAAAATATTAGATACAGGCTCCCAGGTAGATGCTATTTTTCTTGACTTCCGGAAGGCGTTCGATACAGTTCCGCACTGTCGCCTGATAAACAAAGTAAGAGCCTACGGAATATCAGACCAGCTGTGTGGCTGGATTGAAGAGTTTTAAGCAAACAGAACACAGCATGTTGTCATCAATGGAGAGACGTCTACAGACGTTAAAGTAACCTCTGGCGTGCCACAGGGGAGTGTTATGGGACCATTGCTTTTCACAATATATATAAATGACTTAGTAGATAGTGTCGGAAGTTCCATACGGCTTTTCGCGGATGATGCTGTAGTATACAGAGAAGTTGCAGCATTAGAAAATTGTAGCGAAATGCAGGAATATCTGCAGCGGATAGGCACTTGGTGCAGGGAGTGGCAACTGACCCTTAACATAGACAAATGTAATGTATTGCGAATACATAGAAAGAAGGATCCTTTATTGTATGATTATATGATAGCGGAACAAACACTGGTAGCAGTTACTTCTGTAAAATATCTGGGAGTATGCGTGCGGAACGATCTGAAGTGGAATGATCATATAAAATTAATTGTTGGTAAGGCGGGTACCAGGTTGAGATTCATTGGGAGAGTGCTTAGAAAATGTAGTCCATTAACAAAGGAGGTGGCTTACAAAACACTCGTTCGACCTATACTTGAGTATTGCTCATCAGTGTGGGATCCGTACCAGATCGGTCTGACGGAGGAGATAGAGAAGATCCAAAGAAGAGCGGCGCGTTTCGTCACAGGGTTATTTGGGAACCGTGATAGCGTTACGAAGATGTTTAATAAACTCAAGTGGCAGACTCTGCAAGAGAGGCGCTCTGCATCGCGGTGTAGCTTGCTCGCCAGGTTTCGAGAGGGTGCGTTTCTGGATGAGGTATCGAATATATTGCTTCCCCCTACTTATACCTCCCGAGGAGATCACGAATGTAAATTAGAGAGATTAGAGCGCGCACGGAAACTTTCAGACAGTCGTTCTTCCCGCGAACCATACGCGACTGGAACAGGAAAGGGAGGTAATGACAGTGGCACGTAAAGTGCCCTCCGCCACACACCGTTGGGTGGCTTGCGGAGTATCAATGTAGATGTAGATGTAGAAATGTTGTCACTTGTTGGTGTCTGCACCTGTTCAACATTACTAGGTGCCAATGATGGACTGCTTCTACTGACATAATGTCACTTGTTGGTCTCTGCACCTGTTCAACATTGCTGGGTGCAACTGATGGAACTGCTTCTATTGAAATGATGTCACTGGTTGGTGTCTGCACCTACTTAACATTACTGGGTGCCACTGATGAACTGCTTCTACTGACATAATGTCACTTGTTGGTGTCTGCACCTGTTCAACATTACTGGGTGCCACTAATGGAACTGCTTATACTGAAATAATGTCACTTGCTGGTGTCTGCACCTGTTCAACATTACTGGGTGTCACTAATGGAACTGCTTCAACTGAGAAGATGTCACTTGTTGGTGTCTGCACCTGCTCAACATTACTGGGTGCCACTGGTGGACTGTTTCACTGAAATAATGTGACTTGTTGCTGTGTGTATCTGTTCAACATTGCTGGGTGCCACTGATTGACTGTTTCTACTGAAAGATGTCACTTGTTGGTGTCTGCAACTGTTCAACATTACTAGGTGCCAATGATGGACTGCTTCTACTGACATAATGTCACTTGCTGGTCTCTGCGCCTGTTCAACATTGCTGGGTGCTACTGATGGAACTGCTTTTACTAAAATGATGTCACTTGTTGGTGTTTGCACCTGTTGACCATTGCTGGGTGCTGCTGCTGGAACTATCAACTACTTTTTTTTTTTTTTTGATAATTAAAAGCATTTTATGTGAACATTTGTATAAACTGATTTTTTGTGTATTGTGTAAACTATTATGTAAAGTCACATGTATGAAAGAATTTGTATTGCTTACTGTATTTTATATATTACGTTATTGAAAGGTGAGTGCAAAGCCAAAGTTTTATCTAGTTATGTGATATTTATGTATTAATTTTATCTTTCATTTTTTGTCTGTATTTTTTTTTGGACGAATTTGGTGGTATTTTCACCACCAATGCTGGCAAAATTACCATCAAATTCTAGCCCATGGAGAAAGGGCATATGAAAGGTGGCTACACTGAGCCACAGCGCTAGGGATCGCGCCAGAGAGTTTTGTTCGGCCGCCTCCACTGGCAGTGATTATTGAGAAGTAGCGGAGTGCAGTGCTTGTCGAGGGCTCGTAGTAGGCAGTGCTTGCTGAGATGTGGTAGTGAAAAGTTCTTGTCGAGATGTCTTAGTAGTGAGTGCTTGTTCCATGTTTTATGCAGTTATTAGATGGGCTAGATAGCAGATGTTGTTCTAATGGAAATGTTGTAATGATTAGAGTACTTTTCGTCACTATATATGAAGGTAACAAAACTCGGATTTTTTCTCATTATTTCAATGTCTTGAGTAATGCGTCATTACAGATTCAGTCAACAAAGCATCTGGCTTGTGTTCTTGTATTAGAGTGTAATTCTGGTTTTCTTGCGCAATTATAGTATTTCTATTTTTTAATTACTTCAGTATAAATGATATTTAAAATTTCTTGTCTTATTGAAGAAGAACCGTGCCAGATGCGTACGTTGAATCACACTTCCACACACAAAACAGTTATACTTGTGCTTTGTTGGGTTCGTAGGTTTTATAGTTGCTGGGGACTTAATTAATTGATTGTATTAACGGAAATTTTCATTTCATTCTTTGTTGTTGTTCTATGCAGTCAGATTGCGTACTAAAACTAGTCAGGGCCAACCGTTTACGAGACTACGTAATCGAACATACAGCTACTAAATCAAAAAATTAAAAAGTATTTGCATATTAAATAATTAAGCCACCATGCAAAGTGATGAGAAGTGATCGGCTCACAAATTTAAAAAAAAAAAAAAGAAAAAGCGCAGAGCGTAATATGTATTCTGGAAATATAGCCTCAGCAGCACTTAGACCTAAGCAAGCGTAGGGAGGCTGTTTGGTCTATATACTTACCGCACACATGGAAATGCCTTCATCGAAAGGTCCTGTACACAAAATGGCTTCTGTGAGCACAAACGATGTCACATTCATGTACTGAAGGTATTCCAGGCAAGTTCCATAGTCATAGATAGTGACGGTGACAGTCTGTAATATCTCAGTGGGTCGACCAGTCTCCGTGTATCCCCAACCCCAAAGGGTTGCGTCGGACCCTCCTGAAATGTGGACAAGAGAATACAGAGGCAATCTAAATTTATGGTTTGTTACCATGCACAGGACGCGAAACAATATGTGTGTGGCAACAGTACATGGATATATTAACATGAAGGCAAGCATAAGAGGGAAACCCATAAATATTTTATAAAATTATGAGAGTTAATTAATATTTATTGATCAAATTATACGTACATCGAGCCATGTACGCGTGTGGCAACTTTATGCAGATACGAAATTACAATGCAAATATTATTTGAAAATAACAAGGAGGAACTCACAGATTCTGCCCCGAGGGGTTATGGGAAACAATTGAGTTAATTGTTAAATTTACAAATGTTTTATTACTCAAAATTAAAATGTTTGTAGTTAAGTACTAGCAAAAATCATTACTACCTCGGTACCTATTGGGGAACAGTGATACTGACAACACAAGCAGTCATAGTTTTAAGTATTTGTGAAAATAACAACACTAGCACGTAACAGGAATTCTTGATTGATGTAATTAACTTTATATCGTGAACTAGATAAACAACAATATACAAATGACTAAAGTTGCTGAACTAAAAAAATATCTAACTATGAGAATTGAGTATGCTTTGATTCCCCAACGTGATACAGAGTCCCGAAATACTGACACTTGATATGATATTCTGAAAAACTGTATGTTTTAGATTTATGTTAAAAAATGACGAAATTCCTCCAGCTGCATTAAGGTGTTGGTTTTATTGGCGACTAGTATCAGTGCTGTTGCAACATCATCTTCAGGACCATACTTGTTGACAGCAACTGTATGTGTCTAACACAAGTAGTCAGTAGTGTGACAGGCGTGTTCCATGCGGAACGCGGAAGGCAGGTTAGAGCTACCACCTGCCTTACGCATGGAACATGGTTATCTCACCACTGACGGCAGGTGTGGCTGAGCGGTTCTAGGCGCTTCAGTCTGGAACCGCGCGACCGCTACGGTCGCAGGTTCGAATCCTGCCTCGGGCATGGATGTGTGTGATGTCCTTAGGTTAGTTAGGTTTAAGTAGTTCAAAGTTATAGGGGACTGATGACCTCAGGTGTTAAGTCCCACAGTGCTCAGAGCCAATTGAACCATTTATATCACCACTGATTACTAGTGTTAGACACATACAGTTGCTGTCAACAAGTATGGGCGTGAAGATGATATTGTAACAACATCGAAACTAGTTGCCAATAAAACCAAGACCTTAATACAGCTGGAGGAATTTCGTTATTTTTTAACATATTATACTAGCTGGCGTCCCAAATCGACCATTTCAATTATGGAGATACGAAGTGTATGTTTTGGTTCGGAGTCGCAGTTCAGTTGGCTATCATTTTCGGCACGCAGTACCATCCTCAGTCGATACCCTGTCATCCAGTCGTCACGCCAGCTTTCCAGGCGAAAGCCGGCACTTCACTGAACGAGACTGTGGTAATAGTCATCTCTGTCCCTTTGTTATCAAAATGGTTCAAATGGCTCTGAGCAGTATGGGACTCAACTGCTGTGGTCGTCAGTCCCCTAGAACTTAGAGGTACTTAAACCTAACTAACATAAGGACATCACACACATCCATGCCCGAGGCAGGATTCGAACCTGCGACCGTAGCAGTCGCACGGTTCCGGACTGCACGCCTAGAACCGCGAGACCACCGCGGCCGGCTCCTTTGTTATCTTTGACAGTTTCTGCTCGTGCGTTGTTTTACATTTCCTCCACGTTTAATCCTTTCGGGAAGTTCACACAACCGTCACTGTTTATGTTTGGTTCGAAGCTTTAATGTAATGTGTATTATTGTTGTTCCATACTACCAACGGTACTTCTCAACTGGCTGGCAGGCTGTACAGCCAACAAGCAACACTCATCTAATGTTTACCATCCATCTTTATTACTGGAGCCTGTGTCAGAGACCTTATGCTCACATTGGATCTTGGTACTTGTTGCCACAATTCCTGTAGTAACTATCTCATACATTACTTTAATTTTCTTTCTTGCGATTTGGTATCCGTTTCTGGTTACAACCGGCCTGGGTAGCTGTGCCTGTTAAAGCGTTACTTCCGGGACAGGCAGAGGAGCCGACTTCGCATTGAATCAGTCCGGCGGTCTAATGATGAAGATGGTACCCTGACCAGCCATAATGTAATTTTTTAAACGGTTTCTCACATCCGACTGGGTGAATATTTGACTGGTATTACAGTCCCGCATCATGTACACGATTTGCAAACATTTAGGGATCTCTCACACGCTTCCACATAAATAATACTACACACAGACAGTTGCGGTTCACACATTATGTCCCCAGCGGTAAAGGGCAAAAGGTAAAGGAAAAAGCTGAAGACGTCCTGTTTTCAGTTTCAGTATTGTCTCTGAGGTGCCCAACGACAAGAAATTGTTGTGAAGTAACTATAATAATTACCTCCATTCAACTCGATTTTTCTAGACAATGTAAGGGTTTTGTTAGAATACTTTCTTTTTACTATAATACTACTGCCCATTACGAAACTTAGTCCGGCAGATAATAAGCTGACAATCTGGTCACACCGTCCTGACCAGGGAAGTTTTAATCACATGTAAGTATCAACTTACAAAGGAGCAATCAGACCTGTTAAACACGGATTTTGATACCTGTTGAGTATGTTGTTAAGGGAAGTGTCCTGAATACGTGGATAACGGCTTTTCATGTGACAACCTCTAGTTTCCGATAAACTAGTTTTATGGTACCAGCCATAAATTTAACGCTACTCATGTTTCGACCAAGCGAGCGTAGCACAGCGGCCGGCGTTCACGCCTTCAGCGCCGGTGGTAGGGGTTAGAATTCTGTCGGTATGTTTATATTTTTTCAGTTTCATTGTACAGAAGATCACTAAGTAGTATATGCCATGCAAACAAATTAAAAATAGTCTTTTTTGTGGTATTAATTTCATTAATAGGCCGATCATTGCAGTCATCTTTCTTCAAATGTGTATTCCGTTTGTTACATAATAGACATAATTGACACACAGTCAAAATGGGTTTAGAAAACATCGTTTCTGCTAAACACAACTAGCTCTTTATTCACATGAAGTGCTGAATACTATTGACAAGGGATTTCAGATCGATACCGTATTCCTGGATTTCCGTAAGGCTTTTGACTCTGTACCGTACAAGCGGCTGGTAGTAAAATTGCGTGCTTATGGAATATCGTCTCAGTTATGTGACTGGATTTGCAATTTCCTGTCAGAGAGGTCACAGTTCGTAGTAATTCACGGAAAGTCACCAAGTAAAACAGAAGTGATTTCAGGCGTTCCCCAAGATAGTGTTATAGGCCCTTTGTTGTTCCTTATCTATGTAAACAATTTGTGAGACAATCTGAGCAGCCGTCTTCGGTTGTTTGCAGATGACGCTGTCATTTATCGACTAATAAAGTCATCAGAAGATCAAAACAAACTGCAAAACGATTTAGAAAAAAATGTGTGAGTGGTGCGAAAAGTGGCAGGTAACCCTAAATAACGAAACGTGTGAGGTCATCCACATGAGTGCTAAAAGGAACTCGTTCAACTTCGGTTACACGATAAAACAGTCTAATCTAAGAGCCGCAAATTCAACTAAATATCTAGGTATTACAATTACGATCAACTTAAATTGGAAAGAACACATAGAAAATGTTATGGGGAAGGCTGCGTTTTATTGCCAGGACACTTAGAAAATGTTAACAGACCTACTAAGGAGACTGCCTACACTACGCTTGTCCGTCCTCTTTTAGAAAAGTGCTGCGCTGTGTGGGATCCTTACCAGGTATGACTGACGGAGTGCATCGAAAAAGTTCAAAGAAAGGCAGCACGTTTTGTATTGTGGCGAAATATGGGAGAGAGTGCCACAGAAATGACATAGGATTTGGGCTGGATATCATTAAAAGAAAGGCGTTTTTCGTTGCGACGGAATCTTCTCACGAAATTCCAATCACCAACTTTCTCCTCGGAATGCGAAAATATTTTGTTGACACCGACCTACATAGGGCGGAACGATCACCACGATAACATAAAGATCAGAGCTCGTACGGAAAGATATATTTGTTCCTTCTCTCCGCGTGCTATACGAGATTGGAATAATAGAGAATTGTGAAGTGGTTCGATGAACCCTCTCACAGGCACTTAAATGTGATTTGCAGAGTATCCATGTAGGTGTAGATTACAAAATCGTCATCCTCGCCATCACTTTCTGTGGTAGAACGGAATTCCGAATGGTACTTGATGCAGAAGCAACTGAAATGCAACTTTGTGGAGCACACATGCACATTTTACGAACACTACTGCTTTGGAGAAACACAGATTTCCAACAGCGATACCGAAAACCAATTTCATTTATACCCAAAAAAATGGTTCTCTCACTTCGATCAACTTCGATGTGAACCATGCGTATTTGATCAGTCCTGTGAAAGGAGGTGCACCACACTGATTCAGAATTAAATAATGTATTTTTGTGCAACCAACCCATGAAACGATTTCTCTATTACTCTTTATCAAGTCGGGAGCATTTTCAATTCTTTCGTGATAATTTTAGCTTGCCTGTTGCTGTGGCCGCCCATTCAGACATCGTAGAGCTTACTCCACAAGCATCCCACTTCACGTCCAACCAACACGGGATGCCTGCACCACAGGGAACGTGCAGTTCGCTGTACTGCTTGTAAGCATACAGAACTGCCACCCCGGCACTCACAGCCAGACACCTCTTCTAGCTGGCTCACATCTTGCAGATGGACGTGGTATGGTCGACAAACTTCTTACCATTGTAGAATTGTTGGATTGTGATTTCTTCCCGTGACGAGTTGGGTTTATCTGTTATTATTTGTTATTGTATATTGGTGACGATCCGCAGTTGTGATCGAATCTGTTATTCTTTTGGAGATTGTATTATTGTTTCCTTTTGGTGAGTCCAATAAAATGTTTTTGGACTTGTTTTCTGTTGTGGTTGGCAAGAGAGCCAACACCGTTTTACTAAAGGAGGCCGAAAGGCACGCGTTTTAGCTCACGCAGGTTCGCGTGAGGTCTGGAACAGGACAAGGAAATTAGAATTTAGAAAGCTGTCATAGCTGGTGGAATACTTAACTTTAATCCATTAATGATGAACGTCGGTCTTGACGGTACAGGATTCTCAATATCAATAGTAACTGATAATGGCGCCTTGCTAGGTCGTAGCAAATGACGTAGCTGAAGGCTATGCTAAACTATCGTCTGGGCAAATGAGAACGTATTTTGTCAGTGAACCATCGCTAGCAAAGTCGGCTGTACAACTGGGGAGAGTGCTAGGGAGTCTCTCTAGACTAGACTTCCCGTGTGGCGGCGCTCGGTCTGCAATCACTGATAGTGGCGACACGCGGGTCCGACGTATACTAACGGACCGCGGTCGATTTAAAGGCTACCACCTAGCAAGTGTGGTGTCTGGCGGTGACACCACATTTTCTATATTTCTATTCTGTTAGCGCAGACAGTTCACCTGTGAAAATGAGGTGGACTAGATTTGGGTGAGAATTTTTACAGTGTTACTGAATGTTTCTCTTTCATATACAAAGATGTGGACGTAAGGACTTTAATTAGTCTGTCTTTCCCACGAATCAAGAATGTATGGAAAAATGCACGGGCAGGATTTGAACCCATCCTACCAGCACTGTAGCCGTGAACCTTAGCCGCCGCGCTACGCTCACTACGTCGCAGCAGCACCAAAGTTACAGGTATAGGCGGTACACAAAAAATTGCAGCATCGATCTTCTCAGAAAATAGGAGTCGCAGCATGAAAATCCGCAAGCCAAGTATTCAAGAAAGGTCACTCTACAACATATTTAGGACTCACCGAAATCCGCGTTTGACAGGTCTGATGGTCCCTTCTTAGCTTTACGTGTTATGGCGTAAATATATATGAAATTGTAGTCGATCACATACCTTCAGGGATGGATTCAGCGCTGGGTAAGCCAATAACCTGCACGTAAGAGTCCAGCGTCAGGGCGTACTGCAGCCTGAAGACGGCGATATCGTAAGGCCCGACGAGGCTACTAGTGCTGATGGACAGAAGGAAAGCAAACTACATGCCTGCAATAAGTGTAAGCACTAACAGTGTGTAACAAAGCGGTTGTTTGGAAATATTGAGAAGAAAAATCATTGACAAGTAATGAAGTCCTTATCGTTGTTAAAGAACTCGTTAAGCGTGTTATTTAAGTTCAGATGGGAAGATATTGGACCTATGTGTATTATTCGCTGGTTGAGAATTCAGTGACGTCAGCTGTATTAGGTATGGATGTATTACCTTTGTTGTTGTAGTTGTGGTCTTCAGTCCAGAGACTTCTTTGACGCAGATCTCCATGCTATCTATCCTGAGACTTATTCTATTCATCTCTCGGTCTCTCTCCACAATTTTTACACTCCAGGCTTCCCTCCAGTACTAAATTGGTGATCCCTTGATGCCTCAGAATGTGTCCTACCAAACGATCCCGTCTTCTTGTCAAATTGTGCCCCAAATTCCTCTTCTCCACTATTATCCTATTCAGCACCTCCAGATTAGTTATATGATCTATCCACCTAATCTACTGCATTCTTCTGTAGCACAACATTTCGGAAGCTTCTTCTCTCTTCTTGTCTACACTATTTATCGTCCATGTTTCACTTAGATACGTGGCTACGCTCCATACAAATACTTTCAGAAAAAAACTTCGTGACGCTTAAATCTATACTCGATGTTAACAAATTTCTCTTCTTCATAAACGCTTTCCTTGCCATCGCCGGTCTGCATTTTGTATCCTCTCTAATTCGATCATCATCAATTATTTTGCTCCCCAAACAGCAAGACTCATGTACTACTTTTAAGTGCCTCACTTCTTCATCTAAATCTCTCAGCATCACGTGATGTACTTAGACTACATTCCATTATCTTCGTTTTGCTTTTATTGGTATTCATCTTATACCCTCGTTTCAAGACACTATCCATTCCGTTCACCTCCTCTTCCAGGTCCTTTGCTGTCTCTGATAGAATTACAATGTCGTCCGCAAACTTCAGTCTTTTTTTTTTTTATTTCTTCTCCATGGATTTTAATTCCTACCTCAAATTTTTCTTTTCTTTCCTTTACTGTTTTCTCAGTGTACAGCTTCAGTAACAATGGGGACAGGCTGTACCCCTGTCTCACTCCCTTCTCGACCACTGCATCCCTTTCATGCACCTCGACTCTTATTACTGCCCTCCCTCGCTCCCTGTATTTTACCCCTGCCACCTTCAGAATTTTCAAGAGAGTATTCCAGTCAACATCGTCAAAAGCTTTCTCTAAGTCTACAAATGGTAGAAATGTAGGTTTGCCTTTACTTAATCTATCTTCTAAGACACGTCGTAGGGTCAGTATTGCTTCGCGCGTTCCATCATTTTTACGGAATCCAAACTGCTCTTCCCCGAGGTCGGCTTATATCAGTTTTTCCATTCGTCTATAAAGAATTCGTGTTAATATTCTGCAGCCGTGACTTATTAAACTGATAGTTCGGTAATTTTCATATTAAAGTATGAATTATTTTATTCTTCTTGAAGTCTGAGGGTATTTCGCCTGTCTGATATATCTTGCTCACCAGACGGTAGAGTTCTCTCATGGCTGGCTCTCTCAAGGCTATCAGTAGTTCTAATGGAATGTTGTCTACACCCGGGGCCTTGAATCGACTTAGGTCTCTCAGAGCTCTGTCTGATTCTTCACGCAGTATCATATCTCCCATTTTACCCTCGTCTACGTCGTCTTCCATTTCCATAATATCGCCCTATCTCCCTTATATGGACCCTCTATATACCCCTTCCACCTTTCTGCCTTCTTCCTTCGCTTAGGACTGGTTTTCCATCTGAGATCTTGATATTCATCCAGGTGGTTTTCTTTTCTCCTAAAGCCTCTTTAATTTTCCTGTAGACGGCATCTCTCTTTCCTGTAGTGATATATGCTTCTACATCCTTCCATTTGTCCTCTAGGCATCCCTGATTAGCCACTTTGCACTTCCTGTCGATCTCGTTTTCAGACATTTGTACTCCTTTTCGCCTTCTTCATTTACGGCGTTTTCATATTTTCGCCTTTCATCAATTCAGTTCAATATCTCTTCAGTTATCCAAGTATACGGAACTGAAAAAGTCTATGTCGGTGTTCTGAGTCGGAGTTTATTTATTTTTCCACCTGGCTACCTGTTTCGGTACATCATCTGGTACGCAGTCGTCACGCTAGTTTCCCGAGCATGTATGCCAATGGCCTGAGGATGGTAGAGTGGACCGAAACCGGTAGCCGCTACGCAAGTAAAATAAACCGCGACTCTGGACACAGTTATATAACTTCACCACGAAAAGAAACTCGTGATGTACTGTGCCTTTTCACACTATCAATAACATATTAAAACTTGTGCCGGACCAAGACCTGCAGCAGAATTTCCCGTTTATGTCAAGCGGTTGGTTGCCTTCATCTTTTGGCTAGCCGCGCACGAGCACGGGACCAACAAAAACCTCCATACTTCTTACTGTCCACTATTAGAACAGTAATATGTGAAGTAACATATTTTCGAAACTAATTACCCGAAGTAACAGCGTTAACTGCGAGACAGCGATCGATACCTAAATTTTCTCTGTGATGATTCCACTAAGGTACGAAGCAACTTTTATTGTATTAAGTGTTTGGGTTCGTACCCCATACACCTATCCAAGGAAAAAACCATTAATAAGTCTCTCTGCAATATATTACTACCATAATTTTATCTGGATGCCCTATGTAATTGTTATGCGTTTATTGGACAGTGTTATCTGCTTTGTCGGTCTGTATTGTTCTCAACGTTATTTCATATTTTATTAACGATTTTTCATTAATGCAAATGATAAGCATCAATGTAAAAAAACTGTAGCCAATTTCATTTATTTAATGAATTCCGCTTATTTATGAGGTAGTATAATGAATGGATCAAGTTGAATTTTTGTGGTTTCCGTCATCGATTAATGTGTCTGTTAGATCTTCATAATTATTTATGTTCAGTAAATGACGGAAGTTAGCTGAGTGAAAACATGTTCTGAGATGACGGCACTGCGTTACATCATCATCTGCATTGTCTAAATAAACATCTACATCTAATTGGCCGTTCTATAAATCATGCTTAAGCGCCTGGCAGAGGGTTCATCGAACCATCTTCACACTGTTTCTCTATTATTCCATTATCGAACAGCGAGCGGAAAAATGAACACCTATATCTTTCAGAGTGAGCTCTGATTTGCCTTATTTTATTATGGTAATCGTTTATTCATATGTAGGTCGACGTCAACGAAATATTTGCGCATTCGGAGGAGAAAGTTTGGGACCGAATTTTCGCGATAAGATTCCACCGCAACGAGAAACGCCTTTGTTTCAGTGATGTTCACCCCAAATCCTGTAACACGTCCGTGACACTGTCTCCCCTGTTACTCGATAATACAAAACGCGCTTCCCTTGTTTGAACATTCTTAATATACTCCGCTAATCCTGTCTGGTAAGGATCCCACACCGCGCTGCAGTACTTCACAAGAGGACGGAAAAGTGTAGTGCAGGCATTTAGTATGATGTTTTATGCGTACCTCCGGATTTAAACGTGTATTTTCGCCAACATATCGAGGGTAAATTGAAGACACCACCAACTATAATTGTGTCGGTATGAAGCGTGTTTGAAATTAGACTCAAGTTTTCTTTAGAGCTATCGGCTATAGTATCACCTGAGTTGGGTGAATGGGGGGTAGGGGGGGGGGGGGGGGGGGGGAGGTGGTGTCGGTGTCGGTAAAAGGATCCAGTTATTATTTCATGCCGGTTGCCAAGAATGATCTCTAACCATACTGACTGACAGGATCTATCTACTTAAATTTCCCCACATGATAAACTAATTGTAACAGGCACAAATACGCCACTTCCAACTGTATTTACCCTTTCTTTTCCCAACACCGTTAAGTCCTCCGAAAATATTTCACCTGAGTTTATATCCAGCTTCAGCTAACTTTCGGTGTCTAAAACGATTTGGGCCTCAGTGCTTTCCATTACCACTTGGAGCTCTGGTATTTTTCTGACACAATTACGACAATCTACAGGTGCTATAGTGACTGCTTCTAGATCTATGTTGTTCCTGTGTTTGAATTGCACGCTTTGTGACTGATGCCCTCTTTGTGTTTCTCCGAAACCTTCTAACCTAAAGAACCGCACAGTCCACGCCACATCGTCCCCGCTACCTGTGAAGCGGACTACTGCGTGTAATGGTCTGATCTATTTAATCCCACCACCGTATGGCGCAAGTCGACGAAGCTACAGTTTCACGGTCGTAAAACCGTCTGACCTTCTGATTCAGACCCTCCAGTCGCCTCTGTACCACAGGTTCGCAATCGGTCCTGTCGATATGCTGCAAATGGTATGCTCTGCTTTTATGTTCCAATCGAAAATGACACTTTTTAACGCTTCAGATAACCACTCGAAACTAGAGAGAAGCTCTTCTGATCCAAAGCAATATATATCACTGCTACCGACGTAAGTCATCACCCGCAGTATGCTGCACGAAGTGCTGTTCATCCGGAACGAATCGTTCTAATCTGGAATGACTCCAGCCAGTATGCATACACAATGCACACTGGTTTCTTCACCTCTTTGGCAGACATAGCCCCAACAGCATCCATAATGGGCGTAACATTGGATCTCTCATCTGCCAACAGGACAAGTGACTGCATCTAACTGCGGAACATTGTCAGCCACAGGTAACACCTGGAACCTGTTTGTCAGACTAACTAGGGAGGCCTTACGTTCGCCACCTCCGCCCCACCCCTTCCCCCGCCGAGGCAACTCCTTCGCACCCTGTCACGCACCGAGGTGACCTTCCACGCCACCACTGGTGATGGGTCAACCTCAATGCGAGCGATAGCTAGACTGGTCAGCGTACTTGCTGGGTCGTGCTGGACATCCGTTGGATCCCTAAGGTCGGCCCATTCACTGCGGCCTCAAGTTGTGTAACCGAAGACAAGAAAGCCAGGAGGCGACAGCAAAGTATCACCAACTCAGCTCACATAGAATGACATTATGAACTACTTCAAGAAATTTGGACTGACTTAGAAACTAAAGAAACTGTCCGTACCAGAATGATAAACAAAACAAGGCGCATCATCCTAAAGTGTCCTTGCTCTGTACACCTGAAAGTTTATGTTTTCACAGCGAGCTGTAACATGGACTGAACACTGCAGAGAAAAGAATGTCACGATGGATAAATGTTGACGACGTGCAAAATGTTTCGTTCAAAGCGTATGTTGCTCGAGAGTAAGAGAGAACAGAAGCTGGCAAATTACGACAACTTGCAATTATTATATATTTATGTTTTGTTGTATGGCATGAATTTATAATTGTGTATGTTCATATTGGCACTGTCAATGCGTAAAGGGAGAGAAAGAGAAGTAACAGAGGTTTTAAGATAGCAGTATATCGAATAAAGAGACACGAGAAAAGTTTTATGAATGTTCAAATGGGAAGTAAAGAGTACATTGGAACAGTGTCAGTAGATTATTACCAAGGAGGTACAGAGGACGAACAGAGCTGTATATACGTTTGAAAAGACGTAGTATGAGATATTCATGTACACACACACACACACACACACACACACGCACACACACACACACACACACACACACAAGTACGCACTACAAGTATTCCAGTATGCTCTGTATGATGACGTTAAAACATTTTCCATTAAGACAAAGTATAGTGTTTCAGCACGTCACCATCGTTTCTTCATGAGATTACCTTACCTGGAGCCATGTGCAGTTTGTACTTCAAGATAGCCGTAGTTTGCGTTGAGGGATCCAGATTTAGTGTTTTTTTTTTTTAAATAAAATAAAAGGAAAGACCTTAGTCAGCAAGGACGTGTTGCAATGGTGAAGTCGTAGTTCAGCTAAATTATTTTGTGGAATGATGACATATACTTCTAATGCAGAGACTTGCAGTGGAATATACTTACTCATTGTACTCAGGGTATGGGATCTGTTCTATTACCGGGACGTATTGCTCTGTGCTTGAATTACTGCTGATGTTGTATGCTCCAGCCACTGCCTGTCAACACAACGGGTACATGAGATTAGTATTGCGAATCTTACAGCAACCTACAAAAATATCGTAGAGTATTCAGACACATGGTTAGAAAATATTTCTTAAAGGAAATCATGACACTGTCATCTCATTTGTGAAGAATTTGTGCGGAAGTGTTTCAGACGTATGAACTGCTTTCACAGTCTGACCAAGTTGTCTTGTTTTCGAAATATCTCTTCATCATAAATACTAAAAAATTCGGAGTAGTTGAATAATGACAAAACTGCAGGACAATGGTTTTGCTTTTTAGACATTGCTGTTCAATATGTAGAAAAGTTGAAAGTCAACAGTGAAAATAGTAACGTCAAAATTGTAAATAAATATTCAGTGAGAGTGGAGAATTTATGGTTCCCACATAAGAATTTTAAGGGTAATTTGTACACTGCTTTGTAGGATCAACATGTACTTTGCATCCAAAAAAGAATAGGAGTTTATACAACAGTTGTAAGGTGAAAAGAATAATAATTTGTACTTCCAAACACTGTTACATTAAAGCTCATACATTTACGGTTCTTATCCTCTTCAGATCAAAATTTTAGAGAAGAAGACCATACTTTGCCCTGAAGATGACTGATATGGTCCAAATCACTAATCCTAAAAACAAATGCAGAATGTGATTCTGGACGGAACTATAAGCTATTTTAATAATTGTCATCGTCTAACGAAAAAAGTGTACTTTAAAAATATTACATTAAAGTATATAATCCTGCGAAAAGTGAAATTAAGACAGGAAAGTATCGGAAAATTTGTCTTGAAGTAAAGTAATAAATTACGACGGTAGTTAGAGGCGTACATATGGAGACTGAGTAGGGATTAAGGCATCGTGATTTTATGATGTTTTATATATAAAGGAAGCAGCAACTTTCTTCTCCAAGTAATTATTCTGTTATGTAACGGGAGAGGTTATTCCATAGTAGGTGTCTTGTCACGTAAAGAGACATTAGGTAAGCGATAGTGCTTTCTCGAGACGCAACAGACGGAGGGAGAGCAAAGGCGGGGCAGATAAGTTATTTTATTTAGAATACATTGTAGATCAGCAGGCTGTATGTGGTAACTAGGTGACCGTGTAGCCCTGTTAAACACCCGTAAGCTTTTGGCTAAGTTCTCCTTCATCTTATAATTACATACTCTGGCCGCAATCAGTTAACAGGTTCAGTATCAAAATTATCCATTTGTGTTTCATGTTCTTTATTTGGTTTTCCAACAAACATAAATTACACTTGTTGTCGACACACATTATGTAAACTGAGCTTTCTTCTATGCACTGTGTGCTTTCTTCAATAAACTGACTGTGAGCCGTAGTGCACCTTTTCTGGACACCAGCTCTTTGGCACGATACTATCGATTACCCGGGTGTACTAGGATCTTTGTCGCTATTGTGATCTCTTTGTGGCTCATCTCTTTAAGTCAGTCTTGGTGATTATAATGTGACGCCTTGCTTAAGAAGCAAGCTATGTGTGATTTTGGTATTGTCTTAAATATGGCCACGTGTTGATTGTCTCTTAGCTGTTTTATGAATGTTGTCTTGAATAAATTGTAATTTTTTTTGTTTTGGTAGTTGTTGTTTTTAAGGAGTGACATTATAGGGGCCTTGACCTCGCATTCTAAGTGTACCCCTCAACCCGACTTCCTCAGCCACAGGCTGCTGCCGAAGGTATTCAGTCGATGACTTGATAGTGTTTAATATTTCGTGAACTTGGAGAAACTCGTATAGTTTGCTAAAGGTCACCGATGCTTGCGTTCGAATGCCGTTGGAGCTGTCGCAATATATGTTTAATCTCGTTGCCACGACTCTCGATTTCTGTTCTTCAGTTGCGGCGTTGACGTAAGTTTTCCACACATAACGGAGGACTTCGTTTTACATTACATGTACGAAGCGACATTTTGATGCGCACGGAAATATTGTTTGCAATAACTAGAAACAGTTTTTAAACGAAAATTCATTTACTTGTTGTTTAGCGATAGCTTTAGGCAGTAATCAACGTCGAAGAATTTGTTACTAGGACAGAGAACTGGAATCCGTTCAGGGTCAGAAAAGGTAGGAGAAAGTAGCCGAAAAGAGTAGTTGCACCGGGGAACTCACTGCATTGTGTTGGCGATAGGTGGTGGATATACACAGGGACCAATCGGCGGTCTTATCAAAAGTAGCTGACACACCTGTGTAATGTACAACTGAACACTAAACTTCACGACAGGCGACCCTGTCTGCACTAAAGCAGTAACAGGTGAACGGGTCGGTCAGCAGAGCCCATTGATTCCTAACGTGCATTACTCATTCGAAGTCATCGTAGTACAGATCCATCAGGGACATTTCAACGCTTCTAGCGCTACCATGGTCTAAGAATAACGTCTTTGAGTAGAAATTAAAACGTCTTCGGTCTCGGATGAAGGAGCGGGCAGAGTTTCAGGGCACTGTCTTACCCTTGTGTCGGGGAACAGCCCCTGAAAGGCAGAAGAATCAGCAATGGTCAACGGCATGAGGATGCAGAAGGCAATAGATACCAGAGCGTAAAAGACACGTGATGTGTATCCGCATGACATGTAGGATGTAATCGAAAAAGTGCCACGATGATCTCTCCACTGGGAACAGATTTCGAAACAGTCCCTCACTCGGATCTCGGGGAGGGGAGGGGACTGCCAAGGCGAGGGAACCATGAGAAAAAGATGGAACAACCAACGAAAGTATAACCTTCTACGTGTCGGGGCGTGGAATGTCAGAAGCTTGAACGTGGTAGGGAAGCTAGGAAATCTGAAAAGGGAAATGGTAAGGCTCAACCTGGATACAGCAGAAGTCAGCGAAATGAAATGGAAAGAAGACAAGGATTTCTGGTCCGATGACTACGGGGCAATATCAACAGCAACAGAAAATGGTGTATCTAACAGTGGTACGAGTCGTTATGAGTGAAAGGTAGGGCAGAGAGTATGTTAATGTGGACAGTTCAGTGACCGGGTTGTTCTTATCAGAATCGACAGCAAACCAACACCGCTGACGATAGTTCATGTATACATGCCGACGGCGCAAGCTGAAGATGAAGAGACAGAGAAAGTGTATGAGGATATGGAAAGGATAATACAGTACGAAAACTGAGACGAAAATCTAATAGTTATAGGTCACTGGAACGCAGTTGTAGAGGAAGCAGCAGAGGAAACGGTTACGAGAGATTGTGGGTTTACAGTAGGAAAGGACTAATTATATTCTTCAAAAAATTTCAGCTAATATTAGCGAATACTCTGTTCAAGAATCGCAATATGAGGAGATATACTTGCAAAAGGGCCAGAAATACAGAAGGTTTCAGTTAGATTACATCATGGTCAGACAGAGATTTCGAAATGAGATAATGGATTGTAAGGCGTACCCAGGAGCAGAGGCTGACTCAAGTCACAATTTAGTAATTTGAAGAGTAGGCTGAAGTAAAAAAGTACTAGTGAGGAAAAATGAATCCACAAATAAGTGGAATACGGAAATAGTAAGGAATGAGTGAATATCTGTGAAGTTCTCTGAGGTTGCAGATATTGCGATAATGAATAGCACCGTAGGCAGATCAGTTCAAGGGGAATGGACATCTCTGAAAAGAGCAATCAAAGAAGCTGGAAACGAAAACGTAGGTACAAGGCAGGGAACTATGAGGAAACCGTTGGTAACAGAAGAAATATTTCAGCTGAGGGACAAATGAAGGACACACAAAAAAAAATTTCAGGAAGATGCAGGAATACAAGTCAGGAATGAAAAAAATAGGAAATGCAACGAACCTAAGGCGAAATGGCTCCATAAAATATTTGAGGAAATCGGAAAAGAAATAATTGTAGGAAGGACTGGTTTAGCGTATAGAAAAGTCGAAAAAACGCTCGGTGAAATTAAAAGCATGGGCGATAACGTTAAGACTGCAGTGGGAATTCCACTGTTAAATGTAGAGAGCGGATAGGTGGAAAGAGTAGGCTGAAGGCCTCTGTTAGGGGAGGGCGTGTCTCGTGACGTGAGAGAGTCGATAGGGAAGAGATAGTCTCCAGTATTGGAACTGGAATGTAAAAGAGTTTTGGAAGACAAGAGCAAATAAAGCAGAAGGGATAGCTAAATTCACATCCGAAATTTTTAAACAAACTAGTGTTCTACATCTTTATTCTTCATTTCCGCATAATGACAGCCTGCTGCCGCTAGAGGAGTTCGAACAGTAGCGTGTAACTTGCTGGGGTGCAACCTTACAATGACGTTGCGTGAGAAACAGCGTGCTGTAAGCAGATTTCGAATTAGAAGAGTTCGTCCACATATGGAGCGCTCTCTCCTTCGACATGACAACGCCAGGCCACATACAAAGGCTGCGACCGCTGCAACAATCCGACGCTTTGGGTTAACTGTCACCGATCACCCTCCGTACAGCTCCGACATGCCCTCATCTAATTTTCATCTGTTCCCAGAACTTAAAGAACACCTTCCACTACTTCAATTTGAGGCTGATAATGTGATGCAAGCATAAGTGATACTGTGGATTCGTCAACGAAGTCAGGCATCCAGGAGTGACGGTATGAACAAATTGGTCTCTCGTGTTCGTCGCCATGGTAACTATATTGAGAAATAAATATATAAATAGGAATAATAAGCATGTAGAATGTTAATCACGTTTTGTTTTATTACAAAGCGTTAATATGTTTCACGTAAAACATTCGGTGACATTAATTTTCAGCACGCTGTTCTATAGTCACTAACAAATTCGTAATCAGTAATCCATCACAATTTTAAATGAATATTGATGTTCCTACCTACAACATTAGAGGAAAGTTACCTTTATTACCCATTATTAGAGGTGTCAGTGGCTCAAAAAGGAGTTCAGTATAAAGCAACAAAAATTTTGGATCATTTGCCCAATAACATAAAACGTCTAACAGTTGAGCTAATAAAATACGATTTTTAATGACGTTTTTGGAAACCCAGCGACCAGTACTGAAATTCAAAAGAAACAATCAGTCTTGATCGCAAAAAAATATTTTTAAATACTGTATTTTAATGGTTATCTGTTTCAATCTCGACGATCGTTAGACCATTATATGTCTGCCTCGGTTGTATATAGAGAAGCCGAGCGGAGGGACATTCGATGAGTGAGTCTCTAGATATACGTTCGTGCACCGCTCGGTTTGCTAGAGCACCGCCTACGGAGACACGTAAAGGTCTGCTGATCAACTTGGAGATTGAAACTGATAACCATTAAAATAAAATATTTAAAAAAAATATTTTGTGATCAAGAGCGATTAATTCTTTAAAAATAATGTGTTCGGCAATGTTATGACTAATCTCAAATACACATCCTGTAAATTGACTCCTTTCATTCGGATAAAAAAGTCATTCAAATGATGTATGGAACATGTAACTAACTAACTAATTAAGTAACTACCTATCTACTTTGCGGATCATAATATATTCAATTGCGAATCTCTGATCATGTAATTACTGACTAATACATTTTTACATTTTGTGAAGTACAGAGCGTCATATAAATCTACGTTACCATTTTGTTGTTGATTTCTTTTTCTCAAATTTCGACTTAAGATTATTACAGTTATTATTGAAGAACACTTTAATACATTACAACAACACTTTGATACATCACCTGCAAAACGTTATAAATGAGTAACGTTATACTCCCGCGAGAGACAATGCAAATTATCCCTGCATCTGCGGAAGACTCTCTATGCACAGTGATGTACTGTGTTCGCCGATCAAGAAGGTTAGAATAGTGTCACAAGATAGGCATATCCCATTACTTATTTTATTGGGCGTCAGGATGGTTCAGAATCTAAGGGCTTTCGGATTGAAGGGGGTGGAAAAATGATTCAGTTTTGCTACCTTTGCTGCTTAGAAGTTCCTGTGTGAAGAGCGTTTCCTGTGTGAAGAGCGGTTCCTCTTTGTGGAATCCGTTTTGTTTGCCAGGAAGAACGTCATCTTACTCCAGATGCGTCACAGTAAAAGGTAACCACCAATGAATGAAGACTACTCGGAGAATAAAAAAATGTAAACGACGAACGTCAAGGAGTTGTGAAAGGCGTCTCGAGGAAAAAACTGAGCATAGTTACACCTGTTGAGAAACTTCATCCTGCGACCCTAGAGAGGGTTGAGGGAAACCCTTGCCAAGATTCTATTCTTGCTGCAGCAAATACCATCTATTACGTTGAAAACTGTTGCCATTGCGCTTAGCAGCCTATAAAATGTTGTTGTGACTGGTGTAGACGCGTTCGACGCCGTCCAGCGCTCAGAATACTGTCTGGTCCATTGCTGGGGGTTGCGCTTATGGTCCGCCACCGTAAAAAAACTAAACTTTATTGCCGTAAGGGTTGCCTGACGGCAGGGAGTCGTAACGGGAGGCGTTGGCCTCTGTTCAGTTTTTGGACGACGTTCCTATCCTCAGTTTGTTCCTCTAGACTATCTCTACAAACCACTGAAGTATGCCGATGTTGGGTTGGTTTCCTATGTACACTACCCAATCTTAGCGTCCCTATAAAATTAAAACTACCCTTTCAGTAAGATATGTAATGTATCTATTCTGTTCTGATCTAGAAACCACTATGAAGACTATGACGCAGAGTGTTTCTCATTGTATCACATGTTAGTGTTTCTTCCCATTCAATTCGCGAATCGAATGCTACAAAAGAACTTACATTCCGCTATGCGCTCTGTACGTAGTCTGATATAGTTTTTGCGATTCCTAAGATCCGTGGTTGGTTGCGGTTCTACGAACTTGTAAGGAATCCCTTATCTACACGTAAGAGCGCATTTTATTTCCAGTTTTGTTATTTCACATAATATGTAAAGTGGGTGTATCAGCACTGCAGTATGTACGGATCAAGGATTGAGCAGCAAGTTCCCACGCTGGCTAGCAGAGGTAGTTGGCCACCTGGTGTTTTCCGAGACAGTGGGATGAGATGCCACAGCGAAAATCACTCGTTACGTCAGCAAAGAGATACGTAGGGAAAGTACATTGATCAGTGGTGACTGCTGTGTAAGAGCACAAGCGCACGTGAACACCCTAACTTTCGACACCTTGCGGATTTACTTTTTTTTTTAAAAAAAAAAAAAAACTCTGTTAAACGTAACATAGATGCCACAATGTGAAAGATACCTCACTACCGCGCTACTGCTCCTCTAGACTACGTGAAACGTGGCAACAGGGACTTGAGCACACCATCAGTTGCTTACGTTTTAAGGAGCTTTTGTGCATTCGCAACTCGCTTGACGTAATCGCCTTATGGGCCAAATGCATACGAATTTGATCAACAACGTACGCGGTTCACGTTGTGCACAGTTAGACCTTGACACTCAACTAGAAGCCGGCCGGTGTGGTCGTGCGGTTAAAGGCGCTTCAGTCTGGAACCGCGTGACCGCTACGGTCGCAGGTTCGAATCCTGCTTCGGGCATGGATGTGTGTGATGTCCTTAGATTAGTTAGGTTTCAGTAGTTCTAAGTTCTAGGGGACTGATGACCACAGAAGTTAAGTCCCATAGTGCTCAGAGCCATTTTGAACTCAACTAGAAGTTTACATCAGTGACACCAGATGGTAGCACACTGCGTCAGAATTTCATCCCTGTTCGCTAGACATAAATACTGCTACATGATAGCGCACTCCTCAGATATGCTAATTTAATCACTATATACAGTAGTAAAATTAGGTAGGACGTCAGTATATGTTCAAGTTTTACTCATAGTAAAGTTATTGTGTAGGTTTCTGAATGAGCTGTAGTATAGTAAGTTATGCTTTTCATCATACAGTAATCCACTTGAGGCGCTGACAAGGTGAACTCCCATGACACCTCTGCCCCCCCCCCCCCCCACAGATTTCCAGATTTAGTGGTAAAAGGGTTCAGTGAACAACCCAGTGAATAGCCCCAGAGAACAGCCCTCCTGAAACTGAACACAGGAACACAGGTCAAATCAAGCATGAAAATAGGAAGAAGGTGTACTGAACTACGAAAAATGATGAATAATAGGAACAGTGAACAGTTCAACAACGTGTGCAGTATAGAGCAACCTTATAGGCGAGTAGCGTCGTAGTTCAGTGATTATGACGTTGAACTTCCATGGCTGCAAGCCGAGTTCGAAACTGCATTGACCCATTTTTGTTTTTCACTGTAATGAAATTTGTTTCTGTGCGGTGGTGTAACGTCCGTCTGCAACGGCAGGATGTAAGACATAATGACCGCTGATTCTGCACAACTACTCTATTAGCAGCCGAAATTAAGTGGATTTCAAATGGAAACCGCAAACGATTGATAACAAGGCGACAAGTCAATCGTATCCTCCACCGGGAAACACGTCTGGTGCGTCATACATGGCATTAGTGACAATACGTCTATCCTGTGATACCAATCTGTTACCGACACACCTGGTAAGTGAGTGAGACATGCCTCCTTGCCCGATTTAGGTGTTCGTATGAATGTGAATGCAATCATTCCCAAGGAAATGATGGAAACACAATAGTTGGTCACAAAAGCTGCAACAAATGAACACAACAGTTTCTCAATCACACAGTTTCTCTGTACTCAGTCAAAACAAATGTTTTTAACGTTTTTGAAGTTGCGTTCCGTTTTGGAAGTTCCGACCCTCGAATTCCTTTGTTGTAACATAGTTCACACCCGCTTATTTGTTGATGTCACAGTGACCACTTACCCACGACAGCACGGTTGTTCACATTCGCTCTATATTGCACTTGTTAAGCTTGGACCTCTCATTGTTCCTACGTTGAGTCTATTTTAAATGCTAATAGGAAAGTAAACCTCTGAGGACAGATCGCGAGTCGTGCGTGCCCGTCAAAAACTGAACACTGATCAAGCATGAAAACAGGAATAAATTATACCAAACAGTCGCCAGAGAACTTACCCGCGAACGACAAAGGTCCGGAGTTCGAGTCTCGGTCCCGCAAACAGTTTTAAATTGCCAGGAAGTTTCATATTAGCGCACACTCCACTGAAGAGTGAAAATTTCATTCTGGGAACAGAAAATTAGCTCACAAGGGAAAGTTAGCCGCAAAAACCGTTCCTTTGATTGAGAGACTGACGAAATCAAATAAGCGTGACCACAAGCGAGCATTTAACAAGAAAAGTCTACAGACGGCACAACTTGCTGTGTGGGTGCGGCGTAAGAATATTTGATTTTCAGCCCCGAAGTAAATTCGTGGACTGATATCTCTTAGAGATCGTGTACATTCGTCTGAGAAAAATGGAAAAACACCAAAACTTTCACTTACACAAAAATGCGAAATTGGGAGTTGCGAAAGCCTACACATTATTTCGCTATTGCCCTAAACTGTAGACCGAGCGAGGTGGCGCAGTGGTTAGACACTGGACTCGCATTCGGGAGGACGACGGTTCAATCCCGCGTCCGGCCATCCTGATTTAGGTTTTCCGTGATTTCCCTAAATCGCTCCAGGCAAATGCCGGGATGGGTCTTTTCAAAGGGCACGGCCGACTTCCTTCCCCGTTCTTCCCTAATCCGATGAGACCGATGACCTCACTGTCTGGTCTCCTTCCCCAAAACAACCAACCAACCCTAAACTGTACTTAGTTATGCACAAAGCAACAAAATTCGGTAAAAACTATTGTTTGTTTTGTCAGATAAGTTATGCATCTTATTATTATTATTATTATTATCACTATTAATGTTAGTATTATTCGCAGTCGCTTTAGTTATATAAGATTCGACATAAAAGTTTTCTGGCTTTGGTACCGCGTCATAATGTAAAAACTACTGCTGCTATAGAAAAGCCAACGTTTCGGCCACGATTGCAGCGGCCTTCTTATGGGTCTAAGACCCAGACCCAGACCCAGACCCAGAAGAAGGCCGCTGCCATCGTGGCCGAAACGTTGGCTTTTCTATAGCAGCAGTAGTTTTTACATTATGACGCGGTACCAAACCCAGAAAACTTTTATGTCGACTGACTCTGGCAGCGGTAGCCTACGCAATTATATTGTATAAGATTGTTGATAAGTATAACTGTTATACGCAGATGCTATTAATTTCACACTCTCAAATCTAATAAAAAATGGCTCTGAGCACTATGGGACTTAACAGCTGTGGTCATCAGTCCCCTAGAACTTAGAACTACTTAAACCTAACTAACCTAAGGACATCGCACACGTCCATGCCCGAGCCAGGATTCGAACCTGCCACCGTAGCAGTTGCGCGGTTCCGGACTGAGCGCCTAGAACCGCTCGGCCACAGCGGCCGGCTCTCAAATCTATCTGAATCTAAAAATTTGTCAACACCAGGAACGCATACTCACGAGCCATCGCTGACACTGATTGTGATTATTAAGAAATGTTTGCTAACAAAAGTTATCTTTTGTCACTCAGACATTAGGAGGAGTCTACGAGTCATAAATGCTATGTTTCGGTTATTTTACAATGCCGGGAAACGCTAATATTAATAAAGAAACTAATAACTTCGGCACAACCGAAGATGTACGATCTTATACGAACTACACAGACTGTACGCTCAAATTATGCACTGGGTGCCACAGTCGTGACCCGTCAATAAGATGCCATTTGATCTTGTCATGCGGTAGACCATGGTTTCGTTCCGTTAATAGTTAGTTTATGATCAGTGTGAATAAGTTCATTTTACGGTGTTTGTTAAACAAACGCACCGTAACGTCATCAAGTGTTAAAACTATTTTCACAAAAAATAAACTTCTTCCCGCTTTATTATGTAAAACATTGACAGTAGTGTCGCACTTTCAGAATCCAACGGCGCTGTTACGGCTTTACAAGGAGACATAAAACTACGAAGAGCGTTTCCACATTACAGGTAGGAAAAATTCGTAATCGGTGGCTGCCTAAGTCAGTTGAAGGACGTACTGGCTTAATAATCGCAAAACTCGCTTGGGAAAGCTTAGGCAGTTATACTGTACGCCACTTATGCCACTGTCTACGGATTCACCGGCTAAACAATGATTTTTTGGAGGTTTGGTACGAATTGGGGGGGGTTGCAAAATTTGTAAATTGACTTTCATTATTTAGCTGAAATCCGTCCTCAAGCTTACTTTTGGACTTAGCAAAATCTCTTTAGTGAATATTGTCCATACTTGGAGAAGGACTGAAAGAGTGCGGAATGAAAATAAACACAAAGAAAACTAAGATGATGAGATTATGTGGCAAAGAAGATATGAAAATGAAACCGAATGAAAGTGAAAGTGAACAGGTTGCACAGTTTAGATACTTGGAGAGCATGATGACATCCGGGCGAGTGGAAAATTGCAGTGGTAAAGCAAACTTTCTAATGAAAGCAAAGCTCATTATGCAGCAAACTAGCGTTGGATTCCGAAGGTCCGTAAGGGTACTCACAGATTAGGCAGTTGTCTGCAAGAAGGCAGAAACACAAGAGCACTGTGATGTCCTTCAGACGATTGACAATTGGTCCACGGACTTGCAGTTGACCCTGAACGTAAATATATGTAACAAATGGCTCTGAGCACTATAGGACTTAACATCTGAGGTCATCAGTCCCCTAGAACTTAGAACTACTTAAACCTAACCAACCTAAGGACATCACACACATCCATGCCCGAGGCAGGATTCGAACCTGCTACAGTAGCAGTCGCGCGGTTCCGGACTGCGCGCCTAGAACCGCTAGACCACCGCGCCCGTCTATGTGTAACACGTTGCGCTTACATGGTAGAAGAAATTCACTACTGTACAACTACAGCGGTGATAACATACTACCAAAAACATTGTCTACCGTAAGATATCTAGGAGTAACCATCTTGAGACACATTAAGTGGAACGCCCACATAAAACAAATGGTAGGAAAATCAGGTGCTGGACTGTGATTCATAGGAAAAAATCTTAAGAAAGTGTAACTAATCCATGGAAGAACGACAATATGCTGCAGAATTTTGGAACATGTATTGTGTTCGAACATTAAGAATTACCACGAAGAGAACGGTCCATTGACAAACACTCAACACGGATTTAGAAAACATCGTTCTTGTGAAACACAACTAGCTCTTCACTCGCACCATGTATTAGTGCTGTTGACAAGGGATTTCAAATTGTTTCCGTATTTCTAGATTTTCAGAAGACTTTTGACACTGTATCTCACAAGCGGCTTGTAGTCAAATTGCTTGCTAACGGAATATCGTCTCAGTTCTGTGACCGGAAACGTTGAGTAAATTAAAGGTGATTTATGGCATTCCCCAAGCTATTTACATTGGCCCTCTAAGGAGACGTTCTAGGTTGTTTGCAAATGGTGCTGTTTTGTATCGCCTAGTAAATTCATCAGAAGCTCAAAACAAATTACGAAACGGTTTAGAAACTGTAGCTGTATGGTCTGAAAACTGACAGTTGAACCTAAAAATTAAAAGTTTGAGGTCAGCCACATGAGCGCTAAAAGGTGTTCTTTAAACTTCTGTTACATGATAAATAAATTAAATCTAACGGCTGTAAGTGCAAGCTGTAAGAGCAACTAAATACCTAGGAATTGGAAGGAACACGTAGAAAACGTTGTGGGGAAGGCGAACCAAATACTGCATTTCATTGGCCAAGCACTCAGAAGAGGCAACAGACCTGCTAAAGAGACTGCCTGCACTACACTTGTCCGTCCTCGTTTGGAGTACTACTGCGCTATATGGGATCATAATCAGATAGGATTAACGCAGTATATAGAGAAAGTTCAAAGAAGAGCAACACTTTCATATTATCGAGATATAGGAAAGAGAGTATCACTGACATGATACAGGATTTGGGGTGGACATCTTTAAAAGAAAGGCGTTCTTCGTTGCGGCGGAATCTTCTCACGAAATTTGAATTTCCAACTTTCTCCTCCTAATACGTAAATATTTTGCTGACATCGACCTACAGAGGGAGAAACGTAATCATAATAAAAATATCTGAGATCAGAGCTTGCACGGAAAGATATAAGTGCCCCTTCTTTCCGCGAACTGTTCGAGTCTGGGATAATAGAGAGTTATTGTGAAAGTGGTTCGATGAACCCTCTGCCAGGCACTTAAATACGATGTGCAGAGTATCCATGTAGATGTAGATGTGTATGTAACTCTTCGCACTACATAGAATGGCAGGTAACTTTTTGTCAGACATACGCCAAACCCAAACTCTTCAAATGTTCATATGCGTGTGAATTCCTAAGGGACCAGACATCTGAGGTCATCGGTCCCTATGCTTACATACTACTTAATGTAACTTAAACTAACTTATGCTAAGGACAACACACACACACCCATGACCGACGGACGACTCGAACCTCCGGCGGGAGGAGCCGCGCAGACCGTGACATGGAGCCTCAAACCGCGCGGTTACACTACGCGGCAAAACTCTTCCATCGGATTAACACACAGTACAGCGTGAAAAATGACACCGAACCATTCATTTTCAATCACTGTCCAGTGGCGTGACTATTTAGACCAATCCAAACGTCGCTTAGTACTGACTCTAGACATGTGTTGCTTTCATGGAACTGCTCGACTATTGTAACCCACTATCCTTTTCTCCTTGCGCACAGTGTTTCTGCTAGCTGACTTGTTCGCAGGACTTTGAAACTAGTGAATGACCCCTTCCGCTGATTTGATGCGATATTTTGCAACAGCCCTCTCTAATGCACCCTCTCTAATGCTCGACGGTTCCTACCGGTCAGTAGACGACGATTACCGCCTGATCTTCATTTAGCTACGGCTTCACTTTCGCATTTCCGTTGCAAAATCACACCACTAACAGTCACCTTGGGCAGCTTCAGAAGGATTGGTATGTTACTAATAGATTTGTGGCTCAGGTGACACACAATCCCTAGCCTACGTTCAGTCACTGAGGTCTCCTGACTTGACCCAATCTGCTAACAATATTTGCCGTCTCTTCTTACATCAGTGGGTCCGCCTCTTGTGATGTAAAGTGGCAAGTTACATAGGGGCTTCCAGATACTTGAGTTCAGACGGTGTTCTTTCACTACTTCCCGTTTGTATTAATAGATATTGGTATACCTGAGTACTGTTTTAGTATGGGTTACGTGAGGTTACTATACGGAATCTCCTTTCTAGACTCCATTTTCCCAGCGTCAAAGAAATGAAGCAAAGTCTGCCACATGCTTTATCGACAAATGTGTCTCATGTGATCATTCATTTTTGTATCCAAAGAAAATGTCCCCTGCAATATGTAGGCCAGCAGTCCCGCTAGTCTCGCGTTTTGATCTGGTACACTTAAGACAATCACGTGACACGTCAGAGATGAGTGACATACCACAACCTGCAGGTCGGAGGTGCAGTGGGCGGCCGTGAGCACGGCTGTGGTTGTGATGATGCTGCCGCCGCAGTTGTGGTAGAGGCGTTCGCCCAGCAGTAGCTGCAGCGACACGATGAATGGAGCCTCCCCTGAAATTTATAAGAATTTTTAATTCTCATTGTTTACAGAAGCAAGTAGTTACAGTGTCATTTAGAGGTGCTGCCCAAATTTGGAGGCTACAGCAGGAACGTACCCGTCATGGACGTGTTGACTGGCTGGTGTTTATGACTTTACGTCTTAAATAATGAAATGGGATGCCATTAATTTTTAACCACTTTAGGCAGCCAACTACTGAACTGGGAAACATGTACGAAGCTCTCCTTTTCCGACGGTGATCATCGCGCCTGTTGTATCCCATTGCCTGACAAAGAAAGTGAAGCACCCAGACGACATGGTCGGTTGTAAGTGTAGCTTAGTACACGTACACACCATCGGCGGCTATGGAAATTGTGACAGTTACAATTCTACGTGACAAGTCGAGCAGCCGCCAGATTACATTAGTGTTGTTTTTACTTAATGTTGTTACCAGGCCTGGTAAAGTATATAAGAGGTACGAGTATAGTCAGACGTTGGGTGATCACTGGGAAGTACATAGAGATGCCACATACTCGTGTGAAACAGTGGTGGCCAGTTTCTGAAAGAGTCTGAAAGGGATTTCATTGTGTGTATTCATTTTGCCAGCCAACGGTGCTACCGCAGTGGTAACACCGTTTCCTGTCAGATTACCGAAGTTAAGTGGTGTCGGGCTTGGCTAGCACTTGGATGGGACCCCATCCAGGTCTGCCGAGTGCTGTTGGCAAGCGGGGTGCACTCAGCCCTTGTGATGCCAGCTGAGGAGCTACTTGATTGAGAAGTAGTAGCACTGGTTACTAAAACTGAAAACGACCACACGCCCCTCTGTATCCGTATACTGTGATACCTCAAGCTGAGGATGTCACGGCCTCCAGTCTGTACCGTTGGGCCTTCAAGGTCTGTTTGCACCTTTTTTTCCATCCTGGTCGTATTATGCAGTATTCAGATTTGTGAGGCAACTGTCAAAATCGCTGCTGTGGTGGCCCTCTATAGCGCAAACAGGGCCTCTGATTGGTCAGTAGTTACGTCATACTGTCGCAGATGGTGTCAATGTCTGTGGTACCATCTGTGACAGTATGACGTAACTACCCACCAATCAGGTCCTCTTTGGACTATATAAGGCCAGCACAACAGCGATTTTGACAGTCAGTTGCTCCTGTCGATGGCGATGGTGGAAATCGTCGAAAGCTCGATGTTTTATCTTGAACTGACACGGCGAGAAGTCCGAGAATGTTTTATACATTCTGTGTCATCTCCAACTATTGGTCAGAGACCGTCAGCAGCCACACATTGGATTAGCGTCCCATACCTACACTGCCGTTAATATCACAACACAGACGGCTGAGTATGGAGTGTTGCCATGGCTGGGAAGCGTGGACTGCTGGTGAATGGTGCAGCATTGCTTTCAGGGCACAGAATCGCGGTCGGAGAGTATTGCCGGAATCTAGGGATGGGCAACAGTCTAATAATATACAGAGTGTTCAAAAACAACGACTCGATTTCAAAGCTACATATTTGTTGATAAAAACGTTGTACAGACGTGGAATGAATTGTAAAATACTCGCAAATTCTTAAGGTTATAGATAAGCTATTACAAATGCCCTATGTGTCCACCAGCAGCAGCACGAACAACATCTAGACGATACCTAAATCTGTCATAAACTTTACACACTATAGGTATATACTTTTATAAAATACACTTTCCTTCTCATATCCGCGGGCGAAAAAATTGCGTGGCGATCTTGTAGACCACGAATGCAGGGCAATGTCTCGGGTCCCGTGCTGCTGAGGTAGTATGTCGTTGGGAAACTGACGTACGTCGTTGTGGCAGTGTGGTGGAGCTCCATTATGTTGGACGATTAAGTTTGGTGTTGGTGGTAAGTTCCTATTGGACCAAACTGCTGAGGTCATAGGTCCCTAGGCTTAGTCACTACTTAATGTAACTTAGACTAACTCACGCTAAGGACAACAGACACACCCACAGCCGAGGGAGGACTCAGACATCCGACGGGGGCAGCCGCGCCAACAGTGACAAGGCGCTTCAGAACGGAAAATTAAGTCATTGGAGTCTTCCTGAAATTGCAGAAAAAGCCAATTCTGCAGCCTTTGAAGACAGATCATTCCAGTCACTGCATTTTCTTCAAAACAGAAGGGACCATACACTTTTTCACGAGAAATGTCACCAAAATGTTCGCATTAGCTGAGTCTCTTTCGTCCTCAATAATGTCATGAGAGCTGCGGAATCCCCATATGTGCACATTATGTTCATTTATTTTACGGCCAACATGAAATGCTGCTTCATCACTGAAAATTAAATATGATACAAACGTGTTGACTTTCATGCCATCTAGTATAGTATTGCTGAAGTCGACCCCTTTCCTTTAATCGCCGACAGAAAGTTTTAGTCTCTATGATTTGTAAACCAGACGACGCCTTAATACTTGCCAAAAAGTCATATGAGGCATTGGCAGTTCGCTGCTTGCACGTCGAGTAGACTTTCGTGGACTCCGCTCAAACCTTCGCCGAATTCCTTCCACCATGTCATCACAAGTGCATGATCGACTTAGACTCTTAGCTTCTGAAAGCATCCTGTCTATTCAAATTGGTGATACCAACGACGGATGTTTTTGGATACAGCCGGATCAGCGGCAAAACACCGACGGAAAACACTCTGGACCGAAATCACTGACTCACTTTTTGCAAGCTGCAGTACACAAAACGCCTACGGTTGAGCGGACACCGTCTTGCTTCTAACTGACTGCTAACTGAGGAGACGCATTGACTGACATATAACGGCGATTTTCTAAAGCTCTAGGCCACGCCTGTTTCGACAACACTCATTATTTTGGTGTCAACCCACATATTTCGTAATTATTCTCATCCAAAATCAGATCATTAGTTTTGAAACACCCTGTATCAGAGAGGTGACATGGTGTAGAGACGTCTGGTTGTGATTGAGGGAACTCTGACGACTCAAAGGTACATCACCGACATCCTGCTTCCTCAGGTGTCACCTCATGCCACATTATCGCGGTGCCATTTTTAAGTGGAGCACATGGCACATGGCACGAGTCTCTGTGAACTGTGTCCGTTATGTTGCGATACCCTCGTGATCAGCAAGAGCTCCAGAACTGTCGCCAACAGAACATTTGTGGAACCGGCTCGGACATAAGGTCCCTTCTAGTGCCAGCATCCACGATATCAAGAACCACTGACAACAGTTGGGGGCAATCTGTCTCAGCAAAGGATACAATGCCTACATGACACCATTCGCAATCGAATCAGTGCATGCATACATTCCAGAGGAATGCAATATCTTTCTGAAACGGGGGTCCATACTGCCATGTCGTTTGTAAATCTGACTCGCTTTTATAATAACAAATAAAATCACATATCCCTTCAACCTGTAAAGTTTCAGTAATTTCCTCTTTCCCATCTGGGTGCTTAACATTTTTTTGTCAGGCAGTGTGTATTGTACAAAAATTAGTCGTGATGTGATATAATGTCAATGTTGCTACTCTCTAACTCTAGCGCGAACCGGCCTAGCGACGCATTAAATCGAGTCTTACGACATGCTCCTCAAGTTATGCGTTGCAGACTGTCGAATTCCCGGTTCAGGTTTTCGACGGCGATTAGTCTTCTTATTAATTTCTATTGCTGTAATTTACCTTTAAAGTAATACACTCCTGAAAATGGAAAAAAGAACACATTGACACCGGTGTGTCAGACCCACCATACTTGCTCCGGACACTGCGAGAGGGCTGTACAAGCAATGATCACACGCACGGCACAGCGGACACACCAGGAACCGCGGTGTTGGCCGTCGAATGGCGCTAGCTGCGCAGCATTTGTGCACCGCTGCCGTCAGTGTTAGCCAGTTTGCCGTGGCATACGGAGAACCATCGCAGTCTTTAACACTGGTAGCATGCCGCGACAGCGTGGACGTGAACCGTATGTGCAGTTGACGGACTTTGAGCGAGGGCGTATAGTGGGCATGCGGGAGGCCGGGTGGACGTACCGCCGAATTGCTCAACACGTGGGGCGTGAGGTCTCCACAGTACATCGATGTTGTCGCCAGTGGTCGGCGGAAGGTGCACGTGCCCGTCGACCTGGGACCGGACCGCAGCGACGCACGGATGCACGCCAAGACCGTAGGATCCTACGCAGAGCCGTAGGGAACCGCACCGCCACTTCCCAGCAAATTAGGGACACTGTTGCTCCTGGGGTATCGGCGAGGACCATTCGCAACCGTCTCCATGAAGCTGGGTTACGGTCCCGCACACCGTTAGGCCGTCTTCCGCTCACGCCCCAACATCGTGCAGCCCGCCTCCAGTGGTGTCGCGACAGGCGTGAATGGAGGGACGAATGGAGACGTGTCGTCTTCAGCGATGAGAGTCGCTTCTGCCTTGGTGCCAATGATGGTCGTATGCGTGTTTGGCGCCGTGCAGGTGAGCGCCACAATCAGGACTGCATACGACCGAGGCACACAGGGCCAACACCCGCCATCATGGTGTGGGGAGCGATCTGCTACACTGGCCGTACACCACTGGTGATCGTCGAGGGGACACTGAATAGTGCACGGTACATCCAAACCGTCATCGAACCCATCGTTCTACCATTCCTAGACCGGCAAGGGAACTTGCTGTTCCAACATGACAATGCACGGCCGCATGTATCCCGTGCCACCCAACGTGCTCTAGAAGGTGTAAGTCAACTACCCTGGCCAGCAAGATCTCCGGATCTGTCCCCCATTGAGCATGTTTGGGACTGGATGAAGCGTCGTCTCACGCGGTCTGCACGTCCAGCACGAACGTTGGTCCAACTGAGGCGCCAGGTGGAAATGGCATGGCAAGCCGTTCCACAGGACTACATCCAGCATCTCTACGATCGTCTCCATGGGAGAATAGCAGCCTGCATTGCTGCGAAAGGTGCATATACACTGTACTAGTGCCGACATTGTGCATGCTCTGTTGCCTGTGTCTATGTGCCTGTGGTTCTGTCAGTGTGATCATGTGATGTATCTGACCCCAGGAATGTGTCAATAAAGATTCCCCTTCCTGGGACAATGAATTCACGGTGTTCTTATTTCAGTTTCCAGGAGTGTAGTTAATAAATTACTTGGTAATGTGTTGTCGACCTGGAAAAAGCGGAACATCGCAGCTGTAATCAGAGCGCTCAATGCGAAAGCCGTGACCGTTCGCCGTTGCCAAACTGCCATAATAGTTGGTCAGTTCACTTCTCCTTGCCCTCCTTCTTTTGTAATGTGTGTTGGATCCAGAATCCTGAGGCTAGCACTTTCATTTCTTATTTCATCGCACATGATAACCACACCAAAAACAACACTCACCTGCCCCCCTCCCCCCCTCCCCCCCCCACACACAAGCGCGCGCACACACAGACACAAACACACACACACACACACACACACACACACTATGGTGCTGATGATATACAAGCGTTTCATACACAGCACTAACCACACAGCACCGCACAAGTGAGCGTCACGTATACAGTAATTGTAATCACAGAGATCGGCTTATATCAGAAAGATTCGCACGACATTGCGTGAAGCCGAATTTCAGAATACTGCAATTCACCGTTTCGAGTGGGTCACCAGAGTCATAAATATTACAGCGTTACGCAGTGTACATGTTCAAAGCCCATCATAGACATAATACTTAATCCGAAATGGTACTGAATGCTTTCTCGGAAACTTATTTTGAGCTATTAACCCAGGAGTGCACTCGAGGTGTAAATGGTTGCGGAAACATACTTGACCTCTTAGCGACAAATAATCCTGAGCAAATAGGAAGCAACAGGAAGCATTAGTGACTACGAGATTGTTGTAGTGAGACTGAAAACCTTAACATCTAGACCCACCAAAATTAAAATAAAATTCTTATATTTAAAAAAAGCAGGTAAAAATTCGCATGACACCTAAAAAACATTCTCCACTCCTTCGAATCTATGTAAGCGTAGACCACCCGTTCGTTAAATTCAAAGGAATAGTATCGAAGGCAATTTGGAGATATGTACCATCTAAATTAACAAGAGATGGTACTGATCCCCCATGGTACACAACACAGTCCCGAACACCGTTGCAGAAGCAACAAATGAAGCGTGCCAAATTTGAAGGAACACAAAAGTCACAAGATCGGCAAAGCTTTACAGAAGCTCGAAATTAGCGCGAACTTCAATTCGAGACGCTTTTAATAGTTTACACATGGAAACCTTGTCTAGAAATCTTACAGAAAACCCAGAGAGATTCTGGTCGTATGTAAAGAGCATCAGCGGTAAGACACAATCAATACCTTCAGTGCCCGATAACAATAGTGATGTTACTAATGACAGCGTCACAAAACAGAGTTACTGAACATGGTTCTCCGGAGTTCCTTTAACAAAGAAAACTAAGTAAACATCAATAACTCAGTAGCTTTCCTAGGGATAGGGCAAAAGTCTAAATCACTTAAGAAAGGCAAGGCCTCCGGTTCAAATCGTGTACCAGTCAGATTCCTTTCAGATTATGCTGATACCATAGCTCCATACTTAACAGTCATATACAGCCATCGCACGTCGAAAGATACATATCTAAAGACTGGAAGGCTCCACGCCAATACTCAAGAAATGTTAATAGCAGTAATCCACTGATTTACTGACCCATATAACTAACTTCGATTTGCGTTAGAATTTTGAAACAAGTATTGTGATAATCATTATGAATTATCTCTAAGAAAACGATTTATTGAGAAACACGGATTTAGAAAATACCATTCCTGTGAAATACTACTAGCTGTTTGTTCTCTCGAAGTAATTAATGCTATGTACAGGGAATGTCAGACTGATTCCATGTTTTTAGATTTCCAGAAGATTTTCGATACTGTTCCTCTCAAGTTAATTCTAATCAGACTGCGTGCTTATGGACTATTGACTCACTTGAGCGACTGGATTCGTGATGTCCCTCAGAAAGATCACAGGTTCTAATAGTTGGCGGAAAGTCATCGAGTGAAACAGAAGTACCCCAAGGATGTCTGGTTTGCCCTCTGCTGTTCCTAATCTACATAACCAGACAATGTTAACGGCACTCTTAGTTTGTTGGCAGATGATGCTGACATTTACCGTCTTGTGAAGTCACCAGATAATCAAAATCACTCGCAAAGTGATTCAGACAAGATACCTGTGTGGTGCGAAACGCGGCAGTTCACTATAAAAGATGAACAGTGTGGAGTCATACACATGAGTAATATGAAAAATTCGCTACGTTTAGGTTACACGATTGATCACACAAATCTGAAGGACATAAATTCAACTAAATTCTTAGTGATAACAGTTACGAATAACTTAAACTGGAACGATCTCATAGATAATGTCATGGGTAAATAAAAGCAAAGACTGCAGTTTATTGGAAGATCACACAGAAATTGCTTGTCCATCCTCTTCTGGAGTACTGCTGTACGGTATGGAATCCTCATCAGACGGTATTGACTGGATACATAGGAAAAATAAGGGCAGCTCGCTTTGTATTGTCGCGAAAATGGGTGAGAGCACCATGGATAATACGAGAACTGTGGTGGTAGTCATTAAAGCACAGATGTTTTCTGTTGCCGCAGAATCTTCTCCGACAGTGAAAATAATTTGTTTGCGCTCACCTAAATAATGATAAATGACCATTATAATAAGAAAGAGAAATCAGAGTTCACACAGAAAGATTTAAATGATCGTTTCTCCCGTGTTATCCGGGAGGAGAACGACAGAGAAACAGCTTGATGATGGGTCGGTGAACCCTCTGCCAGGAACTTAATTGTGAAATGTAGGTTAATCATGTAGATGTATATCTAGTGGTGTAGTGCAATGGTTGGCGTATAAATGCGAGGTTCGATAAAACCTCTGTCAGGTATTTAATTGTGAATTGTAGATTAATGATGTAGATGTACAGGTATATTTAGTGACGTAGTGCAGTGGTAGCGTATAAATACGAGAAGGTCATAAGTCTGGATATCATCAAACGTACATAAAATTTTTAATTCTGAATCTATTGAAAATAGTTTGATTATTACAGGTATTTTTATTCAATTAATTTGTTAGGTTTGTTTTTTATTTCTAATACTTTGCCGCATCATTTACTTTTTTGTTTGCTCTTATTTTTTTCCTGTCACCTGTGAATGTGACTGCGCCGCCTATAATCGTCAACCAAGTGCCAACCATGATTGCTCATTGGTTGGTAACATTGGTAACCCAAGAGAAAGTGAAAGCACTGTATGGATACTTTCAGGTAAACAATGATAGCGAGAAATTACAGTTTGCTTTTAGCGCTGAAACTGAAATTTTTCTGTCTTCAGTTTTCTCGTAAAGGTTTGTTTTAATAGCCTTGAAACTGATCGTGATTTTAGTTCTGCCACATATTGCTGACCACCGTTATCTTGCATACATTGAATATCACGAGGTTGCAGTTAAGTTAGGACATGAGTTTAAAATTCAGGGCTACAAAAAGCGTTATCAGCCGCAGTTCAGTCATTGGTCACCAAAAAGCAGCTGTCAACAGAGCTCGTATTTCCAACACACTCCGCGGCCGCCGCTTACAACATTGCTCCGCGTTAAACATTAAAATCATTTATAATGTGACTCACCCTCTATAATCGACCGGTAGTCGGCAGCCGATGTGACAACACTGCAGAGGCAAGTGACAAACGTTAACCGTGAATCAATTCTATTTGGACTATAGCTTCATAAGTCCTCCACATGAAATAGACTAATCCTCATTTCACAGCTCTCCTTTACAGGCCCATCTGTTGCAACAGATGACGCCTGTGTTCTCCTGCCTTTGAAAATATCTGGCCAGTGTCCCTTAACTGACGCCTGGCTTAAATCCCCTATACTTCGTTCATTATAAAAATACACCTGATGTAAAAAAACACATATGCTATGATTGGTCAGCATTCGTAACTCTCGTATACTGGTGTCGTTCCGCTATTGGAAGTAGGTTCAACTTACCCTGTATGATCGAAAGAATCTGTACTGGACACCTGGCTAAAAACGACTTACAAATTCGTAGCGCCATCCACCGGTAATGCTGGAATTCAGTATGGGATTGGCGCACTCTTAGCCTTGATGATAGCTTCCGCTTCGCAGGCATACGTTCAATCAGGTGATGGAAGGTTTCTTGGGGAATGACAGACCATTCTTCACGGAGTGCCTTACTGAGGAGAGGTATCGATGTCGGGCGGTGAGGCCTGACACGAAGTCTGCATTCCTAAACATCCCAAGCGTGTTTTACAGGATTCAGGTCAGGACTCTGTGCAGGCCCCCTTCTTGAAAAACACGACCATACCATAACACCACCGCCTCCAAATTTTACTGTTGGCACTAGGCGCCATTATCAGTTGCTATTGATATTGTAAATAATGTACAGACAAGAGCTACGTTCAACATTATGGATTAAAGTTAAGTATTCCACCATCTGCGTCCGTTTTTTTAAGTACTGATTTCCTTGTCCTGTTCCAGACCTCACGCCAGCCTGTGTGAGCTTAAACACGTGCCTTTCGGCTTCCTCTAAACTTCGTGGGTTGGCTCTCCTGCCAATCCACAACATTTTGGCGACGAGGTTTTCTGCGTTCTTAACTATACTGCCCCGATTTACTTGTGTAATGGCTTCGCCACCATCTCCAGATGTACTGTCCGAATTTTATCGCTTACAGAATCAGCAGACGCAGGCCTTACTGGATGCCTTTGGACAGCTCGTCCAGGGTCAACGTGCAATGCAAAACGATGCGGCAGCCGCCGCTCCACCGCTAACGTAGCCACAACATGCTGTTGCACCTACTTTTCGACCTTTTGATGCTGCACTGGAAAGCTGGACGGAGTGGCCACGCCAATTTGGATTCCATCTCGCCACCTACAGAATTCAAGGTAATGAGCGGCAGCCATTTTTGTTGTCCTCCGTTGGGGTACACACGTACCGTGTGATAGTCAAATTATTTTCCCGACACGATGTAGCAACACTGGCCTACGACGAAATTTTGTCTGCATTAGATGCATATTTCAAAGAATCAGTCAATGTAGTTGCCAAACGGTATACCTTCTTTCGTACAAAAGGTACGGCAGGTCAAAGTAATCGGGAGTGGGTTGCAACCTTGCAAGGCCTTACTAGGGATTGTGCTTTTGAGTGTCAATGTGGACTCCCTTATTCACATACTATGGTACGTGATGCAATTGCACAGAACGTTTCTGATGTTTGTATAAGGGAACAGATTTTGAAACTAGTCAATCCCTCCCTTCAACAAGTGATGGACATATTGGATCGGCAGGACACACTTGACTTTGCTCAGGAATCATTTGAAACTTCACCAGCCGTGTGTCACGTTAACCGACCCGCCGGGCGAGCTGCACGGAGCAGTAAACAGCCCTCGCGCCCAGCCGCGTAGCTGCCACCAGGCCCTCAGCCACGTGTGCGGCGCAGGCAAGCAAATGCAGTGCTAAAATCATGCCCGCAGTGTGCTACTAGACATTCGAGTGAGAATTGCCCATCACCCCAAGCTATTTGCTTTTTCTGTAATAAAAAAGGCCATATTCAGAGTGTTTGCCAGAAAAAGCTCAAATCGGACACTCACAACTCACGAACAAACACAAAATATTGTTCGATGAAACTAAAATTCTGTCCCATGCCTCCACGTACTGGGATTCTGTTATTAAGGAGGCTGTTGAAATCAGAATGAGCCAAAAGAACTTTAACCGCGATAGCGGATACCATCTGAGCTGTGCGTGGAAACGAGCGCTTGATGCAGAGAAGCAGCAGAGACGTTCCTTCCAAGGTTTACGTTTAAACGGAAGCGGTGGCGCCACCGGCGCACACAGTGACACCGTCTGAGACAGCAGCACGTAATCGCCGACCAATCAGAATCCGACCAATCAGAAGCCGTCTTAGGGCTATATAGAGGCTACCATAGCAGCAGTAGAGACAGTCAGCTCCTGATGATGACGATGGAGGTAATCGTCGAAAGCTCGAGATTTTATCTAGAACTGACGCGGCAAGAATACCGAGAATATTTTATACACAATGATACTCTGGCTCGTGAAACTTCGCCCATGGACATTCATATAGTTCATACCACTCCGCCCAGTGCCACTCTCTCTAACAGTGACTGTGTTCGTCCCACAAATAGTGTGCGTCGACTTCGCCGCAAATCCCGTCATGTCGCAAGTGATTTTGTACCAGTGTCCTTTCACGTTGCACGAGACAGTCGCTCTTGTCGTCAACAGGACAATAAACTTTTTGTAGACTTGGACATTAACGGCAAAGTGATACCATTCCAGCTCAATACCGGAGCTGCAGTTTCACTGATCAATCCAGACACATACAAACAGCTGGGCACACCTCCGTTGCGTGCCGCAAATGTTAAGCTAACTACATATTCAGGTCACGGGCTCCCTGTGTTAGGACAGTGCTGCGTTCTTGCAACATACAAGGGACAAACAAAACTTGTGTCATTGTATGTCCTTCGTTCTTCTTCTGCAGTGAACTTGTTTGGTTTCGATTTATTTCAGTTGTTTAACTTGTCTATAGTAAATCAGGTCCTATCAGTGAACCAGACTATGCCTTCAGACAGTGTTTCTCGTCTATGTGAAGAATTTGCAGACATTTTTTCCACCAGGCCTTGGTTGCACTAAGACCTATAAAGCACATTTGGAACTGCAAGTAACCGTGCAACCGAAATTTTTCAGAGCGCGCAATGTTCCCCACGCATTGCATGATGAGGTCTCAAAAACATTACACGATTTGGAATCACAAGGTGTAATTGAACGTGTGCAGGCTCCTCTCTGGGCATCACCCATAGTAATTTTGCCAAAACCTTCCAGAAAATTGAGACTTTGTGTGGACTTCAAGGCAACAGTGAATCCACAACTAGTGATTGCAACTTTTCCTTTACCCCGCCTGGAAGACCTTTTTGACAAACTGTGCCCGGGTATATATTTTTCGAAGTTGGTCCTAGCAGATGCGTACTTGCAAATACCGGTGGACGAAGAATCCCAGCGCGTTTTGGTAGTTAACACGCATCTAGGTTCCTATCGATTCAAACGACTGCCATTCGGGTGTGCATCCGCCCCTGCATTGTTTCAGCAGTATCTGCAAACTGTTTGTGCGTCGGTCCGTACTGCAGCAAACTATCTGGACGTTATTGTGATCTCTGGAAAGACGGAAGAAGAACATTTAGCCAATATCAGAACATTATTTCAGGTCTTGCGACAAAATGGTCTTCGCTTGAGGAAGGACAAATGTGTGGATTTTGCTCGCGACTTGCCCTACCTGGCACATGCAACCAATGCCCAAGGCATACATCCCGGTCCCGAGCACCTCCGTGCCATACAAGACTTGCCTTCGCCGCAGAATCTGAAGCAGCTACAGAGAGTTAATTATTATCATCGCTATGTTCCCCATGCCTCTTCCATTTCAGCTCCACTTCATCGCTTACGCCGTGAACGTGTTCCGTTCGTCTGGACGACGGAATGCGAACGCGCCTTTTGCCAGTTGAAATCAGCGTTGCTTTACAATACTTGCCTTACGCCATTAGATCCCCAGAAACCCCTTTTGTTGATGGTGGATGCATCGGATTTCGGGATCGGTGCTGTGCTTGCGCACAAAGATGGATCGCATGATCGCCCTATTGCCTTTGCGTCCTAATTGCTCTCGTCTGCGCAACAAAATTATTCACAGATCGAGAAAGAAGCATTGGCTCTCGTATTTGGTGTTACCAAGTTTCATGATTTCTTGTATGGTCGCCACTTTACCATAAGCACAGACCACCAACCTTTGACATCGCTTTTTCATCCGAACAAGCCTGTACCTCCACGTACAGCGCAGAAATTCATTCGCTGTTCTATTTTCCTCTCGCAGTACAGCTACGATATCCTGTATCGGTCTACTGCTAAGCACGGAAACGTCGATGCGTTGTCCCGTTTGCCTGTTGCTATGGATAGAGCATTCGATTCTTCCGAACTTGCTTGCATGTTCATTGATACGGAAACCAATGACGTGGTCGAATCATTTCCGGTTGATTTTCGTCGTGTAGCTACAGCCACAGCTGCCGACCCTGTCCTTGCTACCGTTCTGCGTTTTGTTGCTACGCAATGGCCCTTGTCAAAGTCACGGATCGGGGATCCGTTGGTTCGCCGATTTTTTGCTCACAAGGAGAGACTTTTTGTTCGACGTGGTGTTTTACTGTTGCGTTCTGATAATGATCAGTCCGGGGTCGTGGTCCCACGTTCGTTACAGTCCTCTGTCTTACGGCTTTTCCACCAAGGATATTGGGGTATAATGAGAACGAAACAACTTGCTCGTCAACACTGTACTTGGTTCGGAATCGATGCTGCGATTACGAATATGTGCTCTTCTTGCATGGTGTGTGCCGAACAACAATCCACACCACCGCAGAAATTCTTTGCGTGGTCGAAAGCCACTTCCCCTTGGCAATTCTTACACATCCATTTTGCTGGTCCATTCTGGAATGCTCGATGGTTGGTTCTGGTCGATTCATTCAGTAATTTTCCTTTTGTTGTCAGGATGTCTTCCACGACGTCATCTGCCACCATCCAAGCGTTATCTGCTATCTTTTGCATTGAAGGTCTGCCACAGACTATTGTTTCCGACAATGGCCCACAATTCATGTCCGCAGAATTTCAGTCATTCTGCAAGGCCAATGGTATTCAACATCTGATGTCCGTGCCGTTTTCGCCACAGTCAAACGGTGCCGCTGAACGATTGGTCAGGACTTTAAAGTCACAGATGTTGCAGTTGAAAGAGTCGCATTCTCGGGAGGACGCGTTATTGCTCTTTTTGTCCTCGTATCGCTCTCAGCCCCGAGATGGTCGCTCGCCGGCTGAGTTGCTGCACGGTCGCCCTCATCGCACCTTGATGTCTTTGCTACATCCGCCGCATCAGATTCCTGTGCAGCGGCAGACACCTGATTTTGCTCCAGGCGACGTTGTCTACTATCGTAACTATCGAGGTTCACGGCGTTGGCTCGAACGGCGCATTCTTCGCTGCCTCGGCCGCGCTATGTATCTGGTTTTGGGAGCCTCTGGTGAGCTACGCCGGCATCTCAACCAGCTGCGCCTCTGTCGTCGCACGGGATCTGCCGCTCGCCGTCTACTTTCAGCGACGGTGCCGTCCGGTCAGCGCCCTGGGGACCCATCTACTGGCACGCCTCAGCCCCAGGTGTTACCGACGCTGCCTTCCATTTTGCCCCATGGCGACGCGCTGCCGCCGCCGCCTGTTCTCCCGCCGGCGACGCCCGCAGTGGACGCGTCGCTGCAACCGCCGGGCGCCTCCCTGGGTCACGCGCCGCCGATCGCTTCCCGTGACCGGATGTCCTCCGACAAGGAACTCTTGCCCACTCCGGACCATACGTGGTCTTCGCCCGTCGGGTGCCCCTGCCCGATGGAGGTCGACACTTCGGCCCCTCCTGTCTCTCTGCGGGCGCATACACCGCATGTTGGCGTACACCCTGGAGCAGGTTTTCAGGCGTTTCCTAGCTCCCCGCAGTCCGAATGGCAGGGTGCGGGTGACACAGCCTCGCCTGTTGTTAGGCTCCCCACCTCGTCGTATACGTCAACATGGGGTCCTCCCCACGGCGGGCGGAAGCCTTGTAACACAACCATACGCCGATTTGCGGGGGAGGAATGTGGTGTCACCGCCAGACACCACACTTGCTAGGTGGTAGCCTTTAAATCGGCCGTGATCCGTTAGTATACGTCGGACTCGCGTGTCCCCACTACCAGTGATTGCAGACCGAGCGCCGCCACAAGGCAGATCTAGAGACACTTCCTAGCACTCGCCCCAGTTGTACAGCCGACTTTACTAGCGATGGTTCACTGACAAAATACGCTCTCATTTGCCGAGACGATAGTTAGCATAGCCTTCAGCTACGTCATTTGCTACGACCTAGTAAGGCGCCATTATCAGTTGCTATTGATATTGTAAATAATGTACAGACAAGAGCTACGTTCAACATTATGGATTAAAGTTAAGTATTCCACCATCTGCGTCCGTTTTTCTATGTTCTAATTTCCTTGTCCTGTTCCAGACCTCACGCCAGCCTGTGTGAGCTTAAACGCGTGCCTTTCGGCTTCCTCTAAACTTCGTGGGTTGGCTCTCCTGCTAATCCACAACATTTAGTTTTATTCTGGCCAACACGGAAGCTTCCGATCACACACGAATTAGAGGCGGTCGAAATTTTTGACTTCTGCTCTGACTTGTGTACGGACTGGACTTCATGATGATATGTTGTTGCTGCATGTAGTTTGCCAAACTCTTGCAAACTTCTGTACCGAAAAGAAAGGGCGGCAAGGGCGTCTGTCGACCTTATTGAGTAGGTGCAGCATTCCATTGTCGAGAACCGTCACTTCTGGATTATTTTAAACACAACAATCATTTGGCACACCTCTTGAAATTGTGATGAAGTGTTTCGAACTAAATGTGCTTTACAATCAGCGTAAAAATTTAGTAAGGTCTTATGGACCAAACTGCTGAGGTCGAACGTCCCTCAGCTTACACACTATTTAATCTAACTTAAACTAACTTACGCTAAGGACGGCACACACACCCAAGACCGAGGGAGGACTCGATCCTCCGACGGGAGGTCCCATGCCAATCAGCGTTGATGTACTAATCTTCGACAATGGTCACACACAAAGGCATCATATTTTGTGACACAGTTCCGCTGTATAGTGTTTTGACCTTCCTTTATACAGTGCAGACATCCATCCGACTACTTTATATTTTTTCTTTCACCTGTGGACACTTCTAACGTTTCCGCACTGACGAAAGCTCTCAGACGGGTGTCACATATTGGTTCCGATTACAATAGGCAGATTTCTATTACACAGGAATATAATGTGGATCTATCGGTTCAAGCGCCTCAGTTCAATTGGTGGGCATACTGCGCAGTAGCTGAATTAAAAGTGGTAACTCCTTGGAGGAAATTAGACGTTTTACTGTTAATATCTCTACAGCCTCTAATATTCTGGATGACTAGTAACCTACTTCTTCGAGCGTAGGACTCTGCTAAAAATTACATCTCAAGAGCAAATTATCTAGTCTCAGAAAGTGGTTTATTAAAAAACAGTATTTTATTTCATTGGTTTTTGTTCAAATACTGCAGCTCCTTATTGCAAAGTGTCAGATTTGTGAGTTGTGTCTGAAACTTACCTACAATCATCACTACATAGATAAAGCTCTGATGTATAAAGCTGTGCTCTAAAATATCAATTACAGTGCCCACGTATTCAATTAAAAACGGTATATGATCACAAAAAATCAATGAAACCGTAACAGCAACACATACACTTACGCAGTGCGCAATGGCAAACGAATTTGGCAAATGCTGGTAAAGTCCTAACCAAAAATCATATAATGTGGATACTTCCGGCTTACAGCCAAAAGTAGTGCTCTGAATATGTTTCCTCGTGGCTGTAATTACTGAACATTGACTCAAAAACGTTTATCACTGAAATACTTCGGCAAGTCAGTTTGAACATGATGTAATTCGAAAGCAAGTCCTGCACACATTATTGAAAATGGGATACGCGTTAATACCATGTACTCTACAAAATGCTTCACTGCTATACGAAGAAACAAACTATTTAGTTTCCCACAGGGGTCTCCATACCGGAAGGTGGTTCAAATGGCTCTGAGCACTATGAGACCTAACTTCTGAGGTCATCAGTTGCCTAGAACTAAGAACTACTTAAACCTAACTAACCTAATGACATCACACACATCCATGCCCGAGGCAGAATTCGAACCTGCGACCGTAGCGGTCGCGCGGTTCCAGACTGTAGCGCCTAGGACCTCTCGGCCACCCTGGCCGGCATTCCGGAATAGCGTCTAAATTCACGTTAATGTATCTGTATATTACTTATTATTTATTATTAATGAACCGAAATAGTTGTGTACGAATGAAAAATCTGAATACTCGCAAACTGACTTACCATTTATGAGACAAAGATTTTAGCAACAGGTGTCGACAACATGGCGGCACGTCGGCGTGAAGCTATCTTGTATCAGAGAATAAATTAATGGATAAGGAAGAACAAAGCAATAAACAGGACTACTAAATACAGTTAGTATATTGTACTCAGGCTGTGCAAATAGATAACAAAAACTTTATCAGTAGACGTAATTTGAAGTTCTAGTAAAAGTTACAAGTTCCATAGGCACGTTTTCGAGAAGGGCAATAAACTACTCACAATGCAGAAGAGGCTGGTAGGATTGGAAACAGAAGACAATGGATTGAACAGATAAACACGATCCCAAAAATTAGCTTCTAGTTTACGAAAACGGGCGAGCTGAATCTTTATGACGCCACGCGCATAAATATCAAAGTACGTTACAAGACACTGCAAGTTCTGCACTGAATACAAAATGTTCATTCAAATATTTACGTGACGCGACTGAAATCACTTGCACGCCACCTTGTGACCTTCACATCAAAAGTAGTTGGAAAGATCTCACCAGGAAAGTACTTGTGCTCGAACAAACACAAATACACCAAAATCGTTTGAGAAATAATGTAAAGGTCTCGTATTGCACTAGTGATACTCCCGCAACTGCAAAACTCTGCAGTCGTCCGTTAGAGGCCTCTGCCTATGCCATGCCGCATTGCACACTGACCTGCCGATACGCCAGTCGGGACCAGTAGGGACGGTGCAGTGTGCCTCTGAAGTTGCGTTTTGTGACATTATTTGTGTATAGAAGCGTCAGATGGCTCGGCGATTGGTACTCAGTCCTGCAAATGTATTGCGATTGGTTGAGATGAAGTTACGAAGAACCCTTCTTCGTGAAGATGGTATCGGTGTAGAAGACGAATCATTTGCTTGTTTTCTGGTATCTATTATAGTGCAGAAAAATGAGCATAAGTTAGAAACAGATACTGTTGTAACACTAACACTTAATGATGATGATAGGGATGATAATGACGAACAACTCATTGCAGACGGTAGTGCTACGGCAAGTGCGGGAAGAGGCGATGGAAGCAGTGACAGTGAATACCAACCGTCTCCCAAGAAGAAGGTTAAAGTTGCAAGTATCATCACGGCGTTTGATGACAACACACTGGAGAACATGTACGATGATTATTACATAAGAGGTTTCGACACATACGACAAGCTTCTGAAAAGATACCCTAAACTGAAGTCTAAAAGCAATATTAAAAACATACTGGATTACGTGGCAATGAAAAGAGAAGGAAATGCAGTTTTAAAAGGAAATCGTACACTGCTGTTCAAGACCATCAATGAGCGTGTAATGGCGAAATTCGATGAAGCGCGAGAATGCGGTTCCGCCGTTCATTATTGGAATTTACAACATTGGGCAATGGACGTAGCCAGAAATCTCGGGTGTACAAACTTTACAGCTTCGCTAGGATTTACTACTAATTTTAAAAAGGAGTTTAGGATAACATCACGCCGTATCACTATGCTCCAAGCACGAAAAGATAAGGATGACGAAGAAGAGCTGATTGAAAGAGCTCAAACGTTTGTTGCTGACGTCAGTGAGCATATCACGAGAGAAAACATCGATATTAGTTCTGTATGGAACTGTGATCAGAGTCAGTTCAACTATGAACTTTCTTGTGACAGAACACTATCCATGAAAGGCGAGAGAAACACTGTCGCGATGTTGCAAATCAGTTAACAGTGCAACACATATTTACACGATCGATGTTGCTATATCAATGGACGGACGATTGGCAGACAAACTCTATATTTGCTTCCAAGAATCCAGTGGAAAGTTTGGACCCCGCGTGTCAAGGGAAATAGAAACGCGGTGCCCTCCAAATGTCGTCGTCGATGGAAGTGTGAGTGGGAAGATGACGAAGCAACATCTGAAGACGTTTTTTCTGTCAATTTTGAATCCACATTTGTCGAGTTAGTCATTAGTACTTTGTGACTCCTGGTCTGGACATAAGGATGAACGAGTACTACTGGAAGCATCTGGAGGAAAACATGTAGGTTTAAAAATCATTCCGCCTAAAACTACAAAATATGCACAACCTCTGGATGTGTATTTCTTCAGGAAATATAAAATATATGCCAAGAGAATAACAGACTTCATTAAACTACGTTCCAGTAATATGCAGCCGAAATTTCACGACAGATTTTTTACCATGAATATGCATTCTGTCGTTTACAATCAGTTATCTGCGGGAGTATACAGACCAATGCTTCGTTACGCGTGGCAGAACGCTGGCTACGATATTGGTGAACCAGAGGACATCTTCAAAAGTGTCATTGACGTGGCGTTCGAAACTGATATTATAGAATGTGCAAATACGCTATACGATCAACTTGCATTTCTTCACCGTGCGTTTTGCAGTAATTCGTATTGCTCGGAGCATTTTATTGACATTCCGCATTTACATTTATAGTTAAGATTGCTGCATTGCGTATGGCGTCTACAATTACATCTACAGTGATATCTAGAGCATGACTGCAGAGTTTTGCAGAAAAACGACACCCACCAGCACATTCAGAGCTACATAATGATCTTGTAACCAAACGTTCATACAGATCTGTTTGTTCGAGCCCAAGTACTTTCGTGGTCAGTCTAAGTCTCCACCACTGCAGTCCTCCGAAACACATCGGGCCGACGCCTAAAATAGAACGATTCATAGCAATACACAGCAACACACGGTAGCGAAGTCATTACGTATCTGCAGCACTTCGTCTTTTCCCATTCCACATCACGTTATTGCATTGGCCAAGGTACTTAATTTATCTATATTTATTGTGAAGGTCATTGCTAATGCTGTATCTTACAGGGCTCCTCTACATTCTGTGAATTTCAAGAGCGTTAATTTCGTTATTTTCAGTCGGACTGTTTCAGCGTCTTCTACTTTAATGTAAACAAATCCGTAGAAAAGTCATACATCCAGAAAACACCTTCTCTCCTGTGTTCACTCCTTGTAACGTGTTCGTAGAAGAGTTTGAAGAAAGTTTTTTTTATACAACACCGAGAACTGCAAAAAAAAAACCAACACCACTAATGCTTTTGTGTCAAACATTGTCTTTCTCTTCTCTTAGCCGTGTTTCTGATAAAGAGAAATAGTACAAAAGTATTCCGAAACAAATATAATCGGTACGATTCTCCGCGAAATATCCCAATGAATATCACCCTATCGACTGTTATTTTCATGTTATACGGTTGGGTTTAGTCGTATCTGACATGAGTCGTCGACGCCAATGATACTCGCCTGGGACGGCGTCCTCTCCCCCATAGATACGCTCGCTGTATAACTCCTTGCCGCTAAAAAGATCTTCATCCAGCTTGCGACTTGGGAATAGCGTTGCCCCTGGAAACGGAAACGCCTGAGTGTGACGAAAGTACCACTATAGATATCGGGAACGCAAAGTAGCTGAAGTACATTTGCAACAAACCCACCAAGCACACACGCAGCGAGAGCTAAGAGCACTAACGTATCTCGTAGCATACTGACCGGCATCGTGATGACGTCAAAGTGTGTGCTCCAGTTTATATAGAACGTCAAGTGGCATTAGCTAATGTTATCAACCGTTCTGATACCAATCTTCGCTCTTTGAAAGTGGCTAAAGAAGTGTAAAATGATGTCTTATTAAATGCCAGATGTTATTGTTATTTCAGATAAGATTTTAAAGAGCTGTTTTCAATGTGGCTCAATTCTGGGACGTTAGAATGCGACTCATGACCACTTAATGTGATTGTGATAAGCAAATATTTGCAATGATGCGTGGAACTACATGAATTCGCCATTTATTTCACCATTTAGAATCATTACGTCTAATCTTGAAGCTAAGTGTCTTATTGACGGATATGAAATCTTAGATTTTGAGGCGATATAAGGCGAGTTCTCACAGGCTACAGAAGACAGAGTCACTTCCGAAAGATCTGTTTTTTCGTATCGCTGGATGTAATCAACGTATTGCTTGAATGGCTGCACGCTGTGTTAAATTATGGGCACAAAAGGGATCTATGTCAACACCACGACATATTCAGTACCATACTGTAGGGGCAATTAGGAGCTTGCTTTTGATTGGCAATAAAGAAAATACTCGAATCACATTTTAAATACTGTTACGTGAAATAATTACTAGTATAGCAGTTGCAAAGGGGAATCTGTCATATTGTAATCATCAGAGAACTATGGACCAATCCCTTCTTTTGTTAGCTATAAGTCTGGTAACTTGTTTGCCTATGAATTCCTCTCTTGCACCAACCTTCTCATTCAGCGTAGCACTTGAACCTTAACGTCCGTTATTATGGATGTATTCCACTCCCTGCCTCCCCCTGCAGCTTTTACCCTCCCTCATTACACTAAACGTTATCCCCTGACGTCTTAACACATGTTATATCATCCTGTTCCGTTCTCTTCTCAGTGTTTTCCGTACGTTTCTTTTTTCACTGATTGGGAGGGGGGCCTCCTCATTCCTTATCAGTTAACCTAATTTTCACCATCCTCTTACAGCGGTTTACTCTAAACGCTTCCATGATCTTCATTTACGGTTTTCCCACAGTCCATGATTAACTACCATACAATGCTGCGCTCCAAGATTTCACTTTCGCTGATTACTTCGTCAGATTATGTTGGAATGAGTAAACTTCTTTTGGCGAAGCATGCCGTTTTTGCCTTGGTCCATTCCTTTTTAAATGAACTGCTTATTGTGTTATTCATTATCATAGTATCAAAAAAAACTATGAACGCATTTCATCAGTGCTCAGCAATTAAATAGCCCACTTATTTCCACACTGAGTCTATCGGGCGGTTCTCTTAGTCTACGCTTCATGACCATTACATTATGTTTTGTGTCTATATCCACTACTCAGTACTCCTTGCGGTCCCATATCTCATTTTCGAATCGCTATTTGGCCATGACCTAATTCACCTAGAGTATTCCTGTGTCTCTGGAACTTCACCCAAAACACCTCCTCCATTTTCGACTTCTCAATAGTGTATTTTCCGTTAACAAGTGAAATGTAATGAAGCACTCAGTTAGCCTATCTCCTCTCTCGTTACTGCTTCCAAGCACAAACTTTCTATCCCTTCCCCTATTTCATGGTTCCATATGGCCGTGAGTCCTCTCTTTTCACGTACTGAATTTTCCACTCACAAGGGTAGGCCGCCAATTGTGAAATTCAGATTCGATTCATACTGCGCATGATAAAAGCTCATGGCCAGAGGTGTAATGTGGCAAAGCACCAAGATGCACTTCTCAGCCGTTGTCGAGAAAATCGACAGTTAAAATAAACCGTTGCGGTGAAATACTCTCAACGATTAATAATTACCGACAGCGTCGTGGCGCAGCGGTAAGCGCTCCGGTTCGTAATCCGAAGGTCGCCGGATCGAAGCTCGCGCCATGCTATTATTTTTAGTATTTGTTTTTTGTTATTCAAATGTGTCTACACACACACACACACACACGCACACACGCGCACACACACACACACACACACACACACATATATATATATATATATATATATATATATATAATTCCCGGAAATCAGTTGCAACAATTATGCATATAATAAGTTGTTGACAGTCGTTTGTCGTGGAAAAACAAGCGACTTCGAACATCATTATGTTTTCCGCAAACAAAGTTGTATTTCACAAATGTTATTAATTGTCTTCATAATGTTAACCACGTATAGTTAACGGAAGACGTAGAAATGATATTCCGAAACGAATACGTATAGCGTAAGTCAAACATTCGAATTTGAATAGAGACCCCACGAACACAAATTTGCTGTGGCAGGTATGAAATATAAGCTCCGTTACTCGCTCGTTACACTTGAAGGACAGATGTTGAATGGGCCGAAACGAGCCGCCGCATAAAAGCGTAGTTCCCTGCTAACTTCGAAAGAAGGTAGATGCGGTCCCTAGCGCAACTTATAACATCGTCGAAAATCAGTGCGGACGTGAGAGCTTTGGTACACCCTGTTAAACAAACGGAATAATGGAGGCGGTACATTTGGAGAGCGATCCGCCTTCACCAAAATGAATAAGAAATTCATTGATAGTTTATATATATATATATATATATATATATATATAATTTGAATTACGAAAAACTAATAATAAAAAAAAGTTGCATGGCGCGAGATTCGATCTGGCGACCTTCCGATTACAAACCCGAGCGCTTACCGCTGCGCCACGACGCTGTATAAAATTATTAACCGTAGTGGGCATTTCACCGCAACGGTTTATTTTAACTGTCGATTTTCTCGACAATGGCTGAGAAGTGCATCTTGGTGCTTTGCCACATTACACCTCTGGCCATGAGCTTTTATCATGCGCAGTATGAATCGAATCTGAATTTCACAATTGGCGGCCCCCCCTTGTCAGTGCTTTCTCTTCTTCTGTATCTTCTGCTTGTGACGTCGGCATATATACTTGAAATATTGTTGTTGGCGTTGGTTTGTTACCATATCTGATGAGACCAACTACACTGCTGAACCGTTCACACTAACAGATTCTATACGCTTCCCTCCTATTCGTAACGAATCCTGCTGCCTTTATACCGTTTTCAGCTGCTATCCCGGATTATGTTGCCAATGGAGAGATCACCAGGACAACGCACATGTCCTGTAGGTATACATTATGTGGCTCTAATAGAGTGTCTTGCATTGCCCTCTATAAACTCATGACGTTGAACACTACAGATGCTTTTGACTTTCAGGTACAGATTCCACCCAAAACCAGATGTTTTCCTGAATCTCTATCCGCTCGTCCATCCTCTCTGACAACGCTGTTAGCAAAAATAGTGTGATTCCTCACACCAGAGGTCTCCGGCTAGCATTACTGATCATTTTGTGTTCAAAACTTAAGCCGGCCGGAGTGGCCGAGCGGTTCTAGGCGCTGCAGTCTGGAGCCGCGCAACCGCTAAGGTCGCAGGTTCGAATCCTGCCTCGGGCATGGATGTGTGTGATGTCCTTAGGTTAGTTAGGTTTAAGTAGTTTTAAGTTCTAGGGGACTGATGACCGCAGGAGTTAAGTCCCATAGCGCTCAGAGCCATCATCTGTTCAAAACGTAAGCACTTGCTGGATTCTTACCAGGGACCCAGCGGATCCTAGTGTCTGCTACAATATGAGCTCCGAATGCTTCTGGATGTTTTGGTCTTCTTTTCTTTATACTCTTGTTGTAAATCTAGGGATTTAAAGGTTTTTATGCAGTGTTTGAAGTGAGCTTTAGTCATAATTATAGGTCTGCAAGTTCTATAATTAAAATACTTAAATATTATAATACATTTACTAAAAGTATGCCAACATTCTTGGCTTGTAAGATCACCGAAGATAAGCAACGTTGAGCGTGGCCAGTAATTGGATGGGTACGTCAGCGGCTGTCTTTGTGGCAAAGGTCAGGAGGGGTGGTGGCGTAATCTTTGCACCAGTGTCATAGATTCAATTACAAAAGTCTCTCCGGTATCCTCATTAAGTGAGGACATGTGACACCGTCAATGGCAAGACGTCCACCAGATGGGGGCGTTAAACTCGGTGGCCCTCTTGGTGCTTCGTTCAAGAGGAGTACACCAGGATTGACCCTATCCCTTCTCTCATCATCAACAAATACAAAGTTGACGCCACATTACACACATGCGTTAGACCTGTTACACACGTACGCGGTTCCGTTCTGTTCGGTTAGTTGTCGGTTCCTTTTAGGTCGCTACCGACAAGTGTGAAACGGTGTTTTGGTTCCTATTCGGTACCTAATAGAAACAGTGTAGCACCGAATACTCCCTGCACCCGAATAGGTTTCATCAGGTTTCTATGAGGTTGGAACTCGCATCCACGAAACAGAGAGCAATCAAGGCGTTCACACACGTACGGTTCAGTTTCTGTTTTAACCTGATAGCGAGCGGAGGTCTTCAAACATTATCTCTTGTTTATTTGTTGTCGCAGTTTTTCTGATAAAATGAGCGATTTACCAGATGTTGATGTGGATCGGATGATTTCCGCAGTGCAATCTAAGCCAGTGCTGTGGGACGAAACTTGTGACAAATATAAGGATAAATTGATGACGCAGGAAGCATAGAAAGATGTTTGTGTTGAAATTTTTAACGACTTTCATGAATCTGACGTCTCTAAAAATATAGAATTGGGTAAGTAACGAATTCATTTTTGTTGAGTAAGACGCGTAGCACATTATGGCAGTAGGTAAACTCACGGCGAATCTGAGAACATTTAAAAGGAAATGATTTGAAAATTAAGAAAATAATCAGTGACATTTATTTAAAACACATATCATACTATAGTACAGAACACCATTTTTGTCATAAGTATCGAGGTAATTCAGATTTTAGAAAATCGCCAACTCACTGAACCCACTTCGGTAATGATCTTTCAACACATTTTTTGCCAACATAGTTGCCTGATTTCTCGTTATTTCACCCGAGAGGACATCTTCAAAACCCGAGATGGACAACGTGTTTTCCATTTGAAAAGCACCTCGGTCTCGTACGAAATTGTGCAAAACTACACAAGTTTTCACTATGTCCGTAGCATAGTCAAGATCCAAGTTAAGTGCGCGATGGAAGATCCTCCATTTGTTGCTAAGTATTCCAAAAGTGCATTCCACGTACCTGCGAACTCTGCACACACGATAGTGGTAGATCCTTTACTCTACCGTCAAACTATTTCCACTGTACGGTTTGAGGAGCTTATGTAAGCCAAAAGCATCATCTCCAATGAGGTAGTGAGGAATTTTTGGGTTATTTGTGCCTGGAAGACACTTGTCCTCAGGTATGGTGCCGTTAATAATAGATCTCCACATCTGACAGTTTTGAAAAATGTTAGTCTCACTCCTTACCATGTGCTCCAACATTAGCGTAAACAAATCGGTATTCAGAACTGTAGACGAATATCCTTTATAGTTGATATGCATCGAGTTGAGAGGGTGCGCGATCCTTTTATGTTTCCCATTAACAGCGCCCAAGCAGTTCGGGAAAGTAGCGATAGTTTCAAATTTCTGGGCAATTGATTCCCATTTCTTCTTATCTGGAGCAGTAATGCTTTCCAATCGTAATACCGTCCATATTGCACAACAGACCTAATTGACGATCTTGGTTATAGCCGAAATTCTCCAGGTGATACGTGTAAAGCAAATCTGAGAAAGTGCAACCACTCACCAAATACCTAAAACAGAAAAGAAAAACCACTAGATTAAAATTATTTAAAATATTGTAACCCAAGTTGATACATAAAACTACGAACGGGAGATTGACAGGTCTTGTGATTAATGAAATAAATTTTTTTCAGGTAAACGCGTTCTGAAGAAGTGGACTCAAGAGAGAGACCCGTAACGAAAATCAATTAGCAACACAAAGGAGAAATCGGGAGCAGGGGCATCAAAAGCAAAAGCCTACATTAATGCATCTCACCTGCAGTTCCTGTGCAAAATATTTAAAGAAAGGGAACAGAGGACACTCTCTCGCAAAATTTTTATGACAATGATAGCTGTGTTGCGGATGTAACTGTTGAAAATTATGAGAATCCCATACAGTCAGTTCCAAGCGTACCACGTTATGCTGGCGGAGCTGAAAAACCTGAATCCTTTTTCAAAAATCCTGCACCAAAAAAAAAAAGGAAGATGGATTCTGTTGAACTATAAATGATTACAGCCCTGAAGGAAACACCAAATCGTCACGTTTCGTTTTTTAAAGCGTTACTCCCTTCTCTTGACGATTCCGATGAATGTGACACTCTAGATTTTCAAATGGGGGTGCTGCAAGCAGTAAAGAAAATCAGGCAGCGGAAGCATCCTCTACTATGTACATCCGGTACACCATATGCCTCCACCATATGCCTCCACCGATGGCCTCTTCATCTGCTACCTCACCGATGGTCCCTAATCAGTATATGCAGAGCCAGCCAAACCCGCAGCACATTACGTCAGCCTACCTGAAGCCAATATTCATTCACAAGTGTCCGCTGTTCAGTTCTACGAGGACTCTCACAACCTTTGCCTGAACTGTCGTCACAATTCTTCTCCGATGACAGCTCAGAATATGCGTTTCACAATTTGTAAAACATTATTTAACTTCGCTTTTCCCTGTATTTACTCTGATGTATTATTTGCAAACATATGTTATGTCAGTTTTATATTAAAATCTAAATAAAAAAGAGACTCTTTCAAAAAATTGTGTTAATTGTACTGTCTTACCTCAAAGTTACGGCCAGCATCTAAATCGGTTGAATACATTCCCTCACAAATGTATCTTGGCGTTGAAGACGGTCCTTTAGTTTCACATCTAATTCATCAATTGATTTCATTGACGTCCTGAAGTAATTAAAAAATTCGTCTTCATGCTCTTGCAGCTTCGGGAAAATGGTGTACAATGCTCCAAATTCCTGCCATAAAGTAACGAGAGGGTCCTCCCAGTTAATTCTACCATTCCTCCTTCGTTTCTTTACTCTTTCATAGACGAACAACATGGCAACAGCTTGGCTTCTCTTCATGATCACCACTGAGACTGTGTAGGAAGAAAACACAAAATCTAATATGAACTGTGTGAGAATCGTGTATGTATGAAAGCGTTTCATTCGTTTTCGGTTGCAACTGAAAACGAATCGAATCGAACCGAACCGAATGGAACCGTATACGTGTGAAACAGGCCTTACAGCCAGCTACGTTTATCAGGTACAATTAAAATGCAAGGCATCCAAAATTCGAGAAGGAAGTGTCAGTGTGCGCAAAGGAATCAAGGAATCGAAAAACCCTTCCAGTTTTACGGCTGAACCGGTCCTTCGCGGTTTCCCAGGCAACAATGTCACCCAGTTCTTCTCTTGAATTATCAGCATTCGTCTTCTCATTATATTAAAATTCGTTTCTTTGAGCATGAAGCCACGTTAGGTACTTCTTTTTTCATGACGCTTTTCCCTTTTTAACGGTTGTTTCGCTTCAAGACATGCACACACTCTACATCTCCGAAGATTATTCTTTTGTCTTACGTAATATTTTCAGCAACAGCGTAAGTACTGTGTTGCAATATCTCCTTGAATTCCTTTCTCCACCGGCAGCAACGACCTCCTATCAGTCTTGTATGTATGTACACTACTGACCATTAAAATTGCTACACCACGAAGATGACATGCTATAGACGCGAAGTTTTACCGACAGGAAGGAGATGCTGTGATATGCAAATGATTAGCTTTTCAGAGCATTCACACAAGGTTGGTGCCGGTGGTGACACCTACAACGTGCAAACATGAGGAAAGTTTCCAACCGATTTCTCATATACAAAGAGCAGTTGACCGACGTTGACTGGTGAAACGTTGTTGTGATGCTTCGTGTAAGGACGAGAAAAGCCTACCATCACGTTTCCGACTTTGATAAAGGTCGGATTGTAGCTTATCGCGATTGCGGTTTATCGTATCGCAACACTGCTGCTCGCGTTGGAATCGGTGGGTTCAGGAGGGTAATACGGAACTCCGTGCTGGATCCCAACGGCCTCGTATCACTAGCAGTCGAGATGACAGGCGTCTTATCCGCATGGCTGTAACAGATCGTGCAGCCACGTCTTGATCCCTGAGTCAACAGATGAGGACGTTTGCAAGACAACAACCATCTGCACGAACAGTTCGACGACGTTTTCAGCAGCATGAACAATCAGCTCGGAGACCATGGCTGCGGTTACCCTTGAAGCTGCATCACAGACAGGAGAGCCTGCTATGGTGTACTCAACGACGAACCTGGGTGCACGAATGGCAAAACGTCATTTTTTCGGATGAATCCAGGTTCTGTTTACAGCATCATGATGGTCGCATCCGTGTTTGGCGACATCGTGGTGAACGCACATTGGAAGCGTGTTTTCGTCGTCGCCATACTGGCGTATCACCCGGCGTGATACCTCTTGTTCGCATTGACAGCACTTTGAACAGTGGACATTACATTTCAGATTTGTACATAATAATCATTCAGGATTTAAAACTTGATACTGTTGGATACTCAGTTTCAGATAGTACGAATGGCAAATACATTTGCATTGCACGAGTCTTGCTCTAAAAGACAGGACTCAATACAAGAAGCATTCATTAGCTATGCAGTGCTCCTTGCCAATATTCGCAAATGTGTTAACGCTGCACTTGCGAAACTTTAGCCTTTTATCGCTAAGTATTTTGAGTCAAATAGCTTTATCACATGGCTTTGCCTGAAAAAAGCTATAGCGTCTGTTTGGAGCTATTTCGAAGTTTCAAATGAGCATTTAAGTAAAATACAAAACAACGGCTAGCTTTCCGTGTGCAAACATTTCAGTTAGTGTAAATGAAAAGCTCACGTTTATATGCCGCATACAATCACTGGCAAAAGAGAGCAGAGGTCTGTCTAAAATCGGATGCCCTACCTCCAAGATATAGGCACGCTCCCTTTCAATCGTAGCAATTAAGCGAAAGTTAATGGTGGGGTTACACGGCTTCCAAATCAGATTCCTCTCCGATGAAAAAGATTCGAATCAGGAACTACCATATTTAGAGCGACGAAACGATAAGCTGTTTGACCTAGAAAGTAGCAAAACGGGAGCGTAAGTGTCTGAAGCGATTTTAAGTAGAAATGACTGCACCAGGCTAATTACTGAATCCCATTTACGTGCTTTCTTACAAACTCTTAGCAAATACTCATTTCAATGGAATATTTCCTTATTTTTTAGTTTTTGAAATCATGTAATAAAGTTTGTCGCTAGAGACTAAAGTGAAACAAAGCACACTGAACTAGAATTACTCACCAGCGGTCTCTATGATAACGGGCTCAATTAGTGGGGAAGAAGGTCCTTGAGCTTCTTGAGATGTACCATATCCAGTTGGGACCATCATTCATTGCTTTTTATATCCCGCAGAACTACCGGACTGCGGAATGTGAGTACTTTTCACCTGCAGTACCAAGTAGTCTCATATGTGGGATCGTACCGAATCTTGGATTGTGGGAGAATCAGACTAGATGAGAATCTAACCATTTCGAATGTGTTGCTACAGAATGTTGAATCTTAGGTGGGCTGATAAGGGATGGAGTGTGGAGCAACTTCGTAGAAGCAGTGATGAAAGGAACATACGGGAAAACACTGACAAGAAAGTGGTACGCTCTACTGGTTGATGTTGTCTGGGAGTGGAAAGACAAAGCAAAATAAGGATCTAACGTCATTAATGTCAATATTTTTATCACTATTCCTCAGGAGAAGAAATTTTACAAATTACATCAACAGGACCTCGACATACCAAGACAAAACCATCCTATTAGATAAAACGATTTAAGAACAATTAATGATGATCTGTAAAACAGTCTCTTAAAAGTTTCCTTTGCTTTGTTAGAAGAATGGTCCAAATAACAGTGTTTTATTACAAGTATAGCATATTAGGAAAACAGTCTTTGAAACAGGCAAGCAATAAACATCCTGAAAATGTTGTGAAACGTCCTCGCACTTGCGAATATGTCAACCATCAGCTGTATACGGGAATGAAGACAATGAAAGTTTTCGCCGGACCGGGACTCGAAACCAGATTTCCGCGTTATCGCGAGAGGTCACCTTACTATCTGGCTACTCGAGTACTGCACACGTCCAGGCCCAAACTTCAATATGTCATCAACCATGTGTCTACAGGCTGCACTCGTACATCCATTACGTACCTATATTCCCGTACAGGGGAGACATGCTAGGGTCGTAACCCTAGCACGCCCCACCAGACAGCACCTGAGGCGTCGATAGGTCGGCAACCCTCTCCAGAGATGGCGTATAGACCATCGATTGCCGCACCAAGATATCGCAGCAGTGGTGCCGCTAGAGAAGTGATACGCGCGGGCGCTACAGCAGCTCGGCCAGTTCCAAGTCAGCTCGTCTGTGGAGGAGACCGCTCTCTACTTGAGTGCTTCGCGTTGCAACGTCTGCATATAGCGAGTTCTCACCAGCCCGTCTTCAGTGAACATTCTAGTGGGACAAGAATTGTTTAATATCCAGCAATAGCATCTGGAGTAGAACTTCCGCATGAGCCGATGTGTACGAAGTCGAGTATTCGTCAATAAATGTGTATGTTCTTGTCATTAATCATTATCAGTGTTTCAGTGTTCTCCTAGTTCTCCTCCCACGTTTCCCTCCGCGCATATACAGTGAATCGCTTTAATATTCGGATTCTATAATACGTTAACCTTGTAGCATCGTAACTTTATTCGTAACAAAACAAATAAAACATATAACCAAGTATTATATTCCGTGATGTGTCTCGTAAATAATAGCATGAACCATACTAAGATAACGTACATAAGTTCTTTTATAATACTATTCAAATACAACTCAGTCCTATATTCACGTTACTTAAATATTCGAACACTTTGCAAAACTAATTATTTCAAGAGAAGATTTTGTGGAACATTAAATGTTTCAGTATAAATGTTTCAATATCTTGTCGGGTAGCCATTCTGTTTCATCCCTTCTTTCAAACGCTGCGGCATACTGCAGATGATCTTTATTAAATAGTCCGCATGTAGATTGTCCTTCTTTCAATCGACGCTTCAGACTTTCCTTGGACGGTGGTGTCCTAATACGTCGCTCCAGCTCTCCCCACACGTTCTCAATGGGGTTGAGATCTGGTGATTGAGTTGGTGGCTGTAAGACTTTGGGGTAGTTGTACCACAAATATTACTGCACAATACGAGCATAATGTTTCGGGTCATTCTCCTTGTAAAACTTGAACGCGTTTGATATCCCCATGGTTTCCGGACTTTTCCGTGAATTGTTCCTTGACATGTTCAAATAGACATATTTGTCCATAATACTGTCGATGAACACCAATTCGCCCGGTCCTAATATCGATATATAGCCCCAGACAATAACGATGCCACGCCCATGCTGTACAGTCGGTTTAATATTTGTGACTGTAAATTCTTCGTTCTTCTTCCGCCACACCATGCTTCTTCGTTCATCCGATACAAAAACGTCAAATTTACTATCGTAGGAAAAACTGACGTTGTTCCACCATATTTCATTCTTTGCAATAAACTCCCTAGAAAAGTACAATCTCTTCTTTCGATTCTGTTCTTTCACATATGGTTTCTTCCTGGCCACTCTTCCAATGTAGCGACTTACATTCAATGCTCTGCGAATCGTTTCAGGACGTACCTTCTTGCCAGTCTCGTGTAGCAGCTCACCTGCTAATCTGGGTGCACTGAGTGTAGCAACCGGCCTCTGTGGCTGGCCCTTTTGCGGTATAGATTCGATACGGTCCCGATTTCAGAATCGTCTGACGATATCTGCCACAGTACTCTTACTTATCTTGAAGGTGGCAGCAATTTGTCAATATCATTTACCTTTCACACAGTGAAAAATCAGAAGCTGTCGTATCTGAAAACTAGTATTAGTTTTGCGTGGCATCGTACAATCTGTACAGTCGACCGCGCCTCTAAACACACACTTGCCTTCTGACTCGAAGTGTTTCTCCCGGTGTGAACGGTGAAAACAAGTGCGGCACTGCCATCTGTCCGGGTGTTAAAGTAACATGACCATCGAAGAGTGCTTTATTTCAACTGTGTTATTTAACAAGTGGTATATGTTGTGTAAACATCATTCATACTGTTATTTACTAGCGATCTACCTTCGTATAAAACGTGGATATATTTTTCTTTTATTCAGGATACAGTTACGATGCAGCAAAGTAAAAATCTCTTAGTGTCCGAATATTAAGGTTATTCACTGTAAGTAGATGAGGGTGGCGACGAGTAATATGTCTATCTCCTTTTGTGGTTGTTTCAAAAGTTCGATGCAACAGCCGAAGCCGGGGAAGGATAGGATCTGTGCAAGTTATAGGATTAATTTTTGTTCCTGCCCACCAACCCACGTTACTTGTTATTTATTTCCTGCTTTTTTCTTTTTATATGTCTACTACGTTATTGTGTGGATTTTGGCACTACTACAGAGCCGAGTGTGTTATTTTGTGTGCAGTGGCTCCCCAAAGTCCTTACAGGTGTGGCTTCTGCGTCACAAGACGGTTTTCTAATACATCTTATTCAGTTACAGGGCGAGCAAATCCAGGAGTTCCTACAAGGCATGACGCAGCTAACACAACAGCAGCACAGCACCCTCCTGCAGTCTCCATCAGGTATTCCCCCAATCTGCATACAGCATGAGGACTGGTCGGAATACTTACTCATCTGATGTATCATGTGGAGGCACATCAATTTTAAGGTACGAAGAGCAAAACATTTTTCCTTTTCGTAGTCGCCACGAAAGTTTACAGGCTCATAGTGAAATTGTTTCCCGCCAAACAACCAGAATAGTTAAGAGTTTGATGGCCACGAAAGTTTACAGGCTCATGGTGAAATTGTTTCCCGCCAAACAACCAGAATAGTTAGAGTCTGATGGCCACGAAAGTTTACAGGCTCATGGTGAAATTGTTTCCCGCCAAACAACCAGAACAGTTAGAGTTTGAGGTTTTAGTTAGCAAGTTAACCTCTTCATTTAATGAACAAATACTGCTGGCAGCTGGAAGGTTCAAATTTTTCCGCTTTCAGCGGGTAGCAGGTCAAACTCATAAACAGTGGCTCGCTGAATTTCAATGATCAACTAGGCACTGCAAATTCATGTGTCGTCGTGGACAATCATACTGTGATGTCATCCTGCGTGACGCTATAGCTCAACTTATTTTTGACGATAGATTTCGTGCTGTTATTTTGAAACAAGCTGAATCTTTTTCAGATAGTGTTACAGTTAATTGGTTGTTGGGTTGCTTTGCGGGAGGGGACCAAAAAGTGAGGTCAGCGGTCCCTTCGGGTTAGGGATGGATGGGGAAGGAAATCGGCCATGCCCTTTCAAAGGAACCATCCCTCCATTTGCCTGAACCGTTTTAGAGAAATCACGTAAAATCTAAATGACAATGGCCGGGCGCTGGTTAAGGCTCAAGTCACTTATGATTTAGCTGAGAGGCAAGTGTCAAATAGTAACGATTTGCATAATGACAGTGTTAGTAGTGCTGTAGTACGAAAACAGTCCCGTGCCCGCAAGGACCGTTTAACATAGCGTGTGACGTCATGTAAAGTAACAAACAATGTCATGCCGCGTAAGCTGAGTGCCGGTAGACAGAAAAAAAAAGCAAAGTCCTGCCCAAAGTGCTTTCATCGCCATAAGCGTGTTAAATGCCAAGTCGCGACACTTTTTGTTATTTTTGAAACACAAAAGGTCATGTTCACTCAGCGTGCATGAAAAAGCTGGGAGCCGGCCGGAGTGGCCGAGTGGTTAAAGGCGCTACAGTCTGGAACCGCACTACCACTACGGTCGCAGGTTCGAATCCTGCCTCGGGCATGGATGTGTGTGATGTACTTAGGTTAGTTAGGTTTAAGTAGTTCTAAGTTCCAGGGGACTTATGACCACAGCAGTTGAGTCCCATAGTGCTCAGAGCCAAAAAGCTGGGTGTACAGCAAACTGCCAAACAACATGTCACTTAACCAGTTCAAATCGTTACTGTTGTCACGGCACAGCCAGCCGCGGAACAGTGCGTCACGGTAGCTATAGCAAATGTGGAACGTAACTCTAGTACAAAACTTAAAAATATTAGTCAGGTGATTTTGATGAGACAAACAAGTCACGCCGACCCAAACCCAAGTGCAGTACTAAATTGTGGACCACTTCACCTGTCAAGCATTGTAGTAGCTCACAGCAAGAGGCAAAAAGTGATAGTTCTCTCTTAGATGTTGTACGTAGTCGGGTCTGTTACTTTGTCAGTAGCTAGGAAAGATGCCAAATTGCAACTGGACACCGGTGCTTAATTACACTCTGAACAAACTTACTCATTCACCTATAATGAATCCAGCTACGTACTATTGTCAACGTATAGCGCACAGGAAATTCCAGTTTTAGTAACTTTCAGTACGCCAGCTACTTTCTAAGGTGTAATGAAGACAGTTGTATTCATAGCGCTTTCTGTCAAACCTTGGCAGAATATGTTTGGCTTAGATTCTTTTGAAATTTTCGGATTGCCAAATCACAAGTCAGGTTGGAAATTTCGACAGATTTGGCTATAGACAAGCTTCAAGTTCTGTGTGACAAATGTAGTGAACTGTTTAGCGACGGATTCGGTTGTGAGAACAATTTTAGCTCGTGTGTCACTAAAAGAGATTGCACAACCAAAGTTTTGTCGAACTAGGCAAGTACTCGTTGCCATTAGGGAACGGATAGCGTAACACTTACGGGATTGGCACGTTGTTGGATCATCAAGCATATCAGTACAAGTCAGTGGTCTTCCACGTTAGTCATCTTTCGCAAATGTTCAGCACGTCTTACACTGTTTATTTTAAGTCTCAGACAGTGATCGGCATGTACCCTTTGCCCCGTCAAGAGGAGAAGGTAGCTATTTTTCGAAGATAGATTTGGCAGATGCTTACTTCCAGTTGCGTTTGGATGACTATTCAAAGAAATTTCTGGTCATTAACACTCATCTAGAGTTATTTGAGTTTCAATGCCTGCCCTTCGGTAGTACCTCAGCACCGGCAATCTCTCAACGCTTTTTAGAACAAGTAGCTGCCAAGGTGCCTTCTTGCTCAAATTATCTGGATGACATTGTTCCGTCTGGACGTTCTGCCGAAGAACATTTAGCCAATCTGGAGTGCCTTTTTCAAGTGTTGTTACCGGCAGGCATCAAGTGTTGCAATGAGGAGTGAGAGAATATCTGGCACACGTCATTAACGTGCAGGGTATGTTTTGCACATAGACTCACCTACGAACCATTAAAGATTTGCCGGCTCAGGAAAATCTAAAGGAACTGGAAGCAGTTGTAGCTCTGCTTCACAAGTTACTGCGTAAGGATATTTCGTTTGCATGGACTAAGAAATTTCACTTGGCTTTTGATCAACTGAAACTTGAGCTACTTAGTAACATGTGCCTCATACATTTTTATCCGCCTAAACCAGAGGTACTAGCAGTTGTTGTTTGTTCTATTGGCCTTAGCGCCGCTCTGTCACATCGCGTTGGATCAGCGGATCGGCCAATAGCGTTTGCCTCTGAACTCCTGACGAAGACAGGCAAATTATCGTCAGATTGAAAATGAAGCATTGAACATCATTTACGGTGTAACGAAGTTTCATCAGCACCTCTATGGAAGGAAGTTCCACTTGTTGAAGGATCATAAGCCACTCACTTCACTCTTCCATCCAACCAGGCCTGTTCTGCCACACACGACGCAGAAATTGAAACGATGGGCTTTATTGCTGTCGAACAACAACAACGAAATCTTGTACCGCCTTGCAGCTCAGCATTCCAACGCCGATATGTTGTGAAGGTTACCGGGGAGCAAGAATGATCAGATTTAAGCATTGTATTGAATTACATGCGCAAAGGGTGGCCGGGGAGAGTGAAAGACATTGTTCGGCCGGAAGTACGTCGATTCTTCTCTCATCGTTAAGCCTTGTCAGTAGGGCATGGTCTTTCACTGTTACACACTGAGAATGACCAGGACCAGGTCATCATCGCATGCACCCTTCAGCAGAATGTTCTAATGCTGTTGCATCAGGGACACTGAGGTATTGTGAAGACAAAGGAGCTTGCTAGACGCCATTGTTCTTCGACAGGGATGGATGACCAGATTGAAGACCTGACGTCACGCTTGACTGCTTGCATGGAGCAACAGGGGCCCCATCTGACTGGCCAGGCCCCAGCAGTTTGTGGAAACGCATCCACATTGATTTTGGTAGACCTTTCGGGAACATACTATGGCTTATTGTATTGCATGTCTTCAGTCGTTTCCCTTTGTGTTTCCAATGAACTCTACAACATCCGCCAGTACTGTCGGAAACTTATTTCAATCTTTATTCATCGAGAGCTTGCCAGAAGTGTTCTCCTCATAGGAATTTGAACAATTTTGTACGGCCGAAGGTACCGAACGTGTGGCCACAGCGCCGTTCCACCCGCAATCAAATGGTGAAACCGAGCGTTACGTGCGAACATGCAAGGTGCAGATGGGTAAAATTCCGTGGAAGTCATTCACAGGAGTAGGCCTTGCACCTACCGTGAGATGTATCTAGATACGCCTTCCCCGCCGAATTCCCTCAACTGCCGCCGGCATTACACCCTGCATCATCTGCTGCCCACCAACGGGAAGTACTGGTCAGTTCTCATCTTCACACCCAGGAAACAATACTCTTCAGGCCATTCAAGCCCGGACAGGAATAGCAACAGGGGATCGTTTCGCGTATTCTTGGTTTCTTCCCCTACAAGGCTACTTCTCAAAAGACACCAGAACCCGTTTCCTTCCTGACATTCGATGATCCTGCCGCTGCGTTTCGTTTTGTAGATTCAGCACGCAGGCAACATCCAGGGTCACGGCGCTAGGCGCTTCCAGTGAGCTGGATGCTCCCTCATCCCCGATGCCACCATCACAACAGCCTCTCTCGCCGTGGACGACGCCTCTGCGCCTGCCACCTTCTTCTCCAAGGGAGGTCCTCCAGCGTTCGAGACACCAGCCCTGGATGTGTCCGTGCCCCCTTCCTGTGGTTTGTGAGGCGTTCCTGTGGCGTCTCTGGGCAAATTTCGGTTCGTGGACGGAAGCCTGTTGCCTTCTTCAGTCCCAGTTCCTAATCCCATCCGCTGCGCCTACACCCAGACCTCCCCCGCCATCGGTTCGCACCGCAACCATTGGCGACCACGACCAGGAAATTTGGGGAGGGGGAAGGCGGGAGGAGAGCGGTGTCTTAAGCACCGCACGCACATTCAGGCAACACCACAGGCGTCTATAGGTCGACAATCCCTTCAGGGAAGGCCTATAGCCCAGCGGTTGCCGGAATAAGAAGTCGCAGCGGTTGTGCCTCCAAAGAAATGACATACGCCGACGCGACAACAGAGCGAGCAGTTGCAAGTCAGCTCGGATATCGAGCAGACCGCCTTCTAGTTGTGTACTTCGCGGCCGGATCGTTTGCTTCTAGCGAGTGCAGACGATCCCATCTTCAGTGTACACTGCAGTGGGACAAGATGCAGCCGGACGGGGTCGGTCGTCTGCGTTTTAGTTAAGGCTATTATTCAGTCCATCAACCTCGATAGGATTCTTGCCGAGGTCCCTTCACTCTGTGGCAGCAGATACGTGCTAGGCAGTGCAAAGCAGCGTTGATGGAAACCGTCATCTGATACCTAGCACACAGAGGCCGCCTTACTCTAGTTGAAAAGCAGTTACTGAAAGTTCATGATCAAAAAATCGGGCGTTCGGGATCGTCCGTCTCCTTGCAGAAAAGCGTTTATAATTAGATTAACTCTGCTGTTTTTTCGTACTTAAACACATGGAATGACTATCAAGTCCGTATTTAATATGGTAAAACGTTATTATTCAAAAATCACAGAGTTTATAACAAATATTCACTCGAAAAACAGCCAGAATTTTTGCAAGTCCTACCCTACTAATTTTCACGTTCTACCAGCCGTAGACCCACAACAATTCGCGAGTTAAACATTGCATCGTTTCAGTCGTCTTCTTCAAAAGAGGTGCTCGCCAAAATATTCCGTACAGAGCACGAAACACGCCACGCGGAATTGTTACTACTACCAGAAAGTTCACACGCTCATGTCTTTCAGGCTATTTAATTTAGAAACGCCAAACTTTCATTAAAATGTTCGTAACTCCAGTCGCTTCACTCACGATATGTTCGAACCGAAATTAGCTCATTATTTCCTCATCTTACAGAGTATTTTTAAGGAATGATTTGACATCGTGCTATCCGTAGACCGGCTAGCAAGGTACTCCTCTCGAGGTACTCTCCTAAATGCCCGCTCCTCTTCTCGCGCAGGAACAACTTAATTCTCATTGGCTGTTGATCTAGACGACCAATCAGAACGTTCCTTCCAGATCATTCTCGCGGCGAATCTTGCCTTATCCAATCACTAATTTGATAGTAATTATTGTCAGCAAAACTTCAAATTCTTGTATTTTGTTTAATCAAAATAAACGAAGCCCGAAATATTCTTCAAACTGATAACTAAACTTACTCCGCCTCTAACTTCCATTCTGGCTACTTTTATTCAAAAGCAAGGACACACCGACATACGTCACCTGAATCGTGGTTGCAACGTAACTTTCCCACGGTTCGTTTGTACAAGGTTTTACGCAAAATGATACATTAAATTTTAATGTATGTCCCACAAACACACTCTCAATCGTTCTCATGCACTCACACCGCAAAATATAATCCAATAAGAATTTTGACCGATTTTTGCATTACGTAATGCACAGTGACTAAAGTTTTAAAAAGAAAATTAAAATTAATTGATTTTTATGCACTGATAACTTTGGAATGACTTCAAACGGTAATGAAAGTCAATCTATTATTGTTCCTAACTTGGTTTTAAGAAAACAAACGTACGTTTTAGGAGTTTTAGGCAATTATCTTTATCTCCCGAACTATAATGGATACAAATCTGACAGCATCATTCCAGTAATAACAAAAGGCTGTGTACTAAATTTGAACAATATCGGATAATAACTAATATCGATTACTTAGATTCGTAGAGGGTATGAATCTTCGTACCGACTGAATGTTACACTATGCACTTTTCAAGGCAGGCAGCAACAGCTGTGCTGTAAAGAACGCGAAAAAAAAAGGCATCCTGCAGCCACCATACTAGACAGCTGCGTGCCTTACTGCAACGAATGTCATCTCGTAATAGCTTGCTGCGTTACAAAGACTATCTACTATCCAGCCTTAGCTGGAGTAGTGGTTCAACTGCTGCCTCAGCGTATTTGTACAAAATTGAGTATTCGTCAGTTAATGTGTGTGTTCTTGTCACTAATTATTGTCAGTGTTTCAGCGTTCTCCTCGTTCTCCTCTCATAGCACACATAGTTTCCCTCTGCACTTATAAACAATTGAGGGTGACAAAAAGTAACATCTCCTTTATGGTAGTATCAAAAGTACGGATCAACAGACATTTCACTTGAAACCAGAATGAGATTTTCACATGCAGCGGAGTGTGCGCTGATATGAAACTTCCTAGCAGATTAGAACTGTGTGTTGGACCGAGACTCGAACTCGGGACCTTTGCCTTTCGCGGGCAAGTGCTCTACCAACTGAGCTACCGAAGTACGACGTAGGCCCCATCCTCACAGCTTTACTTCTGCCAGTACCTCGTCTCCTACCTTCCAAACTTTACAGAAGCTCTCCTGCGAACATTGCAGAACTAGCACTCCTGAAAGAACGGATACTGCGGAGATATGGCTTAGCCACAACCTGGGGGATGTTTCCAGTATGAGATTTTGTGTGCAAAAGGCAAAGGTCCCTAGTTAGAGTCTCGGTCCGGCAAACAGTTTTAATCTGCCATGAAGTTTCACATCAGCGCACACTCCGCTGCAGGGTGAAAATCTCATTCTGGAAACATCCCCCAGGCTGTGGCTAAGCCATCTCCGCAATATCCTTTCTTTCAGGAGTGCTAGTTCTGAAAGGTTTGCAGGAGAGCTTCTGTAAAGTTTGGAAGGTAGGAGACGAGATACTGGTAGAAGTAAAGCTGTGAGGACGGGGCGTGAGTCGTGCATGGTTAGCTCAGTTGCTAGAGCACTTGCCCACGAAAAGCAAGGTCCCGACTTCGAGTCTCGGTCCGGCACTCAGGTTTAATCTGGCAGGAAGTTTCATTTCACTTGAAAGTTACTAGCCCAGTGTCGGCGTATAAAAACAATATTACAGTGCTTGTGTTGTTCCGAATTACGATGCAATGCTCTCTTGGACATGCGTGCATGCCCGGAGGAATAGGTCCTGTTGTGAGTGAAAACTTATGTCATCGTATTACATTCTGGCAGAGTAGACAAAACAGTTGTTTTATGTCGGTAAAAGATAATGAGGTAACTGGCCAAGGCAACCATCCCCACTTAAACCTGACTGTAAAGAACCTCAGCGGCCACGAGGCGGAAACAGGTAAGTATTTGACCGTCACGTGGGACGGAAAGTATAGATGTAAAGAAAATGCGGACGATCGGCTGATGAACCTTACCTACGTAAACGCAGGTTGGCTTGGGAGTGTAACCCACCAAAACACAAGGAACAAGATTCGCCCTGGTGAGGCGCAAAAGCTTGCTGGTCCTAATTAAACAAACAGACTTGGCGATTTAGTACCCAAAATTCTAGGCTAGAAAAATGTTTTGGACGTCAAAATTGATGACACTGAACATAGAAAGTAATTACAATGTCAATAATTTAAAACGAACAATCAAATCACATCTCTATGACACTTACCAAATGGAAAGTATTACGTTCTGACACGAGCGACACGCCCCTCAAATCGCTTGGCCAGACACAGGAGTAGGGAACAACAAGAGATGAACCGAATCCGATATAGGAACAGCGAGACTCAAAGACGACCAGGAACTGAACCAGTCACAATCATCAGCTCACAGCGGGGAACAAGATCAGTCTTTATGAATGCCGTGTGGTCTCGACACCGAAGTGCCGAACTAAAAGTAGCTCACCGAGCATACAAAGCCACTGTGTTGTGCAAACAATGGAAAAACTTTGAGCCTCCAGGAGATGCGTGGGTGACGACGACCCAACTTCCGCTTCCAAATCTGGTTGGCCAAAAGAATAATGTGTCCAATTCCGTTTCCGGTGCACATTCCTCGTGTACGGAAGATGTTCAGCCAGACAGGCTTAGAAGACACTCGGGTTGCAGAACAGACAGCCGGCACGTTGCCCCGCAGACCCGCTCTGTCCGTACCGCTTCACTCACTGCCTCTCAAGGAAAAACGGCCTCAACGACATTAGCGCACACCCCCATCACGCCAAAGATCGTGTTGCCGGAGACATGGCGCGAGCTATCGATTAAGGCATCTGCAAATATCTTCCGCGGCACCAGAGGGCACAAACTGTAAGGTAAGACAGATATTGGTATACATCCAATAAATAATTGAGGGCGTTGGATGAAGTGCTACTCTGGCAAGGAGATCGTAGGAACGTACCCTCGCCCATTTAATTCATTGAGACACGGTGTGTAAGACTTAAATATATGTAAACTCGAAAATGTAACTCAAGCGTTTTCGAGAAAATGGAGTTTTGAAATTTTAGATGCATATGTTCGTGTAATTCTAACAGCAGTATATTACGACTGTGCAAACAGTTAAGACCTACAAATGAATCATTTATTATTTTCGTAATCTTTACCCTGAAAAATCGGATTTGTCTATAAAAGTTTGGAAGTATTTTCCCATTATAACCGTAATTACATGTGCAATATTGCAATAATTTTTTTCTGTTTTTCTGTGATCAGTATCGCACTGATTCGTGCAGAACTCCATATTGCAGTTAATAACGATTATGATCCCTCGTTAGTTGAAAATGTCTTCAAATTTAAAACTGGTTCTAAAATGACTACTTCAGGTATCAGTGCTGTTTCTGGCAGTATCGTAACGAGTGTAAAAGAGTTTTTTTGACTGAATATTTAGGGCCTGTTTGCTATAGAATTCGTCGTATTCTAGTTACAAAATATGGGTGCAAACTTGCCTTTTTTTTACAAACAGTAACGTGCAATAATATCTTATTCACAATCTGCAGTCTGCAGTTGCTCCTTTACACAGTTCAGGAGTTTATAAAGTCACTTGTGATACGTGTCCTGTTTATAACATAGGAGCAACTGTCAGCATCAGCTTCAACGAACGTTTATTGCGAGAAAGTGGCACTAATGTACATAATTCCACTTCTCGTGATCATCTCTTAATTTCCGGCCACAAATCTAAAAGTATTGAAGAAATTTCCACATTACGCAGGGAAAAGAAAGGTTACAGGCTAGACGTGCTCGAAAAGCTGGAGATTTCTAAGCATGTTTCTAATAACAGTGGCATCAGCCTCAGCGAACAATTGAAATTTCGTAGCAAAAATTTTTTCAATGATTTTAATCCAGTACTAACTGGATTTTAATTCCTTTACTTTTACTACGTTTTTCCTACCTCTTGTTCCGAAACATCTTTTTCTTAAAATTTCGTACAGATATGTACTAGTAAATTTTCCTTCGTGGTTATATTTTTTTGGACTGTTTCAGCTGTTTGTGTAAGTACTCTAGAATATTTTGTACTGTGCGTCATGGGCATTTCTGTGAAGCATAATAGATGGCTGTTAATTGAACTTCATTTGACTACTTTGTATTTTTTTCAAAAATAAATTAAGATCTCATCTTTTTAATTCTGTTGTTATAATTAACTGTTAGTTAATTCGTTTTTTTTCGTTATAATATGCAGCATATGTCACCGTCCGCCCGCGATAGAAGGCGTAACTTGTGTCTTGTTTTTGTAGCAGCCACGTAACCCACTGGGCCGATCAGTTTGATGCTGTTGCTTGCAAGGCATACGTACCAAGGGCTGGAACGTTTTAAATTGTGACTCAACCACGTCTTCTCTAAACTTTGACTAGTGCCTTCCCGCAATGTAACTTTACGTACGATTAAGTAACCTTGCTATGTTACGACTTTTTTCATTTTTGTTAACGTTTCTGTCAAACGTATTTTTCTCTGTGCTTTTGCAGGATTTTTAGAATTTCTTTGTGATGTATACATCCTTAGAGGTGTCGAAACCCAGGTCAGTCAACTTAACAATTATTTGCGATCGGCTGGTTGTGTGACTTCGCTGTCGAGATTTACATACGGTTGCTGCAAGTCAGCTGTGTTGTAAAGTGAATGTCCTTCATAGGCTACACATTACGCTTGTAGGGAATAATGTAAATAGACCGTACTGATTTGATTGAAAGTTCTCTTGTATCTTTTCCTTTTATTTACAACATCCTTAAAGAAACACTTCTCCTATTGTTCAGGATGAAGAGTATGAATCTTAAAATACTAATAATTTTCTCACTGATAACAAATCTTTAGAATTACGTGGGAATTTAAAAAAAAAAAAATTCAGCGAGATTCGGCCCAGAGACCTGGCGCTTATGAAAGTAAGCGCTTACACCCTCCGCTACGAACCCCTTGAGTACTAGAGATCAGACAGAGTTTATAAGCAATCCTAAAAGTTTTTTAACTTGATTTTCTCGAAAACGGTTGAGAATCACACCTTTCTGTTTACATACGTATAAGTCCTAGTCATGCACTTAACACCAAGTTGACAACAATCAAATCGGAGTAGGGAAGATCATACGGTTACCTTGTCACATGAAGAGCTTGAAACGGAGAGGAATTCGTGATGGACCGCAAAAAACCAGTCAGAAGACGGGTGACGCTGATTTAGCGGGCCATTTGAGGTGCAGTATGGTGCCGAAGTGTTCGTCCAACAAAGGACATGGGCGCGCAGGCCTGTGAACGCGCTTGCCGTCATCACGGAAGTCTGTAGTGTCCATCTAATACTCATCATGGAGGGAAAGTACAACACTTGGTCACTGAGAATGTTGGAATAAGAGTCCCGGCTCGTAATTTGGGTAACGCTAATGACTGGCCCCAAGTCGCAGTACGAAAAATATTCCCAAAACGTGGGGGAAGCACCTCCGGACGCAACTGCGCATTCAACATGAAGTATATTAAGCACCTCATAGTGTATCGGGGCGCTCCACGCCCCGTTTATTTTGAAAAGAGGCAAAATCACGCCCATCGCACCACACTACTTGCCTCCATTCCAATACTGTCCATTTTCAGTGCTGTTTTACTTGCTGCTGTGAGAAATGGTACCAGGTGGTTATAATTAATGTGTAGCTACTCATAAAGCTCTAGTGTGGGCTGTAATTATCGTAGTCAGTGAAACCTGGTAGATTATATAATTTATTAACGTTGAGCCAATCATACACTGGAAAAAATGTGTCCAGGTTCGTCCAGCAGGTGCAAATCCGGCGTTGTGAATGCAAGAGAGACGTATATAAATGTTTCCACCTGTAATGGATTAGAAATGAACGTTCATACAAAAGGTGAAGTGAGAAAATCTGATTTTGTCATTAACAGATGTTTATACAATTTGTTGAATAAGAGCACTGGAGACATCGACGACGTGCTGCACCCGTAAGACGACTTAATCAACAGATGCTTGCAGCCATTCCGGTGGAACCTGAGCAACGCGTTCCTGTACATTGGCTTTCAGATCAGGTAGAGAGCGACTGTGTTCCCGGTAAACGTGTCCTTTTATATACCCCGAGCCAAAAATCACATCGACTCGGCTCAGGTGATCTTGCAGGCCATGCAACTGTTGACCGTCTGCAGGTAACAAGTTCGTGGAACGATGCAATAAGCAGATCTTTGATTGGACGAGCCCCATGTTGCATGAAAACATTGGTTTCCACACAGCTGCGCTCTTAATAAACACGAATCGCATGCTGTGCAAGGAGTTCTATACGGTGCACCTGACAGGTCATGGCCCTCTCGGCCTATTCTCTTCAAACAAGAAAGAAACGAGGACAGAGGTGTTTGTCAATCGACACCACACAGACGATTACGCGGCGACTCAAATGGCTCTTCATGCCAGCACGCAGTTTAACAGTACCATAAATTCGTCAGGTCTGTGTATTCACAGCACCCTGTAGTGTAAAATCAACGTCGATGCGTACCAGAAATCGAAGAACAAATTCAGAACTTTGCTGTCATCATGAGATATCAGTTGCTGAAGACTCTGGATTTTGTACAGGTATCAGTATTAAATAGAACTCAAAACTTTCTGTGCTGTTGACCATGGGACGGACAATTGTCGTGACACTGCACAAGCGCTAAACACTGCCCGGGGCACGTGCTACATGTTACAGCAACACACTCTCTTCAGTAACATCCACTGAGAAAGGACGCGTTCCTGCAGGGCTGTCCAAAAATGCGTAAGAGTACTGGGCGTTGGAGATCTCTCCTGAACAGAACGTTGCAAGGCATCCAAGATATGTTCAATAATGTTCATGTTTGAGGAGTTTGGTGATCAGCAGAGGTGTTTAAAATCAGAAGTGTTCCTGGAGTCACATTGTAGCCATTCTGGAAGTATAGGGTGTCGTGTTGTCCTACTGGAATTGCCAAAGTCCGTCGGAATGCACAATGGGCATGAATGGATGCAGGTGGTCAGGCAGGATGCTTAGTACGTGTCATCTGTCAGAGCCGTATCTTGACGGATCAGGAGTCCACATAGTACTACAACTGTACACACCACGCACCGCTTTAAGACCGTCCAGTTCCCTGCTGACTTGCACAGTACATGGATTAATAAGGTGGTCTCCGTACCCGTACACGTCCATCCGCTCGATAGAATTTGAAATGAGATTCGTCCGAGTAGGAAACATGTTTCCAGTCAACAATCCAATGTCGGTGTTGACGGGCCCAGGTGAGGTGTAAAGCATTGTGTCGTACAATCATAAAGGATACATGAGTGAGCCTTTGGCTCAGAAAGCCCATATCGATGATGTTTATTGAATGGTTCGCACGCTGACACTTGTTGATGGCCCAGCACTGAGATCTGTAGCAATTTGCGGAAGGGTTGCACTTCTGTCACGTTGAACGATTCTCAACAATCGTCATTGGTTTAGTTCTTGCAGGATCTTTTTTCCGGCCGCATTGTTACCGGAGACTTTATGTTTTACGGGATTCCTGACACCGATGGTACACTCGTGAAATGGTCGTATGGGGAAAATTACAACTTCATCGCTACCTCGGAGATTCTGGGTCCCATAGCTCGTGCGCCGACTATAAAACCACGTTCAAACTCACTTAAATCTTGAAACCAGCCATCGTAGCAGCAGTAAACAGTCTAACAACTGTGCCAGACACTTGTAGCCTTATATAGATGTTGCCGACCGCAGCGCTGTATTCTGCCTGTTTACGTACTGTATCTCTGTTTTTGAATACGCTTGGCTATACGAATTTCTTTGGCGCTTGAGTGTAGAACAGATTCACTAACAGCGCACGGCCTCGTTTCTCGATAGTCATATTGTTCACTCAGGTTATGGATTGTCAAATGACGGCATGGATACTAAATTGTCATACAAACAGTTTACTGCGCCACATTTACACCTTTTACCAAGGAAAAATCCTGAAATGGCCGTTCGTTTTCAGAAATTACTTTATTCAGATGCGAAACTGATCGTCTAAATAGAATAACTTTTGAAATCATACGACTGATTGGGGATTTTTCCCTGGTAAATATGTGACCGGCCGCTGTTGCATATCCACGATGAATCAACACACATTTGCACGTGGTTGCCACAACTGGAACTAATTATTTTTCCAGCGTAAATGGGTCTCACATTAGCACATAAGAATATCTACCAAGCTCAAGTGCCATACGATAAAAGCAGCCCACACAGTACCCCCATGAATACCTGCACTGTAGTTATAACCACTCGATATTTTGCGGTGTACCACACTCCAACCTTGTACCCTGTTCCCTTCGCAAAGTTCAGTAGGGAGCTGGATGAGATAAACCTGCATTTACTGCGAGGAGCAGTTCCTGTCGGTTTTGAAAGTGGTTGTCACCTCCTGTCCCTGTCAGTTAAGATCTCTTTACGTACATTGACCTTGCGTCGTGTTAAGTGGCTGATAATTGTGCACCAAACCTCGAGGATAAGTTTGAAAATAAGCTTTGACTCACTATCATGTCAGTCAGCCTAATTCACGATGTAGTCACAAGGGAATGCCATGCCATCTATTGACATACACACACCACTTTATGGTCACGACTTATCCCAAGAGGTGCAGGCTTACTTGACGACATCGTACCATTTCCACACTACCTTCGCAATTCAAAGCGTTGACCTACATTTATAAAAAAGATAACTAACAATTTGTCTAGTGAATTTAGCATACAGTTCCCTTTCTCACAGAAATAGGAAAAGTATTACAAAAAAAAAAAAAAAAAAAAAAAAAAAGAGAACAAGAGCTGCAGCTGTCATTTCAAATTTTATTTAGACGTTATTTCCAAGTGTTTACAGATTTTCGTTGATGAAGTCCAGGTAGGCGGAGACTCTGGTGAAAATGGACGGTGCTCCCGCAGCGCCACAAGGATTCATCGTGAACGATACTATCCCGATAAGCTGTTGGTTCTGCTCCAGCGGGCCACCAGAGTCGCCCTGCAAACGCAAACATATTGTGTAAGTAACGTACACTTTGCACAATGGACTTTCGTATTGCTTGTGTTGGAATATTATGTCAAATTTGGCACTAACTACAAGACCGGGATTCTCTAGGTGATCAACAACAATGAGCTTTTGTAGAAATGTTGTGACAGTGATTCTGTGACAAGTACTCTAAAATTTTGATCAAGTAACACTTCATAACAGAAACAAGTGAGTCCAGTCACAATAACGTGACCATTCCCTGTGTTTGATATCAACGTCCAATAACCGTCAATACTGCAGTTGGCAGTGGAGGTTGGATATAGCTCGTCGAAGGGGCCGTTGTCGTAATGTTGAAATGGAACGAAAGTTGCTGCGTATGGACCCCCTTGTGGGGATCTTGTCCGTGCACCCGTGATGAAAACTGTTTATCGGTGAGAAAGGCTGGGATTGACTCGCTAGTACTGCAATTAGCTACCCACTGAGTGACGATAAGTTTTATTTTCAGAGTAATCGCATTTTATGCACCATGAGACAGACGGCCGTTGGCGTGTACAGTGTGAAATGTCTGTAAGGAAAGAAGTCTAGTAAAGAGGACGAGCATTTTGGTTTGGGGAACGTTGTCGTGGGGTTCTCTGGGTGACGTCGTTGTTCAGGAAAGCGCAGTGGATCAACACAAGTGTTCATCTATCCTTGGAGAACATGTCCATCCCTACCTCAGTACGATAGCATCTGCTGCAGTGTATGTGCGCGGTTCGAAGAGCACCACTGTGAGTTGACAGTACTGTTATGGGCATCAAAAGCCCCGGATTTGATCTCAACGTAGGCTCTGTGGGACCAACTCGGTCGGGCAATTCAGACCATGGATCCTCAACCGACAAACCTAGCGCAGCTGGACACGATACAGGAGTCGGCATGGCTCCACATCCGTGCCGATAACTTCCATAACATCAGCGACTGTCTTCCTGAAAGTCTCACAGCGGTACTCTCTGCAAAAGGTGGTTATTCAAGGCTCTGACTGGAGGGCATTTTAATGTAGGTAGGGAAGCTGCTTGGGTACATGAACGGAAAATGCTTTCTCATGACATTTATGTTGTTGTGGTCTTCAGTCCTGAGACTGGTTTGATGCAGCTCTCCATGCTACTCTATCCTGTGCAAGCTTTTTCATCTCCCAGTACCTACTGCAACCTACATCCTTCTGAATCTGCTTAGTGTATTCATCTCTTGGTCTCCCTCTACGATTTTTACCCTCCACGCTGCACTCCAATACTAAATTGGTGATCCCTTGATGCCTCAGAACATGTCCTACCAACCGATCCCTTCTTCTGGTCAAATTGTGCCACAAACTTCTCTTCTCCCCAATCCTATTCAATACTTCCTCATTAGTTATGTGATCTACCCATCTAATCTTCAGCATTCTTCTGTAGCACCACATTTCGAAAGCTTCTATTCTCTTCTTGTCCAAACTATTTATCGTCCATGTTTCACTTCCATACATGGCTACACTCCATACAAATACTTTCAGAAAGGACTTCCTGACACTTAAATCTATACTCGATGTTAACAAATTTCTCTTCTTCAGAAACGCTTTCCTTGCCATTGCCAGTCTACATTTTATATCCTCTCTACTTCGACCATCATCAGTTATTTTGCTCCCCAAATAGCAAAACTCCTTTACTACTTTAAGTGTCTCATTTCCTAATCTAATTCCCTCAGCATCACCCGACTTAATTAGACTACATTCCATTATCCTTGTTTTGCTTTTGTTGATGTTCATCTTATATCCTCCTTTCAAGACACTGTCCATTCCATTCAACTGCTCTTCCAAGTCCTTTGCTGTCTCTGACAGAATTACAATGTCATCGGCGAACCTCAAAGTTTTTATTTCTTCTCCATGAATTTTAATACCTACTCCGAATTTTTCTTTTGTTTCCTTTACTGCTTGCTCAATATACAGATTGAACAACATCGGGGAGAGGCTACAACCCTGTCTTACTCCCTTCCCAACCACTGCTTCCCTTTCATGTCCCTCGACTCTTATAACTGCTATCTGGTTTCTGTACAATTGTAAATAGCTTTTCGCTCCCTGTATTTTACCCCTGCCACCTTTAGAATGTGAAAGAGAGTATTCCAGTCAACATTGTCAAAAGCTTTCTCTAAGTCTACAAATGCTAGAAACGTAGGTTTGCCTTTCCTTAATCTTTCTTCTAAGATAAGTCGTAAGGTCAGTATTGCCTCACGTGTTCCAGTGTTTCTACGGAATCCAAACTGATCTTCCCCGAGGTTGGCTTCTACTAGTTTTTCCATTCGCCTGTAAAGAATTCGTGTTAGTATTTTGCAGCTGTGACTTATTAAACTGATAGTTCGGTAATTTTCACATCTGTCAACACCTGCTTTCTTTGGGATTGGAATTATTATATTCTTCTTGAAGTCTGAGGGTATTTCGCTTGTTTCATACATCTTGCTCACCAGATGGTACAGTTTTGTCAGGACTGGCTCTCCCACGGCCGTCAGTAGTTCCAATGGAATATTGTCTACTCCGGGGGCCTTGTTTCGACTCAGGTCTTTCAGTGCTCTGTCAAACTCTTCACGCAGTATCATATCTCCCATTTCATCTTCATCTACATCCTCTTCCATTTCCATAATATTGTCCTCAAGTACATCGCCCTTGTATAGACCCTCTATATACTCCTTCCACCTTTCTGCTTTCCCTTCTTTGCTTAGAACCGGGTTTCCATCTGAGCTCTTGATATTCATACAAGTCGTTCTCTTATCTCCAAAGGTCTCTTTAATTTTCCTGTAGGCGGTATCTATCTTACCTCTAGTGAGATAGGCCTCTACATCCTTACATTTGTCCTCTAGCCATCCCTGCTTAGCCATTTTGCACTTCCTGTCGATCTCATTTTTGAGACGTTTGTATTCCTTTTTGCCTGTTTCACTTACTGCATTTTTATATTTTCTCCTTTCATCAATTAAATTCAATATTTCTTCTGTTACCCAAGGATTTCTACTAGCCCTCGTCTTTTTACCTACTTGATCCTCTGCTGCCTTCACTACTTCATCCCTCAAAGCTACCCATTCTTCTTCTACTGTATTTATTTCCCCCATTCCTGTCAATTGCTCCCTTATGCTCTCCCTGAATCTCTGTACAACCTCTGGTTCTTTTAGTTTGTCCAGGTCCCATCTCCTTAAATTCCCACCTTTTTGCAGTTTCTTCAGTTTTAATCTACAGGTCATAACCAATAGATTGTGGTCAGAGTCCACATCTGCCCCTGGAAATGTCTTACAATTTAAAACCTGGTTCCTAAATCTCTGTCTTACCATTATATAATCTATCTGATACCTTTTAGTATCTCCAGGGTTCTTCCATGTATACAACCTTCTTTCATGTTTCTTAAACCAAGTGTTAGTTATGATTATGTTGTGCTCTGTGCAAAATTCTACCAGGCGGCTTCCTCTTTCATTTCTGTCCCCCAATCCATATTCACCTACTATGTTTCCTTCTCTCCCTTTTCCTACACTCGAATTCCAGTCACCCATGACTATTAAATTTTCGTCTCCCTTCACAATCTGAATAATTTCTTTTATTTCATCATACATTTCTTCAATTTCTTCGTCATCTGCAGAGCTAGTTGGCATATAAACTTGTACTACTGTAGTAGGTGTGGGCTTCGTATCCATCTTGGCCACAATAATGCGTTCACTATGCTGTTTGTAGTAGCTTACCCGCATTTCTATTTTCCTATTCATTATTAAACCTACTCCTGCATTACCCCTATTTATTTTGTGTTTATAACCCTGTATTCACCTGACCAGAAGTCTTGTTCCTCCTGCCACCGAACTTCACTAATTCCCACTATATCTAACTTCAACCTATCCATTTCCCTTTTTAAATTTTCTAACCTACCTGCCCGATTAAGGGATCTGAGATTCCACGCTCCGATCCGTAGAACGCCAGTTTTCTTTCTCCTGATAACGACATCCTCTTGAGTAGTCCCCGCCCGGAGATCCGAATGGGGGACTATTTTACCTCCGGAATATTTTACCCAAGAGGACGCCATCATCATGTAATCATACAGTAAAGCTGCATGCCCTCGGGAAAAATTACGGCTGTAGTTTCCCCTTGATTTCAGCCGTTCGCAGTACCAGCACAGCAAGGCCGTTTTGGTTATTGTTACAAGGCCAGATCAGTCAATCATCCAGACTGTTGCCCTTGCAACTACTGAAAAGGCTGCTGCCCCTCTTCAGGAACCACACGTTTGTCTGGCCTCTCAACAGACACCCCTCCGTTGTGGTTGCACCTACGGTACGGCAATCTGTATCGCTGAGGCACGCAAGCCTCCCCACCAACGGCAAGGTCCATGGTTCATGGGGGGATGACATTTATAACAATGCTAAATTACCTGAAGGTGAAGCATTAGTGGCTTAGAAATCGAATGTGAATAAATTAAAACAGTAAACACAGGTGAGTGAAGTTAAAGTAGTTTGAAAGTAGAATTTCGTCTCCATAACAAAATGTACATCGGAGTGGATGTCAATGCTACTGTTCGGGGATAAGGCTACTGTTCTGACAGAAAGCAACAGAGATTGAGCAAGACGAACAGAGATTTAGCTAGCCTTCTTGAAGGCTGAATGAAACAAGGAATATTATTATGAAGAGTTGCAGAAACGGTAAGTACCAAGTAATATTTTGTGATTAGAAGTCAGAAGGAGTGAAAGAATCTTTCGTGGGAAAATCCACCATTGACTAAATATCCCCCCAGTTTTGTTTGCAATCAGGGAAAGTAAGATAAGAAACAACATTGGAACGACGATTATTTAGAAATTTTTATCTTCTATGAGGTAGTTACTCGAAATTGGCATAAAAATGAAGATACCAGCAGTAATTTGAGTCACATGAAGTAAACATTTTCGATGAGTGAAACAGGGCAGAGTTAAGCAGTGAAGTATAGAGATCTGGATGCTGTTTCCGTTAATGTCAACCTGTTGCCCACGCGCAAATGAAAGCAAGGGCGCCCATAAAATAGTCTGTCCGGTTTGATGGGGTGGAAGGGAGGGGGGGAGCGAGGGGGGGCTAAACCTGGGAATACGGAGTATTGTTAATGATACGGAAAACGAATAACGACTAGTAAATAGCCATAAAAGATTTTCAGCTCCGACGCCGTTAAATATCAGTGGTAAAGCTGAAAATGACGAAATTGATGTATTGGAATGTTGTACTATGTGTTATGGGGACTGAAGAGGTTTTGGCAAGAATTTGACCTTAGGAAAATCACAGTAGACTTGAAAGGCGCGTACTTGATTTTCTGAAACTATCCATTTAGGCACCTGTAATGAAAAAATATTGATTTTGTACATATTTGATGGCATCGGGAGGTAAGAGGAAAGGCAGAGACGAATATGCTAAGCAGAAAGAGATGAAAGTGAAATGAAGAATATCATTAAACCAAAACGAAAGTTGTGTGGCTGTAGTAAAACTAATAGTTGTAATAATAATAAGATCTACAATTCGAAATAAAATTCTAATATGGTATTATGAAACGACCTGATAGAGCAGATGATTAATCATCATAGTTACTTACCGCACAGATGCTAATTCCTTCATAGAATGGCCCTGTGCAAACCATCGTCTCTGTGAGAGGATTGAAAGTGGGATCCAGTTCATCCATGTGCGCCTTACAAGTTTCATAATCGTAGATGGTGAGATCGACCGTCTGGAGAATGTTAGGTTGCGTCCCGTCTTCCGTAGTGCCCCATCCAGAAAGTACACCGATGGACCCACCTAAAGACAAAAAGAAGGTTGGTTTACGTCTGAATAACGTAAGTCATTAAGTGTCCACGTACAAGGGATCATCATTATAAATGGTCTCTATTTTAACACGATAGTGAAGTAAATGATCCTTTGCTAAGTATGTAAATGTACGTGGGATCTGAATATCTTTTAGAAGTGTGTCCGCTAATGGTCAACGAGAAAGAGGTCGAAAGATCGGCACGCTCGATTATTGGAGGTGTTGTGTATACCTTCAGGGATGGCTCCCGCGCTGGGCAAGCTGATAGTCTGGACATTGGAGTTCAGTGTCAGGGCGGACTGCAGCTTGAAGACTGAGACGTCGTATGGCCCCACGCCGGCAGCGCTGTGGAAGAAAATAAGGTCAGTCGCTGAGAACAGATTTCGATTTCAGAGCGAATGGACTGGGTGATGTATTTCAAAGCTTGATGCCTGTGCTGTACAGTGATATCGTTCTAAACTGTCAGAATTATCCATTACATATCAAGTTCGTTTACAGCGGCAATGTCAGGCAACCTCAGATGGAAGGAAGTAACATTCGTCTTCCCGTTGACGAATAGCCATAGCCACGGTTTGGGAAAGGATGGGGAGGTAAATGGGCCATGACCTTTACAAACGTACCATCACGGAATTTGTCCAAACCTATTTAGGGAAAAGCCGGAAAACGTGGCAGAATGAGAGTCTCAAATGTCACTCTATAGAATGTGAGTCTAGTTAATATGGTACTCATTGGGCCACTTCACTCCGTGGCAAAACTTTGGTGCCGCAATGATTCTCGAGTCAGAAAGCCTGATCAATATCACGTACATCTGAGTGGAAAGAGTGGACCTCATTGGAGAGCAAGGTGGACGTCTGTCGTGTTTTCTGATGAAAGCTGATTCTCCCTTGGTGATGGTCGTGTATGGCTTAGAAGTCGGCTAGATGAGGGCCTGAAAACAACCTGTCTGCGTGCTAGGCACATCAGACCTACACCTGGAGTTATGGTCTGGGGTGTGATTTCGTATGACACCAGGAGCACACTCGTAGCTATCCCACGCAACTTGACTGCAAATTGGTACATGTATCTGGCTGGCGATTCGACCTGTTTGTTGCCGTTCGTCAATAGCATTCCAAGGGGTGTTTTGCAGCATAATGGCGCTCGCCCACATACCGCTGTTGAAACCCAACATGCTCTGCAGAGTATCGACACGTCCCTTGACCTGCTCGACACCACGTGTGTATCCCACGAGCACGTATGTGATAATATTGGACAACTCCAGCGATATCATCAAAAAGCATCAATAGCCCCTGTATTGACCGACAAAGTGCAACAATCACGGAACTCCATCCCACAAACGGACATCCAGCACCTGTACAGCATACTACATGACGTGTGCTTCTTCCACTCAACCCATTCTGAGGTAACACTGGTTGTTAATGTACCAGCGTTTGACATATTAGATGCCTTATCTCGCGCTAACATTAACCTGTGATCTTGCAGTGTTAATGACCTACATAAGTTAGCTAGACAAGCGTATTCCCGAAATTTCTTTAGACTACATTAATTAATTTTTGGTGTTTCGATTTCTTTCCATCAGGGTATTTCCTCAGTCTTCTGAATAAGCTGACAGGCTCTTAAATTTGTGATCTTTTCGTGGGTTTAGGTATAGTTTTTCTTCTGTACCATACACTGGTGCAACTGCAATGATTGAAGTAACTCACTCGTTGTTCTATTTCCTGTTCAGATCAATAACTGCGTCTGTTTGACTGTGACCCCAGTTATGCCTCAATAGCTCTTCCTCCTGTTCCTGATTTCACTATTAAGTCACCATATATTCATGTACTAGTGATCTCTCTATCTCTCCTCTTCCCCCTCCTCCCCCCACTTTCTCTCTCTCTCTCTCTCTCTCTCTCTCTCTCTCTCTCTCTCTCTCTCTCTCTCTTTCTCTCTCTCGCCCTCTGTCTCCCTCACTTCAAGAGGCTTCCTGATGCTTTGTTGCGTTCAGACCATATCATTCAAGATTTGCATCTGAAAAATGTTAGTATGAATGTTTTCCTTTTAACGCAGAAGCTTCTACCAGCTCCACTTGAGAGATGTAGGGGCTTATATGCTTAACTCTGACAACTTTCTTAAAAGAGGGAACTATGGGGAAACCAACTATAATTTCCCTCTTTCACACTGCAGCGTTGTTTACTACTCTTCTCCTGCGCAATTGGATAGTTCGGATATCTGTTCGTTTATGGTCGGCATGGGACTACATTATAACGCTTGACACCACTGAAGTCGCAGCTGGCAGTGGTTCGGCATCAATGGAATGCACACTACAGGGCGTCTGGCTCGGGGCTGTCCTTGAAGTAACCGATTTTAACAGTTCGTTGTGTCACTTTTGTGCCAGCTGCTGCTCAAAATGCTGCTGCATATGCAGTTACGATGCGTCAGAGTCATGGTCGAACACTATGGTCTTCCCTCTCGGCAGTGGGACGTGGCTGTCCGGAGCCCGGTCTGCTAGCGACCATTCATTCTGTTGACCACCACTGACAGCAGTCACGTACAGCGGCTACGTTCCTGCCAAGTCTTTCTGCAATATCACAGAAGGGAAAACCAGTTTTTCGTAGCCCCATTACACGACCTCTTTCAAACTCGGTGAGATGTTTATAATGGTGTCTTTGTCGCCTTTAGGCACTCTTCAATAACGTCAACTCACCACGTCCAATCTCAAAGGTAACTAACGCTCACGACCGTTACAGCGTGTTTTTAAAGCGCACCTGATTTGCGTCCTCTCAGTGGCGGTTCTAGCGCCACTCTTATATGACTGGCGCGAAATCTGAATGGAGATCATCATGTAGAAACACGCCTACCGACTTTTATTGATGTCGCGCAGCTCTTCTTGCTACTTTGGTTTTTTCGTCAGCGTATTTGATAAAAATGAGAATTTTTTTAATAAAAGGATGGGAAAAAGGTAAGAAAGAGGGATGTAAGAGAAGGAAAAAGCAGGGTTGTTCAAAATTTTGTACAACTATTTTGCTTTACTTGTAGCGAACAGTGCAAAAAGATAAAAAAGTGGAGAAACCGGTAAATGTGGTTCATCTTTACTTACACAGAGATAAAAACCGTGAGCTATATTTTGGGAAAGGAACTGCTACGGTTGAGGGCTAAAATGTAAGAGCAAAAGGAATAAGATTAACATAAACAAAAAAATTACACATTAATAAATACAGCAAGATCAATTACTTGTTCAGTATCAATATGCAGTGATCCACGTAATACCCTGAATTGTATTAGCGTTAGAGGACCAAACTGATGACATACCAAAGATATACGCTACAGCTGTAACATGCTTTCATACTAGTTAGTCAAAGAAAAGCGTAAAATGATTTGAGACTCACGTCAGTTTCAGGTGCCTTCCTCTGCCATTATATTAGCCCATCTAGAGAGGAACTTCGTGATGAAATCTGTAAGTACTTAAAACAGTGCAGGGATCAAGCAAGGCAAACCCTTTTCCAAGCAAGTAAACGCGTGCACAAATTTAAAACATTAATATCCTCTGATCAAAACTATTGAATATTGATGTTGAAAATAGACCAATAATTCTGGCAGACGCTATCAAAACTATATATCGGGGTACATACAGGGGTTGGACAAAAATATGGAAGAATAATGGTTCAAATGGCTCTGAGCACTATGGGACTTAACTACAGTGGTCATCAGTCCCCTAGAACTTAGAACTACTTAAACCTAACTAACCTAAGGACATCACACACATCCATGCCCGAGGCAGGATTCGAACCTGCGACCGTAGCAGTTGCGCGGTTTCGGACTGCGCGCCTAGAACCGCTAGACCACCGCGGCCGGCATGGAAAAATAGCGAGAAATGCATGCTTGAGCGTAAATCCCGACGCTAGTCAAGCCTGCAGGTTGTACTGTTGAGTCTGACCACGAACGGCTCCTCTGCAGTCTTTTCAATACTTGCAAGCGTCAGTCATGGTCAGAAGAGTATCGTGTGTAGTTGTGAGTTCATTATGTCGGAGCTAAGCGACTTGAAACGAGGAAAAATTTATGGTTCTCGCATGGTACATTTTTCCGCAACCGAGGTAACCGAAGAGTTCGCTGTTTCAAGAGGAACCGTATCGAAAATCTGTACCGCATTCACGGAAGGCGCAGTACATCGTCTGCATAGTCACAAAGCGGACGAAAGTGTGTCGACTGATCTTGACAGACGATCATTGAAGAGGTTTGTGACGGAAGATAAGACGCCGACAGCTGCTAAATTAACTGCAGAACTGAATGTCGCGGCTGCGAATCCTGTCAGCATGAACTCGACACGAAGGGTGCTCCATAAGTTGGGAAGTGAAGGATGACACGAATTCCAAAACTACAGATGAGTGATGCAAATGCCCGTAACAGGAAAACATGGGGCCGAAGCAACAAAGCCCGGACTATGTAGAAGTGGAAGAAAGTCATTTCATCGCATGAGTCTCGTTGCACACTGTTTCCAACATCTGGATGAGATTACGTTCAACATGGAAGGGGTTTGGTGATAATTTAGGCAGCCATCTCGTGCTAGTCCATGGGCCTCGTGGATATTCTTCTAAGAATTATACAGTCATTTGGCTGATAAGCACAGTTCCATTGTACAAAGTTTGCCCCCAAGTGGAGGTGTTGTATTCCGACGAAGGCCCTGTTAAAACAGCTTGCTTCGTTAAAACCTCATTTTGTGAGCACGATGATGAATTGTCGCATCCCCCCTGGCCAACACAATCGCCAGATCTTTATACCCATCACCATTACCTCAACTTGCTACTGTTATGCAAGAGTAATGGTATAAGGTTCCGCTGAAAACCATACAGGGCCTGTATTTAACCCTTCTAAGACGCCGGAACCTGTTTCGAATGCTGTCGTTTTGCCTAAACTGTACTAGGCCTGGTAGTGTGTTGGGTTTCTGACGTTTCCGTACTTCACCCCGTGTAATCAGAAAGCGGTGTAAAATTGGGAGACTTAATAGTCTCCAAACAACATCAGTACTTCTCTTTGAGTACTTTTTCAGAACGACACTTGTCTACGATGCAGCTTATGGGTACCGACATTACTCTCTCGATACTTGTTAAGCTAGCAGTCAACCAGTCGAACATCATCGTTGGCAAGTGCCCAGACCCAAGCGTCACATACCCTGCTGTTGCGTTTCATTAATATTGCTGCAGTACTTGTGTTGGGTGCTGCATCAACTATACACGAGGGATAGTCAAAACCTATATTACGGCCTCGAAAAAATCTAGCTTTTGCCATAAAACTCACTGTCTTTCAATGCATCACATTTTTCACAACTATGGATGACGAGGTGCAGAACTTTTTCGTAGAATTCAATAATTTGACTGTTGAAACAAGGTTCCATCTAGAAAAATTAGCTGGTTTCGAGTCTGAAAATACCTGCCAAGCGGTATTTTCTTCACTCTAGGAAAAATGAAGAATTCTCTAAGTGCTGTGGCTGGAGAATAAGGTTACGCAAAAAAATTTGGTAACCGAGGAAGCAGCATGTGTGATTTTACATATAAAGAATGACCTGGGGCGTTGTCTTTGAGCAAAAATACACCATTGGAAACTCTGTCACGGCGCTTTGCCTTGACAGCCTCCTGTAGTTTCGGTATTATTGTATATTAGAAGCACATCGTAAAAGGTCCCAAAAACATACGGGAACACGTTTTCTGATTATAACTGTGTCTGCGACTTTCTTAACTGTGGTATTTCCATTCGTTTGTCTTAGGATCATAGTGATAACACGCAGCACTCGTCCACCGTGATTACGCAGTTAAAGAAATCATCTGGATTGGAATGAAACAACTGTGAAACCACAGCTGCTGCCTTGTTCGGTGGGTTTTTAAAAGGTTTTGAAGAACCCAGCGAGGAACGACTGTTGTTATCAAAATGTCGTGAAAGACATTGAAAACTGGTCCATGAGTGTTTTTAACTTTTCAACTATTGACTCGATTGTGATACGCTGGTTTTCAACCACTAACGCTTCCTTTATGCTATTCCCAGTTCTTCAAAAAGAGGTGGTCTGTAACTCGTTCTTCATTCATACATGTTTGTCCACACAGGAAGTGTCTGAGCTGCCTAACTACTTTGTCATATGCACTAATACAGCTTTGTTTCTCTTTGATGTCAGAAAATGGATTAGCGCGCAATGCTATAGTTCATTAACAGGCTGCTCCATTTTGTTCTAGAGGCTTAACATGTTATGGGAAACAATGCTAACAGGTGCCATTAAACAAATAAAGCAGTTAATTATGCAACTTTTGTGTTTCCATTGATAACTGAAAAATTATGTTCAACCCACGTACCTCTTAAATTTTACAGTGAAACTGCGCGTCAAATAGTTACAATAATGCATTATGTTTGTTCATGTATTCTTACACGTTCAATCAATGCTAAACACTACTAGACACAACACTGCACCACTAGGGTGCCCAAATATATGTCCCCAAGATAGCATGTAGCATTAAGCACAGAAGGCAATGCCTGCACAAAAGTATTCTATAAGATGTGATTTTACGGTGATTATACGGTGTTCGTATATCTACAACATCCGTGTACGTGAAAATAAACGATTATTGTAACGCAAATATTGACACAAATTTTGTGTCAATATTTGTATACTTTACCGAATGGTGTAAGCTAAATAACAATTAATTCAATTTAAAAAAAGGCATCGTTTGCTGTTACATCAATTTTCGTTTGTGTTGTCCATTGCTGCAGAAAGTAATATAAGGCAGCAGTATACTATGAAAAACTGAGCGGAGGATGGCAAGATGATGCAGTGTTACACTGTTTCGGCATCAGGAGGTCGATAGTATTTCTTGTGTGAAAGAAATAAGAATAAGAAAACTTAGCCTTCTCATTCCATTCGACATTTACTGGCCAAAATCAAGGACCACATGGTGCACTTCCAGATGCAACCACTTTAGAAAATACACTCCTGGAAATTGAAATAAGAACACCGTGAATTCATTGTCCCAGGAAGGGGAAACTTTATTGACACATTCCTGGGGTCAGATACATCACATGATCACACTGACAGAACCACAGGCACATAGACACAGGCAACAGAGCATGCACAATGTCGGCACTAGTACAGTGTATATCCACCTTTCGCAGCAATGCAGGCTGCTATTCACCCATGGAGACGATCGTAGAGATGCTGGATGTAGTCCTGTGGAACTGCTTGCCATGCCATTTCCACCTGGCGCCTCAGTTGGACCAGCGTTCGTGCTGGACGTGAAGACCGCGTGAGACGACGCTTCATCCAGTCCCAAACATGCTCAATGGGGGACAGATCCGGAGATCTTGCTGGCCAGGGTAGTTGACTTACACCTTCTAGAGAACGTTGGGTGGCACGGGATACATGCGGACGTGCATTGTCCTGTTGGAACAGCAAGTTCCCTTGCCGGTCTAGGAATGGTAGAACGATGGGTTCGATGACGGTTTGGATGTACCGTGCACTATTCAGTGTCCCCTCGACGATCACCAGTGGTGTACGGCCAGTGTAGGAGATCGCTCCCCACACCATGATGCCGGGTGTTGGCCCTGTGTGCCTCGGTCGTATGCAGTCCTGATTGTGGCGCTCACCTGCACGGCGCCAAACACGCATACGACCATCATTGGCACCAAGGCAGAAGCGACTCTCATCGCTGAAGACGACACGTCTCCATTCGTCCCTCCATTCACGCCTGTCGCGACACCACTGGAGGCGGGCTGCACGATGTTGGGGCGTGAGCGGAAGACGGCCTAACGGTGTGCGGGACCGTAGCCCAGCTTCATGGAGACGGTTGCGAATGGTCCTCGCCGATACCCCAGGAGCAACAGTGTCCCTAATTTGCTGGGAAGTGGCAGTGCGGTCCCCTACGGCACTGCGTAGGATCCTACGGTCTTGGCGTGCATCCGTGCGTCGCTGCGGTCCGGTCCCAGGTCGACGGGCACGTGCACCTTCCGCCGACCACTGGCGACAACATCGATGTACTGTGGAGACCTCACGCCCCACGTGTTGAGCAATTCGGCGGTACGTCCACCCGGCCTCCCGCATGCCCACTATACGCCCTCGCTCAAAGTCCGTCAACTGCACATACGGTTCACGTCCACGCTGTCGCGGCACGCTACCACTGTTAAAGACTGCGATGGAGCTCCGTATGCCACGGCAAACTGGCTTGCACTGACGGCGGCGGTGCACAAATGCTGCGCAGCTAGCGCCATTCGACGGCCAACACCGCGGTTCCTGGTGTGTCCGCTGTGCCGTGCGTGTGATCATTGCTTGTACAGCCCTCTCGCAGTGTCCGAAGCAAGTATGGTGGGTCTGACACACCGGTGTCAATGTGTTCTTTTTTCCATTTCCAGGAGTGTACTTCGAAGATGGCTTAGTATAAAACCGATATACAGATTGATTACTTGTGGGGATGAAAGAGGGAAAAATGAGTGTAGCAGGAAATTTCATTGAAGGTTATATAATTTGCTACTTATCGAAGCACCTTATTCTATAAACAGCTCAGTACTGTACGTATTACAAGTTGTAACACAACTGTGTTTACTTCAGTAGCCGCTTTAAAGACCAATGAATATCTACATTTAGGTGTTCCATGATTTCCTTGAATCCGATCATTTTAGTACTGACATGATTTTCATTTAAATCTCCAAGATACATTTCCTAATTTATCTTGTCCAATCGGAGCTTGTGGTCCGTTTACAGTCACTTTACAATCGAAGAGGTATTTTGTATTTCTTTTCAGTATGTAGAGGTTGATAAACGGACCGGATCGGGGTAAGAAATTAAGTAACATTGTATAAAGGCATCTGGGAAAATACTGATGGTTGTTATGTGACCTACGACGAGAATATAGCTGTGTAGATGAGACACAAGAGATCAAGCGAGTAATTACGACAGACACTCACCCATTAAACTGAGGATGTGGAATCTGTTCCGTGACCAGCACCTCTTGTTCCGTGCCTTCATCTGTGCTCATGTCGTAGTCTCCAGCAACCGCCTGGAAACACAAGAACAAAGCACACGTGCTAATGCCCTCTTATCAATTTATTTTATAATTACATTAGACATTAAAAAGTAGGATAGTTTCCAATTGTGATTGATCTTAGATGGTTTGTAAGGAACAGTTTCAAGGAAGCAGTAGAAAAAATGGGCACCAGGAGAGATAGAAGAAAAAGAAACTGTTGACAGGATATTGGAAAAAGAATAAAAGTAATATCTGCTTAAAAGCAATGATTAGTTGACATGTTACGAAGGAACAGCTAAAAACAAAGCAGTCTGCAGCATGATGTTCTCAATATCTAGTAACTATTCAGTACAGCTAATAAAAATTATGAAGCGAATTCCCTCTCCCGATTCCTCCACAAGCCACCCTATAAAGAATTTTCGCGTTCATTTGTATTACTAAGCTCTTCGATCGCCACTAACTATATGTGTGCCGTACATTCGTACAAACTGTGAGACGTTCAGAATAACAGCTTCTACACTGTCCAGTCGCATTAATGATACCACCTGTCAAGAACCTGAGTAATCGCCTTTTACAGAACGGTCCGCTGCAAGACGTGCAGGAAGAGAGTCATTGAGGTTCTCGAAGGTACCGTCATGGATGTGGGGCCACGCCAAATCCAGTGCTGTGGCCAGCTGCATTAGGTTCTGGGTTGAGGACCCATGGTGCGAAGGAACTTGCCCTCCTTCTTGCAGCGGTGTACCGTAGGTCTCTAGAAGAGCGTAGCGTTCCAAAGGATTGGAAACGGGCACAGGTCATCCCCGTTTTCAAGACGGGACGTCGAACAGATGTGCAGAAGTATAGACCTATATCTCTAACGTCGATCAGTTGTAGAATTTTGTAACACGTATTATGTTCGAGTATAATGACTTTTCTGGAGACTAGAAATCTACCCTGTAGGAATTAGCATCGGTTTCGAAAAAGACGATCGTGTGAATCCCAGCTCGCGCTATTCGTCCACGAGACTCAGAGGGCCATATACACGGGTTCCCAGGTAGATGCCGTGTTTCTTGACTTCCGCAAGGCGTTCGATACAGTTCCCCACAGTCGTTTAATGAACAAAGTAAGAGCATATGGACTATCAGACCAATTGTGTGATTGGATTGAAGAGTTCCTAGATAACAGAACGCACCATGTCATTCTCAACGGCGAGATGTCTTCCGAAGTAAGAGTGAATTCAGGTGTGCCGCAGGGGAGTGTCATAGGACCGTTGCTATTCACAATATATATAAATGACCTTGTGGATGACATCGGAAGTTCACTGAGGCTTTTTGCAGATGATGCTGTAGTATATCGAGAGGTTGTAACAATGGAAAATTGTACTGAAATGCAGGAGGATCTGCAGCGAATTGACGCATGGTGCAGGGAATGGCAATTGAATCTCAATGTAGACAAGTGTAAGGTGCTGCGAATACATAGAAAGATAGATCCCTTATTATTTAGCTACAATATAGCAGGTCAGCAACTGGAAGCAGTTAATTCCATAAATTATCTGGGAGTACGCATTAGGAGTGATTTAAAATGGAATGATCATATAAAGTTGATCGTCGGTAAAGCAGATGCCAGACTGAGATTCATTGGAAGAATCCTAAGGAAATGGAATCCGAAAACAATGGAAGTAGGTTACAGTACTCTTGTTCGCCCACTGCTTGAATACTGCTCAGCAGTACCAGATAGGGTTGATAGAAGAGATAGCAAAGATCCAACGGAGAGCAGCGCGCTTCGTTACAGGATCATTTAGTAATCGCGAAAGCGTTACGGAGATGATAGATAAACTCCAGTGGAAGACTCTGCAGGAGAGACGCTCAGTAGCTCGGTACGGGGTTTTGTTAAAGTTTCGAGAACATACCTTCACCGAAGAGTCAAGCAGTATATTGCTCCCTCCTACGTATATCTCGCGAAGAGACCATGAGGATAAAATCAGAGAGATTAGAGCCCACACAGAAGCATACTGACAATCCTTCTTTCCACGAACAATACGAGACTGGAATAGAAGGGAGAACCGATAGAAGTACTCAGGGTACCCTCCGCCACACACCGTCAGGTGGCTTGCGGAGTATGGATATAGATGTAGAACCCTATCGAGGTGGTATCACAGATTCTTGTCTGGACCTTAACCCGTGTACCTATGTGGTCAACGATGTACGAAAAACACATCCTGGTGCTCTTCAAACCACGCACGTACACTGCGAGCTCTGTGGCACGTTTCATTGTTCTGCTCGTAGATGCTACCGTGTCGAGGAAAATGAAACTGCATGGAGGAGTTGACGTGATCCGCAAGAATGGATACGTATTTGTTTTGATCCTTTGTGCGTTCTAGAATGACGAGATCATACTGGGAATGCCCTCCAACCTGGACCCATCCAGCGATTGTTGCACTGTGCTTGCTTTCAGACGTCTCACGCTATACACGTTTGCCAGATGGGGCAAAAAGCGTGACTCATTTGTAAAGACCACCTGTCGGCACTCAGTGGACGTCCAGTTACGGTAGTGACATGCAAATTCCAACCTTCGTAGCCGATTAGCAGCAGTCAGCAAGAGTGCATGACCCAGGCTCCGGCTGCAGAGACAGATAGACAGCAATGTTTGCTGAGCGCTCGTTGAAGAGACACTGTTGGCAGCCCCTTGGTCTGCACGTCTATGCACCTGTACTCGTCCCGCAGCCGTCGTTCTCCCCAGTCACCTGTGGCTTGTGATGAACCACAGCTACCTCGGAGCCGATTTTGGGTAGCACCATTTCGCCATCCTCGGTATACTTTAACCATGGCGGGACGTGGACGGTTTACAAACTTATCCGTTTCGGAAATGCTTCCAGACTTGCCCTGAAAGCCAATGATTATGCCCTTTGGGACGTCAGACAAACCGCTCTGTTTCCGCATTACGAGAACGACTCCACTGTTAATCGGGTACCCCTGACTTCTTTTATATACTCTCGACTGCTAGTGCTGCCATCTGCCGTTTTTGTGTGGTTGCTGCACTTTGACGATGAACATAGGCGGTTATCACATTCATGTCACTGGAACGTGTGTGATGGGTTTCGTATGGCGGCAGCACAAAGTGTTTATTTGATGGTTGTGGCGTTGTGAAGAAAGCGGTCACTGTGTAGCAGTTGTGATGGCGTTGATTCCTCCTATCAACTTCTAGGGAGCCCTAGTATTGTGAACTGGAGAAGTACAGGATATGGCAAATAAAAGTGGCCCGGAAGAGTGGATAAGGTTAGACTCGAATGAAACATATAACCACATCCAGTGACGTGCACACCACGTGTACTCACGCCATGTGATCCACACCAGTTCAGAGCGTATTGCAGATTGTGTCAGTGTGAGTGGAGCATTGCAGAGGGGACGTTGGTACTCCCAGTGGAGCCGTGGGTGTTCGCAGTGGAAAAGTTACGTGACAACGAAGCCGTGTAAACTGTGTGGTCAGTTGTTTGCTGAGAAGTTTAAGTTGTCAAAGCGCCAGAAAAGACTGCCATGCAACGCTTAGTCCAAAAATGGTGTCAGACAGGATTTGATTTGAAGGAGTCAAAAAATGTGCCCTCACGCCGGATAATGTACTAAGTGATGAATGGCGCTCACGTTTAACATTTACCACAGTCATTTTAGTACTTTCCTCTGCTATGTTTTCTTGTACCCTTGAACTCTGTTCTCCGGGCCATTTTTGTCTGTACACAGGACTAATAGTAGGGAGATATTCAAGAAAGTATATTTTACGAGTGTTGTTTCGAAATTAAGAAACGATAGGTCCCGAAATGGAAAATACAACGAAAATCTGATGAACCTTTGGACAGATGCGTTGGGCACTGTGTCTAGTACGCCTGTCGATCGCATCATGTCGCTCTTTTCAGTTCTGACCTCACAGTGAGAACGTAAAGATGGCTAGAAATTAGCATCTCCCGCCACGTATGAGGGTCTGGCGAAAGATTTCGCCTGAAGCTATGCATGCCACATAACATAACTGTCATGTGGTTCGTTCTACGCGACAATTCTCGGCTGCACTCTGCAGGGGCAATGAAGATGCTTCTGCAACTTTTTTGATGGGAAGTGTTTGATCACCCTCAATATGGCCCGTAATTGACTACCCCTGAGGTTCATCTCTGCTCAAATGAACCGCTGGCTATGAATACAATAATTTGACGGAGACAACAAGCTGCAGCCCAGAGTAGAAAATTGTCGAAAAGCACTGGCTTCTATAACGAGGAAATTGAAAAATTCGTACAACGCTACGACAGACGTCAAAGTCTGAGCAGCGACTGTGTAGAGAAGTAGCTGGAAGGTGCATCTAACCGTTGCAAACAAAACAGTTTTGATTTTCACTGAGGTTTCCATTTCGAGACCTATCGTGCCTTACTTTCCGAATATCCCTCGCATCTGTATAGAGAACTATTTGTAGTGAGATATTCAGGAAAGTGAGCAAATCGTCACTGCAGTGAATCTACGCAAAGACTGACAAGAAAACCCTTGGGTGCAGGGTTGCAAGTTTTTAATGATGCTCATTTCAAATGCTGTGTTAACAGTTATGACAGGAAAAATATTAGCTGTTAATGACTCACCACGCGCATTATGAGGGTGTCAGAAAATGAGTGTGCGGGAGAAGCAGAGATCAGCCTTCAATGGGATGTATTTGTATGTATCACACTTCACAAAATGGACTTCGTCGACATTCAAAAAGGGCTCAAAACAAACCATTAACTTGCACCATGAACACCGAATGGAAAATGGCGCGCCACAGTGATCACAAACGTTTGCATCATCAAGATCGAAGGCGAACACCTTGGGAGTTACACACTGTGCACGACGTACAAATGGGTATTCACTCTTAACGAATGCATACAGAATCATATTTGTGTAACGGGATGATGAGGACTGATGGAATGTGATGGCATGCGACTGAATCCGAAACACTCTGTCGTGGATCTTATCGTGGAACTTGCTGTCCTTTAAGGCGTATCTGGGATAGTATCTTTTATGGGCACGGGAAAAACAAACATCCAAAGACTGAATTTGTCCAGTCGTTCCAGGTGGTATAAACTGCAATGTCACACGGTTTTCAGGACGCATAGATTTCTCCAGAGGAGTATGATTTTTATACGCAGACCAGGAAGGAAGGAAAAGCAAGCTATTGACCAAAAGCAGTGCTCACATCATAGCTGTAGTTTTCCCACTCCTGCTTGCTGTCATGCAAATATTCGCTACTATACCTGCAAGATCACGCACATGAGAAAGAGTTGTAGGAGGGTGAGCACCTCTAACTTCTCGCTGCACAATAATAACTTTCCAGGCAATCTACCATCCAGATTAACAGTCGGCCTAAATGTATATGTATACGTTAATGCATTGATGTTAGCTGATCTTGATACAACTGTCTTGGTACCTCTAATTTCCAAGGATCCTTACATACGCACTACCTGTTCAAACCTAGATTCGTTGGAGTTGAAATAAATTCCTTACTAGCGGAGGGATCAGTGTGTTTATCTCATCTACAAGTTTTTGCGACCTCGGATCCAAGAGGTTTCTTGTGAGGTAAATTTCTTCAGTCTTAATTGAATTGTTATTTTGGTGAAATGGGCAGCCACCATGAAGATAATACAATGCTTAACCAAAACATTAGTTCTAATTGCTGAAGAGCGTTTTGGAAACAAGCGAGATTCGGTTTTTTGAGATGGTGATTAATTTATTATTAGGTATACTTTTTTACTTTTGACACAATCACTTTTTTATGACAGTCATAAGCGATTTCTGACTACAATGGACATCTTCTGGTGCTGTGGGCGGAATTTAGTGTATTAGTGTTCAGTTGAGAACTCAGGGGCACTTGTTGGCCAGATGCCACCCATAGCATCTGAAGATGCCATTGTACACCGATACAGGCTTACCAATGTGTTGGTCGGCAATTTGAACGCAACACAGGAGCGATTCTGCATGGCATGGTTTCGACAAGTCCTTGGTAGGTTTGCAGAGCCACGTGGCAGCAGATGTCTATGCATAGGTAACGTATTTCCCGTCAATTACGTGCCGGTGGTTTGTGGTCACGAAGATGAAACCCGATTGCGTCCCTGTGTGTTACATTGGGCCCGTATCAGGTGAATTTGGTGCCCAAGACATCAAAGTGAAGTTACTACCATTCTCCTCAATCCAGTGTAGCACTAATCTGACCTTGTAACACGGATAGTTATGCTGATTGCAGTCACCATCGCCGTCATAGGAGACGGGAAGTATGGAGGGATGCAGGGGAACTGCACGTAGTCGACAGCTGTGATAGTGCCTTCGACTGCTACTACACGTCACGTGGAAGCCCAGATGAATGTTCTCCATTGCATAGTACTGGCCTCAACAGCTCGGTGTCCGTAATGCAATGCATGTATGCAGCAGCATTTCTCATGTGTGACACTGTGGTTTAAAGAGAACTGTGATTCATCCGACCAGGTGAAACGTTACCGTTAACCCGTTGTCCAGTTTCGATGATCACTTGCCCAATGCAATCATAACTGGCGATGTTATTGGGTCACCATGGGAGGGCGTAGGTATTTTCTACTGCAAAGCCCGATGTTCGTGTGCGCATGCGGTGTGCTACGAAAGAATTTTACCTGCACCAGCATTCTCTGCCCTCCGATCTGCTACGGATCGCAGCATGTCCTGTATTACAGAAGAGAATTTGTACGAAGATGACAAGAGTTCCTCGGGGAAAATGATCTACACGTCTGTGATATTCGTTCAATAGTAGATGACGATACAGATGTGTTATATGAACCGTTTGATACCATTGATGTTCTAACGATCTTTCTTGATAACTGCGAAATTTATTTTCATTATTAGTATTTTCGGGACTACACTGTCTGAAAAAAAATCGCAACACCAAATAATAATTTAGAATAATGAAATTACGAGAATACGTTTGTCTAGGTAATACGTAGAGCGTTTTGGGTTACAACAGAGGTATGTGGCCGAGCGTTAAGCTGTTCTAAAATACATCTCGAATGCTGTTCAAGAATGGCAGTACAACAGACGGAATCACCACACTGACGTACAAATTTGCAGTCAGGGTGCGTGGGATGAACAAGAGGGTGCTCCTGCTGTCATACAAAATCACACCCCAGACCATAATTCCATCCACAGTTTCAGTGTGTGCGGGCACGAAGACTGACTGGTCCTAGGCCCTCAACAGGCCTGCTTCTAACCAAGCACGGACGTCACTGGCACCTAGGAAGAACCATCTTTCATCAGAAATCGCAAAAGACTTCTACCATGGCCTCCAATTAGCTCTCGCTACACACCTTTGAAGTCGCAAATGGCGGTAGTTTCGGGTCAGTTGAATGCATGCTGTACGGCGTCTGGCTCGGAGCTATCCTTGAAGTAACAGATTTGTAACCGTTCGTTGTGATACTGTAGTGCCAACTGCTGCTGCACATGCATTATAATGGGTCGGAGCCCTACGCGGAGCACGATGGTCTTCCCTCTCGATTTTGTCGCGCGGCCATCTGGAGCCCGGTCATCTGGAGACCATACACTGTCGTGACCACCAGTGCCAGCAATCACATACAGTGGCTACATATCGGACAGGGTTTTCTGCAGTATCGCAGAAGGAGCATCCAGCTTCTCGTAGTCCTACTACAGGACCTAGTTCGAACTCACTGCGATGTTGATAATGGCGTCTTTGTCGCCTTAAATGCATTCTTGACAAGTATCATCTTGCCACGTTTAATCTTAGAGATACGCTCATGATCGTTACAGCGTGTATTTAAAGCAAACCCGATTTTCACCCGCATAGTGGCACTAATAATGCCACTCTTATACGACTGTCATGAAGTTGAATAGAGAGCATCTCTCAGATGTAGAAACACGGCTACCAACTTCCGTTTATGTCGCATAACATCTTCTTGGTGTTGCGATTTACTTTCCGTCAGTGTAATATGAAATTAAATCAATCGAAATTTCATTTATTATAATGTATTTCATTCCATTATATGTTGAAATTCCATTCGTTTATATTTTCACTCTATCTCTGGAAACGTGAATCATCATATGAAATCAGATTTGTTACGTTTCCCAGTTATCGGCGGAAAAAGCTTATTTTTGACAAAACACAAAGTATTAAAAATGTGTTATAGAAATCGTATTTATGATTAAGATATCTGTTATTATTTACAAGCCATATTTGTATGTCTAAAGTATTTTCTATATAAACGTTATCGCAATCTGCCTGCACTGACAACTATAAAATTCTTCGTACTTTCGAAATATAACCTGTTTCTTGCGGTGTAAATTATAAAAAATCAGTTGGTAGAGAGTCTGAGTGAAGCATTAGTGAGGAACGGACACGGGGACTCAAGTCACTAACTTGTCTGCACTGTAACTCTCAAACATTATTAATTGAAAATTCGACGGTATTACAAACTGTTTCACTCAAGAATTGTATCGATTTCGATCAGTATGAAATAAATGAAGAGTGGATTTTAAAAGGTGTATCGTTTAAGAATATTACTAATTTATCCAGTCACACTACTTGGAAAGGGTACAAAACGTCATTATTGACATTATTGCTTAGTGAATGCATTACAACGCATCACCGCCATCAGGAAAGATATTTTGTTCATAAACGTGTCAACTACAACAACATTTTCATGGCGAGTATAATTTTGTAACATTTTTTACTGCAACAAACAACATATGTGCTGCCTACCTACAATCTGTTTTTCAAATTGAATTGCGCACATGAGTACCCCCGTTACTACAAACAGAACAGTCATAAAAACTAAATTTTAGTCCAGTTCATTATCTTGTTATTTTATGTACTGTGGTAACTAGTTTTATTTGAACGGACAGATAAAGACATTTATGAAAAGGAAAACCAACAGATGGAAGTGAATGTGTATAAATGTCTAACTCGACCCTTTTTCCTGGCAGTGTTCGAGAACTGAGACAACATAAGCCGAAACTCAACAATGGGAACTTTGATGTTTTATTAGCAGTTTCGTTTCGAGGAAGGCTCACTCCAACTATATGTGCAACTCGAACTGCATTAGTTTCGAAACAGCACTTTTATAAGGGCGTGGTATATTTGAATAAGGAAAATTACTCATCCTAGTTGTAACTGGATGAAGCTATGAAGGAGTGCGTGGAACAGATAAATATTTTAATATCAGTTGAAGTAATTTCCATTTTATATGCAGGTATCTATCCCCCCACTTTATCGTGACTGTTACCGTCTACAGGAAACGAAACCTCTCGTGAATCTTGTGTATTGGGTAGTGAGAGGACAGCTACTCTTTAACCGTATACCTGTGGTGCACACCCTGTCACCATGTGTAACTACAAGCCATAGACGTACGAGGAGAAAGCACAACTCCTGATTAACGCAGGGTTCCGCAACTTACTTGATGTATGTACTTACGTAGTAGTAGCCCGATGAAAACACGCAGTGGGCGGCTGACAGGATGGCCGTTGTGGTGATGATGGACCCACCACAGTTGTGGAAGCGAACACCGTCCCGCACCAGCTGCAGGGAAGCGATGTACGGAAACTGGCCTATGACAAAAGAGCAACAGCGTCCATGGACCGTCACCTTTTCTTACCTTCACTGTTATCTGCCACTCCTGTGTTCCACTTCATAAGCGGCAAAGGATTGCCATCAAAAAATGATCTCCTCTTCGAATCCTGATTATAATACACTCATGCTCAAAAATTAAGGATAATGCTGATACATGGTGAAACAACGCTCTAGTGAGCGGTTTGCGGGTTTAAATTGCGTCGGCGTATGACCATGCGACGCATCTGACCTGCGGTCGTCGCACGGTGGCGCTGGCAGCAGTCAACGTACGCAGAGGTGTGTTGGTGCATGTCAGAGTACGCCGGAGCGAGTAAGTGTGCAGACGTTTTCAGACATGCTAGTGGTGACAATGTGTTGAAAATGGCTCAAAAAACACATATTGATTACGTTATGATGGGTAGAACGCTAGGGCGACTGGAGGCTGGTCAAATACAGCAGGTCGTAGCACGGGCCCTCCGTGTGCCACTTAATGTGATCTTAAGATTATGACAACGATTCCAGCAGACAGGAAACGTGTGCAGCCGCTACAGTACGGCACGTCCACAGTGTACAACACCACATGAAGACCGATATCTCACCATCAGTGCCCGCAGACGGCCACGGAGTACTGCAGGAAGCCCTGCTCGGGACCTTACCGCAGCCACTGGAACAGTTTTCTCCAGACACACAGTCTACAGACGACTGAACAGACATGATTTATACACTAGGAGACCTGCAAGATGCCTGTGTACGTATGCATGGTGATCATATCCCATATTGATATCGGGGTACATGCGCAGGGAACAGTGGGCTTTTGTAGCACATGTGCTTCGGGACGGTTTTCTCAACTTATCACCAATACCGTGGACTTACAGATCTGTCTCGTGTTTGTTCCCTATGTGCCTATGCTATTAGCGCCAGTTTTGTGTAGTGCCAAATTGTGTGGCACCACATTCTGCTATTATCCTTAATTTATGAGCATAAGTGTAGTTTGTTATCATAGTGGAAATATGCCCGATATTTTTTTAGCTAAAGAATGATTTCTTTATCAATGAGAAACTTGCAATGATCAAAATATGCTCCAAATTAGAAGACAATTATCCAACTAAGACGATAAACACATAAACGTCCTTCACAGGAAGTCGTCGACTTAGACTCTACAGTATTGTAGTGAGAACCATATTGTGAATCTCAGAATCTATACACATGGTCCATACTGAGAGACACGAAAATCTGCAACTGATAATAAAAATATTTTTACCAAGGAAGTAGTTACAGCGTTAGCGAGAATAGGGAACAGTGCTGTTTAATGAAGAGCATCACAACAGCGATACGATGAAAGAGATTAGTGTTATACAGCCGCTTATTGAAATTCTCCCTCCAAGAATATACTCCTCTATCTCTAGAGGGAAAATAACAAATACTAAGATGATAAAAATAAGAAAGATAAAATACACTAAAACAATCTCAGTTATATATGAGATAAATGGTGTTATTAGTACAACTTGAGATATTTTTATACGTCGTACAGCAATATTAACAAGCATCAGAGTGTTGGTTGTTTTCTCTACGTTGGGCAGTCTTCCCACTAACACGTTACAAATCTTAGGACCTGAAGTTTTCTGCATGGTTGTCGACTGCATCACTACACAAGTGGACTACACTTGTCGGTATAGACTTACTGTTTTGCGTCCACACATCCACACTTCACATATAACCTGCTGTCCAGGGGAAAACAAGCATTATGTACTTGGAGACACTAACAAATCCAGAAACATACGACTTGCAATAGCTATAATTATTGGTCTGCAAATAACATCAGTATTGATATAATGGTGTTCAGTACTTTGCGCTCAGTCAGCAGTAGAAATGTCTGCACGTATACACGTCAAACCCTCTGTATGAACGGAAATTTTAAAAGATTACCTAACCCGTCACAGTTATTAATGGTTCAAATGGCTCTGAGCACTATGGGACTCAACTTCTGAGGTCATTAGTCCCCTAGAACTTACAACTAGTTAAACCTAACTAACCTAAGGACATCACTCACATCCATGCCCGAGGCAGGATTCGAACCTGCGACTGTAGCGGTCTCGCGGTTCCAGACTGGAGCGCCTAGAACCGCTTGGCCACTTCGGCCGGCACAGTTATTAATACCTGAGACTATGCCGTGCAGTAGAAGTGAAACGGGAAGGAGGAAAGGGAAGTTATTCGTACCGCTATTGAGACGCTGTACCAGAATAGAACGACTGTTCACCAGATGTTACAAGCCACTTTGTGAGTTGAATGACTGAACTATAGTGATGATCTAAGTCTTCATAAAGCAATGGACGGTGACAAAAAATGAAAAGTCTCATAACTGACACTACAGGATTTAAATGAATTTAGGAAACTCTGTTTCAGATAAATAATCTATACCCGCAGTTGCAACACTCTAGGAAAGCACAAAATGGATTTCTCTCTTTCGTACAGGACAAATACTGCTACTATATTCTGTGATTATCCGGTCACCGATAAAGTACTTACAGTGACATGTAGCAGTGTTCATTTCATAAAATAAAAACCTGTCACTTCATTGAGCATTCAGACCACACTTCTACAGAGTGTAACATTGTTCAAGTGGATCTCAGTAATGTAAAATGGTTAATTTCTGTAACCATTAGTCAGCTGCTATCACTATGCTGCTTATCTGGGATACAAATTAGTTAAGTTGTAGGGTAACTTCGCGTTTTGCAAGCTATCAGCGGCCTGAGTCTGGTAACACGTAAGGTAGTCGCTAGGGACTGGTCGAGCGGCCCAGCACATAAAGACAAGTCGGATGACATTCCTGCAATGCTAGAGGTGGAGCGACGGTGGTTTAGTCTGCCAGAAAAGGGGTGCTTTAAACGATGGCTGATTTCGCGATATGGTGAGCAATGGCTACTGTAGGTTACTATGAAATTACGCAAAAAATCACCGAAATATCACATCAAATGCGCGAGTCGGTTATGGTGATCACGACACTGAGGAGCGTGTATTGCCATTTTATGAATAATTGTGCCTTATCAATTGCGGAAGTTGCGTCATCACAGTAGATGAACGATAGTACTTAAACCTTTTAGTAGCGGAAATCCGATGAGTAATATTTATAGTATGGGTCTTAGACGATAGCTGAGGCCACATAGTGCTATTTACTGTACATAGTTGTACAACGATCTGGTGATTGCAAAATAAGCACTTGCGTCAGAACTATGAGTCCTACAAACATTCATATATAATTAACGTAGTATGTTGTACCATGAACCATTCCCAATTTATCAGTAAAGATTTTGAATTGTTTTGTTGATTAATTAACTAAATGTTCACTTGGCTTGTAATAAAGAAGTAAGTCACATAAATTCAGCACTACTTACGTAAATTCTAACAACATCATTCAAAAGAGCTCAAAGAGAAACTTTGATTGAGCAGGCCTAATTTTGTTATTAACTGTTTATTTGTGGTCTTTTCCTAGTTGTAAAAGTTGAAGATGTGTGTGCACAGTTTAAATTTAAACTATTTGTTTAGGTCTTTGATGAGGTGGGGCTGTACAGCTATCAAATAATTGTGAAACTTCATTGTGGATTAACATTAGCTGTTTACTTTTATGCCCAATGATACCGTTACGCTTAACAGACCATTATCAAGCCGAAACCTACCGAACAGACTAAACCTTTAAAGTGCACAGCTCACAATATGCTGACAAAATAACAAGTTTGGCGTTAAATAGCTTAGAAATTACTTACAAAGCCTAACAAGCTTGTCAGTACCACATTTCAAGTGAGCAACTTCCAAGTAGGTAGAAAAACAGCTTATGTTGCAATAAACCATCTCCAAAAGACACAGGTATGTAGGAGACGCACACAAGACGCTCATACATTTCAGACTGAATAAAATTCTGATGGAGTCGCAGTAAGAAAAAGGAAAAGACCAAAGGCAAATTGCTATGAATCTTGGATAAAGATGGTAAGAGAGTGTCTGTAAATGGAACATCGATAATGTATACATATCACAGACGCAAGTGAAATCTTTGGATTATTTTGGAGTGCATCGATTTAACGACGATATAAACATTAAAATGGCTTAACGAAAAATGTACATAACAAATGATATCAGCAAAGCATAGTAAAAAAAATACATTCAGTGAAGTGACATCTGTGCTAAAGGAAAGTTTCACGAAACATTCAATGCCAGATTAATAAAAAGTAAGTAAGAAAAATTGAATTAACCTTCATTAAGGTTATGTATAATAAATAAGTGAATTTGAGGGATCCAGTGTTTTTTAATCATATCAATCAAATGCACATGTAAACAATAAGGTCTCAAACAGTGTAATCATAACAATCGTACATATGACGAAAGGATTTTCTATCACATCGATCTTCCCATAATGTAAGTAATCGCGTAGCTATCGGAAAACGTGTTACGTTAACATTGTCAGAATAGGCAACTTATGAAGAGATGCCGTACATAAGCAGATGTTAAAAAAATGTACAATAAAACATCATATAATAACCTATGAAGTTCTGTCACATAAATAAAACGTGAATATCAGGGGGACAGAGATTGTATGTAAACGTTACAATATAAATTAGGAATATATTTTATGCAAACAACGATGAGCTTACCAAGGAATATGAAATGTTTTAAAACATAAGGGTGTGTGTGCTGCAGGGGAGTGGGCGAAAGACGAGGTGGAGGAAGTGTAATGGAGAAGAAGACGCATATAATTAACGTATCTACATCTACATTTATACTCCGCAAGCCAACCAACGGTGTGTGGCGGAGGGCACTTTACGTGCCTCTGTTATTACCTCCCTTTTCTGTTCCAGCCGCTTATGGTTCGCGGGAAAGCCTCCGTGCGCGCTCGAATCTCTCTAATTTTACATTCGTAATCTCCTCGGGAGGTATAAGTAGGGGGAAGCAATATATTCGATACCTCATCCAGAAACGCACCCTCTCGAAACCTGGACAGCAAGCTACGCCGCGATGCAGAGCACCACTCTTGCAGAGTCTGCCACCTGAGTTTGCCAAACATCTAAAGCTATCACGCTTACCAAATAACCCTGTGACGAAACGCGCCGCTCTTCTTTGGAAGCACCTAATAATTTGTTATCATATAAGATCATTAATTGCTCATTCTTGATCTACAGTGAGGGCAGTGGGTCAAGAAAGCAATAATACAATAAATAACAACAGGTTGCAAACATACTGCAGCGTTAAGCCAAACAATTACTTTTTTTAAAGAGTTGTAGAAGCAATAACAGACAGTAAGGGTACAATCAACTTTGACATTGAACATACTTACTTAGCTAACTGGTTAAGAGAAAGGAGGGAAACATGATAGTGTACTACAATACGCTGCGCTTATAATAAGATTTGTTAACATGCAGTACTAAATCCATAATTATAAAAGTATGTCATCACAGTTGCAACAAATGTAAATGTAAAGAAATGATTATTTTAGAAAAAGAAGCAGATATCGTATATATAGAGTGCTGTCTTATAATGTGTACTTTTATACACCTGCCAAATACTGCATAACTAATTATTCCAGGAGCACCTCTGAAATTGACTATAACATTTATGTACTAAAAAGATGATTGTCAGCTCATTACATTGACCAGAAATTATTAGAAGTGGACTGGGTTGTCTATAGGAAGGTAGGGATCGGAGGAAAAGAGGGACTTGGCTTACTATCAGATCAATATGCTTATATAAATTATGCTAGCCCACAGTAAATGCAGCTAAGTTCAAAAGCAAACCTGTAACGGATAAAAAATGGGGGAGACGCCGAGGCTATGATGGGTGACAGGGACACAGAACAAACTGATAAGATAGGAAGGAGAAACGGGTACAAATCGTGGAAGCATTAAGAAAGGTATAGGAAGGAACGTACCAAAAATCACTATATCATAACAAAATCGTTTTACGCATAACAAGTACTGGCTCGTTTATGTGGTGAGTATGCTCCTTAGACCTGGTATTTAACTTCCATGTAGTTTGTCCTACACAGAATTTGTTACGATGCTAAAAATTAATTCTAGCGCTTCCTCAAACCCAACCGTAATAATTCTTTTTACAAACAGTATTAAAATTAAGTTGTTAAAAATACATCAAATAAAAGTATTTCATGAAAATCAAATATTAAAAGAAAGACGACCAGGAGTCTCTTATATACAGTAGTGTTTACCAAAAATGTATTTACTTCATGCTAACTATTTCATAAATGTATCTGAAATCATATGAAACATTTAAGGATTACCATGAAGACAGTCAATCAATAGTTTTAACAGGAATTTAAAAAAAAATTGGCGGAAGTGTACAATTGAAAGACGAGGGGGGCAATGGAGGGCGGTAGTATGTTATCAGAAGGTTGTTATTTCTTCAATGAAATGTTCGCAAAAAATTTCCATTAACTCCTTACATTTCAATTCTTCTTGCTCTTTCAAAATTTGGTACCAGTGCTGTTTTGAACCGAAATAGATTGCAATACTTTCCAAAATGTTCATTAGGTCGCCCTTTTCAATTTTATGTAGTAAATTCACGCTGTAAGAAATGTTGCCTACAAGAGTCTGTGAATGTGTTACATGTATAGCAAGGGCTGATTGTTGTCTTACTGTCTGTTATGGTTGATGATTGCTACAACTGTTTATATACATGGTGGTTCGTTGATCGTGAGCGGACCAAATATCTGACGAAATAAGCGTCAAACGAAAAAAACTACAAAGAACGAAACTTGTTTAGCTTGGAGGGGGAAACCAGATGGCTCTATGGTTGGCCCACTAGATGGAGCTGCCATAGGACAAACGGATATCAACTGCGTTATTTTTAAATAGGAACTCCCATTTTTTATTACATATTCGTGTGGTGTATAAAGAAATATGAATGTTTTAGTTGGACCACTTTTTTCACTTTGTGATAGATGGCGCTGTAATAGTCACAAACATATGGCTCACAATTTTAGACGAACAATTGGTAACAGGTAAGGTTTTTAAATTAAAATACAGAACGTAGGTACGTTTGAACATTATATTTCCGTTGTTCCAATGTGATACATGTACCTTTGTGAACTTATCATTTCTGAGAACGCATGATGTTACAGCGTGATTACCTGTAAATACCACATTAATGCAACAAATGCTCAAAATGACGTCCGTCAATCTCAATGCATTTGGCAATGCGTGTAACGACATTCCTCTCAACAGCGAGTAGTTTGCCTTCCGTAATGTTCGCACATGCATTGACAATGCGCTGACGCATGTTGTCAGGCGTTGTCGGTGGATCACGATAGCAAATATCTATCAACTTTCCCCATAGAAAGAAATCCGCGGACGTCAGATCCGGTGAACGTGCGGGCCATGGTATGGTGCTTCGACAACCCATCCACCCGTCATGAAATATGCTATTCAATACCGCTTCAACCGCACGCGAGCTGTGTGCCGGACATCCATCATGTTGGAAGTACATCGCCATTCTGTCATGCAGTGAAACATCTTGTAATAACATCGGTAGAACATTACGTAGGAAATCAGCATATATTGCACCATTTAGATTGCCATCGATAAAATGGGGGCCAGTTAACCTTCCTCCCATAATGCCGCACCATACATTAACCGCCAAGGTCGCTGATGTTCCACTTGTCGAAGCCATCGTGGATTTTCAGTTGCCCAATAGTGTATATTATGCCGGTTTACGCTGCCGCTGTTGGTGAATGACGCTTCGTCGCTAAATAGCACACGTGAAAAAAAAAAATTATCTGTCATCGTCCGGTAATTTCTCTTGTGCCCAATGGCAGAACCGTACACGACGTTCAAAGTCGTCGCCACGCCGTCTTGTAGTGTAGAATTATATAGTGGAGCTCACCCTTAGTGGCGTCATGTCCTCCGAAGATGCGTCCCTTAGCGACTGCCCAGCCGCGGGTTGGTCCTGTGTGCGGTAAACGCCGTATGGGTAGCGTCGCTCCTGTGGGCAGAATAACAAACGTGTGACACCGTGCTCAGTCCTGCTGATATGAGAAACTGACTACAACCGCTGTCCTGTCTACTCACCCAGTACGCACGTCCCCAGAACCAAAGTTAGGAGTGTTTGTCGCAGCATTCTGAAAGCCTTCAACCCTGATACGGATCGACGCAGTGCTTTTTATATGTATATTCCCTCCTGCTCACCAGACACGCACGTAACCAGATAGTGGAAATGGTTATCTCTCCTTTTTTAATACTCAGCAGACGCAGTTCATGGTTGACGTCAGTTGTCATTAACGATCCCTTCTCACAGCCATTGACGAAAGAATAATATCCTATCAGCATTACTTTCGGGAGGTTACGACATACTCAGGTGTTTGTTTTGAGACACTATCACTCAGCCTGAAAAAACGTTTGACATTACTGCATGAAATGAAGGAGCCGCCCGTTGTGGCCGAGCGGTTGTAGGTGCTTTAGTCCGGAGCCGCGCTGCTGCTACTGCCGCAGGTTCGAATCCTGCCTCAGGCATTGATGTGTGTGCTGTCCTTAGGTTAGCTAGGTTCAAGTAGTTCTAAGTCTAGGGGACTGATGATCTCAGATGTTAAGTCCCATAGCGCTCAGAGCCATTTTTGAAATGATAGAGAATTACACTTGATTGACAACTGGGAGTAGATTTAAGGAATTTCGCTGAATGTTTATGGTATTTGCGACAGGAGTAAGGTGACGGCATTGAAACTTGACATGGAATTGTTAACATTCTAAGGAGGAAAATACGAGTGATTTACACTTGACCTAAACAAAGAGGAAAACAAAAAAACTTAGCAACTACTGTACATAAACGAAATCTCTTCGTGTTCGAGGGTTTGAAACACTTTCTGACAAAAGATCTCTCTTCTAAACAAGTTCCTTGATAGGAAAAAGAGTGCTGCTTCGCACTCTGAGACAGATGCGTTGTTTTATAGACATTCGAATGCAGATCATCTCCAGAGAAAGTTTCCACGTTTTGGATCGCGAGTCCAAATGCTTTCGTATTGTTAAGGGGAGACATAAACCATTCTTCTTTTACATAGTGTTTATCCCGTCTAGTACGGGGCCCGCCTGATGAGCATTTGACAAATTTTATTTTGTTGCTTTAACTCATGTACCCGTGGTCCAGGGGTAGCGTCTTTGATTCATAAAGAAAATGTCTTCGGTCGCGGGTTCTATCCCCGCCACTGCCTAAATTTTGATAAATAATCAGCATTGGCGGCCGAAAACTTCCAGCATAAGAAGTCAGCCTCATTCTGCCAACGGCCTTGTCAAAGAGGGCGGAGGAGCAGATAGAGGTTCAGGGCACTCTCTTGTCCTAGGGGTGGGAAATTGCCCCCAAAGGCGGAAGAATCAGCAATGATTCAACGACATGAGGATGCAGTAGGCAATGGAAACCACTGCATTAAAGACACGTAACGTGTATCCACAGGACATGTGGCCTGTAATTGAAGAAGTGTCATGATGATCTCTCCATTGGCAAAAGATCCCGGAATAGTCCCCCTTTCGGATCTCCGGGAGGGGACTGCCAAGGGGGAGGTTACCATGAGAAAAAGATTGAATAATCTACGAAAGTATAACGTTCTACGAGTCGGGGCGTGGAATGTCAGAAGCTTGAACGTGGTAGGGAAACTAGAAAATCTGAAAAGGGAAATGCATACGCTCAATCTAGATATGGTAGGGGTCAGTGAAGTGAAGTGGAAGGAAGACAAGGATTTCTGGTCAGATGAGTATCGGGTAATAACAACAGCAGCAGAAAATGGTATAACAGGTGTAGGATTCGTTATAAATAGGAAGGTAGGGCAGAGGGTGTGTTACTGTGAACAGTTCAGTGACCGGATTGTTCTAATCAGAATCGACAACAGACCAACACCGACAACGATAGTTCAGGTATACATGCCGACGTCGCAAGCTGAAGATGAACAGATAGAGAAAGTGTATGAGGATATTGAAAGGGTAATGCAGTATGTAAAGGGGGACGAGAATCTAATAGTCATGGGCGACTGGAATGCAGTTGTAGGGGAAGGAGTAGAAGAAAAGGTTACAAGAGTATATGGGCTTGGGACAAGGAATGAAAGAGGAGAAAGACTAATTGAGTTCTGTAACAAGTTTCAGCTAGTAATAGCGAATACCCTGTTCAAGAATCACAAGAGGAGGAGGTATACTTGGAAAAGGCCGGGAGATACGGGAAGACTTTAATTAGATTTCTTCATGGTCAGACAGAGATTCCGAAATCAGATACTGGATTGTAAGGCGTACCCAGGAGCAGATATAGACTCAGATCGCAATATATACTGATGAAGAGTAGGCTGAAGTTCAAGACATTAGTCAGGAAGAATCAATACGCAAAGAAAAAATGGCTCTGAGCACTATGGGGTTCAACTGCTGTGGTCATAAGTCCCCTAGAACTTAGAACTACTTAAACCTAACTAACCTAAGGACATCACACACATCCATGCCCGAGGCAGGATTCGAACCTGCGACCGTAGCAGGCGCACGGTTCCGGACTGCGCGCCTAGAACCGCGAGACCACCGCGGCCGGCAATACGCAAAGAAGTGGGATACGGAAGTACTAAGAAATGACGAGATACGTTTGAAGTTCTCTAACGCTATAGATACAGCAATGAGGAATAGCGCAGTAGGCAGTACAGTTGAAGAGGAATGGACGTCTCTAAAAAGGGCCATCACAGAATTTGGGAAGGAAAACACACATACAAAGAAGGCAGCTGCGAAGAATTCATGGGTAACAGAAGAAATACTTCAGTTGATTGATGAAAGGAGGAAGTACAAACTTGTTCCGGGAAAATCAGGAATACAGAAATACAAGTCGCTGTCGAATGAAATAAATAGGAAGCTAAGACGAAATGGCTGCAGGAAAAATGTGAAGACATCGAAAAAGATATGATTGTCGGAAGGACAGACTCAGCATACAGAGGAAAGTCAAAACAACCTTTGGTGACATTAAAAGCAACGGTGGTAACATTAAGAGTGCAACGGGAATTCCACTGTTAAATGCAGAGGAGAGAGCAGATAGGTGGAAAGAATACATTGAAAGGCTCTATGAGGGTGAAGATTCGTCTGCATACAAGAATAATATACAGAAGAATGGAAAAGAAAATTGAGAATGCGCTAGGTGACGATCAGTTTGGCTTTAGGAAAAGTAAAGGGACGAGAGAGGCATTCTGACGTTACGGCTAATAATGGAAGCAAGGCTAAAGAAAAATCAAGACGCTATCATAGGATTTGTCGACCTGGAAAAAGCGTTCGACAATATAAAATGGTGCAAGCTGTTCGAGATTCTGAAAAAATAGGGGTAAGCTATAGGGAGAGACGGGTCATATACAATATGTACAACAACCAAGAGGGAATAATAAGAGTTGACGATCAAGAACAAAGTGCTCGTATTAAGAAGGGTGTAAGACGAGGCTGTAGCCATTCGCCCTACTCTTCAATCTGTACATCGAGGAAGCAATGATGGAAATAAAAGAAAGATTCAGGAGTGGAGTTAAAATACAAGGTGAAAGGCTATCAATGATACGATTCGCTGATGACATTGCTATCCTGAGTGAAAGTGAAGAAGAATTAAATGATCTGCTGAATGGAATGAACAGTCTAATGAGTACACAGTATGGTTTGAGAGTAAATCGGAGAAAGACGAACGTAATGAGAAGTAGTAGAAATGAGAACAGCGAGAAACTTAACATCAGGATTGATGGTCACGAAGTCAATGAAGTTAAGGAATTGTGCTACCTAGGCAGTAAAATAACCAATGACGGACGGAGCAAGGAGGACATCAAAAGCAGACTCGCTATGGCAAAAAAGGCATTTCTGGCCAAGAGAAGTCTACTAATATCAAATACCGGCCTTAATTTGAGGAGGAAATTCCTGAGGATGTACGTCTGGAGTACAGCATTGTATGGTAGCGAAACATGGACTGTGGGAAAACCGGAACAGAAGAGAATCGAAGCATTTGAGATGTGGTGCTATAGACGAATGTTGAAAATTAGGTGGACTGGTAAGGTAAGGAATGAGGAGGTTCCACGCAGAATCGGAGAGGAGAGGAATATGTGGAAAACATTGATAAGGAGAAGGGACAGGATGATAGGACATCTGCTAAGACATGAGGGAATGACTTCCATGGTACTAGAGGGAGCTGTAGAGGGCAAAAACTGTAGAGGAAGACAGAGATTGGAATACGTCAAGCAAATAATTGAGGACGTAGGTTGCAAGTGCTACTCTGAGATGAAGAGGTTAGCACAGGAAAGGGATTCGTGGCGGGCTGTATCAAACCAGTCAGTAGACTGATGACCAAAATAAAAAGTTTTTGGTATGTGACGTCACACTCGTAACGGCCACCTGAGGGAAGTCGGGTGGCTTTGATCGTATAAATTCAGTTCTGTGTATTGTCCTACTTTAACTGCTTGTGTATGAAATGGTCTGAAGTCGGATTTAGGGAGTAGTCCAACACGTACAAAAACGAGCCTGCGAAACCTCCTACAAGCCACACTTGGGCTTCAGGTGTAACGGCCCATGGTCGTTAATCCGCCGCAAGAAATCGATCCGAATCTGGCCCATACACTGCTGTCCATCCAACATACAGCGCCAAGATGGATCAGACACATCACAGCCAAATTGATATGGGAACAAACATCACATGGTTGAAAATACAGCCCCATGTGAGGTAAGGAAAATGATGGCATCAATATTGAGTGTTGTCGCCATTGCTGTCTATAACCGCTGCTACACGCCTCGATATTGAATCAAATAGGCCCTGGTTGTGTTGTTCGGTTATAGTAGTCCATGCTGCTTCCACACATTGCCAAAGTTTATTTGGTGTAGCAACAGTTTCCGACCAGACATTTTCGATAGGTGACAGGGGAGAACAGGGAGGCCAAGCCACCAATGCAATCGGATGAGCAAAAAAAAAAAAAAAACCTTGAACATTGCGTGCCACGTGTGGCCGCGCATTGTCCCGTTGCAGTGAAGCCGTCGGTACGCTCCGAAGGTATGGGAGGCTGAAAACCTTCAGAGATTTTAACAACAGGCTCCAACAGTTCAGTCTGCAGCTCGTGGTCTCGCGGTCGCGTTCTCGCTTCCCGAACACTGGGTCCCAGGTTCGACTCCCGGCGGGGTCAGGGATTTTCTTCTGCCTCGAGATGACTGGGTGGTTGCGTTGTCTTCATCATTTCATCATCATTCATAGAAGTGGCGATTTTGGACTGATAAAAGGTTGGGAATTTGCTCGGGAGCTGATAACCGAGCAGTTGAGCACCCCACAAACCAAACATCATCATCATCATCGACTAACAGTTCAGAGATGTAACCCTGGCTGGCTAGTGTACCGCCCGTGTGTACTAGGTGGGAGTGCGGGTGTGGAATTCAGTACTACCCCAAACCAAAATACTGGGTGCACGATCAGTATGGCGATGAATAAGGCAACAGTTCAACAGTATGTCATCACAGTGTCTCCAGACTCTAATCCGACCACCGTGGCGGTGCAGGCAGAATCGGGATTCACTGGTAAAAACAACGTCGCTCCATTCGGTAGTCAATGTCCGTCGTTCATCGCACCATTGCCGGTGCAAACGCCTATGCGTTGACTCAGTGGTAAACTCAGGAATGGTCGCCTTGCGGACAGTCCACTCAGCTGCAAACGACGTCGAATGGTACGCGCGGATACTGCTTGTTGCGCAACAGACCGAGTTTGTTGTGATATGGTAGGCGATGTAGCAAAGTGATCAATCACTGCCATGCGAACAATATGCCTGATATCACGTGTGGTGGTGCAACGAGGTGGATGCAATCGGTCCCTTCGGTCCGTCGTCCCCTCCGGCAACAAGTGATTACAGATCAGCATCACAGTTGCTTGCTTCCCTCCAACATGATTTCTCTAAAGGACAGTAAGCATTCCCTATAAGCTACTATTTTTCCTCGGTCGAACTCCAAAACGTGCTCGCAAGTTGCTATCCGTCTTCTACGAGGCATACTCAAGCTGCTTACGCAAGGCAACTGCACGAAAGAACAATTCCAGTACGTTCACGATTAAGGATGACAGCCAAAATCTTGAAATTCCAGTACGTCCACCGGACTCCTGTTGCCCTTTATATAGCGCTTGTAGGTGGCTTTACTGGCGCCCGTGATGTGCACTTGCGCTGAGATGTTTCTGGACGCTTCCTCCAGGGTGATGCATTTCGTGTGGCCAGGAGCGTATCTCTGTTCCGACAGCTACTGCGCATTATGCTATCCGAGCAGGTCAAGGAGAGCTATAAATTTTGCTTCCGTGGGAGTCCACAGCGTCTAAGTACTTGATAGAAGAATACATTGCCTGTTGTAGCGTGTACTGCGTTTTATTAAGATCGTGCTATTAGCTGGTTTCGGCCATGAGCAATAAACAAACGTGGAAGAGCGTTTCGTCTGTATAGATCGTCATAAATAAAGTATTCCGTAACTCACATTAACGTAACCAGATTTTCAGTGTAATGACATTAATTACATTTGCTATGTTATGTATTAAATATCATGCTCATCAGATAGTAAAAACAGAAGTCGCACATAAAGTGCTGCAGCCTGACAAAACATCTGTTACGATATTGTCAAAGACCGTCGACAACATCATACCTGCGGTTTTAGTTATCAGACTGCATCACTTGGTGTTACTATGGAGTGCGACTTCTGTTTTGACGTATCTGACATAAAAGAAGGTGATGAACACGATATTTAATACATGACATATCAAGTATAATTATGTTATTACACTGTAAATCTGGTTACATTAATGTGAGTCACGGAATGCTTTATTTATACCTGACGATCGCCACGCTGGATTAGCCGAGCGGTCTGAGGCGCTGCAGTCACGGACTGTGCGACTGATCCCGGGAGAGGTTCAAGTCCTCCCTCTGGCATGGGTGTGTGTGTTTGTCATTAGGATAATTTAGGTTAAGTACTGTGTACGCTTAGGGCCTGGTGAACTTAGTAGTTAAGTCCCATAAGATTTCACACACATTTGAACATTTGAACGTGACAATCTATGCAGTCTTGAGACGCTCTTCCACGCTGGTTAATTTTGGGTGCTTGATAATGGCTCACGACCGAAGTTAGCTAATAGCATGATTTTAATGAGCCAACGGCCTTGCCGCAGTGGTAACACCGGTTCCCGTCAGATCACCGAAGTTAAGCGCTGTCAGGCTGGGCTAGCACTTGGATGGGTAATCATCCGGTCTGTCGTGCGCTGTTGGCAAGCGGGGTGCACTCAGCCCTTGTGAGGCAAACTGAGGAATTGCTTGATTGAGAAGTAGCGGCTCCGGCCTCGGAAACTGACATATGGTCGGGAGAGCGGAGTGCTGACCACATGCTCATCCACATCCGCATCCAGCGACGCCTGTGGGCTGAGGATGACACGGCGACAGGTCGGCACCGTTGGGCCTTCATGGCCTCTTCGGGAGGAGTTTAGTTTTTCTTATGATTTTAATAAAGCACAATACACGCTACAAGAACAATGAATTCTTTTGTTAGTGCTATAAATAGTGGCAGAAATTCTTAAACTCTGTAAATCGTACAACTGAGAATTTTTCGTTTATAACGAGGGTCTCGGGCTAAAGCGCAAGTTGCTCTATTACATCTGTAATGACGTATTCTTCAGACCAAAGGAGGACACTCTGCATATTACGGCAGAGCGTTTGACACGCTACGTCCCGATGTGATTCAGGTTCCGACACCACTGGGTAATCTGAAATATCTGTATCGTCTTCAGTTTTACCCAATACGAATTTTGCTTCCTACCTTTTCTAAGACAGCGACTGGATTCGACTTGGTCGGCAACCGGCAACTTTTTAATACTTACCAGGTCACGGCAGTATGCAACAAAGTTTGTTGTGGCTCCTCTTTCGATAACGTTAACGAATTCTTCCTGAATCATTTTTCATGTATGAAGAAGTACAGTTCTCCGAAATGAAATGAAAAGCTTTAGTAATTGGCCATAAAGAGCATAATATGTATAATAATAAACTCCATACACTAATTTCGTTCGTGGTCTGTTTCGAAATTGTGTTTTTTACCAGGTCACCCCCCGACCCCAGAACTAAATGTCATGAGGCTGAAGAAGCAGCGGAAAACAGTAGAATTACTTCGAGAAATTTGTCCTTTTAAATCACTAACCTCAAGTATTCCAGAAGTTAAAGTAAGGAACATCATGTTAAATTTTCGTTATGCTTTATTGCCTGCGGAAGTGACTCTTTATTATCAATTTTAGCACTGAGGCACTCTGGGATGTGTCCAAAGTGCGAGACTTTTAGCAGACCTAGTATAGTTTTGGTTTTGATTCTGTATAAAAAAACACAGTTCATCCATTGTTGTTTTATAAATCATCCTGTTGTAATGTTTAGTACCAGTATCGCAATTTTATTACAATTTATTGGTAGTCAAACAATGTGCTGATTACTCGTTTTCTCAGAGCAAGTGATAACATCTTCAAGATTCGTCAACCAAATTAACTGTATGTGATTCGGAAGGGCTGATGAAGAGCGAACGAAACAAGAATTGTGTTATACATACCAGTTACCACAATGACCTTAATATACATCTGTGTCTACATCCACATGATTACTCTGAAATGCACACTTAAGTGCTTGTTAGAGGGTTCACTGAATAACTTTCAGACTATCGACCGTTTCGCTCTCGAGTAGCGAGTTTGAAAAACTAACACCAATCTTCCTGTCTAAATTCAGTTTGTTCTTGTTTTAATACGATAGTTATTTCTCTCCATGTAGGTGTGAGTCAACAAAATATTTTCACATTCGGAGGAGAAGATTGGTGAATGAATCTTAGTGAAAAAAACCTTCCCGCAACGGAAATCACTTTTGTTTTAATGACTGTCACTTCAATCACGTATCATGTCTCTCTCCCCCTTTCTATTATTGTACAAAACCAGATGCCCTGTTTGGAACTATTTCGGTACTCTCCGCGAGTCCTATCTGGTAAGGTTTCCATAGTGTGCAGCAATATTGTAGAAGCGGACCGACAGGTGCAGTGCAGTCAGTCTTCATAAGAGATCTCTTCCACCTCGTCAGTGATCGCCTTCTCCACAACGTTTTTTATGTGTTGGTTCCCATTTAGATAAATTGTAATTGTAGCCCCAAGACCTATAATTGAATTGGCAGCCTTTGAAATTTTGTGATTATCTTGTACTCACATGAAATACCTCATATTTTTTATCGTTTACCGTCATTTTCCACTCTTCGTATGATACAGATACCTTGTCTAAATCATGTTGAATTTTCTTTCTTTCTCTTTCTTTTGTTATGATAACTTTAATGGCAGTATTCACTGCAAAAAATGTAATGTGGCTGCTAAGATTGTCTCCTAATCATTTCCGTAGGTTTATTTCTTATAATGTCTATTATATCTCCTTGAGGAATCCTAGATATCTGTTTCACTCGACTACGAACTGTGACCTTTCTGACAGGAAATCAAGAATCCATCGCACAGCTTAGAGGCTCATCCATAGGCACGCAATTTTATTTGAAAGCTGTTGCGAAGAACGATGTCAAAAGCCTTCGGGGAAAACATAAATATGGAATCAACTTGCGAGACCTTCATTACTTCGCGTGGATAACGATCCATTTGTTTTCATAAGAACGATACTCTTCACGTTCCTGCTGGTTAAGATTCGTTAGATCGTATTTCATAATTTAGACGGAATGATCGCATGGCGTTCACGGCCTTGAGTCCCCATCTTTGAAAGTTCGGCCACCGAGTTGCAAGTCTTTTCAGTTCACGCCATATTAGGAGACTTGCGTGTCGTAGATGATGAAATGATTGTGTGGACAAGACACCACTCCGTCCCCTAGCGAAGAAAACCTATGACCCACCCGGAAATCGAACCCGGGCCCGCTGCATAGCAGTCAGACACATTGAGCACTCAGCTAAGGAGGCGGACCACAATTTTGGAAGCCAAAATCCTACTGACGATCGATGTGAATGATACTGGTCTGTAATTTAGCGGATTACTTCCATTTCCTTTCTTGTGTACTGGTGAGGCCTGTGCAACTTTCTAATATTTAGATACGGAACTTTAGTCAAGTGAACTCTGTATATTATTGCTAATTCTGTCTAATTTGATGCGGCATGCCCTACGAATTCCTCTCGTGTGCCAACCTCTTCATCTCAGTGTAGCACTTGCAACATACATCCTCAATTATTTGTTGAATGTATTCCCGTCTCTGTCTTTCTGTTCACCCCCGGTAGCTGAGTGGTCAGCGCGACATAATGTCACTCCTAAGGGCCAGGGTACGATTCCCGGCTGGGTCGGAGATTTTCTCCGCTTAGGGGCTGGGTGTTGGGTTCTCCTAATCATCGCCATTTCATCCCCATCGACACGCAAGTCGCCGAAGTGGCGTCAAATCGGTAGAATTGCACCCAGCGAACGGTCTACCCGACGGGAGGCTCTAGTCACACGACATTTCCATTTCTTTCTCTACAGTTTTTGCCCTCTACATTCCCTCTAGTACCACAGAAGCTATTTCCAGATGTCTTGACAGATGTCCTATCATCCTGTCCCTTCTTCTCATCAATGTTTCCCACATATTCCTTTCCTCTCCGATTCCACGCAGAACCTGCTCATTCCTTAATTTAGCAGCCCACCAAATTTTCAACATTCGTTTCTAGCACCACATATTAAATTCTTCGATTCTCTTCTGTTCCAATATTTCCAGTCCATGTTTCATTATCATACAATTCTGTGGCCCAAACGTGCATTCTCAGAATTTTTTTCCTCAAAGGCCTATGTTTGATACCACAGTTTTCTCTAGGCCAGGAATGCGCTTTTTGCCAGAGCTGGTCCGCTTTTGATGTCCTCCTTGATCTTGCTATCGTTGGTTATTTTGCTGCCTAGGTAGTGGTTTTCCTTAACTTCATCTACTTCATGACTATCATTCCTGATGCGAAGTTTCTCGCCATTCTCATTTCTGCTACTTGTTATTACTTTCGCCTTTCTTCGATTTACTCTCAATCCTTATTCTGTAGTTATTTGTCTGTTCATTACATTCAGCAGATGGTGCTAGTCTTCTTCACGTTCACTGAGGATAAAAATGTCATCACCGAATCGTATCACTGATGTCCTTACATCTTGAATTTGAATTTCATTCCCGAAAATTTTATTTCTCTCATTGATTCTTCGGTGTATAGATTGAACAGTATGGGCGAAAGACTAAGTCCCTGTCTTATACCATTTTAATCAGAGCATTTCGCTCTAGGTCTTTTTATTCCCTCTTCGCTCTTTTACATGTTGTATATTACCCACCTCTACCTATAGTTAACGCCCATTTTCCTCAGAACATCTTTCACCATTCGACATTGTCAAACGCTTTTTCCAGGTCCACAAATCATATTAATTTGTACTGATTTTTCTTTAGTATTGTTTCGATTACCAACCGGAACGTCCGAATTGGCGGTTTGATACCTTTCCCTTTGATAAAGCCAAACAGAAGGTATACGACTCGTGTATTCTGATAAAGAATCAGGAAAGTCACGTCGTAAGCTACGGAAATCAGAAAGCTAGCATATCAGGCTAGGGGCCTTCTGGAAAGTGAGTCGTGCGCTGTGAGACATGTTCCCGTTGCTAGAGCGTCATAGGGCATTGAGTGGCAGAGTGGCTGAAAGTGACGGAGAACGATGTGTGATTTGTGAAACTAACTCCAGACTAAGACATTTTCTTCCGCTCGCATAAAAAGGGTGCAGAAACTCTAGCCCACGTTCGTAAAGGGCACTGTTCTCTGATACATGGCTCTCTATTCAGGTGGGTGTGTTAAACAGCTTATGGCGGTCGGGGCACATACATTTCAATACGCTTCTTTTTAACAGAATGTGGACAATAGTAGATATAAGTGGGAAATTGGAAACGTGTGCAGTAGTTGTACCATCCATTTTTACTTCAGTAACCAGTCAGTCACACATATCTGGAATGATGTTTTAATCTCTCCTCTAGCAAAGTCTATATAGTTACACTTATCTAAAGTCTTAAATACTGACTTAGTCCTTGTTTCGATCGTCTCTCTCTCTCTCTCTCTCTCTTTGTATATGTGAGTGTGTGTATGCACGTGCGCACGTATGTGTGCCTTTTACCACTCATATGGTGCTCTCTACATTGATGGCAACATCAACTGCGACCACTGACTCATTTGGCCCACTGTCTCTCAATATGACATCTGGTACCTACGTACATGATTCTAAGCCGACATCGTAGCTATTCCTCTGTGAAATGACATTTTCCGTCTTCGATTGAAATGCTATTATATCAGAAAGTTTGTACTACTTGTGACTACATGAAAGGTTATGGTTGCAATTGATGGACCTGCTCGATTTCTCTGTGGATACTGACTGCCAGTAATCATTAAGTGCATACTGTGTTGCCAAAGATTCGCCATCTTAGTGGTGATTTATTGCACGAAGACACAAAGCAACACTGAAGAAACGTAGGCTAAGGTTTGCACCATGTTCTTGTAACTGACTAATAATGATGAGTGGAACTTCGTGGTGCTATGTGAAGGTAATTAAATTTCTGCACCAATCTTTGGAAAGTGTGAACAATTCACCCTACTTTGTCATATTCACAATGTAAAGCCACATGCTGCGGACGGAGACTGGGTGTTGTTAAGTGATTCAGTGTGAGTTGCCTTGGATGAGCCACCTAGAAATTTTGTGTAATCTTGCGCCTAAGTTTGCCGCTAAGAACAAAATTTAAGCAATGGTTTTCATTTTTTGTTTTCTAATACTTTGTAAATGTTTTGATAATTAGTCGAAGTTCTTTTTATAATTTTTTGTTACCTCCGAAGGCGACATTCATTCTTTTCACCTTCTTAGTTTCGAATAGAAAACTCCTGGAAATAAAAATATTAATTCATTAAAAGACTTACTCTGTACACCATGAGTTGCAGTAAAAATGTTTGATTTGCCAAAACGGGTTTTCGTGTTTATAACCCATCCTCAGAGAAACATTATCAAGAACTGTCACTCCCTAAAATTTAACAGCACTAACATACATGACAATCGGTGTGCTGTGTTATAGATAATATTTCAGATGGTGTCATATTAACTGACAGGCGTGTTATTGCTATAGAAATGCGTAATTTGTCACTGAGGATGGGTTGTAAACCCGAAAACCGGTTCTGACAAACAAAACATTTCCAGCGCAACTCAAGGTGTATAGAAGATGTCTTTTAATAAATACCTGAAAGCCGTGGAGCCCCAATCATTCAAGGTTTATTAAAGAATATGAAATGTTGACACTTATTTAGAGGTGTATAGTATTTAACAGCTGTCACACTAAAGCCCATTCAACGAAACTACCTGGCCCAATAAAGGTAACAAGTCCCTTGAGTGGGCTGATGAGACGCGATTCTATTTTTCAAGTATTTCATTAACAATGAGTATTTATGACTTCTTTGTGTACCGTTGTGAAAAGCAAAATATAATGTTCAACTTACAATGAAAATAAAACATTTATTACAATATCCGAGATTTTATTAAATATTTTCTTTACATGGCCAATCGACAGTAACCTTCCCCCATGCCGGTACCAGTACAGTATGTCAATGAAAACTTTACTCGTATGGCACCATTGGTTAAAGAAGTTCATTGCTTCAGAGTACACTGGTGTATTTCTGTAAGCTGTGGCCTGTTACCCTGGGGCAACCTCTGAGCCGGAGTGTAGCGTTATCTTAAATCTTATTACCGTGGCTGATCATATCACATATTTGGTAGCGAAAACTTGCGTCAGACTTAAGAACAAGCAACACAAGTACACATTAAGTAAGTGAGAATCCATTAAAATGTTTCCAGTCTCATTGATAGTCCAGTTTTTATCTTAATGTGCGTCAAGGAAGCACAACAGTTCTTCATTGACGTAAAGCTGTTTCAACAACCCACACGCAGTCGATATACACTCCTGGAAATGGAAAAAAGAACACATTGACACCGGTGTGTCAGACCCACCATACTTGCTCCGGACACTGCGAGAGGGCTGTACAAGCAATGATCACACGCACGGCACAGCGGACACACCAGGAACCGCGGTGTTGGCCGTCGAATGGCGCTAGCTGCGCAGCATTTGTGCACCGCCGCCGTCAGTGCAAGCCAGTTTGCCGTGGCATACGGAGCTCCATCGCAGTCTTTAACACTGGTAGCATGCCGCGACAGCGTGGACGTGAACCGTATGTGCAGTTGACGGACTTTGAGCGAGGGCGTATAGTGGGCATGCGGGAGGCCGGGTGGACGTACCGCCGAATTGCTCAACACGTGGGGCGTGAGGTCTCCACAGTACATCGATGTTGTCGCCAGTGGTCGGCGGAAGGTGCACATCCCCGTCGACCTGGGACCGGACCGCAGCGACGCACGGATGCACGCCAAGACCTTAGGATCCTACGCAGTGCCGTAGGGGACCGCACCGCCACTTCCCAGCAAATTAGGGACACTGTTGCTCCTGGGGTATCGGCGAGGACCATTCGCAACCGTCTCCATGAAGCTGGGCTACGGTCCCGCACACCGTTAGGCCGTCTTCCGCTCACGCCCCAACATCGTGCAGCCCGCCTCCAGTGGTGTCGCGACAGGCGTGAATGGAGGGACGAATGGAGATGTGTCGTCTTCAGCGATGAGAGTCGCTTCTGCCTTGGTGCGAATGATGGTCGTATGCGTGTTTGGCGCCGTGCAGGTGAGCGCCACAATCAGGACTGCATACGACCGAGGCACACAGGGCCAACACCCGGCATCATGGTGTGGGGAGCGATCTCCTACACTGGCCGTACACCACTGGTGATCGTCGAGGGGACACTGAATAGTGCACGGTACATCCAAACCGTCATAGAACCCATCGTTCTACCATTCCTAGACCGGCAAGGGAACTTGCTGTTCCAACAAGACAATGCACGTCCGCATGTATCCCGTGCCACCCAACGTGCTCTAGAAGGTGTAAGTCAACTACCCTGGCCAGCAAGATCTCCGGATCTGTCCCCCATTGAGCATGTTTGGGACTGGATGAAGCGTCGTCTCACGCGGTCTGCACGTCCAGCACGAACGCTGGTCCAACTGAGGCGCCAGGTGGAAATGGCATGGCAAGCCGTTCCACAGGACTACATCCAGCATCTCTACGATCGTCTCCATGGGAGAATAGCAGCCTGCATTGCTGCGAAAGGTGGATATACACTGTACTAGTGCCGACATTGTGCATGCTCTGTTGCCTGTGTCTATGTACCTGTGGTTCTGTCAGTGTGATCATGTGATGTATCTGACCCCAGGAATGTGTCAATAAAGTTTCCCCTTCCTGGGACAATGAATTCACGGTGTTCTTATTTCAATTTCCAGGAGTGTATTTTAGACCTGGTAGCTGAAAACATACCTGACCTTCCCGACAATGTCAATATGGAGACAGGGAATACTGATCATGATGTTAAAGCAGCGACGACGGTTACCGAAATAAATAAATAAATAAAAGGTTTGAATTCCTAATGGACCAAACTGCTGAGGCCATTGGTCCCTAGACTTACACACTATTTAAACTTACTTATGCTAAGAACAATGCACACACCATGCCCGGGGGAGAACTGGAACCTCCGGCGGCATCGGTCGTGCAATCCATGACATGCCGCCTGAAACCGCACGGCCACTTCAAGCGGCAGTCAATAAATCCATCATTATTTTCGAAAGAGCAGATAAGCCTACTTAGACTGTAAATGGATTACTTTTAGTTCCAGTATGGTGGCCAAAGCTTAAAGTGATTCAAAATCGCGCTCTGCTGAAATATGCGCCAAATGTATGGATTAAGGATGGAAATCATCCACCATGGTTTACTAAAAAAATTCTGTAAATTCTGAGAAAAGAAGTATTATTGCACTGTTGGCTCAAAAAAGGAAGCAGAAACATCGACAGACAAAAGTTAACAGACTTCCCTCTGCCAATAAAAAACATCGATGCGCCAAACATTCACTGGTTCCGTAGCCATACGTTAGCGAAAGAAGTTGTTGAGAACACAAGACGAATCTGATCGTACACGTAAATTGCTAAACAGATCGAAGATTTCTTTATGTTTTGTCACTCGTCGACTTTCTGTAGTGGCAAAAGCGTATAGCGGAAAGTTGAAGTTTTAAGTCTCCCTTTTAAAAAGAAGCATTCATGCGTGAGGAGGGTACACACGTATCGTCGTTTGGCCTCACGCACTGAAATCTGTATTTATGACACGGAAACGTATATCCATGGCGCTGAGAAGCAACTAAAGAATTTTCACTAGATCGCGAGGTCCGGATGGGATTGTAACTCGCTTTTACAGAGACTACTCTTCAGTTTTTGTCCTTATTTTGCTTCTTCTATCGCTGATCTCTCGATGAAGGGGTAGTCTTAAGCGAGGGGAAAAGCCGCAGGTGATACCCGGGTATGTTGTTGTTTGTTGTTGTGGTCTTCAGTCCTGAGACTGGTTTGATGCAGCTCTCCACGCAACCCTATCCCGTGCAAGCTTCTTCATCTCCCAATACCTACTGCAACCTTCTGAATCTGCTTAGTGTATTCATCTCTTGGTCTCCCTCTACGACTTTTATCCTCCACGCTGCCCTCCAATACTAAATTGGTGCTCTCTTGATGCCTCAGAACATGTCCTACCGACCGGTCCCTTCTTCTTGTCAAGTTGTGCCACAAACTTCTCTTCTCCCAAATTCTATTCAATACCTCCTCATTAGTTATGTGATCTACCCATCTAATCTTCATCATTCGTCTGTAGCACCACATTTCGAAAGCTTCTATTCTCTTCTTGACCGAACTATTTATCGTCCATGTTTCACTTGCATACATGGCTACACTCGATACAAATACTGTCAGAAAAGACTTCCTGACACTTAAATCTATACTCGATGTTAACAAACTTCTCTTCTTCAGAAATTCTTTCCTTGCCATTGCCAGTCTACATTTTATATCCTCTCTACCCAAACCATCATCAGTTATTTTTCTCCTTCACTACTTTAAGTGTCTCATTTCCTAACCTAATTCCCTGAGCATCACCCGACTCAATTCCACTACATTCCATTATCCTCGTTTTGTTTTTGTTGATGTTCATCTTATAACCTCCTTTCAAGACACTGTCCATTCCGTTCAACTGCTCTTCCAAGTCCTTTGCTGTCTCTGACAGTATTACAATGTCATCGGCGAACCTCAAAGTTTTTACTTCTTCTCCATGAATTTTAATACATACTCCAAATTTTTCTTTTGTTTCCTTTACTGCTTGCTCAATATACAGATTGAACAACATCGGGGAGTGGCTACAACCCTGTCTCACTCTCTTCCCAACCACTGCTTCCCTTTCATGCCCCTCATCTCATCTCTTATAACTGCCATCTGGTTTCTGTACAAATTGTAAATAGCTTTTCGCTCCCTGTATTTTACCTCCGCCACCTTTAGAATTTGATAGAGAGTAATCCAGTTAACATTGTCAAAAGCTTTCTCTAAGTCTACAAATGCTAGAAACGTTGGTTTGCCTTTCCTTGATCTTTCTTCTAAGATAAGTCGTAAGGCTACAGAATCCAAACTGATCTTCCCCGAGGTCGGCTTCTACTAGTTTTTCCATTCGACTGCAAAGAAATCGTGTTAGTATTTTGCAGCTGTGACTTATTAAACTGATAGTTCGATAATTTTCACATCTGTCAACACCTGCTTTCTTTGGGATTGGAATTATTGTATTCTTCTTGAAGTCTGAGGGTATTTCGCCTGTCTCATACATCTCGCTCCCCAGATGGTAGAGTTGTGTCAGGACTAGCTCTCCCAAGGCCGTCAGTAGTTCTAATAGAATGTTGTCTACTCCTGGGGCCTTGTTTCGACTCAGGTCTTTCAGTGCTCTGTCAAACTCTTCACGCATTTCATCTTCATTTACATCCTCTTCCATTTCTATAATATTGTCCTCAACTACATCGCCCTTGTATGAACCCGCTATATACTCCTTCCACCTTTCTGCTTTCCCTTCTTTGCTTAGAACTGGGTTTCTCTCTGAGCTCGTGATATTCATGCAATTGCTTCTCTTTCCTCCAAAGGTCTCTTTAATTTTCCTGTAGCCAGTATCTATCTTACCCCTAGTGAAATAAGCCTCTACATCCTTATATTTATCCTATAGCCATGCCTGCTTAGCCATTTTGCACTTCCTGTCGAACTCATTTTTGAGACGTTTGTATTCCGTTATGCCTGCTTCATTTACTGCATTTTTATATTTTCTCCTTTCATCAATTAAATTCAATATTTCTTCTGTTACCCAAGGATTTCTACTAGCACTCGTATTTTTACCTACTTCATTCTCTGCTGCCTTCACTACTTCATCCCTCAGAGCTACCCATTCTTCTTCTACTGTACTTCTTTCCCCCATTCCTGTTAGATGTTCCCTTATGCTCTCCCTGAAACTCTGTACAACCTCTGGTTTAGCCAGTTTATCCAGGTCCCATCTCCATAAATTCCCAATTTTTTGCAGTTTCTTCAGTTTTAATCTAAAGTTCATAACCAATAGATTGTGGTCAGAGTCCACATCTGCCCCTGGAATTGTCTTACAATTTAAAACCTGGTTCCTAAATCTCTGTCTTACCATTATGTAATCTATCTGATACCTTCTAGTATCTCCAGGATTCTTCCATGTATACAACCTTCTTTTATGTTTCTTGAACCAAGTGATAGCTATGATTAAGTTATGGTCTGTACAAAATTCTACCAGACGGCTTCCTCTTTCATTTCTTACCCCCAATCCATATTCACCTACTATGTTTCTTTTTCTCCCTTTTCCTAACTCTCGAATTCCAGTCACCCATGACTATTAAATTATCGTCTCCCTTCAGTACCTGAATAATTTCTTTTATCTCGTCATACATTTCATCAATTTCTTCATCATCTGCACAGCTAGTTGGCATATAAACTTGTACTACTCTAGTAGACGTGGGCTTGGTGTCTATCTTGGCCACAATAATGCGTTCACTATGCTGTTTGTAGTAGCTTACCCGCTCTCCTATTTTTTTTATTCATTATTAAACCTACTCCTGCACTACCCTTATTTGATTTTGTATTTATAATACTGTATTCACCTGACCAAAAGCCTTGTTCCTCCTGCCACCGAACTTCACTAATTCCCACTATAGCTAACTTTAACCTATCCACATCTCTTTTTAAATTTTCTAACCTACCTGCCCGATTAAGGGATCTGACATTCCACGCTCCGATCCGTAGAACGCCTGTTTTCTTTCTCCTGATAATGACGTCCTCCTGAGTAGTCCCCGCCCGGAGATCCGAATGGGGGACTATTTTACATCCGGAATATTTTACCCAAGAGGACGTCATCATCATTTAACCATACAGTAAATCTGCATGCCCTCGGGATAAATTACGGCTGTAGTTTTCCCTTGCTTTCAGCCGTTCGCAGTACCAACACAGCAAGGCCGTTTTGGTTAGTGTTACAAGGTCATATCAGTCAATCATCCAGACTGTTGCCCCTACAACTGCTGAAAAGGCTGCTGCCCCTCTTCAGGAACAACACGTTTGTCTGGCCTCTCAACATATACCCCTCCGTTGTGGTTGCACCTACGGTACGGCCATGTGTATCGCTGAGGCACGCAAGCCTCCCCACCAACGGCAAGGTCCGTGGTTCATGAGGGGAGGATCGGGGTATAGGAAGGGAAAAAGAACGGATTCGCCAAATTACAGTCCAGTATACTTAACGTCGATTTGATGCAGGATTCTGAGGGTTTTCTTAGTTCGAACGCAACAAATTTCGTTGAGATAGAAAAGCTTCTGACCACAAATCACGATGCATTTGGATACCGTCCATCGTACGAAACTCAGCGTGCCCTTTTCTCGCACGGTATTCTGCGACCAATTGATGAAGGGCAGGAGACACATCCCATATTCCGATTATTTCCGGGAAGAGTTTTACATAGTGCCCCATTGCAGAGCGTCAATGCTAACGAACGTCCGAGCATGCGGAATAAGTTTTCCGATATATGAATGGTTTGGAGACTTCGTAAGTAATAGATCCCTGTACGTTGTCCTGAACTGAAGAGGACGTAGAGGATGCTCCACTGAACAATTTGAGGTAGGGAACCTGGGGTTGAAGAAACCAACTTAAGGAGATAATAGGAACAAAATCACATTACCGCGTACTTTTTTACATTATTTACTGTTAATTGCAAATACCATTATTGATACAATGAACGTACCATTTGTACTGTAGCTTACAATACGTGCTGTAACTGGCGGCCATCAACCAATCAAGCATGACATGGGCGAACAAGATACTGACGCATCCTGAGAAAGATCCCTTGTGTTTTTCGAATCACGTCACAGGTAGGTTCAATTCTGACAATCAATGACCAGTCTCCAGCATTTGTCAGTCGAGAGGAATAAACACTCGTCGTGACGGATGATGCCTGTTACGAAATCGTTCCCTGCACAACCTTTCAGCAGCGAGTGCACTGCAACGTATTTGCCCATACACAAGGTGCGCGTCAGTGAGTTCTGCGAATCTGTACCACTACTGCTCGCTCATATTGTCCTGTAAGTCTCTTAACAGCACTGAGTAATGAATGGGTCTATCACTGATTCATAGCACGCTCTGCCATGGGACAGTGTAAATACGATACACAGAGCCACCTTATGAGCAAGTAAACAAACAAAACCTGCACCATGACTTCCTAGTAATCAGGCTCGTCCTCCTTGTTTGCTTGCCGGAAACAAAGAATGCAGACGTAAATAAACAGCACAGTACGTGTAAACTTGAACGCACGTTAGTTGCAAATAAGCTGAAAAGCAGTAACGCTAGACAAAGCTGTATACAACTTTACTACCATATTTTCTTAAGCTGGCTTCTCCGACCCCAGGTTCCCTACCTCAGATTGTTCAGTGGAGCATGCTTTATGTCCTATTACATTTTTGCACGCTCTTACGGAGACACCCTGTATACAAATATTCGATCTGACAGATTGACTCAGCAGAAATCTGCAACAGTTCGCTGGTGTGTACGGGAAAGTGTCGTCGTTCAGTGACTCTAGGAAGATACGGGATGACTTAGAATTTTTCTTTGGTGAGATGAATGACAGAATGCTCTGAATGTGGAAGAATGTAAGGTAATCCAGATTAGTAGGAAAAACAGTCATGTTATATTGGAATGAGCTGTTAGTGGCGTGCTGTTAGATAGAGTCACATCGTTGTAATATCTAGGGGTAAGGTTGCAAATCATGGATTGAGCTTATAGGGACGGCAATTTGGAAGACGAATTTGGGTGAGGGGTGGGTAAGAAAGTATGCTCATCTGCACAGGAGGTGCTACAAAACACTTGAGGTATCTGTCCTTTAGTACTGTTTGGTGTACCCTCGTGATTGGATTAAAGGTAGACATCGAAGGAGAGGCGTGCTGCTAGATTTGCTAACGACATGTTTGAACAAGACGCTATTATTACAAAAAAATGCTTCGTAAACGCAAATGGAAATTGCTGGAAGGTAGATGGCGCTCTTTTCGCGAAAGAATTTTTAAAAAGTTTATAGAACTGGCATTTGAAGCTGACTGCAGAACTATTATATTGCCACTAACATATATCTCGCGTAACGATCGAAAAGGCAAGATAGGATAAATTATGGCACATACGCAGGCCAACAGAGAGTAGCTATACGCTGACTTCGGAGTATGCCTGTAGGTACAGAAGACAGTGTGACTATTGTGTCAAATTATAGTAATGGTTATTATGCATTTAGGTGGGATACATTTATAAAGATTCAGCCTCTTGTTTTGGGCAAGTCAGTAATAGTGACAACAGTGTTACGTTGGTCTATCTAGAACTCTCTGCAGAGGGAATATAATTCGTCGTATGGTAACACATCTACAATAGATGTCAACGTGTTCCACCAAATCTCACGTTTTTGGGGTATCCCTCAATCTTCTGACGCCTATTCACAGCTTGTTGATAAATTTCCATACAGTAGAGGACTTCAAATGGCCAGAAAATTGTCGTTTTCATTGTCAGTACGTTCGAGATGAGTAGAAAATGTACCGCTTTGTAGGTCAACCCAAATCTTGCTCACAACTCACTGAAGCGGTGTTGTTCATCGTAGAAAAACCATCTCTGTGCTTCAGTCAAGATGACAAAATGTAATTTTCAGTGGGTGTCATGGATTGTGTGTAGAATGTCTTGGTAATTCAAGCTGCTGTAGGTTTATGATGTGAAATAAAGTCTGCAACGGAACAACTATCCTGTGTCCAGATTGTCAAAGATCCTCTCATCAGTCCGGATGATTCACTCAAAGCATCAACATCCTTGTTGGTATAATCTTTTGTGCCATGGGTACCTTCTGGCCGGCTGTGAGAGCCCTAAAGTATTTTTAAAATCTACGGGAAAATGAAGAAATCTTGTCGTTTATCATACGATTCGTGGCGCTTTTTCGCGAAGTTTAGACCAGTTTCCTGCTTTTTAAAATAAACTTTTATTCCTATTTTATGGATCTACATAGTTATTTCAGCACTGTAAACTGGACATGATTTGACGTTTGATACGGTTCATTGTAGCTACGTATTACTCGGAGTCCGGCTCCGGGTACAGGGATGCAGCTCCTTCCTTCCCAGGTCTTAACGTACAGTGCTGCTGCGTCTTGATGCTGACAGGGGCCTGTTGGTTTGTTATAACTGTTAAGCAATTTGTTGACCGGCCTGGTTGCAGATAATCACCAAAGCTTTATAAGGATTGTGTTTAATGTAATGACTAAAGAGTACATAGAAATTCCCTCATATTTTGCTATTTTCCTTGTTTTTTCATGTAGGTCCCAAAGATAAGTTAGAAATTTTAGTTTCTCAGTGTGTCGCAGGTGGCAGATAATGTGTACTGTGAGGGCGACTGTCCATGTGGTGGCTCATCTCTTGCAGAGAATGGTTTTAAGTCTGGTGACTTGATTGTTGTTGCCGCTAAATGGTTCGGCACTGTTCTGTTTAGCAGGCTGTGAACTACGTTACTAGTTTTCAAAATATCTGGGTCTTTTGATACATTCCCTTGTTCCAGAATATCTGGTTCACCGCTTGGGTCGCAGGTATCTGACCTGCCCAGGTGTATGCGTGCTAGTTTTTTAAGGGGTCGGTACTGTCCTGTTAACAACCTTGTGCCACATGCTGCGGACTTTTGGTGATAAAAATGCTCTGAGATAGCTCCTATATGATGAACCACCTGTAACTTAGTTAACACCATGTTCCATAGATCACTGACACTACGTTCTTTCGTTGTGATTTATAACGAAACAGTTTACAGGCTATGAACACATGTTAATTCGTACGTATGGGGTACTTTCACCTTTCACAGATTAACTAAATAGCGACTTAAATTTATAAAGATAAATGTATAAGTCTTTAATATTTTACTCATGCTACTACTGAAACATACTTTAATTTAAGAACAAAAATAAACATTTTTACCTTTTTCTTCCCTCAGGTTCATTAGGAATTACATCATACAACGGTTAGGTATTTATGGAACCCTTTTTTTTTACAGCCCAAAGGCGTTAAATTCTTTCTCTGATTATTTCTTCAAATGGCTCTGAGCACTATGGGACTTAACTTCTGAGGTCATCAGTCCCTTGAACTAAGAACTACTTAAACCTAAGAAATCTAAGGACATCACACACATCCATGCCCGAGGCAGGATTCGAACCTGCGATCGTAGAGGTCGTGCGGCTCCAGACTGTAGCGCCTAGAACTGCTCGGCCACCCCGGCCGGCTGATTGTTTGTCTTCTCTCGTCTATCCAGACACTGTTTTGCTTTTGATCATCATGATAACCCGTTTTTAAGTGATACATACTTTTACTGTTAGTGAAGTCTTTTTTTATTCAGCCCAACCTCCTTGAAGTTATTCCCTACACGCTTCAGGAAATTGTAGGAGACTTGGGCTTGTTGTCCCGTATACTAAAATTAAGCTTCTTTTCTCGTGTTGCATCAATCCCGAAGATGTCTGTTAAACTTGAGTCATCACCTGTTCTGTTTAGCAGGCTGTGAACTACGTTACTAGTTTTCAAAATATCTGGGTCTTTTGATACATTACCTTGTTCCAGAATATCTGGTTTACCGCTTGGGTCGCAGGTATCTGACCTGCCCAGGTGTATCCGTGCTAGTTTTTTGAGGGGTCGGTACTGTCCTGTTAACAACCTTGTGCCACATGCTCCGGACTTGTTCTTTCTCTTGTCCTTCGCTTCATCTATTAGGCAAATTGGCTGTTACGGTACTCCACCTCTTGTATGATTTACCTCTAACCTTTAACGCTTCTGCTAAATTGTTACTTAATATTTTTCTCAAAGTTATCAAATATTGTGCAATGCTTTTGAAGTGAACAGATATGGTCGTCTTCGAGTCTTTCACGCAGCAAAAAGGGACAAAGTGGGGCCAGTATCACTGATAAGACAAGAGGCCTGTCATTATGGGCCACTTCAGATAGTAACATCCAACCAGTATGCATTAGACCAGGTCTGGCAAAGTGTGGGTCGCAAGTCATTCCTCTCCAGTAAGTGCTTCCCCCTCCAACTCGACTCCTGCGGTGACGTCACGGCCCCGACACGGCCACGCTGGACGACTATCAGTCATCGTGGATCGTAAGCTTCATAACACTATCTCGCTAACAAAAAGGTCAAAAGACATACATTGCTAAAACATTTGTTTTTGTTTAGTTACTTGACTCCAACTCTTGTACTTACACTACCGAGACGTTTAAATATTTAGGTTGGATTTATTTAACTTCGCCATGACAAAATCTGCCATTCTTCGTAGCGAAACGAAGTTGATGCTCCAACGTCTCGTTCGACACAATATTACATTGAGCAGGTTAAATGTATTTCATTTAAGAAAATGTATTTTCACAAGTGAATGTTCACCTGAAGAAAGATTTTATTTTAAGAGCGAAATATGTGAATTTTGGGTACCGGTCGTGTGGCTTGACAAAGGAATTTCGAGTCTGTTACTGTTCTCAACAGCATGAATGGATTATTCTGTAACCTGCAAACTTCTTCCTGAAGAATTTAAATAACTTGAGTCACATCAGTGCCAAAAGGTAACTTTCGTAATTTTTCAAAGGCATTTGATTATGCAGTTCACGGTTTTTCTCAGTGCAGCTGCAATATTGCAGCACCAGATATGTTGCTAACAACTGGTTTTCATCCTAATCAACATAATGCACAGAGTGAATGCAACGGAACAATATCTTCAGAATAGGGATTATCGCGATAGAGGATGGATCAATAATCTTTCTGGCCCTGTTATACATAAACGATATGCCATCATATAGACAAGAAGCAGAAAATCATTTACTGAAAAATCGAGCGTTATAATGAATTCTAATGGAGAACCTTTCCTTGAAAGTTAATAACTCTTATTCTGCAAATTGTCTGCTGGTGTACGTAGATTACACACATGCAATTCTGTACTACGTAAAGCCGGACAGCATGATTATAAATAATGCATGATGGTAAATAAAGATAGCAAACAACAACCTAAATTATTGGCTGTTTATATTGATTAGTACCAGAGCCGGAAGTCACGCCTTATATCCTGGTCTAACTCTTCATTGACGAAGAAAGTGTTTGTTGCAATGAAGCTGGTAATAAGGATGATGGGTGATGTTCACTACAAAATCTTTAGTTGCCACCTCAAAACAGTTCACATACTGAAAATGTATTCATACTACGTATACTCCCCCTGTGGAGTTCGTTGCCAACAATCAACCAGAGTTCAAAAACGACTGTAACGTTGTTAGGTATAAAACTAGAAGCGGAAATGAATAATGCTACTCTTTTGTTAGTCTGAGTTTGACACAGAAAGTAGCGAAATGTTCTCCCACAAAACTGACCACCCAGCAAAGTAGAGAATTTAGCAGATTATAAAATGAACTTCATCCACAAACCGATATCGTGTCTGCTTGCTAAATCCTTATATTCTACAGAATAACTTCTGTTTGCATATCAATATTATGTATGTGTCTGTATGTAGGAAAGAGAGGGAGAGACACAGATTTGAGCATAGTTCAATATATAGGACAGTAGACAAAAGCTTTCACATGTTGCATTAGCGAGAAGTCACAGTTATCAACCATTGAGAATAAAAGTAGCCTAACTAGCAAGAAAATTTCTGTGATGAAGACAATGCATATTATTTTTCATTAACAATGACATGATGATTCGCACTGTTTATGCCCCATACTAATAATCACTACTGAGACAATTGCTGTTAAGGATCCTACGCGTTCGACCAGTATGTATTCCAATTATTCTTCTTCTTTCTCTTGTTCTTCGCTTCGTCTATTAGACAAATTGGCTGTTACGGTACTCCACCTCTTGTATGATTTACCTACATTACTTATTCCAGTGCATTTGTACCGGAGGGCCTTTAGTGGGAGTAATTATCCATACATAGAGTCTGCAATGTTACTTCCATTTCATCCTGTTTTCTCTTACGTTATGTAGTCAGAAACCTTTATTTATATCGTCGGTTCTTTTACAATCTTTCCTCGTACATCATTCCATTCTTCTTAGACGCCTCATTCCTTGGGACTGTATTAAAAATTTCTTGCCGTCTTGTTGTCGTCCAGGCTTCTCTTCCATGAGTGAGGCATGATACACCTACGATTTTACAAAGCTTTCAACTGGATTTATTTCCTGAGTTTATTCTACAAACTTTTAAGGATCATTCCACTTATGGAAGTAAATTTTTTAATTTTTCGTCCACGTCATTGTTATATTCGTAAGTGATGTTGCATCCTGTTTATTTAAAATATTGCACTTGCTCCAAAATTTTATTACTGAAAACAATTTGAGATCTTACTGGTTGCATGCCCTGAAATTCCATCACTTTCGCTTTTCTTGCGGAGAATGTTAGGTTGTAAGCTGAGGCTATCGGGTGCAAGATATTTAGGGTGATCCATTGATCGCGACCGGGCCAAATATCTCACGAAATAAGCGTCAAAAGAAAACACTACAAAGAACGAAACTTCTCTAGCTTGAAGGACGAAACCACATTGCGCTACGGTTAGCCCGCTAGATGGCGCTGTCATCGGTCAAATGGATATCAACTGCGTTTTTTTTAAATAGGAACCCCCATTTTTATTACATATACGTATAGTACGTAAAGAAATATGAATGTTTTAGTTGGACAACTTCTTTCACTTTGTGATAGATGGCGCTGTAATAGTCACAAACATATGGCTCACAATTTTAGACGAACAGTTGATAACAGGTAGGTTTTTTAAATTAGAATACAGAACGTAGGTACGTTTGAACATTTTATGTGATACATGTACCTTTGTGAACTTACATTTCTGAGAACGCATGCTGTTACCGCGTGGTTACCTGTAAATGGTTCAAATGGCTCTGAGCACTATGGGACTTAATATCTGTGGTCACCAGTCTCCTAGAACTTAGAACTACTTAAACCTAACTAACCTAAAGACATCACACACATCCATGCCCGAGGCAGGACTCGAACCTGCGACCGTAGCGGTCACGCGGTTCCAAACTGAAGCGCCTAGAATCGCACGGCCACACCGGCCGCCCCTACCAGTAAATACCACGTTAATGCAATAATTGCTCAAAATGATCTCCGTCAACCTCAATGCATTTGGCAATACGTGTAACGACATTCCTCTCAACAGCGAGTAGTTCGCCTTCCGTAATGTTCGTACATGCACTGACAATGCGTTGACGCATGTTGTCAGGCGTTGTGGGTGGATCACGATAGCAAATATCCTGCAACTTTCCCCACAGAAAGAAATCCGCGGACGTCAGATCCCGTGAACACGCGGGCCATGGTATGGTGCTTCGACGACCAATCCACCTGTCATGAAATATGCTATTCAATACCGCTTCAACCGCACGCGAACTATGTGCCGGACATCCATCATGTTGGAAGTACATCGCCATTCTGCCATGCAGTGAAATATCTTGTAGTAACATCGGTATAACTTTACGTAGGAAATCAGCATACATTGCCATCGATAAAATGGGGGCCAATTATCCTTCCTCCCATAATGCCGCACCATACATTAATCTTCCAAGGTGTCTGATGTTCCACTTGTCGCAGCCATCGTAGATTTTCCGTTGCCCAATAGTGCATATTATGCCGGTTTACTTTATCAAAAAAATGTTCAAATGTGTGCGAAATCTTATGGGACTTAACTGCCACGGTCATCAGTCCCTAAGCTTAAACCCTACTCTACCTAAATTATCCTAAGGACAAACGCACATACCCATGCCCGAGGGAGGACTCGAACCTCCGCCGGGACCAGCCGTTTACGTTATCGCGTTTGGTGAATGACGCTTCGTCGCTAAATAGAACGCGTGCAAAAAATTGTTCATTCGTATTTCTTTACGTACTACACGAATATTTAATAAAAATGGTTGTGCTATTTAAAAAAATACGCAGTTGATATCCGTTTGACCTATGGCAGCGTCATCTAGCGGACCAACCAGAGCGACATCTGGTTTCCCCTTCAAGCTAGACGAGTTTCGTTCCTTGTAGTTTTTTCGTTTGATGCTTATTTCGTGAGATATTTGGCCCGGTCACTATCAATGGAACACCCTTTAGACCCACACCTGAAAGTCGTCTTCAGTCCCTGCAATCGGTGTTACGTCATCTGCATATAAAACTAAATATCTTCACCTTTTTCCGTTTACCAATCACTTAGCTAAGAATATATTAAAGACTTTCGAAGGAACACACCGTCCTTGTCGCACCCCACCATTTGTCATCATTGGTCCTGTGATTAGATCTCCCATACCTACAACAATTTCAGTGTTTTTGTATAGGCTATTAATAGCATTTATGAGGTTAGAAGCCGTTACATTCTATAGCCTTTCTATGTACACATTATCAAATGGCTTTTAAAAATCTATAAAACCAATTTCTCGTCTCTTTCCTATAACTTGCTGTAGTGTAAAAACGCTTCCAACAGTTGAGCGTCCTTTTCTAAGATCTGATGTTCGTCGGGCTTAGTTTTCGATGCCACTGCAGTGTGAGGTAGCCGCGCGGTCTAGGGTGCGCCTTGTCACGGTTCGCGTTGTTCCCCCCGTCGGAGGTTCGAGTTCTCCCTCAGGCATGGAATTTTGTGTTGTCCTTTGGTCCCATAGAACTTACCACAAAGCTCCAAATTTTCCATGCTATTTTTTAGTCCTGCATATTCTGGCATAAAATTTATCGAGCCAATCCAAGAAGCATATATGTCTGTAGTCACTACATTTACCTTTGTCGCCCTTTAAGACAAATATTATTTTCGCTTTTAGCCACTCTTTTCGTACCTTATTATTTCTCCAACACTGATTAAAGGTGTTAAGAAGCCTAAGATGTAGCAATAACCCTCCATTATTTCTACAGTCCCATATTAATACCATCTAAACCAGTGGCTTGCCTACTCTTTGTAGCTTTTAGAGCTGACGTCAGCTGTCTCGTACCAACATCGCCCTGACCTTTTGTTATTTAGTTCAGGTGACGTCTGAATTACAGTATCGTCGAACGATATTTTTTTTATAATGAACTATCTGTTCTACATCTACATCTACGCCTACATGGTTACTCTGCAATTCACACATAAGTTGCTGGCAGACAGTTCATCGAACCATTTTAATAGTACTTATCTACCATTCCACTCTCGAATGGCGCGTGGGTAAAAGGAAAACCTAAATCTTTGCGTTCGAGCTCTAATTTTTCTTATTTTATTATGATGATCATTTCTCCCTACGTAGGTATGTGTCAACAAAATATTTTCGCTTTCGGAAGAGAATGTTGGTGACCCAAATTTAGCAAATAGATCCCGCTGCAAAGAAAACCGCCTTTGTTTCAGTGACTGCCACCCCAACTCGCGTATCATATCAGTGACACTCTCACCCCTATTGCTCAACAACACGAAACGGGCTGCCCTTATTTGCACTTTCTCGATGTCCTCCGTCAATCCTACCTGGCAAGGATCCCATACCGCTCAGCAATATTCCAGCAGAGGACGGACAAGTGTAATGTAGGCTGTCTCTTTTGTGGGTTTGTCGCATCTTCTAAGGGTTCTGCCAACAAAGCGCAGCAATATTATCTATGTGGTCTTTCCAATTTCCTTAGATTTGTGCGATTTATCGTATACCCAAAATTTCTCGGATTTCTTTTAGTATCCATGTGGATGACCTCGCACTTTTCTTTGTTCCATCTCCCTACTGTTATTGACACGTATACGATCCTCTTTTTGTGTGATGCCTGATTCTATCACTTTATAAGGGATAGTTTGTCTACCATGTTAATCATGATCTTTGTTGCGACGCCATGGTTCTGGGTGTGCCTCCAGAGCTGTGTGCTTCGCATTACATCTTCCTTTTTATATTATAGTTTTCATATGTGGGATTATTTATGTACGTGTTGAAATCTTCTTGTTTTCCTTGAATAGCATTTTCCATCTCTTGCGACCAAATCTTTATGCCTCTACATTTCCTGTTCTTCTTTTCCTTCACCAGAATCTCATTAGCTATGTTTTACACCGCTGTTTTTACGTTTTTTTCATTCATCTGCCAAGTCTTCTACCGTTTCCAATTTTGCTAATATTTTTGTCATCTGACTTTAGTACATATATCGTATGCTGATATCTTCTAAGGATTACATATTACTATCTTGATCTTCCTTTTGATCTTTAATTGTTTGTTCAGTTTTGTCCATTTTACACAGGTGTCAGTTACGAACTCCAATAAGAAGTGTTCTCATCTAATATCCACTCCTCGATAAACTCTGGTATCTCTAACCTGTCTATATTTTTTTACCGATCAGGTAAATTTGAGCATGTATTTCTTTCTTAAGGAAAGTTGTTAATTTTTAAATGACTGATTGTAGCAAAATCTGAAAGTATTTCAGCGGTTTTATTTCATACGTTTCCTCCGAATAAGCTTTGTATTTTCGGAATTCGTATACATCCAATTGTAGTACTGAGATCTACCATGAGTAAAATATCATCTTTATTACATTTGTTTGATGTCATTCGTAATTGTTTAACAAAGGCCTTGAACTCATAAATTTTTCCATATACTGCGACAAAAGGTGCTATTTTTCCTAGGATTACTCTTGGACCTTTACTTCCTGCTAGTACAATGCGTTCATTTACGTATTCATAGTCCAGTATTTTGTCTCCTAATGGCAACATTTTTACTTGCTCTTAATTCCTGTTTTACTCCACTCTAGATTATAATATACGCATCCAAATTATTAGATTCTTCTTTGTTTCACTAATTACCGCAAAACTTATTTCCTTTCCTTTCGAGTACTTATCTAATTCTACAATTCCCCTAAAGTTCCTGATCGCAGCTTCACAAGCTTCATTAAAGCATTTTTTCATTACTGATGCATGTTTTAGTAACCGTGACTATTCTGTTGTAAATAAGAAACGAAAGCCGTCTGGATCACAACTTTTTATTTACCAGTACCCGGTTTCAGTCTGCCTTGGGGATCATCTTCAAGTCTGCCGTCTCAAAGTGCAATTTGTCAACGTTGTATAAAACTAACATTGACCAAATCGTTGTTTTTCTCTTAACTTCACACAAAATTGACAAACTGCATTCTTCGGCCCCAGACATGAAGACAGCGCAGAATGAATCAGTCATCGGTATATAAAAACGTTTGATCCAGACTATGCTCGCGTATTTATTAAACCATTTTTTCCTGTCCCTAGTTCTTGCCTATGTCGTGTCCCGGTAATCCGTCCTGTTTTCAAGGCTGTATTGAGTATTGCAAGTACGTTTATTGAGTCCCTGAATGGGGAACTGGCCCATAGCTGGTAAGAATGGTGACGGGACTGCCATCTCTGAGCTTGAACAGCCAAAATTGGTTACTCACCTACGTGAGGAAGATACAGGATTTCCTACGTACGCGATGTTATCACCAACTCTCGGTCGTTAGAGCCTCATCTGCTAGGCAGGGTATACCACTGGCAGGTGAGGTTGACAGTTGGATGAGAGAGGCTGCATGTTTGCGTCATCATCCCCTTAGTAGCCTGACCAGTATGTTTCAAGAGAATATCTCGCCCCGCGTTTCAGACTGTGTGAACGATTTATAAACTAAGCCACGTTAAATACTGTCGTTCATCCTTTATACTGCAAGAGTTTGATTTTACACGTTTCCTTTGTTCCCATCCCTCGGTTGGTCGCCAAGATCAGGAATTTTATTCATCTGTCAGATTTAAAGAAAAAATATTCAGTGCTTTAACATTTCAGTCGATTGTTTACAAGTAATGTCAACGGTCTTGCCGCAGTGGTAACACCGGTTCCAATCATATCACCGAATTTACGCACTGTTAGGCTTTGTTAGCACTTGGATTGGTGAGCGTTAGGGTCTGCGAGCGCTGTTGGCAAGCAGGGTGCACTAAGCCCTTGTGAGGCCAATTGAGGCCGCTCACGAAAACTGACAACGGCCAGGAGAGCGGTGTGCTAAGCACATGCCCTTCCACATCCGCATCCAGTGACGCTCATCGACCGAGAATGACACGGCTGTCCATCGGCATCGCTGGGCCTCCCGAGGCCCGTTCGGAGGGAGTTTTAAAAAGATAACATCATTATCTTTATTCTTTACAGCTAGTTCAGTTCCCTCCACATGATTGGAGTGAGGATGGGTAGGGAATATGGATAGTAACAGTTTCTCTTAACAGTGGTGGTATGTACAGTTAAGATGACTTCAGTAATAAACTTAAAATATAATGACTATAGTGTAGCTGGTGTTACAACGTAGCTCATGCTGCTGTTTCTAGCAGTTATTTGAAGATTAATTTCCAGTAAGTATTGTTAGGGTCAGGAGGAGGATAACTGGATGAGGGGCTATATGGATGGATCTCTCAGACGGAGAGAGAGAGAGAGAGAGAGAGAGAGAGAGAGAGAGAGAGAGAGAGAGAGGGAGAGAGAGAATGAGGGAGAAATTGCGTGAGAGATACAAGAAGGAGGAGAGGAGAGGGAAGATGATTGGTTACGACAGGGCTGGAATATAAGGGGCGCTGGAACACGAAGAGTCAAGGGTAGGATGAGCAGGAAGAATGTTGGAATGTTGATTTACGAACAGGAAATGGGACTTCAGCTAAAGCTTATAAGATTGGTAAATGTCAGTACAGAATTTTGGACTGGGAAGAAGAAGGCTATTGCTCTCCATGGGATATGATATATATGGTGCAGAGGCGAAAAGAGAGAGCAACCTGTTAGTATAGCGCCAGCTGTAGAAAAGACTATGGTCATAAATATTAGAGTTTGCGGGACATAAATGATTTGTGGAAATGTCTAAGCAGAGAGGGAAACTTGTTAGCTGTCAGAGGTCGCATAAACAGAAAAATACAGAAGTGTAGATGGAATGCATTGTGTTAATGGATTTATAGAATTTCTGGACTGGGGCTATTCATGCACTACTGCAGAAAATAGCTTGAATTGGATGACGTATTGATAGATGTGCAGGTTGGTGGAAAGCTGTAGCACTATGGAGTATTTTCAGTAATGTTGGTCTGTTTTTTGGTAAATATGTGCACCAAATTTATCTGTGTTCTAGACTTAATCAATGACACAGTTGTGGTTTATTAATTTATATGTGACAGTTATTAACGATGATTTTAGTATCAAGGAGATAGAAATGATGTATAGTGTTATCTATGATCACTTACACTGTTTTGATGGCATTGATTCTGAGGCACCTCGAAGCTATAACAGAGGGTGAAGTTAATGAGTTTTTCGAAGAGAAAACATCTCACCTGCAACACAGGCTTTATTATTTTATGTTTCCTAATAAAGCGTATCGCCTAGTTCAAAAATGGCTTTGAGCACTGTAGGACTTATCAGCTGAGGTTATCAGTTCCCTACACTTAGAACTACTGAAACTTAACTAACCTAAGGACATCACGCACATCCATGCCGGAGGCAGGATTCGAACCTGCGACCGTAGCTGTCGCACGGTTCCAGACTGAATCGCCTAGAACCGCTAGGCCACAACGGCCGGCATCACCTTGTTTGAGGTTCAGTTTGGCTTATAAGGAAAATAAAAGCTTTGCTTAAAGAAGGCATGACCTCATGTTGCAATACTTCCAACTACCGAGGAAAAGACTAAAACAAACTTAGTGGCACAACAGATGTTAAACACATAGGCTGCCGTCCATCCAAATGTCTCACTAGGCAAACACCGATGTCAATATCTTACGAACGCTGCGTGGTGTCACTTTAAAGTAAAATAAATGCTATGCAAAAGCCGGAAGTATTCAGAGTCCAGTAACTGATCTTGTGCACCAACGACACAAATGCACACAACAGAATTTTTTTTAAAGCAAGTTCAAATGGCTCTGAGCACTATGGGACTTAACATCTATGGTCATCAGTCCCCTAGAACTTAGAACTACTGAAACCTAACTAACCTAAGGACATCACACAACACCCAGTCATCACGAGGAAGAGAAAATCCCTGACCCCGCCGGGAATCGAACCCGGGAACCCGGGCGTGGGAAGCGAGATCGCTACCGCACGACCACGAGCTGCGGACTTTAAAGCAAGTAAGAGAAATAGGACTGAGTACACTGAAAGTCACGTTGAAAATACGATAACAACTCAACGTGTAGTCGCCCTTGTCCAGTTTCCAGATACTTCGTGCAGTGGCCAATTAAAAATAAAATGGAACAAAAGATTGCCAAAACTGCATTGAAGGTGAATGATCCCTTTATATCTCCAAGCCTCATACCGCAAAATAAGGAGGCACTAGATAACATTCGAGAGTATACAGCGCAGTCTACAAGACAACAGAAACGAGATCAGGTCTACAGAAATGCTTCACAAAATTTAAACATGTAAGAAATACCGTTGTACATGTTCTGACCGCGCAAATAATACTGGATGTAGGACTACAAGAGATGTGTAACTAGTGTAGAGCGCTCACTGAAGATGGCGCCATGGGAAGAGTATTAGGACAGTAATCTCAACAGCCAAATGTAGTGATGAGTTACAGAAACGACCAGTGGGATACTAATAACATTCCTTATTAAAATACACATAATATCATTATATGAATGAATTTTGATGAGCAGCGGTGAGTAACGATTTAAAAATGAAAGTGTATAAGTAACAGAGCGCACTGGGGGAAAAAAGTGTATGAAATAACCTTGGGAAGTAATACTGGATGAAGTGGAATATATCTATATCGCGCAACTACATCTTCACAAATATGAATGTAGGACACAGATATACTGGAAACGTGTCCCAAGGTAAATAGAACCTCAAATATTCTAAAGAGCATCAATAAAGCATCTGAATGTTAGGCTAAGTTACAAAATGCACTTCAGTGTAGCAAATGATACTAAGAATGTAAAATTGGGAAGAAATATAAAGTTACATAAAATGTGGGATTACAAATTGGTCAGCATCGGTATGCTCGTATATTACACAATAAAAAGAATGGCTTATAAGCATCTAGAGGGTTGGATCCCCTCCTTCGAAAGCGTCAGATTGCAAAGCCTGGGCTACTCTCAGGGTGGAATCTCCGTCTTCGAAGATTGTGTGTGTCTGTCTGTCTGTCTGTCTGTCTGCCCGCTGCTTGCTGCTGTCGCTGTCGCTGTTCGTCCGTCCGTCCGTCCGCCTGCCTGGTGGCTGTCCATTGCCGTTGTCGTAACCGCTGCCGCTGCCGCCGCCGCCGCCTGCTGTTCGTCCGTCTGTTCGCCGCTGACCATCCCCGACGCCGACGCCGCCTGCTGTTCGTCCGTCTGTTCGCCGCTGCACATCGCCGACGCCGACGCCGCCTGCTGCACGTCCGTCTGTCCGTCGCCGTTCGTCTGCAATGAGTACTCCCACCTCCACCGACATCTACACCTCCCCCTCCCCCCTCTCCCACAGTCACTTCCTGGAGTGCCGCCCCTGGCCTCCCTCCTTCCAACTCCTCTTCCCTTCCCCCACTTACCCATCCCCCTATATCCTCCCCTGCTGTATACCCACACCTCTACACCCTTCCTCCAGCCTCCACACCCTCAACAGCTCCCACTACTACCCCCGCCCTCACGTACGCCTCTGTTTCCGCCTCTGCTGCCGCCCCTCAGGTGTTTGGCTTCCCCTCTCTCACCGACCCAGTCACTTCGTCTTCTGCGTCTCCCGCACGCATCACGTCGCGCCGAGCCACCATCGCCACCGCTGAACCAGCTGCTTCTCCCGGTGCCTCCACTACGCCACAGGGATCTGCCACCCGCCACCTCCCTCTCCTCCCCGTCCCTCTCCCCTCCTCCCAGCCTCCAGTCTCCAAAAAACCCCAAAAGCGCGTCCTTACCGACTCTGATCCCGCTACTTCCCACAAAAGATCAACACTACCTCCCCCTCCCCCTGCCGTCACCATGGACACCACACCTCCTCCTGCCACCCCTACCTTGGCCCCCACCCTCCACACCTTTGTCCTGTCAACTCCCGATCCTAAGTTCCTCGACGCTCGTACCCTCACCGAGGAAATACGAAAGTACTTACCTGGTGCTCCCATCTCCCATCTCATTCCCCGCAGGGACTCAGTCCTTATCAAGTCCCCGTCCCCATCCTTTCACACAGACCTCCTGCGAAAACTCCCACGAGTTTTGTTTGGCCCCCACGCCTCTCTGACACCCTTCTTTTCCGCTTCCACTCCTCGTCAGCCCCAGCCTCCCCGTCGCCCCCCCACCTACACCGCTGTGATCACCAAGCTCAGCCTGGTGATCACAGAGGATGAAGTGGTGGTAGAACTGAACTCCCACCTGGACTTGGAAATCCGCTCTGCCCGCCGTATCCACAATGCCTCTGGTCCCACCTACCTCATGCAGGTATTCTCCGAGTCCGCCCCATCCATAGACCATCTCCTCACCCAGGGTGCCCTGATATACCACCGTCGCCACCCTGTTGAATCCTCCAAATCCCCTCCCCAATCCTATTGTTGCCAGCGGTGCCTGATGTACAATGACCACCTGACTCCCAACTGCAAAAACCCCCCTACCTGTCCCCATTGCAAGGCCTCCCACTTTCTCAAGAACTGCCCCAACCTCGCTGCTCCTCCTTCCTGTAATACCTGCAATGGCCCCCATCCCACATACTCCCACAAGTGTAAAGCTAAACCCCCTCCAGCCACCCCTGAACTTACAGTCCCAGTTCGTCCCGTCGATCCTCCTGTCCATCCTAACAATTCCCTCCGTCCACCCCCCACGCCCAAGGACATCATCCGGTTCATTACCGTTGTACTCCAAAACATTCACCCTTTTCAGCGCCTGCACACCTTCCAACAAATATCCCTTGCTGCTCGCTCTGTTTTCCACCTGAACACCTTCGCCATTTACTCCCACAACCAAGCCCACTTCACCTTCACTCGCCTCGACACCCTAGTTTAAGTCTCTTCCCTTCCCTCTCTTCCCCCCCTCCTTCCCGTCATGGCGTGGCACGAGTCTCGCATCCTCTTCCAGAACATTTGCTCCTTCCGCTCCAACAAATACCTCCTCATGCACACCCTCTCCCACCACCAGGTCACCACCTTCCTCTTGAACGAAACCTTTCTCCAGCCCCACCATTCTATCCGCACCTCCCCCTATATCCTCCACCGCACTGATGCTCCTGGTCCTCGTGCGCAGGGTGGAGTCGCGATTGGCCACCTTAAGCATATCCCCGTCCGGCCACAACCTCTCCTCAATGACCCCACTGAACACCTTATCCTTAGCGTCTTCTTCCCCTTCCTCACCATTACCTGTGCCACCATCTATGTCCACTCCACTGCTCCTCTTCCTTATGACTTCATCTCACACATTGACCACACCTTCTCCACCTATGTGATTGCCGCCGACCTCAACATCCATAGCCGCACTCCTGCTGCCCTTCGGCGGTGGCATCAGTTCCTCTCCACAATCCAGGGTGACCTTGTTCCCCTTCCCCAGCACACCCGACCCGAAAGTAACACCACCCCTGATGTTGTCATTGCCTCTGCCAACCTCCTTGGGCGTATCACTGTCGCCGTCCTTGACCCCACGGGTAGCGATCACCTACCTGTCCTTCTCACCATAACATCTGCAAACCGCCCCCCTCTGGCTCCGCAACCTGCACCCCCTCCCAAGGTCGTCCATGACTATCACCGTGCCAACTGGGCTGCCTACTGGGACTCCATCTCCACCCAGGTCGAAAGCCACCCTCTTACTTATCGCCATCCTGACGACATCATCCACGCCTCGTCCTTCCTTCAGAAGGTAATTACTGACGCCGTGGAGGCCCATGTTCCTACTAAAACCATCCACCCACACCATCCCACTCTCCCTCCGCGGGCTGTCCTCCTCCTCCGTGAATCCCGCTGCCTCTATCGCTCCTTCCTGCGCACTCGTGACAGGGATACACTCCAACGCCACCGGCAAATACAGCGACTCATACGGAACCTTATTACAGCAACGAAACGCCGGGACTGGCGCCAGACCTGCACACGACTCAATGCCACCCTCCCTATCAACTCCTCCAAGTACTGGTCCGCCTTCCATCGTCTTACTGGTTCCCTTTCCGCTCCCCACTACCCCCTTCTCCATAACGATCGCCCCCTTCCAGACAACCTCAGTAAGGCCAACCACTTCGCTTCCCACCTTTCCGAGGTCTTCTCCATCCCTGATGATCCCCACTTTGATTATTCTCTTTTCCCCACCGTCATGGAACGTGCTGATACCTCGGTCGCTCCACTTGCTCCTAGTCTCCAGTACTTGGGGCAGTTGCCCCCCTCCGACATCAACACTCCCATCACAGCACAAGACATTAAACTTATCCTCCAGTCCAAACGCAACACGGCCCCTGGTCACGACTGTGTCACCTTCCGTCACCTTCGAGAAATAACTTCCTGACTGTCCTCGCCCATCTCTATAACGTCATCCTCTCTACTGGCTTCTACCCTGACCTGTGGAAGACCTCCCGCGTCCTCTTATTCCTCAAACCCAACAAACCCCCTTCTGCCGCCTCTTCCTATCGTCCCATCTGCCTCACCTCCGTCTTCAGTAAGGTCTTTGAATCCATCCTCTCCCACCGTATACATCAGCACCTTGCTCAACACCACCTCCTCCCCCTTACCCAGTGTGGCTTCCGACCCTCCTTCTCTGCTGACGACCAACTCCTCCACGTTGTTCACCTTCTGTCCCTCCAGCTCAACTCCCGTCGCTCCGCCATTTTTGTTTCCCTTGACCTCCAAAATGCCTATGACCGTGTATGGCATCCCGGTCTCCTCTTTAAACTCCAAACCTACGCTCTACCTATCTATTTTGTCCGTCTAGTCGCTTCCTTCCTCTCGCACCGTCCTTCCTATGTCACCCTCCACAACACCAACTCTCGTATCTTTTATCCCACGGCTGGCGTCCCCCAGGGTTCTGTCCTCTCCCCTATCCTTTATCTTTTGTATACAGCTGATATGCCCAAGCCACTCCCACCAGTCCACCTTCTCCAGTATGCTGATGACACCGCCTTCCTGGCTCTCTATCCTACCCTTCAACGGTCTCAACGTACCCTCCAAACCCACCTTAACCAGTTCACCACTTGGTGTAACCAGTGGTTCCTTCGTCTCAACCCCTCCAAAACCCAGGCAATCATCATAGGCTGCACCACTCGCTCCTTTCGCCTCCGTGATTTCTACCTCACCCTTCATGGTCGTCCTATCCAGCTCACCCCCACCCTGAAATACCTTGGCCTCACCCTCGACCGACACCTCACCTGGACCCCTCATCTCCAGACCATCCAGCAGAAAGCCCATTCCCGCCTCCGCCTTCTGAAACTCCTGTCTGGCCGGACATGGGGATTGCATCCTTCTACCATCCTCCACACCTACAAATCCCTCATACGTCCTATCCTCTGTTATGCCAGCGTTGCCTGGATCTCCGCCCCCACCCGCTTTTACAAGGCCCTCCAAATCCTTGAACGCCATGCGCTCCGCCTTGCCTTCCATATCCGCCGTCCTTCCCCCACACGGCTCCTGTATGAACTGATCCCCTTCCCCCACGTCCTCCTGTTCCTCCAACATCTCCGCATCCTTTACATTGTTCGCAGGCTTGATCCCCCCACCCTCTGGTTTCCTCCTTCCTCTCCACCCCCCGCCTCTATCGCTGTATCCCACCCTCTCTCCACCTCCACACCCTCCATCTCCTTCATCAGGGCAATTTCCAACGCCTCCCCCTCCCGGATGACGAACTTCGCCGTGACATCTACCCTTCCTTCCAACTATAACCTGGCCTTGTTCCCCCCCCCTCCCCAGGGCCCCCTTTTTCCTCTTCCCTCCTTCTCCCAGAGCGGATTTTCCTCCATCCCCCCCCCCTCCCCTGAGACGCTGCACCCCATACTTGCCTCTCTCGTTCCCACATCCCTCCCTACCTGGCCCTCCTCCGTGCGCCCCCCACTCATCTCCCCCATCTCTTCCCCTCCCTCCCTTCTTCAAGTCTCCCTCATCTCCTAGCGCCTGGCAGATCCTCTGTATTGATCATCATCAGTGTGCCACATCAGTGTTGTCTAGTGCTGTTTCTCCTGTGCGTCAAGAGGTGTGATTTTAATTGTGTACTGCCTTGAGGTTCGCCGTCAGTGTTATGTTATGTGCTATGCCATCCGTCGATACCTTTATACTGTGCCTTGTGTTCTTTTGATTGTCGCAGTGTGTGGCTTTTTGTGTGTGCTACTTTTAAACAGTTTTTTATCTCCATTTTAGTCACCCCATTTTTTTGTCTATTGCCTTCCATGTTGTTCCCCCTTTTTTATATCTATCTTCACCTTATTCCCTCCTTTGCTGTTTTTAAATGTCTTCTATTGTTTTGTTCTATGTCTTTCGGCTGAAGAGCAGCGCATATGCTGCTGCCAGCCCGCCCCGATGGGGAATTGAAATACAATAAAGAAAAAAAAATGGCTCATAAGATAAAGTACGAACGTATACATGCAACAAACCAGTGGAATCGAGCTAAAAAAAGCGAGGTTGCACACATTTTTCAAAATCAAGGCCACAATGTAGGAAATGGGTTTACGATAGTTGCTCATGATATTGCAGCGGAAGGACCACATTCCCTATGTCCCATATATGTTAGCTTTCTTTGTTACTGTATCTGTACAGCCAAGCCTGGATCAAAAAATCCGTCACAGGTGCGATAGTTTAGGATTTTTGGAATAAATATCTCATTTAGACAGAAGGATTTAAAGATGCCTGGACAAATGAAGACCAACACACAAAGTAACCTGTCAGTATGATCCTTTGGTTGAACTGGATTCTTAAACTTTCTGTTTGTTAACATGATCTAGATTGTGAGAAGGGAGAGGGTGCACTGTGGCTGTCTGAACACCTTGCAAATAGAGGACAATGTATGTCAACCCCAGTGAGTATGAATCAACAGCCTGTTCCTGTGAGGAAAATATGATTGATGTTAAACTTTACATCAAGGACATTGAAACCAATAGTTTCTATTTAGGTCAGTAAGAGGAAGGTTTTCCTTTTGAATTGCTGAACTTTGGAAAGTCGTTTACAGTTAACAAAAGTAACTTGATCCATATCGTGAAATGTTAAATTATTCTTAGGTGAATTTGAATCGTTTTATGGCACCCAGCTGTTGATACAGAACAACGATAGTTTATCTAGATGTTAACATTAATTTCCAGAAAGAATCAGACAACAGAAATCTTGGTCTATATCTACATGGATACTCCACAAACCACATTTAAGTGCCTGGCAGAGGGTTCATCGAACCATTTGTGAGCATTTTCAGCCTACTTTTTCGCGACATGAAGACAAATTACAGAACCATGAAGCAGCAATAAAAGAACTGCAGGCCATTGTACACGAAAATCACGACGCCTTGCAGGATAAAACTGACTCAGTTACATCTACCGATGCGGCAGTGCAACTTGTAAAATATCAGGAAAACTTAAAAGACACAGTAGATACGATTACGACATAACTGGACACTCTAAAATTGGCTCATAAAAACGACGGAAGAAATCAGCACGTTATCGGAAAAAGTAGCCGAACTTTCGGATCAGTTAACAAATTTATCTACGAAGATAGATCATGATTTGAATGACACAAGACCGATAGCCTTTACTGACTCAGAGGAGTAAGAGGAAATTAGGAAATTTAAACAGAGTCAGAAACAAATTAATACGCAACTCAAAAAAGAAAAACGTGAAGTATAAGATCAGTTGGCACAGGTGATACAAGAATTTCATGTTTCAGAGGATACTCGCGCTCCGACGCGGGTAGAGGGATTTAGAAATACGGAAAAGTCACACAGTAATAATACATGGTATTTCCGAGATCTTGAAAGGATTCGGCAGGTTGCACCGAGCGTTGAGATGGAACCGCCGACATGACGTAGCCATAACCTATCTGCGACTCGGCGACACGACGGCTTTGACTATAAGGTCTTCATCAAAACGCGTAAATTTAAAACATTCAAGAATTCTGCTAATGGCATACATCCACGTGCTTCGCTTCATCGATTTTCTTATTGTTTCCCTCCTAATTGGTCGTTAGAGCATAAATTACAATTTATGTGTGGCTATTTAGAAAATGAACCAGCTGTACGAATGCGATCGTTTATTCGCGACAGTCACAATGAAGGAAATTCTGCATATTGGTCTCAGGCTACACAATATCCAGTAAAACACACTATTATAATGATGAAGCATTTGAAACAATCTGGATTTTCCTGACCAGTAAATTATTTTGAAGATATGTTACACAAGAATCAGTATTTGTCAAACCCGTACAGCCCCTCGGAACTTATCCGCATTTGCTTAATTAAATTGCCTGAACGCTTAAGACAAATTATTTTGGTTGGACGTTGTAAAGATGACATCGAAGCTTTTCAGGGTCTTTTACAAGAACTAGAAATCGACACAGACAATCGCATGATGCGAAAACAGGAAAATAACAACAATTACAGGTCACATCCATCACAATTTCGTGACGACAGAAACAGTAACCGTTACAAAGATAAACGTGACGAAAACAGACACAACCCGTATGACAACTATTGGCAGAGTAACAATAATCACAGAGAAAGATCACATTTCCATGGAAATGACTATGACAGCGACAACCGTAGAAATAGACAATAGGGGAACCAGAATAATTATTATCAACGGAGATGAAATGACTTCAGACGCAACAGCCCACCTCGCAATTACGATTCGGGGAGAAACCCTCCAACAGTTAATCTACAAGAAAGAAATTACAGAAATTACCGACAAGACGACAGACGCTATATTCATAACAACAGACCTGAATTTAATCAGAATTGGCGTGATTCAAATAGGGCAGGGCCCTATCGACAAGGTGAAATTGTAGAAATTAGGTTTCCAAATCCCAGTAACGAGGCGCGGCAACAAAGACATAATAGACAATCACTCGCACCACAGGCAGCCACAAAACGTACTTATGAAACTGACGACGTAGCTGCGATGACTGTCAATTATGTGAAAACGGTGGACTTTAGGGACATTTTACTCCAGGAACATGACCTGAAACAGAACAATACTGCATATCCTGTAGTTCATATCACAACAAATGACGGCAGTACCTGACACTGGCAGTGCTGTTTCGGTAATTAGTGAAACAGCTTCCAGTAAATGCAACAAATCGAACGATTGTCCCACACTTACTTTACGTAAAATTAAATTACATGGAGTAATTTTTAGAAAAAGTGTAGATGTACGCCAACGAACTAACGTAGAATTCTTTTGTCAAAGCCACAGATTTATTATGAATTTTCTTATTTTTCCATTATTGTCGACGGAAATCATATTAGGTGTAGATTTTTTGAATCAGTATAAATCAATTTTAAATTTTCACGACACTGAAATAAGTTTAGAGAAAGAAGGTACGTCGATAGCTATGAAATTTGAGGATTGGCTTTCAAACCATGGCGAGAAAATAAATGGGATTTACCTCTTGTCAGATCACAGTTTGGAATTTTCGACGGAATTTGACACTAATATTCACTTTGTGTGTAGTAACAGGGATGATATTGATGACGTATTTGATACTAACTTTTTAATTCAGAAAAACTCAAAAATTCGAGAACTGTAACGACACTGATAGGCAGGACGTTTTTGACATTTTACGAGTACATTCCACAGTTTTCACTCACAAAACAGGAACAATTAAAGGTTTTCAGTACAAATATCGTGTTAGTGAGTATACAAAATATTGCGTCAGATCAAATGTAATTCCGGCAAATTATAGAGACAGAGCTAAAATGCAAATACAGTCTATGCTTGACGAGGGCATTATTGAACCAGCGGTGAGCTCATACAATAATCCATTACATACCGTTGAGAAGAAAAACGGATCGATCAGGCTTGTCTTAGATTTCAGACAAATAAATATCATAATCATTCCTGAAACAGATGGGCTGCATATGTTGGATGAACTTCTTCAAAATTTCAATGGCGTGAAAATGTTGCCTTCTATTGATCTCAGATTCAGCTTTTATCAAAGTGAACTTCACCCAGAATGTAGAAAATATACGGTTTTGCTACGTTTTGGCCATTGTTATCAATGTCGGAAATTTCCTTTTGTTTTGAACATTTCTTCCTCAGCATTCATTCGTGGGCTAAATTCCATATTACCCGAGTTCTTACAATAACACAACATCGTACGTGGACGGATATTTTAATAGCAGAAGCCTCTTGGGAACAACATAATCGTATCCTCAACTATTTGCTTCATATTTTTGCAGAATCTATAATTACAGTTAACTTGGAATAACCTACATTCGCTAGGACAAAGGTGAAGCTTTTGAGTAACATTATTTCTTGTAAGGGCATTCAGCTGGATCCTGAAAACGTGGAAACAATCAGAGCTATTCCTGTTCCATCCACAAAAAAGACAAGTTGGCAGTTTTCTAGTTCTCGTGAATTTCTACCGTCGTTTCCGGAATATGCAAATTCTAGTAACTCCAAAACTTAGTTCTCTCACTGGCAAAAATACTATTTCGAACTGGGATGAACAGGCACAGTTGGAATTTGATTCTTTGATAGAAGCGCTACTTAATGCGCCAATCTTAGCTCACCAAGATCTCCTACAGTATGTCTGTCTTAGCACAGATTCTTTTAAGGTTGGTCTTGGTACCCGTTTATTTCAAGAAGCTAAAGAAAATGACACTACTATTCATAAATCCATCGCTTTTTCTAGCCACGTGCTAACAAAATCTGAGAAATATTATTCCGTCACTGTCGTTTGGGCATTTGACAAATTTCGTTACTTTCTTTCTGGCAAATAAATAAAAGTTTATAATGACCATCGAGCATTGTCATTTCTTGTGTCTTCAAAATTAAATCAGGTTGAAACGTTGGGCTTTGTTTCTGCAAGAATTCCGCTTTACAATAGTCTGCATTCCTGGTCCGGAAAACATTGTTGTGGACACACTTTTACTTGCCTTGAGGAAAACAACACAGCAGCTAACCTTGAGAAAAATGTCAGTATTCTTTATGCTCAAACAGGTGCCGCTTCAGCCGTTTTTAAGCTCGTCGCCCTCCCGCAAGTGCTCGCATAGCTGTAGAAAAGAGAGGCCATTGACCTCGCGATTGCGATTTCTTTGCTGAACACGTCACAAACTCTACATACACTATTACTAGTATACATATGATTGCACTCTGGAGTTCGAACTTTGTGCTACTTACCGAAATGCTTATCAGTTGATGAGAAATATTTTTATGTTCGCCACCTGATTATTACAAGGGTCCCTCTACGAGAGTTGAGAGAAATTCTACTGACTTATGAAATACCACTTGGCTATTGAATGATTTTTATGTTTTGCCTTGTAAAAATTTGCTTATTTTATATGGTATCTGGTTTCTAACTAATTTGCACCATTGGTTTATAAAATAAAATTCATTACTTATGCTAATGTGAACACATTCTGTCAACAGATGCATTAAATAATAATTTTATGATCCACATTCTTAAAAAAAGAGAACTTGGAAAGGAAAGAACAACGAGAAGGAGAAGCAACCAGTAACAGGAATTGCATACATAGTTTTCTTTTCAAAGACTTGGTAATTTTTCCGATATAATAATGTACAGGATGGCGGGTATGGGCAGGCGGTGGGCGTTATGGAATAATAGTGTAATTTTTAGAGAAAGGCCATTTATTGGCTAAAGCATGTTGAACCGGGCTACATAGGCCTAGGGAGGTGAGGGTGAGCCAGAGCTTGCAATTTGGCGAACATTGTTCGCGAAGCTACCGAAAGTGGTTGTCTGCCAAAACTAAGTCCACAGTGCCGCAGCACCGGGAGAAGCGGGAGATGTTCAGTCCTACAGGGCGCGCATCCGACTCGCGGGTGAGCGAGAATACAAGAGAGCGGGCCCGGCGACGGGCGGCCGGGTATGTTCGACGCACCACGCGGCTTCCTCCACCCTGATTGGTCAGGACCGAGCAAACCGTGCGGGCGGCATGGAACATTCCAGAGCGTTGCCTGCTAAGCGACGCCTGGGGCGGCGTTACCTCGTCAGCACATGAGAGAGCCGCGTGATCAAGGTGCCCTTCGTTGGTGCTGATTCCTGTTACTAGACCGTGGGACGAAAGAATTTACAGGCAGCTAACACTGCCGGCCGTGGCTTGGCCGTAATGGAAAAATGAAGTTACCGGTTTGAGGCTCATATAATAAAGTAAAATCCCTTACTGTCTGGCTCATCCTTTACATTCCTCCCCCTTCCGTGGGAGCGGAGAACGTACGTGAATTCGCTCAATGTAATTAGCATTTAAATGTAAACAAATTTAAATTTATCTTGCAAAAGAAAGTGAACATTGGCTCTCACGGAAGACGGCAGGGGTCTTAATCTATGGGAGGGTATAGAGACTCTAAAGACCTCCTAAGGGTCGCAAGGGGACTTACATCAACAATATTGTGTGCATGCAAGAATCATCATAAGACATCAAATCATCATAGAATATCAAAACATCATAAAATATCAAAACAAAATTAGAACAAAACATAGCAGTGTGAATTAGACAAACATGTCAAGTGTTCTTGTTGCTAAGTTGAAGTAAAAATGTCTTTTTTTTCTTTTGTTGGAATAAGTTGAAAATATAAACACATCACCACTGATGAGTCACGGCGAGGGCGACAGACGCGAGGCGGTGTGGGGTGTTGTCCTAAGCGGGCAGCGCGCAGGCTGTCGGCGGGAAGGGGGCGTGGCCGTGGCCAGGTCCGTGCACTGGAACTCAGCGCAGGGGGAGTATGAGGGGAGATTCACACGTTTCAAAACACAGTTGAAAAGGGAGTTATTACTAAGGAAACACTTCACTACACTACGCTAGTTTTTCCACATTAACTGATATCTCAGTTTCACTCTTAAAACTAAGAGAGGGCACATGCCTGATAGGTTCTTGTTTTCTCTTTATTGTTGAGTTTAGTTTGTGGCTGTTTACCATTCATTTAAGTGCCAACAGGCGAACGTAAGAAATTTGTCCTTTTCATGTTTTAGCAAGTCATCAATTGACGATAGGTGATCATTTGACTTCTTAGATAAAGCTGGCAAGTTAGCTGACAGAGGAACCATGAATAGGCTTTCAGGTATAAAAAACATAATTAAAGGGGTGTGAATACTAAGTAAGCCGTAGTGGCATGAAAGGTTATAAGTGGTGTTCCAACGGGGACCGTTTGCTAAAGACCTGCGCGGAGGCTACGTCAGAAAGGCGCGCGGCAGATAACTTCAAAAGCCAGCGCGTCGTCAGGGCTGCACGCGGCAGCTGAGGGGTCTATGACTGTCAAATGCAACAAATTTGCCTCTTTGGGCTGACCCTCTACGTATAATAACATTCACATTTTGAGAAGAATTTTCTCGTCACTCAATATATTTGCTGCACGCCGTTAAGTGAGAGTGACGAAGAAAAGTGACACCAGTTTGGTGCAGGTGGGACATAGATTGTGTCGTTGGATGTCAAGGCTGTTGCTAACGAGAGGGGGAAAACAAAACTCGACAAGAATCTAGAGATTTCCATAGTGGAAACAGAAGGCGTAAGGAATTGAATTAGAAAAGACTAAGTTGAGCGTAATTTCTGAAGGACTTTTCCTTTATGAAGGTATAGTGCACGGTGCATCGTTGACACGACATTAACTCCTACTTAACTGTGTAAATGACAATTCTGCGATTCCAAGATAGCTGCTACTTACTTCTACCTAAAACACGACTTCTCTCACTTAAAACAAAACTTTACTGCGCGACAAAATTCGCCGTCTTCATCCACTCAACATCTTGAAACTAAACTCACCGTCTCTATCCTCTCAACATTTTGCGACTAAACTCGCCGTCTCTATAACTCCATGGTGCTGGGCTCATTGGGCCCAGCTGGTTGCTTAAAACTCCGTCTATCATTGGTTATCTCGCAGTGTCCTGGGACACGTCATACGGTTAAATGCTACTACTTCAATAGTCGGTATTCCTTCGGAAAATACAACGGCAAAGCAGTGTCAAAGAAGGCTCAAGGTTTTGAACAGAGATTTCCGCTTACTGGCGGTTTAGCTGCGGGCTAGACGCGGTTCGCGTCTGATGTTGCCTGGTCAGCTGTCGTCAGAGAGCACAGAACACTGTTCTCCCGAATTCTTCTTCGACATGAAAGATTAAAGAATAGACTATGCCGCGAAACCGAAAAGTGAAGAAACGACACAGACAGCTAAGGGTCCGCGCGAGTGCCAGCCGCGTCACGTAAGGTACGTGCCCTTACGGCTGGTGCATGGCCCTTCAAGGGTTGTTCTGTTGATAGTTGAAAGATGAAAGTGGTTAGAACGGACTATGTCGCGAAACGGAAAAGTGAAGAAACGACACAGACAGCTAAGGGTCCGCGCGGGAGCCAACCGCGTCACGTCAGGTACGTGCCCTCACGGGTGTGGTTCTCTTGTTCATCCAACAGACTAGGTATATGGCCAAAGCTTGCTCGTTCTGTGGGTGTGATTCACTCTGTTTACGTTACCTATCACGGGGGTAGGCATGTGGTATGTCCCTCCTGATAAACATTCAAATAAAAATGATAATAAAGCATGGTTACATCCTAAACTATTCTTCTAAAACAATTTATCACCTAAGACATCATTATTATTAACCAGATAATTGGCAGAACTCGGGAACTTACTCTAGCATGCTTGAAATCCTACAAAATTATTATCCTCATCAGTATAGTAACACAGCGACACATGGAAACACTAGGCTGATACAAATACTAAATTACTGGTGCTGGCAAACTCTAGCTAAAACTGTCTAAATAGTTAGTAATAAAACAGTCAAAATGAACAACAATAAGATAATACATGGACTTAAGTAATTGGACACAAGTAATTAGACATAAGTAATTGGACGTAATCAATTAGACACAAGCAATTTGACATAAGTAATTGGCAACTCGTCATAGTGATATAAGCGGTGGCAAAACCGTAACAAAAGCAAAAGTTTAAAATATTATTTCCTTCAAACAAAACTTCCTTACTCTCCAGTTACATTTCGAAGCAAAATGAATGTAAGCATCCCTTGGTATTCCTTTATGCTCTCGTTTGTGTCTTCATACCAACTAATCTTTGGTACTTCTACCCACAGGAAAACTGTCATTAAGTAATGGCAATGTTGTGTGTAATGCTGTGGAATAGTGTAATGTCATGTTTAATACTTCCTTTAAGAAGATTCTGATGAAAAATGATTTTATGTCTCGTTCAATGGACAGACCAATAATTATTAAACGTGTGATAAACCGTTTCCTGTGTTGATTTGTTTTTGCAAATATTTGTGATTATCAGTCACCCAGTCAATCGTTCAAGGATATGATTATTGTTCCTTTTGTTAATTCTCTCACCTATCTGCTTCCATATAATCAATATTGGCGGCTCGACGAAGCTAGTTGCATCTCGGAAGACGTCGATATGACTTACCTGCCGGTGCTTTGGTTTTTAATAAAATTAGAGTTCATTTGTCATATAAAAAGTGTGTAGGGAGCAAAGTAAGTTCCTGACTATTGAAAATGTGCATAACGTTATTCATAGGGTTCGTTATATAATGGTTAAGAATTTCTGTGTTGAGATTCAGTGCAGCTTGAGGTGCTAAGGTGCGACACGCGTCGCGCTCGTGAGATTGTAAGTTGCTGACAGCACAGCTGACGGTACGACTGCGTCCTGTTTCACTGGCTCGGCGGCATAACTGGCGTTCACGCTGGGTCCGTCTTGCTACGCGTGGAGTTAGTCTCTCGGTACAGTCACAAAATTTCCTTCCAGAGTTATCTTATGTTGTTCACGACAGTTATGCATGGAGGATGTTCTTTTCTAAGGGACACTAATAACTTCAATCGCTAGAGGTCACAAAACTATCGGGTTACAACTATTTTACTTAAACACTCTGTTCTTCAAAATTTAGGTAAATGGCAGGTGTTAGGCTTCTATATAAACTATATTTTACAATGGCATTCCAAACCCAACTCCTTGGCTAACGCGTTTCCCACACAGCGGTCGTTTACAGGACAAATATAGCGGCAAGTGCCGGCTTTCTTGACGCCATATAGATCCGTTTATTAACCGTGGTGGTGATACAACATAGCCGGAGATCGATCTGAAATTCCAACATTTACCAATCCTGATAGTTTCCACAATGCGTACCAGGAAAAAGTTCTCTCTTACGATTTTTGTTCCATACTGAAAATTCAAATAGACAATACACATAGATTCCCGTCTTTAGATAAGGCTAATAAAATCTGTAGGGCAATATTAAGCTGGTGATTTTATTTTTATAACTATCACTTTAGGTTTGCTGTTTAAACTGCAACGTACGAATGTACAAAAATGTAGCGTGGCTGAGGCACGTGCCGTGCAGGGCGTAGGTTGGGAGGTGAGGAGGGGCGAGGGGAGAGGTGCAGATGCTGCACGCACCAAGGACAGAGGCGGTGGGTGGGGAAGGGGGAACTGCAATGGCCGCTCTCTCGGCAGGCCGGTGGATGGGGAGGGGAGGGGGCCGCGTCGCCAGCTGACAGGGAGGGGCGGGACTCGGCGCATGTGAACAGCTGTAGACCACAGTGGAGGTATTTACGCACTCCTTCCGTGGCATTTAATATACAGAAATACGTGGTACCAAAAAACTTACCTCGTTGTCTGTTCAACATTGCATCATGAAAACAATAAAATAGCACTTCAGGAAGACTCCTTTTACTTTAGAGTAGCCTATTTGTTGTTTAAGTTGGACGTATTTATTCTTGTTATTATCGTTGTGTGATCATTTAGCAAAACATACATGTAATAGGGCGTCTTTCAAAGTACAGGTAGACGGCTGCATGTAGTCACTGATCTACAGGCAGTTACGAAGGCGTATTAGTATCATGTTTTTATGGTAAAGCTTTAATACCTGTGTTCGTGCACTATTCACTAAATTAACAAGTGAAATGTGAATCCCTTTGAAATATATAAGATTAACTGATTCTTTCTCTACGCGTTCTTTTGACAAGGACAACTTTCCCCTTAATTCCATGATTAAAGAATGTTTGTGGTTTTTAATTCTCGACTGCTACGATAACATTACTAGAGACGTTAAATGACAAGACAAAATGATTACATAACTTCAATCACTTCCATTAGCATGTGACATCATAAATTCTATTACCAGTTACCAATGGTTGCCAATTCTTATGTCAACTTAGAACTAACATGCACAATTTAATTAAATGTATAGTAACTACGGTGTTTTCCGTCAATTAATTCTCTTGCTGCATGCAGGACTTTTCCAGCTGTTTACATACCATTCCAGACCTACTTTCAGGAACGCAAATCATAGGGGTTTGACCTTAGAGCATATCTACGTTGCTGTCTAGGCGGTTGTATTACCTTTTTTCTTGCTTTCTTGGGTGGAACTACTGGCGTAATAGGCCCGGCTTCTCCGGTCGGAATTTCGTGCTGAACCAAATCCGTAGCCGGTAGAAACTGCCTCTCCTCAAACAACCACGAAAATTCCTCTAATACTGCAACATCCTTTTCTCCTCACTGTTTAAATGACCTAACTTCTCTGCTAACTGACTCCTTATCGTCGACGCGACATATCGCACTTCTCTAACTGAACATTTCTTTCCTTTCCTTCCTTTCTTATCTTTATCTCGCTGCTTCTCAGCTCCTCTTATTTCCTCAAAAATTTCCTGACCACTGGCAACAATAGTACCCTTCGGTATCACAACATCTTCTACACCAAAATTATCTATACTTACTGGTATCGCAAAACCCTTCTGTCTCCTCTCCGGTCGGCAGATACTTCTCTTTATATGTACTGACTGACGATCTAAAACATCATTCTGGGTGAGCGGGTCAACCCGAATGTCTGTCTTGGGGCGTTCTTGATTTTTGACATCTATCCAGAGAATCGTTCCACTTCCGCCTTTTATCCTCACAGGGTCAGTGGTTTTTATCGCCCACATCTGCGGTTTTATGGGAGACTGTGAACGGCGCCTTTCGCAGCTCCCTCGCGTCTGACGGGGGTGCGCACTGCCAAATCGGTGAATTGCTTCGCCGAACTGCACAGTTCGCGTTCGATAATCCACTATCCCCTGATAACGGTGCAGGAAGTCATTCCCTAGTATGATGTCAAATTCACATTTCTTTAGCCTCACTACCTCCATCCTCTGACTGTATTTACCACCGTCTATTTGCAGATTCACTACACACGAACCTGCAGGGACAATTACTTCCTCTCCAAGGCCACTGATATTGCACCGGGGTGGCTGTAACACCCTTCGATCATTTTTCTCCACAAACAATACACTAACTTGAGCACCAGTATCAACTAAAATTCTAACTGATTTGTTCCCGAGTACGCCAAATAGACTAACGTGTTCCACCTCTTTACATTTTTCGGTCCTAACCGGGTGTATTATTTTTGTCGGGGGCGCGGGTGGGTGGCGGAACCTGCCCCCCAAGCGTTTCCCTGATTTGGCCCCACGTTGCGGCGGTGGCCGCGCATCTGATTAGAAAATGGAGACTTTGTGGGGCAAACATTATTAGCATGACCTACTGTCTGGCAAATAGTGCAATACGGCGCGCGACAGCGCATTGCCGTATGGTTGGGCTTCCCACAACGCTGACAAAATACTTCTTTTGCTGGGACCGGTACTGGGTCCGATGGGCGCGGGGCGGCAGCGCAAAAACGCAACACCTCTTCGCGAAGCATTGCCAAACGAACAGCTTCAAACAGAGAAGTGGGGGAGGCAGCTTTGACTTCTCCTCCGATGCGGGGGTCAATAAAATGGCTCTGAGCACTATGGGACTCAACTGCTGAGGTCATTAGTCCCCTAGAACTTAGAACTAGTTAAACCTAACTAACCTAAGGACATCACAAACATCCATGCCCGAGGCAGGATTCGAACCTGCGACCGTAGCGGTCTTGCGGTTCCAGACTGCAGCGCCTTTAACCGCACGGCCACTTCGGCCGGCTGCGGGGGTCAATACCGCGAACAAATGCATCAATTGCACGCGCTTCGGCTTCTGAACGCAAAATTCTGTTTTCACTGGCATTTTCACCTAGCTTGTAGGTACGACAAGATACTGCTCGTATGCGATCTGCAAAGGCATCAAAATCCTCATTAGGCTTCTGCCTAAGGGTTGACAATTGATCTCTGTAATATGCGGTACCTCTGGTATCGGAATAACGCGTAGTCAATCCGCGGGCCAATACTTCAAATTCGTGCGTGTCACGCAATTCGTCCACTGTTTCTATGAACATTCGGGCTTCCCCCGTCAACTTCAGTCTGGCTACATTGACCAATAGATCGTCCGGCCAGGCACACGTGCGACCCACATCACGAATATTTTGTAAGAACATAGCTACATTTTCGTGGGACTTCCCAGAAAAGGTGGGAATGAAATCAGCCGCAGGAAAATTGCTTACAGTCGCCATGTTAGCAGAAATTGTGGCGTTTGTATTAGAGACAGAATTAGTGTTAGTTGCCTCTGTTTGAGCATTTGTTACAGGGGTGGAGCTAGCCACAGGTATGGAAGTTCGCGCACTAGCTTCCAGCGTCTGTTTCAAGACGCGGTTTTGCTCAAGTAGCTCCTGATTTTGTGCGAATAACTGGCGCATTTGTGCATTTATGGCCTCGAGCGGGTCTTGCGAGACAGATGCCTCTACGGGGGTATCCCGTTCCGTCGCTCGTGTCCCTATCGGCATGTTTACAACTTTATGGGACGCTAGTGACCAGAAAAAAGTAATGATTGTTACAAAAAAAGGACGGCCACAAAGATTCTCAATTCAGCGGCGGAAGATCGTCGAAGATATAGTTGTAAGCATCGCGGCGACTTACATGGTGATGGCGATGGTGCGACGCATTGGTGGCGGCGACGGCGTGGTGCAGTGGCGGCGAGCGGTGGTCGGCGGGCGGCGGCGACGGCGTCCGGACCCGTGGGCGGCGGCAAATGTGTTGGCGGCGGACGGCGCTGGCTCGGCCGGTCGGCGATGGCGGCAGCCCCTGGCGTGTCGTTGACAGCGGCGGGCGACGGCGGCTGGCGCGGCGGCGGATGACGGCGGCCCGGCAGGTCGCGCAGCGCAGCGCAGGCCCCTCGAACTCAGGCAGCGGGCAGCGCGGCGGCGTGCGGCTCACGTGGCTGACTAGCGTGGGCTGCCTCGCTGCAGCGCGCGCCCTGTGCGTGTTCACTGGCGCAGCCACGGCCCACGTGCAGCAAACGTGGCGGCCGGTTGGCGCATTCCATGCGCGAAGTGTACGGCGTTTTGCCGGGAAAAATTTAGTGTAGCGACAAAGTCACTACGGGAACGGATCCAAACTTCTGACACCAATTGTTCAGGATGGCGGGTATGGGGAGGCGGTGGGCGTTATGGAATAATAGTGTAATTTTTAGAGAAAGGCCATTTATTGGCTAAAGCATGTTGAACCGGGCTACATAGGCCTAGGGAGGTGAGGGTGAGCCAGAGCTTGCAATTTGGCGAACATTGTTCGCGAAGCTACCGAAAGTGGTTGTCTGCCAAAACTAAGTCCACAGTGCCGCAGCACCGGGAGAAGCGGGAGATGATCAATGCTACAGGGCGCGCATCCGACTCGCGGGTGAGCCAGAATACAAGAGAGCGGGCCCGGCGACGGGCGGCCGGGTATGTTCGACGCACCACGCGGCTTCCTCCACCCTGATTGGTCAGGACCGAGCAAACCGTGCGGGCGGCATGGAACTTTCCAGAGCGTTGCCTGCTAAGCGACGCCTGGGACGGCGTTACCTCGTCAGCACATGAGAGAGGCGCGTGAACAAGGTGCCCTTCATCGGTGCTGACTTCCTGTTACTAGACCGTGGGACGAAAGAATTTACAGGCAGCTAACACTGCCGGCCGGGGCTTGGCCGTAATGGAAAAATGAAGTTACCGGTTTGAGGCTCATATAATAAAGTAAAATCCCTTACTGTCTGGCTCATCCTTTACAATAAGTTATTGTGGTGCACCACTTTAGTGTTAAGATGTGACATAGAATCATGGCATTTCACATGGGAGATAGTATAGACCTTTTTCCTTATGCCAGCATGTTGCATAGTTTTGATGATCACAGATGCACACATTCTATTGTAAGCTTACATATATATTTCCCTTGCCTGCATTGCTGTCTTTACTGTAATACTTTTCTGCTTGTGATTTGTCATGTTTAGGCATAAGTTATTGAATCTGTTGGTGCTATTTGTCAGGCCATGTCCTCCCAAATTTTACTCTGTACTACTGTGTTAAGCCAGTTTCATCACTGATTTATTTTGCTTGTTTGCTGCATAATGCCTTATATTAGTTGCAATGTTGCATTTGCTTTGCTAATTTAGGTATGCTACGGTTTACTTTGCCAACTTGCTTTTTTTGTCATTGTTGTTTGTGTTAATTTTTTGTGCTGCTGCATTGCTTCATTCTGTAGTTTGTGTATCTGACCTCAGTAGATTTAAGTTAACTTAAAAGAGGGTGTGCTATATAAGAAAACGAGGTGTGATGATTTGGGAAGAAATGCATTGAGAAGCCATAAGGAAAAATTCTGGCCAGTTAGTTTTTGAAAGAGGAAACAAACAGATATCAGTAGGGTAAAATATGGAAGCATAACACTGGTTGAAAGTATAAATACAGATAACATGCTTAGATAGGATGCTTTTTGTGGAAACAAAAGTATAAATATAGATAAAATGCTTAGATAGGTTTCTTTTTGTGGAAACAAATGTCGAATTAAGAGAGGTCTGCAAGAATTAAATGAAATTTTGATTGGAAATAAAGTGGTTTTAGTTGAAAGTAAAGGGGATATGTGCATTGTAACGTTCCCTGGCAACACTCACACTATTAATAAACTAAAATTTAATTGTACTGTATATGCCGCTATGAAGCAATTTGTATATAGTGTAATTATTTAACAAAAAATATCATTTAATTTTGTGTAAAGGACATTCGTTATTATTGTAATATTTTCTGTAGTAATATTCTCGATGTATTTGTGATTGTAAGATTTATATACTCATAATGTAATTGCGAAATGTGTCAATATCTGCGATAACAAAAATGTAAAATTCAGCCACAGAGGAAAATAATGCTGTAAGATTACAAAGAGATGTTAATGGTCAGCAATAATATAAATAACACTGCATGGTGTGCGTTCTTTGTCGTCTTCCTCGAGAGCTGAGAGTGAGAGGAACCTGTGACGTAGCATTTTATGAATGGGTAGACTTCTTTTGTCTGTATCTAGATTCAGCCGCCATTAGAGGAGAAATTACAAACAAATGTAAGTTGAATTATTGTTGTGGTCTAAATACATTATAATTTATCAAAAGTGTGTATTACTAATGTAAATTAGCTTGGCCATGTCATCTATAATATTTCTTTAAAGACTTTTCAGCATTCTTAGCAATGATCGCTGGTGTTGCTGGGCTGTGCCGCGACCGAACGATTTGCAGCGGCGGCACATTTAAAAAATTGTTCCGCTAAGAAAAATTAACCAAACCCGTAAATCGGGAGCAGATAAGAATTAGCAGCGAATAAAGAAAATGTTTTTCTTTTACAGCAATCCTGAGACTGACGGAATTTATTACTAGTTTCACATTTGTGTATTCATAGGCGGATAGTTAACGTTGAAATTTAACAAGTTGTTGGTTCTTTCAAATAACTTAAATGTATAGTGAAGTCTGTTTTATCAATGATAATTAAACGTCGGCTTGGCAATATTTAACCATTTTCTGCTAATAGAGACAGTCTTGTGTTCCATAGGTAACGCCGGGAAAGAATTCAGTAAATATTTAAAAAAAAAAAATACTGCATTTGGAAAATGTGTGCCAAGGCCGAATTATGTAAAGGATTTAATTCTCAACTAAATATTCTTAATCAGTTAATATGAATTTATCAGCATGAGAGGGTTGACTAAGTTCACGTAATTTTAAATGCACTTAATTCTGTCTAAATGAATTTTTATTACCACACGTAAATAAGGGGTTCTACAACAAAGCTCGTACTGAAAGAAAGAAGGAAAAAATAACAAAAAAACATTATAAAAAAAGTAATTATGTAATTTATTTACTTTTTAATTTAATTTCATTAAAGCATGAAACGAGAGAAATGAAACATAGGTATAAAATGCACACCACAAGTACTGTAGTATCAAATGTTACACTTACACGTACATATTGACGCATTTAAACTAGATCCTGTCCTTTCCTCTTATGTTATTCCGCTATGCTTATGTATACCCTTCTGTCTCTGGGTTATTCCCATATCTTTGTGTTTACCTGATACGATAAAATTGGTAGAATTTTTTTCCTTCTAATACTAGGCAGCATTCACTATGATGAGGAATAATATTACCCTCAAACCTATTCTCTGTCTTTGTATCATGTTCTTTACTTTAGGAAGATGTTCAGTCAGTATTTATTCTGTTATGCTTCTACTGATATTCTCATTTTTCATTTATTTACTTATATCATAGTTCCTGTAATACTCGTATATATGCTTATTTCTACTCTTTTTGTAAAACCTGTATTGCTACGAATATTATGTGAATTATCATGTTCTTTTCTATAATGATGTTTCTTTACATTTGCAATTGTATTCTTATGCTGCAAAATTTTAATTGTATAGACACCAGTTCTTCAAGTTAGGTAAATAGTAGGGATAATTTTTATTCACACGTTTGTCTGTTGGTCATACTACATGTATCAAATCTCAGACACTACAGTACTGAGTTAGTGCTTGCATGTGTGTTGATAATTCAGTAAGGGACTGGTTAACAGCATTGCTAGTTGTAAGAATATTGCAAAAAAGATTAGTGAGTGCACAAGTGGTGGCTCAGGGACTTGTAATATCATCAATACTGACTGCACAATGGTGGTTCATGGACTTGCTATATTATCCTCAAAAATCTCCAATTCTGAATGTGCACCCACACAGTCACAACAGATGGCTGCTGGCCTTCTCTCCAGGGACTACTGCGGGTCTGCACCTTTGGTGGCCCACTACTATCATAATCTCTACAAGGACTACAGTGGGTCTACTCTGTGGTGACCGATCAATACTATCAATATTCTTCAAGATTTCGATTGATACTACAATGGACCTGTTCTGTTGTGGCCCGTTACCAATCTTACTATACCAATTGAAATCTTCAGGTCAAGAGTCAGCACTGTTTCTGTGGAGAGGACAACACTACTTCTTCAAGACTGCATAGTTGTCCACCACTTAGTTGTGCATTTTCATATACTGCTCAGACTTTGTGCGTAAAACTAGCGTAGACTTCTCTTCAGGTGAATTATTAGGACTTTCTTTAGGGACTGTGCGGAGAATTTTTACTTTATTGACCAACAGCATATTACTGATATTGTTAATATAAAAATTTCAACAACTACGTCTTGGCCACTGCCCAAGACTTTTTGTACAAATTTTTGAAGGGTGTAGGTGGGATATGTAAGTAGCCTGTTTGTATGTTGGCAGCGCTATGGACTGTGTTAGTATCGCTGACAGTACTCTGCGCCCTTGGCAAGAGATTCTGTAGTTGGACAGGCTAGCAGTTGACGAGTGGACAGAGAAGTGTATGGACAGATTTTTTCTTAGTGGAGACTCTGTGTTTGTAGGATATGCACTGTAAAGTGAGACACAAGGATATACAAGATCGGGATGGATATTGTTGGTAATGTTTGGGTTGCGGAATTATTGACAACTATATAAATTTTAGAACTGGATATCACATGAATAAGGTGCAATTTTCTAAATACATTGTCTGCTTTTCAACAAAATCTTTCTTTTGCTAACCATTTGCTCCAAATAATTAGAGTCTATAGTAGAATCTTTTTATTTAGCTCGCTGTAATTGCTGCATACTGTAATTGCTGTAGTTCGAGTTATGAAAATTTTCTGTGAGATAAGTGACATATAGAAAAAAGGGGTTCATGATTGAAATGAGTTTTGGCAATTAAGGGAGTTGGAGGTAGTTTCATATTTCTTTAATTTCATATTTTTTGGAATTTGGCAGTGACATTGCGTTGGTCTTGTATATTGTTGGTAATAGCTGAATAGGTTAAGTTTGAGTTGTCTTTGTCGGGGAAAATTCTATAGGTCATTGTTTAAACGATAAAAATAACTAAAGACGTAGTTTCAAACTATTGGTCTCAGCTGCATCGGGACTTTATGCAGAGTCACCGGCGAAGAGAGAAAATGTGTGCCTGACTGGGATTGGACCCAAGATCTCCTGCTTAGCAAGCGCTTACGTCAATCAGCAGTTACGTTAATCACAGCGCCACATAGGAACAGTGTTTACCACACTTGGGCCGACTATCTCAGCCGACCCACACTCTTACGTAGCACCACCTGTCGGCATACTCTGTCCATGTCCTCGATGCTCGCTACTTTGAGATTCCCATAACAGGTTGAGCGTATTCGTGCATCCGGACTGAAGGTGGTGGATTCATTGCCCATCGAGGAGAAGACTAACTGTGGTAAGATTTGTGTACGATCAAGTATTACTTGCTCTTGTAAATTAAAAGTAGCCTCTGTCGTAAATAAATAAACAAATAATTTTTCAGATATTACTTTACTTACCCTCAGCATCTTACTACTATCATAAACTAACTCTGTATCAGTTCAAATACTTTGAAGGGTACTGATGTATTTTGTTTCAGCTTCTGTTAGTACGTTCAACTCGTTTCTGTCTTTTTGGTATGTTAGGGAAAATGGGACGTACTAAAATAGAACAACAGTTGCTTAAAATGTGTTTATTGCGAGAGCCGGTTACAGGTTTGCGTTGACGAATTCCAGGTGGGCCGAGACGCTGGTGAAGACGGAGGGCGCGCCCCAGATGGCGCAGGGGTTGACTCCCCAGGACACCAGCCCGATGAGCACGCCGTCCTGCACCAGCGGGCCTCCAGAGTCGCCCTGCAGGCACAGACACGCGTCGCTGCAGAGAAGGGTGCGCCCAACATCAAGGCTTTCAGCATTAGTACGAGTCCGACGTCGGACCACTTGCACATCTGAATGCCCCACAAAACTGGATGTTACAATATTGGACCAGCTGTCGTCCTAATGTTTTAAACATGACTGCGTGGTCAGCGACCGTTTCCAAAGTAAAATTAAAGCAATAACAGCCCTCGGTGGCAAAAGTTAAGTCTTTTGACCTGGTTTCGGCACTACTATGAGTACATTCATTAGAAGTAAAACATTCAACTGCCAAGTCACGTACAAAATATGAATCAAGCGATCTACTCCAAAAATTTTATGACTAAAGCTTAATCGCTTGATAGCGACCGCTTACAAAGTAAAATTAAAGCAATAACAGCCCTCGGTAGCAAAAGTTAAGTCTTTTGACCTGGTTTCGGCACTACTATGAGTGCCTTAATTAGAAGTAAAACATTCAACTGCCAAGTCACGTACAAAATATGAATCAAGCGATCTACTCCAAAAATTTTATGACTAAAGCTTAATCGCTTGATAGCGACCGCTTACAAAGTAAAATTAAAGCAATAACAGCCCTCGGTAGCAAAAGTTAAGTCTTTTGACCTGGTTTCGGCACTACTATGAGTGTCTTAATTACAAGTAAAACATTCAACTGCCAAGTCACGTACAAAATATGAATCAAGCGATCTACTCCAAAAATTTTATGACTAAAGCTTTATCGCTTGATATTTATTTCATACGTCACATGTCAGTTTGAATGCTTTACTTCTGATGAAGGCACTCATAATAGTGCCGAAACCAGGTCAAAAGATTTAATTTTTGCGACCGATGGCTGTTATTGTTTTAATTTTATCTTCGTCCCTTTCACGGTCTGTCGTGTGCTGATAACGCTGACTGGAGCAAGCACACAGTGGTCTTTCAGTAACTGCTGCTGTTCACTCCTCTTACATGAGTACACCCGCCCAGGCCAGTCAACAGCACTAAACAACGAAAAAACACAAATCCACTCTATATAAATGTCAAATCAAAACACCTTCAACGGTGTTTTATTTTACTTGTGCAACCAGTTTCAGCCTTAGATTACGCCATCTTCAGGCCGCCTTACCGACGTGCAGGACGAATCACACTTATTGTACGAAATAGTGGCCAGCAGTCAGTTACTGGTATCCGCCGATTTCTTCTTAAGACAGTGATCCCTTCAATCACCAGTTGCCGAAAAGAAAGAGTCCTGGTGGGGTTCTTCCTACACGTCGATCAGGGGGCCTGAAAATGGCGTAATTTAACGCTGAAACTGGGTGCACAAATAAAACAAAACTGGAAATTTAGATGGTTGAAAGTGTTTTGATTTGACAAATACGTGGAACAGCGGAGGTCCACCAACCATCTTATATAAAGATGGAGTTACAGGGACACTCTGGTCGCCGTTCTACCTGTTACAGACAACTGCAAATCTGATCATTTACATGCCCACCGATGGTGTGCACATCTGTGAAATTACGTTAATTGGACGAGGTCTTGTGGGTGCTTCATTTTGTTTTTGGCAGGCGGTGTAGTTAAATAATTATAAATTGTGATCAGAGACGAAATCAGTAATCTAGCACTAACCACAATCCCGTAATCTCTTTCGCACTTCCATAGAGAAGCCCAAATGCGTAAAACAAGCTTTGGACTTTTCACTGAATTCCTTCTTCTTAAAGTCAGGCAAAGCATCACTAAGTCAGCTGAAGCAATGGTGAAGAGAATTCTGTCTGGCTTTTAGTAATAAAAGGAAAGAATGAGGCAAGGTGCGTACAGTGTAACCAAAATAGCTTCGTTCGCACTACCAAGATGGCATTGTATTGGATGAGAATGCGGTAGTGGTGGGGGTTCTGTTGCATGCTACCAATGCACTGTCAGGAAGATGCAGTTCAGCAGCTGGAGCCACTCACAAGCAGCACTTCTAAGTGACTCCTATTGAGGGCGAACGATCGTATATCAGTTTATGCTACGGTTTCTACCTACAGTACTGCATAAAATATCAGTGCTTAACCAACTGAGACAGCCATTCTAATGAACAAAGCACGTAGGTCGGTGGACTCACCCAGCACTGACAACGAGATTGCATTTCCGCGCAGGTGAGAAGTTATTTTCCGCAAGGTGTGTTCGCATTGTTGTCGGTTGTAATAGAGGACAAATCAGCTGGTAAACAGATTGCCGTTGTTTTTGACGTTTTACAGAACACCTTCTGTTGAGCGAGATAGAATCGTCATTCGTCCTTGTATAGTAGTTCTCCTCATCTCTAAGACTGGAAAAAGAAGTTGTATATCTCACTCTTGAGCGTAATTGGTTACAGCTTCTTTCTCACCACCAGTTGCCATCGCTCTGAAGAATGATTTTCTGCATAGTATACGAGACGAATGCCTGGGGTGGGAAGCCAGATTTTCAGCCTGAATGCGTATTAGCTTTCCTGAGACGTCATTTCCTTAATAGGAGAACCGAGTGCAAGTGACCAACTAAACTTCGCAGTTTCATTTATGAGCGGTCCATTTTTAGGCAGACTTTCCTAGAAAGTCTTCAAGCGAGCAAATATTTGACGAAGTCTGCTATTATTAATACGAATTGATAAAGATGTCTGTAATCTAGACTTTGACAGTGGTTTGAATTCTAAGACGTATCATACTCAGCTGCTGCTGAGTTGTAAGCTGTCGATCTACTCTGCTATCAGAGTCATTATAAATATTACACCACGTGACTACTTATTCTTGCATCTATGAACGTCATGGTGATCATCATTTAATATCCAAATGTCGTGGTCAATCTGCCGTTATTTTCACGGACTAACATTCCTCTATTCATGTTGAAAGTTAAGCCTAACCTCAGCAGTATCTTTGGTTGTCTATCTCTGTTATGTATTACGTTGTTTTCTTACCCTTCGTTCCTGTATCTTTGATGTATCGTGCATCATTTCTAGTCTTTCTAGCGTCGCTACCCTCTATGGAATTGAGGCACAAATTTCGTCAGAGTATTCACGCAACGCCGACCTTATTGAACAGCCCCTCCACTAGTTCAACGACTCTACACTAGCTGGTGTTCGAAGGTATAACTGTCGCATTGCCATTTTATCCTACTCCTAGTCCATTGAGACCACTCTACAGTATTTTCTACCGGCATTTATCCTTGTTTTAATTTACTCCAGCCGCCTACACAGCAACATATTTTTCCTACATTATTCTTGTATCCATTGTCACCATTTTACTCTTATTTCTAGAAAACCACTAAAACTATCTTAAACATGTGAGAAGTGGACAACATTGCTGTTCATTCCTAAGATGAATATGGAACTATTACATAAAATTTGTTAAATTCTTTTCTGATGAAACTTAAATTGACTAATGAAAGAAAAAATATATGAAAATAAATGAAAGGGTCGCGAGCAAAGAAGGATGGTCCTAGAAACTCAGGTACTGCAAAACTATGAAGTAATGGGCGGATGACTGGGGCAACGATTGGTACACAGAGATATTTTAAGGCACAAATAGTTTCATCCTTGAAGACGAACTTGGTGTTGGACCGATCGGAAAAAATGTACTGTTTCATACGTGTTGCTCAGCTGAATTAATGAAATTGTATATTGAAATACTATCTTAAAGAATCATGTGATGAATAATAGGGCTTCAAATTTGGTAGACCTGCATCGGGTATAATTGGCCCTACGAAGCAACAAATCATTTCAGAGGTTTGGAGGAATGCTGGAGATGGTCCCACATCTTGAAAAGTTTAGTTATTTGTATCTCCATAGAGACTAGAGTAGACCTAGTAATCGACGCGTTACCAAAAGCAGTGCGCACTGATTACCTTACTTCTTTCCTGGCTTGAGAAACTGTTACTTCTTCCTCATACAGTTCCTCAGTTATCCTCATAAAGTTAAATACCTCCGCCTTTCTGGTCTTTTCATTCTTCATTTTCTGTGGCATTACACATACCAAACACCTATATACGGATGGAGGCTTACAGTGCCCTTCAGTTCCAAATGTACAACCTTACTCGCATCTAATAATCTCATATTTACTCAGATATCAGGAGACTGAATGATTAGATCCCCATAAACCCCGTCTAATCCGTTCCTTTCAGTTGCGTTTAGTTTGTCGGATGCCTGCGCCAACGAGCAGAAAACTAGTCTCACGGGGAACCACACTGAAATTGCGTACTGTTGTCGTTAGATATCACGTTTCTAAATCAATAGGACTCATTGCCGAATCTGTACCAAGGTGGGAGACATAGTTACGTTGCAAGTGGAGGTTCCGTCATAGACAGGGCCCGTGCAAATCATGGTGTCGGTGAGAGGGTTGGAGCCCATCTGCAGCTCGTCGACGAGTTTGCTGCACGTTTTGTGATCGATGATCGTAACATCGAGCGTTTGCAGGACGTTCGGTGTCGTGGCGAATCTCGTGCGACCCCAGCCAGACACGACAGCAGATGAACCACCTGCGGAAACAGGAAGAGTCTGTTAAACTTTGTTGAGTGAGCACTGTTTCAGGTTTACTGACCAACTTCCAACTTAGGAAGACATTACATTCAGAGCTCCGACTTTAAGCTACTTCCACGTACGAACTATGCCCCTACAACATAGAATCCAAGAGGGTAGTCAGAAATTCAGTGTCACATCAGCGTGGAACTTACCGACGGGAGTGAATCCAGCGCCGACCAGAGGAATAATTCGAACGTAAGAGTTCAGCGTGAAGGCGGACTTCAGCTTGAAGACGGCTATGTCGTGAGGTGCCACAACACCGCCGCTGTGGGAAATGAAATTTGCTGATCAGCGTTCAACATTATTTACAATGCTGCAGAGACGTTTTTGCATCAACATTTCAAGTGTCATTATAAGCAAAGTCGGTGCAACGTGAACAAATACTTTATATTGTTCTACACTGCCGTTCGGTTTCGGCATTTCCAGTATTGTCAAGCGCACCTTTCATATTCTGAGGCTACTGTATCTATGTTGGCCAAGTTGTTAGGTAACCTGTGAGGCAGTCGTTGAGCACTGAAGTGTTTACAACCCGAAGTTTTTCATTCAAGAACTTGTGCATTTTTGTAATGAATATGAAGTATGAGATTATTGTAGACAATAAGTAAAATAAGACAAATGCGATTAGGCAAAGAATATTAATTATAAAAATAGACGAAAAGCTTGTAGTAAGGCGTTTTCGAGGAAATAGCATTCCGATTAAGAATGGCTCTAGTGGTTGAAGTTACCAATCGCATGTGACGTTTAATGGCTCTGAGCACTATGGAACTTGACTTGTGAGGTCATCAGTCCCCTAGAATTTAGAACTACTTAAACCTAACTAACCTAAGGACATCACACACATCCATGCCCGAGGCAGGATTCGAACCTGCGACCGTAGTAGTCGCGCGGTTCCGGACTGAGCGCCTGAACCGCTAGACCACTGCGGCCGGCCGAGAAGGAGGTAATTTGAAAACACTCACGAGTGGGTGTACGGAGTGGAGGCTGTGAATTACTAAGTATAAACGTTGCAGGCAGTGTTACCTATATGAAAAGCGCCATATTTCAGCCGCCAAGAGCTACTTAGAAATAACTCTTTACACAAAAGGAGTTTCGACAGTATCGATTTTCAGGTCATAATCGTGTAACTAAAGCTATAAATAACAGCTTACGTGGTGAAATGAGAACTGTGGCATCAGACGAAATGAAAAACATCCTGAGTCAACTGGTAATCGTTGTCTACATATCGCAATCGAGTTCCACCTTTTCGTGTGGAGAGAATCTACATACTTGTTCGTCATCCGAGGCGTAAAACGTTTATGATTTTATTTCATAACGATGTTCTAATTCATTTGTATTTGACAATGATGCAAGTATCGAACTCGATCGATAATGCATATTTGCATTAAAATATTTACTCCACCTGAACATACTTTGCAAAAATGATACTGTCGTTTTTGGACACTGAAGGACGTTGGTGTTTTTGAAACTTGACTCCTGGTTCATGTTACTCGCGCTTGCATTTATTTCTGTACCTCGTTAACATCAGTACTATATACAGCATTTCTGATGACTGAAACATAAAGCGAGAGACAAATTCCGTAACATCGATCGTCCTATGAAATTATCTCCTGTAATGAAATAGCTGCCAACAGCATGTTGCAGCCATAACTATTACTGAAGTCGTTACACAACAAATGGTTTTAGAAAGAGTTTCTTGTGGTAAAATTTTATGGGACCAAACTGCTGAGCTCATCGGTCCCTAGGCCTACACACTACTTAATCTAACTTAAACTAATTTACGCAATGGACAATACACACTCCCATGCCCAAGGGAGGGCTCGAACCTCCAACGAGGGGAGCCGCTCGGACCGTGACAACGCTCCTCAAACCACAGGGCTACCTCGCGTGGCTAGAAAGATTGAGCACGTCAAATTTTATAATGCAGTCAGCATCGATGCCGTTCGAAATAAACCTTAAAGTGTAACGACTCGTTCACGTCATTATATTTGTGAACGAATCACCAGAACATTGTTGCAAAATGTTACAGTTTTAAGTTTTGGAAATCGTTTCAGAAATTCTTACGTCTTATTTAGGTAATGCACAGGAAATTCAAATCAGGATTTTTGGAAAGGAATTAAAAAATCACTCCTTCAGTTGCGAAACCACAACGCTCAGCAGTACCCAGCTGCAGTCTTCCAGAAACGATACGTAAGAAATTGTCTTAAAGCTAGAGAAGGCAGTCTGCCTTCTAGTATACAGGGTGTTTCACAATTAGCAACACATGCTGCTATGAATATAGAGGAGAGAATGAGCTCAGACCCATGCGCCCGACACGAGCTCATGGCCTGAGAAATATATAAAGTACTCGTGGTAGCGTTTTCTCAGACGTGACGAAGGATACCCATTTCATATTATAAACTGCAGTGCGTCCGTGGGGCACGCAGCCCACCCTGTAAGTGCCGAATGTACCAGCTTCAAGCAGGAAAACGGTACATTTCGTCATGGTCCCTATGCAAGAAGCTTTATCTAATTAGCCCCTCTGTAACCCCTACTAGACAGTAATAGGATTTGTTGGACACACGATGTAGTTATGAAAGACCAAATTCAATGTTATATTACTCTAATTTGTCTTTGATCAGAGTTCCGATCGCCAACAATGTAATTTGACATAAGGAATTAAGAATATCTGGTCAGATATTTACGTAAACAAATTTATTGTTTAACTTGTATAGTTTTGTAGAAAATCCACATGGTCTGACGAGGATGTGAACGCCGCAAATACCGAATAAAACTCCTATGCCATTTACGATGCATCTTAATGTCAATTTTCTTAATGGAAAACAGCAGTAAACAAAAAATTATGATGTAATCCACAAGAGTGTCCACAATGTTCGTGTTTAACGACAGGGAAACCATTATAGTGAGTAAACACCGGTAAAATGTTACTGGAGATAGAAAGTGCGGTACTCACCCGGGATACCTCTTGTCGGCGATCTGCTGTGATACGTAGATCTCCTGTTCAGTCCCCTCATTTTTGCTGAAGTCATGCTCGCCAGCCACTGCCTTTAAAAGAAAGTAAGTCGTTCTATTACTAAATCCCAATTTTTGGCAGTGGTATAGTTTTTTCTGACAGACATATGTTGCTATTGATCAGACAAAAAGAAAACTAAATTATTCTATAAGGAAAATTTAGAGGACAAAACCGACATGAATTCTCATTAGACTAAAATGTGTAAAGCAGTATTTAGCTCTCACGTATCACGTTTCAGGTGGGTGTACTTGTTCTCGGCCAGTTTCTCTCGGCCAGTTTCTTTCGGCCAGTTTCTTTCGGCCAGTTTCCGTTGAAATAATGGCGAATTTGTTGTGATACATAGTGGAATATCCCCGGCTCAACACCTACTGTTTCACAAAGTTTTGGTGGGTGGCTGCGCTATAAGTAGCCTTCAAAATAACGTCTGTAACGGAGAGCTGTAATTGAATTTTTGTAAAACAATATACTGGTAGCCAAGTTCGTAGGAATTCTTTTTATTCCATGATTACCGGTTTCGGCGAAACTAAAGCCGCCATCATCGGGTCTTAGGACACATACAGGTCACAACATCAAGGCAAACAATGGTGATATTAATAGTTGCCTATAACACGCAGACTTTACAAAATGGTCGTAAGTAGCACACAGGCGTCCAAGAGAGATGACATGATAAACGTTAAGTATCTCCATCATATAGCTTGCGCTTGTATGTAATGGAGATACTAAACGTTTATAATGTCATCTCTCCTGGACGCCTGTGTGCTACTTACGACCATTTTGTAAAGTCTGCGTGTTATAGGCAACTATTAATATCACCATTGTTTGCATGTTGTGACCTGTATGTGTCCTAAGACCCGATGATGGCGGCTTTAGTTTCGCCGAAACCGGTAATCATGGAATAAAAAGAATTCCTGCGACCTTGGCTACCAGTTTATTGTCTTACAAGCATCTAGATCGCTCCCACATGAGCACAATGTGCTCCCTACAATAAGATATTAGAATTTCTTTTGGCGGGAAAGCAGAGCATCGCAGATACTCATAGCAGCCTGCATAATGTCTAGGGAGACGTTCTACTGAAGGAAAGCTCCGTGAGTCGTTCGAATAGGCGTCTAACGTCATCGCAACGTGGTCCGGCAATCCTGTCCGATCTCCTGCATGGCTGTTACTCCTGCAATGTCGGGACGTGCGGATACTCTCATCCGAGGTGACCGACGGATCACAGTCAAACACGTCGTTGCACAGCTGGACGTCTCTGGTAGTACTGCTGACACGCTCCTCCACCAGTTGGGGTACTCGAAGGCGTGTGCCCGCAGGGTTCGTTGCCGCCTAACAGAAACCGTTAAAATCAATGAAGGACCATCTGTGTAGATTAGATTGTGCGCTGCGAGGCTGATCGAGACAATTTCTTGTCGAGCTTCGTCACAGGAGATGAATCATGGGTTCATCACTTCGAACCGGAACCAAAAGAGCAATTCCTGAAGTGGCGCCACACCATGTCTCCACCGAAGAAAATGTAATAAGGTGCACCTTCAATCGGCAAAGCAACCCTACGGCCTTAGTAGACTGTAAACAGGTTATTCAGTTTGGCGTCCTCGCCCTCGATGCAGCGATCACCTCTTGAAATCTATTGTGCTTCCCTCACAAAATTGAGGAGAGGACGTCAGTGTGTTCGTCACCATAAAAATGCAAGCGAATTTTTCCTTCTTCATGACAACAAGAGTCCGCGGACGCGAAAGGACTTCAAAAGCTCGATTAGGCTGTTCTTCCTCATCCATTCTATAGCCGGGATCTCTCACCTTCCGACTTCCATTTGCGTGGCCCAATGAAGGATGTACTCCGCGGGTAGCAATACGTGGATGATGGGGAGGTTATTAATGCACCAAGACGCTGGATCCGACACCGAGCAGTAGAGTGGTATTATGCGGGCGTACTGGCCGTTGCAGTAAAATGGCGTAAGGCCGTGGAATTGAATGGAGATTATGTTAAAAAATTGGGTTTTGGAGCCAAGAAGAATGGTGAAAAATATGGTGTGTTGCAAGCATGAAAAAAATCAACCTGCTGTCAGAAAACATTTGTCCCATTAGCTATTGAACGCCGCTCGTAAATTAGAAACTTCCCATGCCAAAGGATTATAGTAATTATATAAACACAAATTAGGCATAATCTCGCAGAAGAAGCCATTATTCTTTTACGTAAAGAATCAGCCACGTTACTAACCTCTACCCTAATGCGTTCCAACGGGATCACTCTTCCTTGAAAAGCAGTAATGTGTTGTTTTGTTGCTTTACCAATATAATAAAACGCTCTGCATAATGTATGCTAAGTACAACAGCCTTGTGCACCTCTCGTTGGAATGAAAAATAATGGGAGGAAATATATCTTTACAGCAATGTAACAAATAATACGAAGTACTAGCTGAAAATGGACCGTTTCGCTTGGTCCTGTTTGTCCACTTGTTGTCTGAGTTGGACAAAAATTAGGAATTATTTCAATAAATACAGTACTGACATACTTATTTCTTTGCGCGCGTCCTGTTTCTCTTATTCTTTGTTTTTTTCTGGTCTCATTCTTTATAGCGCATTTCTTCTGAAAAGTAATGTGTCCGAATTTTTCTGTGATAATTCTTAAGGCTTTCTAAATAAAACAAACGTTAACATTCTGCGTCTTTATTCTTTATGTCTACGTATTTATTTCTCAGCATAGTCTTCCTGGCGGCGAAAACATTTGTCCCAACGAGAGAGTGTTTGACCATATTGACAGGGCAACAAACTCGCCTCTGCTAGCACTGCTTGAACACTGTTAAAGTGAAGTCCTCAAAGGTATTCTTTAAGTTTTGGAAACAGTTGAAAATCGGAAGGGATCGACTCGCAACTATATGGAGTATTGTAAATGTTGCAGGGCTCGTATGCGGTCTGGGATTGTCACGCTGAAGGAAAGAGTGTGGAACTCGATAACACCACGCTGTTTCTCAATCACTGACATAGTTACTTTACACACCTTCACGTTAGACGCTACAATTTGAAGCCCTGTGACAGCGGAGGACTGCAAATAAGCAGAAGTAGTGAATAAAGACGTAGAATGTAAATAACCTTTAAGAGTTTAAGAATTTTCTGATTTGATTCTTCTGCGTCTATTACAATTTTTAACAAGGGAACCTCCCCATCGCACCCCCCTCAGATTTAGTTATAAGTTGGCACAGTGGATAGGCCTTGAAAAACTGAAAACAAATCAATCGAGAAAACACCAAGAAGTTGTGTGGAACTATGAAAAACCTAAGCAAAATATACAAACTGAGTAGTCTATGTGCAAGATAGGCAACATCTAGGAGGGTCCGAGTTCAGGAGCGCCGTGGTCCCGTGGTTAGCGTGAGCAAGTACGGAACGAGAGTTTCTTGGTTCAAATCTTCCCTAGAGTGAAAAGTTTACTTTCCTTATTTTTGCGAAGTTATGATCTGTCCGTTCGTTCATTGACGTCTCTGTTCAGTGTAATAAGTTTAGTGTCTGTGTTTTGCGACCGCACCGCAAAACCGTGCGACTAGTAGCCGAAGGGACGTGCCTGTCCAATGGAAACCGAAAACATTTGATTGCAAGGTCATAGGTCAACCGATTCCTCCACAGGAAAACACGTCTGATATATTCTATACGACACTGGTGACGGCATGTGCGTCACATGACAGGAATATGTTGTCGACCCACCTAACTTGTACACTTGGTGAATGGGTAAAAAGATTCTTCTACCTAGCCCAATTTAGGTTTTCTTGTGGATGTGATAATCACTCCCAAAAAAGTGTGAAGACATAAGAGTTTGTCACATTAACTGCAACAAATGAATGCAACAGTTTCACAGTCGCACAGTTTTGTCTGTGCTCTGTCAAAACATACGTTTTTAACGTTTTCAAATTTTTCCGTGTGTAGACCGTCAAATCCTGCATATGTCCAAGCAAATCTGAACATGTCCTGGAATTTTGGAGAGCGAAGTTGATTATATGTGAGTGCCTGAACTTTGATAATTGTGTGAAAATAAAAAATTAAAATTTTCTCCCGAGGGAAGATTTGAACCACGGACATATCGTTCTGCAGCTGCACACGCTAACCACGAGACCACGGCGCTCGTCTGTTCACTTTCGCCTGGATGTTGCCTATCTTATACATGGACTACTCAGTTTGTATATTTTGCTTATTTTTTCATAGTTCCACACAACTTCTTCCTGTTTTCTCGATTGATCTGTGTTCAGTTTTTCAAGGCCTATCCACTGTACCAACTTATATCTAATTCTGAGGGGGGTGCGATGGGGAGGTTCCCTTGTAAGCATTAATTGGCGGGAGTTGCATTTGTTCTACGTAATTTAAGAGCATAATTTCTCCAATCTTGTTATCGAATGTATTAACTCATACTGCCTTTCTAACATATGTTGCTTGGAATGAGATTATTAGTATATTTTTTAGCAGTTCCATCATTTCGAATACCTCAGAAATCATGTCACGAGAAACCCAAAACAAATATTGCGTGTGTATCTGCATTTAAGGAATGAACCTAGCGTCTCTCTTGAAACTTTACAAGAGTGACAGAGATTGGAAATCCAGAGTTATAAGACTTATTTATCTTTCGTAAATGTTTAATTTATACATGCTGAAGTATGAAGAGGAACAAAAACAAATCTTTATTTTGCAAAATGTGCATATTGTGAAACCATAAATGTTTCAATTCAAGTGTGTACGTTTCGACATACAGTCAGACGACTGGGTGGGGGTACTCACGATGTAGTGACCGCGCTGCACGACACAGTGGGCTGCCGTGAGGACGGAAGTCGTGGTGATGATGGAGCCGCCGCAGTTGTGCATTCGAGACTTCAGCAGTGCCCACTGCAGGGACACTTGCCACGGGAACTCACCTGTCAACAGGGTAAAGTGGTTACACGCATCATATCCGCTTGCATCTACATCTACGTGTACATCTATGCTCCGCAAGTCACATTGGGGTGTGTAGCGGAGCGTGGATTTTGTACCACTGTCGCTTCTCTCCTTTCCTGTGCCAATCACGAATGGTGCGAGGAAAAACGAATCAATTTTTGGTAAGTATCCGTAAGAGCCGCATGAACTCGAATCTCTCCAGTTTTACCGTCACAACCTTTTCGTGTCCTATGTGTTGCAGACAGAAATTTCTTATTTATTTATTTATTCCTTTTCAATCTGACATGATTAGGGCGCTTAGGCTCTCTCTCTTACGTTTTGTTCATTCTTCAGGGGACGTGAGTTCTCGGAATTTTAACAGTAAACCATAATACCGTGATACACTGGCATAGTGCCCGACACTGGGATTGGATGAGCATCTCCGTGGCGCTTATTAAACGAATTTGTGACGAACCACGTTGCTCTTCTTTGGACGGACTTTATTTCCCTCACCAATCCTGACCAGTAAGTGACCCAGACTGATGTACAATTTTCAGGTATCAATCGAATGACAGTTTTCTATCTCCTCTGTGAACAGACTACAGTAAGAGTGGATTCTTCCAATATGCCATCTGTATTCATACAGTTAATTTAATGTGACCGATCCTATTACGGTGTAACGTCAAGCACTGGCACGCTAGTCGGAAACGATAGATAGTCGGGAACGATAGAGAAGCGATGGCTGTGAGAAGAAGTCAGCCAATCGCACGCTGACGAGACATCCCTACAAGACGACAACACGACAGCAGCGGCCCCAATGTGAAGACAACATAAACGCTGTGACTGACTGGTGACGGTCCAGTTGAATAGGAGCTTCAAGATTAGCAACTTCTTTTGTAATTTTTATGTAGCACGGATTTGGAATTGTCTACACTGAAATTTGATGGTTTTCTATTTTGCCCTTTTTGCGACATATCTGTGAAATTGCAAAAGTTAAGTATAGTAATTCTCTTTTTGTAATAAAGATTATTAATACGGCTGGTCTGACTTTTTCTGTAGCTAACTGAGTATGCAGGCTCCCTGGACACTACAGATCCATTTTAGAATACGCATACTCTAAAATAAAAAGACAAAAAAGAAGACGTACCACGAAGGAATAATCCGAATGGGACGAAAATCATTGAATGTGATGTAAATGTACAGATAAAAAAATTGTTACAATTTCAGAAAAATTGAATGATTTATTCGAGAGAAAAAGCTTCACAAACTGAGAAAGTCAACTCTGGCTCCTATGCAAGCAGTTATTCGGTGTGGTATTGTTTGAGAGAGTTTTTGGATGTCCTCCTAAGGGATATCGTGCCAAATGCTGCCAAATTCACGTTTTAGAACGTAAAAATCCCGAGCTAGTTGGAGCCCATTAAGCTGCAAACGTTGTAAACTTGAGAGAGATCCGGCGACCTTGCTGGTAAGTGTAGGGTTTCCCAAGCCCGAAGACAGGAAGCAGAAACTCTCACCTTCTGCGGATGGGCATTACCTTGCTGAAATGAAAGCTCAGGAGACTTCACATGAAGGGCAGTGAAACTGTAGGTAGAATGCCATCGACGTACCGCAAGCGACAAGCAAATGGATCCTACTATGAAAAGAAACAGCACATCACACCATCACACCTAGCTGTTGGTTCGTATGGCTTGCGACAGTATGGAATGTATCCCCTTGTCATCCGCGGAACCCCTAAAACACATTGTCGCCGGCCATTGGAGCTCATTTCGTAGAGAGGACTCCTCACTGCAGACACATTCTACTTATGTTAATGAGATTCTATGCTGAAGACGTGTGACAGCGGTTGCATACTTACTTGACTCTCAACCGTCATTACGACCAAACAAACAGGCCTGTTGGTCAGGAGCCCCATTTCTTTTCATAGGAGAACCCATTGTTGGTGCCGGACGCAGTGGCCGAGCGGTTCTAGGCGCTTCAGTCTTGAACCGCGTGACCGCTACGGTCACAGGTTCGAATTCTGCCTCGGGCATGGATCTGTGTGATGTCCTTAGATTAGTTAGGTTTAAGTTGTTGTAAGTTCTAGGAGACTGATGACAGATGTTAAGTCCCATAGTGCTCAGAGCCATTTTGAACCTTTGTTGGTCACCCACGACATCCTTGCAGCACAGCGGGACGTAGAAGATATTATACGACCAGTTTTGTTTCTCTTTATGGCAAGCCATCCTAGGCTCACATTTCAACAAGATTACGCCGGCTGCAGGCGGCGAGAGTTTCTACTGCTGGTCTTGGTGCTTGCCAAATCCTACCTTCGCCAGCAAGGTTGCCGGATCTCTCCCCATTGAGAACGTTTGTAGCATTATTGGCAGGTTCCTCCAAGCAGCTCTGGATTTCGGCTATCTAAAGCATCAGTTCAGCAGAATGTGACATGATATCCTTCAGGAAACAGCTGGCAACTCTGTCAATCAATGCCAATCCGAATAGCTCCTTCCAAAAGGGGCAGAAGTGGACCAACGAGTTATTGACTTGCTCAATTTGTGTACCTCTTTCTTTCTAAATTTTCTGAAATTGTGACCGTTTGTTCGTCTGTACATGTACATCTACCGATTTTCGTCCCATTCAGATAATTCCTTCGGAGTGCGTCGTTCTTTCTGTATTAGAGCGTATTTATTGGGTGTGAATGTTTACATTGAGTTTCAATGATACAATAGCTGACGTTTCCTCTTATTTATGCTCGATGTGTTACATTTACTGATGTCGAAAGTCAACAGCCAATTCCTGCATCAAGCAGCGATCGTCTACAGTTACTGCATTTCACTACACTTTTGTAGCGTTGCGAATTATCTGGATCTTCCTACGTTATTCACTAGATTTATGTAGATCGCGGACTGTAATGCTCTAGTGGCACTCACTGAGCGACACCAGATTTTACTGTTACGTTCTGAAGTGTTACGTCTGAAGATTTCACTGCCTGGGCTAAGACCTTTACATTCCCATCATATAGGTGGTCTGATATTCCGTACTGTCATAGGAGACGTACATAGCCGTATGTACCATCATTGCTTGCGTGGAGTACTATCTCCGTTTCTGATTTTAACTCGACGTCTTCAGACGTCATCGCTAAAACCAAATAAATCTGGATACTTTTTTCATTATTTGAACTAATTGTTAGTCTGTCTGAAATTGGCCTATTACAGAGCATAGGTATTTTTAACCAAATTACGGATAACTGGGAGAGGAGCACAAGTGTTTCCTATTAAGAATGTAAAAGGTGTCCCAGGAAGAGTGATCAATATTCAGGGAAGCAAAAAAGTTTAGTATACAGGGGCTCTAAAATGATTACTTTAAGAGCTATTAGCACTTCTTCATGTTTGATATTTTTGCTGTAAGCCTTTTTCTTCCCACATTTTTAGAGGATGTAGCATGGAGCAAACCATGACAAAAATGTCCAACAATCATGGGTGCCAAAGTGCATACATTAGGATCTATTCATTGACTTGATAAATTTTTCTTGTTTTTATCGACAGTACCCCCTGCAAAAGCATGAAAAATAATGAGCACAGTACTGAAAAAGAAGAAGTGTGCATAGCTTTTAAGGTATGCATTAAACTGCCCATGATTACTCGACTTCTTAGCTTCGAATGATCCTTTCTGTCATATCCATGAAAACTAACCATTCCCCCTCAGATGTCCTGTATAGGAGGAGAGTAGCAGTTCAAGAACCAAGGGAAACCCACTGAAAACTTTTGTTGTAACCGTTTCTGCGCAATCCATCTTTGTTGCTAAATTTTCCAGAATATATTTCATATGGAAAAGACACTGATTAGTAAATGCATAAGTATAAAGTACTTTTATTTGCCCAAATCTCTCACAGCACAGTTTTTCATTGGCTGACAGCCAAAGAGAGTTTTCTGATGCAGATCTACCAAAAAATCCAACATTTCCAGTGATGAGGTATATTTACATTCTTTTCAGTAAATAAGTGTAAACTTAAAAGGAAAGAAGTTTTATTTTCATCTGACAAAGAAATCATTGTAAGTGGAACGTAAACTCTAATGGACAATGGTGGGTCAAGAAATCAACAGTGACCGTTCCAAATGAATGAATGAAGACATTAAGGTAAATCCTTCACATTCGTAAGTCGCTTCACCAAATCATAATGATGCTAACGGTATCATACTTCATCTGAAGTTCTTGAATGAACTACCTGTATAGGCTTTACCTGTACCGGCTGTGTTAGGATGTATGGAACCATACAATTAAGGCAGACTTCCTCAACGCAAGAGAGTGAGTAGATTCGTCTTCAAAAGACAAATGTGTAAGCTAATTATAATGTTAGTGAAACAAGTAACGACGTATAATTTAATAAAAAAAAGTGGTAAACGGCTCCCTCCCCTCTCTCTAGATTGGAATAACAATTCTGTCTGCGTGATTGTCTGTTGTAGTTTTTTACCAAGTTGAAGTGATGCTAGTGGTATCACGTTTCATCTGACGTTCTTCAAGGAACCACCTCTATAGTCCTTACTTATTTCGGCTGTGTTAAGGTCTATGGAACCATACATTATGGCAACGATATCTCAATGCAAGATAGTGAGTGGATTAGTCTTTTTGACAAACAGCTCGCTCGCCTCTTGCTAGACTGGAATAACAGTACTGTCTACGGTGTCGTCTGTCGTTTTTGTAGTTTTTAGCCCGAAGAATGGCATGACGACAGCACCCACGATTGTCTGTTCTGTGCAAGCCTAGTTGTGCTACTGCTGACACCTAAGTATATCTGAGCCTGCTTAGTATAATCAAACCTAAACATGCACCACGAAGAAATTACCCGAATGGGACGAAAATCGGCAGTGGTGTTGAACATTTACAAAAAAGCAAATGATTACAGTTTCAGAAAAATTGGTTTATTTATTCAGCGGCTAGCGACCCTCAAATAGAGGAAGTCAACAACGCGTTAGTCCATCTCTGGCCTTATGCAAGCAGTTATTCGGCTTGTCATGTATTGACACAATTGTTAGCTGTCCTCCTGACAGATCACTGCTCATAATGCTCCTAACGTTCTCAATGGCGGAGAGATGCGGTGACGTTGCTGGCTAAGGTCTACTAGCAGTAGAAACTCTCTCCTTGTGCGGGCGAGCAGTATCTTGCAGAAATGTAAGACCATGAAGGCTTGCCATGAAGGGTAGAAATACGTGCGTAGAAGGTCGTCCACCTACCGCTGTGCTGCATGGGTGCCACAGATGAGAACCAATGACGTCCTGCTATGAACTGAAATGGCACCCCGTACCATCAGACTCACACTCTGTCGCTGTCCGGAATGTCATCAGTCGTATCTTCGCTGGTCGTCGGGGCTCATTTCGAACGGACTCACCACTGAAGACAATTCTACTACATTCGATGAGATTTCCGACCAATGGTGTGTCTGTAGACGCCCCAGACACTGTGGGGTTGCCCGCCATAAAGCCTGACAACCCAGTGATGGTCTGGAGTGACATTTCGTTTCATATCAGGGCCCCTTCGATTGTCACCAACGGCACCTTTAAAGGGCAGAGGTACGTTTACAATATTCTACATCCTATGTTGTTGCCGTTCGTGACAAGCCCTCCTAGTCTTACATTTTATCTCCTTACCTTTCTGTTTGCCAAACCTTACCTTGGCTATCTAGTACGCCACATCTGTCCCCAGTTCAGAACATTTGGAGCATTATGAGCAGGATTTTCCAACCAGACCGAGATTTTGAAGATTAAACGCTCCAGCTGCATAGTAAAGTAAAGCTGCATGCCCTCGGGAAAAATTACGGCTGTAATTTCCCCTTGCTTTCATCCGTTCACAGTATCAGCACAGCAAGGCCGTTTCGGTTAGTGTTACAAGGCCAGATCAGTCAATCATCCAGACTGTTGCCCCTGAAACTACTGAAAAGGCTGCTGCCCCTCTTCAGGAACCACACGTTTGTCTGGCCTCTCAACAGATACCCCTCCGTTTTGGTTGCACCTACGGTACGGCCATCTGTATCACTGAGGCACGCAAGCCTCCCCACCAACGGCAAGGTCCATGGCTCCAGTTGCTCAGAATTTGGCACGTTGTCCTTCAGGAGGATATCCAACAAATGGTTCTGAGCACTATGCGACTTAACTTCTGAGGTCATCAGTCACCTACTACTTAGAACTAATTAAACCTAACTAACCTAAGAACATCATACACATCCATGCCCGAGGCAGGATTCGAACCTGCGACCGTAGCGGTCGCTCGGTTCCAGACTGTAGCGCCTAGAACCACACGGCCACTCCGGCCGGCGAGGATATCCAACAAGTCTATCAATCATTGCAGAGTCGAATAGCTACATGAATGAGGGCCAGAGGTTAGGCAACTCATTAATGGCTTGCTCAGTTTGTGAAGCTCATTCTCTGAATAAATCCTCTAGTGTTTTTCTGAAAAAGGAGGGTGAGGAGTCCTTTGTTTGTATGTGTACAACACATCCCATTAGGATGATTCCTTCGTTGTGTTTCGTTTCTCTTGTCTTAAAGTGTACCTTACGATGTGTCATTTCACCTTACCCTTCCTTTTTCTCTCCCGTTCCAGTCTGTACTATATCCTTAGGTATACGATCGATGACACCCATCTAATCTTTAAAATTATTTTCTTGTACCACATTTCAAAATCTGTTCCGTTGTTGGCCTAACTGTTTATCGTGGATACTTCACTTCAGTGTAAGGCTGCTCTGCGTACAAATTTCTAACATTTGAATCTGTATTCTGTGCTAAGACATTTCTGTTTTTCAAGTACGATTTTCTTTAGCTTGCCAATCTACTTCCTCCATTGTCAGATATTCTACTGACCAAATACGAAAGCTGTCATCTGGTAAACTAAGTCCCTCAGCGTCGCTTACATCTTATTCTACGACGTTGAATTACCTCCGTTCTCCTTATGTTAATAATCATCATCTGACCTCGTCTCAAGATGCTACCCATTTCACAATGTTTTACAGAAGCGATGATTTAGAGGTTCTATTTGTGTAATTCTTGCCTAGGCAGATGGTATAGCATTAATTACTTATTCCAAGACAGAAATAATCAAAGTTATTCGAAATTGTTACACAGTCCTTGAGAAAATAGGACTATGTGCGAATGAAAAGAATACAGAATATCTGTGTCATAAGTGAAAAAATCCGAAGCGATGTGCTCTGAAGTGCATACATTAAGAGCAATAAACACTAGTATATCTTCGCTACTTCGAAGAATATCTCTTCCGCTGATGGAGTGCTCATAACTCTTACAGTATTCATTTTAGAAACATGTTTACTAGACGTTTTTGCTTCAAGAATAAGAACATAACTATGCACAATGATCATAAATCAAGAAGAGACATCTGAGGGTGGCCTCTTGTTTGACCGAAAGTCTCATTTTTATTTCCGTCCAGTTGTTCCACCAAGTTCTTAGCTGTCTCTGGCACCTCAGTTTTTGCTATTTCCTCTCCCATAAATTGTCATGTATAATACAAGTAGACTGTACACTTCTCATCAAGTTCCTTTCTTCGGCTTCAGTGAAGCACAACGTTAACAGGAGGTAAAGATACAAATTCCACAGAAGAAGTGGCAATTTACTGATTACAGTTTAATTACTTCGGATCTTTGGAGCTCACTCTGGTTCCGACACAGCAAAAGATAGTTCCGCGACATTAAACTGTAATATCAAAGTACTGACCTGGGGCAGCATTGTGGCCGCCGTAGATGCGTCCCCTGGCGACAGCGAATCTGCGAGCTGGCCCGCTGTGTGGTAGGCGACGCACTGGCAGCGTCCTTCCTGCAAACACGCAAGCACACTGAAGTAGTCTGAGGTAGGGCAGCCAGAGGGAAGACTAGCAGGACAGGTAGGATAGGCGCGTCCACTCACCCAGCACACAGGCGGCGATAGCCAGCAGCAGAATCGACTGTCGCAGCATCCCGGGGGCTACTCTGACTTTACTGGCCGCTTCGGCCACTATATATAGGACTACAGCTCACTGGGAGCCTCGGCCGGCCTTCAGAGTCCAATGTCCGTTGTCTTTGACACTTCCGAAAAGTGGTCCTTCACCCTTATCAATGTCGGAAACACCGGTTTCCGAACGGCGTCGTAATCCCACTTATCGTTAAGGTGACGGAGGTAATCGCTTCTGTGATGTAACTGCACACGGCAGGCCTTCATCTTTTCCAGGTATTCGGAATTATTGTGTTATCAAAACCGAGTGCTGGTCGTGGCAAAGGTGAAAAAGTATTTAGTTTACCATGTGCGAACGACACAGCGAGACACTTGGGAGTGGAGGTAGTCTTCTGAAAGTGTCGGAACTGTAAGTCACGAGGAATGTGATAGCTGCCATAGACAAAAAATTAAATAAGAGTACACTTTTGTGAAAAACTAAAGTGTTTTACTTATGAAACATCTCCAATTGTTGCAAAGAGTCTAGGTTCGCCTGGTACTGACGTAAAGAGTACATGTGCCAAAACACATCGGTTATACTTACTTTTGGACATTTATTTTCTCCATAAAACAATCACGAAAGTAGAGACACCACGAGCCATTATAGAATCTGTAAAATCTGCAAAGAGCTATCTATCTAAGGATAAAATTAGACCTAAATGTTGGACTACATTCTATTACATTGTTTAGTCAAAATTAGTATGAACAACGGTAGAGTTCACTAGTTCTTTGTCTATTCCAACACAAATACTTTCGCTAAAAAATGGTTCAAATGGCTCTGAGCACTATGGGACTCACTTTCAGAGCTCAACAGTACCCTAGAACTTAGAACTACTTAAACCTAACTAACCTAAGGACATGATACACATCCATGCCCGAGGCAGGATTTGAACCTGCGACCATAGCGGTCTCGCGGTTCCAGACTGTAGCGCCTAGAACCGCACGGACACTCGGGCTGGCCTCTCGCTAAAGGAACAGCCAAATCCGCTGCTACATTCATTAAAATAGTATGACATGATATTTTGACACTTTTTTAATTTTGAAAATTCCATAGTAATTACAAGATTTTTTAAAAATTAACATTTGTAAAGAGGCGGAGAAGTGTGTTGAGGCAGAGAAGTGTGTTAGAATAGAAATTCTTAGGAACATGATGATGTAGATGAATTACACAGGGAAATTATTGGATAAAAGCAGTAATTGCGTATACCAAATGGAAGTCGTAAAGGAGGAAAGGCAATTAGCAGAATGTTATAGTTGTTGGTAAAAGTTAATTCAAGGTGTACTTAGATATTTTAGTGACGCTATGCCCGTATTACGGTTCGTAGCTATTAGAGCACCATTTCGCCACAGTACGTTGGACTGGACAGGACGGCGTCCGTATGCTCAGATAGTCGCTGTGTATAAGTATTTTCATAAAATAAAGTATGGGCTATTACGGATATGTTATCCTTTGTGATCCTGTGATAAAAACTCTATACCCTGCAAATATGAATTAATACTAAAAGTTATGTTGTAGTAGAGCACCCACATTTTTAGCGTAGCGTACGGAAATACAAATTCGATTCCCCAGACAGGTTTGTTTGTATACATCTTCACCAGCTAATAACAGACATTTGCTTGAGGTATTTCCTGTGAATAAAGACGACATAGTTCCGATTACTTATTCTACTTAAACGTCATGAGTGGAAGACACTCTTTGTTACCGTATGATGAGTTGTTGTATAACGTATAAAATGGAATCACAAGTTGGAAGACATCCACACACACAGAATCTTCTGAAAACAAATTTGATAGTGTTCTGGCGTAACCACAAACGCCGAAACGAAGGGGCGAAACGCAAGAGCAGAGAAGGCTGTGAAGAAATGGCGGCCAATGGTACGCGAAATCGGACCTCGCTGCATCAGGCGGTACCAAGAAGTGTACTGTTTTCACGTCGCCTCTCGCTAGCGACATTTGTTGAAAAGGAAGTTATGTGTTGCCAGTTTGCTTTCTGGGAATAAAATAGCTAATGTTATTTGTTTAAAGTTGTTATAAAGCATTCCGAGAACGCAGCATCCCGCTGGCACCCTATTAGCGACGAGTGGGCAAGACCCCACAGATAGTATCAGTGATCGTTGACTGTGTGTTGCAGGAACACACACTAACTTAGAATCTGACGACACTCTACGGTACCGAACGCGCTGAACACTCTGTACCAATGATCGTTTAATGGTATCTCTATAAAACTACGGTCGAAAGCTCATTTCCATATTTGTACTTTATTAGAGGCCATATAACAATTGGTAATTACTGAAAAACAACCTCTAACATTAAAGTATGATTTAGACAGGCTTTTCCGTTAGTCTGGTTTGTGCTGCATTTTATTGTATTATATTGTATGTTAACAGGGGACCAATAAACGACGGAGAGGCTACATCCCCGCCGCAGCCGCAGTGGTCCACAACCCCACGGCGACTACGGCAGTCCACTTCACCCCTCCGCCACCCCACACCGAACCCAGGGTTATTTTGCGGTTCGGCCCCCGGTGGACCGCCCCCCCCCCCCCCCCCCAGGGAAAGTTGTGCTGCATTAGTGTGTTTTGTTATACAGCTGAGTTTCCAAGTATCGGAAAAAGACGTGTTCATGCTCTACTGGTCGATATTCGTTTTCAGGATGACTAGGGAGCACATATACAACAGGTGTGTCATTATAACTAATGTATACAGCAAAAAGTTTGTTTTAAGCGTAATCGTCCTCCACATGCATTTTCTTGACATTCAGCACAATATACTACTGGAAAAGAGCCGCTGTTTGGATACCTGAAGCTCTAGATGAGGCCATTTCTTCTACCCCATCGTCTCTTCCTCTTCGAAATAACTGGATGATCGTGACCCTGAACGAATAAGGAAAATAGATGTAAGGTGTTTATAATACCATTTTTAACAACGGTATTGTCTCACACAGGGTGTGACGGATAGCTCGAGGATGTGAATGACACTGTCCAACTCATGTACCGTGAGGACAGCTAGTGTCAGAATTTGTCCCCACTGCTGAATGTCTCAATAAAAATATCGCGCTACCTGAACTTTCCGCTGGCTGTAACGGATTCTGAATGTATGCTTACATCCCTTAGGATTTCAATTTGAGAGCATTTTTCATAACCTTTTTCAGTTACCGCTATTATAAAACCAGTTATATTTCAACGATGAATTACACAAACTTCTCACCGCGTTTTTATTTATTTCTAATGAAACCAATGGTCAAGATAGCATATGACATATTACCCTGCTTATAACTTACTTCTCACAACCTTAACGAATAGATTACGAAAACTTTTGGCAGTATATCGACACAGAGCGACAGCCGAGACTATGGCTGAACGATTTAAAATATTTAATTTACTTTACAGAAGCAATAGGCTAGAAAATTCCTGTCCTCCCATCTGCATCGAGACATCACAGGAATAGTATTCTTTTATTTTCATTATTAATTAAGTGAAGGTCTAGTTGACACACATTCAGATTCCTTGACCACATCATATTGCGTTGTACGAGCACGTGCCAGCAAGTTGGCCGCGTCAGTGATCTGTAAACAAACACGGAGTACTTATGTGGCTGATAACAGCGGTGATGTTGCTGGGCAATAGTACCTTGAAAGCGACCTTGCCCTCTTCCTTAGAAGAGGTAAACTTAACGTATATCGTAACACGTGCAAACAGTCGTGGAAAAAGTGACACAAGCACCCTTAAGAGAGTTCTTTGACGGGTGAAATCATTATTTGCATAAACCAGACTACAGACTATCAATAAATCTGAGCACTGAAAGAAACTGCAAAGTATACTAACATTGCGCTCCTGACAAAAGAGCAATGTAAAATTTCTAAAGTATCAGTCCTAGTAATTTACCATTTGAAGCAATGGATCTCACTAACTGCATCCAGAAATACTCAAGGTAAAAGACACCACAGAATCTTGGCAATGTACGTCCTAAGACGACTGTAGCTGCATCATGTCTCAATCTGTAGCAACTTAGTGTTACGTTTCGGACTAAAAGCGTTCTAATCTGCATTAGCATCCGGCAATATTTTCAGGTATGCTTCTGAGTTTTCAGTTATCCTTTTGTCTCTTGGTTTCTTACCAATTACGACTATTTTCATAACTAATTTTGCCTCTACAGTTTATAATGCCTGGGATTGTAGATTGCGAATTATTTTTGTGCATTGGCAGTGGTTCCCAATCTGCGGGCACTCTCTTGGTCTCGGTTTGGGAAACTGCCGCAGAAAGGCAGATCAACCAGTAATTACCAAAGGCATGAGGATGCACAAGGCAATGAAAACAATTGCATTACAGACACGTAAGTTGTATCCGCAGGACATGTGGCCTTTAACTGAAAAAGTGTCAAGGATATCTCTCCACTGGCAAAAAAATACGGACTAATCTCGCATTCGGATTTCCGGGAGGACATTGCGGGGGGGAGGTGACCATAATAAAAATGAGCAACAAAAACAGAATGATAACGTTCTAAAAGTCGGGGCTTGAATAGTAAGAAGTTTGAAAGTGTTAGAGAAACTAAAAAGTTTGAAAAGGAAGTGCAAAGGCTCAGTCTAGATACAGTGGGTGTAAGTGAAGTGGAATGGAAGGAAGGCCAGTATTTCTGGTCCGACGAATACAGGATAGTGTCAGCTGCAACAACCAGAATTCGTTACGAAGAGGGTGGAGACTGTGAACTGATATGTGATAGGATAGTTTCCATCAGATTCGCCAGAAAACACAATTGAGATGCACGTGCCGAACCCGCAAGGAGAAGATGAGGAGATAGAAAAAGTATATGAGATATTGAACTGTAATTCAGTATGTAAATAATGGGTAAATAATGGGGGACTGGATGTGGTTGTAGCGGACGGAGTAGAAGAAAGGGTTAGGGGAGTATACGGGCTCGGTAGTAGGAATAAGACAGAAGAGCCGAATTCGGCAATACATTTCAGCTAGTAATATTGAACACTCTATTCAAGAATCACATGAGGATACGGAGGTACACTATGTGATCAAAGGTACCCAGACCCCCGCAAAAACATACGTTATTCGTATTAGGTGCATTTTGCAGCCACCTACTGCCAAGTACTTCGTTCCAGCGACCTCAGTAGTCATTAGACATCGTGAGAGAGCAGAATGGGGTGCTCCGCGGAACTCACGGTCTTCGAACGTGGTCAGGTGATTGGGTGTCAATTGTATCATACGTCTGTACGCGAGATTTTCACTCTCCTAAACATCCCTAGGTCCACTGTTACCGATGTGATAGTGACGTGGAAGCGTGAGGGGACACGTACAGAACACAAAAGCGTACAGGTCGACCTCCTCTGTTGACAGACACAGATCGCTGACAATTGAAGAGGGTCGTAATGTGTAATAGGCAGACATCCAACCAGATCATCAAACAGGAATTCCTAACTGCGTCAGGATCCACTGCAAGTACTATAACTGTTAGGCGGGAGGTGAGAAAACTTGGAGTTCATGGTTGAGCGGCTGATCATAAGCCACACATCACGCCGATAAATACCAAACGACACCTCGCTTTGTGTAAGGAACGTAAACATTGGACGATTGAACAGTGGGAAATCGTTGTGTGGAAAGACGAATCACGGTACACAATGTGGCGATCCGATGGCAGGATGTGGGTATGGCGAATGCCCGGTGAACGTCATCTGCCAGCGTTTGTAGTGCCAACAGTAAAATTCGGAGGCGGTGGTGTTATGGTGTGGTCGTGTTTTTCGCGGAAGGGGCTTGCACCACTTGTTGTTTTGCGTGGCACTATCACAGCACAGGCCTACAGTGATGGTTTAAGCACCTTCTTGCTTCCCACTGTTGAAGAGCAATTCGGGGATAGTGACTGCATCTTTCAACACGATAATGCGCCTGTTCATAATACGCGGCCAGTGGCGGAGTGGTTACACGACAATAACATCTCTGCAATGGACTGGTCTGCACAGAGTGCTGACTTGAATGCTATAGAACACCTTTTGGAAGTTTTAGAACGCCGTCTTTGTGCCAGGTCTCACCGACCGACATCGATACCTCTCCTCATTGCAGCACTCCGTGAGGAATGCTCTGCCATTCCCCAAGAAACCTTCCAGTACCTGATTGAACGTATGCCTGCGAGGGTATAAGCTGTCATCAAGGCTAAGGGGGTCCAACACTACATCAGATATAGGACTGTAAAGCTACCCAAGAGCAGCAGTAGACTCAGATAGCTATTTAGCGATGATGAATAGTAGACACGAGTTTAAGAGAATCGTACGGAAGAGTCGCTGTAGAAGGAAGTGGGACACTGAAATGCAGAGGAAGGATGAGGTGTAATTGAAGTTCACTAAAGATATGAATACTGCGGTAACGAATAACACATTAGGCAACTCATATGAAGACAAGTGGACATCTCTAAGAGAAGCAATCACATATGTTGGAAAGACAAACATAGGTATTAAGAAGGTAACTGCGAAGTAAATTTCGGTACCAAAAGAAATACTTCAAGTGATTGACGAAAGAAGAAAGTAAAATGTGTTCAGAATAGTAATCCAACAATATAAATCACACAGGAAAGAAATAAAGAGGAGATGGCGGGAAGCCCAGTTTTTCTCTGATGTGAAACGCAAAACAATCGTGAGACGGCAGGTCCTTCAGAACCTAAGAAACGTAAAATACGGGACACAATAACCGCATAAAAACTAACGGATGCGGAATTATTACGAATATTACAAGAAGGTGATTCGGAAACGGAATTGGCCAGTGGGGAGGACGGGTGGGAATCCAATGAAGAGACTAACGCAGCCGAGTTGGCCTTAGATGAGACTGTAGGCATGGCTGAGAATCCAAGCTACAGAGAGGGGCAGAAGGCGTGGTAAACAGTGTAACGTAGCCGACACAAGTGTTGCATGAGAAAGCAATCCAGTTGGAATAGTAAATTCCCCATTTATAAAAAATGAGGGACTGCTAATTCCACCAACGGGAAACACTCCGTTAGATTATTTTCATCTTTTGCAGACGGATGAATTTCTATTGAATGTTGTACAAGGAACAAATCGAAACGCAATTGAAATATTCCGTTCTGTGGAATAAATTGTTGGAAAGATGTGACGATTGGCGAATTGTTCGTGTTTATTGGAGTTTTCCTACACATGGGAAATGTAAAGATGAGGAAATTGCAGGACTTTTGGAAAAAGGTCCCTTTATTTCACGTGAAAGGATTTGCCGATAGTATTTCACAAAATCGTTTTCTTCTAATACTACGTGCATTCCATTTTCCTGATAATCCAAAATAGGGTGAACCAAAACAGTGCGACAGGTTGTATAAAATACGTCCAGTTATTAATTTTTTCAATGAAAAGATGTGCCAAGTGTACTACTCTGGACGGGAACTGTCACTGGACGAATCAATGATCCTTTGACATGGAGGATTACTTTCCAGCCTACAGTCTGGAACCGAGCGACCGCTACGGTCGCAGGATCGAATCCTGCCTCGGGCATGGATGTGTGTGATGTCCTTAGGTTAGTTAGCTTTAAATAGTTCTAAGTTCTAGGCAACTGATGACCTGAGAAGTTAAGTCGCATAGTGCTCAGAGCCATTTGAGCCATTACTTTCCAGCCAATACATCAAAAATAAAAAGCACAAAAATGGTATAAGGCTGTATGCCGGCCTGAGTGGCCGAGCGGTTCTAGGCGCTACAATCTGGAACCGCGCGGCCGCTACGGTCACAGGTTCGAATCCTGCCTCGGGCAAGGATGTGTGTGTTGTCCTTAGGTTAGTTAGGTTTAAGTAGTTCTAAGTTCTAGGGGACTGATGACCTCAGATGTTAAGTTCCATAGTGCTCAGAACTGTATATTTTGAAAACTCCAACTGGAATGGTCCTAAAATTTGCGGTATACACTGGTATGCTAGACGATTTAGGAGGAAGAGGCCAGTGCAAAAAACTGTTCTTCATTTATTGGATGAAAAATTGAATGCTGGTCACCACGTGTACTTCGTCAGTTACTATAATAGCTTTGCATTGGCTAAGTTGCTCCTGGATAAGAAGACTCACTGTACGGGAACTCTGAGGGCGAATAGGAAGGATACAACCAAGAAAAAACCGAAGGAAAAATTACAAAAAGAGGAAGCTGTTGCCAGGTTTGTGGAAGAAGTTATAACGGGTAAGTGGCGTGATAAGAGGGAGGTTTTCTACATTTCTAATTCATTTACAAATGAAATGGTTGAGGTTGAAAACAAAGGAAAGGAGAATAAATCTAAGCCCTTCGCCATTGTAAACTACAATAAATTTATGATGGAAGTTGATCGGTACGATCAGACGTTATCATATTACCCCTCGGAACGAGAAACCATAGGCTTGTACAAGAAACTTTTCATCCACGTTATGGAAAAGATGCTGACAAACGCATATGCCATACACAACAAATATTCTGGCAGAAAGATTCCCCTCCAAGAATTCAGACTCAGTGTTATACGAGCACTATTGCCACAAAAGTAGGTAGAACGGCCAGTCAGAAATCCCCAACATGTTGTGGTAACTAGAGAATAAACTGGAAAAACAAAAACACCGAGGAAAAAATGCAGATCATGCGCCAGCCGAGGACAACAAACAGACACGATTTACGAGTGCTCAGATTGCGCAAATAAAGCAGGGAATTGATTGCAAAAAAATGCTTCAAATTGCTCTGAGCACTATGGGACTTAAGAGCAGAGGTCATCAGTCCCCCAGAACTTAGAACTACTTAAAACTAACTAACCTAGGGACGTCACACACAGCCATGCCCGAGGCGAGGATTCGAACCAGCGACCGAAGCGGTCGCACGGTTCCAGACTGTAGCGCCTAGAACCGCTCGGCCACCTCGGCTGGCAATTGATTGCATTGTTGTATTAATCACCACCTCCAAAGGCAGATTGCACTTTTGCTGTTCTTTCATTTACCGATCGTTATGTGTGGTACTATTCTAGATCTTTGTATTTATTTTATTTGTTTAATCCGTAAAGTTCTTGATTTTATGTTTTCTGAGATTTGATATACACTGTATTTCAGAAGTTTTTATTACGATCTTGTGTTTGTTTTTGAATGCTGTTTCTACTATACTTTTCGTTCAATAACTACGTCGTTTGTCAGTAGGATGTATAGTTTTATTTTTCAATATTAAATGAAAATTTAGTACTCTCAACTGTCACAATTTTAAAGAAAAATAAACGAGATGCAATAGCGTGACCAAGGCCACCTACTACAGAATGTGGCCTGATATGCCACTAGCGCCTTAGTGAGCCCCAAAATACATTTGATTCACGAGAGTAAATTTTATGTTTTACTTTCATTACAAATACGTTTTATATTACCTTTAGCAATATAGTTTGAGATTATATTCAGGAAATAATTGGTTACATGGCAATGCAAGACCAATTACAGTGCCAGTGAAGGCGATAATAGCGTCGCAGTTTGGGTGTTAATTAGTCAATGTGAAGGTGCGAGGCATACGACAAACTGGTAGTGGTGCATTGGAGAATAGATAGTTGACTCCAAGGAGAAGAGCCATACGTTGACCATACCGCAGTTACTCGCTTGGGGAGAAGTCGGCATGGATTCTTTTGTATTTAATAGCGACGCCATTTTTGTGTCAAATCGTCACTAAGAGGGTATGTGATTTTCAGTAAACAGGCAGTGGTGCGTCGGAAAAAAATACTTGACTGCATTGAGAAGATCCATACGTTGACCGTAGCCACATTACTCGCTTGGGGAGAAGTCAGCCAGGATCCTTTAGTATTTAATAGCGACGTAATTGCTGTGCTAAATCGACAACGTGAGGGTATGAGGGTTACAATAATCAAATAATGGTGCATCATAAAAGAGATACTTGACTCCCAGGAGCAGATCCATATGTTGACTGTAACCCCTTTACTGGCTAGTGAGCAAGTCATCCTGGATCCTTTAGGGTATAATAGCGACACAATATCTGTGTTAATTCGTCAATGGGAGGGCATGAAGGATACAATGAACAGCCAGTGGTGGATCGGAAAGAGATACTCGACTCCCAGGGCAAGAACTATACGTTGACTGTAGCAACGTTACTCGATTCGGGAGATGTCGTCATGGACCCTTCAGTATTCAAAAGCTACTCAATTTCTGTGTTAATACGTCTATGTGAGGGTGCGAGGGATACAGTAAACTGGCATTGGTGTTTCGGAGATCAGATATATGCCTCAGAGCAGTATATATATATATATATATATATATATATATATATATATATATATATATATATATATATATATATATATATATATATATGTTGACAGTAGACGCATTACTCGGTTTGGTGGATGTTTGCATGTATCTTCAGTATTTAATGGCGACGCAATTCCTGTTTTAATTCGTCAATATTGGGGTGAGAGGGATACAGTAATCTCCCAGTGGTGCATCGGGAAAAATATACTTTACTCCCAGGAGAAGGTATATACGTTGATAGTAGCTGCGTCATTCACTTGTTGGCTTGGATCATTTAGTATTTAATAACTACGCAATTGCTGTGTTAATTCGTCAGCGTGAAGGTACGAGGGATACAGTAAACTCTCAGTGGTGGGTCAAAAAAAAAAAATACTTGACTGTCAGGAGAAGATCCATACGTTGACAGTAGCCCTGTTAATCGATTGTGGAAAAGTCGGCATGGATCCTTAAGTGCTTAATAGCGACGCAATTCCTATGTTTAATCGTCATTTATAATGTGTAGGGATTACAGTAAACAGGCAGTGGTGCATCGGAAAAGAGATACTTGGCACACAGGGAAAATTCATACATTGACCGTAGTCGCGTTACTCGCTTGTGGAGAAGTCGGCATAGATCCTTTAGTGTTTAATACCGACGCTACTTCAGCATTAATTCGACAATTTGATGGTGCGAGGGATAACATTAAATGCAGGGATGCATCGGAAAATGTATTAGCATTATTAGCGACTAAGTTTCTGTGTTAATTTGTCAATGTGAGGGTGCGAGGGATACACTAAACTGGCAGTGGTGCATCGGAAAAAAGATACCTGTCTCACAATAGAAGATCCATACGTTGACATTAGTCGCATTATGCGCATGGGGAGAAGTCGGCATGGATCCATTAGTATTCAATAGCGACGCAATTTCTGTGTTAATTAGTTAACTTGTGTGTGTGAGGGATACAGTAAACTGACATTGGTGTATACATGACACACGACTACCAACAGAAGATCCATACGTTGACTGACGTCGCAATGCTTGCATGAGAGGAAGTCGGTATTGTTTCTTTTGTATTTAATTGCGACGTAGTTGTGTTATTTCGTCAATGTGAGGCAGCTAGGGGTACTGTAAACGGCCAATGGTACATCGAAAAAAAAGTGACTTCCTTGAGAAGATTTGTACATTGACTAAATCCATGTTACTTGCAGGGCGAGAAGTCATGTACCCTTTAATATTTAAAAGCGGCCCAATTTCTGTGTTAACTTGACATGCAGGAGTAGATCCATACATTTACTGTAATCGCGTTACTTTCTAGAAGAGAGGTCTGCTTGGATGCTTATTTACTTAGTAGCTACACAATTTCTCTGTTAATGCGTCAACATGACGGTGTGAGGGAAACAGTTAACTGGCAATGGTGCATGGGAACAAAGGTTACTTGACCCGCAGGACAAATTTTATACGTTGACTACAGCCACGTTACTCGCTAGGGGATAAGTCTACATGGATGCGTTAGTATTTAATAGTGACGCCGTTTCTGTGTTAAATCGTCGATGTGATTATGCGAGGGTACAGTAAACTGGAAGTGGTGAATCGGACAAAAGATATTTGACTCTCAGGTGAAGATCCATATGTTGACTGTGGCCACGCTTGCGGAGAAGTCGGCATCGATCCTTTATTGTTTAATAGCGACTCAGTTTCAGTGTTCATTCGTGAATGTGAAGGTACGAGGAATGCTGTAAACTGGCGTTAGTGCATTGGATAATAAGGTACTTGACTCCCAAGAGGAGATTCATACGATGACTGTAGCCACGATACTCGCTCGGGGAGAAATCAGCATGGATCGTTTATATTTGTTAGCGAAGCAATTACTGTTGGGATTCGCAAATTTGAGGGTGCGAGGGATACAGAAAAGGGGCAGTGGTGCATCGGTAAAAAGATATTTGACTCTAAAGACAAGATCCATACGATGACTGTAGATCTATAGGTGGACTGTGGACACGAATTCGGCTTGGATCCATTAGTATTTAATAGGAACGCTATTTATATGTTAATTCGTCAATGTGACGGTGCGAAAGATACAGTTAAGGGGCTCCGGAACGCCCTATACTTGCAATGTTAAAATAACGCTTATAAATTACATCTTTCCTCACAAAGTATTTGAGGTAGGAAGTTGAACATTTTACAGATTATTTATTGGAATATGGGCTACAACTTAACACAAAGATTTTACAAAATTTTAGTTCAGTTATTAAAGATGATTTTTTTTTCAATTGTAATGAAAATTCACAACTTTTTTTGCAATTTTTTATTTATATATTCAAAAATATACAGTTTTTTGGAAAAAGGCTGTGTTAAATTATGCAGAAGGTACTGTGTAACATTTACTGAAAGTTTGAAACAAATATGTTTGGAAGATCCTTAGAAAACATGTAATTAGTATGAGAAAATAAAAGTTTTGGGAATCGAGCGACAAAGATTGGATTAACTTTTTAGTGCATTCCAGGTCCATAGGATGGATTATCTTCATCCTCTGCAAACTCCTCCTCCAGCTTCCTCTTGTTCCTCCTCCTGTTTACTCTTGCTTGTATTTCTAGACTCTTTACAGCCCTATCTGCAGCCCGAAGGCGTTCCTTGTCTAAAGCAAGCATCGCTCGTTGTTGTGTTCGTAGATTTTGCTACCATTTTCTTCAGTTGCAGTTACTGCAACACTGTTCCAAAAGGTGGTCATGTATGAACACTTATCACATTTCGGTTGTATTTCACTAGCAAGTCCTACGTGCTTTATTATGGAGAGTTCCAGACCAACTTCACTACAATGAATACATCTTACACAGTTTGAAAAAATTCCTTTGAGAACCGACATATCAAATATTTCATTCACATCCGATTCGCCCATAAAACATTCATAGTTTTCACTCATTGAACCAAGCTTCTTCTGTGAAGTATTTTCTTTCCCACTTTGACTGCTATGGGCAGGTGTACTTGAGAGGTTAAGTTCACTCACTTGGTTATCGTTTTTATTGTTTACAGTAATAACACATACCTTTGGCTTTCCAACATTTCTCCTTTTCTTAAAAGCCTTCAGAGGATTTCTAATAACTTTACTTTTACTCATTATTATACTTCAATAAAACAGAGACTCAAGAAACAGAATTAATTACGAATATTTTCGAGATAACGACAGAGTAAATAAACATGAGACAATCGACAATCACACCAGCGATATATATTGAACCATCACAGGTTAGCCACAACACATACTTTATCTCACATCACTAAAATGTACCTGATGAACACGGACGTTAATAATAACACCATTTGACAGCAGTTTAACAGCGCCACAGTGGGTCACGCCCATGTAGAACACATTTCAAAAAAAATTTTAAAATAGTTGTAGTCTTCGGAATTGAATCAATTATATATCTATTAAAAGGGAATAGTCTGCAGATTCAGAAAACGCAAAAAAGTAAAAATTGAACTTTTCATGATTTTGAGCCTTTCCGGAGCCCCTTAACTGGCAGTGGGGCATAGGGACGGAGATGTTTGACTCTCAGAAGAAGGCCTGTACGTTGAATGTATCCATGTTACTCGCTTGGGCAGAAGACGGCTTGGATCCTTTAGTGTTTATTAGCTATGTAATTGCTATGATAATTCGTCAACCTGAAGGTGTGACGGATACAGTAAACTCTCAGTGGTTCATCATAAAAAAGATACTTGACTCCCAGGAGAAGATCCATACATTGACTGTAGAAACATTATTAGCTTTGGGAGAGGGCGTCATGGAGCCTTTGGTATTTAATAGCGACGCAATTTCTGTATTAAATCGTCAATAAGACAGTGCGTGGGATACAGTAAAGTATCAGTGGTGCATTGGAAAAAAGATACTTGCCTCGCTGGAGAAGAGTCATACGTTGACCGTAGCTGCCTTACTCGCTTGTTGAGAAGTCGGCATGTACCCTTTGGCTTTTAATAACGACGAATTTTCTGTGTTAATTCGTCAGTGTGATTGTGAGAGGGATACAGCAACCTGACAGTGGTGCGTCGAAAAAAAAAAAAAGATACTGGGCTCACAATAGAAGATTGATAAGTTGACGATAGCCACATTATTTGCGTTTGGAGAAGTCGGTATGCATCCTTTAGTGTTTAATAGCGACGCAGTTTCTCTATTAGTTCAACAATGTGAGGGTGCAAGGGATGCAATAAACTGCCAGGGGTGCATCGAAAATGATACTTCACTCCCAGGAAATGATCCATGCGATGACTGTAACAGCGTTACTCGCTTGGGGAGGAATCGTCTTGGGTCCTATAATATTTAATAGCGAGGACGTTTCTTTGTTATTTCGTCAATCTGAGGGTCCGTAGGATACAGTAAACTGGCTCTGGTGCATCAGTGAAAGATACTTGACTCCCAGTTGAAGATCCATACGTAGACCTCGTTTGCGTTACTCACTTGTGGATAAAAAAGGATGATTTCTCTATTGTCTTATAGCGACACTTTTTCCATTTTAATCTGAGGGTGCGAGGGATACAGTCAATTGCCAGGGGTTTATTGGAAAATGACATTTCACTGCCAGGAAATGATCCATACGATGACTGTAGCCGAGTTACTCGCTTGCGCAGAAGTTGTCTTCGGACGTTTAGTATTTAATAGGAAGGACGTTTCTGTGTTCATTAGTCAATGTGGCAGTATAAGGGATACAGTAATGTGGCAGTGGTGCATCGGAAAGATGATACTTGACTCCTAGGAGAAGACCCATATGTAGCTCTGTTACTCCTTTTTGGAGAAGTTGCCGTGGATCCTTTAGTATTGAATACTGAAGGAATTTATGTGCTAAATAGTCAAAATGATGGTATGAGTGCTATAGTAAACTGGCAGTGCTGAATATGAAAAAAGGTGCTTGACTGCCAGGGAAAGATACATAGGTTGACCGTAGCCGCTTTACTCGCTTGTGCAGAAGTAGGAATGTATCCTTTGGTGTTTAATGGCGACGCAATTTCTATGTTAATTCATCAATGCGATGGTGCGATGGATACAGTAAACTGGCAGTGATGCATCGGAGAAAAAATACTTGACTCCCAGGAGAAGATCCTTACGTTGACTGTGTGTGGTGAGAAGTCGGCATGGATCATTTAATATTTAATAGCGATGCAATTTCTGTGATATTTCGTTAACATGAGGGTGCGAGGGATACAGTAATCTGTCAGTGGTGCGTTGGAAAAAAGATACTTGACACAACAGAAGGTACATACGTTGACCAATGCCACATCTCTCAGCATGGATCCTTTAGTATTTAATAAACTGTCAGTGGTGCATAAGAGCAAAGATACTTGACTCCCTGGAGAAGATCCATTAGTTGACCGTATCCCCGTAACTCGCTTGCGGAGAAGTCGTTATGTAACTTTAATATTTAATAACGAAGTTATTTCTGTGTTATTTCGTCAATGTGACGTTGCGAGGGATACAGTTAAGTGGCAGTGGCGCATCCGAAAACACATAAGTTAACAGTAGACGCTTGGGAAGAATTCGGTGTTGATCTTTTAGTATTTAATAGCGACGCAATTTCTGTGTTAATTCGTCAATGTGAGGGTGCGAGGGATACAGTAAATTGGCAGTGGTGCATCGAAAAAGCGATACTTATTCTGAAGAGAAGATCCAAATGTTGACAGTAGCTTCGTTACTCTCATGGCAAGACGTCGTCATAGATTCTGTAGTACTTAAATACGATGTTTCTGTGTTAATTCGTCAGTGTGAGAGTGCGAGGGCTACAGTAAGATGGCAGTGGAGCGTTGGAAAAGAGTTACTCCCAGGTGAATATCCGTAGGTTGATCGTAGCCCCGTTACTCTCTCACGGAGAAGTCGTAATGGATCTTTCAGTGTTTAATAGCGACGTAATTTCTGTGTTGAATCGTCAGAGCGAGGGTAAGAGAGTTACAGCAAACAGGCAACTGTATATCGATAAAACGATACGTGACTCTCAGGGGAAGATCCACATGTTGACAATAGCAGCGTTAGTAGCTAGGAGAAATTCTCACTGGATCCATTAGTATTTAATAGCGATGAGGGTTCTCTGTTAATTCTCCAATGTGATTGGCCGCGGGATACAGTAAACTGGCAGTGGTGCTTCGCAATAAAAGATACTCTACGCCAAGGAGAAGATTAATACACTCCTGGAAATTGAAATAAGAACACCGTGAATTCATTGTCCCAGGAAGGGGAAACTTTATTGACACATTCTTGGGGTCAGATACATCACATGATCACACTGACAGAACCACAGGCACATAGACACAGGCAACAGAGCATGCACAATGTCGGCACTAGAACAGTGTATATCCACCTTTCGCAGCAATGCAGGCTGCTATTCTCCCATGGAGACGATCGTAGAGATGCTGGATGTAGTCCTGTGGAACGGCTTGCCATGCCATTTCCACCTGGCGCCTCAGTTGGACCAGCGTTCGTGCTGGACGTGCAGACCGCGTGAGACGACGCTTCATCCAGTCCCAAACATGCTCAATGGGGGACAGATCCGGAGATCTTGCTGGCCAGGGTAGTTGACTTACACCTTCTAGAGCACGTTGGGTGGCACGGGATACATGCGGACGTGCATTGTCCTGTTGGAACAGCAAGTTCCCTTGCCGGTCTAGGAATGGTAGAACGATGGGTTCGATGACGGATTGGATGTACCGTGCACTATTCAGTGTCCCCTCGACGATCACCAGTGGTGTACGGCCAGTGTAGGAGATCGCTCCCCACACCATGATGCCGGGTGTTGGCCCTGTGTGCCTCGGTCGTATGCAGTCCTCATTGTGGCGCTCACCTGCACGGCGCCAAACACGCATACGACCATCATTGGCACCAAGGCAGAAGCGACTCTCATCGCTGAAGACGTCTCCATTCGTCCCTCCATTCACGCCTGTCGCGACACCACTGGAGGCGGGCTGCGCGATGTTGGGGCGTGAGCGGAAGACGGCCTAACGATGTGCGGGACCGTAGCCCAGCTTCATGGAGACGGTTGCGAATGGTCCTCGCCGATACCCCAGGAGCAACAGTGTCCCTAATTTGCTGGGAAGTGGCGGTGCGGTCCCCTACGGCACTGCGTAGGATCCTACGGTCTTGGCGTGCATCCGTGCGTCGCTGCGGTCCGGTCCCAGGTCGACGGGCACGTGCACCTTCCACCGACCACTGGCGACAACATCGATGTACTGTGGAGACCTCACGCCCCACGTGTTGAGCAATTCGGCGGTACGTCCACCCGGCCTCCCGCATGCCCACTATACGCCCTCGCTCAAAGTCCGTCAACTGCACATACGGTTCACGTCCACGCTGTCGCGGCATGCTACCAGTGTTAAAGACTGCGATGGAGCCCCGTATGCCACGGCAAACTGGCTGACACTGACGGCGGCGGTGCACAAATGCTGCGCAGCTAGCGCCATTCGACGGCCAACACCGCGGTTCCTGGTGTGTCCGCTGTGCCGTGCGTTTGATCATTGGTTGTACAGCCCTCTCGCAGTGTCCGGAGCAAGTATGGTGGGTCTGACACACCGGTGTCAATGTGTTCTTTTTTCCATTTCCAGGACTGTATGTTGACTGTACCCACATTACTCGCTTCAGGAGAAGTGGACATGGAACCTTTAGTATTTAATACCGACGCAATTTCTGTGTTAATTCGTCAAATTGAGCAGGGAGGGATGCAGTAAATTGGCAGTGGTGCACAGGAAAGAAGTACTTCACTACCATCAGAAGATGCAAACGTTGATCGTAGCCACTTTACTCGCTTGGCCTGAAGTCTGCACGCATTCATCGGTATTTAATAGCGACGCAATTTCTGTGTTAATTCGTCAATGTGAGGGTGCAGGGATATAGTAAACTGGCAGTGGTGCATCGGATGAAAGATTCTTGACTCACTATAGAAGATCAATAAGTTTATGGTAGCCCCATTACTCTATCCGTCAGAAGCCGGCTTGGTTCCTTTACTATTTAGTAGCGACGCAGTTTTAGTATTAATTCGTCAATGTGAGGGTGCGACGGATGCAATAATCTGGGAGGGGTGCATCGGAAAATTATACTTAACTCCCAGGAGAGGGTCCATACGTTGACAGTAGCCCAGGAGAAGATCGGTACATTGACTGTAACACATAACTCGCTTGGGGAGAAATCGGCATAGATCCTTTAGTATTTAATAGCGACGCAACTTCTCTGTTAATTCGTCAGTGTGAGGGTGCGAGGGATACAATGAACTGGCAGTGGTGCGTCGCAAAAAAGATAATACACTCCCAGGAGAAGAGAAATACGTTGAACATAAACCCGTTACTCACTTTAAAGGAACTCGTAATGTATAATTTCGTAATTACTAACGACGCAATCTCTGTTTTAGATCGTCAATCAGAGTTGCGAGGGTTACAGTAAACTGGATGTAGCGCAATGGAAAAGAGATACTTGTGTCGCAGGAGATGATCCAAAGGTTGACATAGTCGCGTTACTCACTTGTGGAGAAGACGGCATGGATCCTTTAGTATTTAATAGCGATGCGGTTTCTGTGTTAATTCGTCAATGTGAGTGTACGACGGATGCAGTAAACTTGGAGTGGTGCATCGGGAGAGAGATACTTGACTCCCACTAGATGACTATAGGTTGATCGTAGCATGTTACTTGCTCGCGTGTAAGTCGGCATGGGTAGTTTAGTATTTAAGAGCGACGCATTTTCGGTGTTAATACGTCAATGGAGGGGGTGAGGGATGCAGTAAACTGGCAGTAAGCCATCGGAAAAAAGATAAGTCACTCCCAGGATAATATCGATACGTTGACTGTAGTCACGTACTCACTTGGGAATAAATATGCATGTATCCTTAAGTATCTAATAGCGACGCAATTTCTATGTTAATTCGTAAATGTCAGTGTGTGAGAATAACAGAACAATGGCTATGGTGCATCGAAGAAAGAGACTTGAATCCCACGAAAACTTCCATACATTGACAGTAGCCGCGTTACTGTATTGGCTTGAATCGGCATGAATCCTTTAGTATTCAATAGTGACGTTATGTCTATGTTAATTCGTTAGTGTGAGGGTACGAGAGATACTGGAAACTGGCAGTGGTGCATTGCAATAAAGGATAGTTCACTCACAATAGAAGACCCATACGATGACCACAGCTACGTTACTTGCATTTGGATAAGTGGACATGGATCGTTTAATATTTAATTGTGACCCAATTTCTGTGGTAATTCGTCAATGTAACGGTGAGAGAGTTAAAGTAAAGTGCTGTGGTGCATCAGAAAAGAGATACTTTACTCCCAGGAGAAGATCAATACGTTGACAGTAGCATCGTACTCGATTGACTAGAAGTCGGCTTAGTTCCGTTATTATTTTATAGCGATGCATTTTCTGCGTTAATTTGTCATTGCCAGGGTTCGACGGATACAGGAAACTGCCAGTGTTCCTTCGAGAAAAACACACTTGCTTCCTAAGTGAAGACATATACGTTGACCGTAGCCATGTTACTCACATAAATAGAAGTCGCCATGGATCCTTTAGTATTTTATAGCGAGGCATTGTCTGTGAGAATTAGTCATTGTGAGGGTGCGAGGGATACAGGATACTGCCACTGGTGCTTCGGGAAAAAACACACTTACTTCCCAGGAGAAGACCTACGTGTTGACTTGAGTAGAAGTCGGCATGGATCTTTTAGTATTTAATACCGACAAATTTTCTGTGCTAATTCGTCATTGTGAAGGTGCAAGGGATACAGGAAACTGACAGTGGTGCTTCGCGAAAAATTTGCTTCCCAGGGGAAGACCTAAATCTTAATTTAGCCACGTTACCGACTTGAGTAGAAGTCGACATGGATCCTTTAGTATTTTATAGCGACGCATTTTCTGTGTTAATTCGTCATTGAGAGGGTGCGAGGGATACAGGAAACTGCCAGTGGTACTTCGGGAAAGAAGCACTTGCTTCCCAGTGGAAGACCTACACGTTGAGTGTAACCACGATACTCACTTGCGCAACAGTCGGCATGGATCATTCAGTATTTAACAGCGACGCATTTACAGTGTTAATTCGTCATTGTGCGGGTTCGAGGGATACTGGAAACTGCCAGTGATGGTTCGCGGAAAACACATTTGCTTCCCAGGGGAAGCCAATGTGAGTGTAACCACGATACTCAATTGCGTAGAAGTCTGCACGGATCCTTTAGTATTTAATAGCGACGCATTTTCTGTATGAGTCCATTATTATGTGGGTGCGAGGAATACGAGGAACTGCCAGTGGTGGTTGGGGAAAACACACTTGCTTCCCAGGAGAAGACCTACAAGTTGTGTGTCACCACGTTACTCACTTGCGTAGAAGTCGCCATGGATCTTTCAGTATTTAATAGCGACACATTTTCTGTGTTAAATCGTCAGTGTGAAGGTACGAGGAATACAAGAAATTGCGAGTGATGCTTCAGGAAAAATTCACTTGCTTCCCAGAGGAAGACCTACATGATGAGTGTCATCACGTTACTCACTTGCGTAGAAATCAGCATGGATCCTTCAGTATTTAATAGCGACCAATTTTCAGTGTTAATTCGTATTTGTTAAGGTGTGAGTGAGTCTTCAAACTGCCAAGAGTGCTTCGAGATAAAACGCACTTGCTTCCCAGGAGAAGACCTACGTGTTGAGTGTAACCACGTTACTCACTTGCGTAGTAGTCTGCATGGATCATTCGGTATTTGATAGCGACGCATTTTCAGTGTTAATTCGTCACTGTGGCGGTGCGAGGAATGCAGGAAACTTCCAGTGGTGCTTCGGGAAACAGACACTTGCTTCCAAGGAGAAGACTTACGTGTTGAGTGTAATGACTTTACTTACTTCCGTAAAAGTAAGCATGGATACTTTAGTATATAATAGCAAACCTTTTTCTGTATGAATCCTTCATTGTGAGAGTGCGGATGATACAGGAAACTGCCAGTGGTGCTTCGGGATAAACACACTTGTTATTCAGGAGAAAACCTATACGGTAACTGTAGCCACGTTACTCACTTGAGTTGATGTCGGCATTGATCCTTTAGTATTTTATAGCGACGTAATTTCTTTGTTAATTCGTCATTTTGAGGGTGCGAGGGATACAGGAAACAGCCAGTCGTGCTTCGGGAAGAACACACTTGCTTCCCAGGGAAAGACATACATTCTGATTGTAGCCACGTTACTCACATGCGTAGAATTCGGCATGGATCCTTTAGTATTTTATAGCGACGCATTTTCTGTGTTAATTCTCCACTGTCAGGGTGCGAGGCATGCAGGAAGCTGCCAGTGGTGCTTCAGGAAAAACACACTTGCTTCCCAGGAGACCTACATGTTGACTGTAGCCACGTTGCTCACTTGAGTAGAAGTCGCCTTGGATAGTTTAGTATTTAACAGCGACGCATTATCTGTGTTGATTCGTGATTGTGAAGGTGCAAGGGTTACAGAGAACTGCCAAAGGTGCTTCTGGGAAAACACACAATCTTCCCAGGAGAAGACCTATACGATGACTGTAGCTACATTACTCACTTGAGTAGAAGTATGCATGGATCATTTAGTATTTTATAGCGACGCATTTTCTGTGTGAATTCGGGATTGTGAGGTTGTGAGGGATTCAGGAGTCTGCCAGTGGTGCTTCGGAAAAATCACAAATGATTCCCAGGAGAAGACCTATAAGATGACTGTAGCCACGTTACTCACTGAAGTAGAGGTCGCCATGGATACTTTACTATGTAATAGCGACGAATTTTCTGTGTTAATTCGTGAGTGTGCGAGGGATACAGGAAACTGCTAGTGGTGCTTCAGGAAAAACACACTTGCTTCCCAGGTGAAGACCTATTTGTTGACTTTAGCCACGTTACTCACTTGAGTAGAAGCCGGCTTGGATAGTTTAGTATTTAACAGCGACGCATTTTCTGTGTTAATTCGTGATTGTGAGGGTGCAAGTGTTACAGGAAACTGCCAGTAGTGCTTCGGGAAAAACACACAATCTTCCCAGGAGAAGACCTATATGATGACTGTAGCCACATTACTCACATGAGTAGAAGATCGCACGTTAATTGTAGCCACGTTTTTTGCAGTGGAAGAAGTTGGGTCTATTCCATTAGTATTTAATAGCGACGCATTTCCTTTGGTAATTCATCAATGTGAGGGTTCGAGACATACAGTAAACTGGCAGTGTGCATAGAAAAAAAGATACTTGACTCCCAGATGAAGATCCATACGCTGACAGTAGCCATGTTACTGGCTTAGGGAGAAGTTTGCATGGATGATTTATTATTTAAAAGCGACGGAATTTCTCTGTTAATTCGTCAACGTGAGGGTGTGATTGATAGAGAAAATGGTCAGTGGTGCATCGGAAAAGAAATGCTTGACTCCCAGGAGAAATCAATACACTAACCGTATCCGTCTTACCCGCTGGGAGAGAAATCAGCTTCATTGATTTAGTACATAATAGCGACGCAATTTCTGTGTCTATTCGTCATCGTGAGGGTGCGAGAAATACGGTAAACTAGAAGTGTTGCATCGCAAAACTGATACTTGCCTCGCAAGAGAAGAGTCATAGTTTGATCACAGCCACGTTACTCGCTTGGGGAGAAGTCGTCTTGGATCCCTAAGCATTCAATAGCGACTCAATTTCTATGTTAAAAAGTCAATGTAAGGGTGCGAGGTAAAGGAGATAAACTGGCAGTGGTGCATCGAAAGAGATCCCTGGGTCCCAGGAGAAGATTCATTCGTAGACGATCGCCTAGTTACCCCTTTTGGGGAAAAGGCATAATTGATCTGTTAGTATTTAATAGCGACGAATTTTCTACGTTAATTAGTCAATGTGAGAGTGCGACGGCTATAGTAATCTGGGAGTGGTGCATCGGAAAGAAGATACCTTACTCCCAAGAGAACATCCATACATTGACCGTCGCCACATTAATCGCTTGGGGAGGAGCCAGTATGGTTTCTTTAGTATCTACTAGTGACGCAAATTCTGAGATAAATCTCAATGTGATAATGGTGATAAGGATACAGTAAGCTGGCTGTGGTGCATCGGAGAAAAGATAATTGATTCCCATGAGTAGATCGATATATTGACTGTAGCCACGTAACTCGCTTAGGGAGAAATTCGCATGGATCCATCAGCATTTAAGAGCGACGCAATTTCTGGGTTAATTCGTCAATGTGATGTTGAGAGGGAAACAGTAAAGTGGCTGCGAGCATCGGAGAAAAGATTCTCGTTTCCCAGAGAATATCTATACATTTCCTGTAGCCACGTAACTAGCTCGGGGAGAAGTTGGCATGTATCCTATTCTATTCAATAGCGACTCAAATCTGCGTTACTTCGTCAATGTGAGGGTGCAAGGGGTACCATAAACTGGCAGCGGTGTATCAGAGAAATGATACTTGACTCCTAGGAGATGACCCATAAGCTGACCGTAGCTGCGTTACTCGCTTGGGGAGATGTCGGCTTGAATCCTTACTTAATACTTAACACCGACGCAATTTCGGTGTTTATTTGTCGATGAGAGGGTGCGAGGGATACAAGAAACTGGCAGTGGTGTAAAGGAAAAATGATAGATGCCTGCAAGGAGAAGATCCATACACCGACCTTAGACGCGTTACTCGCTGGGGGAGAAGAAAGCTTGTGTCTTTTGCTACTAAATAGCGACGCAATTTCTGTGTTTATTCGTCAACGTGTGGGTGCGAGAGTTACAGTATACTGGCTGTTGTGCTGGAACTTAACTCCCAGAAGAAGATCCATTCGTTGACAGTAGACGCGACACTCGCTTAGGGAGAAGTCGGAATGGGTCCATTAGCTTTTAATAGCGATTCAGTTTCTGTGTTAATTCGTGACTGTTAGGTTGCGAGAGATACTGTAAACTGTCAGTTATGCATCGGAAAAGAAATGCTTGACTTCCAGGAGAAGATCCATACGCTGACCGTAGCTGCCTTACTCGCTTGGAGAAAAGTTTGCTTGGATCCATTAGTATATAATAGCGACGATATTACTGTGGTTATTCGTCAACGTGAGGGTGTGAGGGATACGGTAAAGTGATGGTGGTGCATCAGAGATAAGATACTTGACTCCCAGGGGAAGATCGGTACATTGGCTGTAGCCACGTAACTCTCTTGGGGAGAAGTCCGCATAGAACCTTTAGTATTTAACACCGACGCAATTTGTGTGATGGTGAGAAGGATACAGTAAACTGGCTGTGGTGCATAGGCAAAAAGGTACTTGATTCCCAGGAGAAGATCGATGCATTGACTGTAACCACGCATCTCGCTTGGGGTAATTCGTTATGGATCCTTAAGTATTTAATAGTGACGCAATTTCTGTGTCTAATCATCAAAGTGAGTATGCGAGTGATACAGCAAACTGGCAGTGGTGCATCGGAGAGAAGATATTTGACTCCTAGGAGAAGATCCGTAAGCTGACCGTAGCCACCTTACTTGCTTTGGGAAGTGTCGGCTTGGATCCTTTAGTACTCAATAGCGACGCAATTTCTGTGTTTATTCGTCAACGTGAGAATTCGAGGGATACAGCACACTGGGAGTGATGCATCGCAAAAAAGATACTTGCCTGCAGAAGTGCCATTTGCTGACAATAGCCCTGTTACTCACTTGCCGAGAACTCCTAATGTATAGTTTAGTACTTTATAGCGACGCAATTTCTGTGTTAAATCGTCAATGTGAGAATGCGAGGGAGACGATAAACTTACAGTGGTGCATAGAAAAAAAGACACAAGACTGCCCGGAGAACTTCCATAGACTGACCGTAGCCACGATACACGCTAGGGGAGAAGTTTTCATGAATCTTGTTGTATTTAATGCGCCGCAATTTCTGTTTTAATTCGTCAGTGTGAGGGTGTTAAGCATAAAGAAAACTGGCATTGGTGCATCAGCAAAAAATACTTGACATCCAGGGGAAGATCTATAAGCTGGCGGTAGCCACGTTATTCGCATATGGAGAAGTTTGCATGGTTCATTGTGTGTTTAATTGCGACGCAATTTCTGTGTTCATTTTTCAATGTGAGGCTGAGAGGGATACAGTAAACTGGCAGTTATGCATCGGAAAAAAATGCTTGATTTTCAGGAGGAGATCGATGCACTGGCCGTAGGCACGTAACTCACTTGGGGGGAAGTCGGCTTGGATCATTTTGTAATTAACAGCTACGTAATTACAATGTTTATTCGTCAACATGAGGGTGCGATGTCACAGTAAACGGGCATTGGTGCACTGAAGAAAAGACCCTTGTCTCCCAGGAGAAGATCCATATATTGACCGTAGCCCAGTCACTCGCTTTGTGGACGTTGCCATGGATCACTTAGTATATAATAGCGACGGACATTATGTGCTAATTCGTCAACATGACGGTGCGAGGGATACAGTAAACTGGCAGTGGTGTATTGGAAAAAAGAGACTGGACTCCCAGAAGAAGATCTATGCGCTGACAATAGTCACGTTATTCGCTTTGGGGAGAAGTTTGATGGGTCCTTCAGTATTTAATAGCGACGCAGTTTCTGTCTTAATTCGTCAGTGTTAGGGTGCGAGACATATAGTAAATTGGCAGTTGTGCACCGGACAAAAGGTACATGTCTACCAGGAGAAGATCCATACGTTGACCGTAGCCCCCTTTACTGGCGTGTGGAGAGGTCAGCATGGATCTTTTAGAATTTAATAGCGACGCAATTTCTACGTTAATTCGTCAATGTGAAGGTGTGAGAGGTACAGTGAAAGCCCAGTCGTGCTTTGGAAAAAGATACTTGACTCCCAGGAGAGGAACTGTATACGCTGACTGCAGACACGTTACTTGCTTAGGGAGAAGTCGGCGTGGATCCAATAGCACGTAATAACGACGCAATTTCTGTGTTAATTTGTCATTGCGAAGGTGCAAAGGATCCAGTAAACTGTCATTGGTGCATCGGAAAAGAGATACTTAACTCCCAGGAGAAGATCCATACGTTGACCATAGCCTCGTTACTCGCTTGTGGAAAAGTCGACATAGACCCTTTAGTGTTTAACAGCGATGCTATTTCTGTGTTAAGTCGTCAATGTAAAGGTGTGAGGGATACAGTAAACTGGCAGTGGTGCATCGAAAAAGAGTTCCTTTACTGCCAGAAGAAAATTCATACGTAGATCGTCGCCTCGTTACTCAGTTGGGGAAAAGTCGTCATGGATCTTTCAGAATTTAATAGCGACGCAATTTCTGTGTTAATTCGTCAGTGTGACATTGCGAGGGTTACAGTAAATTGGCACTGGTGCAGCGGATTAGAGATAGATGACTCCCAGGGGAAGTTCCATCCATGACCGTAGCCACGGTAATCGCTTTGGGGAAACTGGCATCGATCGTTTAGTATTTAATAGCGAAGAGAATTCTGTGTTTCTTCGGCAATGTGAGGGTGCGGTGACACAGTAAACTGGCATTGGTGCATCATAAAAGAGATTTTTTACTCCCCGGAGATGAAACATTCATTGGCCGTAGCCATGATGCTCGCTTGTTAGAAGTCTGCATGGATCCTGTAGTGTTAAGAGCGACCCAATTTTTTTTGTTGACTTTCAGTGTGAGGGTGCGAGGGAGACAGTAAACTGGCAGTGGTGCAACGGAAGAAAGATACTTTACTGCCGTACGTTAACCGTAGCAGCGTTATTCGCTTTTGTTGAAGTCGGAATGCATCCTTTAGTGTTTAATAGCGACGCATTTCTTTATTCATTCCTCAAGGTGAGGGTGCGAGGGGTACAGTAAACTGGCAGTGGTGCATCGAAAAAGAGTTCCTTTTCCCTCCAGGAGAAGATTCATACGTAGATCGTCGCCTCGTTACTCAGTTGGGGAAAAGTCTTCATGGATCTTTCAGAAGTTAATAGCGACGCAATTTCTGTGTTAATTCGTCAATGTGAGAGTGCGAGGGTTACAGTCAATTGCGACTGGTGCAGCGGATAAGAGATACATGACTCCCAGGAGAAGATCCATCCATTGACCGTAGCCACGTTAGTCACTTGGGGAGATGTCTGCACGGATCCTGTAGTATTTAATAGTGACGCAATTTTCGTGTTAATTCGTCAGTGTGAGGGTGTGAGGCATACAGTAAACTGGCATTGATGCATCGGCAAAAAGCTTCTTGATTGCCAAGAGGAGTTCCATACGTTGACTGTAGCCACGTTACTCGCTGGGGGAGATGTCGGCATAAAATATTTAGTATTTAATGGCGACGCAATTTCTGTGTTAACCCGTTAATGTGATTGTGCGAGGGATACAGTAAACTGGCAGTGATGCATCGGAAAAAAGATACATGGCTCCCAGGAGAAAATCCATCCATTGACCGTAGCCACGTTACTCGCTCTGGGAGAAGTCAGCTTAAATTCTTTGGTATTTAATAGCGACGCAATTTCTGTGTTAATTCGTCCATATGAGGGTATGAAGAATACAGCATAACTATCAGTGGTGCATCGGAAATGAGATACTCGACTCTCAGGAGAAGAACCATACCCTGACCGTAGCCTCGTAATCGCTTGGGGAGAAGTCGACATGGAAGCTTTAGTATCTAATAGTGACGCAATTTCTGAGTTAAATCGTTAATGTGAGGGTGGGAGGGATACAGCAAAACTGGCTGTGGTGCATCGGAAAAAAGTTAGTTGACTCTCAGGATAAGACCTCTCGTTGACCGTAGAAGCGTAATAGCTTGGGGAGAAGTCGGCATGGATCCTTTATTATTTAACACGTTCGCTTCCATCGGCGCCCAAGCGATCCCGGCTGATACTGCTGCACATGCCGTGCACGCGCCTGCGCGGTGAGACACTCAGCGGTTGCGAGGCACCACTTTTTACTCGAGCACAGCCATTCAATGTGGTTTATTGCGCTGGCACTCTAAGAACGTATTGTTTTCAATTTTTACGGTTGCGGTTTGCGTATTGTCCCTACATTTTTTCGCTGTGTGAGACTGAAAATGGAAAACAATCGTGACAATGTGGGCCTTTCAGCACCTAATAAACATAAAATACGAGACACGATAAATGTACAAAAACTGACGGATGCGGAATTATTACGAATATTACAAGAAAGTGATTCGGAAATGGAATTGGCCAGTGGGGAGGACGGTTGGGAATCCAATGAAGAGACTAAAGCAGCCGAGTTTGCCTTAGATGAGACTGTAGACAAGGCTGTGAATCCAAGCTGCAGGGAAAGGGCAGATGGACTGGTAACAAGTGGTAACGTAGCTGATAAAAGTGTTGCAAGGGAAAACGATCCAGTTGGAGTGGTAAATTTCCCGTTTATAAAAAATGAGGGACTGCTAATTCCAACAACGGGAAACACTCGCTTAGATTATTTTCGTCTTTTGCTGACGGATGAATCTCTATTGAAAGTTGTACAAGGAACAAATCGAAACGCAATTGAAATATTCGTTTCTGTGGGAACTAAAGAACAGTCACGAATAAATTGTTGGAAAGATGTGACGGTTGGCGAATTGCTCGTGTTTTTGGGTGTTTTCCTACACATGGGAAATGTAAAGATGATGAAATTGCAGGACTCTTCGAAATAGGTCCCATTATTTCACGTGATAGGATTTGCCGATAGTATTTCACGAAATCATTTTCTTCTAATACTACGTGCATTCCATTTTTCTGATAATCCGAAACAGGGTGAAACAAAACCGTCCCACAAGTTGTATAAAATACGTCCGGTTATCAATTTTTTCAATGAGAGGGTGTGCCAAGTCTACTACTCTGGACGGGAAATGTGACTGGACGAGTCAATGATCCTTTGGCATGGAAGATTACTTTCCCGCCAATACATCAAAAATAAAAAGCACAAATATGGCGAAAAGCTATATATTTTGACAACTCCAACTGGAATGGTCCTAAAACTCGCGGTGTACACTGACATGCTGGACGATTTAGAAGCAAGAGGCAATGCTCAAAACATTGTTCTTTATTTGCTGGATGAAAAATTGAATGCTGGTCACCACGTGTACATCGACAATTACTATAATAACTTTGCATTCGCTAAGTTGCTCCTGGATAAGAAGACTGCACGGGAACGCCTAGGGCGAATAGGAAGGTGTGTAACAGAAGGCAAAATTACGAAAAGGTGAAGCCCTTGCCAGATTTGCGGAAGGAGTTATGATGGGTAAGTGGTGTGATAAGAGGGAGGTTTCCTACATTCCTAATGCATTTACAAATGAAATAGTTGAGGTTGAAAACAAAAGAAAGGAGGAGAAATCTAAGCCCTTGGTCATTGTAAACTACAATAAATTTATGTCGGAAGTTGATCGGCATGATCAGATGTTAATCATATTATCTCTCGTAACGAGAAACCACACGCTGGTACGAGAAACTTTTTACCTACGTTATGGAATTGATGCTGAAAACGCACATGCCCCACATATAAATATTCTGGCACAAAAATACCCCTCCAAGAATACAGACTCAGTAATATAAAAGCACTTTCGCCACAAAAGCAGGTAGAACGGCCATTCAGAAATCCTCAACATGTTGTGGTAAAACGAGAATCTACTGGAAAATCAAAAACACCGAGAAGAAAGTGCAGATCATGCGCCAGCCAAGGACAACGAACAGACACGATTCACAAGTGCCCAGATTGCCCAAATAAAGCGGGTATTGTTTGAGTTATTGTGTTATTCACCACCTGTAGGGACAGATAGCACTTTCGTTGTTCTTGCATTTTTTGACAGTTATCTGTGGGTACTATCCTAGAACTTTGTATTTATTTTATTTGTTTGAGTGTAATCGCTAAAGTTCTTGATTGTATCCTTTATGATACTTGACATACATTGTATTGCAGAAGTTTCTTCAAGATGTGTTTGTTTTTTAATGCTGTTCCTACTATACTTTTTGTTCAATAAATATGTCGTTTGCCAATAGGAAAAAAATAAATTGATTCACGAAACTAAATTTTATTTTTTACTTACAAAATAAATACATTTTATATTACGTTTAGCAATACGGTTTGAGATTCTATTAAAAATATAATTGGTTACGTGGCAACGCAAGGCCAATTACAGTGGCAGCGAACGTGTTAACTGACAATGTAGCTTTACAGCTGATTCCTGGCTCCTAAATATGTACTGAGAAAACTTGTTTTTCCCACAGATGTCTGTGTCTGATGATGCTGCTGTGAGAGTGAAACGCATCGCAAATTGAATTAATAAGAAAAGATTTTGTGACCGAGACTGCCTATTCTTTCTTGAATTAAAACGATGGTACCGAATTGGAAGGTGTAAGGTAACGAAATTTGAGACAAATCGTCCGCTTGATGATGCACAGCAAACTGTGGAGTTGGCCCGAAAATTTGTAGCTGGGACAAAGAAATATATCCCATCTTTCAGTAAGAAAGGAATTTGGTTTCAGCTTCGACCAATCGAAGAGAAAACGCGTTTGAATGGAACCCTGGACATTAGAGGTACCAAGAGATTTGTATAAAGATCAGGTAACATTAATGTCCTAAAGCATTCGCATGCAATCATGCCGACTGTCAATCTGGATGGTAAATTGGCTAAAAAATTATTTATAGTGATGTCAGCAGCTGTCGGGGTTCTGATCCCTACGATTCTTTCAAGTCTCAGTGATCTTGCAAGTGCAGTAGGAAATATTTACGTCACAGCAACCAAAAGTGGGAAAATGTGCGTAAGAGAACTACAGCTACGATCATTGTTTTGGGCCAATAGCTGGTCAAAATAACGTGTGTTTGCTTGATTGCTGGTCTGCGTACAAAAATCATACTCTTACAGAGCAAGCCATTCCTACTGAAAAGTGTGAGACACGGCAGTTCTTACCACCTGGAAACATGGGACAAATTCAGCCTTTGTATGTTTGTATTTTTCCGTGCCTATATAAACTATTATCACACTATCTGCAGCTACGCTTTAAGAAGTAGCCAGTTTCTCTATAAAAAAATGGCTCCGAGCACTATGCGACTTAATTTCCGAGGTCATCAGTCGCCTAGAACTTAGAACTAATTAAACCTAACTAACCTAAGGACATCACACACAACCATGCCCGAGGCAGGATTCGAACCTGCGACCGTAGCAGTCACGCGGTTCGAGACTGAAGCGCCTAGCACCGCACGGTCACACCGGCCGGCAGTTTCACTATAAGCTCCACGATAGCCTGTTTCGTACTTGGTTGCATGCCATCACATTCCATCAGTTTTCATCACTGCTTTACATTAACATGATTCTATATGCATTCTTTAAGAGTGGATACCTAGCTGAACGTCCTACACAGTTTGTAACTCCCAAGCAGTTCGCCCTCGATCTTGATTGTGCGAACCTTTGTGATCACTCTGGCGGGCCGTTTTTCTTTCGGTGTTCATGATGGAAGTTTATGGTCTTGAACATTTCATGAATGTCGACGATGTGCATTTTGTGACGTGTAATACATACATCCCATGGAAGGTTGATCTCTGCACCTCCGGGACACTAATTTTCTCTCGCTTTCCTGATGCGTCTCATTAGTAGCTAATATTTTTCCTCTCAAACTGTTAACACAACAATAAACAATTGCAAATGAGCCTTACTAAAGACTGAACTTGTAACCTCGCACTCAAGGGTTTCCTTCTCAGTACACCGCAACTTTTGTTTAACAGTGTTGTGGGACATTTTCCAGTCAGCACAACCGTTTTCATTTCTGCAGAATAATGGCGCTACCTGAATTATGGATTGAAAATGGCTATTTTCCTATAAATACTGTTCGTTTTAAGTAACAGACAGGCAGATAACCATCTGGAATAAAAAATTTCCGTAGGCTACGCAACGCTTTATACATTCCTCACTAAATTACTAGATAGTTCACCGCTTCCAGTTTTTTGGGGAATCTACAAAGACACTGATCGCATATGGAAACAAAGAGATCTATATCATATAACGCCAGATAAGTATGCAACACATCTAACGTATGGGTCATGCGTTTGCGATCTTAACCCATACAATTAATTTACACTGCTGAATATTACGAATTGGACAGATACTTGTTTAATGTCGTCAAAGAAACATACTACGACAATCTAAACAAAAAAGTAATAAATAATTTAAGTAAAAGGGCGTGCTACATACATGTCACACTAGGTATAACATACATTTTAAGTGAGCTACATGATAGTTACTAAAATAATGCATTGTATGTCACTTATACTGTGTTTAGGCAACAGCACTCATTTTCAGTGATATGGTACAAAACACACAAGGAATAAACCAAAATTACATTAGCAGCACATTGTTCTTGAAGTTCCTTCGCAGTTTTCTGCGGCTGATCGTCTTCTTTTTTCTGTGGCACCATAGCTACTTTGACATGAATAACCTGCACTGTGACCAGGACCTCTAGGGATTGTTGCATTGGAACTCAGGTAACATTGACAATGTAGCACCAAAACTGTAGTTGTGGCATACTGATACTTACATTTCGTAGAAAAGCGAGGCATTGTGTACACACAAATCCAGTATAAACGTAAAAATTGGCCACCACCAGTTCTTTCTCCTGATACTCACGCTACATGACGCTACATTTTCGTCCATTTGGTCAGTTCTAAACCCCACCCCCACCAATATTCTTGTTATATCCTCCAATAAGTTGTTGTTCGAGAACAGAGATTCTTTTCTTCTCGTATCTGGAGGATTGGCTCACAGACCTAACAACATTCATACCATCGCTGGTTTATCATTATGATAGTAATCAGTCTCAACTTCAACACCTAATCTGTTTTTGTGGGTCAAAACCGCTTCTGCATCAGCATGAAGTTGCCTTGGTCTAAAATTAATGTTCTACCCCCATCTTCTTCATCAGAATCTTCATCCCACTCCATTCAGTTTCTGAAGTCTCATTTAATATATCTATTGCATCTTCTTCTCCCTCGTCCTCAAGAGTAGCCAGGATGTCATTCACACACAGGCAGGCCTCTGACACAAAAGGAATTTATTACACTGGCTGTTCTGCCTAGTGTAACATATGTGCAAAACACAATTAAAAACTGGATTAGGAAACAAAACAGTGAATGTCATCTTGTGGCTAACCTATATTACAAATTTCAGTAATTTTTAACATTAAAATGAAGCAAAAGTTTAAAAATTGATATTTTATATTGCGAGAGCAAGTAACACCTACTTATTATTCCTAGACATAATCGTATTCAGAAAAGCCTTCATGAATTAAAGCTTTAGACACTGTTCTCTTCCTGCTTTCTGCTGACAGAAATCCGACCAAGTATCAACAATGGAAAGTTCTCAACTGAGAGACGTACAACAATAGGTACTCCAAACATTAATTGTTGCCAAGTAGAGATAACCATGACAGAATGTTGCGTGACATGTATGTTACGTTAGGCAGAAATGGGTTACCTGCCTAAGGCTACTAAGAAAACTACCATAGTCTATCCTTATGTATTGAGACGATGTTACAGTACCACGCAAGAAAGAATTTAAAGATTTAGTTGGCACTGAAAGAGCAAAAAAGTACTAACATGGACAGACGGGATTCATTGTTCTGTACAACAAAGCACTAAGTGCTGAATTTTCAGGCATGCAGCATGTAAAGAAACGGATGGTATTAATTATATATACAGGGTGTCCCAGCTATCTTGTCCACCCAAAATATCTCTGGAATAATAACAGCTATTGGAAACCGACTTTCACCGGTCTCAATGCAGGGCTGGGGCCCATGAATGTACATATTTGGAAACATTCTAAAACCAAAGCATGTGTTTTTTAACACAAACTTATGTTTTTTTAAATGGACCTCCTATATTTTTTCTTCAGCAATCCATAGCATGACTAAGCACATACACAATGGCGTTGATTGCATCGCAATATTCCCATTACATTCCGAGATATTGAGACGCGAAGTTGACGCTCGAAACACCCGACATGCGCTGCTAGCGCACGTCCTGAGGCTCAAGCGTGAACCCCATGCTGCCCGTAATCGCGAGGTGGTTGACATGCGTAATCACACTTCCATACCTATCAAGAGGTCCGAAACGTGTAATACGGTCTGCTGCCATCCTGCATTAACGCCGTACATTCCAGCAGGTATTTATCCCATAGGCTAGGGGTGATGCGGTTCTGTAACATTTCTGTGTACCGCAACGTTAGTCACAAAGTTAACTTCGCTTATCGTTAATCCGTTACTAAAAAGGTAATGCCGTTCAACGTTAAAACTTTACTTTACTGTAGATCTATCGCAAGTGACAGTTAATCATTCGCTCGTAATAGTAAAATTCATGTTGATGGTTTTAGTGAAACTAGCAAGTGGACTAAAAGTTTTACCGTTGTTAAGGTGAAAATGTTTTGATTTGGGAAGTTCAGGTAGGACATAGAAGATGAATGTAAACATGTTTAACCAACTAGTTTTATAATCACATAATTAGCAATGTTATGTTTATCTAATGCGTTAAATGACAAATTGTTGCAAACAAACGTTTCTTAACATCACTGGGTAAAATGGCCCTTTGTAGAAACTTCCACTGTGATACCAGCACTACATACTAAACATAGCGTTCACATCTAATGCTCAAAGTGATGCCCATTGGCTTGCATACATAGGGTCACTCTGCGGATGAAGAATGCCCTACTTCGTGCTACTGTTTCCTCTTTGATGGCTGTACAAGCATCAATAATGCGTTGCTTCATGTCCTCTGGTGTTGTTGGTTCATGTTGGTAAACAGCATCCTTCACTGCTCCCCAAAGAAAATAATCCAGCGGTGTAAGGTCCGGAGATCGGGCAGGCCACCTAACTGGTCCACCTCGTCCAATCCACCTACCAGGGAACTTACGGTTCAGAAATCGTCGTGCTCGTAAGGCGTTATGTGCAGGGCATCCGTCATGCTAATACCACATGACCATTCTCCGGTTCAGAGGTACAGTATAACGCATTAGATAAACCTTATTTTGGGTATGCAGGATAAATAAGACAACCTGACTGGTGTATACCGATCGGTACTGGTTCATATTGTGTACGTAGATAAGTAAAACGTGCAAGAGGGAAACCATTATGTGCTTATGAGAGTTGATGGCAGTAGACCGTATTATTCGTTTCGGACCTCTTGATAAGTATGGAGGTGTGATTACACATGTCAATCACATCGCGATTACAGGCAGCATGGGGTTCACGCCTGAGCCTCAGGACGTGCGCTAGCAGCGCATGTCGGGTGTTTCAAGCGTCAACTTCGCGTCTCAATATCTCGGGATGTAATGGGAATATTGCGATGCAATCAACGCCATTGTGTATGTGCTTAGTCTTGCTATGGATTGCTGAAGAAAAAATATAGGAGGTCTATTTAAAAAAAACATAAGTTTGTGTTAAAGAACACATATGCTTTCGATTTAGAATGTTTCCAAATATGTACATTCATGGGCCCCAGCCCTGCATTGAGACCGGTGAAAGTCGGTTTCATATATATATATATATGATGCTGCAAAATACGTTAGTTAAGACATGCCTGGAACAGTTTTTCGATTTAACTAGCTATTGTTGAATTCATGAAGGAAAAGAGAGAGCATGATCAAAAATTGGAGCACCTGGAAGGATTGCTGACCTCTCATATAAGTGTACTGTACTGCACACTACCCACACTAGGACATTGCAAGGTGAAAAAACTTATTCTGATTTGATGCGGATGCATTAATAAAATTCACATTGTGGAAGGGATAAATTCTGACAAATAACACCGTCCATTTTGCTAAGGTCACTGCGGTTAAAGATAACGTGAGGTTTGAAGAATACAATGAGGCCTCAGAGGTATTACAAGGATTGTTTCCTAAACGTTTTGAGACAACTGCTGATCTTACACCTGTTTTCTAACAGTTTCCGAGACTGTTTTCTGTTTCAGTTGAAGTGATGCTGTACACATTCATATGTAACTCATTGATCTACAAGGTTTTCTTGTTTCAACAACAAATTCTTTTATGTTAAAACAGTCCAGGACGTCAACATAGAATTTCTACGTCTCTATAATGAATCTGAGAAAGTGCTACAATATTTCTGTAGACAAATTTATGTGTAAGGCCTTTTTGGATTATTGCTTGGTAATCTGAACGTGAAAATCTGTGAAAATGTCCGTGTCTGTCCGTATGTCAACAATTTGTACCATATAAATATTATATTACGTCTTCAGCGAGCCAAACATAATTAAATAGTACTGAAGGTTTGTCTTGTTTGCAATCTATGTTGTTGAGATATGTGTAATATAAAACCGAGACGTATGCAGTAGCATTGCTTGAGTTCGCAGTTTCCCTCTCTTCCTGCTCCTTCTTCTCAGAAGTGTGGAGAGGTGTGGACCGAGGTTGATGTTGAGCGCTATGGCACTCGTGTCAGGGCTCATCACGCGAGCCGAAATCCTTATCGACTCAACTCTGTCGCATGAGTCTTTAACTGTATGTGTAAACAAATGTAAAAATTTAAAGCTTAGCTTTCACTTGTTCATACAAGTATATGTAATTAAACCAAAAGATCATACAATCTCCATACTATGTGAGGATGCAGTAACAATTTTGAGACAGAAAGTATATAAATTCCACTGAAGGCAGGAAACGCAAGATCTGCTGAAACATGGTGGTGTAAAATAAATCTAATTAAAAAGTTTATTGCATAGAGCTGAATTTCTTTGTAATTTTTTCTAAGTAAGGACATAAAAGAGCAGAAACTACAACATCCAAAAAATTATTGTTTTCATAAGCTAACTACAGAGACCAACACTGCGCCAGTAATCGAGATGTTGAGAGGGGATGCTCAACATATTTGTGACTGTGAGTGCAGTTAATTCAACAATATATTACGTACATGCCATGACTGCTTTTCCCTACAGCCTCGTGTGTGCAGTTAATTCAACAGTATATTACGTACATGCCTTGACTGCTTTTCCCTACAGGCTCGTGAGTGCAGTTAATTCAACACTATACTACGTACAAGCCATGACTGCTTTTCCCTAAGCCTCGTGAGTGCAGTTAATTCAACAGTATATTACGTACATGCCATGACTCCTTTTCCCTACAGCCTCGTGAGTGCAGTTAATTGAACAGTATATTACGTACATGCCATGACTGCTTTTTCCTACAGCCTCGTGAGTGCACTTAATTCAACAGTATATTACGTACATGCCATGACTGCTTTTCCCTACAGCCTAGTGAGTGCAGTTAATTCAACAGTATATTACGTACATGCCATGACTGCATTTCCCTACAGCCTCGTGACTGCATTTAATTCAACAGTATATTACGTACATGCCATGACTGCTTTTCCCTACAGCCTCGTGAGTGCATTTAATTCGACAGTATATTACGTACATGCCATGACTGCTTTTCCCTACAGCCTCGTGAGTGCATTTAATTCGACAGTATATTACGTACATGCCATGACTGCTTTTCCCTACAGCCTCGTGAGTGCATTTAATTCAACAGTATATTACGTACATGCCATGACTGCTTTTCCCTACGGCCTCGTGAGTGCAGTTAATTCAACAGTATATTACGTACATGCCATGACTGCTTTTCCCTACAGCCTCGTGTGTGCAGTTAATTCAACAGTATATTACGTACATGCCTTGACTGCTTTTCCCTACAGCCTCGTGAGTGCAGTTAATTCAACACTATATTACGTACATGCCATGACTGCTTTTCCCTACAGCCTCGTGTGTGCAGTTAATTCAACACTATATTACGTACATGCCTTGACTGCTTTTCCCTACAGCCTCGTGAGTGCAGTTAATTCAACAGTATATTACGTACATGCCATGACTGCTTTTCCCTACAGACTCGTGAGTGCAGTTAATTCAACAGTATATTACGTACATGCCTTGACTGCTTTTCCCTACAGCCTCGTGAGTGCAGTTAATTCAACACTATATTACGTACATGCCATGACTGCTTTTCCCTACAGCCTCGTGTGTGCAGTTAATTCAACACTATATTACGTACATGCCTTGACTGCTTTTCCCTACAGCCTCGTGAGTGCAGTTAATTCAACAGTATATTACGTACATGCAATGACTGCTTTTCCCTACAGCCTCGTGAGTGCAGTTAATTCAACAGTATATTACGTACATGCCGTGACTGCTTTTCCCTACAGCCTCGTGAGTGCAGTTAATTCAACAGTATATTACGTACATGCCATGACTGATTTTCCCTACAGATTCGTGAGTGCAGTTAATTCAACAGTACATTACGTACATGCCATGACTGCTTTTCCCTACAGCCTCGTGAGTGCAGTTAATTCAACAGTACATTACGTATATGCCATGACTGCTTTTCCCTACAGCCTCGTGAGTGCAGTTAATTCAACAGTACATTACGTACATGCCATGACTGCTTTTCCCTACAGCCTCGTGAGTGCAGTTAATTCAACAGTATATTACGTACATGCCATGACTGCTTTTCCCTACAGCCTCGTGAGTGCAGTTAATTCAACAGTATATTACGTACATGCCATGACTGCTTTTCCCTACAGCCTCGTGAGTGCAGATAATTCAACAGTATATTACGTACATGCCATGAACGCTTTTCCCTACAGCCTCGTGAGTGCAGTTGATTCAACAGTACATTACGTACACGCCATGACTGCTTTTCCCTACAGCCTCGTGTGTGCAGTTAATTCAACAGTATATTACGTACATGCCTTGACTGCTTTTCCCTACAGCCTCGTGAGTGCAGTTAATTCAACACTATATTACGTACGTGCCATGACTGCTTTTCCCTACAGCCTCGTGTGTGCAGTTAATTCAACACTATATTACGTACATGCCATGACTGCTTTTCCCTACAGCCTCGTGAGTGCAGTTAATTCAACAGTATATTACGTACATGCCATGACTGCTTTTCCCTACAGCCTCGTGAGTGCAGTTAATTCAACAGTATATTACGTACATGCCATGACTGCTTTTCCCTACAGCCTCGTGAGTGCATTTAATTCAACAGTATATTACGTACATGCCATGACTGCTTTTCCCTACAGCCTCGTGAGTGCATTTAATTCGACAGTATATTACGTACATGCCATGACTGCTTTTCCCTACAGCCTCGTGAGTGCATTTAATTCAACAGTATATTACGTACATGCCATGACTGCTTTTCCCTACGGCCTCGTGAGTGCAGTTAATTCAACAGTATATTACGTACATGCCATGACTGCTTTTTCCTACGGCCTCGTGAGTGCAGTTCATTCAACTGTATATTACGTACATGCCATGACTGCTTTTCCCTACAGCCTCGTGAGTGCAGTTAATTCAACAGTATATTACGTACATGCCATGACTGCTTTTCCCTACAGCCTCGTGAGTGCAGTTAATTCAACAGTATATTACGTAGATGCCATGACTGCTTTTCCCTACAGCCTCGTGAGTGCAGTTAATTCAACAGTATATTACGTACATGCCGTGACTGCTCTTCCCTACAGCCTCGTGAGTGCAGTTAATTCAACAGTATATTACGTACATGCCATGACTGCTTTTCCCTACAGCCTCGTGAGTGCAGTTAATTCAACGGTATATTACGTACATGCCATGACTGCTTTTCCCTACAGCCTCGTGAGTGCAGTTAATTCAACAGTATATTACGTACATGCCATGACTGCATATCCCTACAGCCTTGTGAGTGCAGTTAATTCAACAGTATATTACGTACATGCCATGACTGTTTTTCCCTACAGCCTCGTGAGTGCAGTTAATTCAACAGTATATTACGTACATGCCATGACTGCTTTTCCCTACAGCCTCGTGAGTGCAGTTAATTCAACAGTATATTACGTACATGCCATGACTGCTTTTCCCTACAGCCTCGTGAGTGCAGTTAATTCAACAGTATATTACATACATGCCATGACTGCTTTTCCCTACAGCCTCGTGAGTGCAGTTAATTCAACAGTATATTACGTACATGCCATGACTGCTTTTCCCTACAGCCTCGTTAGTGCAGTTAATTCAACAGTATATTACGTACATGCCATGAACGCTTTTCCCTACAGCCTCGTGAGTGCAGTTAATTCAACAGTATATAACGTACATGCCATGACTGCTTTTCCCTACAGCCTCGTGTGTGCAGTTAATTCAACAGTATATTACGTACATGCCATGTCTGCTTTACCCTACAGCCCCGTGAGTGCAGTTAATTCAACAGTATATTACGTACATGCCATGACTGCTTTTCCCTACAGCCTCGTGTGTGCAGTTAATTCAACAGTGTATTACGTACATGCCATGACTGCTTTTCCCTACAGCCTCGTGAGTGCAGTTAATTCAACAGTATATTACGTACATGCCACGACTGCTTTTCTTTACAGCCTCGTGAATGCAGTTAATTCAACAGTATATTACGTACATGCCATGACTGCTTTTCCCTACAGCCTCGTGAGTACAGTTAATTCAACAGTATATTACGTACATGCAATGACTGCTTTGCCCTACAGCCTCGTGAGTGCATTTAATTCAACAGTATATTACGTACATGCCATGACTGCTTTCCCCTACAGCCTCGTGAGTGCAGTTAATTCAACAGTATATTACGTACATGCCATGGCTGCTTATCCCTACAGCCTTGTGAGTGCAGTTAATTCAACGATATATTACGTACATGCCATGACTGCTTTTCCCTACAGCCTCGTGAGTGCAGTTAATTCAACAGTATATAACGTACATGCCATGACTGATTTTCCCTACAGCCTCGTGAGTGCAGTTAATTCAACAGTATATTACGTACATGCCATGACTGCTTTTCCCTACAGCCTCGTGAGTGCAGTTAATTCAACAGTATATTACGTACATGCCATGACTGCTTTTCCCTACAGCCTTGTGAGTGCAGTAATTTCAACAGTATATTACATACATGCCATGACTGTTTTTCCCTACATCCTCGTAGGTGCAGTTAATTCAAATGTATATTACGTACATGCCATGACTGCTCTTCCCTACAGCCTCATAAGTGCAGTTAATTCAACAGTATATTACGTACATGCCATGACGGCTTTTCTCTACAGCCTCGTGAGTGCAGTTAATTCAACAGTATATTACGTACATGCCATGACTGCTTTTCCCTACAGCCTCGTGAGTGCAGTTAATTCAACAGTATATTACGTACATGCCGTGACTGCTTATCCCTACAGCCTCGTGAGTGCAGTTAATTCAACAGTATATTACGTACATGCCATGACTGCTTTTCCCTACAGCCTCGTGAGCGCAGTTAATTCAACAGTATATTACGTACATGCCATGACTGCTATTCCCTACAGCCTCGTGAGTGCAGTTAATTCAACAGTATATTACGTACATGCCATGACTGCTTTTCCCTACAGCCTCGTGAGTGCAGTTAACTCAACAGTATCTTACGTACATGCCATGACAGCTTTTCCCTATAGCCTCGTGAGTGCAGTTAATTCAACAGTGTATTACGTACTTGCCATGACTGCTTTTCCCTACAGCCTCGTGAGTGCAGTTAATTCAACAGTATATTACGTACATGCCATGACTGCTTTTCCCTACAGCCTCGTGAGAGCAGATAATTCAACAGTATATTACATTCATGCCATGACTGCTTTTCCCTACAGCCTCGAGAGTGCAGTTAATTCAACAGCATATTACGTACATGCCATGACTGCTTTTCCCTACAGCCTCGTGAGAGCAGTTAATTCAACAGTATATTACGTACATGCCATGACTGCTTTTCCCTACAGCCTCGTGAGTGCAGTTAATTCAACAGTATATTACGTACATGCCATGACTGCTTTTCCCTACAGCCTCGTGAGTGCAGTTAATTCAACAGTATATTACGTACATGCCATGACTGCTTTTCCCTACAGCCTCGTGAGTGCAGTTCATTCATCAGTATCTTACATACATGCCATGACTGCTTTTCCCTACAGCCTCGTGAGTGCAGTTAATTCAACAGTATAATACGTACATGCCATGACTGCTTTTCCCTACAGCCTCGTGAGTGCAGTTAATTCAACAGTATATTACGTACATGCCATGACTGCTTGTTCCTACAGCCTCGTGAGTGCAGTTAATTCAACAGTATATTAAGTAGATGCCATGACTGCTTTTCCCTACAGCCTCGAGAGTGCAGTTAATTTAACAGTATACTACGTACATGCCATGACTGTTTTTCCCTACAGCCTCGTGAGTGCAGTTAATTCAACAGTACATTACGTACATGCCATGACTGCTTTTCCCTACAGCCTCGTGAGTGCAGTTAATTCAACAGTACATTACGTACATGCCATTACTGCTTTTCCCTACAGCCTCGTGAGTGCAGTTAATTCAACAGTACATTACGTACATGCCATGACTGCTTTTCCCTACAGCCTCGTGAGTGCAGTTAATTCAACAGTACATTACATACATGCCATGACTGCTTTTCCCTACAGCCTCGTGAGTGCAGTTAATTCAACAGTACATTACGTACATGCCATGACTGCTTTTCCCAACAGCCTCGTGAGTGCAGTCAATTCAACAGTACATTACGTACATGCCATGACTGCTTTTCCCTACAGCCTCGTGAGTGCAGTTAATTCAACAGTACATTACGTACATGCCTTGACTGCTTTTCCCTACAGCCTCGTGAGTGCAGATAATTCAACTGTACATTACGTACATGCGATGACTGCTTTGCCCTACAGCCTCGTGAGTGCATTTAATTCAACAGTATATTACATACATGCCATGACTGCTTTTCCCTACAGCCTCGTGAGTGCATTTTATTCAACAGTATATTACGTACATGCCATGACTGCTTTTCCCTACGGCCTCGTGAGTGCAGTTAACTCAACAGCATATTACGTACATGCCATGACTGCTCTTTACTACGGCCTCGTGAGTGCAGTTAATTCAACAGTATATTACGTACATGCCATGACTGCTTTTCCCTACAGCCTCGTGAGTGCAGTTAATTCAACAGTATATTACGTACATGCCATGACTGCTTTTCCCTACAGCCTCGTGAGTGCAGTTAATTCAACAGTATATTACGTAGATGCCATGACTGCTTTTCCCTACAGCCTCGTGAGTGCAGTTAATTCAACATATATTACATACATGCCATGACTGCTCTTCCCTACAGCCTCGTGAGTGCAGTTAATTCAACAGTATATTACGTACATGTCATGACTGCTTTTCCCTACAGCCTCGTGAGTGCAGTTAATTCAACAGTATATTACGTACATGCCATGACAGCTTTTCCCTACAGCATCGTGAGTGCAGTTAATTCAACAGTATATTACGTAGATGCCATGACTGCTTTTCCCTACAGCCTCGTGAGTGCAGTTAATTCAGCAGTATATTACGTACATGCCATGACTGCTCTTCCCTACAGCCTCGTGAGTGCAGTTAATTCAACAGTACATTACGTACATGCCTTGACTGCTTTTCCCTACAGCCTCGTGAGTGCATTTAATTCAACAGTATATTACGTACATGCCATGACTGCTTTTCCCTACGGCCTCGTGAGTGCAGTTAACTGAACAGCATATTACGTACATGCCATGACTGCTTTTTCCTACGGCCTCGTGAGTGCAGTTAATTCAACAGTATATTATGTACATGCCATGACTGCTTTTCCCTACAGCCTCGTGAGTGCAGTTAATTATACAGTATATTACGTACATGCCATGACTGCTTTTCCCTACAGCCTCGTGAGTGCAGTTAATTCAACAGTATATTACGTAGATGCCATGACTGCTTTTCCCTACAGCCTCGTGGGTGCAGTTAATTCAACAGTATATTACATACATGCCATGACTGCTCTTCCCTACAGCCTCGTGAGTGCAGTTAATTCAACAGTATATTACGTACATGCCATGACTGCTTTTCCCTACAGCCTCGTGAGTGCAGTTAATTCAACAGTATATTACGTACATGCCATGACTGCTTTTCCCTACAGCCTCGTGTGTGCAGTTAATTCAACAGTATATTACGTAGATGCCATGACTGCTTTTCCCTACAGCCTCGTGAGTGCAGTTAATTCAACAGTATATTACGTACATGCCATGACTGCTCTTCCCTACAGCCTCGTGAGTGCAGTTAATTCAACAGTATATTACGCACATGCCATGACTGCTTTTCCCTACAGCCTCGTGAGTGCAGTTAATTCAACAGTATATTACGTACATGCCATGACTGCTTCTCCCTACAGCCTCGTAGGTGCAGTTAATTCAAATGTATATTACGTACATGCCATGACTGCTCTTCCCTACGGCCTCATGAGTGCAGTTAATTCAACAGTATATTACGTACATGCCATGACTGCTTTTCCATACAGCCTCGTGAGTGCAGTTAATTCAACAGTATATTACGTACATGCCATGACTGCTTTTCCCTACAGCCTCGTGAGTGCAGTTAATTCAACAGTATATTACGTACATGCCGTGACTGCTTATCCCTACAGCCTCGTGAGTGCAGTTAATTCAACAGTATATTACGTACATGCCATGACTGCTTTTCCCTACCGCCTCTGGAGTGCAGTTAATTCAACAGTATATTACGTACATGCCATGACTGCTTTTCCCTACAGCCTCGTGAGTGCAGTTAATTCAACAGTATATTACGTACATGCCATGACTGCTTTTCCCTATAGCCTCGTTAGTGCAGTTAACTCAACAGTATCTTACGTACATGCCATGACTGCTTTTCCTTACAGCTTCGTGAGTGCAGTTAATTCAACAGTGTATTACGTACTTGCCATGACTGCTTTTCCCTACAGCCTCGTGAGTGCAGTTAATTCAACAGTATATTACGTACATGCCATGTCTGCTTTTCCCTATAGCCTCGTGAGTGCAGTTAATTCAACAGTATATTACATTCATGCCATGACTGCTTTTCCCTACAGCCTCGTGAGTGCAGTTAATTTAACAGTATATTAAGTACATGCAATGACTGCTTTTCCCTACAGCCTCGTGAGTGCAGTTAATTCAACAGTATATTACGTACATGCCATGACTGCTTTTCCCTACAGCCTCGTGAGTGCAGTTAATTCAACAGTATATTACGTACATGCCATGACTGCTTATCCCTACAGCCTCGTGAGTGCAGTTAATTCAACAGTAAATGAAGTAGATGCCTTGACTGCTTTTCCCTACAGCCTCGTGAGTGCAGTTAATTCAACAGTACATTACGTACATGCCATGACTGCTTTTCCCTACAGCCTCGTGAGTGCAGTTAATTCAACAGTACATTACATACATGCCTTGACTGCTTTTCCCTACGGCCTCGTGAGTGATGATAATTCAACAGTACATTACGTACATGCGATGACTGCTTTTCCCTACAGCCTCGTGAGTGCAGTTAATTCAACAGTACATTACGTACTTGCCATGACTGCTTTTCGCTACAGCCTCGTGAGTGCAGTTAATTCAACAGTATATTACGTACATGCCATGACTGCTTTTCCCTACAGCCTCGTGAGTGCAGTTAACTCAACAGTATATTACGTACATGCCATGACTGCTTTTCCCTACAGCCTCGTGAGTGCAGTTAATTCAACAGTGTATTCCGTACATGCCATGACTGCTTTTCCCTACAGCCTTGTGAGTGCAGTTAATTGAACAGTAAATTACGTACATGCCATGACTGTTTTTCCCTACAGCCTCGTGAGTGCAGTTAATTCAACAGTTTATTACGTACATGCCAGGACTGCTTTTCCCTACAGCCTCGTGAGTGCAGTTAATTCAACAGTATATTACGTACATGCCATGACTGCTTTTCCCTACAGCCTCGTGAGTGCAGTTAATTCGACAGTACATTACGTACATGCCATGACTGCTTTCCCCTACAGCCTCGTGAGTGCAGTTAATTCAACTGTATATTACGTACATGCCATGACTGCTTTTCCTTACAGCCTCGTGAGTGCAGTTAATTCAACAGTATATTACGTACATGCCATGACTGCTTTTCCCTACAGCCTCGTGAGTGCAGATAATTCAACAGTATATAACGTACATGCCATGACTGCTTATCCCTACAGCCTCGTCAGTGCATTTAATTCAACAGTATATTACGTACATGCCATGACTGCTTATCCCTACAGCCTCGTGAGTGCAGTTAATTCAACAGTATATTACGTACATGCCATGACTGCTTATCCCTACAGCCTCGTGAGTGCAGTTAAATCAACAGTATATTACGTACATGCGATGACTGCTTTTCCCTACAGCCTCGTGAGTGCAGTTAATTCAACAGTATATTACGTACATGCCATGACTGCTTTTCCCTACAGCCTCGTGAGTGCAGTTAATTCAACAGTATATTTCGTACATGCCATGACTGCTTTTCCCTACAGCCTCGTGAGTGCAGTTAATTCAACAGTATATTACGTACATGCATGACTGCTTTTCCCTACAGCCTCGTGAGTGCAGTTAATTCAACAGTATATTACGCACATGCCATGACTGCTTATCCCTACAGCCTCGTGAGTGCAGTTAATTCAACAGTATATTACGTACATGCCATGTTTGCTTTTCCCTACAGCCTCGTGAGTGCAGTTAATTCAACAGTATATTACGTACATGCCATGACTGCTTTTCCCTACAGCCTCGTGAGTGCAGTTAATTCAACAGTATATTACGTACATGCCATGACTGCTTATCCCTACAGCCTCGTGAGTGCATTTAATTCAACAGTATATTACGTACATGCCATGACTGCTTTTCCCAACAGCCTCGTGAGTGCAGTTAATTCATCAGTATATTACGTACTTGCCATGACTGCTTTTCCCTACAGCCTCGTGAGTGCAGTTAATTCAACTGTATATTACGTACATGCCATGACTGCTTTTCCCTACAGCCTCGTGAGTGCAGTTAATTCAACAGTATAATACGTACATGCCATGACTGCTTATCCCTACAGCCTCGTGAGTGCAGTTAAATCAACAGTATATTACGTACATGCGATGACTGCTTTTCCCTACAGCCTCGTGAGTGCAGTTAATTCAACAGTATATTACGCACATGCCATGACTGCTTTTCCCTACAGCCTCGTGAGTGCAGTTAATTCAACAGTATATTTCGTACATGCCATGACTGCTTTTCCCTACAGCCTCGTGAGTGCAGTTAATTCAACAGTATATTACGTACATGCATGACTGCTTATCCCTACAGCCTCGTGAGTGCAGTTAATTCAACAGTATATTACGCACATGCCATGACTGCTTATCCCTACAGCCTCGTGAGTGCAGTTAATTCAACAGTATATTACGTACATGCCATGTTTGCTTTTCCCTACAGCCTCGTGAGTGCAGTTAATTCAACAGTATATTACGTACATGCCATGACTGCTTTTCCCTACAGCCTCGTGAGTGCAGTTAATTCAACAGTATATTACGTACATGCCATGACTGCTTATCCCTACAGCCTTTGAGTGCATTTAATTCAACAGTATATTACGTACATGCCATGACTGCTTTTCCCTACAGCCTCGTGAGTGCAGTTAATTCATCAGTATATTACGTACTTGCCATGACTGCTTTTCCCTACAGCCTCGTGAGTGCAGTTAATTCAACAGTATATTACGTACATGCCATGACTGCTTTTCCCTACAGCCTCGTGAGTGCAGTTAATTCAACAGTATAATACGTACATGCCATGACTGCTTATCCCTACAGCCTCGTGAGTGCAGTTAATTCAACAGTATATTACGTACATGCCATGACTGCTTATCCCTACAGCCTCGTGAGTGCAGTTAATTCAACAGTATATTACGTACATGCCATTACTGCTTTTCCCTACAGCCACGTGAGTGCAGTTAATTCAACAGTATATTACGTACATGCCATGACTGCTTTTCCCTACAGCCTCGTGAGTGCAGTTAATTCAACAGTATATTACGTACGTGCCATGACTGCTTTTCCCTACAGCCTCGTGAGTGCAGTTAATTCAACAGTATATTACGTACGTGCCATGACTGCTTTTCCCTACAGCCTCGTGAGTGCAGTTAATTCAACAGTATATAACGTACATGCCATGACTGCTTTTGCCTACAGCCTCGTGTGTGCAGTTCATTCATCAGTATATTACGTACATGCCATTACTGCTTTTCCCTACAGCCTCGTGATTGCAGTTAATTCAACAGTATATTAGTACATGCCATGAATGTTTTTCCCTACAGCCTCGTGAGTGCAGTTAATTCAACAGTATATTACGTACATGCCATGATTGCTTTTCCCTACAGCCTCGTGAGTGCAGTTAACTAAACAGTATATTACATACATGCAATGACTGCTTTTCCCTACAGCCTCGTGAGTGCAGTTAATTCAACAGTATATTACGTACATGCCATGACAGCTTTTCCCTACAGCCTCGTGAGTGCAGTTAATTCAACAGTATATTACGTACATGCCATGACTGCTTATCCCTACAGTCTCGTGAGTGCAGTTAATTCAACAGTAAATGAAGTAGATGCCATGACTGCTTTTCCCTACAGCCTCGTGAGTGCAGTTAATTCAACAGTATATTACGTACATGCCATGACAGCTTTTCCCTACAGCCTCGTGAGTGCAGTTAATTCAACAGTACATTACATACATGCCTTGACTGCTTTTCCCTACGGCCTCGTGAGTGATGATAATTCAACAGTACATTACGTACATGCGATGACTGCTTTTCCCTACAGCCTCGTGAGTGCAGTTAATTCAACAGTACATTACGTACTTGCCATGACTGCTTTTCGCTACAGCCTCGTGAGTGCAGTTAATTCAACAGTATATTACGTACATGCCATGACTGCTTTTCCCTACAGCCTCGTGAGTGCAGTTAATTCAACAGTATATTACGTACATGCCATGACTGCTTTTCCCTACAGCCTCGTGAGTGCAGTTAATTCAACAGTGTATTCCGTACATGCCATGACTGCTTTTCCCTACAGCCTTGTGAGTGCAGTTAATTGAACAGTAAATTACGTACATGCCATGACTGTTTTTCCCTACAGCCTCGTGAGTGCAGTTAATTCAACAGTTTATTACGTACATGCCAGGACTGCTTTTCCCTACAGCCTCGTGAGTGCAGTTAATTCAACAGTATATTACGTACATGCCATGACTGCTTTTCCCTACAGCCTCGTGAGTGCAGTTAATTCGACAGTACATTACGTACATGCCATGACTGCTTTCCCCTACAGCCTCGTGAGTGCAGTTAATTCAACTGTATATTACGTACATGCCATGACTGCTTTTCCTTACAGCCTCGTGAGTGCAGTTAATTCAACAGTATGTTACGTACACGCCATGACTGCTTTTCCCTACAGCCTCGTGAGTGCAGTTAATTCAACAGTACATTACGTACATGCCATGACTGCTTTTCCCTACAGCCTCGTGAGTGCAGATAATTCAACAGTATATTACGTACATGCCATGACTGCTTTTCCCTACAGCTTCGTGAGTGCAGTTAATTGAACAGTAAATTACGTACATGCCATGACTGCTTTTCCCTACAGCCTCGTGAGTGCAGATAATTCAACAGTATATAACGTACATGCCATGACTGCTTATCCCTACAGCCTCGTGAGTGCATTTAATTCAACAGTATATTACGTACATGCCATGACTGCTTATCCCTACAGCCTCGTGAGTGCAGTTAATTCAACAGTATATTACGTACATGCCATGACTGCTTATCCCTACAGCCTCGTGAGTGCAGTTAAATCAACAGTATATTACGTACATGCGATGACTGCTTTTCCCTACAGCCTCGTGAGTGCAGTTAATTCAACAGTATATTACGTACATGCCACGACTGCTTTTCCCTACAGCCTCGTGAGTGCAGTTAATTCAACAGTATATTTCGTACATGCCATGACTGCTTTTCCCTACAGCCTCGTGAGTGCAGTTAATTCAACAGTATATTACGTACATGCATGACTGCTTTTCCCTACAGCCTCGTGAGTGCAGTTAATTCAACAGTATATTACGCACATGCCATGACTGCTTATCCCTACAGCCTCGTGAGTGCAGTTAATTCAACAGTATATTACGTACATGCCATGTTTGCTTTTCCCTACAGCCTCGTGAGTGCAGTTAATTCAACAGTATATTACGTACATGCCATGACTGCTTTTCCCTACAGCCTCGTGAGTGCAGTTAATTCAACAGTATATTACGTACATGCCATGACTGCTTATCCCTACAGCCTCGTGTGTGCATTTAATTCAACAGTATATTACGTACATGCCATGACTGCTTTTCCCTACAGCCTCGTGAGTGCAGTTAATTCATCAGTATATTACGTACTTGCCATGACTGCTTTTCCCTACAGCCTCGTGAGTGCAGTTAATTCAACAGTATATTACGTACATGCCATGACTGCTTTTCCCTACAGCCTCGTGAGTGCAGTTAATTCAACAGTATAATACGTACATGCCATGACTGCTTATCCCTACAGCCTCGTGAGTGCAGTTAAATCAACAGTATATTACGTACATGCGATGACTGCTTTTCCCTACAGCCTCGTGAGTGCAGTTAATTCAACAGTATATTACGTACATGCCATGACTGCTTTTCCCTACAGCCTCGTGAGTGCAGTTAATTCAACAGTATATTTCGTACATGCCATGACTGCTTTTCCCTACAGCCTCGTGAGTGCAGTTAATTCAACAGTATATTACGTACATGCATGACTGCTTATCCCTACAGCCTCGTGAGTGCAGTTAATTCAACAGTATATTACGCACATGCCATAACTGCTTATCCCTACAGCCTCGTGAGTGCAGTTAATTCAACAGTGTATTCCGTACATGCCATGACTGCTTTTCCCTACAGCCTTGTGAGTGCAGTTAATTGAACAGTAAATTACGTACATGCCATGACTGTTTTTCCCTACAGCCTCGTGAGTGCAGTTAATTCAACAGTTTATTACGTACATGCCAGGACTGCTTTTCCCTACAGCCTCGTGAGTGCAGTTAATTCAACAGTATATTACGTACATGCCATGACTGCTTTTCCCTACAGCCTCGTGAGTGCAGTTACTTCGACAGTACATTACGTACATGCCATGACTGCTTTCCCCTACAGCCTCGTGAGTGCAGTTAATTCAACTGTATATTACGTACATGCCATGACTGCTTTTCCTTACAGCCTCGTGAGTGCAGTTAATTCAACAGTATGTTACGTACACGCCATGACTGCTTTTCCCTACAGCCTCGTGAGTGCAGTTAATTCAACAGTACATTACGTACATGCCATGACTGCTTTTCCCTACAGCCTCGTGAGTGCAGATAATTCAACAGTATATTACGTACATGCCATGACTGCTTTTCCCTACAGCTTCGTGAGTGCAGTTAATTGAACAGTAAATTACGTACATGCCATGACTGCTTTTCCCTACAGCCTCGTGAGTGCAGATAATTCAACAGTATATAACGTACATGCCATGACTGCTTATCCCTACAGCCTCGTCAGTGCATTTAATTCAACAGTATATTACGTACATGCCATGACTGCTTATCCCTACAGCCTCGTGAGTGCAGTTAATTCAACAGTATATTACGTACATGCCATGACTGCTTATCCCTACAGCCTCGTGAGTGCAGTTAAATCAACAGTATATTACGTACATGCGATGACTGCTTTTCCCTACAGCCTCGTGAGTGCAGTTAATTCAACAGTATATTACGTACATGCCATGACTGCTTTTCCCTACAGCCTCGTGAGTGCAGTTAATTCAACAGTATATTTCGTACATGCCATGACTGCTTTTCCCTACAGCCTCGTGAGTGCAGTTAATTCAACAGTATATTACGTACATGCATGACTGCTTTTCCCTACAGCCTCGTGAGTGCAGTTAATTCAACAGTATATTACGCACATGCCATGACTGCTTATCCCTACAGCCTCGTGAGTGCAGTTAATTCAACAGTATATTACGTACATGCCATGTTTGCTTTTCCCTACAGCCTCGTGAGTGCAGTTAATTCAACAGTATATTACGTACATGCCATGACTGCTTTTCCCTACAGCCTCGTGAGTGCAGTTAATTCAACAGTATATTACGTACATGCCATGACTGCTTATCCCTACAGCCTCGTGAGTGCATTTAATTCAACAGTATATTACGTACATGCCATGACTGCTTTTCCCAACAGCCTCGTGAGTGCAGTTAATTCATCAGTATATTACGTACTTGCCATGACTGCTTTTCCCTACAGCCTCGTGAGTGCAGTTAATTCAACTGTATATTACGTACATGCCATGACTGCTTTTCCCTACAGCCTCGTGAGTGCAGTTAATTCAACAGTATAATACGTACATGCCATGACTGCTTATCCCTACAGCCTCGTGAGTGCAGTTAAATCAACAGTATATTACGTACATGCGATGACTGCTTTTCCCTACAGCCTCGTGAGTGCAGTTAATTCAACAGTATATTACGTACATGCCATGACTGCTTTTCCCTACAGCCTCGTGAGTGCAGTTAATTCAACAGTATATTTCGTACATGCCATGACTGCTTTTCCCTACAGCCTCGTGAGTGCAGTTAATTCAACAGTATATTACGTACATGCATGACTGCTTATCCCTACAGCCTCGTGAGTGCAGTTAATTCAACAGTATATTACGCACATGCCATGACTGCTTATCCCTACAGCCTCGTGAGTGCAGTTAATTCAACAGTATATTACGTACATGCCATGTTTGCTTTTCCCTACAGCCTCGTGAGTGCAGTTAATTCAACAGTATATTACGTACATGCCATGACTGCTTTTCCCTACAGCCTCGTGAGTGCAGTTAATTCAACAGTATATTACGTACATGCCATGACTGCTTATCCCTACAGCCTTTGAGTGCATTTAATTCAACAGTATATTACGTACATGCCATGACTGCTTTTCCCTACAGCCTCGTGAGTGCAGTTAATTCATCAGTATATTACGTACTTGCCATGACTGCTTTTCCCTACAGCCTCGTGAGTGCAGTTAATTCAACAGTATATTACGTACATGCCATGACTGCTTTTCCCTACAGCCTCGTGAGTGCAGTTAATTCAACAGTATAATACGTACATGCCATGACTGCTTATCCCTACAGCCTCGTGAGTGCAGTTAATTCAACAGTATATTACGTACATGCCATGACTGCTTATCCCTACAGCCTCGTGAGTGCAGTTAATTCAACAGTATATTACGTACATGCCATTACTGCTTTTCCCTACAGCCACGTGAGTGCAGTTAATTCAACAGTATATTACGTACATGCCATGACTGCTTTTCCCTACAGCCTCGTGAGTGCAGTTAATTCAACAGTATATTACGTACGTGCCATGACTGCTTTTCCCTACAGCCTCGTGAGTGCAGTTAATTCAACAGTATATTACGTACGTGCCATGACTGCTTTTCCCTACAGCCTCGTGAGTGCAGTTAATTCAACAGTATATAACGTACATGCCATGACTGCTTTTGCCTACAGCCTCGTGTGTGCAGTTCATTCATCAGTATATTACGTACATGCCATTACTGCTTTTCCCTACAGCCTCGTGATTGCAGTTAATTCAACAGTATATTAGTACATGCCATGAATGTTTTTCCCTACAGCCTCGTGAGTGCAGTTAATTCAACAGTATATTACGTACATGCCATGATTGCTTTTCCCTACAGCCTCGTGAGTGCAGTTAACTAAACAGTATATTACATACATGCAATGACTGCTTTTCCCTACAGCCTCGTGAGTGCAGTTAATTCAACAGTATATTACGTACATGCCATGACAGCTTTTCCCTACAGCCTCGTGAGTGCAGTTAATTCAACAGTATATTACGTACATGCCATGACTGCTTATCCCTACAGTCTCGTGAGTGCAGTTAATTCAACAGTAAATGAAGTAGATGCCATGACTGCTTTTCCCTACAGCCTCGTGAGTGCAGTTAATTCAACAGTACATTACGTACATGCCATGACTGCTTTTCCCTACAGCCTCGTGAGTGCAGTTAATTCAACAGTACATTACATACATGCCTTGACTGCTTTTCCCTACGGCCTCGTGAGTGATGATAATTCAACAGTACATTACGTACATGCGATGACTGCTTTTCCCTACAGCCTCGTGAGTGCAGTTAATTCAACAGTACATTACGTACTTGCCATGACTGCTTTTCGCTACAGCCTCGTGAGTGCAGTTAATTCAACAGTATATTACGTACATGCCATGACTGCTTTTCCCTACAGCCTCGTGAGTGCAGTTAATTCAACAGTATATTACGTACATGCCATGACTGCTTTTCCCTACAGCCTCGTGAGTGCAGTTAATTCAACAGTGTATTCCGTACATGCCATGACTGCTTTTCCCTACAGCCTTGTGAGTGCAGTTAATTGAACAGTAAATTACGTACATGCCATGACTGTTTTTCCCTACAGCCTCGTGAGTGCAGTTAATTCAACAGTTTATTACGTACATGCCAGGACTGCTTTTCCCTACAGCCTCGTGAGTGCAGTTAATTCAACAGTATATTACGTACATGCCATGACTGCTTTTCCCTACAGCCTCGTGAGTGCAGTTAATTCGACAGTACATTACGTACATGCCATGACTGCTTTCCCCTACAGCCTCGTGAGTGCAGTTAATTCAACTGTATATTACGTACATGCCATGACTGCTTTTCCTTACAGCCTCGTGAGTGCAGTTAATTCAACAGTATGTTACGTACACGCCATGACTGCTTTTCCCTACAGCCTCGTGAGTGCAGTTAATTCAACAGTACATTACGTACATGCCATGACTGCTTTTCCCTACAGCCTCGTGAGTGCAGATAATTCAACAGTATATTACGTACATGCCATGACTGCTTTTCCCTACAGCTTCGTGAGTGCAGTTAATTGAACAGTAAATTACGTACATGCCATGACTGCTTTTCCCTACAGCCTCGTGAGTGCAGATAATTCAACAGTATATAACGTACATGCCATGACTGCTTATCCCTACAGCCTCGTGAGTGCATTTAATTCAACAGTATATTACGTACATGCCATGACTGCTTATCCCTACAGCCTCGTGAGTGCAGTTAATTCAACAGTATATTACGTACATGCCATGACTGCTTATCCCTACAGCCTCGTGAGTGCAGTTAAATCAACAGTATATTACGTACATGCGATGACTGCTTTTCCCTACAGCCTCGTGAGTGCAGTTAATTCAACAGTATATTACGTACATGCCACGACTGCTTTTCCCTACAGCCTCGTGAGTGCAGTTAATTCAACAGAATATTTCGTACATGCCATGACTGCTTTTCCCTACAGCCTCGTGAGTGCAGTTAATTCAACAGTATATTACGTACATGCATGACTGCTTTTCCCTACAGCCTCGTGAGTGCAGTTAATTCAACAGTATATTACGCACATGCCATGACTGCTTATCCCTACAGCCTCGTGAGTGCAGTTAATTCAACAGTATATTACGTACATGCCATGTTTGCTTTTCCCTACAGCCTCGTGAGTGCAGTTAATTCAACAGTATATTACGTACATGCCATGACTGCTTTTCCCTACAGCCTCGTGAGTGCAGTTAATTCAACAGTATATTACGTACATGCCATGACTGCTTATCCCTACAGCCTCGTGTGTGCATTTAATTCAACAGTATATTACGTACATGCCATGACTGCTTTTCCCTACAGCCTCGTGAGTGCAGTTAATTCATCAGTATATTACGTACTTGCCATGACTGCTTTTCCCTACAGCCTCGTGAGTGCAGTTAATTCAACAGTATATTACGTACATGCCATGACTGCTTTTCCCTACAGCCTCGTGAGTGCAGTTAATTCAACAGTATAATACGTACATGCCATGACTGCTTATCCCTACAGCCTCGTGAGTGCAGTTAAATCAACAGTATATTACGTACATGCGATGACTGCTTTTCCCTACAGCCTCGTGAGTGCAGTTAATTCAACAGTATATTACGTACATGCCATGACTGCTTTTCCCTACAGCCTCGTGAGTGCAGTTAATTCAACAGTATATTTCGTACATGCCATGACTGCTTTTCCCTACAGCCTCGTGAGTGCAGTTAATTCAACAGTATATTACGTACATGCATGACTGCTTATCCCTACAGCCTCGTGAGTGCAGTTAATTCAACAGTATATTACGCACATGCCATAACTGCTTATCCCTACAGCCTCGTGAGTGCAGTTAATTCAACAGTGTATTCCGTACATGCCATGACTGCTTTTCCCTACAGCCTTGTGAGTGCAGTTAATTGAACAGTAAATTACGTACATGCCATGACTGTTTTTCCCTACAGCCTCGTGAGTGCAGTTAATTCAACAGTTTATTACGTACATGCCAGGACTGCTTTTCCCTACAGCCTCGTGAGTGCAGTTAATTCAACAGTATATTACGTACATGCCATGACTGCTTTTCCCTACAGCCTCGTGAGTGCAGTTACTTCGACAGTACATTACGTACATGCCATGACTGCTTTCCCCTACAGCCTCGTGAGTGCAGTTAATTCAACTGTATATTACGTACATGCCATGACTGCTTTTCCTTACAGCCTCGTGAGTGCAGTTAATTCAACAGTATGTTACGTACACGCCATGACTGCTTTTCCCTACAGCCTCGTGAGTGCAGTTAATTCAACAGTACATTACGTACATGCCATGACTGCTTTTCCCTACAGCCTCGTGAGTGCAGATAATTCAACAGTATATTACGTACATGCCATGACTGCTTTTCCCTACAGCTTCGTGAGTGCAGTTAATTGAACAGTAAATTACGTACATGCCATGACTGCTTTTCCCTACAGCCTCGTGAGTGCAGATAATTCAACAGTATATAACGTACATGCCATGACTGCTTATCCCTACAGCCTCGTGAGTGCATTTAATTCAACAGTATATTACGTACATGCCATGACTGCTTTTCCCTACAGCCTCGTGAGTGCAGTTAATTCAACAGTATAATACGTACATGCCATGACTGCTTATCCCTACAGCCTCGTGAGTGCAGTTAATTCAACAGTATATTACGTACATGCCATGACTGCTTATCCCTACAGCCTCGTGAGTGCAGTTAATTCAATAGTATATTACGTACATGCCATTACTGCTTTTCCCTACAGCCACGTGAGTGCAGTTAATTCAACAGTATATTACGTACATGCCATGACTGCTTTTCCCTACAGCCTCGTGAGTGCAGTTAATTCAACAGTATAATACGTACATGCCATGACTGCTTATCCCTACAGCCTCGTGAGTGCAGTTAATTCAACAGTATATTACGTACATGCCATGACTGCTTATCCCTACAGCCTCATGAGTGCAGTTAATTCAACAGTATATTACGTACATGCCATGACTGCTTTTCCCTACAGCCTCGTGAGTGCAGTTAATTCAACAGTATATTACGTACATGCCATGACTGCTTTTCCCTACAGCCTCGTGAGTGCAGTTAATTCAACAGTATATTACGTACATGCCATGACTGCTTTTCCCTACATCCTCGTGAGTGCAGTTAATTCAACAGTATATTACGAACATGCCTTGACTGCTTTTCCCTACAGCCTCGTGAGTGCAGTTAATCCAACAGTATATTACGTACGTGCCATGATTGCTTATCAATACAGCCTCGTGAGTGCAGTTAATTCAACAGTATATTACGTACATGTCATGACTGCTTTTCCCTACAGCCTCGTGAGTGCAGTTAATTCAACAGTATTTTACGTACATCCCATGACTGCTTTTCCCTACAGCCTCGTGAGTGCAGTTAATTCAACAGTACATTACGTACATGCCATGACTGCTTTTCCCTACAGCCTCGTGAGTGCAGTTAATTCAACAGAATATTACGTACATGCTATGACTGCTTTTCCCTACAGCCTCGTGAGTGCAGTTAATTCACAGTATATTACGTACATGCCATGACCGCTTTTCCCCACAGCCTCGTGAGTGCAGTTAATTTAACAGAACATTACGTACATGCCATGACTGCTTTTCCCTACAGCCTCGTGAGTGCAGTTAATTCAATAGTATATTACGTACATGCCATGACTGCTTTTCCCTACAGCCTCGTGAGTGCAGTTAATTCAACAGTTTATTACGTACATGCCAGGACTGCTTTTCCCTACAGCCTCGTGAGTGCAGTTACTTCAACAGTATATTACGTACATGCCATGACTGCTTTTCCCTACAGCCTCGTGAGTGCAGTTAATTCAACAGTACATTACGTACATGCCATGACTGCTTTCCCCTACAGCCTCGTGAGTGCAGTTAATTCAACTGTATATTACGTACATGCCATGACTGCTTATCCTTACAGCCTCGTGAGTGCAGTTAATTCAACAGCATGTTACGTACACGCCATGACTGCTTTTCCCTACAGCCTCGTGAGTGCAGTTAATTCAACAGTATAATACGTACATGCCATGACTGCTTTTCCCTACAGCCTCGTGAGTGCAGTTAATTCAACAGTATATTACGTACATGCCATGACTGCTTATCCCTACAGCCTCGTGAGTGCAGTTAATTCAACAGTATATTACGTACATGCCATTACTGCTTTTCCCTACAGCCTCGTGAGTGCAGTTAATTCATCAGTATATTACGTACTTGCCATGACTGCTTTTCCCTACAGCCTCGTGAGTGCAGATAATTCAACAGTATAATACGTACATGCCATGACTGCTTTTCCCTACAGCCTCGTGAGTGCAGTTAATTCAACAGTATATTACGTACATGCCATGACTGCTTTTCCCTACAGCCTCGTGAGTGCAGTTAATTCAACAGTATATTACGTACATGCCATGACTGCTTTTCCCTACAGCCTCGTGAGTGCAGTTAATTCAGCAGTACATTACGTACATGCCATGACTGCTTTTCCCCTCAGCCTCGTGAGTGCAGTTAATTCAACAGTATATTACGTACATGCCATGACTGCTTATCCCTACAGCCTCGTGAGTGCAGTTAATTCAACAGTATATTACGTACATGCTATGACTGCTTTTCCCTACAGCCTCGTGAGTGCAGTTTATTCAACAGTATATTACGAACATGCCATGACTGCTTTTCCCTACAGCCTCGTGAGTGCAGTTAATCCAACAGTATATTACGTACGTGCCATGACTGCTTATCCCTACAGCCTCGTGAGTGCAGTTAATTCAACAGTATATTACGTACATGTCATGACTGCTTTTCCCTACAGCCTCGTGAGTGCAGTTAATTCAACAGCATATTACGTAAATGCCATGACTGCTTTTCCCTACAGCCTCGTGAGTGCAGTTAATTCCATAGTATATTACTTACATGCCATGACTGCTTTTCCCTACAGCCTCGTGAGTGCAGTTAATTCAACAGTATATTACGAACATGCCATGACTGCTTTTCCCTACAGCCTCGTGAGTGCAGTTAATTCAACAGTATATTACGTACATGCCATGACTGCTTTTCCCTACAGCCTCGAGAGTGCAGTTAATTCAACAGTATATTACGTGCATGCCATGACCGCTTTTCCCCACAGCCTCGTGAGTGCAGTTAATTCAACAGAACATTACGTACATGCCATGACTGCTTTTTCCTACAGCCTCGTGAGTGCAGTTAATTCAACAGTATATTACGTAGATGCCATGACTGCTTTTCCCTACAGCCTCGTGAGTGCAGTTAATTCAACAGTACATTACGTACATGCCATGACTGCTTTTCCCTACAGCCTCGTGAGTACAGTTAATTCAACAGTATATTACGTACATGCCATGACTGCTTTTCCCTACAGCCTCGTGAGTGCAGTTAATACAACAATATATTACGTACAAGCCATGACTGCTTTTCCCTACAGCCTCGTGAGTGCAGTTAATTCCATAGTATATTACGTACATGCCATGACTGCTTTTCCCTACAGCCTCGTGAGTGCAGTTAATTCAACAGTATATTACGTGCATGCCATGACCGCTTTTCCCCACAGCCTCGTGAGTGCAGTTAATTCAACAGAACATTACGTACATGCCATGACTGCTTTTCCCTACTGCCTCGTGAGTGCAGTTAATTCAACAGTATATTACGTACATGCCATGACTGCTTTTCCCTACAGCCTCGTGAGTGCAGTTAATTCAACAGTACATTACGTACATGCCATGACTGCTTTCCCCTACGGCCTCGTGAGTGCAGTTAATTCAACAGTATATTACGTACATGCCATGACTGCTTTTCCTTACAGCCTCGTGAGTGCAGTTAATTCAACAGTATATTACGTACACGCCATGACTGCTTTTCCCTACAGCCTCGTGAGTGCAGTTAATTCAACAGTACATTACGTACATGCCATGACTGCTTTTCCCTACAGCCTCGTGAGTCCAGATAATTCAACAGTATATTACGTACATGCCATGACTGCTTTTCCGTACAGCTTCGTGAGTGCAGTTAATTGAACAGTAAATTACGTACATGCCATGACTGCTTTTCCCTACAGCCTCGTGAGTGCAGATAATTCAACAGTATATAACGTACATGCCATGACTGCTTATCCCTACAGCCTCTTGAGTGCATTTAATTCAACAGTATATTACGTACATGCCATGACTGCTTATCCCTACAGCCTCGTGAGTGCAGTTAATTCAACAGTATATTACGTACATGCCATGACTGCTTATCCCTACAGCCTCGTGAGTGCAGTTAATTCAACAGTATATTACGTACATGCGATGACTGCTTTTCCCTACAGCCTCGTGAGTGCTGTTAATTCAACAGTATATTACGTACATGCCATGACTGCTTTTCCCTACAGCCTCGTGAGTGCAGTTAATTCAACAGTATATTTCGTACATGCCATGACTGCTTTTCCCTACAGCCTCGTGAGTGCAGTTAATTCAACAGTATATTACGTACATGCATGACTGCTTTTCCCTACAGCCTCGTGAGTGCAGTTAATTCAACAGTATATTACGTACATGCCATGACTGCTTATCCCTACAGCCTCGTGAGTGCAGTTAATTCAACAGTATATTACGTACATGCCATGTTTGCTTTTCCCTACAGCCTCGTGAGTGCAGTTAATTCAACAGTATATTACGTACATGCCATGACTGCTTTTCCCTACAGCCTCGTGAGTGCAGTTAATTCAACAGTATATTACGTACATGCCATGACTGCTTATCCCTACAGCCTCGTGAGTGCATTTAATTCAACAGTATATTACGTACATGCCATGACTGCTTTTCCCTACAGCCTCGTGAGTGCAGTTAATTCATCAGTATATTACGTACTTGCCATGACTGCTTTTCCCTACAGCCTCGTGAGTGCAGTTAATTCAACAGTATATTACGTACATGCCATGACTGCTTTTCCCTACAGCCTCGTGAGTGCAGTTAATTCAACAGTATAATACGTACATGCCATGACTGCTAATCCCTACACCCTCGTGAGTGCAGTTAATTCAACAGTATATTACGTACATGCCATGACTGCTTATCCCTACAGCCTCGTGAGTGCAGTTAATTCAACAGTATATTACGTACATGCCATTACTGCTTTTCCCTACAGCCTCGTGAGTGCAGTTAATTCAGCAGTATATTACGTACATGCCATGACTGCTTATCCCTACAGCCTCGTGAGTGCAGATAATTCAACAGTATATTATGTACATGCCATGACTGCTTTTCCCTTCAGCCTCGTGAGTGCAGTTAATTCAGCAGTATATTACGTACATGCCATGACTGCTTTTCCCTACAGCCTCGTGAGTGCAGTTAATTCAACAGTATATTACGTACATGCCACGACTGCTTTTCTCTACAGCCTCGTGAGTGCAGTTAATTCAGCAGTACATTACGTACATGCCATGACTGCTTTTCCCCTCAGCCTCGTGAGTGCAGTTAATTCAACAGTATATTACGTACATGCCATGACTGCTTATCCCTACAGCCTCGTGAGTGCAGTTAATTCAACAGTATATTACGTACATGCCATGACTGCTTTTCCCTACAGCCTCGTGAGTGCAGTTTATTCAACAGTATATTACGAACGTGCCATGACTGCTTTTCCCTACAGCCTCGTGAGTGCAGTTAATCCAACAGTATATTACGTACGTGCCATGATTGCTTATCAATACAGCCCCCTGAGTGCAGTTAATTCAACAGTATACTACGTACATGTCATGACTGCTTTTCCCTACAGCCTCGTGAGTGCAGTTAATTCAACAGTATATTACGTACATCCCATGACTGCTTTTCCCTACAGCCTCGTGAGTGCAGTTAATTCAACAGTACATTACGTACATGCCATGACTGCTTTTCCCTACAGCCTCGTGAGTGCAGTTAATTCAACAGTATTTTACGTACATGCTATGACTGCTTTTCCCTACAGCCTCGTGAGTGCAGTTAATTCAACTGTATATTACGTACATGCCATGACTGCTTATCCCTACAGCCTCGTGAGTGCAGTTAATTCAACAGCATATTACGTACATGCCATGACTGCTTTTCCCTACAGCCTCGTGAGTGCAGTTAATTCCATAGTATATTACGTACATGCCATGACTGCTTTTCCCTACAGCCTCGTGAGTGCAGTTAATTCAACAGTTTATTACGTACATGCCAGGACTGCTTTTCCCTACAGCCTCTTGAGTGCAGTTACTTCAACAGTATATTACGTACATGCCATGACTGCTTTTCTCTACAGCCTCGTGAGTGCAGTTAATTCAACAGTACATTACGTACATGCCATGACTGCTTTCCCCTACAGCCTCGTCAGTGCAGTTAATTCAACTGTATATTACGTACATGCCATGACTGCTTTTCCTTACAGCCTCGTGAGTGCAGTTAATTCAACAGCATGTTACGTACACGCCATGACTGCTTTTCCCTACAGCCTCGTGAGTGCAGTTAATTCAACAGTATAATACGTACATGCCATGACTGCTTTTCCCTACAGCCTCGTGAGTGCAGTTAATTCAACAGTATATTACGTAAATGCCATGACTGCTTATCCCTGCAGCCTCGTGAGTGCAGTTAATTCAACAGTATATTACGTACATGCCATTACTGCTTTTCCCTACAGCCTCGTGAGTGCAGTTAATTCAACAGTTTATTACGTACATGCCATGCCTGCTTATCCCTACAGCCTCGTGGGTGCAGATAATTCAACAGTATATTACGTACATGCCATGACTGCTTTTCCCTACAGCCTCGTGAGTGCAGTTAATTCAACAGTATATTACGTACATGCCACGACTGCTTTTCCCTACAACCTCGTGAGTGCAGTTAATTCAACAGTATATTACGTACATGCCATGACTGCTTTTCCCTACAGCCTCGTGAGTGCAGTTAATTCAGCAGCACATTACGTACATGCCATGACTGCTTTTCCCCTCAGCCTCGTGAGTGCAGTTAATTCAACAGTATATTACGTACATGCCATGACTGCTTATCCCTACAGACTCGTGAGTGCAGTTATTTCAACAGCATATTACGTACATGCCATGACTGCTTTTCCCTACAGCCTCGTGAGTGCAGTTAATTCCATAGTATATTACGTACATGCCATGACTGCTTTTCCCTACGGCCTCGTGAGTGCAGTTAATTCAACAGTATATTACGTACATGCCATGACTGCTTTTCCCTACAGCCTCGTGAGTGCAGTTAATTCAACAGTATATTACGAACATGCCATGACTGCTTTTCCCTACAGCCTCGTGAGTGCAGTTAATTCAACAGTATATTACGTGCATGATATGACCGCTTTTCCCCATAGCCTCGTGAGTGCAGTTAATTCAACAGAACATTACGTACATGCCATGACTGCTTTTCCCTACAGCCTCGTGAGTGCAGTTAATTCATCAGTATATTACGTACATGCCATGACTGCTTTTCCCTACAGCCTCGTGAGTGCAGTTAATTCAACAGTACATTACGTACATGCCATGACTGCTTTTCCCTACAGCCTCGTGAGTGCAGTTAATTCAACAGTATATTACGTACATGCCATGACTGCTTTTCCCTACAGCCTCGTGAGTGCAGTTAATTCAACAGTATATTACGTACAAGCCATGACTGCTTTTCCCTACAGCCTCGTGAGTGCAGTTAATTCAACAGTATATTACGTACATGCTATGACTGCTTTTCCCTACAGCCTCGTGAGTGCAGTTAATTCAACAGTATATTACGTACATGCCATGACTGCTTATCCCTACAGCCTCGTGAGTGCAGTTAATTCAACAGCATAATACGTACATGCCATGACTGCTTTTCCCTACAGCCTCGTGAGTGCAGTTAATTCCATAGTATATTACGTACATGCCATGACTGCTTTTCCCTACAGCCTCGTGAGTGCAATTAATTCAACAGTATATTATGTACATGCCATGACTGCTTTTCCCTACAGCCTCGTGAGTGCAATTAATTCAACAGTATAATACGTACATGCCATGACTGCTTTTCCCTACAGTCTCGTGAGTGCAGTTAATTCAACAGTATATTACGTACATACCATGACTGCTTATTTCTACAGCCTCGTGAGTGCAGTTAATTCAACAGTATATTACGTACATGCCATGACTGCTATTCCCTACAGCCTCGTGAGTGCAGTTAATTCAACAGTATATTACGTACATGCCATGACTGCTTATCCCTACAGCCTCGTGAGTGCAGATAATTCAACAGTATATTACGTACATGCCATGACTGCTTTTCCCTACAGCCTCGTGAGTGCAGTTAATTCAACAGTATATTACATACATGCCATGACTGCTTTTCCCTACAGCCTCGTGAGTGCAGTTAATTCAACAGCATATTACGTACATCCCATGACTGCTTTTCCCTACAGCCTCGTGAGTGCAGTTAATTCCATAGTATATTACGTACATGCCATGACTGCTTTTCCCTACAGCCTCGTGAGTGCAGTTAATTCAACAGTATATTACGTACATGCCATTACTGCTTATCCCTACAGCCTCGTGAGTGCAGTTAATTCATCAGTATATTACGTACATGCCATGACTGCTTTTCCCTACAGCCTCGTGAGTGCAGTTAATTCAACAGTACATTACGTACATGCCATGACTGCTTTTCCCTACAGCCTCGTGAGTGCAGTTAATTCAACAGTATATTACGTACATGCCATGACTGCTTTTCCCTACAGCCTCGTGAGTGCAGTTAATTCAACAGTATATTACGTACAAGCCATGACTGCTTTTCCCTACAGCCTCGTGAGTGCGTTTAATTCAACAGTATATTACGTACATGCTATGACTGCTTTTCCCTACAGCCTCGTGAGTGCAGTTAATTCAACAGTATATTACGTACATGCCATGACTGCTTATCCCTACAGCCTCGTGAGTGCAGTTAATTCAACAGCATAATACGTACATGCCATGACTGCTTTTCCCTACAGCCTCGTGAGTGCAGTTAATTCCATAGTATATTACGTACATGCCATGACTGCTTTTCCCTACAGCCTCGTGAGTGCAATTAATTCAACAGTATATTATGTACATGCCATGACTGCTTTTCCCTACAGCCTCGTGAGTGCAATTAATTCAACAGTATAATACGTACATGCCATGACTGCTTTTCCCTACAGTCTCGTGAGTGCAGTTAATTCAACAGTATATTACGTACATACCACGACTGCTTATTTCTACAGCCTCGTGAGTGCAGTTAATTCAACAGTATATTACGTACATGCCATGACTGCTATTCCCTACAGCCTCGTGAGTGCAGTTAATTCAACAGTATATTACGTACATGCCATGACTGCTTATCCCTACAGCCTCGTGAGTGCAGATAATTCAACAGTATATTACGTACATGCCATGACTGCTTTTCCCTACAGCCTCGTGAGTGCAGTTAATTCAACAGTATATTACATACATGCCATGACTGCTTTTCCCTACAGCCTCGTGAGTGCAGTTAATTCAACAGCATATTACGTACATCCCATGACTGCTTTTCCCTACAGCCTCGTGAGTGTAGTTAATTCCATAGTATATTACGTACATGCCATGACTGCTTTTCCCTACAGCCTCGTGAGTGCAGTTAATTCAACAGTATATTACGTACATGCCATGACTGCTTATCCCTACAGCCTCGTGAGTGCAGTTAATTCAATAGTATATTACGTACATGCCATGACTGCTTTTCCCTACAGCCTCGTGAGTGCAGTTAATTCAACAGTATATTACGTACATGCCATGACTGCTTATCCCTACAGCCTCGTGAGCGCAGTTAATTCAACAGTATATTACGTACATGCCATGACTGCTTTTCATTACAGCCTCGTGAGTGCAGTTAATTCAACAGTATATTACGTACATGCCATGACTGCTTATCCCTACAGCCTCGTGAGTGCAGATAATTCAACAGTATATTACGTACATGCCATGACTGCTTTTCCCTACAGCCTCGTGAGTGCAGTTAATTCAACAGTATATTACGTACATGCCATGACTGCTTTTCCCTACAGCCTCGTGAGTGCAGTTAATTCAACAGCCTATTACGTACATCCCATGACTGCTTTTCCCTACAGCCTCGTGAGTGCAGTTAATTGCATAGTATATTACGTACATGCCATGACTGCTTTTCCCTACAGCCTCGTGAGTGCAGTTAATTCAACAGTATATTATGTACATGCCACGACTGCTTATTCCTACAGCATCGTGAGTGCAGTTAATTCAACAGTATATTACGTACATGCCATGACTGCTTTTCCCTACAGCCTCGTGAGTGCAGTTAATTCAACAGTATATTACGTACATGCCATGACTGCTTATCCCTACAGCCTCGTGAGTGCAGTTAATTCAACAGTATATTACGTACATGCCATGACTGCTTTTCCCTACAGCCTCGTGAGTGCAGTTAATTCAACAGTATATTACGTACATGCCATGACTGCTTATCCCTACAGCCTCGTGAGTGCAGTTAATTCAACAGTATATTACGTACATGCCATGACTGCTTTTCATTACAGCCTCGTGAGTGCAGTTAATTCAACAGTATATTACGTACATGCCATGACTGCTTATCCCTACAGCCTCGTGAGTGCAGATAATTCAACAGTATATTACGTACATGCCATGACTGCTTTTCCCTACAGCCTCGTGAGTGCAGTTAATTCAACAGTATATTACGTACATGCCATGACTGCTTTTCCCTACAGCCTCGTGAGTGCAGTTAATTCAACAGCCTATTACGTACATCCCATGACTGCTTTTCCCTACAGCCTCGTGAGTGCAGTTAATTCCATAGTATATTACGTACATGCCATGACTGCTTTTCCCTACAGCCTCGTGAGTGCAGTTAATTCAACAGTATATTATGTACATGCCACGACTGCTTATCCCTACAGCATCGTGAGTGCAGTTAATTCAACAGTATATTACGTACATGCCATGACTGCTTTTCCCTACAGCCTCGTGAGTGCAGTTAATTCAACAGTATATTACGTACATGCCATGACTGCTTATCCCTACAGCCTCGTGAGTGCAGTTAATTCAACAGTATATTACGTACATGCCATGACTGCTTTTCCCTACAGCCTCGTGAGTGCAGTTAATTCAACAGTATATTACGTACATGCCATGACTGCTTATCCCTACAGCCTCGTGAGTGCAGTTAATTCAACAGTATATTACGTACATGCCATGACTGCTTATCCCTACAGCCTCGTGAGTGCAGATAATTCAACAGTATATTACGTACATGCCATGACTGCTTTTCCCTACAGCCTCGTGAGTGCACTTAATTCAACAGTATATTACGTACATGCCATGACTGCTTTTCCCTACAGCCTCGTGAGTGCAGTTAATTCAACAGCATATTACGTACATCCCATGACTGCTTTTCCCTACAGCCTCGTGAGTGCAGTTAATTCCATAGTATATTACATACATGCCATGACTGCTTTTCCCTACAGCCTCGTGAGTGCAGTTAATTCAACAGTATATTACGTACATGCCATGACTGCTTATATCTACAGCCTCGTGAGTGCAGTTCATTCAACAGTATATTACGTACATGCCATGACTGCTTTTCCCTACAGCCTCGTGAGTGCAGTTAATTCAACAGTATATTACGTACATCCCATGACTGCTTATCCCTACAGCCTCGTGAGTGCAGTTAATTCAACAGTATATTATGTACATGCCATGACTGCTTTTCCCTACAGCCTCGTGAGTGCAGTTAATTCAACAGTATATTACGAACATGCCATGACTGCTTATCCCTACAGCCTCGTGAGTGCAGATAATACAACAGTATATTACATACATGCCATGACTGCTTTTCCCTACAGCCTCGTGAGTGCAGTGAATTCAACAGTATATTACGTACATGCCATGACTGCTTTTCCCTACAGCCTCGTGAGTGCAGTTAATTCAACAGTATATTACGTACAGGCCATGACTGCTTATCCCTACAGCCTCGTGAGTGCAGATAATTCAACAGTATATTACGTACATGCCATGACTGCTTTTCCCTACAGCCTCGTGAGTGCAGTTAATTCAACAGCATATTACGTACATCCCATGACTGCTTTTCCCTACAGCCTCGTGAGTGCAGTTAATTCCATAGTATATTACGTACATGCCATGACTGCTTTTCCCTACAGCCTCGTGAGTGCAGTTAATTCAACAGTATATTACGTGCATGCCATGACCGCTTTTCCCCACAGCCTCGTGAGTGCAGTTAATTCAACAGAACATTACGTACATGCCATGACTGCTTTTCCCTACAGCCTCGTGAGTGCAGTTAATTCAACTGTATATTACGTACATGCCATGACTGCTTTTCCCTACAGCCTCGTGAGTGCAGTTAATTCAACAGTACATTACGTACATGCCATGACTGCTTTTCCCTACAGCCTCGTGAGTGCAGTTAATTCAACAGTATATTACGTACATGCCATGACTGCTTTTCCCTACAGCCTCGTGAGTGCAGATGATTCAACAGTACATTACGTACATGCCATGACTGCTTTTCCCTACAGCCTCGTGAGTGCAGTTAATTCAACAGTATATTACGTACATGCCATGACTGCTTTTCCCTACAGCCTCGTGAGTGCACTTAATTCAACAGTATATTACGTACATGCCATGACTGCTTTTCCCTACAGCCTAGTGAGTGCAGTTAATTCAACAGTACATTACGTACATGCCATGACTGCTTTTCCCTACAGCCTCGTGAGTGCAGTTAATTCAACAGTACATTACGTACATGCCGTGACTGCTTTTCCCTACAGCCTCGTGAGTGCAGTTAATTCAACAGTATATTACGTACATGCCATGAATGCTTATCCTTACAGCCTCGTGAATGCATTTAATTCAACAGTATATTACGTACATGCCATGACTGCTTTCCCCTACAGCCTCGTGAGTGCAGTTAATTCAACAGTATATTACGTACATGCCATGACTGCTTTTCCCTACAGCCTCGTGAGTGCAGTTAATTCAACAGTATATTACGTACATGCCACGACTGCTTCTCCCTACAACCTAGTGAGTGCAGTTTTTTCAACAGCATATTACGTACATGCCATGACTGCTTTTCCCTACAGTCTCGTGAGTGCAGTTAATTCAACAGTATATTACGTACATGCCATGACTGCTTTTCCCTACAGCCTCGTGAGTGCAGTTAATTCAACATAATATTACCTACATGCCATGACTGCTTGTCCCTACAGCCTCGTGAGTGCAGTTAATTCAACAGTATATAACGTACATGCCATGACTGCTTCTCCCTACAGCCTCGTGAGTGCAGTTAATTCTACAGTATATTACGTACATGCCATGACTGCTTTTCCCTACAGCCTCGTGAGTGCAGTTAATTCAACAGTATATTACGTACATGCCATGACTGCTTTTCCCTACAGCCTCGTGAGTGCAGTTAATTCAACTCTATAATACGTACATGCCATGACTGCTTTTCCCTACAGCCTCGTGAGTGCAGTTAATTCAACAGTACATTACGTACATGCCATGACTGCTTTTCCCTACAGCCTCGTGAGTGCAGTTAATCCAAATGTATATTACGTACATGCCATGACTGCTTTTCCCTACAGCCTCGTGAGTGCAGTTAATTCAACAGTATATTACGTACATGCCATGACTGCTTTTCCCTACAGCCTCGTGAGTGCAGTTAATTCAACAGTATTTTACGTACATGCCATGACTGCTTTTCCCTACAGCCTCGTGAGTGCAGTTAATTCAACAGTATATTACGTACATGCCATGACTGTTTTTCCCTACTGCCTCGTGAGTGCATGCCATGACTGCTTTTCCCTACAGCCTCGTGAGTGCAGTTAATTCAACAGTATATTACGTACATGCCATGACTGCTTTTCCCTACAGCCTCGTGAGTGCAGTTAATTCAACAGTATATTACGTACATGCCATGACTGCTTTTCCCTACAGCCTCGTGAGTGCAGTTAATTCAACAGTATATTGCGTACATGCCATGACTGCTTTTCCCTACAGCCTCGTGAGTGCAGTTAATTCAACAGTACTTTTTGTACATGCCAAGACTGCTTTTCCCTACAGCCTCGTGAGTGCAGTTAATTCAACAGTATATTACGTACATTCCATGACTGGTTTTCACTACAGCCTCGTGAGTGCAGTTAATTCAACAGTATATTACGTACATGCCATGACTGCTTTTCCCTACAGCCTCGTAAGTGCAGTTAATTCAACATTATATTACGTACATGCCATGACTGCTTTTCCCTACAGCCTCGTGAGTGCAGTTAATTCAACAGTACATTACGTACATGCCATGACTGCTTTTCCCTACAGCCTCGTGAGTGCAGTTAATTCAACATTATATTACGTACATGCCATGACTGCTTTTCCCTACAGCCTCGTGAGTGCAGTTAATTCAACAGTACATTACGTACATGCCATGACTGCTTTTCCCTACAGCCTCGTGAGTGCAGTTAATTCAAATGTATATTTCGTACATGCCATGACTGCTTTTGCCTACAGCCTCGTGAGTGCAGTTAATTCAACAGTATATTACGTACATGCCATGACTGCTTTTCCCTACAACCTCGTGAGTGCAGTTAATTCAACAGTATATTACGTACATGCCATGACTGCTTTTCCCTACAGCCTCGTGAGTGCAGATAATTCAACAGTATACTACGTACATGCCATGACTGCTTTTCCCTACAGCCTCGTGAGTGCAGTTAATTCAACAATATATTACGTACATGCAATGACTGCTTATCCCTACATCCTCGTGAGTGCAGTTAATTCAACAGTATATTACGTACATGCCATAACTGCTTTTCCCTACAGCCTCGTGAGTGCAGTTAACTCAACAGTATATTACGTACATGCCATGACTGCTTTTCCCTACAGCCTCGTGAGTGCAGTTAATTCAACAGTATATTACGTACATGCCATGACTGCTTTTCCTACAGCCTCGTGAGTGCAGTTAATTCAACAGTATATTACGTACATGCCATGACTGCTGTTTCCTACAGCCTCGTGAGTGCAGTTAATTCAACAGTATATTACGTACGTGCCATGACTGCTTTTCAGTACAGCCTCGTGAGTGCATGCCATGACTGCTTTTCCCTACAGCCTTGTGAGTGCAGTTATTTCAGCAGTATATTACGTACATGCCATGACTGCTTTTCCCTACAGCCTCGTGAGTGCAGTTAATTCAACAGTATATTACGTACATGCCATGACTGCTTTTCCCTACAGCCTCGTGAGTGCAGTTAATTCAACAGTATATTACGTACATGCCATGACTGCTTTTCCCTACAGCCTCGTGAGTGCAGTTAATTCAACAGTATATTACGTACATGCCATGACTGCTTTTCCCTACAGCCTCGTGAGTGCATGCCATGACTGCTTTTCCCTACAGCCTCGTGAGTGCAGTTAATTCAACAGAATATTACGCACATGCCATGACTGCTTTTCCCTACAGCCTCGTAAGTGCTGTTAATTCAACAGTATATTACGTACATGCCATGACTGCTTTTCCCTGCAGCCTCGTGAGTGCAGTTAATTCAACAGTATATTACGTACATGCCATGACTGCTTTTCCCTACAGCCTCGTAAGTGCAGTTAATTCAACAGTACATTACGTACATGCCATGACTGCTTTTCCCTACAGCCTCGTGAGTGCAGTTAATTCAACAGTATATTACGTACATGCCTTGACTGCTTTACCCTACAGCCTCGTGAGTGCTATTAATTCAACAGTATATTACGTACATGCCATGACTGCTTATCCCTACAGCCTCGTGAGTGCAGTTAATTCAACAGTATATTGCATACATGCCATGACTGCTTTCCCTAGAGCCTCGTGAGTGCAGTTAATTCAACAGTACTTTACGTACATGCCATGAGTGCTTTTCCCTACAGCCTCGTGAGTGCAGTTAATTCAACAGTATATTACGTACAGGCCATGACTGGTTTTCCCTACAGCCTCGTGAGTGCAGTTAATTCAACAGTATATTACGTACATGCCATGACTGCTTTTCCCTACAGCCTCGTGAGTGCAGTTAATTCAACAGTATATTACGTACATGCCATGACTGCTTCTCCCTACAGCCTCGTGAGTGCAGTTAATTCTACAGTATATTACGCACATGCCATGACTGCTTTTCCCTACAGCCTCGTGAGTGCAGTTAATTCAACAGTATATTACATACATGCCATGACTGCTTTTCCCTACAGCCTCGTGAGTGCAGTTAATTCAACAGTATATTACGTACATGCCATGACTGCTTTTCCCTACAGCCTCGTGAGTGCAGTTAATTCAACAGTATATTACGTACATGCCATGACTGCTTTTCCCTACAGCCTCGTGAGTGCATGCCACGACTGCTTTTCCCTACAGCCTCGTGAGTGCAGTTAATTCAACTGAATATTACGTACATGCCATGACTGCTTTTCCCTACAGCCTCGTGAGTGCTGTTAATTCAACAGTATATTACGTACATGCCATGACTGCTTTTCCCTACAGCCTGGTGAGTGCAGTTAATTCAACAGTATATTACGTACATGCCATGACTGCTTTTCTCTACAGCCTCGTGAGTGCAGTTAATTCAACAGTACATTACGTACATGCCATGACTGCTTTTCCCTACAGCCTCGTGAGTGCAGTTAATTCAACAGTATATTACGTACATGCCTTGACTGCTTTACCCTACAGCCTCGTGAGTGCTGTTAATTCAACAGTATATTACGTACATGCCATGACTGCTTCTCCCTACAGCCTCGTGAGTGCAGTTAATTCTACAGTATATTACGCACATGAAATGACTGCTTTTCCCTACAGCCTCGTGAGTGCAGTTAATTCAACAGTATATTACGTACATGCCATGACTGCTTTTCCCTACAGCCTCGTGAGTGCAGTTAATTCAACAGTATATTACGTACATGCCATGACTGCTTTTCTCTACAGCCTCGTGAGTGCAGTTAATTCAACAGTATATTACGTACATGCCATGACTGCTTTTCCCTACAGCCTCGTGAGTGCATGCCATGACTGCTTTTCCCTACAGCCTCGTAAGTGCAGTTAATTCAACAGAATATTACGTACATGCCATGACTGGTTTTCCCTACAGCCTCGTGAGTGCTGTTAATTCAACAGTATATTACGTACATGCCATGACTGCTTTTCCCTACAGCCTCGTGAGTGCAGTTAATTCAACAGAATATTACGTACATGCCATGACTGCTTTTCCCTACAGCCTCGTGAGTGCAGTTAATTCAACAGTACATTACGTACATGCCATGACTGCTTTTCCCTACAGTCTCGTGAGTGCAGTTAATTCAACAGTATATTACGTACATGCCATGACTGCTTTTCCCTACAGCCTCGTGAGTGCAGTTAATTCAACATAATATTACCTACATGCCATGACTGCTTGTCCCTACAGCCTCGTGAGTGCAGTTAATTCTACAGTATATTACGTACATGCCATGACTGCTTTTCCCTACAGCCTCGTGAGTGCAGTTAATTCAACAGTATATTACGTACATGCCATGACTGCTTTTCCCTACAGCCTCGTGAGTGCAGTTAATTCAACTCTATAATACGTACATGCCATGACTGCTTTTCCCTACAGCCTCGTGAGTGCAGTTAATTCAACAGTACATTACGTACATGCCATGACTGCTTTTCCCTACAGCCTCGTGAGTGCAGTTAATCCAAATGTATATTACGTACATGCCATGACTGCTTTTCCCTACAGCCTCGTGAGTGCAGTTAATTCAACAGTATATTACGTACATGCCATGACTGCTTTTCCCTACAGCCTCGTGAGTGCAGTTAATTCAACAGTATTTTACGTACATGCCATGACTGCTTTTCCCTACAGCCTCGTGAGTGCAGTTAATTCAACAGTATATTACGTACATGCCATGACTGCTTTTCCCTACTGCCTCGTGAGTGCATGCCATGACTGCTTTTCCCTACAGCCTCGTGAGTGCAGTTAATTCAACAGTATATTACGTACATGCCATGACTGCTTTTCCCTACAGCCTCGTGAGTGCAGTTAATTCAACAGTATATTACGTACATGCCATGACTGCTTTTCCCTACAGCCTCGTGAGTGCAGTTAATTCAACAGTATATTGCGTACATGCCATGACTGCTTTTCCCTACAGCCTCGTGAGTGCAGTTAATTCAACAGTACTTTATGTACATGCCAAGACTGCTTTTCCCTACAGCCTCGTGAGTGCAGTTAATTCAACAGTATATTACGTACATTCCATGACTGGTTTTCACTACAGCCTCGTGAGTGCAGTTAATTCAACAGTATATTACGTACATGCCATGACTGCTTTTCCCTACAGCCTCGTAAGTGCAGTTAATTCAACATTATATTACGTACATGCCATGACTGCTTTTCCCTACAGCCTCGTGAGTGCAGTTAATTCAACAGTACATTACGTACATGCCATGACTGCTTTTCCCTACAGCCTCGTGAGTGCAGTTAATTCAACATTATATTACGTACATGCCATGACTGCTTTTCCCTACAGCCTCGTGCGTGCAGTTAATTCAACAGTACATTACGTACATGCCATGACTGCTTTTCCCTACAGCCTCGTGAGTGCAGTTAATTCAAATGTATATTTCGTACATGCCATGACTGCTTTTGCCTACAGCCTCGTGAGTGCAGTTAATTCAACAGTATATTACGTACATGCCATGACTGCTTTTCCCTACAACCTCGTGAGTGCAGTTAATTCAACAGTATATTACGTACATGCCATGACTGCTTTTCCCTACAGCCTCGTGAGTGCAGATAATTCAACAGTATACTACGTACATGCCATGACTGCTTTTCCCTACAGCCTCGTGAGTGCAGTTAATTCAACAATATATTACGTACATGCAATGACTGCTTATCCCTACATCCTCGTGAGTGCAGTTAATTCAACAGTATATTACGTACATGCCATAACTGCTTTTCCCTACAGCCTCGTGAGTGCAGTTAACTCAACAGTATATTACGTACATGCCATGACTGCTTTTCCCTACAGCCTCGTGAGTGCAGTTAATTCAACAGTATATTACGTACATGCCATGACTGCTTTTCCCTACAGCCTCGTGAGTGCAGTTAATTCAACAGTATATTACGTACATGCCATGACTGCTGTTTCCTACAGCCTCGTGAGTGCAGTTAATTCAACAGTATATTACGTACATGCCATGACTGCTTTTCCCTACAGCCTCGTGAGTGCATGCCATGACTGCTTTTCCCTACAGCCTCGTGAGTGCAGTTATTTCAGCAGTATATTACGTACATGCCATGACTGCTTTTCCCTACAGCCTCGTGAGTGCAGTTAATTCAACAGTATATTACGTACATGCCATGACTGCTTTTCCCTACAGCCTCGTGAGTGCAGTTAATTCAACAGTATATTACGTACATGCCATGACTGCTTTTCCCTACAGCCTCGTGAGTGCAGTTAATTCAACAGTATATTACGTACATGCCATGACTGCTTTTCCCTACAGCCTCGTGAGTGCATGCCATGACTGCTTTTCCCTACAGCCTCGTGAGTGCAGTTAATTCAACAGAATATTACGCACATGCCATGACTGCTTTTCCCTACAGCCTCGTAAGTGCTGTTAATTCAACAGTATATTACGTACATGCCATGACTGCTTTTCCCTGCAGCCTCGTGAGTGCAGTTAATTCAACAGTATATTACGTACATGCCATGACTGCTTTTCCCTACAGCCTCGTAAGTGCAGTTAATTCAACAGTACATTACGTACATGCCATGACTGCTTTTCCCTACAGCCTTGTGAGTGCAGTTAATTCAACAGTATATTACGTACATGCCTTGACTGCTTTACCCTACAGCCTCGTGAGTGCTATTAATTCAACAGTATATTACGTACATGCCATGACTGCTTATCCCTACAGCCTCGTGAGTGCAGTTAATTCAACAGTATATTGCATACATGCCATGACTGCTTTCCCTAGAGCCTCGTGAGTGCAGTTAATTCAACAGTACCTTACGTACATGCCATGAGTGCTTTTCCCTACAGCCTCGTGAGTGCAGTTAATTCAACAGTATATTACGTACAGGCCATGACTGGTTTTCCCTACAGCCTCGTGAGTGCAGTTAATTCAACAGTATATTACGTACATGCCATGACTGCTTTTCCCTACAGCCTCGTGAGTGCAGTTAATTCAACAGTATATTACGTACATGCCATGACTGCTTCTCCCTACAGCCTCGTGAGTGCAGTTAATTCTACAGTATGTTACGCACATGCCATGACTGCTTTTCCCTACAGCCTCGTGAGTGCAGTTAATTCAACAGTATATTACATACATGCCATGACTGCTTTTCCCTACATCCTCGTGAGTGCAGTTAATTCAACAGTATATTACGTACATGCCATGACTGCTTTTCCCTACAGCCTCGTGAGTGCAGTTAATTCAACAGTATATTACGTACATGCCATGACTGCTTTTCCCTACAGCCTCGTGAGTGCATGCCATGACTGCTTTTCCCTACAGCCTCGTGAGTGCAGTTAATTCAACTGAATATTACGTACATGCCATGACTGCTTTTCCCTACAGCCTCGTGAGTGCTGTTAATTCAACTGTATATTACGTACATGCCATGACTGCTTTTCCCTACAGCCTGGTGAGTGCAGTTAATTCAACAGTATATTACGTACATGCCATGACTGCTTTTCCCTACAGCCTCGTGAGTGCAGTTAATTCAACAGTACATTACGTACATGCCATGACTGCTTTTCCCTACAGCCTCGTGAGTGCAGTTAATTCAACAGTATATTACGTACATGCCTTGACTGCTTTACCCTACAGCCTCGTGAGTGCTGTTAATTCAACAGTATATTACGTACATGCCATGACTGCTTCTCCCTACAGCCTCGTGAGTGCAGTTAATTCTACAGTATATTACGCACATGAAATGACTGCTTTTCCCTACAGCCTCGTGAGTGCAGTTAATTCAACAGTATATTACGTACATGCCATGACTGCTTTTCCCTACAGCCTCGTGAGTGCAGTTAATTCAACAGTATATTACGTACATGCCATGACTGCTTTTCTCTACAGCCTTGTGAGTGCAGTTAATTCAACAGAATATTACGTACATGATATGACTGCTTTTCCCTACAGCCTCGTGAGTGCATGCCATGACTGCTTTTCCCTACAGCCTCGTAAGTGCAGTTAATTCAACAGAATATTACGTACATGCCATGACTGCTTTTCCCTACAGCCTCGTGAGTGCTGTTAATTCAACAGTATATTACGTACATGCCATGACTGCTTTTCCCTACAGCCTCGTGAGTGCAGTTAATTCAACAGAATATTACGTACATGCCATGACTGCTTTTCCCTACAGCCTCGTGAGTGCAGTTAATTCAACAGTACATTACGTACATGCCATGACTGCTTTTCCCTACAGCCTCGTGAGTGCAGTTAATTCAACAGTTTATTACGTACATGCCTTGACTGCTTTACCCTACAGCCTCGTGAGTGCTGTTAATTCAACAGTATATTACGTACATGCCATGACTGCTTATCCCTACAGCCTCGTGAGTGCAGTTAATTCAACAGTATATTGCGTACATGCCATGACTGCTTTTCCCTACAGCCTCGTGAGTGCAGTTAATTCAACAGTACTTTACATACATGCCATGACTGCTTATACCTACAGCCTCGTGAGTTCAGTTAATTCAACAGTATATTACGTACATGCCATGACTGGTTTTCCCTACAGCCTCGTGAGTGCAGTTAATTCAACAGCATATTACGTACATGCCATGACTGCTTTTCCCTACAGCCTCGTGAGTGCAGTTAATTCAACAGTATATTACGTACATGCCATGACTGCTTCTCCCTACAGCCTCGTGTGTGCAGTTAATTCTACAGTATATTACGCACATGCCATGACTGCTTTTCCCTACAGCCTCGTGAGTGCAGTTAATTCAACATTATATTACGTACATGCCATGACTGCTTTCCCCTACTGCCACGTGAGTGCAGTTAATTCAACAGTACATTACGTACATGCCATGACTGCTTTTCCCTACAGCCTCGTGAGTGCAGTTAATTCAAATGTATATTACGTACATGCCATGACTGCTTTTCCCTACAGCCTCGTGATTGCAGTTAATTCAACAGTATATTACGTACATGCCATGACTGCTTTTCCCTACAGCCTCGTGAGTGCAGTTAATTCAACAGTATATTATGTACATGCCATGACTGCTTTTCCCTACAGCCTCGTGAGTGCAGTTAATTCAACAGTATATTACGTACATGCCATGACTGCTTTTCCCTACAGCTTCGTGAGTGCAGTTAATTCAACAATATATTACGTACATGCCATGACTGCTTATCCCTACAGCCTCGTGAGTGCAGTTAATTCAACAGTATATTACGTACATGCCTTGACTGCTTTACCCTACTGCCTCGTGAATGCTGTTAATTCAACAGTATATTACGTACATGCCATGACTGCTTCTCCCTACAGCCGCGTGAGTGCAGTTAATTCTACAGTATATTACGCACATGCCATGACTGCTTTTCCCTACAGCCTCGTGAGTGCAGTTAATTCAACAGTATATTACGTACATGCCATGACTGCTTTTCCCTACAGCCTCGTGAGTGCAGTTAATTCAACAGTATATTACGTACATGCCATGACTGCTTCTCCCTACAGCCTCGTGAGTGCAGTTAATTCAACAGTATATTACGTACATGCCATGACTGCTTTTCCCTACAGCCTCGTGAGTGCATGCCATGGCTGCTTTTCCCTACAGCCTCGTGAGTGCAGTTAATTCAACAGAATATTACGTACATGCCATGACTGCTTTTCCCTACAGCCTCGTGAGTGCAGTTAATTCAACAGTATATTACGTACATGCCATGACTGCTTTTCCCTACAGCCTCGTAAGTGCAGTTAATTCAACAGTACATTACGTACATGCCATGACTGCTTTTCCCTACAGCCTCGTAAGTGCAGTTAATTCAACAGTATATTACGTACATGCCTTGACTGCTTTACCCTACAGCCTCGTGAGTGCTATTAATTCAACAGTATATTACGTACATGCCATGACTGCTTATCCCTACAGCCTCGTGAGTGCAGTTAATTCAACAGTATATTGCGTACATGCCATGACTGCTTTCCCTAGAGCCTCGTGAGTGCAGTTAATTCAACAGTACTTTACGTACATGCCATGAGTGCTTTTCCCTACAGCCTCGTGAGTGCAGTTAATTCAACAGTATATTGCGTACATGCCATGACTGGTTTTCCCTACAGCCTCGTGAGTGCAGTTAATTCAACAGTATATTACGTACATGCCATGACTGCTTTTCCCTACAGCCTCGTGAGTGCAGTTAATTCAACAGTATATTACGTACATGCCATGACTGCTTCTCCCTACAGCCTTGTGAGTGCAGTTAATTCTACAGTATATTACGCACATGCCATGACTGCTTTTCCCTACAGCCTCGTGAGTGCAGTTAATTCAACAGTATATTACATACATGCCATGACTGCTTTTCCCTACAGCCTCGTGAGTGCAGTTAATTCAACAGTATATTACGTACATGCCATGACTGCTTTTCCCTACAGCCTCGTGAGTGCAGTTAATTCAACAGTATATTACGTACATGCCATGACTGCTTTTCCCTACAGCCTCGTGAGTGCATGCCATGCCTGCTTTTCCCTACAGCCTCGTGAGTGCAGTTAATTCAACTGAATATTACGTACATGCCATGACTGCTTTTCCCTACAGCCTCGTGAGTGCTGTTAATTCAACAGTATATTATGTACATGCCATGACTGCTTTTCCCTACAGCCTGGTGAGTGCAGTTAATTCAACAGTATATTACGTACATGCCATGACTGCTTTTCCCTACAGCCTCGTGAGTGCAGTTAATTCAACAGTACATTACGTACATGCCATGACTGCTTTTCCCTACAGCCTCGTGAGTGCAGTTAATTCAACAGTATATTACGTACATGCCTTGACTGCTTTACCCTACAGCCTCGTGAGTGCTGTTAATTCAACAGTATATTACGTACATGCCATGACTGCTTCTCCCTACAGCCTCGTGAGTGCAGTTAATTCTACAGTATATTACGCACATGAAATGACTGCTTTTCCCTACAGCCTCGTGAGTGCAGTTAATTCAACAGTATATTACGTACATGCCATGACTGCTTTTCCCTACAGCCTCGTGAGTGCAGTTAATTCAACAGTATATTACGTACATGCCATGACTGCTTTTCTCTACAGCCTCGTGAGTGCAGTTAATTCAACAGTATATTACGTACATGCCATGACTGCTTTTCCCTACAGCCTCGTGAGTGCATGCCATGACTGCTTTTCCCTACAGCCTCGTGAGTGCAGTTAATTCAACAGAATATTACGTACATGCCATGACTGCTTTTCCCTACAGCCTCGTGAGTGCTGTTAATTCAACAGTATATTACGTACATGCCATGACTGCTTTTCCCTACAGCCTCGTGAGTGCAGTTAATTCAACAGAATATTACGTACATGCCATGACTGCATTTCCCTACAGCCTCGTGAGTGCAGTTAATTCAACAGTACATTACGTACATGCCATGACTGCTTTTCCCTACAGCCTCGTGAGTGCAGTTAATTCAACAGTATATTACGTACATGCCTTGACTGCTTTACCCTACAGCCTCGTGAGTGCTGTTAATTCAACAGTATATTACGTACATGCCATGACTGCTTATCCCTACAGCCTCGTGAGTGCAGTTAATTCAACAGTATATTGCGTACATGCCATGACTGCTTTTCCCTACAGTCTCGTGAGTGCAGTTAATTCAACAGTACTTTACATACATGCCATGACTGCTTATCCCTACAGCCTCGTGAGTGCAGTTAATTCTACAGTATATTACGCACATGCCATGACTGCTTTTCCCTACAGCCTCGTGAGTGCAGTTAATTCAACATTATATTACGTACATGCCATGACTGCTTTTCCCTACAGCCTCGTGAGTGCAGTTAATTCAACAGTACATTACGTACATGCCATGACTGCTTTTCCCTACAGCCTCGTGAGTGCAGTTAATTCAAATGTATATTACGTACATGCCATGACTGCTTTTCCCTACAGCTTCGTGAGTGCAGTTAATTCAACAATATATTACGTACATGCCATGACTGCTTATCCCTACAGCCTCGTGAGTGCAGTTAATTCAACAGTATATTACGTACATGCCTTGACTGCTTTACCCTACTGCCTCGTGAATGCTGTTAATTCAACAGTATATTACGTACATGCCATGACTGCTTCTCCCTACAGCCTCGTGAGTGCAGTTAATTCTACAGTATATTACGCACATGCCATGACTGCTTTTCCCTACAGCCTCGTGAGTGCAGTTAATTCAACAGTATATTACGTACATGCCATGACTGCTTTTCCCTACAGCCTCGTGAGTGCAGTTAATTCAACAGTATATTACGTACATGCCATGACTGCTTCTCCCTACAGCCTCGTGAGTGCAGTTAATTCAACAGTATATTACGTACATGCCATGACTGCTTTTCCCTACAGCCTCGTGAGTGCATGCCATGACTGCTTTTCCCTACAGCCTCGTGAGTGCAGTTAATTCAACAGAATATTACGTACATGCCATGACTGCTTTTCCCTACAGCCTCGTGAGTGCAGTTAATTCAACAGTATATTACGTACATGCCATGACTGCTTTTCCCTACAGCCTCGTAAGTGCAGTTAATTCAACAGTACATTACGTACATGCCATGACTGCTTTTCCCTACAGCCTCGTAAGTGCAGTTAATTCAACAGTATATTACGTACATGCCTTGACTGCTTTACCCTACAGCCTCGTGAGTGCTATTAATTCAACAGTATATTACGTACATGCCATGACTGCTTATCCCTACAGCCTCGTGAGTGCAGTTAATTCAACAGTATATTGCGTACATGCCATGACTGCTTTCCCTAGAGCCTCGTGAGTGCAGTTAATTCAACAGTACTTTACGTACATGCCATGAGTGCTTTTCCCTACAGCCTCGTGAGTGCAGTTAATTCAACAGTATATTGCGTACATGCCATGACTGGTTTTCCCTACAGCCTCGTGAGTGCAGTTAATTCAACAGTATATTACGTACATGCCATGACTGCTTTTCCCTACAGCCTCGTGAGTGCAGTTAATTCAACAGTATATTACGTACATGCCATGACTGCTTCTCCCTACAGCCTTGTGAGTGCAGTTAATTCTACAGTATATTACGCACATGCCATGACTGCTTTTCCCTACAGCCTCGTGAGTGCAGTTAATTCAACAGTATATTACATACATGCCATGACTGCTTTTCCCTACAGCCTCGTGAGTGCAGTTAATTCAACAGTATATTACGTACATGCCATGACTGCTTTTCCCTACAGCCTCGTGAGTGCAGTTAATTCAACAGTATATTACGTACATGCCATGACTGCTTTTCCCTACAGCCTCGTGAGTGCATGCCATGCCTGCTTTTCCCTACAGCCTCGTGAGTGCAGTTAATTCAACTGAATATTACGTACATGCCATGACTGCTTTTCCCTACAGCCTCGTGAGTGCTGTTAATTCAACAGTATATTATGTACATGCCATGACTGCTTTTCCCTACAGCCTGGTGAGTGCAGTTAATTCAACAGTATATTACGTACATGCCATGACTGCTTTTCTCTACAGCCTCGTGAGTGCAGTTAATTCAACAGTATATTACGTACATGCCATGACTGCTTTTCCCTACAGCCTCGTGAGTGCATGCCATGACTGCTTTTCCCTACAGCCTCGTGAGTGCAGTTAATTCAACAGAATATTACGTACATGCCATGACTGCTTTTCCCTACAGCCTCGTGAGTGCTGTTAATTCAACAGTATATTACGTACATGCCATGACTGCTTTTCCCTACAGCCTCGTGAGTGCAGTTAATTCAACAGAATATTACGTACATGCCATGACTGCATTTCCCTACAGCCTCGTGAGTGCAGTTAATTCAACAGTACATTACGTACATGCCATGACTGCTTTTCCCTACAGCCTCGTGAGTGCAGTTAATTCAACAGTATATTACGTACATGCCTTGACTGCTTTACCCTACAGCCTCGTGAGTGCTGTTAATTCAACAGTATATTACGTACATGCCATGACTGCTTATCCCTACAGCCTCGTGAGTGCAGTTAATTCAACAGTATATTGCGTACATGCCATGACTGCTTTTCCCTACAGCCTCGTGAGTGCAGTTAATTCAACAGTACTTTACATACATGCCATGACTGCTTATCCCTACAGCCTCGTGAGTGCAGTTAATTCTACAGTATATTACGCACATGCCATGACTGCTTTTCCCTACAGCCTCGTGAGTGCAGTTAATTCAACATTATATTACGTACATGCCATGACTGCTTTTCCCTACAGCCTCGTGAGTGCAGTTAATTCAACAGTACATTACGTACATGCCATGACTGCTTTTCCCTACAGCCTCGTGAGTGCAGTTAATTCAAATGTATATTACGTACATGCCATGACTGCTTTTCCCTACAGCCTCGTGAGTGCAGTTAATTCAACAGTATATTACGTACATGCCATGACTGCTTTTCCCTACAGCCTCGTGAGTGCAGTTAATTCAACAGTATATTATGTACATGCCATGACTGCTTTTCCCTACAGCCTCGTGAGTGCAGTTAATTCAACAGTATATTACGTACATGCCATGACTGCTTTTCCCTACAGCTTCGTGAGTGCAGTTAATTCTACAATATATTACGTACATGCCATGACTGCTTATCCCTACAGCCTCGTGAGTGCAGTTAATTCAACAGTATATTACGTACATGCCTTGACTGCTTTACCCTACTGCCTCGTGAATGCTGTTAATTCAACAGTATATTACGTACATGCCATGACTGCTTCTCCCTACAGCCTCGTGAGTGCAGTTAATTCTACAGTATATTACGCACATGCCATGACTACTTTTCCCTACAGCCTCGTGAGTGCAGTTAATTCAACAGTATATTACGTACATGCCATGACTGCTTTTCCCTACAGCCTCGTGAGTGCAGTTAATTCAACAGTATATTACGTACATGCCATGACTGCTTCTCCCTACAGCCTCGTGAGTGCAGTTAATTCAACAGTATATTACGTACATGCCATGACTGCTTTTCCCTACAGCCTCGTGAGTGCATGCCATGACTGCTTTTCCCTACAGCCTCGTGAGTGCAGTTAATTCAACAGAATATTACGTACATGCCATGACTGCTTTTCCCTACAGCCTCGTGAGTGCTGTTAATTCAACAGTATATTACGTACATGCCATGACTGCTTTTCCCTACAGCCTCGTGAGTGCAGTTAATTCAACAGTATATTATGTACATGCCATGACTGCTTTTCCCTACAGCCTCGTGAGTGCAGTTAATTCAACAGTACATTACGTACATGCCATGACTGCTTTTCCCTACAGCCTCGTGAGTGCAGTTAATTCAACAGTATATTACGTACATTCCTTGACTGCTTTACCCTACAGCCTCGTGAGTGCTGTTAATTCAACAGTATATTACGTACATGCCATGACTGCTTATCCCTACAGCCTCGTGAGTGCAGTTAATTCAACAGTATATTGCGTACATGCCATGACTGCTTTTCCCTACAGCCTCGTGAGTGCAGTTAATTCAACAGTACTTTACATACATGCCATGACTGCTTATCCCTACAGCCTCGTGAGTGCAGTTAATTGAACAGTATATTACGTACATGCCATGACTGGTTTTCCCTACAGCCTCGTGAGTGCAGTTAATTCAACAGTATATTACGTACATGCCATGACTGCTTTTCCCTACAGCCTCGTGAGTGCAGTTAATTCAACAGTATATTACGTACATGCCATGACTGCTTCTCCCTACAGCCTCGTGTGTGCAGTTAATTCTACAGTATATTACGCACATGCCATGACTGCTTTTCCCTACAGCCTCGTGAGTGCAGTTAATTCAACATTATATTACGTACATGCCATGACTGCTTTTCCCTACAGCCTCGTGAGTGCAGATAATTCAACAGTACATTACGTACATGCCATGACTGCTTTTCCCTACAGCCTCGTGAGTGCAGTTAATTCAAATGTATATTACGTACATCCCATGACTGCTTTTCCCTACAGCCTCGTGAGTGCAGTTAATTCAACAGTATATTACGTACATGCCATGACTGCTTTTCCCTACAGCCTCGTGAGTGCAGTTAATTCAACAGTATATTACGTACATGCCATGACTGCTTTTCCCTACAGCCTCGTGAGTGCAGTTAATTCAACAATATATTACGTACATGCTATGACTGCTTATCCCTACAGCCTCGTGAGTGCAGTTAATTCAACAGTATATTACGTACATGCCATGACTGCTTTTCCCTACAGCCTCGTGAGTGCAGTTAATTCAACAGTACATTACGTACATGCCATGACTGCTTTCTCCTACAGCCTCGTGAGTGCAGTTAATTCAACAGTATATTACGTACATGCCATGACTGCTTTTCTTTACAGCCTCGTGAGTGCAGTTAATTCAACAGTATGTTACGTACATGCCATGACTGCTTTTCCCTACAGCCTCGTGAGTGCAGTTAATTCAACAGTACATTACGTACATGCCATGACTGCTTTTCCCTACAGCCTCGTGAGTGCAGTTAATTCAAATGTATATTACGTACATGCCATGACTGCTTTTCCCTACAGCCTCGTGAGTGCAGTTAATTCAACAGTATATTACGTACATGCCATGACTGCTTTTCCCTACAGCCTCGTGAGTGCAGTTAATTCAACAGTATATTACGTACATGCCATGACTGCTTCTCCCTACAGCCTTGTGAGTGCAGTTAATTCTACAGTATATTACGCACATGCCATGACTGCTTTTCCCTACAGCCTCGTGAGTGCAGTTAATTCAACAGTATATTACATACATGCCATGACTGCTTTTCCCTACAGCCTCGTGAGTGCAGTTAATTCAACAGTATATTACGTACATGCCATGACTGCTTTTCCCTACAGCCTCGTGAGTGCAGTTAATTCAACAGTATATTACGTACATGCCATGACTGCTTTTCCCTACAGCCTCGTGAGTGCATGCCATGCCTGCTTTTCCCTACAGCCTCGTGAGTGCAGTTAATTCAACTGAATATTACGTACATGCCATGACTGCTTTTCCCTACAGCCTCGTGAGTGCTGTTAATTCAACAGTATATTACGTACATGCCATGACTGCTTTTCCCTACAGCCTGGTGAGTGCAGTTAATTCAACAGTATATTACGTACATGCCATGACTGCTTTTCCCTACAGCCTCGTGAGTGCAGTTAATTCAACAGTACATTACGTACATGCCATGACTGCTTTTCCCTACAGCCTCGTGAGTGCAGTTAATTCAACAGTATATTACGTACATGCCTTGACTGCTTTACCCTACAGCCTCGTGAGTGCTGTTAATTCAACAGTATATTACGTACATGCCATGACTGCTTCTCCCTACAGCCTCGTGAGTGCAGTTAATTCTACAGTATATTACGCACATGAAATGACTGCTTTTCCCTACAGCCTCGTGAGTGCAGTTAATTCAACAGTATATTACGTACATGCCATGACTGCTTTTCCCTACAGCCTCGTGAGTGCAGTTAATTCAACAGTATATTACGTACATGCCATGACTGCTTTTCTCTACAGCCTCGTGAGTGCAGTTAATTCAACAGTATATTACGTACATGCCATGACTGCTTTTCCCTACAGCCTCGTGAGTGCATGCCATGACTGCTTTTCCCTACAGCCTCGTGAGTGCAGTTAATTCAACAGAATATTACGTACATGCCATGACTGCTTTTCCCTACAGCCTCGTGAGTGCTGTTAATTCAACAGTATATTACGTACATGCCATGACTGCTTTTCCCTACAGCCTCGTGAGTGCAGTTAATTCAACAGAATATTACGTACATGCCATGACTGCATTTCCCTACAGCCTCGTGAGTGCAGTTAATTCAACAGTACATTACGTACATGCCATGACTGCTTTTCCCTACAGCCTCGTGAGTGCAGTTAATTCAACAGTATATTACGTACATGCCTTGACTGCTTTACCCTACAGCCTCGTGAGTGCTGTTAATTCAACAGTATATTACGTACATGCCATGACTGCTTATCCCTACAGCCTCGTGAGTGCAGTTAATTCAACAGTATATTGCGTACATGCCATGACTGCTTTTCCCTACAGCCTCGTGAGTGCAGTTAATTCAAGAGTACTTTACATACATGCCATGACTGCTTATCCCTACAGCCTCGTGAGTGCAGTTAATTCTACAGTATATTACGCACATGCCATGACTGCTTTTCCCTACAGCCTCGTGAGTGCAGTTAATTCAACATTATATTACGTACATGCCATGACTGCTTTTCCCTACAGCCTCGTGAGTGCAGTCAATTCAACAGTACATTACGTACATGCCATGACTGCTTTTCCCTACAGCCTCGTGAGTGCAGTTAATTCAAATGTATATTACGTACATGCCATGACTGCTTTTCCCTACAGCCTCGTGAGTGCAGTTAATTCAACAGTATATTACGTACATGCCATGACTGCTTTTCCCTACAGCCTCGTGAGTGCAGTTAATTCAACAGTATATTATGTACATGCCATGACTGCTTTTCCCTACAGCCTCGTGAGTGCAGTTAATTCAACAGTATATTACGTACATGCCATGACTGCTTTTCCCTACAGCTTCGTGAGTGCAGTTAATTCAACAATATATTACGTACATGCCATGACTGCTTATCCCTACAGCCTCGTGAGTGCAGTTAATTCAACAGTATATTACGTACATGCCTTGACTGCTTTACCCTACTGCCTCGTGAATGCTGTTAATTCAACAGTATATTACGTACATGCCATGACTGCTTCTCCCTACAGCCTCGTGAGTGCAGTTAATTCTACAGTATATTACGCACATGCCATGACTACTTTTCCCTACAGCCTCGTGAGTGCAGTTAATTCAACAGTATATTACGTACATGCCATGACTGCTTTTCCCTACAGCCTCGTGAGTGCAGTTAATTCAACAGTATATTACGTACATGCCATGACTGCTTCTCCCTACAGCCTCGTGAGTGCAGTTAATTCAACAGTATATTACGTACATGCCATGACTGCTTTTCCCTACAGCCTCGTGAGTGCATGCCATGACTGCTTTTCCCTACAGCCTCGTGAGTGCAGTTAATTCAACAGAATATTACGTACATGCCATGACTGCTTTTCCCTACAGCCTCGTGAGTGCTGTTAATTCAACAGTATATTACGTACATGCCATGACTGCTTTTCCCTACAGCCTCGTGAGTGCAGTTAATTCAACAGTATATTACGTACATGCCACGACTGCTTTTCCCTACAGCCTCGTGAGTGCAGTTAATTCAACAGTACATTACGTACATGCCATGACTGCTTTTCCCTACAGCCTCGTGAGTGCAGTTAATTCAACAGTATATTACGTACATTCCTTGACTGCTTTACCCTACAGCCTCGTGAGTGGTGTTAATTCAACAGTATATTACGTACATGCCATGACTGCTTATCCCTACAGCCTCGTGAGTGCAGTTAATTCAACAGTATATTGCGTACATGCCATGACTGCTTTTCCCTACAGCCTCGTGAGTGCAGTTAATTCAACAGTACTTTACATACATGCCATGACTGCTTATCCCTACAGCCTCGTGAGTGCAGTTAATTGAACAGTATATTACGTACATGCCATGACTGGTTTTCCCTACAGCCTCGTGAGTGCAGTTAATTCAACAGTATATTACGTACATGCCATGACTGCTTTTCCCTACAGCCTCGTGAGTGCAGTTAATTCTACAGTATATTACGTACATGCCATGACTGCTTCTCCCTACAGCCTCGTGTGTGCAGTTAATTCTACAGTATATTACGCTCATGCCATGACTGCTTTTCCCTACAGCCTCGTGAGTGCAGTTAATTCAACATTATATTACGTACATGTAATGACTGCTTTTCCCTACAGCCTCGTGAGTGCAGTTAATTCAACAGTACATTACGTAGATGCCATGACTGCTTTTCCCTACAGCCTCGTGAGTGCAGTTAATTCAAATGTATATTACGTACATCCCATGACTGCTTTTCCCTACAGCCTCGTGAGTGCAGTTAATTCAACAGTATATTACGTACATGCCATGACTGCTTTTCCCTACAGCCTCGTGAGTGCAGTTAATTCAACAGTATATTACGTACATGCCATGACTGCTTTTCCCTACAGCCTCGTGAGTGCAGTTAATTCAACAATATATTACGTACATGCTATGACTGCTTATCCCTACAGCCTCGTGAGTGCAGTTAATTCAACAGTATATTACGTACATGCCATGACTGCTTTTCCCTACAGCCTCGTGAGTGCAGTTAATTCAACAGTACATTACGTACATGCCATGACTGCTTTCTCCTACAGCCTCGTGAGTGCAGTTAGTTCAACAGTATATTACGTACATGCCATGACTGCTTTTCTTTACAGCCTCGTGAGTGCAGTTAATTCAACAGTATGTTACGTACATGCCATGACTGCTTTTCCCTACAGCCTCGTGAGTGCAGTTAATTCAACAGTACATTACGTACATGCCATGACTGCTTTTCCCTACAGCCTCGTGAGTGCAGTTAATTCAAATGTATATTACGTACATGCCATGACTGCTTTTCCCTACAGCCTCGTGAGTGCAGTTAATTCAACAGTATATTACGTACATGCCATGACTGCTTTTCCCTACAGCCTCGTGAGTGCAGTTAATTCAACAGTATATTACGTACATGCCATGACTGCTTTTCCCTACAGCCTCGTGAGTGCAGTTAATTCAACAATATATTACGTACATGCCATGACTGCTTATCCCTACAGCCTCGTGAGTGCAGTTAATTCAACAGTATATTACGTACATGCCATGACTGCTTTTCCCTACAGCCTCGTGAGTGCAGTTAATTCAACAGTACATTACGTACATGCCATGACTGCTTTCTCCTACAGCCTCGTGAGTGCAGTTAATTCAACAGTATATTACGTACATGCCATGACTGCTTTTCTTTACAGCCTCGTGAGTGCAGTTAATTCAACAGTATGTTACGTACATGCCATGACTGCTTTTCCCTACAGCCTCGTGAGTGCAGTTAATTCAACAGTACATTACGTACATGCCATGACTGCTTTTCCCCTCAGCCTCGTGAGTGCAGTTATTTCAAATGTATATTACGTACATGCCACGACTGCTTTTCCCTACAGCCTCGTGAGTGCAGTTAATTCAACAGTATATTACGTACATGCCATGACTGCTTTTCCCTACAGCCTCGTGAGTGCAGTTAATTCAACAGTATATTACGTACATGCCATGACTGCTTTTCCCTACAGCCTCGTGAGTGCAGTTAATTCAACAGTATATTACGTACATGCCATGAACGCTTTTCCCGACAGCCTCGTGAGTGCATGCCATGACTGCTTTTCCCTTCAGCCTCGTGAGTGCAGTTAATTCAACAGTATATTACGTACATGCCATGACTGCTTTTCCCTACAGCTTCGTGAGTGCAGTTAATTCAACAGTATATTACGTACATGCCATGACTGCTTTTCCCTACAGCCTCGTGAGTGCAGTTAATTCAACAGTATATTACGTACATGCCATGACTGCTTTTCCCTACAGCCTCGTGTGTGCAGTTAATTCAACAGTATATTACATACATGCCATGACTGCTTTTCCCTACAGCCTCGTGAGTGCAGTTATTTCAACAGTATATTACGTACATGCCATGACTGCTTTTCCCTACAGCCTCGTTCAGTGTTTTACTGTCTCAATGGCTTTTCGACAACATTGTGAATTTTTACTGTATCACATATCTTTATATACTTCCGACTGATACACAAAGGTTGACTTTACATACTGAGCACTTACGGTAACTGACAGGTCTGCCGTCCATCTGTTGGTTGATCACTTAACTACATAGAATAGGCCTACATAAAATTATTCAAAATGGTTCAAAAGACTCTGAGCACTATGGGAGTTAACATCTGAGGTCATCAGTCCCCTAGAACCTAGAACTACTTAAACCTAACTAACCTATGGACATCACACACATCCATGTCCGTGGCAGGATTCGAACCTGCGACGTTAGCGATCGCGCTGTTCCAGACTGAAGCGCCTAGAACCGCTCGGCGACTCCGGCCGGCATAAAATTATTCTTTTGTAAATTACATGCTTAATTTTTTATGTAGATAGGAATATAATCGGATTATCAATAGAATACAAAAACGTACACTGACCACCCCGAACATTATGACCACTACCCAATAACCGGTAGGTCCACCTTTGGCACGAAGAACTGCGCCGACGTGTCGTGATATCGAAGCAGTGAGGCCGTGGTAGGTCGCTGAAGGGACATTACACCATATCTGCACACACGTGTCACCTAGTATCGGCAAATTCTTCCAGTTGCGGCGATGAGCTCTGACGGCCATGTTCAGTGACATCCCGTAACTCTTTGGAGCACGGTGGTATACATAGTATACCACCTTTTGAAAATTTTCTTGGCTCTTTGCACAGTGGTTTAACTGCACGACCACCACTCTAATATGCTCACCTAGTTCTCTACTTATCAGACAGATGGCACTCACTGCCTATAAGGAATCAGTTCCCGCCAAGAATTGCATAGATTACAACTGTGAAAGCTGCGTGCTGAGTTGTGCATGGTTTTTGCGTGTGAATAGTGGTTTATAACGAATTTCTTGTTGCGCCTGTGTTTTTTCCATATCTTGGACGTCACAGCTACGGTATGAACCCATGTATACATTCATATGCACAATCTTCCGTTATTTATATACAATTTATTTTGGTGGTATATTATTTGTACCACCGTGCATGTAGCAGTATTCTATTGCATTTCGTTTCCTAGTATAAAATTCGAAATCCTCCGCTACAAAGTTTAGTTTTTAATTGTGTTGTGACTTATTTTAGCTCTTTCTCCATTTTGTTTTGCTTACGTATTCTTTACTTGGATTCAGGCTGTTGTTTGAAAATGAAAATGTCAAGAAGAGGCTTACGAGATGAAGAAATCGAACGATTATTGTGTGAAATTCCATCAGACGAGGATTCCACTGTTGACACCACAGATGACGAATCTGATTATGAAGCAAGCATTGTTGCGGAGGCTATTGTGTCGTCTGAAGGCGAAGTTTCAGAGAGCGAGGAAGAAAGTGAGTCCACTCCGCCAAAACGCGCTGCTGACACAGCGCCAACTTGGGGACAACAATTCAATGCTACCTCAGGAATGCAGTTCGACAGTGAATCAGGACCAAGTGCTTTTATTAGGGACATTGATGATCCAGAACCTATCGATATATTCGAAAAAATATTTCCAAAAGAGCTAGTTGAGCTAATCGTTTTCCAAACAAATTTATATGCGACGCAATCTGGCAAGTCTTTCACTCCAACAACTGACAATGAAATACGAACTTTCCTGGGAATCAACATTTTGATGGGTATAAAGCGTATGCCAGCATACAGAGACTACTGGTCTAGTGCCCCAGAACTTCATGATCGTTATATTGCATCTCTGATGGCAGTAAATCGGTTTGGATGGTTACTGAGGAACATTCATCTGAATGATAACACATTGCATCCAGAAAAAGGACACCCAGGTTATGACAAACTGTACAAGCTGCGACCAGTGATCAAGATACTATCTGAATCTTTTTCCAAGTGTTACCAACCCAGCAAACACCTAGCAATTGATGAGTCAATGATCAAATTCAAAGGCCGCAACAGTATGAAACAATACATGAGAGATAAACCCATAAAGCGTGGTTACAAAGTGTGGATGCTGTGTGACAAGACCTCTTACAACTTGAAATTTGATATTTACACCGGAAAAGTAGGTGACACAGTGCAAACAGGCCTTGGGGAGCATGTAGTGCTGAGTTTGTCCTCTGAACTCGTAAATAAAGGCCATTATCTTTATTTCGACAACTATTTCAATAGCTATAACTTGTTGGCTGGTTTACAGCAGAGAAACATATATGCCTGTGGGACAGTTCAACCAACAAGGAAACATTTACCCAAATTAAAAACAGACAAAGAATTAAGCAGAGGTGAATTTGACTGGAGGGTCAGCAACTGTGGCATCCTCTACTTGAAGTGGAAAGATAAGAGAGCTGTTCATCTCCTTTCAAATTTTCACAGTCCTGAAGTTACTACAGTGACTCGCCGTGAAAGAGATGGTTCACGCATAGAGCTACCTTGTCCTCAAGCAGTGATGGATTACAATGCACACATGAACAATGTCGACAAGTTCGACCAACTGAAAAAATCATATGAAATAAGCCGGAGAAGTAAAAAGTGGTGGCACCGAATATTCTTTCACCTGCTTGATGTCAGTATCGTCAACAGCTATATAATTTGGAAGGAACTAGGCGATAGAGAAAAAATGACTGCCAAAGTCTTCAGGATGAGTATCCTGCAAAGCTTAGTAACCCAGAAAACACCATTGAGGCCATCTAGACTTCATGAGAGTCAAGTCCACGTAAAGAAAAACAAGCCATATGTTTCCTCACGCCAGCGTCTCGACAATTCATCCCACCAGCCAGAGCGTACTACCGCCAGACGTTGTGCGAAATGCAGTACAAAAAAGAAGCAAGTGCGCACTTTCTGGATGTGCGCTGAATGCAAAGTGCCTTTGTGCCTTAGCAAAACAAAAAGGTGCTTTCAAGATTTTCACAAAAAGGAATAAGAAACATATTTTATTTGTAAGGTTTGTAATTTGATTTTGTATTGTAAATGACCAATTGCCAGAAATAAAATTATTTTACATTAATTATACTAATTATTACTGCTTAGAGTAGAATTTAAAGGTGAGTTACAAGCACAAACCAAGATATCTCAAAAACTTTAGGTACGGCCCTAAGTGGCATGGTGGTATATTATATATACCACCATCTAAAACCAAAATCAATACAATAAAAAATTTTAATTCATGTTTTCCTTTATTAGCAACCCCACCAGACATAGAAAATGCATGTTTTATTAAAAAATTAATTAAACATAAAATCTGTGCATCAAAGAGATCGCGCTGTTCCAGACTGAAGCGCCTAGAACCGCTCGGCGACTCCGGCCGGCATAAAATTATTCTTTTGTAAATTACATGCTTAATTTTTTATGTAGATAGGAATATAATCGGATTATCAATAGAATACAAAAACGTACACTGACCACCCCGAACATTATGACCACTACCCAATAACCGGTAGGTCCACCTTTGGCACGAAGAACTGCGCCGACGTGTCGTGATATCGAAGCAGTGAGGCCGTGGTAGGTCGCTGAAGGGACATTACACCATATCTGCACACACGTGTCACCTAGTATCGGCAAATTCTTCCAGTTGCGGCGATGAGCTCTGACGGCCATGTTCAGTGACATCCCGTAAGTGTTGGATGGGTTCACTTGTTGAAAAATGCCACTGTCTTCGGGAAACATGATCGTCTTGAAGGGGTGTATGTGGTCTGCAAACAGTGTAGGATACTTCTTGGCCGCCATAGTGTCTTGCACAAATTCCATTGGAGCCATGGATAGCCACGTGAATGTTCGCCAGAGCATAATGAAGTCGCCGTCAACTCGTCTCCGTCCCGCAGGACTGACGTCAAGGAGGTGTTCCTCTGGAAGAAGATGATTCGCGCCCTCCAATCGACACGACGAAGAAAATAACCGGGATTCATCAGACATTGCACCAAAGTCCAATACCGATGGTCACGCTCTCATTTCAGTCGCAGTTGCCCATGTCGTGGTGTTAACGTTGGCACATGTGTGGGTCGTCATCTGCGAAGGCCCATCATTAGCAACGTTCGGTGCACTGTGTGTTCAGACACACTTGTATTCCGCCCAGTATTAAAATCTAATGTTAGTTCCGCAATGTTTCGCCACCTGTTGTGTTTTACCAGTCTGCCCAGCCTACCTCCGACATGTGTAACGAGTGGTGCCCGTCCAACAACACGACGTGTGGACGTGGTTTCACCATGGTTTTGCCAAGTTTTGAAGACGCTCACCATAGCACTCATCGAACACCCTACAGGTCATGCAGTTTCCGAAATGAGCCAATCCCTTCGGCCATCGCAATCTGCCCTCGGTCAAACTCAGATAGATAGGGCGCCTTCCCCATTCTACACACGGACAGCACGCTCACGTGTGTACGACTTGCAGTTATTTCTCGGCAGATGACGCTGCTATCGCTGGATGGGTTTATGTCGATAGTAGGTCTGTGGTGACCAGTGTACTTTAGCTTGGTACAAAAAAACCTTCGTGAACAACTCAGTGGGTGATCAAATAGGCATTGTTGTCCTTTCACATTTTTGTTCTTGGCTGTTACGCAAGGACTAGAACATCAGAGCAAATAGAGGTTCCACACTAGCCTTGAATGTGAGTGGACATGTTACTGACTGTTGAGCATTCAGTTATGAGCAATGGCATTAGAATAATCTCCACATGGTGGGTGCCCATTCCAGTTCTGGAGAAAGTGAATGACGACTCAGTGAGTGAGGACTCGCTTACTGACGAAACCGCAAGTACTATAAGCACTTCCTACGATACCACAGCTACGGTAATGTGATGGTAAGCTGCTGTATTTCAGTGAGGCCCTGTTCGGTTTATAAATTAACCATAAAGTAACTTAATACAAGTAGGATCTCAGAGTATAGTGGCTGTAGTGAACATTAACTTCGACACCAGTGTGGATTATATTGTCTCTGCCTGAAACGTGTTAGTGCATCCTGGACTCTTTTAAAGAAACATGTATTAGAAACTGGTTTTTATCTTTCATAAACAAACAAACATCATCCGAAGAGACTATGAAGGCCAACCGTACCGACTGACCGCCGTGTTATCCTCAGCCCTCAGGTGACACCGGATGCGGATCCGGAGGGGCACCATTGTCAGTTTTCGTGATCGGTTGTATGTTTGACGGCTCACTAAGTTAACCAGTATCATACTGCATTGTACCTGGCAACTAGTGTTTTAAAATAACGTTTTATTTTAAGCAACTACATTGTTCTCGTCTACCTGATGTTGTTAGTTGTAGTTATTGACAATGTTTTCAATGTTATACGAATGAAAGCACGTAAATGAACAGTACGTGCGATGATGCAAATGCATGTTTGAAAGTGCTTCTATCTTTAGTCATTGATCACTGTGTTATGTATTCCTGAGATGTTACTGCGTCGTGTGCGTCTTGGTGTTGTGAACCAGGTTTGCAAACATATGTGCTTGCTGAAATATTAGTCATAACATTTTTGCCAGTAGACCAACCTTTTTATTGAAATTTTCTACACAGATTGAATAAAAAGACGTTTACCGTTTTACACGCCTTCCGTATAACCGCCCCGCATCTCGGTCACCTTTCCCCAAATAGATGAAAGCTGCGACCATCTCTGTCGCCGTTTCGCGAAGAGCGCCCAATGGCATGGACGATGTCTTTTCTTGTGCTGCCGTGCGTGTCACGAAGAGGTTCCTTAATTTGGTAAACAGATCGTAATCGCAAGGACTCTTATCGGTGAATGCAGTGGATGTTCCAGTATCTCCAGTCCCAGGCAGGCAGGAGGCACGCGATTCAGCGTGTGGCACAGAGCACTAACATGACGTATGATGGGATGCAGTGCCTAAAGATGCAGTCGCATTCTTCTCGGTGCGGGACAAAGGTGATGTCACAAGAAATTGCAGTAATAAGCTCCAACGTGCGGTGCAACATGAAGCATAACTAACCCATGGACATAGTAAGCCACAATAACCGTCACTTTGGTACCAGCTGGTTCAAGGTGCACCTTCTATGGGTGCGGAGAACCACGGCTTTCCATTCGCTGTGCCGATTTTGAATGACATCCCTACCATTCCGAAATAGTTTCCCCGTCACGCCACCGTACGATACGACAATACAGCATCACCACGCTTCTCACGCAGTTCCTGAAGACACTGTTGTGCGCTCCAGCCAAGTGTCACTTTAGTCTTGATCCACGCATGTTTTTCATACTTTCTAAACGTATTGTTAGGGCGCTAGAACTGGCCTTTTGCACTTTCAGAAAGTACACACTGCACGTGACTCAAATACAGCTATCGTGACTCACTGCACTGTTTCAACGGACCTTCTTGTATCAGCTACAGACAGCGTGGAAGCCATTGGACGCACATCCTTCATCTTATGGTTGTGTTGCTACATCTTTTCATCCAGCCCAAGTGTGTATACTTTGGAGGGGTTAACTTTACACAGTAACTGTGTCTTGTGTTAATTGTAAATATGATAGCCTACGCCACAACCAGTGCTAATAATACTTATTGACGTACAACAGTTTGCTTCACATAAGGATTCAGAATTAAAAATGTGTCGCTGCACTACAGTATAATGCTTACGACACACAGATGGCATCAGTAGCACTTAATATTTCCGTTTAAAGCAGTTCAGCTCCATATTAAAACTGTGTCTGCTATTACACTAACTCCAAATAAAAGCCATTCTTCGGAAAATCTTCACAATAAAGTTGTGTGTTTACGGAACTATTCCGGTATAATCTTTGTAGTGGCCTAGAAATTGAATGATGAAATACATTTCTTGATTTAACTTAGTGAAGGACCTTTGAAAGCAGAAGTAAACGTTTCGTCGTCTTTGCTGCTATATTTCGGTTCCTGTGTCAGCACCAAGTGGATGGACATTATTATAACTATTTGTACTGCGTTACTAGATACTGAAGGTCTGGTAGCCAACCACTTTCGATTATCTGCGTATCTGTAGTTTTCTGGATTGCTTTGCATTTAAAGTGCAGAACACATTATTCCTTAAGAAGTGTTTTGATATTCTTTACACAGTGAGGAGGGGGGGAGGTGTTCTGTCACTGTAATTACCCTGTTTTTAATTATTCCAAAAGTAAGTATTTTTAAAAGCTATGATAAGCTACCCAGTTGAATGTCAAACATTTTCAGTAGATGATTATTGCTGAAATTAAATGATTCTAGCACTAGTCTGACCAAAAACGTAAATTCTTTCTTACATATTTTAATGACTAATGAATAGGAAGGTAGGGCAGAGGGTGTGTTACTGTGAACAGTTCAGTGACCGAGTTGTTCTAATTGGAAAAAGACTAATTGAGTTCTGTAACAAGTTTCAGCTAGTAATAGCGAATACCCCGTTCAAGAATCACAAGAGGAGGAGGTGTACTTGGAAAAGGCCGGGAGATACTGGAAGATTTCAATTAGATTACATCATGGTCAGACAGAGATTCCGAAATCAGATACTGGATTGTAAGGCGTACCCAGGAGCAGATATAGACTTAGATCACAATATAGTAGTGATGAAGAGTAGGCTGAAGTTCAAGGCATTAGTCAGGAAGAATCAATACGCAAAGAAGTGGGATACGGAAGTACTAAGGAATGACGAGATACGTTTGAAGTTCTCTAACGCTATAGAAAAAGCAATAAGGAATAGCGCAGTACGCAGTACAGTTGAAGAGGAATGGACATCTCTAAAAAGGGCCATCACGGAAGTTGGGAAGGAAATCATAGGTACAAAGAAGGTAGCTGCGAAGAAACCATGGGTAACAGAAGAAATACTTCAGTTAATTGATGAAAGGAGGAAGTACAAACATGTACCGGGAAAATCAGGAATACAGAAATACAAGTCGCTTAGGAATGAAATAAATAGGAAGTGCAGGGAAGCTAAGACGAAATGGCTGCAGGAAAAATGTGAAGACATCGAAAAAGATATGATTGTCGGAAGGACAGACTCAGCATATAGGAAAGTCAAAACAACCATTGGTGACATTAAAAGCAACGGTGGTAACATTAAGAGTGCAACGGGAATTCCACTGTTAAATGCAGAGGAGAGAGCAGATAGGTGGAAAGAATACATTGAAAGCCTCTATGAGGGTGAAGATTTGTCTGCTGTGATAGAAGAAGAAACAGGAGTCGATTTAAAAGAGATGGGGGATCCAGTATTAGACCCGGAATTTGAAAGAGCTTTGGAGGACTTACGGTCAAATAAGGCAGAAGGGATAGATAACATTCCATCAGAATTTCTAAAATAATTGGGGGAAGTGGCAACAAAACGACTATTCACGTTGGTGTGTAGAATATATGAGTCTGGCGATATACCATCTGACTTTCGGAAAAGCATCATCCACACAATTCCGAAGACGGCAAGAGCTGACAAGTGCGAGAATTATCGCACAATCAGCTTAACAGCTCATGCATCGAAGCTGCTTACAAGAATAATATACAGAAGAATGGAAAAGAAAATTGAGAATGCGCTAGGTGACGATCAGTTTGGCTTTAGGAAAAGTAAAGGGACGAGAGAGGCAATTCTGACGTTACGGCTAATAATGGAAGCAAGGCTAAAGAAAAATCAAGACACTATCATAGGATTTGTCGACCTGGAAAAAGCGTTCGACAGTATAAAATGGTGCAAGCTGTTCGAGATTCTGAAAAAAGTAGGGGTAAGCTATAGGGAGAGACGGGTCATATACAATATGTACAACAACCAAGAGGGAATAATAAGAGTGGACGATCAAGAACGAAGTGCTCGTATTAAGAAGGGTGTAAGACAAGGCTGTAGCCTTTCGCCCCTACTCTTCAATCTGTACATCGAGGAAGCAATGATGGAAATAAAAGAAAGGTTCAATAGTGGAATTAAAATACAGGGTGAAAGGATATCAATGATACGATTCGCTGATGACATTGCTATCCTGAGTGAAAGTGAAGAAGAATTAAATGATCTGCTGAACGGAATGAACAGTCTAATGAGTACACAGTATGGTTTGAGAGTAAATCGGAGAAAGACGAAGGTAATGAGAAGTAGTAGAAATGAGAACAGGGAGAAACTTAACATCAGGATTGATGGTCACGAAGTCAATGAAGTTAAGGAATTCTGCAACCTAGGCAGTGAAATACCCAATGACGGACGGAGCAAGGAGGACATCAAAAGCAGACTCGCTATGGAAAAAAAGGCATTTCTGGCCAACAGAAGTCTACTAATATCAAATACCGGCCTTAATTTGAGGAAGAAATTTCTGACGATGTACGTCTGGAGTACAGCATTGTATGGTAGTGAAACATGGACTGTGGGAAAACCGGAACAGAAGAGAATCGAAGCATTTGAGATGTGGTGCTATAGGCGAATGTTGAAAATTTGGTGGACTGATAAGGTAAGGAATGAGGAGGTTCTACGCAGAATCGGAGAGGAAAGGAATATGTGGAAAACACTGATAAGGAGAAGGGACAGGATGATAGGACATCTGCTAAGACATGAGTGAATGACTTCCATGGTACTAGAGGGAGCTGTAGAGGGCAAAAACTGTAGAGGAAGACAGATTGGAATACGTCAAGCAAATAATTTAGGTCGTAGGTTGCAAGTGCTACTCTGAGATGAAGAGGTTAGCACAGGAAAGGAATTTGTGGCGGGCCGCATCAAACCAGTCAGTAGCCTAATGACAAAAAAACAAAACAAAAATGGAATTTCCAGCTACGTTACGTAAGCCAGCATCGCTTGCTTGTTTAGTCTTTCCCACATAGACGATGTAGCTAACGTTGACGTGGACGCTATCGGTGCATCGGACCTCACGAGAGGCACCGCCATCACCACACGAGACGAGCTGGTTAACGAGATTTGGACTCTCAGCACTCTCCAGTGACTATCGTCGCTTTCTCTGACTCGCAGACCATATAGTTTGTGCACGAAAATGGACGTGCGAAAAATTCCTCCGTTAGCTCTGTTATAACATACACTTCCTGAGGTACTAGTCATTTTGTTGCGTCTGTAATGAACATAAATAAAAACTTCAATATCCGTAACCACGTTATGAGTCGAAAGGAAAGTTCCTTGCACAGTCAGAAATGACATTTTTTTGTGTCATCAGTCTTCTGACAACTTTGATGCGACCCGCAATGGATTCCTCTCCTGTGCCAACCTCTTCATCCCAGAGTAGAAAACGCAACCTACGTCCTCAATTATTTGCTGGATGTATTACAATCTCTGCCTTCCTCTACCGATTTTTCCCTCTACAGCTCCTTCTAGTACCATGGAAGTCATTACCTGATGTCCTTAGAGATGTCGCATCATCCTGTCCCTTTTCGTTGTCAATGTTTTCCACATATCCCTTTCCTCTCCGATGCTGCGCAGAACCTCCTCATTCCTTACGTTATCGGTCCACCTAATTTTCAACATTCGCCTGTAGCACCAAATCACAAATGCTTCGATTCTCTTCTGTTCCGGTTTTCACACAGTCCATATTTCACTACCATGCGATGATGTGCTCCAGACGTAAATTATCAGAAATTATTTCCTCAAATTAAGGCCTATGTTTGATAATAGTAGACGTCTCTTTACCAAGAATGCGCTTTTTGCCAGTGATAGTCTGCTTTTGATGTCCACTTTGCTCCGTTCGTCATTGGTTATTTTGCTGCCGAGTTTGTAGAACTCCTTAACTTCATCCACTTCGTGACTATCACTCCTGATGTTAAGTTTCTCGCATTTCTCATTTCTGCTACTTTTCATTATTTTCGCCTTCTTCGGTTTACTCTCAATACATATTCTATACTCATTACATTTTCTTTCCATTCAGCGTATCATATAATTCTTCTTCACTTTCACGCAGGATAGCAATGTCATCAGCGAATCGTATCATTTTTTCTCGACACGAACCACCTTGGAACCCCCTTACGCTCTTTTCAGACTGTTTCTGACCACACTGTATATTTTCCCAAGGCCACAGAGTGGAACTGTATCGATCGCTTTCCGGAAGTCAAGGAATTCAGCATCTACCTCCACCCGGTATCTCCTGTCTTCTGCCATTCGTACGAGCAGAAAGAGACCTGGATAATACCAGATCGTTATTTGATTTCTACAGAGGAGATTTTCGATTTCCAGAAATACATGCCAAGACAAAAAGACAGACACACCACGAATCAGTTATCCATATGGGACGGAAATCGGTAGATTTAAACTTGCAGACAAACAAAATAATCTCTGGTGGTCCATCATGGCCAGAGGACATCGGCTGTAAAGTAATTATCAATGTCAATAAAATTCACCAACAGCCGTATACTTTAAAATATTATTTTATTTTATTCTGAAACCAGCCAGTTTCGGCATTTCATTATGCTACCTTCAGGCCCCATACGTCTCTATCCATATAAATGAGCTTCTCGTAAATCGCTGTAAATCACTGGATATCGTGAATTTAAATCGTTATCCGGTGATTTATGGCGATGTACGACTAGTTCGTTTATTTGGATAGAGGCGTATGGGGCCTGATGATGGCATATTCAAATGCCGAAACTGGTTGCTTTCAGAATAAAATAATATCTTAAAGGATACGGCTGTTGGTGAATTTTATTGATACTGAAAAAGCAAAATTATTGTAAATTTAGAAAACAATTGATGACTGATTCAGGAGAAAGAGGTTCATAATTTGAGCAACTCAACAACACGTTGGTCTACCTGAGGCCCTTATGTAAGCAGTTATTCAGCCTGCCTTTGATTTTTAGAGTTGTTGGATGTCATGTTGGTCGAGGCTCAATTCGAAGTGGGACTCATTACTGAAGACAACATTATTGGGATAATACATTAATTCTAGAGTTCTTCTTCAGTCTTATAGCTCCCCTTCAGTCACCTCAGGATTGTTGCACTTCATGGCTGGGCTTATATTTCAGCGACCTGATGCCCGTCCGCTCACGGTGAGAATTACTGTTATTTGTCCTCGTGCCTGCTGAACCGTACCTTGGCCAATTTGGTCACCTATTTGGTCCCAGTTGTGAACCTTTGAAGAAAAACAGTCACAGTCCTCCAACCATCTCGCGATTCTGACGGTCTAAACCGCCAAGTGGACATAATTTGGCATGATATCCCTCAGGAGGACATGAAACAGATCTGGCAGTGAATGCAGTATAACTACGCGCATAAGGGCCAGAGGTGGAATAACGCGTTATTGACTTGCTCAATATTTGAAGTTCCTTCCCTTGAGTAATCCACTCATTTTTTTCTGAAATTGGGGAGTGTGGTGCAAGAAGGAGGCAGCTTCACTTTTTCCAGTTTGTCGCAGATTTTAAAAAATCTTTGAAAAACTCAGTTATCACCAAAACGAAAAAATGGTCAGCCTTGTTTTCGGCTGTGGGGTATCTAATACTACTGACGAGAATACACACAAATGCATCCACTCACGTACGTGCAATAGAGTTTTGAGTTTTGGAGCTGCCTCCTTTTTGCTCAAAATTGAATGAAAAACTCTTTGTAGGACCATTTTCTTCATAATTACCCATTTTTAAGTTTAAAAAACATTTATTAGTAAACAAAGTACAACATTATTGGCATAATACATTAATTCTAGAGTTCTTCTTCAGTCTTATAGCTCCCCTTCAGTCACCTCAGGATTGTTTGAAGCATCTGACGTCAACTGTTCGTAAAACCACATTTAGTTTTGCCCAAAATACTTTCTGGCCCGCTCTTTGACATCTTTAAACTTTTGGCCTTTAAGCGGGAGGAGACAATCATAAGCTTAATGAAGGTGGTCCATTGTTATGAGACTCGCAGGTCCTTGGTTGCAAATTTGCGCATTATCGAAGACAGTCATCCCTACGGTCGCACTGCACTGAATAATCCCTTTACCGACGTATGACTGTTCATAGAGGAATGTTATGTATTTAGTGATTAAATATTTTCTCTTTTCTTGTTCGATAATGGTACGTAAGGGTTCCTTACAAAAAATTTCTTCAGTCAACAAAGTGGAAAATAAATCTCTGGTCCACTTCAGTGACATGAAATTTGGTCTGGTTCTTCTGATAATGCAAGCATAGTCCACTGGAAGAAAAACTCTTTCCATCTTCCTCAAACACTTTTCTACATTACCGAATGCTCTGTCACATGTCATAAAGTTGTGACCCGGTTCTGAGAATCAATGAACGATCTTCGCCAAGCGGCCACTTTTCACAAGGTAAAACAGGTACTGCGTTAACGAATAATTTTATTTTTTCAGACACAGTTATCGGACAATAGGTAAAATATTTTGATATCATCTGTTACAACGTGGTTGATGTAATGATGTATAAAACTTATTGGCTCATTGGGCGTCTTTTTCCGATGGTTCCATCATAGAGATAAAATTATGTTTTCCAGTCTTACCAGGCAAAATCGCAAAGTTATCGACCCACAACTGGCGTTTATAAAATGCGTCCCCAGAAGGAACTTTGGGGAGAGGCATATTTTGTTGGTAGTCGAAACACAACATCTCGGTGTCATTATTACATTGTGCAAGTGCCATCTTGTCTTTAATATCTTGATAAAAAGAGTCCCCCCGACTTCGATGAAGTAGCTTGGTATCCTGGAGCTCCTTACCACTCTCATCTACGATAGAAGAGACACTGAGTTGCTTTTGTATGTTGTCGCACTTTTGACACGTGCCCGATCTTGGGTGCACGAATCAGATGTTAAAGTGTGTCCTGAAGTACCGAAAGTAAAAATCATATTCTACTGCAGATTCAGGGTGCTTCTCCATGTACAAACTATGCTTTGGTATATAGACGAGATACTGGCAGAAGTAGAGCTGTGAGACCGGCCGTCAGTCGTGCTTCGGTAGCTCAGTTGGTAGAGCACTTGCCCGCGAAAGGCAAAGGCCCGATTTCGAGTCTCGGTCGGGAACACAGTTTTAATCTGCCAGGAAGTTTCTTATGCTTTGGTATGATAATGAGGTCGGCAGGCAAGTATTGTCTATTGCCATTGTCTCGTCGAATGTAATGCGATTCTAGCCTAGAAAAACTGTCAATGTGACAATGGACCTTTTGCACAGTTTCATCTGGAATTTTGTTGGGTCTTGCTTTCCCCTACCATATGGTTTTGGTGTGATAGATCCGTCAAAAGAATGCTGTTTTGCAATGTTTCCACTCGCTTTCTGGGCACACCATGCAGTGACGCAATGCTTTTTTACAGACTCTTGCATTACTCTCACCGACTCGAACAGTATAAACATTTGAAGACGCCTGGGGCTTCTCTGTCCTACTTTTTGGCCTATTTCTTTTAACAGGTAAAACTTTAATGCAGCCAGCCAAATAAATATCTTGGGTATGCTTAACCGTTAGGACATTAAAAGCATTAATAAAACGATTCCTTGCTTCAACGTCAAATTTAGTAAAATTTGCAACAGCAATCATTACCGGTAGTCCGGCGAGGCATGTATTTTCCACTCGTGCTCTTGTACTTTTTTTCGTCAACCTTCCGCTGTTTTCTTATGTTCCGTTCATACTGTTCCCTGTGCGATCTTTTTTTCCTCTTTAGTGATCCAACAACTGCGTCTCTGCTTCTTGAATCTTCTTCTGGATCAGTAGAAGTCTCATCTCCACCAGGCTCGTAGTTTTCAGAAGAGTCACAATTAAACGCTCCTTCCTCTTCTGATTCACTCATATTCACAGAAACCGTGAAATCAAATGAAGATGAAGTCACAAAACAGATCGTAAAACTGATAAAAAATATCCCTCACAGAGAACGCGCGATGTTTACACCGGTCTGCTGAACAATACATAACACAACTTCCTTCCCGCTATTGTTTGAGGGAAGAACGAGGAAGCTCCTGGAGCTGCCTCTGTTTTCATGCAAACTCGGAGCAAAGGCGGCTCCATCTGTTGGATTTCTCTGAAACTAGTGGGTGGAGCTGCCTCTTTCTTGCACCAAACGAAGGGGCTTTTTTTTGTATGTGATAGAGTGTTCAACTCAATAGAGCCAAAAAGTGAAGCTGCCTCCTTCTTGCGCCAAACACCTCAACTGTTATCATTAATTGTTTGTCTGTACATGTACATCACATCTACCGATTTCCGTCACATTTGGATAATTCCTTCATTGTGCGTCGTTTTCTTTTTGGATTACAGTGTACAATAAGGGATCATAAAAAGTATTCTAAGAATCGACAACAGATTGTTGTCTGTGGTATTGGTACTTCGACAACCTTTCATGGAAACTGGAATTGTCTACGCGATTTCCGTATTACTTGGAGCGCTTTGTTTGTTGCAAGTTTGACGGTAGGTTGATGCTACAATAAGAACAAGTTCTTTTCGTATTCTTTGTAGAATAATGCATGTATCCTATCAGATTTGTTCGCCTTTGCTTTTTTCAGCGATTTCCCGTGCTTTAGCCACTCATTTCGATATTGTGCGCCTGTCGATTAGAGGGAGAAATCGTAGTAAGGTCATCCACAATAAACCCATTTCGTAAAACGGAATTTAGTATTTCGGTCATGTATCTGTCAACCTCTGTTTGGTGTCAGAATGGCTGCAGTAATAGGACAGATTGCCTTCATGTGTTTGTTGTTGTCATCAGTCCTGAGACTGGTTTGATGCAGCTCTCCATGCTACTCTATCCTGTGCAATCTTCTTCATCTCCCAGTACCTACTGCAACCTACATCTTTCTGAATCTGTTTAGTGTATTCATCTCCTGGTCGCCCTCTACGATTTTTACCTTCCATGCTGACCTCCAATTCTAAATTGGTGATCCCTTGATGCCTCAGAATACGACCTACCATCCGATCCCTACTTCTAGTCAAGATGTGCCACAAATTTCTCTTCTCTCCAATTTTATTCAATGCTCTTCATTAGTTACGTGATCTACCCATCTAATCTTCAGCATTCTTCTTCAGCACCACATTTCGAAAGCTTCTATTCTCTTCTCGTCTACACTATTTATCGTCCACGTTTCACTTCCATACATGGCTACACTCAATAACAATACTTTCAGAAACGACTTCCTAACACTTAAATCTGTATTCGATGTTAACAAATTTCTCTTCTTCAGAAACGCTTTCCTTGCCATTGCCAGTCTACATTTTATATCCTCTCTACTTCGACCACCATCAGTTATTTTCCTCCCCAAGTAGCAAAACTCATTTGCTACTAGAAGCGTTTCGTTTCCTAATCTAAGTCACGAACCATCTCCCGATTTAATTCGACTACATTCCATTATTCTCGTTTTGCTTTTGTTGATGTTCAGCTTATAACCTCCTTTCAACACAATGACCATTCCGTTTAGCTGCTCTTCCAGGTCCTTTGCTGTCTCTGACAGAATTGCAATGTCATTGGTGAACCTCAATTTTTTTATTTTTTCTCCATGAATTTTAATTCCTACTCCTAATTTTTCTTTTGTTTCCTTTAATGCTAGCTCAATATACAGATTGAATAACATCAGGGATAGGCTACAACCCTGTCTCACTCCCTTCCCAACGACTGCTTCCCTTTCATGCCCCTCGATTCTTATAACTACCATCTGGTTTCTGTAAAAATTATAAATAGCCTTTCGCTCCCTGTATTTTACCACTGCCACCTTCAGAATTTGAAAGAGTGTATTCCAGTCAACATTGTCAAAAGTTTTCTCTAAGTCTACAAATGCTTCATGTGATTACTGTGCGTAATATCAAAACTTCTTAGTACTTTTTGTCACATCTGTGTGTTTTACATTATAATTTGGCTACATTATACTCTCTGGTGAAATTCTCTTTTTTCACAACAACCTTCTAACATCTGCTTTCCCATGCCTCACAATATTGTATATACCTCTCTAAGATGTAATGTTCAATGGTTTTGAAATGTGTCCCTTTGTGCCCAGTATGTTCAGTCACAGAGGTGTGGAGGTGTGTGATGTTAGGACTGCTCAGTTACACAGAAATCTGTTCCTTGTCTCACATAAGTAGAAGTAACCTCCTACCTCTCTTTATATTCTTAGTCAATGATACTACTGATATAATCACCTTCTCACTGACTGCGAGCTACAAGTTAAATGGGCACAACAAATTCTGGCCTCTTTGTAACCAGGGAATCTATGGAGCTCTAAGAGCATATATATTTACCTCATTAAATGTATGTCTCCACTACCGGCGACTTCCCTATCTTTGCGCTATACGTTCCATTCGGAATTTAAGTCTTAACCTCTATTCTCTTCTTGTATTATCTTTATTCATGTTCCTACTATTATTTCAGCACATTACTCTTTATAATTCCTATTTGCGATATCAGTGGACAGTCTGTACTCTTTATAAAATGAGACAGGAAATTCTAACGCACAGGGGATTGATTAGAAGATTTTGCCAATATTTATGGAATTAAATAAACAGTTGATACTTTACGCAGAAGTCGAAGCGTTTGTTGCTTCCACAAGGTTTCGTTGGCTCATCTTATCTCAAATTACTAAGTGTTTTCCTGTATGTATAGACCACTCACGTTTCAATGAAACTTATGTAAGTTCAGTATACCTAATATAAAGAGACACGTTCGAACCCAAATGCCTTGACCGATAACTCGTTCGGTGCCGGATGGCGTACACATGAGGGCGACACAACGCAAATAAGATTGTCGTCGCTTTATTGCTGAGCCCGTTGTTAATTTCAGATATCTAGAAAAAAGACATAAAACAAATTCGGTGTTGCTGAATTATGCTGCTGCCACAGGCACTTCACGTTTATAATTTGCTCAAGTTATATGTTTGACAATCGTTCGCGTTTAATGTATCGGGACTGAAGAATCTCAGATAAAAGGAGTCACGGACTAGTCTTATCTAATCTGACAGGATTCACTTGACAACTGACGCGCTCTTATATGTTGACCTTCGGTATCAGCTCAGTCGGAAGTACCCGATTATATAATTCTATTGTGCCCTTGTACTTCGAAATATTGTAAACACATGTAAAACCATACACATCGGGTATTTGCAAATCGTGTATAACCATTCATTATGACGTCAATTCAAAAGTATGTTGCAACCCCGTAGCTGTTTCAAAACTGTTTGCCACCGCGGACAGGAACCAGAAAGGGAATTAATTGTAAGAACCACAATGAGATGTAATACATAAAGTAGATGTTTGCTTACACATCCAACTCGCGATCCCTGGCATTCAGTCTGTAATGTTTATAGAAACTGATTAACTAGTTTCTGTGATTAATGCAAATAACTCACAGAAATGCTTCGCAACCAAACAAAGCCTTACTTTTACGATTCCGAGAACAGGCATCCCAAACCCGACTCGTGAAATGTATTAGGTTGTCTCACGTGACTGTAAAATTAGATAAATTTAAACGTATACAAGACCATACATAGGCGTCCTTCTTTGGTTCTATGTCAGATGGTAGCTTGTGTACTGAGAGGACAAGTTCTGTGTAACTCAGTGCCAGTTACTGTTAGTGCAGTCTGTCGTTGGAACTCAGCATGAGTCACGAAAATTAAGAAGTATAGGCCCCTCTGTGTACACTACTGCCAAGAAAGAAATGTAACACAGTAAAATCATGGAACGAACTGACCAATGGTATAAGAGTTGTGTTTTATTTACATGATAATAAACTCAACCGTAATTGCATAATAAATATTCGCAACTAATTAAATTGGAGAGTTCTTTTTTTCACTTAATCACTACATTGCCTTCGTCTCTTCAAGACGTAGACCTTGTGGAAAACGTTTTAGCTCAAAATAACAAGGGATCAATTCATATGTAACAAGTACAATAGCTCCCTTATACCACATGTGGCTAAACTTCAGCTCTGTGTGTGTATGTGTCTGTGTGTGTGTGTGTTTGTGTGTGAGTATAGGAGGGTCTGATTTCACTGCGTATTGAAGCCAACGAATGGTATACTATCCAAAATGTGTCTACCTAAACACATCAAAATATGGCTGATACATGGCAGAGAACGTAGTAAATGCGTGCACACACAGACCCCCCCCCCCTCTTCCCCCGCACATACACACAGACACACATACATCCCCGTACACACAGGCACGCACACAAATGGGTATCGTAAAAATATGTGTTCAAGAAATTTTAAAGTAAATATCCGATTGTATCCTGCAAAGATATACACGCGAGGAATACTGACAATACGACTTATCTTAGACAATAGATTAAGGGAATGCCAACTTACGTTTATAGTTTATGTATATTTAGAGAAAGCTTTTGACAATGTCAATTGGAATACAGACTTTGAAATTCTGCAGGTAACAGGGGTAAAATGCAGGGATCGAATTTTATATACAACGCGTACAGAAACAAGATGGCCGTCATAAGACACAATGGACATGGAAGGGAAGCAGTCGTTGAGAAGATAGTTGTAGCGGGACATCCTTCTCCAGCATTATTTTTCCTCAACAGTAGTTCTCGATACCAGTATTATTTTTCGAATTTTGGTCAGGTCAGTATTATATCAATTGCTTTTCTGAAAACTTCCATGTAACTTTATTCACAGTATATTTTATTTCAAGCTGAAATTTATGAACTGGAATTACTTTATAAAAAAATTTAGTTTCGCTGTTGTAATCGATAAGTTCTAGTTCTGAATGTACAGTTATAATTATTTTCTTTGAAACATTTGAAATTACAGAATATTTGCACACTTAAAATTTCTGTTACTAATTACGCAATAGTATACTGTTTACTACTTTTATTTCTTGATTCATTTATGAAACAATAATCGAAATTAATAATGTAACAAACTAGTAGAATTTCATTTGTTAAGAAAAATTGTAAACCCTTCGGATTATTGCTGTTTCCGCAGAGAGTGCAAGAGTCATGAGCATGTCTCTGATGCTATCGGGTGTATTTTTGTACTTTCGGCTTTGTTAATGTTTAAAATCAAAGTACTGTACGATATACTAAAATGTGAGACAACATATTTACGTAAAAACAAAAATTCGGCAACAACCCCAAGAAAAAAACTGGAGCCATCTCAGCAGGACAAGCAGAGTAACCTTGAAAGTTTATTGTAATCTTCGCTCCTCTCAAATCTTTGTAAAAGACTTTAATGTGGACAATAGGAGGAAGTAGGAAGTAGGGGGTTAGCCTATTCCCGATATCACTGAATCTGTACACTGATCAAGCAGTAAAGGGAACAAAAAATTTTCGGAAAGAATTAAAGTTCAGGGAGAAGAAAAACGAACTTCTAGGTTTGCTGGTGACACTGTAGTTATGTCAGAAATAGCAAAGGAGTTACAAGACAGTAGAACGGAACGGACAGTGTCTTTAAAAGACAATATAGGATGAACGTCACGAAAGAAAAAGAGGTTGTGGAATGTAGTCGAATTAAATGAGGCGATGCAGATGAAATTAGATTAGGTAACGATACACTACAAGTAGTAGATGAGGTTTGCTATTTCGCCAGTAAAATAACTAATGACGGAGTGTCGCCTGGCAATGACAGGAAAATCGTTTCTGAAGAAGAGAAATTTGTTAAAATATGTGTCTCAAGGGTAGTTTTTGTATGGTCGCCAAACGTGGAAGATAAAAGGTTCAGACAAAAGGAATAGAATCTTCTGAAATGTAGTACTGCGAAAACTGTAGAGGGTAAAATCTGTAGAGGAATACAGAGACTGGATTATATACTGCAAATAACTGAGGAAGTGTGCTGAAATTGTTATCCTGAGATGAAAAGGTTGGTAGTGGAAAGGAATTCAGGCGGACCGACAGATGAAACAAAAAAATTGCGACGGAATGGTGAAGTTTGGATGGTAGTTAATGAGGAGGTACTGAATGGGATTGGGGAGAAAAAGAATTGTGGCACAACTTGACTAAAGGAATCGATTGGTTGATACGACACATTCTGAGACATTAAGTGATCACCAACGTATAGTACTGGAGGGAAGTATGGGGTTTAGAAAATGTAGAGAGAGACCAAGATATGACTACGGGAAGCAGATTCATAAGATGTAGGTTGCAGTAGTTATTCGCAGATGAAGCGGCTGGGACAGGATAGAGCAGCATGGAGAGTTGAAAACACAGCCTTCGGACTGAAGCCCGCAACAGTATCCGATGATAACATCAGTAAATAGTTGATACAATATATACTACGTTTCATCTTGAAGATGGCTCTACGGCTATCAGTCAAAATATGGGAAGAAGAAGTAACATAATGGAAAATTCTGTCAGCCGAAAATAATAGATGAGACATATTGGAGGGAGAGGGTGTGGGGCGGAAATGGTGCTACGGATTTTTTACGATGACATCATTGCTGCATTGAATCCGAGAGGCATCACTTTGAAAATTTGTGAAATGTGAAAATAGTTGTGAACTGTGAACATAAAAAAAATTGTGATAGTCAGCAGACAGACGGTATAATGGCTTTTTTTTTTGTCATCAGCTTCCGGACTGATATGATGCGGCCGCACGAATTCCTCTCCTGTGCCAACCTCTTCATCTCAGAGCAACACTTGCAACCTACATCCTCAGTTTTCTGCATTCCAGTCTCAGTGTTCGACTACTTTTTTTGCCCTCTACAGCTCCATCTATTACCCTGGAAGTTATTCACTGCTGTCTTTAATCGATGTCCTATCACTTGTCTCTTCATCTTGTCAGTTTTCCATACATTCTTTTTCCCGCCGATTCTGCGGGGAACACCCTCATTTCTTGTTTTATCTTTCCACTAATTTTCAACACTCTTCTGTAGCATCACACTTCTAATTTTTCTGTTATCTTCCGTTCAGGTTTTCTGACAGTCCATATTTCAATACCATACAATGCTGTGCTCCGAAAGTTCGTTCTCAGAAATTCCCTCCTCAAATTAAGGCCTATGTTTGATACCAGTAGACTTCAATTGACAACGAACACGCTCGTTGGCCGCCACCAGGTTTGGTAGTAACTTCTCACTACTATTGTCTTTTTCCCGTCCATCCACAATTCATATTCCGTAAATATTAAACTATCCATTCCATTCAAGAAAACTTGTAATTCTTCTTCACTTTCACTGAGGATAGCGAATTCATCAGCGGATCTTAACACTGATATCCTATCATCTTGAATTTTAATTCCACTTCTGAACCTTTCTTTTATTTCCGTCATTGCTTCTTATACGTACAAATTGAACAGTAGGGTGAAAGACTACATCCCTGTCTGACATCCTTTACGGTCCGCGTACGGTCTTGGTATTTACAGCCTTACTGTTCCCTACTGATTCCTGCTATACAAAGACAAGTCGTTGTTCGACGTTGTTACCAAAAATATCGAAAAGATATACGGGCAATGTTACTACAAAAAGTCTCGATGAATTCTTGACGGATTTGATTCAGATTTTTACATCATTCTCTAATAAACATTCTGACAGAAATAGGCTACGTATTTCTTAACATATATGCTACTAAGTAATAATCTACTATGTAAAGGGGAAACGTTATTACCAAAAATTTCGAAAAGCAGTTGACCAATTTATTTGGAAATTTTGCAGAATACTCTAATAAATGTTCGGACGAACACTCGCTGTATATTTTTGAACATGTATGGTATATGTATACTATCATGGGAAGACAAGTCTTGCTTAACAGTGCGACCAAAAATCTCGAAAATACTCGACGGATTTAATTCAGAGGTTCACACCATAACTTAATTAACTTTTGAACGGACATAGCCTATACAGTTCGTTAGTATGTATAATATGTTACAACACAGGGGAAACATTGGGACCAAAAATCTCGAAAAGTTTTACACGATATTCTAATGAACATTCAGAGGGAAAAAGTTATATGTACATAAAAATGACAATGTACAGGTTTTGCGTAAAAACCGACATCGGAAAAGAAAATGGTGTGCTTCGAAAACGTGCGATTACGTTTCCTTCCTTGCATTCAGTTACAGCTACGATAGCAGAGCGTGTAAACCATTAGACTAATTGTTTTAAATTTATTTTCTTTCTTCTTTCATGTAATACCAAACAGAAGTTGCATACACTGCAATTTTCTGTTTTGTTTACTTCCTTGCTGCCTGTTTTTGAGCCGAGAGAAGTTCTGTGTACGGCTTGTCGGTTTGTGGTTTGAATACTACTAAGGAATCTGAATCGTTCGAAACTTCGTAATCCTACACATCCGCAGACTAAAACTGTGCGAAATGCTGTCGTAGAAGCTACCGTCTTTACACATATAGCACGTGGAGAGGTGTCTCTCACAACCAGTATACCAGTGATCAGAACCAATTTACCAACTCATTTTAAGCGACTGAAGTTCCACCAGAAGGTTTCGTTTGCCATAAGAGTGAAGAAGACTCGAGATCAGATAGAATGTTAAGAGGACAGCTGGAGAGGAGCGGAAAATGGAGTGGAGGAATGAACAGAGAAAGAGGACTAGATAATTCACAGAGTGTGCGAGGGAAGGATGAGACGGATGTAATGTGGTGGGGAGGAGGAGATAGGTAGAGAGAGAGAGAGAGAGAGAGAGAGAGAGAGAGAGAGAGAGCGAGCATTGGGGGGGGGGGGGGGGAGAAGGAGTACCATACATGTTTAGCAGTTAGGAAGCATTTCCCGGTTTGCTAGTGCTGTATATTACCCGTCTTTGTCGAAGGCTGTTTCGAGGTCGACAAATCCTTTAAACGTGTCCTGATCTTTCTTCAGTCTTCCTTCGATTATGAAGTGCAACGTCAGGACTCCCTCTCTGGTGTATTTATCTCTCCTAAAGGCAAACTGATTATCATCTAACAGATTCCTAATTGTCTGTGCCATTCTTCTGTATGTTATTCTTGTCAGCATCTTGGCTGCATCAACTGTTAAGTCTTTGAGAGTTACGTTGAACTCTGACTCTGATAATGGATCCCCTATATCTTCCATATATCGACTAAAACTTCTCCCTCTATCATGTTACGATACCAGTCCTCCCCCTCATAGAGGCTTTGTAATGTCTTGTGAGCCTCACTGCCCTTTTCTTGACTAATTTGTGACTAATTTTATTCTGAGAAGCTCAGTAATATATGTAAATACCGTAAATGTGAATTTGATTCAAAAAGTACTTGAAATGAAGTGAAGCGCTGCTGGACAGCAAGGAGCGCTTTAGCGCACAATCCACGCAACGATAGTAGTTGTGAACTTCGAGTATGGACTAAAAAAAAAATTGATTTATTAAAAAAGAGGACTGTTAATCTGAATCCTGTGGAAAGAGAACGTGTTGCTAGGCCGTCGCTCAGAACGTATTGTTACATTTCATGAAAATTGCCAAAACCGAGTAAAGTATGTGTAAGAATTGCCAAACATTTATGTATACAAATTTTCTGGGAGCGAAGAATAGAAAAATCTTGTTTTTGGAAAGGGAGGTGAACTTCATTGTCGCCGCCGGCTATCAATGGACAAAATTGTAAGTGTACAAAGTTCACTAAAACGCAGGAAAGGAAATGCATTGTCTATAGTTTTCATTCAATACGTAACAACCTGTCATAATTTCTTAATTGCAGTAACAGAATTATGTTCTTGTATAATAGTATGGTGCCGAACTCCACTATCCAATTTTGAAGGAAGATTGTGTGCCAAGCAATCTCCTTTTCTCACGAAAAGCAGATTGCTGTTTGATCTTATTTACTTACAACAATGGTCCCTTAGGTATGAAAAGCTACGAAAACTTGGGCTCAAAGCTATCCGCAATATGGCCAAGTAACCAATAGAGTCGTACTTTAAGTCAGAAAGAACAATAACTTCCTCCAAATTATGATAGTCACCAACTGGTGCAGCAGCTGATCATTTAAGGAGGCAGCAACCAAAATTCAGGTACAAGCTACAACTCAAAGTAAAGTCTTAATTCAAAAATCTATCTCTCTCTCTCTAAACACATATATAAATATTCATACAGTACTGCCCATTAAAATTGGTACAGCAAGAAGAAATGCAGATGATAAACGGGTATTGATTGGACAAATATATTATACTAGAACTGACATGTGATTATATTTTCACGCAATGTGGGTTCATAGATCCTGAGAAATCAGTACCCAGAACAACCACCTCTGGCCGTAATAACGGCCTTGATACGCCTGGGAATTTAGTGAGAGCTTGGATGGCGTGTACAGGCACAGCTGCCCATGCTGCTTCAACACGATACCACAGTTCATCAAGAGTAGTGACTGCCGTATTGTGACGAGCCAGTTGCTCGGCCACCATTGATCAGACGTTTTCAATTGGTGAGAGATCTGGAGAATGTGCTGGCTAGGGCAGCCGTCGAACATTTTCTGTATCCAGAAAAGCCCGTACAGGACCTGCAACATGCAGTCGTGCATTATCCTGCTGAAATGTAGGGTTTCGCATGGATCGAGTAGAGGGTAGAGCCATGGGTCGTAACACATCTGAAATGTAACGTTCACTGTTGAAAGTGCCGTCAATGCGAACAAGAGTCATTCGATCTCGGCAAGCGCGAGCAGCCATGTCACGATACGATAAACCACAATCGCGATAGGCCACAATCAGACCTTTATAAATGTCGGAAACGTGATGGTACGCATTTCTCCTCCTTACACGAGGCATCACAACAACGTTTCACCAGGCAACGTGGTCAACTGCTGTTTGTGTATGAGAAATCGGTTGGAAACTTTTCTCATGTCAACAGGTTGTAGGTGTCGCCACCGGCCCCAAAGTTGTGTGAATGCTCTGAAAAGCTAATCATTTGCATATCACAGCATCTTCTTCGTGACGGTTAAATTTCGCGTCTTTAGCACGTCATCTTCGTGGTGTAGCAATTTTAATGGCCAGTAGTGTGTTATTAATATAAAAGTCATTTTATAGCCTTCATTGTACTCTTTCCATTACTCTGCGTTCACTAGTGGAATACGCACTGCTCCCTTAACATTAGCATTCTTGCTTTAAATTTTATTGAAAATTGTTTTGATTTTCTGCATGCTGAGTGAGTCCTCCCGACAATCACTTCTTTTTCGATTTCTTCACCGCTTTTCTGCCATCATTTTGTTTTGGCAGTCTTGTACTTCGTACTTATTTCATTCCTAAGGATTTTGTTCCCGTCATTTCTGTACATGCTACTGTCTTCGTTCAATTGTAGTAGTTCTGCAGCTGTCCAAGGTTCTTCGCAATAACCTACCTTGTGCCTGTGTTTATCTCTCCGACATCTGTGACTGCCCTTTTTAGAGAAATCCTCTCGTCTTCAATTGAGCTGTCTGCTCTGGTTGGAGAAAACACTTGATATTAGTGCAGAAAGAAGTAACGTAGTGATCCATGACACTAGAGAAGCGTTCGGAAGCACTCGGATCCGAATTCCCGATCTTACGTTTAGTGTATCATATGTATCTTGCTCGTCGTAACACATTTTAAGGAAACGGAGCGACACTTCGTTCAAGTAGGTTACAACCGCTGTCCTTGCCAATATATGGGCTGCTGACATAAACATCTAAATATCGATCCCAAATGTTCTATCGTTAGTCGTAGCGTTTTGACTTAATGAATATCTGAGTGATTGCATACATCGCTACTTATACCGGGTGTCTCAAGGCCTCATGGTCAAATTGAGACAAGTGATAGCGGGTCCACAAACGATTGTATTGATCTAGTAACCAATGGTTTGAAAATGCGTATTTACTGTCTTGTAAACAGCGTACGCCGCATAACAACAACATAGGTCATAGTAATAGTGCAAAAGGACGACCGCCAGTCTCAATGAATGCATGGTATTTCGCATGAATTCTATCACTGTCTCAAAGATCCCTTGTATCTGTTGTACCGGAGACAGGGTTGGAACCTAGCAAGCAGGTCTTCATTCGTTTCTAGGGTGTTTCATACGCCAATGTGTTGATGTAACCCAGAGGAAAAAGTCCAGAGGTGTGATATCAGGCGATCGCGCTGGTCGTGGTACAGGACCTTCCCTTCTCATACAACGATGAGAGCACATGTTTTCAGGTGCTCGCTGACATTAACATCGAAGTGGTTTGGTGCACCGTCGAGTAGGGACTACATGCCTTAGGGGACAACAGGGGGTACAAACTCCAAGACCTGTGGCAGCACGTCTCACAGGAACACCTGGTAATTTGGACCTGTCAACGTGGAGGCAGCATTTAAGGTCGTGTTAGGTGATGTAGGAAAGTGCCTATCCATAAGTCAACAGAGAATGGTTGTTGATCGCCACCAATGTGGGTGACGTGGAGACTGTTTTCACTCGGGACATGGCTGTTGAAAACAGCATCCAAACCAAATGAGACCTCATCCGTTAACAATACAAACTGCACTACAGCACTGCGGTCGATAATCCATTGACAGTAGTGAACGCAGGGCTCGAAACCCGTCGCTCCCAGTGCTGGCAAACGTCTTTTATGATAGATGTGTAACACCTGTTCCGCCAGTACTCTCCACACTGTATCCTTTGTAGTGTGCGTTTCGCAGGGACGTTGATGGGTGCTTGATTCTGGGTAGTCGGCCACATGATCCAACACCGTCTCCTCAACGTCTGGTGTTCGTAACATACCTGACCATGGACAAATCAAAAGCTATCCAATCCAATGGACCGCTGACAGAGATAGTGGTGTGCGTGCGGCACTGGTTAATGCACATGAAACATGTACTCTGAGCCGCGCGGGATTAGCCGAGCGGTCAGGGGCGCTGTAGTCATAGACTGTGTGGCTGCTCCCGGCGGAGGTTCGACCCCCCTCCCTCGGGCATGGGTGTGTGTGTTTGTCCTTAGGATAATTTAGGTTAAGTAGTGTGTAAGCTTAGGGACTGATGACCTTAGCAGTTAAGTCCCACAATATTTCACACACATTTGAACATTTTTGAACATGTGCTCTGAGGTAGGTTGCGCACAGTATATTTGTTTCGTGGTCAGGAGTGTACACTGTTTATCACCTGCTGTCTGTTCCAGTGTACAACAGTCACCCGGGATCCTTACGGGAGTACGGCAGAACTGCATGCGCCGTTACAGAATGGCGGTCGTCGCTTTGAACAGCTACTACGGGCTACGATTTTGTTACGCGGTGCACGCTGTGTTTTTTCATGTTCCGTACCTCAATATGTCCGCCCCGATAGCTGAGTGGTCAGCGCGGCCGTCTGTCACGCCAAGGGGCCCGGGTTCGTGTCCTGGCTGGGTCGGAGATTTTCGCCGCTCAGGGATTGGGTATTGTGTTGTCCTCATTGTCATTTCATCATCATCAGGGAAGGCAACGGGAAACCGCCACTGGAGTCACTTCCCTCGACGCTCATGCGGTGGACCTCTCTGACGAGGCTTCCACCATGACAAGACCGGCCATAAGGCAGAACACAAAAGTTTTCTTTACCTCAGTATAATTGGTTGTGGACCCACTATCATCTGTTCCAGTTTGGCCCAAAGTATTTAAGAAACCTTGTACACGCGATATGCGTGAGACGAAGATACGTACGAATAGCGAAATCTCTTACGGATGGTGGTGTCTTCTATCTGCACCAAATGCGTGTCGTGCTCGCAGACAGACAGATATCTGCAGGTGAGGCTGTGCCGCCTGAGGGCCCTCGCCGTCCGTCGCAATTCGATCTGTCACGCTTCTGCACGCCGTCGGATGTGTGACAGGTGGCTACACAGCGGCTTGTGCGTCGAGCCAGCGTGTGTGCTCAGCGCTCCCTGCCCGCAGTAACAGTAGGCCCAAGCCAGCCCCGTTCCATTGGTTATTCAGTTTCATTATTTACAACAGCGCAAATTTGGAATTTATGCACATACACGAAACTAGACGTCTGTAAATTTCGACGAAATGTGATAACTAAAATTGTAATATTACATGTCCTTAATTAGTGTATTTATTTATTGACATTTGGTCACAAGTGTTCTGACTGGTTTTATGTGCCGCGAATTCCTCTTTTCTGCCAACTTCCTCATTCAGGGTAGCACATGCGTCCTATGTCCTCAGTTCGTGTTAAATATTTTCCACTCTCCTCCCTAAAGCTCACTCTAGAGCCACGTAAGTCATTCCCTGATGGCTTAATGGATGTCACGTCATTCTGTCCTTTCATTTTATCGCTGATATCCTGTGACTCTGTGCGAAACCTGCATGTTTCTGTTTCTACAGTCCACCTAATTTTCAACATCCTTCTATAGCACAACATCTCAAACTTTTGGATTCTCTCCTTTACTGGTTCTTCCATAATACATGTTTCACTTCCATACGCTTCGGTGCTCTGAACGTACAGTCTCCGAATCATCTTCCTCATATTGAGGACGGTGTTTGATGCTGGTACATTCCTTTTCGCCAGGAACGCCTTCTTTTCCTGTGTGAGTGTGCTTTTTATAAACTTTTCATGCGTCATGACGAGCGTTCAATAAGAATGATTTTTTTTCTTCTCAAAGCAGGTTCGTTTTATAAATAACTCTAATACACCGTACTATTCCCCACCCTTTGGCTGCAAAACAATCTTCGCTCAGTGGGACGACCTTACGACAGCTCAGTTGGAGGGACTGTGTACCTGTATGGGGCTACTCTCCTGGTCGAAGTCAGAGCCAACCTCTTGCTGCATCAGTAATCTCCCCAGCGCACATGCACTGCTTTCTGGGCCAAACAGATGGAAGACGGAAGGCGAGGAAAGAAGTGGGTACTTATCTTTGAGTACCGCATCTGTTTGACGAGTGTGTCAGCAGTACCAACAAAGACGTCAAGTTGATCTCCTCAAATATGAGTGTCCGCACGCTTCGGCATTGTAGAAGCCACAGCAGCGTGCAGGCTGCCGGCACGTGGGATATCGGACAGGTCTGCGTGACCATGTTGCAGTGATCACAGACTCCTCGCCCAATGAGTCAGAGTGCGTTTTTTAACCGCCAGATTGCAAGCACCTGTGAATGTCTGTGATGCTCTGGTTTTACACCAAGAGCAATTCAATGATAGCTCTCTGCTTGGAACGCACCACCGTTACAGACGCCATTTTGAAAGTTCAATATAGAGTTTCCACCTATCTCAACTTTCTGAAACTGTAGGCACTGAAGCGAGAATATTCCACGATGTCCCACAACAAATTTCGCATTTTGTTCAACCGAAATACGCCGAGAAATAATTGTGATGCATTATTTATTGAACGTCTCTTGTGTATTGCTATCAGCACTCCTTCACTTCTGGTACGCAATTTTGGGTTGCTCATCTCACTTCCACCACTCCTCATTAATTTCGATTTTCTTCGACTTACTTTATGTTAATATTTTATTCTCATTGGAAACTTAACCGAGCGAGGTGGCACAGTGGTTAGCATCCAGGACTCGCATTCGGGAGGACGACGGTTCAATCCCGCGTCCGGCCATCTTGATTTAGGTTTTTCGTGATTTCCCTAAATCACTCGAAGAAAATGCCGGGACGGTTGCTTCGAAAGGGCACGGCCGATTTCCTTCCCCATCCTTCATTAATCCGATGAGACCAATGACCTCGCTGTTTGGTCTCTACCACCAAACAACCCAACCCCATAGGAAACTTCATTCCATTCAGTATTTTATGTAATTCTTCTTCCCTTTTTCTGAAGACAGAAATGTTGTCGCCCAGCTTTATTATTGATATTCTTTCGCAGTGAAATTTAATTATAGTCTGTAAATTTTATTATCTTTCCATCATTGCTTCTTCGACATAGACTCTGACGATTAGGGCAGAATAAATATATTTCTGCATTACAATCTTTTTAATGCCAGCCCTTCATTGTTTGTCTTCCATTCTTATTATTTCTTCTCGGTTCTTATAGGTATTTAACGTTTCTCGTCTTTGGCTGTAGCTTCCGTTACTTTTTATGAAAATTTCGAAGCTCTTTCACCTTTTTACATTGTCAAACACTTTTTGTAGGTCGTTTGAACGCATTGTGATTTTTCTTAAGACTCGCTTGCATTATCAAGCGCAGTGTTATAACTGACGCTCTAGTGCTTTTACTTTTCCAGAAGCCAAACTATTAGTCATCTATAGACCACTTAGTTGTTTTGCCCATTCATCACTAACTTGAATTCGTGACCTGTTAAACTCGCTGTCTTTGCAGTTCTATGGATGGTATCTTCCCGAATGTCAGATGGCACACTCAAGTATCATAGTTTCTACACACTCTCTTGAGAGGACATTTCGTTGATGCTTCCACCAATGATTTTACGAATTCCGAAGGAATGTTATCAATGCCTTTGCCTTATTTGCTTGGAACTCTTCCAAAGCTCCGTCAAATTCTGCCTCCAATACAGGATCCCCTACGTGTTCACATCAAGTTTCTGTCACGTCATCAAAGAAGTCTTCCCACACTGTATCCATCTCTCTGTGCTCTCCCCTAGACATAGATATATACAAGAAAGATATTGCGTGTAATGCTAGATATACACATGATCGTTTTTCACCGAGTATTTACGAGTTATAGGGGTCGTGAAAACAGCACCGAGAGTCATATCACCGACAGTGTCCGAAATTGGTGCAAGATCACAGTTAGTCGCGTTGTGCAAGTTTAAACCTCTCGTGTAAACGGCAACCCTCATCTCTCGAGAACTACTCGCAGTAGCTCTCGGACAAGAAAAACTAAACTGGTATTGTCGGAAGAGGTTACAGTACACGGAGGATGCTGAGCGGCCATACTGCGTCCAGGATTTGTGCCATATTTCACATTTTATACACTACCACATCTCTGTAATACGTTTTTCCGGACTCACGCACAAACTTCCCACGAAACTGCGTGTTTGGAGTCATAATATGGGGACGTGACACGTTTCTAGGCGGAGAATTCGCCCGTTTTACCTCATAAACGAACAGCACGAAACGTTAGACTACTTAGAAAGCTCAAGACTTAAACAATGCTACGCAGTAAATAACATATAAAACCGTCATGCACATATGTCACTGAAGAGATTCGATCCAATGGTAAGATGAGTATATGAATGAAGTGTTAGCGCGCACATACTGCGTCACATCAACACTGCAACGATAACGTCAATAAACATATGTCAGCATTGCCGGGAAAGTTAAGATTTGTCGCATTGGATATGCACTGTGAGTGAATTTCAGCAACGTATAAGCAAAAACATGTAATTAAAAGCTTGCAGGAAATGGACACAGAACTAAGTTGTGCATATGGTTAGTTTATACGAGGAAAGGCCAGCATTGTGGAATGTTCAGTTACTGAACTACAGGAACAGGTATTAGAAACAATGTTGTTGGCTGAAATAGCTCCGGGTTATAACACCTCCACATTCACTGTCATTCTCGTAAAATTTCGATGTTTTTGTGGACTTTCCATCACAAGTTATAGAATAATATTTTTGCACTGTCTAAAATCATCCTGCGGCCTGATCCTCTTTCCTTTGCAACACGAACATTTTGGTTTACGTGTTTATTTTGCCACCAAAAGGATTTAAAGTGTAGCTGCAGCCCGACGCTCTTCCGTCGCAAACGACAGAAAAATCTCGTGGAGCGTGGTCTTTCAGCTCTCACAGACACTCTCACCTTGCTTTGGGTGAACGTTTCCGACATCTGCTCTCGCAAGATTCACAAACACTTACAGCAAGTACTCGCTACGATCTATCAGACATTAACTACCCGCGAAAATTCGCCCCCAGTGTAAGCATTTCTGTGACTGCTGTCTGACAATACCAAACTATCTGAGAGCAGAGAACTATCAAGTGTATGCAAGGCCTAAAAGCAGATTATGTCTTACATTCGTAATGTTGAGACGTGATATTTACTGGTATTAAGGAAAACGTGGAAGGGAGGACCCACCAATCTAACTTTCTTTTCACACAACCTGTTTGTTTAATAATATGAAATCCAAAATTTGTTTTCTTTACAAATAAACAAATTTGTTAAAAGAATAAGCTTTTACGAGAGAAATTAAACGCAGAACAACATGACAATAATTACAAAGACCGGGGCCTGCTGCCCGCCCGTTATCGGGTGAAACAGCGGTGTTTACAACCGCGCTGGACACAATCTGTCTTATTAAATGTCCTATTGGAACACATGAAAACATGTAATACCGATGACAAGAGTGTTTGAATTACTCAAACACATGACGTAAATATCTTTTTTGTAATTTGGTAACTGTATGTCGAGAGGTTCGGGGTTAAGATGTGCACCTATGCTTAAAGGTTACACAAATTAGGAAACAATTATGACAATGATAAGGTTTGCTTCAAAGCGAGCAATCTTTCCGTTTCAATCAGCAACCCGTCCTTTTGGTGAATCTTATTCTGACTAAAGCCCTGGTAACAGTTGGCTGTTAATATGTCAAAAGTTGAATTGTTTCTCAGTTATGAAGGCCGCTCTGAAGGAACGTTTTAAAACATTACCTATGAGCACTTATTACAAGAGAACTCACGCGGCATAACCACAAGATCCAGTTCAAAATACACCAATAATGACCCGGTCTGTCAGAGACAGGAACGCACAGCTCAGTACAACAGATAGTTTAGATTATCTCAAATACAATTACAATCAATGAATTGAACCGGTTAACATCTAAATCTAACCACAAGACACCTGTTTGTTTAACGGCCACCTGTGCCTTGGTACAATTTTTCCGACTGTATTTCCGACGAGGAGCTGATTCATTAAAACATTAATGATCGGGCATAAAGTAGAAAGGAAGGGTAATATAATATCCGAACAACTTTTCAAATGACAGCTAATGCCTAGTACAATACTACGGTCTATATTTACGACCAAAGAGCCGCCGGTGTAAAACAAACCAGAAATAATTAGGAGGTCGGGTAGACAATGACACCAATCACCACGAGGATTAAAGAACGTTACTCCCCTTTATCAGCAAGCAGCTCCATGGATCCACGGTGGGTCGCGGCGGTTATTGACTGGTGCCGATGACAACCAGATGGAAGGGGGCATCCAGGCTGCGAGCGGTCGTCCCACACAAGTGTTGCCAACCAACCGACGGGATGTCGGTCTGCTGCTTGTAGTCGACGATGATCCCGGTGAAGTATTCTGGTATTTTTACTCCGCGCAGGATCTCAATGCGTAGCTTGTGGCTTCGGCCGCTCGGACCTCGTGATCGCCTCTTGTCGCAAGGGTACCGCCAATCCCCAAACTTGGTGCCTCTTTTCTCAGGCCAGCAAACCCGTATATACAATCGGCAAGCAAAGAGACTCTGCGGACACAACCCGCAGATACCAACTCTTCCTCATAGATATTGGCAACGGGGCCTCAAGAGAGATAGTCGATACTATCCTTGATCTACTGGCGCCAGACAGATCAGTCTACTAACTTAATGGCGCCACGGCTCAACCTACCCCTTTCAAACCTGAACAAAGCTCCCCCGGGCTAACAACCTCTCACTCAGCTGGAATGTTTAATCTGACTGAGATGAACGCGTATAAGCTTTCCCTTTTCCGGACACAGACCAAAATATTTACTAGGCTTAAAATTTTGATAATGAAATATGGACCAAGGAAACGCGGAGCAAGTTTCCCTAAGCGTTTATGCCAGGAGTCGGCCCAGGAACGTTCCTGATGTAGACAAGATCCCCTGTCTTCCCATGAAAGGGGCGCCTGTTTCTATTGTAGCGACAGCCCTGACGATCGTGAGCCTTCCTAATATTTGCCCGAGCTCGCCCTCATTTTTCCTTAAGAAGCTCCGGAGTGATAGACGGAGGTAAAAGATCACTTATCTCCAATAAATTAATGGGATATGCGACCATTAGGCTAGCTGGAGTGGCTTGGGATGCTTCACGCCGCACGAAATGCTAAGTTTAGCCAGGGCAAAGTGGTATCCCACTTCTTGGGCGATTTATGCTGGTAAATAATCAACGCTGTCTTCAAGTTGCGGTTAATCCTTTCGGGAAGGGAACCCTGAGGATAATAAGGTGTGGTGGTAACATGTATTATCCCACTGCCAAAACGGAATTGTCTAAACGGTCTTGCCAGAAAGCCACGAGCGATATCCGTAACCAACGCCCGTGGTGGCCCGAACCACTATGTAAGTAAGCTTTCATGGGTCCGGACAGGCCTTAGTACGGCAAGTTACTGCTTTGTTTGGGCTCAACCATTCATTTCTTTTTCTTATGTTAGCATAAAGACATCATTGCTTGTCACCAGTACGATACAGGGTAGGATGATCGGTGTTCTTCGCGTGTCAATTGACGACGAGCAAGAAGAGATGCACATATGGCCACCCACTGATTTTTGTGATTTTGGCTTAAGGCTCACAATATCCACATACACCATTTTTAACCGTCTCCATTGGATGCAAAGGTCGCACTATGGTAGAATCATCACAGCACATCACATTTGCCAGTTATCGAGTAAACTGACCTGATCACTGTGGATTAATGCGTTTAAACGATCTTCATCAAACCACCAAAGTTTTCCTGAACGTGGGAAGTCACTAACATCAAAAACATCCTCCTTAAAACGAAAAACCCATTTTCTTGCCATGCTCTGTCCAAAGTGTTATCCCCAGACACGGTGAAAATGTTTCTGACTGCTTCCGCTGTACTGTCACCCCTCTGCTAAACCCAAACAGAAGAATATATCTGGTATGTACACATTTCTCCGCTTGGCATTTCATTTTATAGCGTCCACAGCTCCACTGACTCTCTCCAAATGAAAATATGTTAACTTAAATACGAAGAGTAAACTACAAATAAAAAAATAACAATCGATAAATAAATCCATAGCAAACGGAATAACAATATGCAAAATGAAACGGTACGACTTTATTCACCAACCTAATATTTCTTATGTTACCAAAAGTGTCTTCACTGTTTCCTAACTTCTATATACCTTTAAGAGAGGCTTATTTGAAAAAGATAACAAATCCATAAATTCTAATTTAAGAGGAAGGGCAAAAAAGCATTTTATAACCTCAGGAGAGTCAGAATAATTTTTGTAGCTTTGTTGTTATATTCAGACATGTTGAGACACATTACGCCAAGTATCTCTGCTAAATTCTTATTTGTTTAATTGCTATTGCGTGAATAAAAATAGATTTGGCACCTTGTGGCAGAAAACTGTGTTAAGTTTGGTAAATGTTGTTCTGACGTTACATTGTATTACTACAGCCAGTAGTATATGGTTGACCGTTTCATTTTCAGTGTTTGGTACTACAATTTACACTCTTCGCGGGTCATTTTGAAATGTTTTTCACCTAATGGTTTAGAAATATTACAAGGAAAAATTGTGAGAATATTTTTAATTCACAAAATATCTTACTCATTATTTTCACTTTCGCACAAAATGAACAATGAGCAATGTAGACCCACCTCTCTTCTGTTGACCAATAACACTTGGCCCCTGTTTTGCCTTTGCAACATTTTCAACCATTCATTTACCAATGTTCAATGCACTTATAAATGCATTTCGCCATATAATTACCACCCCGGTCCGAGATTTTACTTTATATTTTACAGACATTGTGTTCTCCACACCTTTACCACCTCTCTTATTGGGTTTGTACATCTCCGGTGAAATTACATCACTATATGCCGAAATGAACTTCTTTTCTGAAATCGAATCTTTATTATCATAGAAACTGTCTTAGATATTTGCCTTTTATGCATGCTTATTTTGTTTCGCAACATTTTTCTTCCACTTTCCCGATTTACGTAACATTTTCCTTGGATTTTCAGTTTTTCTTATTGATTAACATTATTCATCTCCTACATCCAACTCCATAATTTAATTAAAAACTCGCGATGAACAAAAAAGGAAAAAAACGTCAGTCACGTCCTTACAGGATACAGTCTCATGTAACAAATGTCAGCCAGGTGTTATATGACGTCATTACCAAGAAGAGCAACGGCAGGTGTCGCGATTTGGTACTTCTTTGAAACGAAGTAAGACTGGATTTGGAATTCTCCGCCATGAACCGCAAGTCTTAATGGGATATATGCTACCGATATATTTCGTTTTTTCATGCATAACAGTTCCAATTACATGGGTAATGATTCTAAGTAGTGCTATCACTTGTTACTTCCTTATTCAATATTTCAGATTTGATATCTTTTGGAAATGAGCTTCTCAAATAAGTACACTCCTTGTATCAATCTAAGTCGATCCAATTTTTTTGATTACTCTCTGTTAGAGATGTACATGCTTCTTAAACGGAACTCCTTACAGTGGTTTTTATTATTTCTGGGTACACAGTCTCAGACAACTTCGACAAATAAATGTATCACGTAAAGAAGTAACCGGGGTTTTCCTATTTAAGAGAAAGAGGACTGTGAACTGCATGTTAGTTGTTGCTATGTATATGTGACTGTTTATTCTGTACATTATTGTTGTCAATGTGTTTCGACGCCCGAAGACATACGCAAAGAAGTTTCTGCTACGAGAGGAGGTATATTGCAATCTCTCGTTTTGCCACGACGACTTAGAGTCTTTCTATTGTTCACAAATATGCATCGAAATAATTGTTGACGGCCTTAGGCATAAAATTATTTGAATCGAACAGATTTTCTGAATATCCAGGTGGTAATCATATTTTCAGTTTACTCACAGTCGCCGGATTATAGGCATACTATTATAACTGTGGGAGCACGATCATTTATAAACAACAAAGATACATAAAGCAACTAGACACTGTACGTTGTTACGTAAGTACTGTCTAGTAACTAATCACTTTTTTTCGAAACATATATACATGTAAAATGCTTATAAAGACAAAAATTTACATGTTTAAGAAAAGGTACATGACATTAACATCCGGCCGTGGTGGCCTAGCGGTTCTAGGCGCTACAGTCTGGAACCGCGCGACCGCTACGGTCGCAGGTTCGAATCCTGCCTCTGGCATGGATGTGTGTGATGTCCTTAGGTTAGTAAGGTTTAAGTAGTTCGAAGTTCTAGGGGACTGATGACCTTAGAAGTTAAGTCCCATAGTGCTCAGAGCCATTAATTTCTTTAACGAAATGGCACTGAAACTGGAGGACGTTTCTACATTATTCGGCTGTCGAATGGTATTAATGGGTTAATTTATTAAAGTCAGTGATACACGCACAGTGCCTATTATGACAGACGAAGACGTTTTGGAGAGTGTTCAAACTTCAAAAGGTCGCATGACTGTAGATGAGGAATTTGAAAACTGAATCAATGTTATAGCAACGGTCTGCACTACATCAGAAACTCAAAGCACTGTAAAAAGTATGAGCATCTGTTTACATGTACGTTCAATTGAAAATAAAAAAAAAATCATTTACGACATCGAAAATTTTTGCCAAAAGCTTTTCCCTGAAAAAGATCCGACAAAAGGTAACAATAGATTTTTCCCTCCAAAAAACATTAAATAGACTTTCTTACTATGCTTACCTCGAAGAGAAAATTTTTCCAATTATTGAACTACTTTATTGTGAGGATAGCTGATGGGATCGAATATACATAACTTTTCACATGCATTGTTTAACACGAAAAGAAATTTCGATCCACTGTTTTTCAGTTAAATGTTTTTCACTGTACTTTATTTTCCGACACAGTCAATCTAAGAAATTTTATGATAATTTTACACTATTTTATTAACACACTAATCTGAAGCTCGTCATTCCTAACTGGATGTGGTACCACACAAAACAAAAATAAACTCTTGCTATAAAAGAATAATATAGTTTCAGGCACTTGTATCAACGTCTCTCCATCGTGCCGATGTCGCACTTTGTTAGTAATGTCAGCAGCTTCAAGAACTGAGTATCCATCCATGATAAAGATATGAATCCCGCCATAAACTCATCACAACAGTTCAGGCAGGTGAAATGCACTTTAATTGGATTAATTTATTTAATAATTGTTGTTGCTGTCGTGATTTTCATTCTGAAGACTAGTTCGACGCAGTTCTCTACGCTACATTCTGTATAAGTACTGAAACCGACAAACGTTTAAACCTTTTTACCATTGTTAAGCTTTGTTCACGCCTTACCTGTTGCACCTCCAACATTCCCTTTCATTACCAAACTGACGAGTCCTTGACGCCTCGAAATGTTCCCTACCATCTGACTCGTTTTGTGGCTCATGTTTTACCACAAATTCCTTTTCTCCCCTTTTGGTTCAATAACTCCTCATTAATTATCCGACCTATACACCAGATATTCAGCATGTTTCAGTTGCACCACATTTATGACCATGCCACTCTCGTCTTATCTTTAGTTCATTAACCATAATTCACTTACATGCTACGTATATGGCTACACTGTTTGCCCAATTCTACGGAAATATTAAAAAACACATAGTGAAGGTATTAAAAGGTAATCTATATATATTTTAAAATATTGTTAACTCATATCGTGTTTGCCAATGGGACGGTGGCTGAAACTCCTAGATATGTTCTTACACTATAACAGATTTGGATGTTGAGTTGTTATGGGTCTTTGCACAACAGCTGCATTTTGGTTAGATATAGACCATAACGGTAAATTCCACAAGTCCTCTTCTGTTCAGTCGTGACCACAGTTGTCGTAGTTACGTCATTGCCCGTAGAGTGGCTGAAGAACTCAGTGTGCGGCAGTGAGGAAAAGAGCTAGAGTCATCAGTCTTCTGACTGGTTTGATGCAGCCCGCCATGAATTCCTCTTCTGTGCCATCCACTTCATCTCAGAGTAGCACTTGCAACCTACGTCCTTAGTTATCTGCTGGATGTATTCCAAGTTCTGTCTTCTTCTGCAGTTTATGCCCTCGACAGCTCCCTCTAGTACTACGGAAGTCAGTCCCTGATGTCCTATCGTCCTGTTCCTTCTTCCTGTCAGCATTTTTCACGTATTCCTTTCCTCTCCGATTCTATACAGAACCTCCTCATACCTTACCTTATCAGTCCACCTACTTCTGAATATTCCCTTGCAGCACCACATCTCAAATGCTTCGATTTTCCCTGTTTCTCTCACAGTCCATGTTTCACTACGGTAAAACGCTGTACTCCAAACGTACGTTCTTGGAAATTGCTTCGTCAAATGAAGGCTTATGTTTGATACTAGTAGAATTCTTTTGTAAAGGAAAGCACTTTCTTCCAGTGCTAGACTGCTTTTGATGTCCTCCTTGCTCCGACCGTCACTGGTTATTTTGCTGCCGGGGGAGCAGTGGAGGGGGGTGGGGGGAATTCCTTATCTTCATCTACTCCGTGACCATAAATCCAGACCGTTCTCATTTCTGCTTCTTCCCATTACTTTTTTCGATTTACTCTCAGTCCGTATTCTGTACTCATTAGACTGTTCGTTTCATTCAGCAGATCATGTAGTTCTTCTTCACTTTCACTCGGGATAGCAATGTCATCAGCGAATAATGTCATTGATATCCTTTCACCTCGAATTTTAATTCCACTCCTGCACATTTGTTTTATTTCCTTCATTGCATCTTCGATGTACAGATAGATCAGGAGGTGCGTAAGACTACATCCCTGTCTTACACTCCTTGTAATCCGAGAACTTCTTTCTTGGTTATCCACTATTATTATTCCCTCTTGGCTCTTGAACATATTGTACATTACACATTATGGTTTTGGGCGCAAAACAGCTATGGTCATAAGCGCCCACGCGTATGTTACACGTCTCTCCCTATAGCTTACCCCTATTTTTTTCAGAATTTCGAACATCTTGCACCACTTTGTCGAACGCTTTTTCCAGGTCAACAAATCCCATGAACGTGTCTTGATTTTTCTTTAGTCTTGCTTCTATTATTAACCGAAAAGTCAAAATCGCCTCTCTGGTTCCCTTACCTTTCCTGAAGCCACGCTGATCGTCATCTAACACCTCTATTTTCTTCTCCATTCTTCTGTATATTATTCTTGTCAGCAACTTGGCTGCATGAGCTGTTAAGCTGACTGTACGATAATTCTCGCACTTGTCAGATCTTATAGTCTTCGGAATTATGTGGATGATTTTTTCCGACAGTCAGATGGAATGTCGCCAGACTCATACATTGTACACACCAACTTGAACAGTCGTTTTGTTGCACTCATTATCCACGATAAAATTATTTCTTCTTGACTATTCGCTAGTCTTAGCGTAGAAATGAATATTGTGACCAGGTATTTTCTTAGTGATACTGAATATGTTGGTGAAGGAGGAAGGCTTGGAATAGGAAAGTATTTTTGGTACAGGAGAGGAGCCACCTCAACTGTAATACTTTTGATTATTCACCGGTGTTCTTTGAAAATGTACTAACGTACATGCATTCAAATTCGTTGTACTTGTATCCCACACTAGGCACATTTAGCAGGTCGCTAATAATCGAACTCGCAAACATACTGCCAAGCAACTCCCAAGCCTGCAGTGGCCATCAGATCATCAGCCAACAAACAGACCGGCAGATGGCATGTATTAGCAAATTAAACAAATTAGCAGGTGTATGGACAAGTAAATTGATCAAAGATAAAAATAAATGGTTTTGCATACGCTCTATAGCGCACAGCTGCTGCGTGAATCAGTTAAGAGTATGTGACCATTCTGGTAGTAGTACTAATGTACGTTTAAGAGGTTGTCTGTCCTGTGGGATTGCGTGGTTTCCGGCGTATACTGTAGCAACGAACAATAGAAGATGCAAAAAGAAAAAAAAAGAAAACCTCAACACCGCACGAATAGGCCATGAAGGCCCAACAGTACCGGTCGGCTGCCGTGTCATCCTCAGCACACAGGCATCACTGAATGCGGATATGGAGGGGCATGTGGTCTGCACGCCGCTCTCCCCGCCGTATATCAGTTTACGAGACCGAAGCCGCTACTTATCAATTAAGTAGTTCCTCAGTTTGCTTCACAAGGGTTGAGTGCATCCCTCTTGCCAACAGCGGTCGGCAGTCCGGATGGTCACCCATGCAAGTGCTAGCCCAACCCGACAGCGCTTCACTTCGGTGATATGACGGGAACCGGTGTTAACAATGCAGCAAGACTGTTGGTACATAAGGCCCACGCCAGGTCATAACACAATTCAAAGAGATACCACATAAAACTAATAAATAATGGTAAATATGATTTGCTGTGACGAGATATTTATGGTAATTGGTTTATAGTTATGTAAGCGAAATGTCATTTCTGTCTGTATAATACAAAGTATAGGAAGATAATTTCTACACTAATGGGATAGTGCAGAGCCAGGCGAATCAACTATATATATGGCATCCTGCTTCGACCTTACAAGGTACGGTATCCTTCAATATTATTGAAATACCTCTGAGGAATATTCTCACTTATCAAGAAAGGGGGAAAAAGTTTTTTCTACCTTACGTTACTCTCAGAGAGATGATTAGATGCGCGATAAACTGTTGTGGCAGGGTAGGGGATAGAAAGTACCTGTGGCCGCACACTTCGGCCATTGTAGCGCCTACTGAATCGGCATCCCACTTCACGTCCAGCCATCACGGGATGTTTGCGTCACAGGGTGTATGTTCACTAGAAAAACCTACGTCGTCTTTGTTGTCAAAGAAAATCTTAGCGGCGGTCACAACATAACATACTACCAAGGCTCCACCAGCGGCCTCCACGGACCGCTACCCATTCGCGGAGCCTGCAGATCAGCTTCACCAGAGGTCGCAGCTAGCCTAGGAACTACTATGCTACGCCAGGCACGTAATCGCAAATAGTTCCGGCAGATTCATCCGCCAAAGGGCTTTATAAGGCGGCACACTGCCGGCGAAAGGCAGTTCCACGCACCGCTCGGAAGGATACAGAGCTGCGGGCCCGGCAGCCACGGCCATACGACTCTTCTAGCTGGCCGATCTCTTGGTATAGTCGACGAACCTCTTGACGTTGTAGAACTTTGAGTTCGCGTGAAGTTACGGGTCTTTTATTATTATTATTATTATTATTATTATTATTATTATTATCATTTTGTATTTGTGTCGATCTGCAGTTGGGATGGAGTCGGTTGTCCTTTTGGATATTGTGTAATTGCTTCGTTTTGGTCACTCCAATAAATTTTCGGACTTGTTGTACGCATTTCTATTCTGCTAGCGCAGATACTCAGAATGCGTCCTAGCTTTCTTTGGCAAATAATCCTAATACTTGAAGCGATCAAACAAGAACAGTAGCTGTTCATTCCTTGGTGACCACAGCCAGTTTTGATTCAGTGATAATGACCCTACAATCCTTTATCGAGGAGACACTGGACCCTTCTATAGAAACAAAAACGAAGAACACAGACAGCAGAAATGAGATTTCCTCTTTCGACTTTATAGATTGTAGCCAAAACGAATGTATTAAACTTAGATTAGTCACACTAGAAGAAATTGAAACACATGCGATAAAAACGCTATACCATATTGAAAGAACGGCTGTTGATTGATACCCAAATATAATTACGAGGGCTATTCGGAAAGTAATGAACGACATGTCGCGAAATGGAAACCACAGTGAAAATCAAAACTGATTTAGTGGCAACAGTCAGCTGCAACTTCCAGATACCTATCTCCATAGTCGCCGATCCGACAAAGACGTTTGTCGTAGCGTTGAACCAACATTCCAATACCCTCGTCATAGAAGGCAGCCGCCAGCGATTTCGGCCAATTCTCTAGGCTGGTCTACAGCTCGTTGTCTGTGCCAAAATGTTGTCTTCACAGCCAGCGGTTCATGTGAGCAGAAATGAAACTCAGAGGGAGACCATTACAGGCTGTATTGCGGGTAATCAAACATTGAAAACTATGCAGGACCATCTTCATTGCCCCTGCAGAATGCGACTGAGAATCGTCTTGAAAAAGAAAATGCATGACATTTATGTAATGTTGTCTGCATAGCTTTAGGCGAAATTTCTCACCAGGCCCTCGTACTTGGCGGGAAACACTATTGTTCTAGGTATATTTATGTGCTGCCTGTGTGCTCAGAACTAGAAAGAACGACGGAATGCGATCGAAGGGCATACTAGAGACACTGCCCAATACACCTGTGCAAAACTTCATTGAATTTTCACCGTGGTTTCCATTTCGCTACCGATCGTTCCTTACTTTCCGAATAACACTCGTATACTTACGAAGTCGTAGGGTGGCGCTTTTCAGGAAGAATACAGGAAAGATGGAAAGAATAATTTTTAGGTTCTTGGAAACGGAACAATCTTCAAAGTTTAGTCCTTGGGCTTGTTGATGTTGATGGTTATGACAAAAGTACACTGCATGGCAGTAAAAAGTGAGGCATCGAGCTGATGTCCGTGAAGTATCCAGGAAGGGATGAGGAAATAAAATGAAACTTCAGGGGCTTAGAGGATATGTGATGTTGTTTTAATGATTACAGAAGTGATTCAAATTTACAAATAACTTGTGTCAGCCTGCTTAACAGTATGACGTTGTTCCACTGTAGCTTGGATGCATGCACTGATTCGACTACGAACTGTGTCATGAAGCCGTTGTAGCCTCTCCTGGTGCTTCAAACTCTTGTAACTGGACCATAACGTTCCGGAGTCTGGCTTTGGGATGGAGTTGACGTCCGCATTGCTCCCACACAAGTCATAGTGGGTACTAATATGGGGATCTTATAAGTCACAGAAGTATCTCAACATAAACACCTAGTTCATATAGGCACGTACTATGTGTGGAAGAGTATTATCCTGTTGAAAAATGGCACTACTATACATTTACATGACAGGTGACATGATGCTGCAGGATGTACGTGATATAGAGTTGTGTAGCGAGAGTTTCCTCAGTCTCAACCAGCCGTTATCTGAAGTCATACCTGACATCTTCCCATTCCATGAGGCCAGGTGTGCTGGAAGCTGTGGCCGAGCGGTCCTAGGCGCTTCAGTCCGGAACCATGCTGCTGCTACCGTAGCAGGTTCGAATCCTGTCTCGGACATGGATGTGTGTGATGTCCTTAGGTTAGTTAGGTTTAAGTAGTTCTAAGTCTAGGGGACTGATGACCTCAGTTGTTGTCTCATAGTGCTTAGAACCATTTGAACCATTTGAAAGTCGAGGAGTATCATCGCTGTGGCCCTTCCAAAACACTGGATATGTGGGACTTCTGTCCAGATTGCCGCCATATTCACCGACGATGGGCATCCGTTGTGGCACAGACCTCGATTCATCTCTGAACACAATGCGACGCCAGTCTCCGCATTCCAGGCTTCCCGGTCACCGATGCATTCGGAAAGCAACAGGTGGTGCTGTGGTGTTAACGGCAACCTACGTATGGGACGGTAAATCCTAGTCCAGTTGATGCCAGTCTCCCACGAGTGGGGTGGAAAGACAGAGAATGTTGCAGGGCGTCCATTAGTTGTTCTAGAACGGCGGGTGCCGAAGTGAAGGGTTTGATGTTCTTGTTGAGTTATAGGGCGATCCGCCCATGTGGTGGTAAGACGTGGTCGATGGAATGTTGACAATGGCTATGCCTGCTCTCGCGTTTCCATATTGTCCAGACCACTGGAACATGTGAATGCCTCACAAATATAGCACGACGCGAGCAGCCGGGAAAATGGAGATCGGCAATGAGGCCTCTTACAAACAGTGTGAGGCGCTGATAATGCTGTCTCACACGAGTACGGGGCATCTCTACGAGGCATCTCCGTTTCCTTTACAGTGATCACTTTACGTCTGACGTTGTCAGTTTCGCGGCGATCTGCAACGTATGGTAATTGAAGACAAATTCACAAGCGAAGCGCATCACCAAAAATGTATCCTATGTGACGACCGGTTTCGACACAGCTGTGCTGCCATCATCGGCTGTTATGCTTTAGAATATTACAACACACTGTCCATAATTGTTACAAGTCATTTGCCGCTCTCATGAAGATCATTACATGGCGATTTGTAATGCTGTTCATGATAGCAGGAAGTGTATATATGATTTGAAGCGACTTACAACACTGAAGTACAATACGTTGTAATATTTTAAAGCATAAGATCCACTGATGATAGCATGGCTGTGTTGAAACCGCTCATCAGTTACAAATGTTTATTTCGCGATCTAGGTCCGCGAAGTTTTCTTGAGTTAGCGCTCAACATCTGACGTTGTTCATGCCCCATCAGTAACCTACCGAGTCTGGTAACAACACTGAACACAAGCAACACTAATGCTCTCTTGTGGTCACTAAACTGTCTGAGAGAATTTCAACGTTGAATGTGGAACTAAATAAAGCTATTTTGTTTCCTGTTCTCGAAAAATCTACATTTTGATCCATACTCCGCAAGCCACCTGACGGTGTGTGGCGGAGGGTACTCTGAGTACCACTATCGGCTCTCCCTTCCATTCCAGTCTCGTATTGTTCGTGGAAAGAAAGATTGTCGGTATGCTTCTGTGTGGGCTCTAATCTCTGTGATTTTATCCTCATGGTCACTTTGCGAGATGTACTTATGAGGGAACAATATACTGCTCGACTCCTCGGTGAAGGTATGTTCTCGAAACTTCAACAAAAGCCCGTACCGAGCTACTGAGCGTCTCTCCTGCAGAGTCTTCCACTGGAGTTTATCATCTTCGTAACGCTTTCGCGATTACTAAATGATCCTGTAACGAAGCGAGCTGCTCTCCGTTGGATCTTCTCTATCTCTTCTATCAACCCTATCTGGTACGGATCCCACACTGGTGAGCAATATTCAAGCAGTGGGCGAACAAGTGTACTGTAACCTACTTCCTTTGCTTTCGGATTGCATTTCCTTTTGATTCTTCCAGTGAATCTCAGTCTGGCACCTGCTTTACTGACGATCAACTTTATATGATCATTCCATTTTAAATCACTCCTAATTCCTACTCCCAGATAATTTATGGAATTAACTGCTTCCAGTTGCTGATCTGCTATATTGTAGCTAAATGAGAAAGGATCATTCTTTCTATGTATTCACAGCACACTACACTTGTCTACATTGAGATTCAATTGACATTCCCTGCACCATGCGTCAATTCGTTGCAGATCCTCCTGCATTTCAGTACAATTTTCCATTGTTACAATCTCGCGATATACGAAAGCAAAATCCGCAGAAAGCCTCAGTGAACCTCCAATGTTATCCACAAGGTCATTTATATATATTGTCAATAGCAACGGTCCTATGACACTCCCCTCCGGCACGCCTGAAATCACTCTTACTTCGGAAGACTTCTCTCCATCGAGAATGACATGCTACTTTCTGTTATGTAGGAACTCTTCAATCCAATCACACAATTGGTCTGATAGTCCATATGCTCTTACTTTGTCCATTAAACGACTGTGGGGCTGTGGGGAATTGTATCGAACGCCTAGTGGAAGTCAAGAAACACGGCATCTACCTGTGAACCCGTGTCTATGGCCCTCTGAGTCTCGTGGACGAATAGCGCGAGCTGGGTTTCACACATTCGTCTTTTTAAGCACCCATGTTGATTCCTACAGAGTAGATTTCTAATCTCCAGAAAAGTCATTACATTCGAACATAAACCCGAAATATTAAACGGAGGCATTAGAATTTTCGTTCTATTTTCCTCTAATATGTTTCTAAATTTACACAGTTGTGTATCTCAAGGGAAAGGTCGCCTTTCTGCCGAAGTTTCGCATTTAACGTGTCTCAGTCTGTTTCTTCACGTTTGTCGTACCAGTCTCGCATCTTTCTAGCAATATATTTGTGGCTTCGATCGACGTTGTTGTCTCTTATTTGGTAAGGACTACAAACGCTGGAACAGGTACTGAGAAAGTGGTCCCCTATGGTGAGTCAAGTATAAATGCGAAGAAGTCAGTGTGAGTCGCAGTGGTATCATCCGTTGTGCCAGCAACCAGTTAAACAGCAGAGTGTGCCGGGCAGCGGTATCGATAGGCGAGGTCCAGTAGAGGGAGTGTGGCGGACTGCTGCCACATACCACCTGATCTCCATGCACTAAGCCTTCAATTCTTTTCTTAATTTTCTTTAAAATTTAGTGTTATTTACCGTGCCGAGGAAATATTTTGGTTTACTCTCTCATGGAACACTAACCATTAATGCGTATGTTCGAAACACAATCACTGCGACGAAGAATTGCTGTAAGACTATCTTCAACTGAAGTAACTGTAGATAAACAGCACCAAGCCCAGCTTCACATAGTGTGAAATTTGAAAGAAATTGCATCTGAGACTTTAAATAGAGTAGGTAATGGTACCTGCAGGTGAAGGCAGAATGCTGTAACAGTGCCACTAGCCATCAGTTCTTTATCTTAAGTGAAAAGAGGTGTTTCGACTTTCACTCTCATGTTCACCACTCACTGCAATGAAACTAAAGCGTTTATGTACAAAGAACGCTTGGCGAAACATAAATTCCATTACAAATCCCTCTGCACATATGATGAACGTAGTAAGAAACCCCACATATCCGAAACACATTCTTCAAAAGTTATCCATGAAGTAACAATCAGCAATGAATCAGGACTATCTATGTTGCATCCAATAACTTCATCAACTCAACGTAGTAAGAAACCCCACATATCTTACACACATTCTCCGAAAGTTATCCATGAAGTAACAATCAGCAATGGATCAGGACTACTTCTGTTCCATCCAATAACTTCATCGACTAAATGATTTGCCTGCTGCAAAGTTATATAATATTTTTCACAATAAAGGATGGCAGCCAAAAACAGTTGCAGGATAGAATTTGTTGTGAAGAATTTTAATAGTTGCTGCTGCAGCCATGTTTAAAATCTTGAAATATAATATTTTGTTTCTATCTTGCAAGTCTCCATAGCTTCAGAGCTACAATAACCTGCGGCATGACTAGTAATCACCACAGCGCGGGTGTCTGATTTTGTGAAGCATTAATTGTTTGTACAGATACGGGGAAAGTACTCGAAGTTGTATGCACTGGGAGGAGATAACGTGAAACTTCCGACAAATAAAGAGCTATCATTTCACAGTTAACTGCTCCTTCTGTTGCTGCATATCATAAACTGCGAACCTTAGTGGTGTAAAATAAGGAAAATGAAAGATTATAGGCATTATTTATTCTCAAAATATGTTTTAAAGCAGCTACTAATACTGAAATAAATAATATTTCCAAAAGAACTTGTTACTTTTCACCGTTACCAGTTTGGAACATTCCGTTCGTCTTCAGAGAGATCTGCGTTTACATTATGAGTATAGACATTGCCCTACAGTGAAAAACAATTTTTAGTTGAGAAACTTTTGAAATGGAAGTGAAAAGCAGCAAAATGAATGTATTTGTTATGTATTTACATTCAAATTATCCCAGTTATTTCCGAAGACGTGCACTTCCCATGTGACGCCAAATATGTCGTTAATTCACCCAGTGCTGCTCTGTCATACGATGTTGTTGTTGTGGTCTTCAGTCCTGAGACTGGTTTGATGCAGCTCTCCATGCTACTCTATCCTGTGCAAGCCTCTTCATCTCCCAGTATCTACTGCAACCTACATCCTTCTGAATCTGCTTAGTGTATTCGTCTCTTGGTCTCCCCCTACGATTTTTACCCTCCACGCTACCCTCCAATACTAAACTGGTGATCCCTTGATGCCTCAGAACATGTCCTACCAACCGATCCCTTCTTCTAGTCAAGCTGTGCCAGAAACATCTCTTCTCCCCAATCCTATTCAACACTTCCTCATTAGTTATGTGATCTACCCATCTAATCTTCAGCATTCTTCTGTAGCACCACATTTCGAAAGATTCTATTCTCTTCTTGTCAAAAATATTCATCATCCATCTTTCACTTCCATACATGGCTACACTCCATACAAATATTTTCAGAAACGACTTCCTGACGTTTAAATCTGTACACGATGTTAACAAATTTCTCTTCTTCAGAAATGCTTTCCTTGCCATTGCCAGTCTACATTTTATATCCTCTCTAGTTCGACCGTCATCAGTTATTTTCCTCCCCAAATAGCAAAACTCCTTTACTATTTTAAGTGTCTCATTTCCTAATCTAATTCCCTCAGCATCACCCGACTTAATTCGACTACATTCCATTATCCTCGTTTTGCTTTCGTTGGTGTTCATCTTATATCCTCCTTTCAAGACACTATCCATTCCGTTCAACTGCTCTTCCAAGTCCTTTGCTGTCTCTGACAGAATTACAATGTCATCGGCGAACCTCAAAGTTTTTATTTCTTCTCCATGGATTTGAATACCTACTCCGAATTTTTCTTTTGTTTCCTTCACTGCTTGCTCAATATACAGATTGAATAACATCGGGGAGAGACTACAACCCTGTCTCACTCCCTTCCCAACCACTGCTTCCCTTTCATGTCCCTCGTTTCTTATAACTGCCATCTGGTTTCTGTACAAATTGTAAATAGCCTTTCGCTCCCTGTAATTTACCCCTGCCACCTTTAGAATTTGAAAGAGAGTGTTCCACTCAACATTGTCAAAAGCTTTCTCTAAGTCTACAAATGCTAGAAACATAGGTTTGCCTTTCCTTAATCTAGCTTCTAAGATAAGTCGTAGGGTCAGTATTGTCTCACGTGTTCCGATATTTTTATAGAATCCAAACTGATCTTCCCCGAGGTCGGCTTCTATTAGTTTTTCCATTCGTCTGTAAAAAATTCGTGTTATTATTTTGCAGCCGTGACTTATTAAACTGATAGTTCGGTAATTTTCATATCTGTCAACACCTGCTTTCTTTGGGATTGGAATTATTATATTCTTCTTGAAGTGTGAGGGTATTTCGCCTGTCTCATACATCTTGCTAACCAGATGGTAGAGTTTTGTCAGGACTGGCTCTCCCAAGGCCATCAGTAGTTCTAATGGAATGTTGTCTACTCCCGGGGCTTTGTTTCGACTCAGTTCTTTCAGTGCTCTGTCGAACTCTTCACGCCGTATCATATCTCCGATTTCATCTTCATCTACAGCCTCTTCCATTTCCAAACTATTGTCCTCAAGTACATCGCCCTTGTATAGACCCTCTATATACTCCTTCCACCTTTCTGCTACCCCTTCTTTGCTTAGAACTGGGTTTCCATCTGAGCTCTTGATATTCATACAAGTGGTTCTCTTTTCTTCAAAGGTCTCTTTAATTTTCCTGTAGGCAGTATCTATCTAACCCCTAGTGAGATGAGCCTCTACATCCTCACATTTGTCCTCTAGCCATCCCTGCTTAACCATTTTGCACTTACTGTCGATCTCATTTTTGAGACGTTTGTATTTCTTTTTGTCTGCTTCATTTACTGCATTTTTATATTTTCTCCTTTCATCAATTAAATTCATCATTTCGTCGGTTACCCAAGGATTTCTCCTAGCCCTCATCTTTTTACCTACTCGATCCTCTGCTGCCTTCACTACTTCATCCCTCAAAGCTACCCATTCTTCTTGTACTGTATGTCTTTCCCCCATTCTTGTCAATTGTTCCCTTATGCTCTCCCTGAAACGCTCTACAACCCTGGTTCTTTCAGTTTATCCTTAAATTCCCACCTTTTTGTCATACGATGACAGCCACGAATTTTTCGAGAGAATGATATAAAATTAATACCACATGGCTTGATGTGTGCTCATTCCACATAGAGACGCTATAAAATAAAGACATTCATTTTGTACATTAGGCATGTTATGTAGAGAGGAAGAGATAACGCTAGTATCGTTACGTAGACGATCAAGGAAAAGTATAGCAGAAATCGGTCACAGGGGCTAAGTAAACAAATCTGAGAAATATTACCAGCATATTCTGATATAAAATATGAGCGATATATTAATGTATTTGTCGTTCTAACTAGAGTGGTCCTGAAATACACTCCTGGAAATGGAAAAAAGAACACATTGACACGGGTGTGTCAGACCCACCATACTTGCTCCGGACACTGCGAGAGGGCTGTACAAGCAATGATCACACGCACGGCACAGCGGACACACCAGGAACCGCGGTGTTGGCCGTCGAATGGCGCTAGCTGCGCAGCATTTGTGCACCGCCGCCGTCAGTGTCAGCCAGTTTGCCGTGGCATACGGAGCTCCATCGCAGTCTTTAACACTGGTAGCATGCCGCGACAGCGTAGACGTGAACCGTATGTGCAGTTGACGGACTTCGAGCGAGGGCGTATAGTGGGCATGCGGGAGGCCGGGTGGACGTACCGCCGAATTGCTCAACACGTGGGGCGTGAGGTCTCCACAGTACATCGATGTTGTCGCCAGTGGTCGGCGGAAGGTGCACGTGCCCGTCGACCTGGGACCGGACCGCAGCGACGCACGGATGCACGCCAAGACCGTAGGATCCTACGCAGTGCCGTAGGGGACCGCACCGCCACTTCCCAGCAAATTAGGGACACTGTTGCTCCTGGGGTATCGGCGAGGACCATTCGCAACCGTCTCCATGAAGCAGGGCTACGGTCCCGCACACCGTTAGGCCGTCTTCCGCTCACGCCCCAACATCGTGCAGCCCGCCTCCAGTGGTGTCGCGACAGGCGTGAATGGAGGGACGAATGCAGACGTGTCGTCTTCAGCGATGAGAGTCGCTTCTGCCTTGGTGCCAATGATGGTCGTATGCGTGTTTGGCGCCGTGCAGGTGAGCGCCACAATCAGGACTGCATACGACCGAGGCACACAGGGCCAACACCCGGCATCATGGTGTGGGGAGCGATCTCCTACACTGGCCGTACACCACTGGTGATCGTCGAGGGGACACTGAATAGTGCATGGAACATCCAAACCGTCATCGAACCCATCGTTCTACCATTCCTAGACCGGCAAGGGAACTTGCTGTTCCAACAGGACAATGCACGTCCGCATGTATCCCGTGCCACCCAACGTGCTCTAGAAGGTGTAAGTCAACTACCCTGGCCAGCAAGATCTCCGGATCTGTCCCCCATTGAGCATGTTTGGGACTGGATGAAGCGTCGTCTCACGCGGTCTGCACGTCCAGCACAAACGCTGGTCCAACTGAGGCGCCAGGTGGAAATGGCATGGCAAGCCGTTCCACAGGACTGCATCCAGCATCTCTACGATCGTCTCCATGGGAGAATAGCAGCCTGCATTGCTGCGAAAGGTGGATATACACTGTACTAGTGCCGACATTGTGCATGCTCTGTTGCCTGTGTCTATGTGCCTGTGGTTCTGTCAGTGTGATCATGTGATGTATCTGACCCCAGTAATGTGTCAATAAAGTTTCCGCTTCCTGGGACAATGAATTCACGGTGTTCTTATTTCAATTTCCAGGAGTGTATATAGTATTACGTAAAATTGCGAAATATGTTTACTTAGTTCCTTCTGGTTGGTTGTTTAATTAATGTTATGTGTTATATTCGTTAAAATAAGTCGATCTTCCACATAATTCGAAATACAGCTTTGTTCAAAATAATGGGTCTTATATTTCAAGTATTCAAATACGTTGGAATTTTACAGATGAAAGATAATACACGTAATTGTGTGAGAGTATGGTGTTATCTGTTTCTCTGTCACGTAGTAACAGAGAAAGTTTAAGAATTTGTTTAAAAACCACTGTTAGACATCTCCGTCGGTTTATCATGAATATTATGTGGTGATTTGCCTTTGTTTGCAAATATTCCTAGACACAGCAATGCCTTTATCAGCGTCGAGAAGTACATGTAGATGGTTTCCCCTGTTTTTCATGAGTGTCATGCAAGCGTCAGAGGTGAAGTTACATTAGTTGTGTAGACAAAGTGCATTAAGCTCCTCTGTAAAACCAAAAACAAAACAAAAAGTACTTACTCTATTTATTAAATATTTATTAGTGTTGGCTATCTTATATGAAAGACATTTGTAGACGCAGAGGAAGCTTTTGACAATATTGACTGGAATACTCTCTTTGAAATTGTGAAGGTAGCTGGGGTAAAATGTAGCGAGCGAAAGGCTATCCACAACTTGTACAGAAACAAGATGGCAATTATAAGAGTTGTGGGGCATGAAAAGAAATCAGCGGTTGAGGAGGGAGTGAGACAGTGTTGTAGCCTTTTTTAAATGTTATTAAATCCCTACATTGGACAAGCCTTAAAGGAAATCAAAGAAAAATTTGGAGTAGGAATTAAGGTTCAGGGAGAAGAAATAAGAACTTCAAAGATTGGAGAGAACATTGTAAAAAGTTGAGGGAGACGAAGTAAAAACTTTAAGGTTTGCCGAGGACATAGTAATTCTGCCTGTGAAGATATAAGATGAACATCAACAAAAGAGAAATAAGGATTACGGAACGTAGTCGAATTAAATCAGCTGATTCTGAGGGAACTGCATTAGCAAACAGCACACTAAAATTAGTAGATGGGTTTTCCCAATCCGGCAGCAAAATGATAACGGCCGAAGTAGTGAGGATATAAAATGTGGGCTAGCAATGGAAAATCATTTCTGAAGAAGAGAAATTTGTTATCGTGGAATATAGATTTGAATGTTAGGAAGTCTTTTCTGAAGATATTGAGCTGGAATGTAGCCACATATGGAAGTGGAAAATGGTCGATAACTAGTTTAGACAAAAGAGAATAGAAGCATTCGAATTGCAGTGCAACAGAAGGGTTTTGAAGATTAAATGGGTAGAACATGTAGTTATGAGAAGGTACTGAATAGACTTCTGGAGACAAGAAATTTGTGGCACAACTTGACCAATAGAAGGGATCAGTTGATAGGACACATTCTGAGACATCAAGGGATTACCAATTTAATACTGGAGGGACGCTTGGGGGATAAAGTCTTAGAGGAAGACAGGAGATGCATACAGCAAGCAGACTTAGAAGGATATAGGTTGTAGCAGTTATTATTCAATGAAAAGGCTCGCACAGGTTAGAATAACACAGAGAGGAGCATCAAACCAGTGTTCGGACTGAAGACTCAACAACAACAACTTATGAAAGGCTAGCTAGAAAGGGAATGTGTGCATTTTTGTGGCAGCCTTAACAGTTTCCATTGGTTGCTGGGAGGGGATATCTGCTTGCTGCTTATTTACCCTAACTGTTTGTCATTGTAGAAAGAGGTATGATCACCATTCTGGTTACTGTTTTAATGATGTAGATTTCTCTTAGTCCCTTCGTTTTCTCAAGTGGTAACTTACAAGTGCGACTTAGCGTTGCCCTGAAGCTAATGTTTTTCTGTATAACTGGAACTATTTTTTATGCATACGTCAGTAGTTGTTGGCTTCCTACGAATGCGAAAATGGCGTTACTGATTTCTGCTGATTCATTTCTTGTCAAGGTAGTTTATTTTCGTTACTGATTGGATTACCCAGAGCGTCTTCTTCTGCAACTGTGACATTGAATGAAACAACTTTTAGATAATTTTTTGAGAAAACTGTTTCCACTAACTTGTTTATGTAGATAACGGCTAACAGTTCAAAAAGACGGCTGCCCCTAACAAGGTCATCATATTGCTAATAAACTTTGTTATTCGAGATGAAATAGTTGTGTGATGTCTTCTAATAATACTGTCGGTTCATAAATTTCTGGAACACTTTTCCATTTGATAAGCTTCCTGTAAGGGTTTCTGCAACCTGAATGTAAGTACACAAACTCTATTGAAGGAGGTAACTTTTTCTGTAGTCAGAATGTGAATATTTAATTTACAGTAGCTTCAAAAGTGTCTCGAATGATATTCTTTTCTATGGAGTTGTATTTAGCCGCAAGTAGGCCTGTCACTTTTCTATTGAGTGTAAGAGTAGGCTTTCGGGAACGTTGGCTGCCAATAAAAATCTTCTGCGCTGTTCACTACATTGTCAAAATGTAGCACAAAGCCCTGAGGAAGGCCACTTGCAATAGTGGTCGAAACGTCAGACAACTTTATACTTTCCAGTCTGGTCGACTTTGTATTGCGCACCAAGTCTTGATACAGTTCAAAGGACGACAGTTTGAGTCTGTCACCTTTAAAAACGATACTTGCTTTAAGAATCATGAAAAAAGGTTGTATACGTGGACGAAATCTGAAGACACCAGAAAGTTTCAGATAGATTGTATAACAGTAAAATAGATGCTTAAAAATCGGATTTTGAAATGCAAACCATTTCCAGGGGCAGATATGGACACTGTTCATAACTTTGTTGTTATCATCTGAGGTTTAAACCTAAAAAACTGTAAAAAGAAATTAAATTTAGGAGATGGGGTTTATGTAAGTGGAAACAGCCAGACGTTATTGAGAGTTTAAAAGGTAGCATTTGATAAGGTTAGACTGAAACAAAGGTAATGGATATGGTAGAACACCAATGCGTGGCTTCGAGAAATGAAATGGTGAGGTCAGCAAGGAATCAAGGAGAAGAAAGGAAAAGGCCCAGTAGAAAACCTTAGACTACGTGTGAAACATTTACTCTATTTTACAGAGGGACAAAGTATAAAGTTGTAGCAATTGAAGCAGGCAAAAGTGAGTATAAAAGTGTAAAAATGAGATCGAATGTGCAAAATCTCAAATAAAGAGTGGCTAGACGAGAAATGTAAGGCTATACAATGTTAAACAGGTCTTTTGAGATAACAGCAGCAACTATATGAGTAGCAAACCCAAACAAAGAAAAGAACGGAAGAGTGGAAGGTGTAGAGGGTTTTTATAAGGGCAACAAACTTCAAGACAATATCAGAGAAACAGAAGAGCAAGTAGATGAAGATCAAATGGGAGATATGATAGCATGATAAAAATTTTACGCGTCACTGAGAGGTTTTAGTTGAAACAAAGTCCATTGAGCAAACGATAATCCTTCAGAATTTTTGAGTTCCTTGGGATGACCAGCCATGACAAAACTATTCCAGCTGTTGTCTAGGCCATATGAAACAGTCGAAGCAACCTCAGACTTTATGAAGAATGTAATAATTCGAATTCCAAAGTAGGCAGGTGCTAAACGTGTGAATGCTACAGAATTAGCTATATAATAAGCTATGGTTGCAAAATACGAACACAAATTAATTATGGAGTAATGAGAAGATTGGTAGAAGTAAAACTCAGGGAATATCATCTTGGATTCCAGACAAATGTAAAAAAATTTATAGTGTAAGTCAAACGTTCATTAAAGGCATAACACAATTAGTAGCAAGGCAAACCACTTTTCGTGGGAAGGCTTTTGACAATTCTGATTGCAACACAGTCTTTGTAATTATAAAGGTACAGTAATAGGGACGAAATAGATATGTGTTTACACGTGCTTCCGTGATTTCAGAAGATGAATGGGCGACAACTGCAAGTCGTACGGAAAATAAACACATATCACAGTATACAGCATCTTTCCAAGTTTTTTATTCACACCGTAATGCGGCACTGTTTGAGATACGGCAAGCATTAATGTGTGCAGAAGAGCATATGCAGTTCATTCAAGTGGCTGCTGCTGCTCCATGGAAGGGCGCAACGACACCAGCCCACGTGTTCGTTGCGTTGCCTATCTGAAGGCGCGAACTAATTAGATGTGGCAATACAGAACACCTGGTTTGGTTGTTCCCATGGCACATTCCCAAGGCACACCTGCCACCTAGTGGTACGCTCTGCAACTACGCAATGGCGCGATTGCGGATCTTGAATTTTTCCGCTGAAATGTATTATTTTTCTGTATAATTTGTGTAGCCATCTTCTGAAACCCTGGATGTGCTGGAGCGAAAGGTAGGCTGCAACCTGTTCTGTTATCGGACTGGAGCTATAATAGTCGAAGAGAATGATAGAGAAATGGTATCGAGCAGAGGTATGTCATTTAATCTGTATATCTGGTAGGTAGTAAAACAAGAAGAAATTTAGAAAGCAAATTAAAGTGTGGAGAGATATATTAAATCTTCGAAGGCTGGTTGTGACATTGTAATTCCGTCATAGACGGGATTGGATGAGTAAGATCAGTTGGACGGGAAAGGTATTGTAAGATGAATATAAAAATAATAAAATAAATGAACGTAATGGAATGTCGTCGAATGAAACTGAATGATGGAGAGGAAATTAGATTACGAAACGTGGTAGTAAAAGCTGTAGATGAGTTTTGCTGTTTGTGTAGGAAAATAATGACATGATCGATACAGAAAGGGTCTAATGCAGACTGTCAACAACAAGAAAAGCTGTTTCGGAAAAGAGAAATTTATTAATATTGGATAAAAATTTAAATGTGACGAAGAGTTATGTACGACAAACAATTAAGGAAAGAAGAGAATAGAAATTTTTGATACGTTGTGCAACAGAGGGCTGCACTAGACAAGATGGGTAAACAGAATAATTAATTACGAAGTACTATATTGAATCCGGCAGATAACTTGACTGGAAGAAAGGGATCAGTTGGTAAGACTTATACTGTGGCGTAAAGGCGTCATTAAAGTGCTAATGAAGTAAATTAGGAGGGGATGTATGGTGATTCTTATATGGTTTTAATGGGAATTTTATCTTGTGAAAATATTGACATGAATTTGAACTAAAATATCTTCACACACGAATTCAAAGTGACTGAAAGTGAAAC